>NC_140950.1:85612936-86855436 GCF_014529385.1 Adiantum capillus-veneris
TGTAAAGTGACTGGAAAAATTCTAGTCTTCTCTAAAGACTGTGCATGCAATGTAGATAAACATAGAGACGGAGTGCCAAACCGTTCATCAAACACGTGCAAACAATGAGATCGAATCTTGTCTTTCTGATCTAAATAAATCGATTATGGCAAATCACAATGAAAATGCCTATGCTTGATGCTCAATCCTTCTTGTGCTCTTTCTACGACTGGGTCGTGCCAAGGAAGAGACATTGAATGTGGCTTCCTTGAATGCAAACATTTCATCTTTTCATGAGAAATCCGCATACGTCTGTGCTCATCCATGAGTGAATCGAGCTCAACGTACAATATGTCATGCCTATGAAAAGGGATCACATAAAGATGCTGACTAAAATACAGGAAACGATCACGAATGAAACACTCGAACAATGCGTACTGACTAATCATTCGAACACATAATACTTCCTGTGGGGGTTCTTTGGACCTAGGCTCAAGAGCCAAGATTGGTTCTTCCTGAGGGGGTTCTTTGGACCTAAGCTCAAGAGCCAAGATCGGTTCTTCCTGAGGGGGTTCTTTGGACCTCGACTCGATAACCAGATCGGTTCTTCGTGATTGATCGAATCTACAATGAGATTAGCTTCACTAGAGAAAGTATCAACTAACACATCATCCTTGTGAACAATCACATCATCTTCATGCAAATCATCATGCTTGTGAGAAATCACATCTTAATCAAGCAAATCATCATGCTCATCATTATCATGCAATTCATCATGCTTGTCATTATCATGCAAATCATGTAATTCCTATGTGTCTTGGTTTGAAGAAGAAGAGACTGAGAGAGTCTCCTTTTCCCAAATCTCTTGCATCTGTGCCTACACTTGAGAAAAGAGTCGCAACATCTCTTGCATTCTTGCTTTGTTCTCGCGATCAAATTTTGCTTCTCTTTCTTCGCGCTCACGCGCTATGCCTGCCATTCTGTCTTCGTATTTAGGCTGCTTGGAGGTGATGAGCATGAGAGGGGCGAAGAAGAATTTTCCCCACCAGGAGGTTTTTCCGACCCTTTCCCTTCCCCATCTACGCCAAAGATTGCACTAACTCCTATGGACGAGTTGGAGCAGATGTTTATGGACAGCAAGTTAGAACGCGAAGCAAGGAAGTTAGAAAGCGACGAAATAATGGCAGCCATAGGGTCTTGGTTCTTGGGGTTCTTGAGGTTCTTGGGGGTCTTGAGGTTCTTGCAGTTCTTCTTTAGCTTGCAATCTGTGTTAGAGAAGGATCTTCTCTTTACCCGAGCTCTTCTCTTTCCCGCGGGTGCACTCCTTGGCGGCCTTGCGCTCACACCAAGGTTGCTTTTTCCCACCTCACGTCGATTGGCCGGCCGCTAAGTGCACGGTCCGCTCTCAATGAGTGAAAAGAGACACAAGGGGAGGCTGGACAAGCCCTTCTTTCTTGGGTTTCCTGTCACTCTTCAAAACACGATAAGGAATCGACACGCCCAAGAAATCTTGG
The DNA here is from genome assembly GCF_014529385.1 of Adiantum capillus-veneris. Lineage (NCBI taxonomy): Eukaryota > Viridiplantae > Streptophyta > Polypodiopsida > Polypodiales > Pteridaceae > Adiantum > Adiantum capillus-veneris. Next base: position 85,614,430 of record NC_140950.1, read on the forward strand.
GTTACGTGCGACCGCAACCAGAAAAAAATTTATGTGGTTCTTGTGGTTCTTTCCTTGAGTGATACAGAACACTGCCAAAGCTCTGATACCAATGTAATGTGTAGCGGAAGTGAATGTTGAACTTTGCTCAAGATGAGTGCTCCGAACTGTGCTCAAGGTTCCTTTTACTTACGAAAGGGACAACCTTCCGTTCATTTAGTGAGAGAGTGCAATGGACACAACAAAGTGGGTGAACACTGTGAATGAAGGTGCTGAGACTGAGAGATAGAGAAAGAAGAATACGACACAAGAGTGTTGTCAAACCCTCCTTCGAAGGCCCCACTCTCTATGGCGAGAGCGGTCTACTATTGATTGCACAAATCTCTACAATGCTTGGACTTTCCGACGATGTCGACAACGATGAGGACGACGACAAGACGGACTGAAACCTGAAAATCTTTATCTGTTGAATCTGACTCTGTGTCGATGACAACGGCAATGACGACGCGCTGAAAACGCAGATGCTGAAATCTGCGGCGAGGATCTGCTGCGGGAAGGTGAGATCTGCAAGGTTTGGGGGTTCTACTACGGAAACTGACTGCTGAAAACTGAAAACACTGAGTCTAGGGCTGATTCCGTCGCGAAGATCTACAAAAACGCTGAGGTTGATCTTCAAACCAAAAACGCTAGGGCTGAAAATGGTCTTGCGGGAAATCTGCTATCTGTTGTGGGAATCTGCTAATGCTAGAGATGATTTGCTGTGTCTTGTCGCCGCCGAGGCTGATCTGCCATGCAAAAACACCAAGGCGGGTCTGTCTTGCTGAAAACGCTAGGTTGTTGTTGAAGAAAAACCCCAGGTTATCCTGCTCCAAAAAACGCTAGGTTGTTGTGGGGGGTTCTTTTGAGAAGGTGCCTATTGAACAAGTGCTCCTGCTGCCTCTTCTGCCAAAAAGTGCTAGCGCTAGGTTTCTATATATACAAACTTAGCAAAATTGCCCTACCTAGTTTCCAACAAAAGTCACTTAAAAATAATATGTGAAAAATGTCAAAAATAGGGAAAATAGATCTATGCACTGTAAAAATGCTCCTGATGGGTTCTCATGGAAATCTGATGGTCATGTTGTGTGCAACCAGAGGATATGCATCTAATCTAAGTGTCTGGACATGCACGGTTTGCGAACGAACTCACAAAAGTGCCAGATCACTTCCTATTCTAGATTGACTTGACTTAACTGAAACCTGGTCATGCTGTAGCTTGTCTATAGACACATAGGGTTGGATGTGTCACGTGACAGATAAGATCGACCCCTTAGAGGATGCCATCCAAAAGTACAAAGAAGAAATGACGGAAACCATTAGCAAGATGAACCGCAACCTATTGGGCACAATAAAAATGCTTGAAGCACTCGTCTTGATCCAAGAAAGCAAGATAAATGCACTGGAAGATCGTGTGACGGCTCAGGATGAGGAGATTGCGTCACTCAAGAAGGATCTCGCTGAAGCACGATCAAGAGACACACTTGAAAAGGAAGAATTGTAACCCTCAGTAATAGAAGAACTCAACAAGATCAAGGAGCAAGTATGGGCCATCAAAGTGGGAGAAGAGCAGCACAAAGAAATGACAACTTCTTGGGTGGATGTTATTACAAAGACTCAACAGAAGCCGGATGACGCCGAGAAATGGATTGAGGTTGCCAAGAAAGGAAAAGGCAAGGAAATAACGTCAACGTCCACCCACTATTATTAATCTCACACTAGAGGAGGAGCAAAGAAGATGTGTACGCGCTTTATGTGAGAATTTGCGGCCTTAAAGACAAAAATAATGTGGACGAAGAGGTAAAAGAACTCATGGCTTTGATGGGGTTCATGAGCCAATGCACACAAGAGCTTGGAGAGTGGGCAACAAGAAAAATGGAAGCAATGGGAAAATCTCAAAAAAAAGGTCATCCTTCGTTTTCCCTCCATGAAAGCGAAGGACTTTTTGAAGAAAAGGCCAACTCTTAAGAAGACGGGCATCTTTCTCGGGGATGATCTTACCCTCTCGCAGATTGCTCATATGTAGGAGGTAATGCCGGAGATTAGAGCGGCAAGGGAAAAAGGCAAGATTGCCTTTTACCGAGATGTAAGAGTGGTAATACTGGAGCGACACTCCACATGACGGTGCGAGACCTATGGGACCACATTCAAAGTTGCCACTTAGAATTGTAATGGACCTATGCGCCTTGATGTGAGTGCTTTTGAGGATAGTTTTACTGGAAGGGACGTCATCTTCTATTCTGAGACACATCAGGCCCCTAGGCAATCTATGCCTCACATCAGTGGATACAGATGGGAGACAGCCTACAGACAGGAGACACGACCAAAGCACAGAGGGCGGGGATCAGGTGGAGTGGTAGTAGTATTCAAAGAGGAGCTGCAGCCATTGATACATATAGCCCGCAGGGATGAGCAGGCTAGGTACATGTGGGTGAGATTGAGAGCAAAGACAGGCAGATATCTTTACATTGCTATTTGCTACTTTCCCCCGAGTACGTCAGTCTATGCATCACCCAGAGGCCAATCCCCCTTTTCTATTTTGGATAATGACATATGGGAGTTCTCTAGAGATGGTGACATTATCATTCTAGGGGACTTCAAAGCTAGGACTGTCCATCACCGGACAATATTTCATGATACTTCAGAGGAGATGCTGAGAGAGCTGGATGTTGTAGAGACGGGTCTGTCCAAACTATCACAGGATGTGGAACATACTGAGTATGGACAACACTTGATAGACATGGAAATTGTACATGGACTGGCCATCTTCAATGGCCTATAGAGATTTCCCGTTGCGGGAGGTTTTACATGCTTTCCCCACAAACATGGAGCCAGCACAGTGGATTATGTCATGGCACAGACGAGCGTCATCTCTAGTATTCAGGATCTCATGGTTGGACCCAGACATAGTGGGGTGGCGGTGGATCATGCCCTTTTGTCTATGACCATCTCTTTTCAGTTTAATGTAGCACACAGTCCACGGGCAGCAACACCTACCCACTACACCTTCACTCGAGAGACATACTATTTATATATAGATGGGATAAACAAACGGTTGTGCACTGAGGAGCCACGGCGACCTCTGGAGGAGCTTACTACTATACTGACACAGACATTACATGAGGCAGCAACAGAGGCAAACCCACACACTCAGCCTGAGCAGAGACGCTATTCTAGGAGCATGCCGCAGAACAGTTGTTATGATGCGGAATGCCGCGAGAATAGAGCCAGACTTCAGAGGGAGGTGCTTTTGGGGGACATCACTCGCAGACAGTCACAGATTGACTTCTGACGCCTAGTGCGGCGGAAGAAGAGGGCATTTTTAGCTCGACTAGAGTAGGATCTATACCAACTATTCTTGATTCAGGACTCATGTGAGGCATGGCAGCTCTTTCATGAGCACTCTCCTCCCCCCCCCCTGCCATTACCTCTACAGAGGCCTCGGGCAGTACGCTTCATCTTTGTACACAATTCCTGGATAGCCGCCCCTTCCCCACCCTCCCGATCCATGCCCACACACATGTGCTTTTTTCACCGCTGACATGGTGAAGAAGGCCATTGACAGGATGAGGACTGGGAGAGCATATGATCATGATGGCTTAGTGGCTAAGCATTTCATGCATGCCAGAGATCTACTAGCAGAGCTTCTAGCAGTTATGTTTAACCGTGCCATGTGTGAAGGCTTGCTTGATACTTGGAGCCTATCTACTATTGCACCTATCTTCAAGTTAGGAGACCCTATGGAGCCTGGGAATTATCGCACTATCATGATTGGACACACACTGGCACGGTTGTACGCATCCATTCTTGAGTAGCAGCTCAGTAGATGGGCAGAGAAGGAGATGATACGCGCAGCCGGGCAGGCAGGGTTCACGAGAGGCTTTTCTACTCTTGACCACATCTTGACACTCAAAGCCATCACTGAGGAGGGCAGATCAAATGGGAGACGGATCTATTGTAGCTTTGTGGGCTTCCGCAAAGCATTTGACACAGTACCTAGAGCTAGATTGATACGCAGACTACAGGAGATGGGAGTACCCACAGAGCTCATTTGGGGGATCATGGCATTATACATGTCAGTAGTGGGGCATGTACGCACCTCAGAGGGTCTATCTACACCGGTTCACTCCACTATTGGGGTGAAGCAAGGCTGCCCGCTCTCTCCTATTCTATTCGGTATGTATGTGGATGAGGTTTCTGACTACATTGAGAGCGATGGTGATAGAGGTGCACAGCTGGCAAGGACATGGATTCCACTATTGCTATATGTTGATGATGTTGTGTTGAACTCCGACTCTTCAGAGGGGATGCAACGTCACTTGGATGCTTTGCATAGGTTTTCCCACGAAAGTGGTTTGTCTGTCAGCCTTGGTGAAACCAAGGTTATGGTGTTTAATACCACCCCATAGTGGATCAGGAGGTCAGCACCTACATTCACATACGGCCAGGAGACAGTGGAGTATACAAATGCTTGCATTTACCTTGCAGTGGTTTTTCGCAGACCAGCATTTTCATTGAGGAGAGCAGCAAAGACCAGATTGACTAGAGCCCATGCAGCATTGGGTAGATTGGAGAGGATGTGTTCGAAGGTTCAGTTTCAGGAGCCTCGGACGAAGCTCTGGCTCTTTGACACTTTGGTGGCTTCTGCATTGCTCTATGGAGCTGAGATATGGGGACCTTCATTGGATCATCACAGGAGGTCGGGTTGCATGATGGATGGGGGGACATGGAGAAACCTCTGGTCTCTATGATCTCGCGGCTCATTAGAGCCAAGGCTTCAGTACCACATGCCATTATCCGAGCAAAGCTAGCGCCCCCCCCCCCGGTTGAGGCGCTCACCAGATCAGTCTCCTTCATACACCGCAAGTGGGAACTTCTCAGAGACAGATATGCCCGCCTTGCACTTGAGTCCTCTCGACAGTTAGCCATGCAGGCAGATACAACGTGCTGGTATGGGGAGATGACATCATGGGTTCAGCATAGACAGATTGCCACCCTTCTGGTACTCACTGGATGCACCATCTCTCACTCATACACAGTCCGAGATCACCGGGCTCATCCGCCAAGACTTGACTCAACTAGACACCAAGACATGGATACAGCCAGCACAGGAGCTGGGCAACGAAGATGGCTTTCTACAGAGAGCATCTTCTCCAGCTTATGGAGGACGGTTTTGCGACGAGACCCAAATACATGAACACCCACCTGTCTCATGGGATACAATGTACGGATTGAGACTGGGAGATACAATGGAGTACCAGCAGAGGTCAGGACATGCCCCTTGTGTGACATGGAGCCTGAGACAGAGTTGCACTACACATGCCGCGGCCCTGTCTACTACGAGATACGAGGCCACTTCCATTGCTTGTTCAGAGAGGGTTTTGAACCACTCTCCAGAGTCATGGGGTACGAAGATCAGAGATGCCTGGGTTTGTTTTTTCTCGAGCTGCACAGACACAGGGAGAGTCTCATGAGAGGAGAGGCTAGCCAGTCTTAGAGACGGATCACAAATTCCTTTAGAGCAGACACTGGACAGCCAGAGGAGCTACTACCACAATAGAGCTCACATTTGTCTCGCACCAAAGGCACACTGATTGATTGAGCAATTGAGCTGGGGAGATCTAGACGCCCACGACTGCAGAGCACTCCACAGCATCGACGGAGGCTGCAGCAGAGGATTTGGATCACTTTGGCCAGGCATGCACGACGCCCGATCAGACTATTGACCATGGAGGAGATTGATGAGATTCGCCAGTGATTGATGCTGGATCTCCTGTGATTTAGCTATTTAGCTATCCCAGCTAGCTGCTTACTTTGCTTAGTTCACATCGAGCGGCTTAGGATTCCATAGAATTTTTTCTTTGTTATGTTGTTTTCTTTTCTCTCTCGCAATGATGTTCAACCATGCCATCTGTGAGGGCATGCCTAATACTTGGAGCTTGTCTACTCTAGTCTATTGTACCTATCTTCAAGTCAGGAGACCCTATGGAGCTTGGGAATTATCGCACTATCATGATTGGACACACATTGATAGAGTTATACGCATCCATTCTTGAGCAGCACAGCTGAGTAGATGGGCAGAAAAGGAGGGTATATGTGCAGCCGGGCATGCAGGGTTCAAGAGAAGTTTTTCTACTCTTGACCACATCCTAACACTTAGAGTCATTATTGAGGAGGGTAGATTACATGGGAGACGGATCTATTGTAGCTTTGTGGACTTCCGCAAAGCATTTGACACAATACCCAGAGCTAGATTGATGCGCAGACTACAGGAGATGGGAGTACCCACAGAGCTGATTTGGGGGATCATGGCATTATACAGGTCGGTGGTGGGACATGTACGCACTTCAGAGGGGCTATGTACATCCGTTCACTCCACTATTGGGGTGAAGCAAGGCTGTCCGTTCTCTCCTACTCTATTTGGTATGTATGTGGATGAGGTTCTGACTATATTGAGAGAGATGGTGATAGAGGTGCACAGTTGGCATGGACATGGATTCCACAATTGTCATATGCTGATGATATTGTGTTGATCTCTGACTCTCCAGAGGGGATACAACGTCACTTGGATGCTTTGCATAGGTTTGCCATAAATAAATCATCTATTAAAAGTCTGCCACTTAAGTGCTCTGCATGCAATTGAGTGGAAAAATGAGATCATGTTGGGTTCTAATGCTTGTGCAATCAGAGGATATGCAACTACTTGCTTGGACATGCACCATAACACTTCCTAGGCTACCTAAACCCTAGATGTAGGAACAGCTTGTCCACGTACACATAGAGTTAGATGTGCACGTGACATCCCCCCCTTTTCAAGGTGAGATACTGGTATCGAGCTATATGGCATTCGTAAAGCTTGCCCAACAACTCTTGGGATCTTGCTAAGTGCTCCTCACCGGTGTCGTGCCGTGGCACGTACATAGTGTGAAATAAAAACATTCACCTCACTCTTGACACTTCTCGATGTATGCAAATAAAAGCAATCATGTACATGTTGTGATATATGTTGAAGCGTCTACTACGGTCATTATCATGTACATACCTATCCGGGGAGTCATGGCCCTGAATGTGGCACATTTGCATGATTTTCCACTTGATAAGATGCTTAATTTGGTTTTACAATGTATATATTCCAAGTGTTTCATGGTGGCACAGTCATCTCGCCTATAAAGATAGATGCGGGCAAAATTGCCAAAAATAGCAGCTAGCAGGCGTGCCGTTGCAGAATTGCATAGAAAGTGACCCAAAATGGTATATTGATGGAAAATGATGCTTATCTATTCTTTTTATGCTTATGTGAGTGATCCCACAAATTTAGGGATTTTTCTGACTCCGTTTGGGATTTTTCGTATCAAAAATGAGCTGAAAATGACCTAGTTTTGGTCCAAAGTGGCAAAATGGCCCAAAAATTGACTCATCAATTGAAAATGCCGTGGGGAAGACAGAGAAGGGGGCTTTTTATTAAGAAAAAAAAACCAGCAATTTTGCTCTACTGTGTAATTGCTTCCATGGTTGCTCAATCTATGTGTAGGGCAGTCCCGCCTCTTCGAAATCTTGTATCTGAGCTAGTGAGGGAGTGAATTAGGGTTTCCCCTTATCAAAATGGTGTGTGGGCTTCACTTTTGAAGCTCTTAAATCTCTGCAAATTCAGAAAATGGTTACAATGAAGGTGGAAGCTCGTGTATTCCTTTCAGTTGTTTGATGTTACGACTATGTAATTGGGGGCGAGACTTCATGATACCATGAAAGATGTTTGGGTTTTGATTGAGATTTGTTCTTGTACGAGTATCGAGGTTTCATGGATGAAATATTAGTGTTTTTCAATGGTCTTTTAAAGTGAAATTGAATGTGATTTGGTGATCCTCTCATCATAATCTCGACTACAAAAACAAGCAGACTCCAAGCACGATAGGAAAGAGGGTTTGTGACTTTGTTGTCACGAACGCTCTTAGATTTTTTGTCACCCTTAGAAAGAGAGTTGGTGATTCTCCACAAACGCTTTTTCACAAAGTGTTTGCGACTCTCATCACGAACTCTCACAGCCAGAGGTTTTACACCTTCCCAGCTAGACCGCACACTTTCCAACACCGGAGCACTTTGCTACATGGGTTGTGCAAAACTTGAACTTCCTGAAGGTCTGCAATGCTTGCTTCCTTGGGCTGCACCGAAAGCGACACAAAAGGATTTGTTGCGGCTCCAATGCTCCAACCTCGTCTATGGTCATGGGTTCACCTTCTTCAAGAATCTCCGGTGAGGAATATTCCTGAAACCACTTCAAACAAAAAACCATAAACATACCCTTTACATGTAGAGTGACTGGAAAAATACTATTCTCCCTAAATGAGTGTGCATGTAATACAGATGAACAAAGTGACGGAGTGCCAAGCCGTTCACCAAACACATACCAAAACTGAGATCGAAACTTGGCTTTTCGATCGAAATCTATCAGCTGTGGCAATTCACAACGGAAATGCCAATGCTTGATTCTCTCTCTCTCTCTCTCTCTCTCTCTCTCTCTCTCTCTCTCTCTCTCTCTCTCTCTCTCTCTCTCTCTCTCACTCAAGTATGTGCTCTTTCTATGATTGTGTCATGCCAAGGAATAATCATGGAAAATTGACTCACAAAACGGACAATGGGGAAACAATGTGAATTCCTTGAAAACATATCTTCTTTCTTTTCAAGAGTGATTCGCATACATCCGTGCTGGCCAATCATGCAAAGAAGAAGAAGAAGAAGAGAATTTTAACGTCGTAGGAAACTATCCCAAGAGACCTTAAAGATCTATCCGACTAGGAGAGTTAAACTCAAGACCTATTATTCAAGAGGGAAAAGAAAAAATACTTCCTGAATGGGTTCCTTGGACCTCGACTAGAGAGCCAACATCAGTCCTGCGTGACTGATCGTATCTGCAATGAGGTTAGCTTTTCTAGAAACATCATCATCCAAACCATCATCCTTGCAAACAATCACATCTCTAACATGCAAAAAATGTGTGTCGTGCTTTGGAGAAAACATGACAGCAAGAGAGTTTTATCCATGCAATGACTCATGCTTTTCTAGACTGTGAGACTGTATACTGAGAGAAACAATCATACTGCATGTTTTAACTTTTAACCTCTTTCAAATCATGAGAGTGAGAGACTAATGGCAAAGAAAGAATGTTCTTCTCAAAGGACAACGGGAGGTGCTCCATCAATTGTGAGAGAGAGAGCGTTTTCTTTCCAATCAATGCGTGGATTATAACCTTTAAACCACTTAATGCCAAAAATAAAATCACATCCGTTGAGAGGAGAAACCACGAAACGACGATGAAAACCGAAATTTTAAACTAACACTTTCACGTCAGGACATTTATGCGTGAGCGAAGAGTGCATACCATGAGCAAATCCAAAGATCACAATAAGATCTATGGGGAGAGCTTCAAAACGAGAATCACTAATCACATCATGCATACTACTCGAATCAAACAAGATCACAATGTGTGTACTATTCACATGACAATGACACAACATGAGAGACTCATCTACATGATCATGAGAAAGTTCAAACACATTAGTATGCTCACTGAGTGCATTCACAAATGACGTGGATTCTGTGGGTTCTTTTGTAGGTTTTTTAGGATCTTCTTTCTAAGGACAATCTAGTTTCATGTGACCTTTAGTGTGACGCTCAAAACATATTTTGTCTTGTGCACATTCGGCTCTTTCTTCAAGAGTTAACCAACCTCCTATAATTCCTTGAGCAGATTTTTCATCTCGTGTCAACTTAGGGGTGTCTTGAGTTTTAGCCTTTCCTTAATCATCATTGTGAGACTCCTGTGCTCTAGGTGTAGAAGAATATTGAGAAGAAGAATTACCGTCATGCTTACCAATGGTCTTACCGTGCTTACCATTCGGTTGGTCTTGCAAAGTACTCGACTTGTTCTCCTTCGGCTTGCCATTGTTGTGCTTCATTTCTTGTGCTAAGGCGATTCTCACAACGTCATTATAGTCTTTAGGGCTGAAAACTTGCACATCACACTTGATGTACTCGTCTAACCCAAAGAGGAAAGCCTCCTTGCGATCCTCATCGACTTACACAATTGAACGTCAATCTGCAAAGTACGATTAGAAAAAGACATAACAGGGGATCCATTTTGCTTAAGACCACGCCAATCTTCTTTTAACCGATCAAGGTACTGTGGTGGCATGAAGCGAGCCTTGAGCTTGTCTTGGAAGTCAACCCAACTGAAAGAGAGGGGTACGCCTTCCTAGGCATGCTCAAGATGCTCGGCCATTTGTGACTCTTGACAAGCTTGATAACAATTAATGGCATCGCTTGCAAGGTACATGGCAGCAGTCAAAACTTTACTGTTACTTGTTTTCTTGACGGTCGCAAAGTAAGCATTAAATTGATGCAACCAAGAATGAATCAAAGAAGCATCCATCTTACCATCATACTTACTAAACGTCAACTTCTCAGTGACTTGGTTGTCGAAATCTGCATCTCTACCTATGCTACATGATGACTCGCCAACCTCCTTGAGTGGCTCGGGCTTCGAGGAGAGTACCTGTAGGACCAACTCCTGCATGCGTTGGTCTCTCTGCGCCTCTCGCTCTAACTCCATAGCCGCTCACTTCTCTTCGACCGCTATGCATTGAGCCTCGTGTGCTTGCTCACGATCGAGCTCCATAGCTGCCCTTCGTTCTTCGGCTGCCAGGCGCGCTTGCTCACATTCACGCTCCATGGTTGCCCTTCTTTCTTCCATGGCGGCGCGTTGCACCTTTTGTTGTAGCATCATCTCCATCATCGATTTGAACAAAGCCCCCATAGGGTTTGGTTCAATCTGTGGCGTAGATGGGGATGGGGGAGGATCGAGGAACAATCCTCCTGGTGTAGAAACTTCTTCGTCTCCAACTCCACTCTCATCACCTTCACGCAAAGTAACCATTCCGCTTCAGGTGATGACCATGCACTGAGTTCTTGGGGACTTGAGGTTCTTGGGTTCTTGAGGTTCTTGAGTTCTTGAGGTTCTTGAGGTTTTCAGGTTCTTGGCTTGCAATCTGTGTGTAGGAAGACTTTTCTCTTACCCAAGCTCAACTCCTTCATGCGGGTGCACCCCTTGGCGGCCTTGCGCTCACACCAAGGTTGCTTCTTCCCACCTCAAGTCAATTGGCATGCCGCTAAGTGCAAGGTCCGCTCTCAATGAGTGGAAAAAAGGAACGAGGGGAGGTTGGACAAGCCCTTCTTTCTTGGGTTACCTGCCACTCTGCAAAAACACAGATTAGGCATCGACACGCCCAAGTGGTCTTGGGTTACGTTGTGAGCGGGATGGAAACACACACAACACCTCTATAATGACCCAACACACACTCTTGGGATGATACACACACACATTATGGGGCACCACTCGGCTTACACAACCAGCCTGGCCGAGACAGAAAACACACAGACGGAGTGAGAAGAGAGATTTCCCACTTGCCCACTCAACACTCACACATACACACTCACACACACACTCTCAATTCAGCTCAAAGAAGGCAAATTGTTGTTGTTTAGACTCAATGAAGCTCAGCCCAACACCAATGGGGCAAATAGTTTACACAGTATTGAGGAAATACACCAGTACAACCACAAAGTTAAGCAGAGGCTTCACTCACCGGAGAAGATTACACAGAAAAACGGCAGAAAATCTGTGAGGAATTTGGCAAAATGGACAGCGCCATTGCATCCGGAACGCCCAAAAACCCCACTCTACAATGTCACAATGCTCAAATCCGACCTCGGATGAGCAATTTTAGGGCCAAAAAATGCTCCAAAAACAGCAAAAACACACTTGCGGTTGTTCCTCCTCTCTTCTCCACGTTTTTTCTGGTCTTCTCTCTGTTTTTCAAGTTCCCACACTTTGCTTTATTAGTTGGGCACCCGTGGCCTTATAGATGACCTCAAACAGACCCCGAACGGGCCAAAAACTGACCTCGCAGTGCATAGTTGTCACCTTTTTGCATCATCCGCACACCTGGCACTCAATTTTTCCCAATAATGCATCCCGCAACCACGTGAAGTGGCCCCAAAAAGTGGTCCTCATGATGACCTTTCTCCATAAGTATCACAAGAAAACACCCACGTCGTGTCCATACTTCTCCGCGTGCAAGTATTGACCCCGTTCGACCTCCTGACGCCACTCGATGCCATCTGACGCACCTGCTTACCTCATGTCGTCGGCCCGCGGATAGCTTCCTCGAGAAGTTTTATGCGCTACCAACTCCTCCTTATTGTAGAAAAAACACACCGGTACTAATAATAGTGAAAATCGATGCACTATGTACACCCTGTCCTACCTGTACACACGTGGGCCCCACGTAACCACTTGGCTATGGAAATTGGGTAATCCTTTATTCGATGCACCATGCATGTGTATGTACATATGCGCAATCCCTTGCTCAAAAAAACTATTGACATAATTTGCCCATCCCCTAGCCTGCTAGATCATTCATGATCAGCAGCAGCAAAGAGAGATATGAGACTCGCCGCATCACAGGTCTCCTCATCCTTCACCAACATTGCTTGCTCCACAGACAACTCATCTTGCTCCACCATCATTAACCTGGCATGATATAATTTAAGACGCAATCCATTTACCCTTGACTTATGCAGAATCCCATCCAGGTTAGCCAACTGATATGTACCATTTGGAAAACACTCCACTACCTTGAAAGGGCTTCCCACTTAATCTGAAACTTCTTTTGGAAGGTGTTGTCCAGCTTACTGTTGTAACGCAAAACTAAGTCATGCTTCTTGATACCCTTACTTTTGACCTTTCATTTATCTTTGCCAAAGCCTTATCCTGCATCTGCCCATAATGCTCCAATGCGCTCATCCTATCCAACTGAACCTCCTGTAACTGTAAGAGCCTCTCTTTGAATGCATTACTAGACGGCCCAAGTAGCTTCTCTAGCATCTTTACTGCAGGCAACTCTACTTCCACAGGCAATAGTGCTTCCTTTCCATATACCAAATGAAATGGAGTAAACCCTGTACCTGTCTTCACCGAAGTACGGTAAGCCCATAATGCACTAGACAATTCCAAATCCCAATTCTTTCCTTGGTGCTCTGTCACTTTCGAAAGAATCTGTACCAACTCACCATTGAATCTTTCATTTAAGCCATTACACTGTGGGTAATACGGAGTGGTATACTGGTGCCTAATCTTCATCTTTGCGCATAAGAAGTCTAGCAGTTTAGCTCTAAATCCTGGCCCCTGATCTAAAAGTATCTCTAATGGCACCCCAAACTTGCAACATATTTCATCATACACAAATTTTGCCACATCCTTTGCAGTGATCTGTTTTACTGCTATAGCCTCCGCCCATCTAGAGAGATAGTCCACTGCCGTCAAAATATAGCTTTTGCCCTTGCTTGTGATAGGTAACGGGCCTATTGCATCAATCCCCCACTTTTCAAACACATCAAACGCCATAATGGTTTTTCGTAGCTCTGGATTCAACACTCTTCCCAAATGCTTGACACCTATTGCAAGACCTACACCAATGGTGAACATCCTTGTGCAAACTAGGCCATACATATCCCTCTTGCAAAATCTTATGCAAGGTGATCTTTAGAGCAAAATGGCCACCACATGCGCCTTCATGATTCTCTTCCAACACTCTGTAAAGCTCCTCCCGCCAAGGTACACGTCTCAACACGAGATCAGCCCCTTTCATGTATAAGACATCACCAATCAATTTGTACTTGTATGCTCTACTCACAAAGCCATACTTCTTAGACTTTTGAATCTCCTTTGAAATGATTCCTGTTAGCAAAAAATCCTCTTCTTGAGCCAAACTTTCCCGGCCATGATAAAGAGGTAAAGTGGTCCTCAACACAAATAGCTCCCCAATCATGCCTTGAGCTGCTTCATGTGCCTCTCCATTTAGAGCACGTTCAATGTGTCTGATGCTCCATGCTTCGAACTTTTTTAACAGGCCTTTAATTTTGAAGCACATTTCCTTCAATGAGGTGTTCTTGCTCTTCCACACACCCAGCACTTGCTTCACCACTAACAAAGCATCACCTTTTATGCTCAACCTTCGAACCCCATGCTTCAAACAAATGTGTAATCCGGCTTCTAGAGTAGCATATTCAGCCTCATTGTTACTATGAGCATCCAATTTGAACCCTCTCTTGCATACTAGCTTCCCCTCTGGATCATAAAGTGCTATACCCCCTGAAGCCGCATCATGGCTCTTTCTGTATGAACCATCAAAGAACAACACATGTGCATTGCTGATCTATGGCACTTCTTCAACTATCTTTCTCACCACCTCTTCCTTAACAATAAGGGGATTCTCCTTGTAGGTGAACAAATCAGCTAGGGTAGCCCTTGTACTATCTTCCACTAGAAAAGAGAACTCAAACTCTTGCAGCTCAATTACCCATTTCTTCACTACATTTGACATGTTAGTGCCATTAATTAACTGTGGCAAAAAGGCATAACTCGTCAAGAAAACAAAAGGTCGTGGTAGCAAGTAATGACGAAATCGTCGACAAGCAAATATTACACTAGCCATCACTAGCTCTACATCCGAGAACTTTCTCTCCGCTACCAACTTCACTCGGCTTGCACAATACACTGGCCTCATATAATGGCTGCCCTTCCTCTTTTGCAATAGCATGGCTCCAATGGCATCATCCCCTACTGAGGGATTTACATAAAAAACTTTCTCCCAATCAGGAGCCTGCATGGCTGACAACCCCCCTAACACCTCTTTCACCTCTTGAAACACTTCTTCACACTTGTCATCCCATTGCAATGGATCATGCTTTGCCACTTGTTGTAATGGATAAAGAATCTGAGAAGACAATGGAATAAACCTTGCCATGTACTTCACTTTGTGTATAAAGGTTGCCAATTGCTTCGTACTCGTAGGTGATGGAAGAAGAATAATAGACTTAACCTTGTCTGGATCAGCCTCAATGCCATTTTCTGACACCATGTGGCCCAATAACTTCACCCTTGGCTGTGCTAGATGACATTTCTTTGGATTTAGTTGTCCTCCACATTCATCATATCGAGCCAATACCATCTGCAGCTTCTTTTGGTGTTCAGTCCTACTGCTATAAACACAGAAGTCATCCATAAAAGCTTTAACACAACTACCAATGAATGGTTCCAACACCCAATTTGCTCTCTCTTGATAAAAGGAAGGTCCATTTGACAACCCAAATGGCAATACTGTGTAGCAATAGCAACCCCATGGCGTAATAAAAGTGGTCTTTGTGCGGTCTTTAAGAGCAATCTTTAATTGAAAATAGCTTGAAAAACCATCACACACACTGTACCTCTCATAACCTGCCACTGAATCCAAGATCTGATCGATGAATGGAAGAGGATATGGGTTCTTCTTAGTGGCTGCGTTTAAGGGTTTAAAATCTACACAAATTCTCCACTTTCCATCCTTCTTTGGACTGACCACTACTGGACTCACCCATTCTGTGGTCTCTACTAGAACTATGAACCCTGCCTTCAATAACTTGTCCACCTCTACCCGCAAGGCTTCCATTTGCTCTTGACCCATCCTTCTTAGCCTTTGCCGCACTGGCTTAGCACCTTCTTTCAGCTCTATATGTATCTCTTCGCCCTTGAACCCTCTGATCTCTTCATATGAAGTAATGAACAAATCAGGAAAACTAGCCAGCATGTGCAAATATATATCCTTCTCCATAGCTGAGAGGTCTCCACTGATCATTTGTGTCAACAATTCCTGCTTCTTTGACAACTCAACCTTGGTTTGCATCAGCCCTTCAATCACTTCATAAGGCCCTTCACTTTTATCTTCAACTTCATTCGCAAATGCAACTAAACCAAACTCTTGGATTTCTTTGTCCATCAAAAGAAATGCAACATCAGCATCCTCATCAGTGCTGGTAGTACTATCACTGTCCTCATCTGTCACCGTGGAAGAGTCTTCATCACTAGACTCATCCTCATCTTCATAAAGCTCCTCTAATCGTTTCCTTATGTCCATATTATAAAGCTTCTTGGTACCTGTCTTTCCATAGAGGCTAATCGTACCATGTCGCCAATCTTGAACAGCTCCCACTGCACGTAACCATGGTCTGCCCAGTATAATAAGATATGCTCCCAACCCTGCTGGCATTACATACCACTACCTTTGCATCATATGCTTCCACTTCTAAGCTCTTTACAACACCCAAACATTTTACTTTCTGATGGTTTGCCAATCTGATCCGGAAACCTGACACCCAGACACTGTAAGACCCATCTTCTCAACGCATGAGTGTGTAATGACACATATTTGGGCTCCACCATCCACATAACCTTGTCCCAAAGTTTTCCTTTTATGCCACACATCTACTATTGGGCAAATGTCTGGTAGCTCATCCATTGCCAACACCTTCACTGAACCTCTCTCTGGCTCTTTCTCCATTGGGTTAACCATCCTCTTCCATTGTCGCTTTAGCTTAGGCACCATCTCTATAAGTTGCCCAAAAGTAACATCTGCCTTCCTGCTTGTCAGATCCTCCTTCAAGTCATAGCTTAATTGCCCATCCCCTAGTGGAAAATCTGAAACATGAAACTTTCGACGAGCTCTCCTTTTCCTCTTGGCCTTGACATCCTCACCTTCATGACTCTTTCCCTTCTTCTTACTAGGACCTGGGGCACTTCTTCCTTCCTTGTCCTCTGTCGTCCTCTTCCCAATAGGCATCACTAATGTATCCTCTAGCTTTGATGTCTTCTCTAAGGTAACCACACTTAACACTTTTGTCTTTCCCTTTTCCTCCTGGGTTAATCCACTGGTTCCTTATCTCCCTTAATTTCGATGCCATAATCATGCGACCTAGTTAGCACCTCTTTTGGCGATGGATACATGTCTCCCCCCATCCTTGGTGGCTTATCACATTGCGGGCTGATGTGACCCAACTCTCCACAATTGTAACATGTGGGCGTCTGCCTCCAAAACCTACCATTGCTTTATCCAACACCATTTTTAGGCCTTTCTTCACCTCCTGGCTGATTTGCAAACCTCCCTCGACCTCGATTATTTCCCACTTGACCTAGCATGTTTAGGCTGAGATTCTTCATTAAATCTACCATTTGTCTCATGTCTTGCCTTAGCCCATCATCTTGCACTGCTGTAGTGACCACTGTTGGCATAACCTTAGTAGTAACAGGAACCACTGGTTCGTGATGAACCCCTGGCATGCGACCTCGTAAAGAGTCCATAGGCTGAAATTCAGACCTCACTGGCAAAGACTCCACCCCTAACTGGCTCATT
Source organism: Adiantum capillus-veneris (assembly GCF_014529385.1). NCBI lineage: Eukaryota > Viridiplantae > Streptophyta > Polypodiopsida > Polypodiales > Pteridaceae > Adiantum > Adiantum capillus-veneris. The sequence goes on from NC_140950.1 coordinate 85,631,724, forward strand.
TTCTTCAGCTTCCACTCTTTGTTCCTTGCTACCTCTAGTGCATCTTCATATGTCCTAGGCTTCTTTAGCTCCACTCTCCAACGTATATTCTCCCAAAGACCAACCAAGAACCTGTCCTTCTTCATCATGTCAGGCGTGGTACCTGTGGTGCTAAGGCCTTGCACATTCGCTCCCATGCCAATGAAAACTTACGTATGTACGCATCTACTGGCTCACCTTCCTTTTGCACCAAAGCCTGTACTTCTTGCCACACTTTGTCAGGATCTTCTATCTTCACAAACTCCACTTCCAACCCATGTCGTAGATTGTCCCAACTCAACCTTACAAGTGGATCAGCCACACGTAACTCCTCTTCAAATGCTTTAGACCAAACTCCAGCATCACTCTTCAAACAAATTTGGAGAAGGCGTAACATCTGCGTAGGGTCATGAATCTGGTTGCTAATGCAGGCGACCTCCATCTTTTCCAAAAATTCTTCCACATCTTCATCACTTCTTCCATATAAGAGAAAGCCATGGCTACCCAAGTTATAATGCTTTGAAAACCCCTTCGAACACACGTGCAAGAACCCAAAACTTTTGACTAACTCAATTCCCAGAAACTTCAATAGAGCTCAACTTCAGAAAAGGACAAACACATGCACATCAAATGAGTTTTCATAGTTAATCATCGGAATGACAACAAGCAAAGGACATTCCAGGATCTCTCTCAATCTTCTTGGCCCAAACATAAAGACTATGCGATGCTGGAAAAAGATCTTCCTGGACACATGAACATTAATCTAGATTCTTTGAGTTAAATGAAAAGGAGTGAACTGAGGGCCATTTTGATCATCCATTAAAGCCAACCATGAAGCTCCCAAGAAGGCACACCTGACTTATCCTCTGATTTTTGCCCAAATTTCAGCAGCATAACAGCATAAATGGCTCAAAATACCAAAAAACCAGCCATCATAACTTGGAAAAATATTGACAAAATTTCCCCAGAAGTAGAGCAATGTGAACCCAAAATATAGACGGTCTATGTATGCATAAACTGCCAACAATAGAACCCGAGCATCATTAGGAATCACTATTACATAGCCTATGGCGAGGTCACAAAAAGGGTGCTCCAGCTACCTGTATCACCGAAAGGATCTCCACATTTGAGAATCCCCCAACTCAATAAAAACCTCACGCTATCGACCCTCACACGAAGGCTAATGCAAAGAAATGACTATCTTCCAGACCAAGTCTCAGAAATGGCTGGGACTGCCAAATACAACCAAGTATGGCTCCATAAATGCGTACAATGGCAGTTTCCACAAGTAACGTACAATCCAATAGACGATGCGCTCAAATAGACGCCAAGTGATGCATACCCACAACAACTGCAAGTGACATCACTGCTAGTATATCACTGTACTCCAGCTACCTGTACCTGTGTGAATCACCTGTACCTGTACCTGTACCTGTAACCTGTAACCCCCAATCTCGAAGCTCGAAGCCCGAAGCAGAAGGTACTCGAAGAAGATCCTCCGTGGAGGCGCCAAAAGAATGTGAGCGGGATGGAAATCCGAAACACACGTCTCTATAATGACCCGACACACACTCTTGGGATGATACACACACATTATGGGGCACCACTCGGCTTACACAACCAGCCTGGCCGAGACAGGAAACACACAGACGGAGTGAGAAGAGAGAGATTTCCCACTTGCCCACTCAACACTCACACATACACACTCACACACACACTCTCAATTCAGCTCAAAGGAAGCAAATTGCTGTTGTTTAGACTCAATGAAGCTCAGCCCAACACCAATGGGGCAAATAGTTTACACAGTATTGAGGAAATACACCAGATACAACCACAAAGTTAAGCAGAGGCTTCACTCACCGGAGAAGATTACACAGAAAAACGGCAGAAAATCTGTGAGGAATTTGGCAAAATGGACAGCGCCATTGCGTCCGGAACGCCCAAAAACCCCACCCTACAATGTCACAGTGCTCAAATACGACCTCGGATGAGCAGTTTTAGGGCCAAAAAATACTCCAAAAACAGCAAAAACACACTTGCGGCTGTTCCTCCTCTCTTCTCCACGTTTTTTCTGGTCTTCTCTCTGTTTTTTCAGTTCCCACACTTAGCTTTATTAGTTGGGCACCCGTGGCCTTTTAGATGACCTCAAACGGACCCCGAACAAGCCAAAAACTGACCTCGCAGTGCATAGTTGTCACCTTTTTGCATCATCCGCACACCTGGCACTCAGTTTTTCCCAATAATGCATCCCGCAACCACGTGAAGTGGCCCCAAAAAGTGGTCCTCATGATGACCTTTCTCCATAAGTATCACAAGAAAACACCCACGTCATGTCCATACTTCTCCGCATGCAAGTATTGACCCCGTTCGACCTCTTGACGCCACTCGATGCCATCTGACACACCTGCTTACCTCATGTCGTCGGCCCGCGGATAGCTTTCTCGAGAAGTTTTACACGCTACCAACTCCTCCTTATTGTAGAAAAAACACATTGGTACTGATAATAGTGAAAATCGATGCACTATGTACACCCTGTCCTACCTGTACACACATGGGCCCCACGTAACCACCTGGCTATGGAAATTGGGTAATCCTTTATTCGATGCACCATGCATGTGTATGTACATATGCGCAATCCCTTGCTCAAAAAGACTCCTGACATAATTTGCCCATCCCCTAGCCTGCTAGATCATTCATGATCAGCAACAGCAAAGAGAGATATGAGACTCGCCGCATCACAGGTCTCCTCATCCTTCACCAACATTGCTTGCTCCACAGACAGCTCATCTTGCTCCACCATCATTAACCTGGCATGATATAATTTAATGTGTGACCACAACAAGCAGGCAAAACATTTCTTGTGGTTTTCTTGTGCTTCTTTCCTTGAGTGATGATACCGAACACTGACAAAGAGCTGAGCTCTGATACCAATGTAGAAGTGAATGATGGTGTATGGCTCAGGATGAGTGATCAGTGGATGCTCAAAGTTCCTTTTACTAGAGAAAGGGAGATCCTTCCTCGACTTAATGAGATAATGTGCAGTGACCAAAACACGAGTGGAATGCAAACTGTGAGTGTGCAAGAGAGTGCTAGAGAGAGAGAGAGAGAGAGAGAGAGAGAGAGAGAGAGAGAGAGAGAAAGAGAGAGAGAGAGAGAGAGAGAGAGAGAGAGAAGAGACGGCACCAGATGGGGTCTCAAACCCATAGTTACCACGGAACGGACTCTAGGGGTGTGGAACCTCCGAAACGACGTTCCGGGGGTGGAGGATCATATGAAACGGCTGGCCATTCCGGACAGCATGACCAAACCGGAACGGGGCTGCCAAAACGGCTGGGCAGCAATAAAAAATGGGCAAAATTTGGGGGCAATATTTTCAGCTCCCCATTATAAAATGCACCCTTCCCCTCCCCCCCCCCCAATCCATTACCTTTACAAGTGACAATGCACAAGGTTGCCATTATGTATCTACTACCTCAAGCTCCCTCTCTCAAGTCTCAAGCTCTTACGTATCTTTCTCTCGGAGTCTCTCAAGCTCTCTCTCTCCCTCTCCCTCTTCCTACCTGTCTTTCTCTCTCAAGCTCTTAAGGAGTCAAGCCTACATGAAACACATTTTCCATTGAAGATTCAAGAATCTCTTGAGTCGTCTCAACTTTCACGTCTATGAGGCTCAAGGCTCAAGCTCTCTTCTTCTCCCTCTCCCCCTCTTTCTCACATAATCCATGGCCTCATACTACTTGTATTTAGACAAATAGAGCTAAAAATTGCATTATTTGGATGTCACGTGACACATTCAACCCTATGTGTCCGTGGACAAGCTACAGCATGATCAAGGTTCAGGCAGTCCAGTTAAGTCTAGATTAGCAATGATCTAGCACTTTTGTGAGTCTATTCGTAGACCGTGCATGCCCAGTCACTTAGCATAGATGCATATCCTCTGGTTGCACACAGCATGATCATCAATATTCCCTTCAGAATCCATCAGATTCAATCAGGGGAATTTTCCAGTGCATTTAGCCTATTTTCCCTATTTTTGGTATTTTTCACTTATGATTTTTAAGTGACTTTCCAACAAAAGTAGGTAGGGCAATTTTGCTAAGTTAATATATAAGCAAACCCAAGTTAGCACTTTTTGGCAGAAGAGGCAGCAAGAGCACATGCTCAACAGGCACCTTTCTCAACAGAACCCCAGCACTTGGCGTTTTTGGAGTCCCCATCCTCGCCACACACATCAGCCCAGGGTTTTCCCTTGCAGTCACCGCCGGCAACCCCAGATCCCCAGCGTTTTGCATTCCTTGCATCATCGCCATCAACAGGCAGCCCTAGCGTTTCTGATTTTCAGCCAAGCTTCCACAAAGGGCCAGTGTTTTTACTAACGCTCAACAATGCATCAGCGTTTTTTAATTTCAGCCCCAAACAGCAGCAGAATCAGCCCTAGTTGGTTGCAAAAGACCCCCATTTTCGTCCCATAAAAACGCAGCCAAAACAGTCATTTTCAGCCACCGAAACAGCCCCAAAATTCAGCAGATAGAAGACCACAGATTTCAGCCCTAGAGTTGACTTCGTCATCACCGTCGTCGTCATCGGCATAGTCCCAGATTGCATCAGTCCATTGCATCGTCATTGTACCACTTTGTGCAATCAATAAGTAAACCACTCTCGCCGACGAGAGTGGGGCCTTCGGAGGAGGGTTTTACAACGTCTCTGGTGTCGTATATCTCTACTCTCTCTCTCAGTCTCATACACTTGCACGCACAGTGTCCATTCACTTTGTTGTGATCATAGCACTTTCCATTAAGAACGGAAGGCTCTCCCTTCCATAAGGACTGAGCACAATTCGGAGCACTCGTCTTGAGCAAAGCGCAAACATTCATTCCGCTGCACCTAACATTGGTATCAGAGCTTTGGCAGTGTTCTGTATCACTCAAGGAAAGAACCACAAGAATCACAATAAATTTTTTTGCTTGTTGAGGTCGCACGAACCCAAGTTCGCTTGGGCGTGTCGATTCCTAATCGTGTTTTTTGAAGAGTGACAGGAATCCCAAGAAAGAAGGGCTTCCATAAGAACTAAAAGGAACCTTGAGCACAATTCGGAGCACTCATCTTGAGCAAAGCGCAAACATTCATTCCGCTGCACCTAACATTGATATCAGAGCTTTGGCAGTGTTCTGTATCACTCAAGGAAAGAACCACAAGAATCACAAGAATTTTTTTTGCTTGTTGAGGTCGCACGAACCCAAGTTCGCTTGGGCGTGTCGATTCCTAATCGTGTTTTTTGAAGAGTGACGGAGATCCAAAGAAAGAAGGGCTTGTCCAGCCTCCCCTTGTGTCTCTTTTCACTCATTAAGAGCGGACCGTGCACTTAGCGGCCGGCCAATCCACGTGAGGTGGGAAAAAGCAACCTTGGCGTGAGTGCAAGGCCGCCAAGGGGTGCGCCCGCGGAAAAGAGTAGAACTCGGGTGAAGAGAAGATCCTTTTCAACGCGATTTGCAAGCAAAAGAAAACCTCAAGAACCTCAAGACCCTCAAGAACCCAAGTTCCTCATGAACATAAGAACCCAGAACCCACAAGAACCCACATTGCAGAATGGTCATCACTCAAAGTGGAATGGATACTTCGCTTGGAGGTGATGAGAGGTGAAGAAGAATTTTCCCCACCAGGAGATTTTTCCGACCCTCCCCCTTTTCCATCTACAACAAGGATTGCACTAACTCCTATGGAGGCTTTCAACAAGAGGATGACGGACAAGAAGTTAGAAGACAAAGCAAGAGATGCAGAACGAAAAGCAAAAATAGAGCGAGAAAGCGAAGAAAGAATCGCAGCCATAGAGCGTAAGTACCAAATAAGAATGGCAATCAACCCGTGCTAGCGAGCAAGCCCGCTTGGAAGCCAAAGTAAGAAAAGAAGAAATGGATCGCAGACACGCAAAAAACAAAGTAGAAAGAAAAGCAATACAAGAACAGAGCGACCGACAAACAAAGAGTTCTGGCGATTCTATTCTCAAGTTCAGGCACAAATGCAAGAGATTTGGGGAAAGGAGACTCTCTCAGTCTCTTCTTCTCTAAAGCATGACACACAAGATTTGCATGATTATGAGAAGCATGATGACTTGAATGATAATGATGAGCATGATGATTTGAATGACAATGATTTGCATGAAGAATTGCATGATAAAAACAAGCATGATGATTTGCATGATCAAGATGTGATTTCTCACAAGCATGATGAGTTGCATGAAGATGTTGTGATTGTTCACAAGGATGATGTGTTGTTGGATGCTTTCTCTAGCGAAGCTAACCTCATTGTAGATTCGATCAATCACGAAGAACCGATCTTGGCTTTCGAATCGAGGTCCAAAGAACCCCCACAGGACGATTCGATCATTCAGGAAGAAGCGATCTTGGCTCTCGAGCCTAGGTCCAAAGAACCCTTACAGGAAGTATTATGTGTTCGTATGATTGATATGCACGCATTGTTCGAGTGTTTCATTTGTGATCGTTTCTTGTATTTTAGTCAGCGTCTTTATGTGATCCCTTTTCCAAGGCATGACATATTGTATGTTGAGCACGTTTCTGTCATGGATGAGCACGAATGTATGCGGATTGTTCATGAAAAGATGAAAAGTTTGTATGTAAGGAAGTCACATTCCATGTCTCTCACTTGGCATGACACAATCATAGAACGAGCACATGATAGTGTGAGCACCAAGCATGGGCATTTCCATTGTGATTTACCACAGTTGATTGATTTCGATCAAACAGAAAAGATGCGATTTCATTGTTTGCATGTGTTTGATGAACGGATTGTCACTCCGTCTCTATGTTCATCTACATTGCATACACAGTCTTTAGCGAAGACAAGATTTTTTTCCTTCACTTTACATGGAATGGGTATGTTCATGGTTTTGTGTTGGAAGTGGTTTCAAGAATTTTCAACCATGGAGATTCTTGAAGAAGAAAGAAGCATGACTCTAGAAGAAGTTGAAGCAAGGAAGGAGCCACAGAAGACTTTGTGTCGCTATCGGTGCAGCCCAAAGAAGCAAGCGTTGCAGACCTTTATGAAGTTCAAGTACCGCACGACCCACACATCAGAGTGGGCCGGCGAAGAGTCCCTTCCAGGATTCCGGATGCTATTGGCGATCTCCCTCGACGCCATACAGTTCGGTACCAATACCTCACTTTGAAAAGGAAGGGATGTCACGTGACACATCCAACCCTATGTGTCCGTGGACAAGCTACAGCATGATCAAGGTTCAGTCAGTCCAATCAAGTCTAGATTAACAGTGATCTGGCACTTTTATGAGTCTATTCGTAGACCGTGCATGCCCAGTCACTTAGCATAGATGCATATCCTCTGGTTGCACACAGCATGATCATCAATATTCCCTTCAGAATCCATCAGATTCAATCAGGGGAATTTTCCAATGCATTTAGCCTATTTTCCCTATTTTTGGTATTTTTCACTTATGATTTTTAAGTGACTTTCCAACAAAAGTAGGTAGGGCAATTTTGCTAAGTTAATATATAAGCAAACCCAAGTTAGCACTTTTTGGCAGAAGAGGCAGCAGGAGCACATGCTCAACAGGCACCTTTCTTAACAGAACCCCAGCACTTGGCGTTTTTGGAGTCCCCATCCTCGCCACACACATCAGCCCAGCGTTTTCCCTTGCAGTCACCGCCGGCAACCCCAGATCCCCAGCGTTTTGCATTCCTTGCATCATCGCCATCAACAGGCAGCCCTAGCGTTTCTGATTTTCAGCCAAGCTTCCACAAAGGGCTAGTGTTTTTACTAACGCTCAACAATGCATCAGCGTTTTTGAATTTGAGCCCCAAACAACAGCAGAATCAGCCCTAGTTGGTTGCAAAAGACCCCTATTTTCGGCCCATAAAAACGCAGCCAAAACAGTCATTTTCAGCCACCGAAACAGCCCCAAAATTCAGCAGATAGAAGACCACAGATTTCAGCCCTAGAGTTGACTTCGTCATCACCGTCGTCGTCATCGGCATAGTCCCAGATTGCATTAGTCCATTGCATCGTCATTGTACCACTTTGTGCAATCAATAAGTAGACCACTCTCGCCAACGAGAGTGGGGCCTTCAGAGGAGGGTTTTACAACGTCTCCGGTGTCGTATATCTCTTCTCTCTCTATCTCTCAGTCTCATACACTTGCACGCACAGTGTCCATTCACTTTGTTGTGATCATAGCACTTTCCATTAAGAACAGAAGGCTCTCCCTTCCACAAGGACTAAAAGGAACCTTGAGCACAGTTCGGAGCACTCATCTTGAGCAAAGCGCAAACATTCATTCCGCTGCACCTAACATTGGATGTTTTTTATCCCTCCCATTCTGCGTCGTTCCCGTCCGGACCCCTCAGCCGTTCCCCCGTTCTACGGGGAATGGGTCGCCATTCCCGTTCCGCGTTCCGGTGGCCAAAACCCCCTCCAAGGGCCCCCCTCTCTATTGCTAGAGATGTATTTGCTTTAGATTGCACAAAATCTGGTACAATGCTTCTAGATGTTGTGGTACCCATGATGACTATGTCGACGACAACGATGGAGACTCTGACGATGACGACGATGATGTCGACGCCAAGTTCGGGATCTAAGACGACGAGGCTGAAATCTGAAAACGCTAGGCTATCTGCTAAGGATCTGCAATTGTTGCACCAATACGGGCAGATCTGCAACCGCCGAGTCGAGCGAGGGCTGAATGCAAAAACGCTGGCTGGAAACTGCAAAACGCTAGGGCTGTTTTGGGCTGAAAAATGTCTACTGGCAGATCTGCAACAAAATGGCACTTGCAGCGAGGATCTACTATTGGATCTGGTCGGATCTGACGAGCCTAAGGGCTGAAAACACAAACGCTGGCAGATCTGGCCTGAAATCTACAAAACGCTGGTGCTCTGGCTGGGATCTTCAAAAACGCCAGTGGCTTGGGCTGATCTGCAATCGCTGATGGATGTCTCCAAAAACGCTGGCTAAACTGCTGAGAAAACGCTAGAGAGGCTCTGCTGGTGCTGCTGCACGTCTTGACTTGTGCACTTGAGCATCTGCTGTCTTCTGCCAAAACTGCAAGTGCTGGCTTTCCTTATATAGGTGGCAGCATGCTCGGTCGAGCAGTATCTGGGAGAGCCCCACGACATTGCATTTATTAATAAATGAATCATTTATTAAAAGTCTGCCACTTAAGTGCTCTACATGCAGCTGAGTGGAAAAATGAGATCATGCCGGGTTCTAATGCTTGTGCAATCAAAGGATATGCAACTACTCTGAGTGCCTGGACATGCACGGCCTGGAGACAAACTCACAAGGGTGCCAGAACACTTCCTAGGCTACCTAAACCCTAGAAGTAGGAACAACTTGTCCATGTACACATAGGGTTAGTTGTGCATGTGACACCTACCCTTTCTTCATTAAGTTAGAGATATGCTAGACCAACCAAACTCCTGGGATTATCGCGAAGCCTCCACACTTCGAGCAAAGTCGGGTGGCTAGAGGGTATGGTGTGCTTTAGTGATGAGATCAATATAGGATAGGATTACTACCGAAACAGTATGATTTGAGTGCACCACTTATCTCTCTCATGCAACAAGAGGAACGGAGTGGTGAAACGCGAGCTCAAACAGACATACATAGCCACCTTGGGTGGCCATTGGCACCAACTGTGCAAGTGCCTACCCTACTACAAAGAGCATTTTCTCATGCGGACACATAATAGCTGTCTTCGGCACCTTCCATACATGGATTCATTCCAACCACACAACTTGTGGGTGGTGATTCGTAGTCCCGTCCACCCTATCGAAATTGAGGTAGGTAGAGCAACGGGCATCTCAAGGGAGACCAAGATGTGCAAGCTATGTGGATTGCTTGAGGCAGACTCTGTCTGCGGTTGTGCTTGTTACAATGATATCAGAACCCAGTTAGTGCCAATGACTCTAGTTCAACAATGTTTGGGTCGTTTTTTACTTGAGAAGTACCAACACTGAGAGCATATGCTAGTGCAGATAAGAAGTCGGAGAGACCATCTTAGGCAGACAAGGCTTAGGGAGTTTTCCACCCCACACAGACGATATCTCATCATGGGGCTACAGTACAGCAAAGAGTCACTCTTTCTAGAGCCGAGGAGATCAGAGCTCTTCATCGACGGAGCGCCCCTGGTTACAGATCATCACATGCACAAATGGGCAGTCCAGGACATTAGAGATATACCTAGATGAATCCAGGATAAGCCCAATTCACCCTTTAAGGAAAATTGGAAAGTGCAAAGTATAGACTCACAAGATAATATAACCATCAGCTCCATCATGCATAGTATTGACTAAATACTACCACATCCCCACTAACACCTGAGATATCTCCAAGAGAGATGGAAGCAAAGGACTACTAATTCTCTAGAATTCATGTGAGTCCTCACAGGGAGCTCCCCCATGTTACTACACTCCTGTTACCATAGGATGAAGCTGACTAGGCTTGCACATTCATGATGATGTATTATCCTAGGCAGCAAAAGACTACTAATTCTCTAGAATTCATGTGAGTCCTCACAGGGGGCTCCCCCATGTTACTACACTCCTGTTACCATAGGATGAAGCTGTCTAGGCTTGCACATTCATGATGATGCATTATCCTAGGCGCATAGAAATGCATTGAGCCCCTTTATGAGTAAAGCTCCATCCATTTGTCATGTATCCTAGCCACACTACTCTCATGCCTTGTATACCACCCACACATCCATTTACAGTTTTTTGACATAGCTACGTGGTAGCGAAGGCTCTTCTTTTGTCGATTGCATCGTATGACATCAGGATGCCACTGAACCAGTGTTCGGGAAAGGTGTGCCTCAGCTTAGGCTTGAGCCGGCTAAAAATCAAGAGTAGCCGGTTGCAAGTGATGGTGACGGGAAACCAGTAAATATATGAGGAAATAATTCGAAAATCATACAAATATTTTGGAAATTTCTATTATTATTTCCGGTTTGCATCTTTACAAGGAGGAAACCCGGCCACTTAGAAAAGAAAAACTTTCCCGAACATTGCTCTGAACTTTGCACACGGCTCTCTCTCTCTCTCTCTCTCTCTCTCTCTCTCTCTCTCTCTCTCTTTGATTATGCCATTTCCCTCTTGAATAACAGGTTTTGAGTTCAACTCTCCTCGTCGGATAAATCTTTAAGGTCTCTTGGGATAGTTTCCTACAACGCTAAAATTCTCTTCTTCTTCTTCTTCTTCTTCTTCTTCTCTCTCTCTCTCTCTCTCTCTCTCTCTCTCTCTCTCTCTCTCACACACACACACACACACACACACATCCAAGCCACATTCAAAATCAAATACATTATTATTCTCATCGATATAATATAAATTAAGGCAAAGTCTCTTTCACTGACAGGAATAAAAATCTACTATGCAACGCAGGTATTGTCAGCTTTGCAAATGTGCTCTTACCAATGCTTCTGCATGCCTCAGTAATGACCTTGTCGGTCCAATGGAGGGTTAATGGAAGGTTCAGCAGTCTCTCCCACAACTGAGAATGTAAGTCTACAGCTCTTGCTCCAACAAGGACTCCAAGCAAATAATCGCCATGTTCTTCTGGACGTGCATCACCTCGGGGGGTCGATGGTACCCCGCCCATGCTAAGATTCCTCTAACAACACTTATATGTTACGCATGAATGTGGAAAACCAATGTACACCTGTGACCACGCAGAAATTCACATCGATTTCTCTTGTGGAAGGAATAGCTAACAAGTCGCATTACTGATGGTGAAGACAGAAGTTTGCTGCCAGCAGATCTCCTCTTGTGATAATTGTGTGTGTGTGTGTGTGTGTGTGTGTGTGTGTGTGTGAGAGAGAGAGAGAGAGAGAGAGAGAGAGAGAGAGAGGTTGAAGAAATGGGCATAGTCAAGAAGAGTGATTGTAAGCACATTCCATGCCCAGCCAAAATGCGCCCAATCGCTTGTCTCAGACAAACTCCCGACGCTGAAACAGAGAGAGACTTTGCTTCGATGATGGTTCGTCACGACTTGACGAGTAAGTAGTACACTCTATTCAAATGCGAAGGTAGAAAAGCCGCAATCAAGTATACAATTTTTTTCGAACGCCTCATCCCGCCCGGATCCGGATTCCGGAGTCCGGACAACATATACCCAATTTACTATACTCACGATACTCATGGTGGGCTTTCAGCCTTTGGAGTATCTACAAGTTTATCAAAGCCTTGTGCTTTGTTCTCATCAGAAAATAATAATGTTACTTTGTTTTTGTTTGGTTCATGCTTAGACGGTTGAGATCATGATCTTCATGCCCCAATTTTGAAACGTGCACCTCGCAAAAGAATCGCAAGTAAGGTTAGAATTTATGCAAATTGTTAATCCAAAAAAATTTATAATATGATTTTTCTCTTTTTATGATTGAAAAAATAAAAACATGCACGTTCTTTGACATGAGAGAGTTTGTCCTCAATTTTTATAATACATGAGAATGTTCCATTCTCACGATTGCATTTTTAATGTGTTTGTTTCACTATGTTGTCAATTTTGAATAAAGAGTTCAAAGGCTTTTACATACCCTTCTATTTTACCGTTCAATTATCAATTATGTAGCCAATGGATAGGTGATGCCATTTGGAGAGAGGTCTTATCTTTTTATTCGATGAAGATAGCACAATGCTTCATTGCCATAGCCATGATGGATACATCCTACAATCAACATGCTCCAAGAGACAATATTTTGCATAGAAAGCTCACCATTAACTTTTGTAAGGCCACCACATTTGACACAGATATCGACCAAAGCATTGCCAAGCACAGCATGTTTCTCGGACAACTCCTGACGAGCAATTTCAACATGATTTATCTCATCCATGTGAAGGTCTTGCGTATGCCACATGCTTTCAAGTGGCAAGCATAGGTGCTTTGCATTTGGAGAAAGAACATATCAACCGAAGTGCTGCAAAGAATGATGCCTCGAGCAACCCTGACTAGCAATCTCATCATGAATTCTCTCACACATGTCAGCATCTTGTGTAAGGCCACATGGCTTCTAGATGATTGGATCTGGAGAGAGCCTTCCCTTCAAATCTTCTCATGAGTTCTCCCATGTGAAGGTCATGCGTAAGGCTATGGGCCTTGAAGGTGCAAGAATAGGTGAATGGATTCGGAGAGAGGCCTTCCCTTCGTGTTGACCATATCCTATAATAATCTTTGACTAGCAATCTCATTGGGAGTTCTCTCACCCAAGTCCACATCGTGCATAAGGCTAGAGACCTTTAAGCCATAGGTGTTTGCATGTGGAGAGAAGGGAAGGCATCATGTGAAAACAACACAGAGCTTCCTTGCCACAGCAATGTTGGGTATACCCTACAATCAATGTTTTATGAGTGATGACATTCCGAACAAGAACCCCACCAAATCATCCATGAATACATGTATGGAACGTCACATAAAGACTTATCTTGCTTTCATGAGGACACCACAATTGGCATACACCCTCATGAAGTGCTCTTGAATTGCATTTGGCAAAAACAAGGAGAATGTGGTTTCAACTAGATTTCTTGGTTTGCAAATGCTTGGTATCTCCAATCATTTCCTCTTGCATCATTCTAGCAACTAGGTCTTTGCGGTTGGTTTCGAGCACCATTGGCTGTGTACATGCACAGAGTGTTGCATAAATGTTACTCACTAAAACATATGATGTAGCGTTGCATTTTTTTAATCTTATTACACACTCAAAGCTCGATCATCCAAGGTCCACAATCCCCCATTTTTTACAAGGACCTAAAAGGGCTGAGCAAATTGGAGGATAATCACATGATGGCATCATCTTGATTACTCTCATAGCTTTTTCAAAATGCCTTGCATGTAGCATTGCATTTCTTTAATGATATTGCACGCTCAAAGGTCGATCATCCAAGCTCCACAATCCCCATTTTTGACAACCACCCAGAAGGGCTAACCAAACCGGAGGATAATCAGATGATGGCATGGTCTTGATTACTCTCAAATTTTTTTTTCAAAATGCCTTGCCTATCCAAAAGGTCCTTCGGCACATGTAGTGCCTCTTTGTCCAATATAATTCCATAGATTCTTGCTTTTGGAGAAAAACATTTCCTTTGCATCTTGTGAAAACAACCAAGAGTGTCCTTGCCACAACCATGTTGGGTATATCCTACAATCAACGCGTTCCACGAAACAACATCCCAAAGAGGATGCTCCTCAAGAACTTTTTGTGCTTTCTTGAAGGCACCACATTTGGCACACACATTGAGGAAAGCAACAACAATCACAAAATATTTCTCCAACACCCTCTGACTAGCAATCTCAACATGAATTATCTCCCCCATTTTACATTCCTTCGCATAGGTGATTGCATTTGGATAAAGACATCCGTTTAAAACAACCTATAGCTTCCTTACCAAAGGGTCTAGCCAAAAAGAGAAAGAGAGCAGCAAAGGGAGGAAGAAAAAAGAAATCCAAAGTCATCGCTCAAAACTATGCAAACAACTAAAGAGGAATAATTGAATAATTAATTTTCAATTTTTTAAAGAGTTGTTTATTGTATTCATTTGAATTTTGAACAAGAACAACTGGCTAAGCAAGCAACTAAAGAAGCTCATAGAAGAGTTGATGAACAACTGAAAGAGATGAAGAAAGAAATACAACAACACTTAGAGGAGCAAAGATGAGCGATAACAATTGCCAAAGAAAAATTGCAAGAAAGAGAAGAAGATTAAAGAAATGAAAAGGAGGAATAAAGGAGAGTTGAAGAACCACAACCTCAACCTCAAGAGGAAGAACACCAAGCAGAGAGGACAGAAGGCCATTAGTCTCCACCACCACTTTCACCATTAAGAAACAACAAGGAAAAAGAAATACAAACATTGAAGAAACTCGGCAAGCTAAGAGGGTGAAAGATGATCAAATAGAAGACTCCTCCTTCACATGAAAATGGTATTCTCTGCATCAAACCCACAACCCACCCATAACCAAGAAACCTACCTCAGTAGATGATGTATGGGGCTATGCAACAAGTGCAAAGACTTTTATAGACAAATTGATGTGGGATGCATGGAGAAAACACAAATTGAAGAGAGATTGTAGCAATATTTGAACATGTTAAAAGATATTTTGAAAAACCCTCTCTTTGGAATAGTTTCTCGCCAAATGCAGCTTACAAAGAGCGCAAGACCAAGTATGAGCAAGTGTAGTTTGAGCTCTGAGCGGAACAACTACAAAGAAAAGAATTGGTGACAAGATTCTAAAGCCAAAAGATGAAATGAAGAGTGAGATGTAAGCTCTCAAGGTGGGAATCTAGAAGCTCAAAGCATAAGTAGTAGAGAAATTTCTAGAGGCTTCATTGCATTGCAACTATCAAATCCATCAATCAACAAAAATGGAGATTTATTTGGTGTAGGAGGATGTGAGCTTTCATACATAGGCCCACTAGAAGGCATCATTGTGACAGAGCAGGACACAAGGAGGGTTGGCACTTCAAAGTCCTCAAAATAGGAAAGATATAGAGTTCAAGCTGAAGAAAATTTGTCCAAGAAATAGAGGCAAAAAAAGATGTAGTATTTGTAGAAGGCATGGAGTGGGAGAAGAGAATATTACATAGCACAAACATCAACATTCTCAAGGTAGAACATATCCAAAGTGATTTCCATAAGAAAGGATTTTAATACCCTCTTCTTTGCCACAAAATGCTACATTTCAAGGATACCATAAAGAGAGCCCAAGTGGAGGAGAACTAGACCATCCAATTTTTGTAAGTTTTTGACAAGTTTTGTATGATAAAATCAAGCATGCAGTTGTTTTGGACACTTGAGTCTACCTTCTTGCTTCTTGTACATGTATTTCCCCTATACAAAGTGTAGCAATTTTGAGACTTGCACTACAATCACAGGTGAAAGCTCTAGTTTCTTGTGATGTTTCTATGTTTTTGGGGTGGCCAATCCTCTCGCTAAATTAGCTTGGTGTACCATTTGATGCATCTATTTCAATTTTAAGCATAGGAGAGAATATAGCTCCCTCAAGCAATGTTGTAGAGTGTGTCAAACGATGACATAGGAGTGTTATTGAATCAATATCTCGGAGCAATATGCAAAATGATAGTGGTCACTGGGTTGCAACTACAAGCAATTTATGTGGGTGACAAGGTAGCCTAAGTTCAAAGCCTCCTTTACCCTCTACATTGCGGTCTCATAGGCAAGCGAAGACAAGACTCACGAGCATTGACATGAGGATAAAGCTTGCAAGAGAAAGCACATTAAGGATCTCCATGAGGGTGCAAAAATAGGATGGTTCTTTTCCTCTTGTAATGAAAAGATGCCCTATGAGGAGTAGTTGGAAAAGGAGTGGGAAAGAGGCATGCCAAACCACGTCGCTAAGATGCAAGCGAAGATTGCAAAAGGATATGATGCAATGGTAAATTTAATTCTTTTCCCTTTCTTTCAAGTACATTTGCATGCTTTAGTTACAATTGTGGTTTTTTTATAAATTGTTTTCCTTCAATGATTTTCTTTATTCATGACATGCCAAAAGTCAAAGTGAGGGGGAGAACATAGAGAATAACGAGAGAGACATGGAGGGAGAGGATGGGTACAATAATGCTCTTATCCTAAGGTAGAGAATGAGTGGTGAAGATGGGAAGATGTTGTTCATGAAGGATGAGAAGAAGTTTGTGACTATCATGACGGTAATATAGTTAAGAGTCCACTCTTTGGATAGCTTGGATAAGAAGGATATTGTGATTTTGACCTTCTCTTCTTTGATCTTTTGGTGGTTAATTTATGGACAGGATATGAATTTTCTCAAGTCTCCAAAAAAGAATGCTAAAGGAACCTTGAAAGCCCCATATATAAGATGTGGAAGGTATTTGTTGCATGCATGTCAATGTCTTGCCATAGCCGTATAAAGTGTAGCTTCATACCCAGCTAATGTCTTTCATTTTGCAGCTTAATTGCAAAATGTTGCCAAGGAAACACGTGGCTTCTTGGGTACACCATTGGGAAGGGAAGAATATGGAGTTCAAGAAAAGTCAAGATAGAAAGCGGCAACCAAAGATACAATATGTGTATATAGCTTCTCACTTGAATCTCAAGACAACCTTACTACAACCGTGGTTTCTTGCAAACTGTAGGTGCCCTTCTGTTTAAACACTTAGGATTGTCTCATTTATGCTTTGACCTCATAGATTTCTTTAAATGTGTGTGCGATATATTTTGCTTCCTCATTCTTGTAGATATTTTTCCATCCTAGTTGTAGAGTAGGAGTTGGTAGAATCCTTCATAGGTACCTTCAAAGTCACCCACGTGGACCTGGGCAAGTTGTTATATGTTGGTTGTCTATTCTTGGAGCTTTCCTTACGAGACATCTCTTTTTATAGCCATACTTATGTGACACCTAGGTGAAAAGGGTATGGCAATCTATCTACCATTCACTAACCAAGCTTGCTGAGTTGGAATGGCCGACACCAAACAACACATTGACAATTAGCAGCAACCAAAAGGAGAATGGAGGTGGATGTGCACATAGCCATGAAATATACCTATGGGTCACACAATGCAATGGTAACCTAGTTTATGCCTTTGCATGTGTTTGTGTATATCTTTCTTGATTGCAAGGTGTCCATAGGATACCAACAATGTTGATTTGCAAAGGCGATGTTCTCTAATCAACATCTTCCTTGTAGTTGGATGGGAAACCAAGGTGGTCAATGGCCAATCACCAATGAGGTAACATAAAGTGGTATGTAATTGGCAAGAAACTAGTATTCAGATACTATATTGCAAAAACCAAAGCTTGTCAATGGTCTTTCCCTAGAGGAGGTGGAAGCAAGCAATGGAAGTATGGGAGGCACTCGACTTGGATGTTGCTGCTCAAAAGACTATAGACCTTCAAATATGCCTTCATAATGATATAGTGCACAAAATCTCTATCAATCACGACTGGCACCTTGGCCATCTTCACAAGTAATTCAACTTGAGATATAAATTATCTAAATAGAACCTGTTTTTTTATCAATGTCAAGGTCGCCCAGTTTGAAAAAAGAAAAAGTTTTTCTTTGTGAGGACATCGTTATCCCGTGATTGATTGATTATTGTAAAATTTTGTAACTAACACAATCTCCTCTCTTACTGAATTAAGATGGTGTGTTGTATCTATCCTTGTGCATATTTGTTCATTGTAGAGTATTTAAGTTTGTGATAAACTTTTGAGTGAAAGTATTAATTAAATTTTAAGAGTACCAAGAATATCATGATTGAGCCTTGAAATAATGTGAAAGTGTTCAACATGAGAGATTGTGGTTGCCAAATAATTGAGATGGTGTCTTGTGTTTGTTGCAAAAATTTGCTCACTTTAAGGTTTTTGCTTTTTTCTTTGGGGGGTTTTAGAAGATGTTTTAAAGTTATTTGGGTATATAAGTCATTTGTAGGTTTAAAAAGTTCATTTGGGTATATAAGTCACTTTGTAGGTTTTAAAAGTTCATCAGCTTGTTACTTTCATGGAAGGAAGAGGTATTCTTTTTGACACATCTTAGCTATGGAAACTCATTTAAAGAAATCTAATGAGCTCTAAATAGAATCTAT
Source organism: Adiantum capillus-veneris (assembly GCF_014529385.1). NCBI lineage: Eukaryota > Viridiplantae > Streptophyta > Polypodiopsida > Polypodiales > Pteridaceae > Adiantum > Adiantum capillus-veneris. The sequence goes on from NC_140950.1 coordinate 85,650,317, forward strand.
ACACCATGTTGGATATGGATCGGTTTCACAAGTCGGTTGCAAAGGGACAACAACGTGGAAAATCAAGATGTTCTTCTTGATTTCATTGAGCCTTTGAATGAACCATGTTCTAATCAAATGGACAGTTGGAGCCATGAAGGATGCCACTACGAAAAGCATTAGTGTTCTTATGAAAATATCACCACTTTTGTTTTCAAGGACGAAAATGCTTCTCTAAGGGGGAGTAATGTCTAGCCTATGGTAAGACTGGGTAAGCCAAGGGCCAAGACATACATGTGAAAAAGGGGGTCCTATAAATAGTAGGGCCAAGGGCCTATAGAGGGCATGATTGGGTGGTGAGTTGCATGTGCTATTCCCCTTTGTCTTAGATTCGATAGCTCTATGTTTATCAGCATACATGGCTATGAGCAAGATTCAAGTGAAGGCATCTGCTCTCAGTGGGATGACAAGGTTAGACTATTTCAAGTTCTACTTGTTTTCTATCTTTAAATTTTGGTTTGAAACAAAAATTCTATGTTGTGTAAAGCAATGTGCTTTGACAGACTTAACGTGAAGCAAGTCTTCCATTTCATGACAAGATACTCTCCATTAACTTATAATCAACAATACTGGCACACATGTTTTGCAAAAATAGGATATAAGCTCCCAGTTATGTTTGGCAACGAAGAACTATGATGTATCCACGCTAGTACAAATCATGCAAGGCACTTATGGCATCTGCTCAAACTCTTGAGACCATAGTTAAAGCCAAGGGCTTATCACACTATTTTTCTAATATGCATGCATGGTGTGCCAATACTGTGGGATTCATTCCATTGAATCATTGTTTACGCTTCCACTATAGCATCAACTACTCTATTCAGGAAGAATTGAGGTTGGTATATTGGCTTGTGATTGTTGTATATGTCTACAATGGTGGGCACCTTACATCAATGGCTCTATGCACAAGGTGCAACCAATATAGATTATGATTTTTGTGGTAGCAAGTAGGCATGTCCCAGCTATCAAGCAACTAATTCATGAGACAACATGAATAACCTAAGAACGCCTCAAAGTAGGGGATCTCTTGTTTGAAAACCCAAGAAAATTTAGTATGAATATCTTCTTTGGGGTGTTAGACATCTTTCTCTTCTATTCATGGAGAGATAATATTCTTTCATGATCTAGTTGTGAATAAAACTCCAACTTGAGAAGATTTGTTGCTTAGTTGCTTAGTTTACAATATGCCAAGTGGTAGTGGAAAAGTTTAACTTTCCAAGTTGATTTCAATCACTATTAGACATAGTAGGTTGTGTTGGTCATCGTTGATTGCTAGTTTGCACAGTTTCAAAGTCGAGACTAACCAAGGGGTTTGAAATTATAGATTTTAACCAAGGGGTTTGCATTGCCAAGGCAACACCCAGGGTTACCAATTCAATATGGCTTGATTTTCGCTAATCTTTCGTTTGGTGTTTCACAGGTCAAAGACATACTAAGTCTTTTAGCTTGGATTTTTGATAATGTACCTTCCAAGTTGTACCTTTTAGATTTGGATAGCATACTTGACTTTGCGTAAGTGTACGCTATTTTCCACCTCCAGTTAAGCATATGATTTGGTTTTATTCATTTTTACATATGCTTTGATTGAGTATTCCAAGTAGGATGTATAATCTATAATGCTTTCATCCATTTTTCTTATTGGACACATGACAAGATCATGGAGGAGTAGAGACTTTTGAGGCAGAAGTGTACCGAATACACTTTTTCACCCCACATTTATGGACCTACACAATAGGATTCGTTTGGCACAAATTGTCACAAGCGGAGAAACATGGTCTAGGAACTCATGGAGTTTGATTTAGCCAGTGTGGAGCAAGTTTTATGAGGGTCCCTCTCACTCATGTCGCTGAGTGTTTACATTTACCTCCACACACAAGTACATCTTGTACTTGATGGATGTTTTTTTTGGGCATCTTTATATGAGACATATTCCACATGCAGAGAATGTGAGTCTCTGGGATTGACATTGATGCTTGTTACTTCAAATTTGTGTCTCAACAAAGTCCCTAGTTGCTGGTCGGATACATTTGTCAGACCATTCTGAGCACATCGTATCAGAAACAACTTCGGGGGCCAAAATTTTCAGATACCTTGTAAGACTCATTGTTAAGCAAATTTAATGGATAGTTGTTTACACATGTAGCAAGCTATGTTTTGTTAACGAATATGTTTCATTTGGTACCTAGATGTGATTGATTTTCACATTCTAGTATGGTCCAAATAGGTTAGCATGGTTTTCACGTGGAAAGTATTAAGTTCTTTCCCTATGGGCTATGAGCATAGCGTTAGCCATGAGCATTGGCAAGTATGGTCATGGATATGCAGGTTTTGGATCTGGTTTTGCTAAATGCATGCACACTAGGTGTTATGGGTCCTAGTTTTCGCAAAGGCTGATTTGGAGTGGCATGCACATTCATGACATTAATAGCTTTTGTCAATCACCAATAGAGGTCATGGCTTGGTTTGGGAGGTGATAAGTTGACTAAACTTTGTACGGTTTATTCAATCTACTTTTCCAAACTTTAAAGTTAGCCAATTGGTTGTTCATAATATTGTTGATTACTGAACAATGTTGCAAGGAATTGTGATCCCTATTTACTAGTCATTTTGAAGGATTGTCTATAAACGGTGGGGAAACACACCTTAATACTACCAGTCACCTAGAGAGGATAGGCAGACTGCAAAGTGTTAATCTTATGCTAAAGGATATGCCAAGCACATACATTAGCACCAAACAATCCAATTGGAAAGGTTATCTCTCTAGTTGGAGTTTGCTTACCATGAGCTAAAACATGTTGCGATTAAGTTTATGTTAGGTTTCAAGCCCTAGTCGGTTATCTATCCGTGGGAAACGCCTCATAAGGCATGCAAATACACTTTTAGAAGTTTGCATGGCAAGATTGTTCTATGTATGTATAAGGGATTTTAAATTATAACATAGCGTTTGCTTTTTATTGTGCCGATTCTTTTCTGCTCTCTTCTCTCTCTCTCTCTCTCTCTCTCTCTCTCTCTCTCTCTCTCTCTCTCTCTCTCTCTCTCTCTCTCTCGCTTGTTCTGCTTTCCATGGCTAGTCCACCTCACCATCCTCCATAGCTCCACTGCACCCATGCCAAGGGCAAACCCAGGCGATTAGGACTCGGGCCAAGGGCCGACTGCTAAAGGCGGACAAGGAAATTCTATTCAGTGGCCAAGGGCTATATAATGGGGGGTTTGGCGGAGAATCTTATTTACGCAGCTCCTGGGTCTTACATTGGTATCAAAGCCAGGTTGAGAGGAAGGAGAAAGAACGAGCTATGGAGGAGAGGGGAAAAGCTTGCATGACCTTGCATGTTTTGTATGTTATCTCTCTCTCTCTCTCTCTTTATATATATATATATATATATATATATATCGCTCTTAGGTCAAGCCATCATGGGGTGGTGAAGAAGTGGGCTGCGGTGTGCAGGAGCCCTGGATGGGAACGAGGTCAAGGACCGTGTGCAGGGCCTCTTGAGGCGAGGGGAAGTGGAGGATCGACCGGTCCAAAACTCTTCGCGGTGGAGCTCACTGGGTGCATGAGGCCGGGAGCAAGCAAACATGTTACTGCGGCGGGCAAAGCAGAGCAACGTATCCACCAGATGGTCCTCTGCTCTCTCTTGGCGGCTCTGCAGAATGCCATCACTGGGGGCTTCCTATTTCTTTCACACCCAGTGCCCAAAGGCCCTTAGCCTTAGGGAAACTTCAAGAAAATTAACCCTCCTTAGGGCAGGTACCCACTGGTATTACACCCAACAACTGACCCCGACACCCATACAAGCTTAGCACCCGACCCCGGTACGGTGCCGCAGCTTGACAAGTCTTTTGATAACCCACCAATCGCTGAAGTTGAAAAAATTTTGACGGTAATTTTTTGGATTGTAGATCAATCTTGTTTGCAAGAAGGATTGATAGAGCATATTTGAATTGCAAACCGAAGGTGGAATAAGCACGGCTAATCAACGGCCTCTGCTACAAGTTTTTGCGTTCGGTACGACTACGAGCCTTTCTGCACTCCAAGGTATTGTTTTCTCTTTTGTTCGTACAACACGTTTTTGCCATGAATGTGGAAATTGATGATCAACATATGTTCTGACTTCGAATACTTGGAGTCTGCTCCACTTGTGGATGTCACGTGGTCGGATACTCTCATGGAGGGTACCCACGTAGCAACAGGGATGGATGATGCAAACCCAGGTGATCTATCTCTCTCTCCACGAATATCTACACCTCCTCCTTAGAGCGTGTTTGATATTTTGGAGGATGATAGTGACTTGCTGGATGCCAGGGAGTTTGTCACTCGACATGACTGGCAAACTTTTGATGCCCGATTTTGCAAGCTAGCCGTACAGTCCAAATATTGGCTACGCAAGTGGAAAATCTTACACGATTAATTTACAATATGTTACCAGAATCAGTTTCTCACTTGCCGGCAACCCCTTGGCCGTCAACCCAAGGGGTTGTCTACCCACCAGTTATGACCAAAGAGGTCCAGCAGGCACAAGAGAAATCGGTTGTAGATACAGATCTGGTCATGACCAACGTGGTCAGGAAGCGACTATCACAATCCAAATTGGTTGTAGATACAGACCTGGTCGTGACCAACGTGGTCAGGAAGCGACTATCACAATCCGAATTTCAACAGACAAAGAGTCAAAAATTATGCTTTTATTTGTTGGGAACGCATAAAAAAAAGTAGTGTCCACATGTAAGACAACGTAAGCATGATGAATGAGTTCGTGATTCGACATAAACTCCAGTTTTGGTGCAGAGCACAATAGTTATATGTCTTTTGAACATGTTATGCTTAGACATTTTCTCATACTTGAATGTGGATTTTCATAGTATTGTACGTTTTTTGAATTGGGTAGTGTTATGCCTCAATTTCTTTTCTAGTATAGTAATTTTTGGTATGACCAGTTACATGCTTATATGATCAGCCGAAAACATTATGAGGTGCATACAAGATCACTGAATTAGGGTGTATATGATACACGTGGCACACAATTTTATGTTTTCATTTACTTTGGACATTATTGTTTGTTGTGCAAAGCCAAATGCTTGGCCAATTTCATGTGACGCAAGGCTTCTAATTTGTGCTACGATTGACTTGGCGTCAAGAGAAGTGTCAACCAAGTTTGAGGCACCTACGTTAATTAGGATATCATCTCACTGAATCCCTACTAGTCTAGCCAGTGCAAGGCACTTATGGTGTTGATTTTTACATTTACGGTTCTCATGGTAGCCAAGGGCTGTCACTTTTGTATGCAAAGCATGCTACTCAGGTGGTATAAAGTACGCTTCTGCTCTCACACAGTCACTCTGTCAAGGACAATATTAGTTATGAATTTTTCCCATAATTTCTTTTTGGTTGCTATCATCGCATACCAACACTAAAAGGAACCTAAATTTTGGCCTTACATCATAGGCAATGTGCCATATTTAAGTTCTCCTCACCCCCTACATAGTAGGACGGTCCCGATATGATTTCAGTTACCTCTCTCGATGAGAGCGTCATCAAGGTAGATTGTTGCATGCTTATAAGATAAGCTGCATGCTAGGCATAAGCTGCACATGAGCATGGGCACGAACTATACACGTCATACCAATTTAAGGAAAGTTCATCAGCCACATATGCTCTCCTTCTCTCTCTTTCTTACTTCCCTCAAGGAATAATGAACATGTTTTGCTTGTGAGTCAGCCTAAGCCAAAATGCTCTAACTCTCAGCTAGCAAGTGGCAAGACATTGTGAGCGGGATGGAAACACACACAATGCCTCTATAATCACCTAACACACACTCTTGGGATAATACACACACACACACACACACACACACACACACACACACACACACACACACACACACACTATTGGGCACCACTCGGCTTACACAACCCACCTGGCCGAGACATGGAACACATTGATGGAGTGAGAGGAGGGAGACTATCCATTTGCCTACTCATCACAGACACACACACACACACACACACACACACCCAAAAAACTCAGCTCAAAAGAGGAAGATTTTTTATGTTTAGATACAATTGAGCTTGAGTCAACACCAATGAGGCAAATAGCTCACACAATATGGATGAAATATTCCAAATACAATCACAAACTGGAGCAGAGGCTTCGCTCATAGGAGAAACTTACACATCTAGAACATTAAAAAAAATATCAGTGAGGAATTTGGCAAAATGGACAACGCCATTGCATTCGGAACGACCACAAACCCCAGTCTACAATATCAAAGTGCTTAAATCCGACCTCGGATGAGCAGTTTATTGCCAAAACAGGCTCCAAAAACAGCAAAAACTTAGTTGCAGCTGTTCCTCCTCTTCTCTCCACGTTTCCACACTTCACTTTATTGTTTGGGAACCTTTGGCTTTTTGATTGACCTCAAATGGACCCCAAACAGGCCAAAAAATGGCCACGCCGTGCATTTTTGTTACCCTTCTACATCCATCCGCACACCTGGCACTCAATTTTTTTCAATAATGCATCCCGCAATCACGTGAAGTGGCCCCCAAATATAGTTCTCATGATGACCTTTCTGCATAACTCATCACAAAAAAACACCCACATTGTATCCGTACTTACTCACGTGCAAGTTTTGATCCCATTCGACCTCCTAATGCCATTGAATCCCACTTGATGCACCTGCTTACCTCATGGTGTCGGCCGGCTGATAGCTTCCTCGAGAAGTTTTACGCTCTATCAACTCCTCATTATTATAGAAAAACACACTGATATTGGTGATGATGAAAATCGATGTACTATGTACACACTGTCCTACCTGTACATATGTGGGCCCCACGTAAACACGTGGCTCTGGAAAATGGCCAATTCTTTATTCGATGCACCATGCATGTGTATGTACATATGTGCAATAACTTATTCCAAAAAACTCCTCACATAATTTGCCCATCCCCTAGCCTGCTAGGGGAATGATCTAGCCTGCTAGATCATTCATGATTAGCAGTAGCAAAAATAGATATGAGACTCGCCGCGTCACAGTTCTCCTCATCCCTCACAGACATTACTTGTTCTGCAAACAGCTCATCTTGCTCCACCATCATTAATCTAGCATGATATAATTTAAGATGCAATCCATTTACCCTTGACTTATGTAGAATCCCATCGAGGTTAGCCAACTGATATGTACCATTCGGAAAACACTCAACTACCTAGAAAGGGCCTTCCCACTTAATTTGAAACCTCTTTTAGAATGTCTTGTCCAGCTTACTGTTGTAGTGCAAAACCAAGTCATGTTTCTTGATACCCTTACTTTTGACCTTTTCATTTATCTTTGCTAAAGTCTTATCTTGCATCTTCCCATAATCTTCCAATGCGCTCACCCTAGCTAGTTGAACCTCTTGTAATTGTAAGAGACTCTCTTTGAATGCATCACTAGACTGCCCAAGCAACTTTTCTAACATCTTGACCGCAGGCAACTCTACTTTCATAGGCAATAGTGCTTCCTTTCCATATAAAAAATGAAATGGAGTAAACCTTGTACCTGTCTTCACCAGAGTGCGGTAAGCCCATAATGCACTAGGCAATTCCAAATCCCAATTCTTTCCTTGGTGCTCTGTCACTTTCAAAAGAATTTGTACCAACTCACCATTGAATCTTTCATTTCAGCCATTACATTGTGGATAATAAGGAGTGGTATGTTGGTGCCTAATCTTAATCTTTGTGCATAAAAAGTCTAATAGTTTAGCTCTAAATCCTGACCCCTTGTCCGAAAGTAGCTCTAGTGGCACCCCAAACTCGTCCACAAATTTTACCACATCCTTTGTAGTGATTTGTTTTACTGCTATAGCCTCTGCCCATCTAGAGAGATAGTCCATTGCAATCAAAATATAGCTTTTGCCCCTGCTTGTGATAGGTAACGGGCCTATTGCATCAATTCTCCACTTTTCAAACACATCAGACGCCATAATGGTTTTTTGTAGCTCTGGCTTCAACACTCTCTTCCCAAATGCTTGACACCTATTGCAAGACCTATACCAATGGTGAACATCTTTGTGCAAACTAGGCCATACATACCCCTCTTGCAAGATCTTATGCAAGGTGATCTTTAGAGAAAAATGTCCGCCACATGCGCCTTCATGATTCTCTTCCAACACTCTATAAAGCTCCTCCCGCCAAGGTACACGTCTCAACACAAGATCAGCCCCTTTCATGTACAAGACATCACCAATCAATTTGTACCTACATGCTCTATGCACAAAACCATACTTCTTAGACTTCTCAATGTTCTTTAGAATGATTCCTGTTAGCAAAAACTCCTCTTCTTGAGCCAAACTTTCCCGGTCATGATAAAACGGTAAATTGGTCCTTAACACAAATAGCTCCCCAATCATGCTTTGAGCTGCTTCATGTGCCTCTCCATTTAGAGAATGTTCAATGTGCATGATGCTCCATGCTTCGAACTTTTTTAACAGGCCTTTAATTCTGAAACACGTTTCCTTCAATGAGGTGTTCTTACTCTTCCACACACCCAACACTTGCTTCACAACTAACAATGCATCACCTTTTATGCTCAACCTTCTAATCCCATGCTCCAAACAAATGTGTAATCCGGCTTCCAACGTAGCATATTCAGCCTCATTGTTACTATGAGCATTCAATTTGAACCCTCTCTTGCATACTAGCTTCCCCTCTGGATCGTAAAGTGCTATACCCCCTGAAGCCGCATCATGGCTCTTTCTGTATGAGCCATCAAAGAGCAACATATGTGCATTGCTGATCTGTGGCACTTCTTCAACTACCTTTCTCACCACCTCTTCCTTAACAATAAGGGGATTCTCCTTGTAGGTGAACAAATCAGCTAGGGTAGCCCTTGCACTATCTTTCACTAGAAAAGAGAACTCAAACTCTTGCAGCTCAATTACCCATTTCTTCACCACATTTGACATGTTAGTGCCATTAATTAACTGTGGCAAAAAGGCATAACTCGTTAAGAAAACAAAAGGTCGTGGTAGCAAGTAATGACGAAATCGTCGACAAGCAAATATTACATTAGCCATTACTAGCTCTATTTCCAACAATTTTCTTTCTGCTACCAACTTCACTCGGCTTGCACAATACACTGACCTCATATAATGGCTGCCCTTCCCGTTTTGCAATAGCATGGCTCCAATGGCATCATCCCCTACTGATGGATTTACATAAAACACTTGCTCCCAATCAGGAGCCTCCATGGCTGACAACCCCCCTAACACCTCTTTCACTTCTTGAAACACTTCTTCACACTTGTCATCCCCTTGCAATGGATCATGCTTTTCCACTTGTTGTAATGGATAAATGAGCTGTGAAGACAATGGAATAAACCGCGCTATGTACTTCACTTTGTGTATAAAGGTTGCCAACTGCTTTGTACTCTTAGGTGATGGGAGAAGAATAATAGACTTAACCTTGTCTCGATTAGCCTCAATGCCATTTTTTGACACCATATGGCTCAATAACTTCACCCTTAGCTATGCTAGATGACATCTCTTTGGATTTAGTTGTCCTCCACATTCATCATATCAAGCAATGCCATCTGCAGCTTCTCATGGTGTTCAACCCTACTATTGTAGACACAAAATTCATCCATAAAATTCTTAGCACGACTACCAATGAATGGTGCCATTACCCAATTTTCTCTCTCTTGATAGAAGGATGGTCCATTTGTTAACCCAAATGGCAATATCGTGTAGCAATAACAACCCCATGGCGTAATGAAAGTTGTCTTTGTTCGGTCTTAAGAGCAATCTTCAATTGAAAATAGCGTGAAAAACCATCACACACTCTGTACCTCTCATAACCTGCCACCCACTGAATCCAGGATCTGATCAATGAATGGAAGAGGGTATGGGTTCTTCTTAGTGGTTGCATTTAAGGGTTTAAAATCTACACAAATCCTCCACTTTCCATCCTTCTTTGGGCTGACTACTACTGGACTCACCCATTCTGTGGTCTCCATTGGGACTGTGAACCCTGCCTTCAATAACTTGTCCACCTCTTCCCGCAAGGCTTCCATTTGCTCTTGACCCATCCTTCTTAGCCTTTGCCGCACTGGCTTAGCACCTTCTTTCAACTCTATTTGCATCTCTTCTCCCTCGAACCCTCTAATCTCTTCATATGAAGTAATGAACAAATCAGGAAAACTAGCCATCATGTGCAAATAGATCTCCTTCTCCATAGCTGAGAGGTCTCCACTGATCATTTGTGTCATCAATTCCTGCTTCTTTGACAATTCAACCTTGGTTTGTATCAGCCCTTCAATCACTTCATAAGGCCCTTCACTTTCATCTTCAATCTCATTTGCAAATACAACTAAACTAGACTCATGGATTTCTTTATTCATCAGAAGAAATGCAACATCAACATCCTCATCACTGCTGGTAGTACTATCACTATCCTTGTAAGACACTGTGGAGTAGTCTTCATCACTAGACTCATCCTCATCTTCATAAAGTTCCTCCAATCGTTTCCTTGTGTCCATATTATATAGCTTCTTGGCACCTGTCTTTCCATAAAGGCTAATCGTACCACGTCGTCAATCTTGAACATCTCCCATTGCACGTAACCACGGTCTGCCTAGTATAATAGGATATGCACCCAACTCTGCTAGCATCACATGAAATTCAACCAACACCTTTGCATCATATGCCTCCATTTCTATGCTCTTTATAACACCCAAGCATTTTACTTTCCGATGTTTTGCCAATCTGATCCGAAAGCTTGAGACCCAGCCACTATAAGACCCATCTTCTCCATGCATGAGTGTGTTATGACACATATTTGGGCTCCGTCATCAACATAACCTTGTCCCATAGTTTTTCTTTTGTGCCACACATCTACTATTGAGCAAATGTTTGGTAGCTCATCCATCGCCAATACTCTGAACCTCTCTTTGGTTCTTTCTCCATTGGGTTAACCATCCTCTTCCATCGTCGCTTTAGGTTAGGCACCATCTCTATAAGCTGCCCAAAAGTTACATCTGCTTTCCTGCTTGTCAAATCCTCCTTCAAGTCATAGATTAATTGCCAACCCCTAGTGGAAAATCTGATACATGAAACTTGCGACAAGTCCTTCTTTTCCTCTTGGCCTTGACATCCTCATCTTCATGGCTCTTTCTCTTCTTCTTGCTAGGACCTGGGGCATTTCTTCCTTCCTTATCCTGTGTGGTCCTCTTCCTAATAACCATCACTAATGTATACTCCAGCTTTGCTGCCTTCTCCAAGGTGACCACACTTATCACTTTTGTCTTTTCCTTTTCCTCTTGGGTTACTCCACTAGTTTCTTTTCCTTTTCCTTTTCCTCTTGGGTTAATCCACTAGTTTCTTCTTCTCCCTTAATTTCAATGCCATAATCATTTGACCTAGTTAGCACATGTCTTGGCATGGATACATCCTTCGTGTCTTATTAGAATACGGACTGATGTGGCCCAACTCTCCGCAATTATAACACGTGGGCGTCTGCCTCCAGACTCTACCATTGCTTTGTCCAATACCATTCTTGGGTCTTTCTTCACCTCCTAGCTGATTTGCAAACCTCCCCCTACCTCAATTATTTCCCACATTACCTAGCATGTTTGGATTGAGATTCTTCATTAAATCTACCACTTGCCTCATATCTTGCCTTAGCCCATCATCTTGTTCTGCTATAGTGACCACTATTGGTATAACCTAAGGAGTAACAGAAACCACTGGTTCATGATGAACCCTGACATGCAACCTTGCAAACAATCCATAGGTTAAAACTCAGACCTCCTGGGCAAAGACTTTACTCCTAGCTGACTCATTCTTCTCAGCTTCCACTCTTTGTTCCTCGCTATATCTAGTGCATTTTCATATGTTCTAGGGTTTTTTAGCTCCACTCTCCAGCGTATATTCTCCCAAAGACTAGCCAATAACCTGTCCTTCTTCATCATGTTAGGTGGGGGTACCTATGGTGCTAAGGCCTTGCACATCCTCTTCGATGCCATTGAAAACTTATGTATGTATGCATCTACTGGCTCACCTTCCCTTTGCACCAAACCTTGTACTTCTTGCCACACTTTGTCAGGATCTTTTGTCTTCACAAAATCCACTTCCAATCCATGCCGTGGATTGTCCCAATTTAATCTCGCAGTGAATCAGCCGCATGCAACTCCTCTTCAAATGCTTTGGACCAAACTCTTGCATCCCTCTTCAAACAAATTTGGAGAAGACGTTGTCGTGCTGTGACACGTACATAGTGGGAACACATGCTACAAGAGTTAACTTGTAACTTTTTAGATACATAATTATATTTCCTATAATGTAAATATGCATATTTAAGTATAATAATATGCTTTCTATCTCATCCTATTATTTATCTCAAGGGTAACCTATTCTTACTTTACATTAAAAAAAAATACTATGCGAAAAGCATCAATAGCTCCGCCTCTTTAACTTGGGGTAAAAAGCATTGATTCTTTATGTCTACTATCTCATTATCATCTCACACCCTAGCTAGATCCTATATCTAGGGTAAACTCCAATATATATATATACTCTATGTATTTTTTATATTTTATTTATATTTCTTTTTAAATAGCTACTAGGAGGGAATCAAATCCTAGTGGGACAATAGGTGGCATGATTTCAAAGATACACTTATTTTAATGCATTATTGTAAGCATAATTACAAAACTTTGTCAAGAAGCAATGTCATGCTTTCATATGGCATGAGGTGTCCATTGGAATCAAATAAAAGCCTAGGCTAAGGGGACCACAAGAAGACTTTTGCTGCCAAAACTGTACCCTATTTTGATGATTTTTTAACACAAGGTTTCAATCCGAATTGGAAAATGCATATAAAAAGAAAGTTGTAGGAAATGAGCTGACGTTTCTGCCCATATTTTTACTTTTTTATTTGGAGCCATGGTTGAGGAGATATGATCAAAATACCGGACCCCAGTCTGCCCACATCATGTAGGGACATCTCATTTTCAACTTTTCCAGTTTTTGTTCACAGTGGCTCTTCTCTTCTTGTGTAAACCCTTGGGGGTTCCCTTCACCTATAAAAGGGGACCTCTTATTCCTTGAAAAACACTCAAGCATTCAAGCCATTGATGAGATTAATTCATGAGGGAGGGAGTAGTAATACCAAATTGTACTTAGCCATTAACATAAGCCTAAGCCTACACTTTCTCCTAGAGGAAGACTAGCCATTCTTGCATGCTATCCTTGGAAGATCAACTCTAATCAAAGAAGGTCGTGGACTTGGCGTATCAATCAAAGTTGAATTCTCCCCTCTTCTTCTCTCTCCATCAATAATGGTGCCGAAGGGTTTGTCAAGTAAGATGTGTTCTACATTGATGTTTTCTTGATTTCTTGTTGTTTTCTTTTTCATCTCTAATCCAACATATATATATATATATATATATATATATATATATATATATATGTGTGTGTGTGTGTGTGTGTGTGTGTGTGTGTGTGTATCTAATCTCATCTCCTTAACCAAACCTATCTCTCTCATTCTTAGTAATTCATCCTCTCTACAAATTCTAGGTTCTCTTTGCTACAGGTACATCTCTCCCCGCAGTATCCTTATTGCCTATACGGGCAAGAATAGGGCTTGGGAGGGAAACTTCTCATCCCTTCACTTCTCTCATATCTACATTTCTCACATACTATCCTAGATGAATAACCCACATGATGATAATTTATATCGCTTTCACTCTGTACGATCTATTAGAATTAAGGTATGGATTAGCCGTAAAATACACTTTCAACAATGTATGGTGTTTCTCTTTGGCCCAGAAAGGCTCAATGAAATACTTCTATCACTGGATCCCATCATACTACCTCTCATAGACTATAACTTTTCTTTTAACGTAAGTGTAGTTATCTTGCTATGAACCAAGAGGATATGTACACACAATTAATCCTAATCACTAGACAAAATATATATATTATGGTAAGCAAAAAACTACAATTCCAAAGAACAATTCGTAGCCTATTTGGCCAGCCAATATTGAATGCCATTAACTCACTATTAACCCTTTCATATTACCCATGATACGATATGACCATAGCCTTGATGTTTTCATCTTTGTGTTATTTTGACATTCATTTTTGTGTTCTTTCTTTGTGTGTGTGAGTGCAAGAGAGAAAGAGTGGGTCTTCTTTGATTGCACTTCTTTCCAAACCCTAGTGTTCATGGAATCTATGGTTTAACTCCTTCATATAGTTTTTGTTGAGTTCTCTCACAAACTCTCACAACCATAAGCCCGGTGCTTTCCTTGCAATACCGCAAATTTCTCGACATATTTTTGGTGAACCCGACGCGAAACTACCAGGGTGAGAGTTTGTGGGTAACCATGGGTGATCATGTTGAGCAACAGGGTATGCATTTTGACCCAATAACAATGCAAATGTTTCAAGCATTTGCAATGTTTATGCAACAACAACATGCCACTGAAAGAAGGGAGATTTCAGTAACGAAGGCCATACAAGCGGTGGTCAATAGAATGGATTAATTCAATGGCAAAGATGTAACCAAGTACTTACGCGAGTATGTGAAGGAGATGGAGCTGCATCACGTGTCAGAAGGTGAGATTATTCAAAGCTTTGAGCTAGTTGTTGCTCCATAAATTAGGGAGCATGTTATGGAAATTAAAGATGGGCATGGGAGAAATTGGGAAGAACTCAAAGTAGCTTTAAAAGAGGAATATTTCATGGAGGACTCGGAGAGAGTGACCAAAAGGACATTCTTAGAATGGGTAGTCAAGCCAAAGCAAGGACTATCAATAACAGAGCTACTTAGGGAATTTGATGCACAACTCACAAGGACAGAAAGGGCCACACTAGATGCAGAGAAGATAGATCTTTTCTTACAAGCTTCAGGTAAAGAGTTTCAAGAAAATTTGGAGCTTCTTCTTGAAGATGAAGATGCTAAGCAAGGACTAAAGACCGACTGGAATGAGGTTGAAGGTGCTGTCTCACTGCTTGCCAAACGACAAAGAAGAAGGGACAAGATGGTAGTAAACACTACAAGTCCTTCCACCTCAACTTCTGACAAAATGGTAAAGCCTACTTTCATCGCTCCTAAGTTTGATGAGTCCATGCTAGATGAGCTTGTGAAGGGAATGCGTGACTTGAAGGTGAAGCTTGCAAAGCTTGAAGAAAAAGGCCAACCATCAGGGCCACTTCCTAGGCAAAGACAACAGCCCAAAGAAGGGTTTGTTAATAGATGTATTTGGTGTGATAGTACAGACCATGTAAGAAGGGATTGTGATGATTTTAGTGATGCTTTGTCAAAAGATGTTGTCTATTTTAAGGATTGTAAAATCCACTTAAGAGAGACAGGTCTACCCTTGAGAACTAACTTTGGGAAGGGGGGAATGCAAACCTTAGTTGAAGATATGGAAACTAACTGTGCCAGCTCATCAGTTGAGGCAGCTACTTATGGAGTAAAAATTGAGCATCTTAGTGATGAAGAGGTGAATGACCATCATGGTCAAATTTGGCCAAATGCCATGCAATTAGCTAAAAAGGAAAAGCTTACAAAAGAGATTCTACATGAAGCAGGTGATTGCATACGTCTAGAAACAGGATGGAATGATCCAGTGGACTCATTGTCAGTGCATGCCTACATTACAAAATGCCAACAAAATGAGGCGATTGTAGAAGAGAAGCGCAGACGTGAGAATGCTGATGAAGGACCATCAAAAAGAGCTTCTAGAAGTGGGGGAAGAAGCGACTCAATGCCTTCTCAGACACCCTCAACACAAGGAGCATCTCCACCTGAAGAACTCATGGAGGAGTCTACAACAAGAAAGAAGAAAGAGCCAACAAAAGGTAAGACAAAAGGCCCAACTTATAAACTACAATCTGATATTGAGGTTGCTACAGATTTAAAGAAAGTCTTGGAGGAAAGGATCTTGAATATCAAGATTGAGTTTACTATGGGAGAAGTTCTTGGCATTGCAAAGCGTGAATTCCATGAGGAGATCATTGACATCATTAAGAGGAAGAGGCAAACCCTTGCTAAAGTTTCTCGTCCATAGGCTGAAGGGGAAACCTCGAAGACACAAGGGATGCAACTGCAAAATAAGGAGAATGATGGAGCTGTGGTAGGATGCTACCAATCTAGTGGGAGAGTGAAGCAAGTGCATTTCTCAAATGATGATGAAGAAGTTGAAGATATTCCTAGGAGTTACTATTCACGAAGTCATTAGGCAAGGGCTACTACGGAAACTTTGGTCAAGGTAGGTGATCTTGAAGAGCCATTTGTTGCCTTGATTGACCATGGTTCAGAAATAAACATAATGTCAAAGAGTATCTACAACAAGTGCAAATGGCCAATGGACACAGATCATGGCTGGATGGTAAAAGTGGCAAACAATTCATCCGGTGAATTGTATGCAGCATGTCCAGGTGTGAAGGTGACAATAGGTGATGTAAAGATTAACCAAAACTTCTTTGTACAGGATACATCTTCATATCATCTCATCCTTGGACAACCCTACATTGTGGGAGTTTGAATGGAAACAAAGGTGATGGATGATGGTTCAACATATGCTAGGATACGTAGCAAAGATGGTAAACGAGCTGTCCAATTTCTCACAGTTTGTGTAAACCATGAAAGAAATCGTGACAACCTCAGAGAACATCCTCTACTAAAGGTGAGCAAAGAGTTTCATGATTATAGAGAAATGATGGGTTTTGGCCAAGTACCATTGTAAAGCGGGATTGCATTGGTACAGAGAAAAAAAGGGTCTCAAAATAGGTGAAACTTTTTCAACGAGCTCCTTGGTAACAAGGAATGGATCGGTATGTTTTACAACACTTGAAGATTTGAAGAGATGTGAGAGGCAATATGTGCATACTGTACAAATAGGCATGAAAAAGAGTGGGTTGCTAGAGCCTACTGAAAATGTTTTGGGTTTGTGTGAACAAGTTTCTTTTGTAGATACTATGGGTGAACTTGATGCTATAATGGGGTCTAGTTTGCATCTTGAAAATGAAGTCGTGAAAGTTTGCTCTATGGAAATGTATCAAGTAATACAAGCCTTTAAAGAAAGCCAAACAGTTGGCCCAGAAGTCCATGTTGAAACCAAATACAAGAGTGTAGCAAAGAAGGTGAAACCAATAGCTTCACCTTTACCACCCAACAACAGGGAAAATATTGAGCACGCTTCTTTAAAACCAAGTTTGAGGAATCCTAAAAAGGTTGGGCATACCTTCACAAAGGAGTCTTTCCAAGAGTTGCAGATTGGTCGCGAGGAGTTTCTAACACAGGAGGAGACAAAGTGCTTCAAAGAAATGCTTTCAAAGCATGGTAAGGCTTTTTCATTTGAGCCACATGAGATAGGATGTGTTGATCCTTCTATTGTAGCTCCTATGGTAATTTTCACAATACCTCATGTGCTTTGGAATCTGCGGCCTATTCCGGTTCCAAAGGCTCATTTGCCAAAGTTAGTAGAGCTACTGAATGAGAAGAGCAAAATGGGAATTTTGGAGCCTTCTTGTGCTCCATATTCAAACAGGTGGTTCACAGTTCCAAAGAAGAATGGTTCTCTACGCTTCATCCAAGATATGCAACTAGTAAACAAGGTGACAATTAGAAATGCAGGTACAGGTCCAATTGTGGATGATTTTGCAGAGGCGTTTGTAGAGAGGGAAATCTACTCAATGGGGCATCTCTACTCAGGGTATGATCAATTTCAGCTTGCAATCAAAAGCAGAGACTTGACAACCATGAGGACACCTTTGGGTTTGGTAAGGATGTGTACCTTGCCACAGGGAGCAACCAACTCGGTTGCACATATGATGAATGGGATGAATAAGGTCTTATGTGACTTTATTCCCAAAATCACAATGCCTTTCATTGATGATTTGCCTATCAAGGATGTGAAGAAAGTGACAAAGATGAAGCTTTGGATCTCAAGGGATGTCGCAGGTTTGTGGTAAATCACATAAATGATTGTGATAAAATTTTGTCTAGGTTGGAAGAAGTGAATCTTACATTGTCAGGAAAAAGTCTATGTTTGGTGTCAATGAAGTGCTCATTGTGGGACACATGTGCGGGCCATATGGTAGGAAACCTTGTCCAACAAAGGTAGATGCCATCCAAAGAATGAAAAAAACGTGCACTAGCATCACTGAGGTTAGAAGGGTTATGGGAGCATGTGTCTTTTATGTTATTTGGATTCCACATTATGCACATGTAGCTGATCCTCTTTATCAGTTTCTTAGAAAGAATCAAAAGTTTAAATGGACAGAAGCACTTGTAAAATCCATGAAAAAGCTAAAGGAGTTGCTGCAGTCAGCAACGACTTTGAGAAAGGTAGACTATGAGTGTCAAAGACCAATAATTGTGACAGTGGACACCAGTCCTACAGGGATCAGATGGGCAATAGGGCAAGATGACAAAGAAGGACACAGGTATGTGGTAAGATTTGGAGCAAAGGTACTAAGTGCTCGCCAAAGAAACTATCCACAGATAAAGAGAGAGTTATGGGGTATGGTTACAGCCTTGAAAAGTGGGAAAGAGTACCTAATTGGTGCATGTGTGGTTGTAGAAACAGATTATCTACCACTTCTTGGGATGATTACAAGCTGCTCAACGCCAGACATTGCTATGTTGCGATGGATTGCCTACATTAAGTCCTTAAATCCTGAGTTTAAGCACATTGCAGGTAAAGACAATACAGTGGCAGATATGCTATCAAGGGCAAGGTATGAAGATGAGTCACAAATGATTGATGAGGGAGATGATGTAGGCACAAAGTTCTATTCCATCTCTCATGTCAAAGGTAACAATGTCTGCATGACTAATTCACTTGAATTGTTCTTGAAAGATCTTTATGAAGGTGATTGGCTTCTTATTGGAAGCTACTTGAGTACTCTAATGAAACAGGATGATTGGTCTGCACAAGAATTCAAGAGGATACGCAGGAAAGCATATGGGTACTTTGTGAGGGATGGTTACTTGTGGAAGCATCCTAAACAAAAGGGTGCTACACCACAATGGGTTATATGTAAAAAAGAGACTCAAGTAAAGCTCATGCAAGAGTTTCATGAGAGTCTATGGGCTGGACATAGGGGTGTGTGGGCAACCTTCTCCAAGTTGAAAGAAAAATACTGGTGGAAGGGTATGTATAAAGATGTATCTCAATTTGTAGAGTCATGCGTAACTTGTCAAATGTATTCAAATGTCCGACATAGTGATGGATTGCACCCTACATATCCACTAGCCATGCACTATAAATGGGTTGTGGATCTAGTCACAATGCCTTTAGGACTCTGGCAGATGAGGTACTTGGCTCTTGCATGAGAGGACCTAACTAATCAGGATGAAGGAAGAGCATTAAGAGCTAAAACCACAGAATCTGTGTGCAAATTCCTTCTTGATGAGGTGATTTGCCGTTATGGATGTGTGGGAAAGATCACTGCAGACAGAGGTGAACTGAATGCCGAGGAAGCAAGGGACTTCTTTTCCAGATTGGGAATCAAGCTTTCTCTTACTACAGCTTACAACCCTGAAGGCAATGGAAAGAGTGAAAGTGGGCATCATCCTATCATCAAAGCTTTGGCCAAGGCTTGTGAAGGAAGAGTTGGTCAGTGGCCAAAATTGTTACCATATGCTTTATGGGCTGATTGTACAACACATAGCTCAGTAATAACTGGCTACATGCCTGCGGAGCTAATGTATGGTCAAAAGCCAGTGATGCCGATTGGAAATACAATTCCCACATGGAATGTACTACCTTGGCAAGAGGGGCTTAGCAGGGAAGATCTCCTTGCCTTGCGCATAAGGCAACTAGAGAGAAGACCTGGAGACATTGAGGCTGCAAAAGAACGACTCAAAAATGCAAGGCTGAAAAACAAGGACTACTTTGATAAGCGACATCGGCTCAGGAGCAAAGCAATTGACAAAGGTGCCTGGGTTTTAGTATATGATAGTAATCTTGATAACCAGCACACAGACATGCGTAAGTTTTCAAAAAGATGGTTTGGACCGTATGTTGTAAAGCATGTGCATGAAAATGCTACTTACAGCTTGTCTGAACTAGATGGTACAGAAGTAAAGATTCCCATTCCAGGAAAAAGGATCAAAATGTTTAAGATAAGAAGAGACAATGATCCAGAAGATGTTGATGAGGAAGAAGAGCAAAACACAGGTGAAGATCAAAGTGAAGATGAAGCTTTGGAATTATCCAGTGAAGAAGAAATCAAGGAAGATGTACAAAATGACTAATCTTACAAAGAGACAATGTGGCACATACCGGAGGATCTGCAGGTTTAGAGGGGGTGGATGTCATGCTGTGACACGCACATAGTGGGAACGCATGCTACAAGTGTTATCTTGTAACGTTTTAGATACATAATTATATTTCCTATAATGTACATATGCATATTTAAGTATATTTATCTCAAGGGTAACCTATTCTTACTTTACCATAAAAAAAAATACTATGCGAAAAGCGTCAATATCTCCGCCTCTTTAACTTGGGGCAAAAAGCATTGATTCTTTATTTCTACTATCTCATTATCATCTCACACCCTAGCTAGATCCTATATCTAGGGTAAACTCCAATATATATATATTCTATGTATTTTTTATATTTTATTTATATTTCTTTTTAAATAGCTACTAGGAGGGAATCAAATCCTAGTGGGACACTAGGTGGCATGATTTCAAAGATACACTTATTTTAATGCATTATTGTAAGCATGATTACAAAACTTTGTCAAGAAGCAATGTCATGCTTTCATATGGCATGAGGTGTCCATTGGAATCAAATAAAAGTCTAGGCTAAGGGGACCACAAGAAGACTTTTGCTGCCAAAACTGTACCCTATTTTGATGATTTTTTAAAACAAGGTTTCAATCCGAATTGGAAAATGCATATAAAAAGGACGTTGTAGGAAATGAGCTGAAGTTTCTTCCCATATTTTTACTTTTTTATTTGGAGCCATGGTTGAGGAGATATGATCAAAATACTAGACCCCAGTTTGCCCACATCATGCAGGGACATCTCATTTCCAACTTTTCCAGTTTTTGTTCACATTGGCTCTTCTCTTCTTGTGTAAACCCTTGGGGGTTCCCTTCACCTATAAAAGGGGACCTCTTATTCCTCGAAAAACACTCAAGCCTTCAAGCCATTGATGAGAGGAATTCATGAGGGAGGGAGTAGTAATGCTAAATTGTACTTAGCCATTAATATAAGCCTAAGCCTACACTTTCTCCTAGAGGAAGACTAGCCATTCTTGCATGCTATCCTTGGAAGATCAACTCTAATCAAAGAAGGTCGTGGACTTGGCGTATCAATCAAAGTTGAATTCTCCCCTCTTCTTCTCTCTCCATCAATAATGGTGCCGAAGGGTTTGTCAAGTAAGATGTGTTCTACATTGATGTTTTCTTGATTTCTTGTTGTTTTCTTTTTCATCTCTAATCCAACATATATATATATATATATGTGTGTGTGTGTGTGTGTGTGTGTGTGTGTGTGTGTGTGTATCTAATCTCATCTCCTTAACCAAACCTATCTCTCTCATTCTTAGTAATTCATCCTCTCTACAAATTCTAGGTTCTCTTTGCTACAGGTACATCTCTCCCCGCAGTATCCTTATTGCCTATACGGGCAAGAATACGGCTTGGGAGGGAAACTTCTCATCTCTTCACTTCTCTCATATCTACATTTCTCACATACTATCCTAGATGAATAACCCACATGATGATAATTTCTATCGCTTTCACTCCGTACGATCTATTAGAATTAACGTATCGATTAGCCGTAAAATACACTTTCAACAACGTATAGTGTTTCTCTTTGGCCCAGAAAGGCTCAATGAAATACTTCTATCACCGAATCCCATCATACTACCTCTCATAGACTATAACTTTTCTTTTGACGTAAGCATAGTTTTCTTGCTATGAAACAAGAGGATTTGTACACACAATTAATCCCAATCACTAGACAAAATATATATATTATGGTAAGCACAAAACTACAATTCCAAAGAACAATTCGTAGCCTATTTGGCCAACCAAGATTGAATGCCATTAACTCACTATTAACCCTTTCATATTACCCATGATATGATATGACCATAGCCTTGATGTTTTCATCTTTGTGTTGTTTTGACATTCTCTTTTGTGTTCTTTCTTTGTGTGTGTGAGTGCAAGAGAGAAAGAGTGGGTCTTCTTTGATTGCACTTCTTTCCAAACCCTAGTCTTCATGGCATCTATGGTTTAACTCCTTCATATAGTTTTTGTTGAGTTCTCTCACAAACTCTCAGAGCCATAAGCCCGGTGCTTTCCTGGGAAGACCACAAATTTCTTGACAACGTAACATTTGCGACGGATCATGAATCTAATTGCTAATGCAGGAAACCTCTATCTTTTCCAAAAAGTCTTCCACATCTTCATCACTTCTTCCATGAAATTCCGTATAAGAGAAAGCCATGGCTACCCAAGTTTCAATGCTTTGAAAACCCCTTTTAACACACGTGCAAGAACCCAAAACTTTTGACCGACTCATTCCCCAGAAACTTCAATGGAGCTCAAGCTTTTAGAAAAGGATGAACACATGCACATCAAATGACTTTTCATAATTAATCATGGGAATAACAACATGCAAAGGAGATTCCAGTATCTCTCTTAATCTGCTTGGCCCAAACATAAAGACTATGTGCTGCTGGTAAAAAATCTTCTTGTCCACATGAACATTTATTTGGATTCTTTGTGCAAAATGAAAAGGAGTGAACTGAGGTACGTCGTGATTATCCATTAAAAGCCATCCATGCAACTGCCAAGAAAGCACACTCGACTAATTACCCTTTGAGTTTGCCAAAATCTCAATGACATAACAACATAAATGACTCAAAAGATAAAAAACTAGCCATCACAACTTGGAAAAATTTTGGCAAAGTTTCCCCAGAAGTAGAGCAGTAAGAACCCAAAATATAGACGGTATATGTATGCATAACTTGCCAATGAAAGCCAAGCATCAGAATCACTAGTACATAACCTATGACGAGGTCACAAAAAGGGTGCTCTAGCCACCTGTATCTTTGAAAGGATCTCACATTTGAGAATCCCCCAACTCAATAAAACCTTATCACGACCCTCTCACAAAGGCTTCCGCAAATCTCGTATAGTCAAGTCTCAGAAATGACTATCTTCCAGACCAAGTCTCAAAAATGGCTAAGACTGCCAAATAAAACCAAGTATGGCTTCACAAAGGCGTACAATGGTAGTATCCACAAGTAACGTACAATACCAGACAATGCGCTCAAACAGGCACCAAATGATGCATACCCACGGCAACTGCAAGTGACTCCAACTTGCCAGTATATCACTCTACTTCAGCTACTTGTACCTATGTGAATCACCTGTACCCGTATCTGTAACCTGTAACTTGTGATCTGTAATTTGCAACCTATAATTTGTAATCCCGAAGCTGAAGGTACTCGAAGAAGATCCTCCGTGGGGGCACCAAAATAATGTCAGCGGGATGGAAACACACACAATGCCTCTATAATCACCCAACATACACTCTTGGGATAATAACACACACACACACACACACACACACACACACACACACACACACACACACACACACACACACACACACATAAACACACACACACACACACACACACACACACACACTATGGGACACCACTCGGCTTACACAACCCACCTGGCCAAGACAGGGAACACACCGATGGAGTGAGAGGAGAGCGACTATCCATTTTCCCATTCGACACAAAGACATACACCCCCCTCCCCGCCCCCCCAAAAAAAAAAACTCAGCTCAAAAGAGGAAGATTTTTGATTTTTAGATACAATTGAGCTTGGGCCAACACCAATGGGGCAAATAGCTCACACAATATAGATGAAATATGCAAGATACAATCACAAATTGGAGCAGAGGCTTCGCTCACATGAGAAACTTACACAACAAAAATAGCAAAAAAATGGTGAGGAATTTGGAAAAACAAACAGCCCCATTGCATCCAGAATGGCCAAAAACCCCAGTCTACCATATCAAAGTGCTCAAATCCGACCTCGGATGAGCAGTTTATGGCAAAAACAGACTCCAAAAACAGCAAAAATTGAGTTGCGGCTGTTCCTCCTATTCTCTCCACCTTTTTTCTATTTTTTCAGTGTCCACACTTCACTGTATCACTTGGGCATCTTTGACCTTTTGATTGACCTCAAACGGGCCTCGAACAAGCCAAAAATGGCCACACAGTGCATTTTTGTTACCCTTCTACATCCATCCGCACACCTGGCACTCAATTTTTTCCAATAATGCATCCCGCAATCACGTGAAGTGGTCCCCAAATATAGTTCTCATGATGACCTTTCTACATAATTCATCACAAAAAAACACCCACGTTGTGTCCGACTTATCCATGTGCAAGTTTTGATTCCCATTCAACCTCCTGACGCCATTGGATGCCACTTGATGCACATGCTTACCGCATGGCGTTGGCCGGCTGATAGCTTCCTCGAGAAGTTTTACGCTCTACCAACTCCTCATTATTATAGAAAACACACTGATACTGGTGATGATGAAAATCGATGTACTATGTACACACTGTCCTACCTGTACACATGTGGGCCCCACGTAACCACCTGGCTATGGAAAATGGGCAATTTTTTATTCAATGCACCATGCATGTGTATGTACATATGGGCAATCAATTCTTCCAAAAAACTCCTCACATAACCGTCCGAATTAGTCTTCATCGGTTCGTCGATTGAACACTAATTGCCATAAGGGCTATGAGCCACACACGCTGGCTAAGAGTCATAGTCAGATCTCGGGTAAGACCCAACTGTTGACATTCCTTGGGTGATTGTTCTCGAGCTTGAATAGATCTACCCAGTGGACTCCCCATTGATGTAATGGCCAAGCATGAGTCTTGCCATTACATATAGGTATTTTGTAAGCACCACATGTTTTGGTGCGACGATTGAGCTGAGTTATTGATAAACTTACACTCACATAGGCTGATCTATAGCACAGCGTATAGATGCAGCAAGCATTTCAAATAGCATGGCTGTCCTTAAGAGCTAGGGGTTCCGCCATTCGTGGATCTCCCATTTTCTCTATAGCACTAGGCATGCATATAGGAGCACAATTTTGTGGTATGACCACATATGTGATTACGAAATCACACAATACGTGTTGATGGTCAGTTTTGGACACCTTCACACTTTGTTTTTCAAGAAGACTATCTGCTAAGGGTTGTCAAAAAGTTATTTCCACACTTTCAACAAGGGGGTTGGTTTGGCAAGATATACCCAAGGGTTGGATTGCCAAGGCAGTACCCATGGTTACAAGTTCAATTTATTTATCTTCACTAATCTCTAATTTTAGTGATTAGCAGGTCAAAGAAATTTTTTGATATGGTACGCTTATAGGTTGAGGGATGTACTTGACCTCCAAGTAAGTATCAGGTATTTTCCACCTCATCGTAAGTATATGTTTTTTTTGGTTTCTTTTCCTTTCCAATTACATTTGATTAAGTTCTACACCGGGGATGTTTGAGCTAGAAGGCTTTCATCCAGCTTGCTCTTTAGCCACATGACAAGGCCATGTAAGAGCATAACATTTTGAGAAAATAGTGTTCTTTTCTCTCTTCCATGTTCCTCAAGATACCCTGATGGGTTTGATTCTTGTTGAAATAGTTATAGACCTACATGGTATGGTTCTGTTTGATACATGTTGCAATTCACATGGGATACAACATGGTCTAGGAACTCAAGGAGTTCGGTTTAGCAAGTGTGGAGCAATGATAATGAGGGTCCCTCTCACCCACGTCTCAGAGTGTTTGCAGCTATCTCCACACACAAGTACATCTCGTGCTTGATGGATGTCACTTTTCCTGACGTCCTTCTTTGAGACATATTCCACATGTGGTGAATATGAGTCTCTGGGATTGACAATGGCACCTAATTCCTAATGATGTGTTGCGACGAAGTCCCTTCATGCTGGTCACATCTATTTATTACACCATTTGGAGCACAGTGTTTAGGAACAATTTCAGTGGGCCAGAAATTGTCGCGTACTACGTACATACTTGTTGAGATTACAATAGCTGTGAAACCACCTTAATAGAGGGTCGTTTTCAGATATAGCCAAGTATGCTACGTTCATGAGAGTGTCTCATGGTTGGTACCTAGGTGTGACTAAGATTTCACATTCTGTTATGGTCCAACTCTTGTTGCAAGGCTTTCACGTACGTGCCGTGGAAAGTTTCGTCATGGAATTGCGGTTCGGATTTGTTTGTGTTAAATGAATGCACACTAGGTGTTATGGACCCTAGTGTTTAACACAAATTTGTTTGGAGCGGCATGCCAATTCATGGACTTTCTTGTTTCAGCAATTTTTTGCACTTCAAGTGCAAATTTTCAAGCAGATTTATGGGTTTACACCCTACCATACAAGGTAATGACTCAGGATGGGTGTCTGTGGTTGGATGGTCTATACTCTATGAGCTTACTCAAATCCAACCTGCTTTCAACCTAGTTGGTTGCCTCCAATCCATATCAAGTATATGGATGGATACTCACTGGTTGAGTCATAGTTTATCATCAGTCGTGGAAGACTGTCTCTGTAAGTGGTTAGGGGAAAGTACCTCACTCTTCTGCTGCTATTCATCCCGTGTTGGATGGGAAACTTACAAGTATTTTTTTAGTGCTAAAGGATATGCTAAGAGCATACATTAGCATAAAGAATTCTGAATGGGTGATTCTCTCCCTATTCTAGAATTTTCTTAGGTTTTCAACTTTGAACACCTGTTGTGGTGGGGTTGGATACGGATTCAATAGTTTCGTAAGTCAAGGACTTAGTAGGTGTGCTGACAAAGCATGCTAGCATGTAATCTTCATTAGGGGTGAACATGTACTTCTGTGTGTTCAAAAATGTTCAGAAGTCTAACATGGGGACACTCCCAATTTTGTCCCTCAGTAGCTATGAGATTTTCAAGATACGCGAGTTGGAAATTTTGCTCACAACTTCATGGAAAGTTGAGCCAAGGTTTCCTTGCATTTTTCCAGTATCTTAAAAAGTCTCAAAACTGGTCATGTCTTTAGATACCTTTTAGTTGTGGTTACTCCTTTAAAGTACTCAAGTGAGTTATAAATTGAGTTACCGTTTAGATACAAGTGGTTGCAAAAGGACAACAATGTTGAAAATCAAGATGTTGCTCTTAGTTCCATTGAACCTCCTCATTGCACCAAGTATCAATCATAAGGACAATTGGCCCGCTTAAGGGATGTCAATAAGGAAAACATTAGTGTTCTTACGAAGATACTATCACTTGTGTTTTCGAGGACGTAAACACTTCTCCAAGGGGGGAGTAATATCATGCCAAGGGCAAACCCAGGTGAGTAGGACTCGGGCCAAGGGCCGGAAGCTAAAGGCACATAGGGAGATTCTATTCAATGTCCAAGGGCTGTATAATGGGGGGTTGGGCGGAGAATCTTCTTTACGCAGCTCCTGGGTCTTACACTGGTATTAGAGCACCCAAGCCATTGTTGAAGAGTGCTACTAGGTGGTTGTAGGCTAGGTCCTAAAATGCTGCTAGAAAGCTAGGCAAGGAGTAGGCACTGCATGCGGGGAGTTTAAGTACATCATCTCAAGATGCTGTGTGGCGGATAGGGGCAGGAGCACCTCTACTTGGCATTTTAAGACGCTGTCAAGAATGCAAGGTGACACAAGCGAGCTCCCAATATTCCAAGCAAAGAACCCAGGAGATAGTTCAAGCAGCATATCAAAAGGCTACAAGTTTTTACAGCCAATAGTATTAAGCAAGTGGGCAGTCACACCCTTGCAAGGGCATATTTACATCCTCATCCTCGATGCTCGCTACTCAACAGTAAATTGGTTAGTGATCTTGATGATTTACTTTCAAGCTCAACAACCTGTAAAATTCAATTCCCATTTGCAACATCTTGAAAAGCGTCAACCCTTCACAAGCTGTTAAGCCTGTTGGCAGCATAGCAAAGCAAGGTTTATCAAGGCGAAGGTGACATTTTACATAGCTTCTCAAAAGCAATCTGCAACAAGTAGTTGACGACAGTGCAACAAGTAATTGACCTAACTTGTAGCATCTTGAAACACCAAAATAGACTAAAATATGGCATCGAAGGTGGACAAATTCAACGGTTTTGGTTTCCACACGTGGCAAATCAAAGTGAAGGGCTATTTAATGTGAAAAAATCTTTGGAGCATGGTCAAGTCCCTATCAACTGACGAAGCTAGCACATCGGCTGCAAGTACGAGAGCACTATCTATTGAGCAACAATGCAAGGACAAGCAAGCATTAGGTATTATTTTGACATCTCGAATATGATTTTATTCACTACTTGGATGACGTGCAATTTCTAGTGCTGCCTGGATACAGCTAGAGAAGGTTTTTGTTGTAAAGCTAAGTATTCAATGATGAGTCTAAAGATGGAGTTGTACTCTCTTGCTATGCATGTTGAAGAAAATGTTACATATTTAGCTAATCGATTGAAGAGTATTAAAACTCAACTTGTTTATGTCAAAGCCCCAGTGCCAGAAGAAGATCTCATAGCTGTTTTGTTAAAAAGTTTGTCGGATAAATTCCATCAAATTTTTACCGTTTTAAAAGAGAAAGATCCGCTGCCCTCCTTGGATGGTATCATCAATTCATTGCAAGAAGAAGAAAGAAGGGTATCTTGTACCAATTCTCCCATTATTCCTAGTGCATCTACAGTCTCCCATGCAATATCCCCCATCAGTTCTTTTGATACTCCCAATGCATATGCTCTACCTCAGCTTCATCTCGACCATCCATTGGTACCAGATCTTGTGCCATTTGTGGGTGCAACAATCACCAGATAAAGGAATGTTTCAAGAAGAATCCTTGTGTTCATTGTGCTAAGACAAATCTTCCTTCAGATAGATGCTTGCAAAAGGGTAAAAATCAGATTCATGTGATTGATGGAGACACCGAATCTCAAATATTTTCTGTTGATAGTGATGTTTTTTTGGATCAACTCTTTTCATGTTTTTCCTAGTCAAAATAAATTGTATGGGCTATAGACACTGCCACACATGAGTGGTAAGACCTCCCAAACTATCAGTTTTTTGTTTAATTCCTATTTTTGTCGCACTTCTCATGAGATTATTGGCTGCAACTTAAACCCAAGGTTTGGCAGTGAACCAAAAACTCCATTTGTTGGTAGCTAATTTTTCAACCTACACCCTATTTGTTCAAGGGGGGTTCACTATCATAGCACCAGGTTATGGATACACCAAAATCCTTGGTTGTGCGAGAACCTAAAACTTACGGCTTGACGAGCACAACAAAAACTTGAGGTATCATGAGAGTGATGTATGTAGTTCGGGCTTGAGGGGGGGATTGTTAGGTTTCAAGCCCTAGTCAACTATCTACCCATGGGAAATGCCTCATAAGGCATGCAGATACACTTTTAGAAGTTTGCATGGCAAGATTTCTCTATATATGTATAAGGGATTTTAAATTATGACATAGCGTTGTGCTTTTTATTGTGTTGATTCTTTTCTATGCTCTCTCTCTCAATCTGCTCGCCATGGCTTGTCCACCTCACCCTTCATAGCTCTGCTGTACCCAACAATTTAGTCCCTAGATGTTTCGGTCAGGTTCTCAACCTTGATCATCAGTTATGGTGGGGTTTTATACTAATGACTATTGGTAACAAATCAAGGAATTCATCTTTGCTAATGAGTTTTGTCAGCATGTTACTTTCAAAAGAACATATGAAGAAAATGGCTTCCATTTCATCATTGAAATTACACCCCTTTGATGTCAATTGAGTAAACACATGGTTAAACTTGTTCTTATGTGAACTGACATTGTTTCCTTCTTTCATGTTAAGATGAATAATCTTTTTCATAAAAAATACTTTGTTCAATGTACTCTTACCATCCCATGTTGAGCATAGACTCCCACAATTATTTAGTATTGGTCTTGTCCATAATTGTGAGAAGAATATAGACTCACCAAGATGCGACCTAATAGTTGCCAACCTCCCACTGGTCATCATCAAAGTAAAACCCTCTCTTCACTCTTCCAATGGTGTTGCAAGTCCTTTGTTGATTAGGAAATCAATCATTCTATGCTTCTATATACTAAAATTTGTGCCATCAAACTTCTTAATGTAGTAATCTCTTTTCTCAAACGATTCAACTATACTGACAAGAGCTAGCTACAAGAGAGTGATGTTAAGAACTTATGGAAGACTTTTGTGAAAATTTCAGTAGATTTTGCTCTGATCATAGATCAAAATCTCAACTAAAAACTTAGCAAAAATCACTGCAATGTCAATGCAAAAGAGTATTGTAAGAAAACTTGAGGACTCACGAGAAGAATCTGGTAGAGTCTTCTTCATACAGAGATCAAAATCTCAAGCAAAACAACACATAAACTGAAAGACTGCCAACTTGGTGTTAAAGCACCTATACCCATCTATATATGTCCTATGAAGAGGCCACGAATGGGGATCTCCACCAACCTAATCCACCTCACATTGGGTAACCTGCCACCAGTGCTCGGCTTCAAAAGACTTCATGCAACGACACTCACAAAGAGTTATAAAAACTTGACTAGAAAGGGCTCTTCCAAACTGAGTTTCAAAGATAGTCGGGACTACCAAAACAAGCCAAAATTGGCTCCACAATGAGATAGAATAGTAGTATAACATAGAACTATCACTGCAAGACCATAGGACACATGCTCAAACACACATCAATGAGATGCAAGAAACTTTTTTGACTTAAGTGAGCTCCCTTTTGGGAGTAAGAACTACTCTTAATAGAGCACAAGCACATGCAAGGTGCTAGTCACACATCCAGTGTATAGGCACCCAAATCCTAAATTGGGTCATGGTTCTGGGCTTTGATTGTTTTTGTGAGTGTGAGGGAATGAACAAAGAAAATTCAAGCAACAAGGACCTTGCAATCATCATGAAGGAGGCAAATGAAGAGGTTGGAGAGCTTAGCAAGTAGATGGAGGCATTGATGATGCTTGTTTTCCTAAAAGAGATTGGGTCCATCGCACCCATCACCTGTACTGAATTTAATTTTTGATTTGAGTCAAAAGGTGCTGTTAGATCTTGATGAATGTTATGCGTAAAATTGGATTATTGACCGA
The DNA here is from genome assembly GCF_014529385.1 of Adiantum capillus-veneris. NCBI lineage: Eukaryota > Viridiplantae > Streptophyta > Polypodiopsida > Polypodiales > Pteridaceae > Adiantum > Adiantum capillus-veneris. The sequence goes on from NC_140950.1 coordinate 85,681,528, forward strand.
GGTGCCAGCTTTCATGTTACGCCTCACAAGGAGTGGTTCTTCAGTTATGCTTCTACACATGGTTAAGTTAATCTAGGTGACACTCATCAGCTTGAGATATATGGCATTGGAGACGTGAAGTTGTTTATGCACAATGGTACTGACTTCATGCTACAAGGTGTTAGACACATGCTGAATCTAACTAAGATCTTGGTTTCAGCAGGACAATTTGATGATCTTAGATATACTACAGTGTTTGGAAATGGTTTTTGGATGATAAAAAAGGTAACTTTGTCATGCTCAAAGGCCAAAAGTTTGGTTTTTTATATTCCTTGTATGTCTCTTTTGTGAAAGAGAACTCTATCTATGTAGTTGAGCTACCTTCTGTTGAGTTGTGGCATATTCGACATGGTCATATGAGCTAGAAAGAAATGTAATTACATCGTTTTGGCTATACCCATGTGTGAAACTATTCTGATTTTAGTTTGTGTGAGCATTGTATATATGGGAAGCAAACTAGTCTTGCCTCTTAGCCATTGGGTAGGCAGTTAGGCAATCCTCTAGATTTGGTTCATAGTGACCTATGTGGGCCTATGCCACATAATTCTCTAGGGGGCATTACATTTTTTGACTTTCATAGATTTGATTCATAGTGATCTATGTGGGCCTATGCCACATAAGTCTCTAGGGGGGAATTATATTTCTTGACTTTCATAGATGAGTCTACTCAAAAGGTGTGGGTCTACCTCTTGAAGAGAAAAAACGAAGTCTTTAGTGTCTTCCAAAAGATCCTAGCTATGGTTGATAACCAATAAAGGAAAAAATTGAAGGCTTTGCACATTGACAACATGGGAGAGTACGTCTCCCTTGAGTTTAAGGACTTTTGTATAAAATGAGGCATTAGGAAACACTTTACTACGTTGTACACACATGCTTAGAATGGAGTTGCTGAGTGCATGAATATGACTATTCAGGAGAGGGTCACTTCCATGATATCTATGGCAATTTACCTCAAGAGTTTTGGGGAGATACTTTTATGAATGGGTCGCCTAGTACACCATTACAAGATTTCATAGGAGATATGGACACACAAGAAGCCTAATTATGACATATTACGTGTGTTTGGGTGTGAGCCATTCTCACATGTGCCTAACAAGCTTAGAAAGAAGCTCAAAAACCCAAGTCACACAAATGCATCTTCATTGCCTATGGTGGAGAGATGGGTTATCATCTTTGGCACTCATAATCTTGGAGAGTTATTCATAGCTCACAAGTGTTCTTTAATGAATCAAAGATGCATAGACAACCCATGAAAGAGGTTACCGCAGAGTGACATTTCAGGACGTAGCCTCAAGTCCAATTACGCAAACAACTTAGTCTACTAGCCCTGTACCCACTGATAGTAGTGCTCTAGAGAGAGCTATTGATGCTCCTAATAGTCCTCTTTTATTGGGGTGATTCTCCCCCTTCCTGTGGGTCTATGTATACTTCTCAGTTTTACTTTTAATTCAATTTCGGCTTCATTAAAAAAAAAAGGTTTTCATCGAGAGATTAAAGATTGAGATATACGCATGAAATCAAGTGATGAGGTCCCCATTACAAGAGGACTCGCATATCATCCCATGACATGAGCATTTTGAACAATGAATTCTATATTTATTTTTTAAGTGCAAGCATTGGGAAATATCCTTCTCTTCTCAATCCAATAAGTCTTCCTTTTGTAGCCAATGGTACAATTTGATGTGCACATATTTATCCTTCTTTAAAGAGAGTCACAAAATTTCCATCATCATACATTGATGAATCATGGACCATTAAATTCCATCACAAGGCAATCTGTCCACATCATTGTATGCCTCAAAGAATGGTTGAATCCTTTAGTTTAGTCTAGAATGATGACTAATTGCAGGAGAAAATGGAGAAGGAGGCCATCTCTATGCTCATAGAGAATGCTAGCTCTAGTGCTCAAGGACCTGCTCAGTCTAGGACACTTCAAGTCCACCCTAGAAGGTTCAAAAGACAACACGAAAGAAGACTCCAAATAAGTGAAAGACAAAGCATTTTGGAGAACCTTGAGATCAGTTGTTGCAAAAGAGAAAGATGGAAGAAATTTGTGCAGATTAAGAGTGCTCAACTCATATTGAATTAATCAGGATTCCACCTATAGGTATTATGAAATCTTCCTTGTGGATCATATGTAGCTTCTTGATACTAACAATTAATAGAAAAGAGAGTGATAGGTGTGCAACTAGGAGATCTAATTAGGCCTAAGTGTGAATCATTGGCTCAAATACCACTTGTTGGTAAGCGAGAAAGAGTGTTTTCTAATCACCAGTGGTTTAGCATTAGGCCACATGGGATGAATCCATAGCTTAACCATGGCATTAGGGCTATAATTATATAGATGGATGTTAGGGTTAGGGTTATGCAAAGAGCAAGAGCATAGAGAGAGAGTATAGATACAATGATTATAGCTCGAAGTGCAAAGACTAATTAGAAAATAACCTCTCAAATAGGCTTGGTGTTTTACAATCATTGATGGCTAAAGAGGTTGCACCCTCTTGCTATTGGAACATCTCGTCATTTATCTCTTCCTAGGTGGCTAGAGGGCATTCCCATATGGTGCCAAAAGTTGGGCTTATCTTACAATGTTTGGAATGCTCAGTGGGACCTCAACTTAGCACCATCCCTCAATCGTCACCTTGTACTCATGTGTCCCTGGGTCTTAGTCTTCCAGCAAGTTCCACTCTTCCACCCATCATCCCTCTAGTGGATACCCCTGTTCCAGCAGTCGACAAGCCATCCCCTAGTGCCAATAGAGGATCATATTTGCTCTCCAATATTGGAGGGGATTTTTTGGAAGCAGTAGCTGACCTACAACAGATTAAGGTACTAGAGAAAACACTAGTAGAAAAAGAAAATCTTACAATGGGGAGTATCTTAAAGAATGCCTTTTCAAAAGTATCACTCTACGAAATGCTCCAACTGGATGCAGGTTTTCAAAGTGACACCCTTGTAGTTATTTAGTCGCTTTACATCAAAGAAATCCCTAGTGGTGGACACCTCCTAGTGTAGCCCTCAAAGTCCTACATGATTTCCTATCCCCCTAATCCCCCAAGTACTCCCCTCACTAATTATAGAAACCCTTGTCTCCCCATGTCCATCTTGGGGTTATGATTCTCACGAGTGAAAGTGGATAGGGGATCTGGCATCAATCTAATGCATGCCTGAGTTCAACCATAGGAAATCCTATGCCACGTGGAAGAGGTCATCCAAGCTCAAGAAGTTCAAAGAGGGAGGGAAGAGGATCTCCTTCCTTACCTACGATGGCACCTTTGGTGCTACGGACAAAGTCTTGGCCTTTATCTAACAGTTCAATGTGACGTTTGGAGATGAGGGCTTCATGGAGTCCTCTTAGCTACACCATGTAGCTATGCACTTTCAAAAGTCTGCCAGGCAATGGTGGTCTAGCCTATGGGCCAATGGTGAAGCTCCACAAACAAGGAAAGCTTTAAGAGATTCCATTATGAAGCAGTTTTTGGCCACCGATGCCAAAGACAAAGTACTCACCGAATGGAAAATCTTGAAGCTCTCTCCCTATGAATCCATTCACAAATACGTAGACAAGTTTTGGGACCTTCAACTCAAAGTCACTGTCTTCAAAAAGTTGGATTTTGGAGAGAAAAAGCAACAATTTTGTGCGGGCTTAACTGAAGAAATGGCGGATTATGTCAACTCCCAAAGGCCAGGCACCATATCGGTGGTTATACACCATCCTATGGTGGCTTCTCAAATCAATTTCCAAACAGGGGCTAAAAGACATTTTAAGCCCACGTAAAACAAGGGTTCCAATGAGCCTAAGGGGAAGGACAATGTCCAAAAGTCTCCTAAGGGAAATTCCAACAAAGCTAAGGAGAAGGGAGTTTACAAAGGCAAAAACAAACTCTCTTTTGAAGAGATTGAGCGTTATTGCAAGGATAACCGCTGTTTCAAGTGCGGCGAGCAAGGGTATGTGTACCACGCTTGTTCCCAAAAGAACACCCGCCATGAGCCTCCTAGAGATACCTTGGCCAAAATCCAAGAAGAGTAAGCTCACCACAAACGCTCTCCTCTATGCCATGCTTGGGGAAAGGTTAGAGAACATGATGCTTTTATTCTCTTTGACCCTGGTTCTACTCACAATTTCATAACCACAGAGTTGGCCACCAAGCTAGGCATCCAAGTCTATGAGATGGGAGATGTCCAACCCGTAGACGGTGCTTTCAAGGGGCAAGAATCTTTAGCCACTCCCTTAATTGGGAAATTGAGGCTCCATGTCCAAAGCTATGTGGACAAAGAGGACTTCTTTATCTCTCCTCTCAAGCACGAGGATGTAATCCTAGGGGCACCATGGTTTGATCGCATGGCTACCAATGTTAAATTCCCTGAAAGCAGAATCTACTTTAGGTTCAGGGAAAAAGATATGTACATAGATGCTAAGCAAATGGGTAACACCATACCCATTGTAGATACGCAATCTTTCAATAAGTCAATAAAGAGCTCTATTTCCGTGTACGTGATTTTTGTTAAAGATTCTCAAAATGAACCTAATGTTTAACAAAAGAAAATATAAACAATCACAAAGAATTAGAGTTATTCAATTTTCTCAAGGGGTTTCAAGATGTCAATATTGACGACATCCCTTGTGAGCTACCTCCTAAACGAGGCAATGATGACCATGCAATTGAACTTCTTCCAAGAAGTTCACCGCCTAATAAACCTCCTTATAGAGTTTCTTGAGCTCAACAAGAGGAGATTATGCGGCAAGTGCATGAGTTAGTTGAGAAGGGCATGGTTAGGCCTAGCTCATCTCCATTTTGCTCACCTGTGCTATTAGTGCAAAAGAAAGACGGCACATATCGTATGTGTGTCGACTATAGAGCACTAAACATGATCACTATAAAGAATAGGTTTCCCGTTCCACGGGTAGAAGAACTATTTGATAAGATAATGGTATTTGTTTTTTGGCTATCCAAATTGCCATAGTGAGCTATCTCACCCTACCAAAATCACCCAAACACTGTGGCTATCCCTACCATTTCACTGTCCATAGGCGTGTGAGTTAGGGGACTTTCCCCATATCTTCTTAAAACCACTCAATTAGCTAGTCACTAAGCTAGTTGAGCAAAAAAATGTAAAAAAATAATAAAAAAGAGAAGTATATTATGGCCTTCTTTGTGTGTAATATTTCATTGTATATAGAGCTTAAATATAAGGATTTTTCATAATTATTTTGATATTTATTTAAATATTTCTACCTAGGTGTGCATTATTTATGCTATGAATATTGACTCACCATTACCATATTTTTTCTTACCATTTTGCATACTCTTTATTTCATATAGAAAAATTTTCATGCAAGCTTCTCTTATTTTTGGTGTAACTCCATCCCAAGAAAAATCCACCCCAAGCTTCTCTTATTTTTGGTGTAACTCCACCCCAAGAAAAATCCAATAAAACTAGTTTTATTTGTGTGTATATTTTTTCCCTTTTCTCTTTTACTCTCATAAATTAGAACATAAAAAATATTCATCTTTTTATGGTAGCTTCATAATGAGAGAGACTTGCTTTTAAAGTTGACCCCTTTATAGTTTTCCACCTATATTATTTATATTTTTACATGTACATATTTTTTAGACCCTTCAATATTTGATTTTCTTAGTTGTACTATTCACTTATATCATGATCTCAAGAATATCTTCAATTATAGACCTACAAAATAAGGTCAAGGATATGTGGCATGCATGCATACATTATGGAGGGCTCACTCTTGGAGGTATTCAAAAGAATCATCCAAAAAGGGATCCCACAAGGACTTTGTGCAGTGGAAAAAAAAAATCGGTTTTGCAAAATTTTTAAAGGTCACTTGCTCTCCGAATTTGGAAATGTGATAAAGACAAGAATTGTAGCTCGTGAGCTGAACATTTGCCTCAAATGTTTTCATATTTTTTTGAGCTATGAGCTGTGAGCTATGATTTTATTGGTGGACCCTAGTTTGCTCATGCCATGCAGCCACACTCCCTTTCCCACTTTATCATTTTCCTCTTTCACACACACTTCTCCACTCATCATCCTCATATCCCTCATCTCTACTCTCTGCACCCTACTCACCTTCTTCTCAACCTTGAAGAATAAGAGAAACCATGGTGAACTCATGCCTCCTACACACACTTCCATTCCAAAATTGACCACCTAGTCTCATTTTTCCTCCTCCGAATTACCCATGTCTAAAAAAAAACCCACAAAATTCAGTCTCTTCTCTTGAAAGAAATCATAATGGTGATTGAACACTCATCTTCAATTACCTTGGCTCCCAAGGAATGTCAAGAGTGGAAAAAAAACGTACCGTCAAAGCCAGTGGACCGTCAACAAGCGTCAAAATTGGCCCTACTCAAGACACGTGGAGCATCAGCCTTGTAAGAAATCCATCTTTTATTACCTCTTAAGAGTTTTTCTTCCTTATTTGTATCCTACATGGATACTCCCATTGTAAATATCCAATTCCATTTGTAAATTAATAAAAATACTAACTCTACTAATCTACTAACAGTAACCCACTATGAAAAGTCCTATCACCTCCATTTCTCTCCTCTCTTTTCTTCATCTATCCCCACCAACTTCTTTATAATTCCAAGCAAAAGAAATTAGATGAAGTGCTGAAAATCCAACCCAACCATGGTTAGAGGAGTAACCCTAGCCCTCAAAATTGCTATTAAAGGAGGGTGTAGCTAGCACAAAAGGGAGGAAGCCATAAGCAAAAGCACTATGCTATAGCTTGAGAAACCAAGCTCAACTTCTTGAGAAGGAGCTCTTGAGTGGAATCTTATTGGCTTATGCATATGTATGTGTTGTATTAGGGGTGATTAGCAAGGGAGCTCTATGACATTGTAAGAGAGAGTGATCATTTAATTGAGAGTAGGAAGCCTATCATTTCTCCTACTAGTGTAAGCATAACATTTGCTGAATCAAGGAGGGTGGATTTGGAGTAAGCATGGATACTTTGTCTCTCTTCCAACGTGACGTCATGGACAACAATGATGTGTAAGTGTCTTGGTGTTTTATTTAAGTTCTTGATAGCTTGTCTCCAGGTGTTGTTATCAATTTAGCCATAACACCCAAATGTTGTAAGAGGGCGACAGAGTGGAGAGGACTCCCTTGGTCTTAAGACAGTGATTGGGGTGGCTTTTCTTGTGATGTGTTGCGGCGTAATTTACTCAAGCTATAATGAACAAATACTAATCTCACTTTGATTGGTCATGACCGATTTGTAAGAGGGTTTTAGTGCAACAAGCACTCCCTCCCCCCCTTCTCTCTCTTTCTTACCTATATATTCCTGTTTTCTTGATCATTGCTGATACATTTCAAAGCAGCCCAAGCACTCTCTCTCTCTCTCTCTGTACGTGTCCTAGTTCGCATCCAAAACTAGGTGGTGCCCTAAATTTGTGTAGGGTTAGGTTACGGGTTTGTGTGTGTGTTTGTTGTTTTTTCCAACCCCAACCCAATTGAGCAGCACGAGAGCCTAAAAGGGTGCTTAGAGGCCACTCTTCTTGTTGCCCGCCCTGGACCGCCTCAAATTGGTGCCCCCACGGAGGAGGACTGATCTTGTTTATGTTTTTGTGTAGGATCAATCTTTAGAATAGTCAAGTAGTTTGCATGAATCACAAAAATTTGTATGATCCTTTCATTCCCATTGCAAGGCAAGAGGTACACATAATTGTTAGTACTAAGTTGCAATTTCAACATGTAATTCGTAGAATTTTAGGTTCTCTTGGGTTAGCCGAAATAAACACTTCGATAAATCCTTTTATTTTGCCTCTCATTAGGTACGATCCTAGTTTGGATGTATATATCTTTGTTCTATTTTAAGCATTAGGTTATGTATAGAGCATGGATAATGACCAAAAAATTTTCCCTTTTTACTTCACACCACATATTAGGATAAATATTGCACTCAATAGAAAGATACATTTTTAGCACCGTAGGGTGTTTATGTTTGGGGCTGAAAGAACAAGAGAAATTCTTGCATCCCCACAACATGTCATTCTACCTCTCATCAACTATGATACTTCTTTTGATGTACATGTGTTCATTTTATTTTAAAATGAAGTGCAGCCCAACAAAATAGTGTGTATGTTTTTTTTTTCTTTGTCCAAGTTTGTTACAAAAAACAAAAAATGATCATTTGTTCTAACAGGGAATGTGTGTGCAGTGAAAGTTCAATCCTTAGAGATCAGCTCTATTATCGATTGAGTTGCAAGAGCAGGCGGTAAAGCGTCTCCCTCATAACAAGAGGGTGGTGAAGTTAAGACGAAAGGTCTACGTGTGGATTCCATTTTCCTCTTGCTGTTGGGCACTAAGAAAGAGCGCACATTCATCCAAATAGTATGTGCCCTAAGATTGGTAAATAGAGTGAAATTTGGACTCGTCTTAATAAAGAGAGCATGAGAAGATTGCAAATTTGTATAAATTCTCTTCCTTCTCTACTTTCAATGACACTTTGTTCATAGAGACATTGTAAATCTCTTTATGCTTATGAATGATTTAACCATAATCCTAAGGAGTTTTTGTCTAGGAATTTTGTAGCACAAGTGGAGTCTTTAAATCTTGCAAACTTGATTGGACTTGATGAGGATGTTCTTTATGAAATTGCAAGAAGGTTGCCTCACTCCGACTGTGTGGAACTCGAAGGAAAGGAGCTTCTAGTCAATTGCTACTTTCTCACAGCCTTCGACGAGCATGAAGATCTAGTTTTTATACAAACCGCTTGTGTGTTGGGAATTGTAGAGCAAGTGCAGTTCATTACTTGGGACGTGGTTGCTCTTTTGGATCCAAAAAATGAAGTTCTAGAGATTTCGCTTTATCCCCTTAGCTTTGAAGAATTTCAACCCTTTTTAGAGCTCATCAATAGTCTACCTTTTTGTTTTGATCAAGAAAATCGAGACCTCATTGAAGCTTGGATAGCTGAAGAAGAAAACCTAGAGTGGTACTTTCTACTTCTTCATTTGCAGGCGAGTGGTTCTAAATTTCTCTTGTATCCCTTATTGTAACTCGTGCTATAATCTTTCATAATAATGGAAAGACAACACCAAATGTCCGTATATCCTCTTTTCTTTGCAGAGCCTGGAGAGGATGCATAATTATTTTTAGCAAATTTCAAGATATCTTGCCGTATCAAGAGGATAGTATCAAGAACGTGTAGAAATGTTTGAGGTGGTCCCTAGGAAAGATCTAGCACTTGGTTTGACTCTTTGCCTGAGGAAGTTAAGGGGAATTACATAGAATTTTTGAATCATTTCAAGAGATACCTCTTGGATCCCCAAAACACTCAAAAACTATGGCAAGGCATTGTTTCTCATAAGCAAAAAGATTTAGATGACTACTACTTGTACAAGCAAGAGTTTCTACGTCTTTGGGCTCTATGGATACGAAATGTTGCTAACCCTGGTGATGGTGCTGGACTCTTTCCTGATCTTAAGGTAAAGGTGGAGGTGGATGCACCTGCCGCCTATGATGCAGCTGAAATTAGAGCTTCCAAGAAGTGTAGGAACTCAAGTGCCTAAGGGGAGAGGTTCTAATAGAAGGTCTTAGATCCAAAGGTAAGTCACAAGCATCGACATTTAGGGAGCTTCTTGTGGTAACGGCTGAAGTGATTGAGAAGTTGAATGAATCTTTAAGAAGCTTGTCAATTCACCTTAGCCATAGGTCCAAAGGCATAAGCAAAGAAGTCATAAGAGAGAGAGCCACGACCTAAGAGAGTCTTGCAATGTTGGAATTGCGGAGAGTCTGGCCATGGGATGTATAATTGTCCTTGGCCGTGTGGGGAGCCAGGGAGACCTAACTTGAATTACCCAGTGATGAATGCAGGTGAAGGAACTAGTCAACAACCAAGGATTCTACAAAGGCCAAATGGAGCAAGACCACCTCCACAAGGAGTGGAAGGAGTTCCACCTTTGCCAGACCCAAATGTGCATGTGGTAGAGGTGACAAATTCAAAAGAGGTTGACATGGAAGCAAATGGCATTAGGTGTGGCCGAGGAAAAGGTAAGGAAAAAGAAGGAGTTACGTCATAAAGTGACCATGGACGAGAAAAGAAGGCGAAGGAGACCAAGGAAGCTAAGAGGACTCGACGTCGTATCAACCTTCAAGACTTCCCTCTTGGACATGATATGGCTCCATACAACTTGTTGGAAGACATGAGAGGTAAGGGTCCTGATATCTCATGGCCTCAATTATCAAAGTAAAGATGAAAAACAATAGGAAAGTTAGGTGTGTAGGCATTTGTAAAAATGTTTTTGTAGAGGCCTTTGGCATTAAGAAGGCAGTGGATTTCTAGGTTATGTCGACCAAAGGAAATGGTTACCCAGTTATCCTAGGAAGACCATGGCTAATGAAAATGTGAGCCTTGCAAGATTGGGAGAGTGGAAAGCTAATCTGCAGAAATGACAATCATAAGAAGGTTGTCTTTGACATGAAGGAGCAATGCCAAGAGGAGCTCCATGAAGAATCATCACAAAGTGAGATGGAGGAAGGCTGGACCGATAGCACTTCAGAAGAAGAAAGTAGGGGTAGCATTATTGAAGAGGAGTTTTCCATTGAAGTCATGGGGGTAAGGTTTAAGCCAAGCAACCAAGAGACCTCTTGTCAAGGCTTGGAAGAGGTAGGTACTCAAGAGAACCAGAAGGTGCAAGATGAAGGAATGGTAGAAGGTATGTTGTCTACAACACTTACAAAGGACAAAAGAGAGGAGTTCAAATGTGTGCTAAGGATGTTTCCTAGGATTTTTGCTAAAGACTACACCGAGTAGATGATGTTCAACACAAGATTGAGTTGAAGCCAGAGGCCACACCAAAGGCTCAAAAGCTACAAAGGCTAGGAGTCATCAAGGAGCAGGTTTTACTCAAGGAGGTAAGAAAGCTTCTAACATCAGGTTTCATTTATCCAATGGAGAATTCAGAGTGGGTATCTCCTGTTGTTGTCACTCCCAATAAGAACTGCAAGTGGAGGGTGTGTGTGGATTACCGTCCACTAAATGAGGCAACAAAAAGAGATCACTTTTCCCTCCCATTTCAAGATGAGATACTAAATAAGGTAGCTGGTCACGAGAAGTACACTGTGTGTGATGGCTACTCAGGTTACTTTCAAATAGGTATCACATTTGAGGATTAGTTGAAAACAACCTTCATTACTCCTTGGGGTTGCTATGCTTTCAGAGTCATGCCATTTGGCCTGACAAATGCTCCTGCAACTTTCCAACGCTTCATGAACATGGTGTTTCAAGCATTCTTTGGAAAGTCCATTAGGGTTTTTATTGATGATTTTTGCATTTATAGCTCCAAATCATTGCATCTACAAAAGGTGTAAGAAGGTTTAAAAAAACTTTACGACATGGAAGGTCAGCTCAATCCTGACAAATGTCACATAGGTCAGGATGAAGTGATCTTGCTTGGCCACAAGGTTTCCTATAAAGGCATTGAGGTGGATCCTTCAAAGACAAAGGCTCTTATTGAGCTTCCATCACCCAAGAATCTTGAAGAGGTCATCTCATTCATTCAAACGGTGAATTATATGTCATGCTCCATTCACTTAGCTTCGGAGTTGCTTCATCCTTTGCAAAAGTTGACACAACAAGTAGAATGATCATGGTCTGATGAGCTTGAAGAGTAATTTTGTAACATTAAAGTCATTTTGTCAGAGCTACCAACACTCTTGCCTCCTTGCTGGAAGTACACATTCTTTGTTAGCTCTAGTGTTGGAAAAGAAACAATTGGTGCAGTTGTATTACAACAAGATCCCCATAGTACTTGGATGCAACCCATCTACTTTGCTAGTAGGGTCATGAATGCTTTGGAGAGACGCTCCATAGAGGCAGAACTCATGATGCTTTCTTTCATGTTCGCGGTGAGAAAGTTTAGATCCTACTTGCTACCAAAACCTTTTGTAATCCTCACTGCATAAAATTTGTTCCTTTGGGTGTCATCTCAAATGAATCTTAGTACTAGGATCTCAAAGTGGATTATGGAGTTGTAAGAGTTTCAATACTCTTTTAAGGTAGAAGATAGTGTGCGTGCACAATTGGTGGGGATTCTCATTTATAGGGTACATGAGAAGGAGATTAAGGTGCCTGAAGTAAAGACCCTACCATTGCCACCACCAAAAAGTATTCCTAATGCTTTTACCTTATTCTTTGATGGAGCTTTTCATCGAGCCACATGAAAAGCAGGGGGAGGGCTAGTGTTGCTCGACCCAAGAGGAGAGGTGGTCATGAAAGAGAAGGTCAATCTACCAGGATCAGCTAGCAACAATGAAGTAGAATATGACACACTACTTCATGGTTTAAAAATGTACATTGCCCAATGTATACCACGTCTCATGGTAAAAGGGGATGCACTTCTCAATGTGAAGCAGATTTTAGGCATTTGGGCATGCCAAAATAAAAGACTAAGGGACAAAGTTCATACCATCCGTAGGTTATTCAATCAATTTGAGGAGGTGCAATTATATCATATTCCTAGGAAAAAAAATGAGGATGCTAACTTACTTGCACAACAAGCAATTGCATGTGTTGAGAAAGAAGTGCAGGTCATCATGATGGCAACAATGGTCAAGCAACCGAGGTACCAGGGATTGGAGTCATTGACTCCCATTATTGGCTACATTTTGGAGGGCGAGTTTCCACAAGACTTCACAAAGGCTCAAAAGAAAAGACTCATGAAGAAGACAAGTGCGTATCTCTCCCTAGAAGGATCCCTCTATCAAAGAGGGAAGGATCAAGTGTGTAAAAGAGTACCAACTATTGAGGAAATTCCAACCATTTTAAAAGGTTTGTGATGCATGGTTTTTAGGACCCCTTCTGAAGATGCAATAAAGGCACAGTCAGTTGTTGGGGAGATGAGGATACTCTAGTCCAAGGGATCTCGAAAGAGAAGAAAAATCTACTTCACAAGCACCAAAGAGTAAAAAGTGCCATGGACAGAAGATACGTGGGAATGAGATCTTATGCATGCCTACAACCTATATCTTACAGAATAGCCCATTCTAGGTGTGAATTTCTAGTGAAATTTACACGAGGATGTTCGTGTGGACTCACAGCACAGCATACTCCGTTTTCACTTTTTTACCGACAGTAAATATTTTTTACCACAGTAAATATTTTTTTACCTACAGTAAATATTTTTCACCTACATGGTAAATACAAATCACTTTTTACCTACAGTAACTTTTTTTACCCATGGTAAATATTTTTTATTGCACCATAAGTATTTGGTAGGTAACAGTTCACTGTTACTAGAAGCAGTGATTGGGCATCAACAATGCAGTTACAGGAGGAGAAAAGGGGAAAATCTTATGGTAAAGGTGAGTCAACAGGGATAAAGACTTTTGAGTTGAAAAGAGACATGCTGATTTTTTCAAAGAACACATGTCAAAAGAAGCCATGGTTGAGGATTTTTTGAGAATTTGATATTCAGGAGGACCCAGCAGGTCCCCCCTTGACATGTGCAGAACCTCCAGTTTCAACAGCCACCTACCTGCTCTTAAATGCTGGTCAAGGCCTTATCCCCATGTGTCACAATCAGAAAAATCAGCATTTACCCTCCCCTCTCACATCACTCTAGAGAATATCTTGATGGTGACCTATCAGGTGACCTCAATCTGTTGACCACCCTAAGCAAAAAGTAACCCCAATCAGCGGATTTAAGCATGTTTATCCCTAATCCTAAACCCTCTCAGAAACCTATATAAGGAGGCCTTCTCTCACTCAAAACAACAACACTTCACCCACTTCACCAAGCAATGAAGCTATGACGACATTGCTCACAACGAGGAGTTATTGATGGAGCTCTACTCTCTCTCCCTCTCTCTCTCTCCCTCTAGTATGCTACATTACTAGCCCTAAAACCTAAATAAGGAGTCTTCTCTCATGCTCCATGGCCACCATCCTCGCCATCATTCTCTAAGGTATTGATGTGTTGCTAGTAGGATCATACCTACTTGCTGGGTTGATTGTTTTTGACAAGGGATTATGCCATCCTTGGCTTGCTTCTCTATATCCTTGTTATGTATGATCAGATGCCGTTGTATTGTTAAGCTGATGTCTTGTGTATATATATGCTACATAAGGTCCCTAAGCTTCGTTTCTATGTGTTTTGCCATATGTTTTGATGCCATCATAATGCCAGAAGTCTCACTTGCCTATGTATTATGGGATTCTAGATAGGTCGATGTGAGCTAAGCCGAAAAATTGAGCAAGAATGGGCGGCTAGTTGGGATAGCTGAGTCACAAAAGATCTAGCATCGGTCGTTGGCGGATCTCATCAATTTCCTCCATGGTTAGTAGTCTGATCGGGCGTTGTGCATGCCTGGCCAGCGTGCTCTGAATCTTTTGACGTAGCCTCCGTCGATGCTGTGTAGTCTTGCACAGTCGTGTGCGCCTGGATTTCCCCAGTTCAATCGCTCGGTCAATCAATGTGCCTCTGGTGTGAGACGGGGGGGGGGGGGGGGGGGGGGGGGGGGGCGCTCTGCTGTGGGAGTGGCTGTTGCGGTTGTCCCGTGTCTGCTCTGAAGACGTCTGTAATCCGTCTTTGAGATTGGTTAGCCTCGCCATTCATCAAGCTCTCTCTGTGTCTGCGCAGAGAGAGACTGTGGTGACCTACATCAGGCGTCTGTAGATTCCGTCCATGTATACAGAGTCCGTCTCCCTTGTGAATGTGTAGCGAGTAGGGGGTGCTACTCATGGCGTGTGTGCTACACTGAATTGGAAAGAGATGGTCATTGACACCAGAGCATGATCCACTGCCACCTCGATCGGTCTGGGCCCACAACTGTGAGATCATGGATACTAGAAATGAGATTCGGTTGTGCCATGACATAGTCCACCGTGCTGGCTCCATGTCTGTGTGGGAGGTGGTACCCCCTTTGTTTTGTTCTTTGCTTGTTTGCATGCGGCGTGGTTTGTGGAGTGTGCATGAGTACAGAGGCCACCCGATTGCACTGCTCTTTTTCCCGCCATCATTTTGGTGCCCCCACGGAGGAGGGCTACACAGACCTTCAGTCCACAAGCAATGAAGATGTGCAATCTACAACATGGACGAATGGCGTGAGGAGTTTGCAAATTGGAGAACAGAAGAGGAGGAGGCTTTAGAGGCCTTAAAAGCTTTCATCGAGGTCTTGTTATCAGGTTGCAGTGTCATTGAAATTCAAGAAGTAAGTTCTTCTACATGCCTTGTTCGTGATCGTCGCCAACGAAGGAGAGTAAGAAGAAGAGCTTGATATACCTCTCCTCTCAACCTATGAGTGCTCCAGAAACCTCCAACGCACACGAGCTTGAAATATTCTACATCAACATACACGAAGGTACTGTGACACACATTAAGGGAAGAGAAAGCATCACCAGACCTCTCTTTCCTGAGGAGCCGACTAAGAGGAGGAAGATCACCTCTACACCTAAGTGGCCCAAGGCAGCAACGCGTGCTCAAACGTAAGGTAACATTTGGTTTAATCTCATTAATAAGGGATTACATGACCACTACAGGCAAGAAAAAGGCTAGTGAGCAACCAACTTCAACCTCCAACTTGCAACCACGACTCTCACCCCTAAATCCTCCTGAAGCAAAGAGGCGAAGGCTTGCCTACAAGATTGCCGCCCGTCTGCGAGTGCTCTTAGTGCACTTTGTGAATCCAGACACCACCAATCCCAAGCCAACCTCTTGTCCGCGTGAAGATCACTTTGGATATTGTCCAAAGTGCTTTGGAGACCGGGTGAAAAGCCTCCCTGCCCTACCTTTGCTGCTAATTTTCAAGAAGTTACTATCTTAGTTGATGATGTGCTGCACATTAATGGTGTCACTTTCATTTGTCATGCTGATTATGGTAATAGCATCCAATTGTTGCTTGCTAAAAGGCTCAGTATTGTACAAAGTGTTGCCATCATGCCTTACGTCTTCACAGATGCATCAGGAAGAGTCGAAGTGATCCGAGGTGCTGACCTTCTGTGAATGATCAGGCTCATTGGTCCCAAGGTGGTGCAACTAAGCTAGGCTCTTGTGTGTAAGTATGGATGCCAATAATGAGAATGATGATCCCCGCATGTTTCCTTTCCATTTTGTGCGTCATATCCGTGTGAATATTTGTATTGATAGAAAAATCTTTTATCAGCAAAGAATAGCCCTGTTGTTTGGAGCCGAGAGACTTGGGGAAATCTTGCGCTCTCCTCATCCTGTCATTCTACCCTTACTAGACTATTACCATTCCTTTGATGTGTCGATCTTCATCCTATTTTGAGCTAGGTTGTGCTAAAGCTCCAAATTGTAATTACCATACTCTATTTTAAAATAAATTGGATCTGTTTGTGTAATTGTTTACTCTCTCACTTATGGCCTTCCCTAATTTTTATGGTAAGCTTGGGGAGGTTGCTCCAAACTTTTTGGATAATTTGGAAATGGCCTTTCTGGTATCGGGAAGGGATGACGAAGCTACTAAGTTAAGGGCCTTTCCTTTGGTCTTGAGGGAAGGTGCAAAATTATGGTATCAAACTTTGGCACCTGAAGAAAGAAGAGACTGGGAGTCCTTAAAGATGGCCTTCATCGAAGAATTTCGCCGCCATGAGCCTCCAGAGGAGATATGGAGACAGCTCTTAGAGCTACGCCAAACATCACCCAATGACTATAGAAGCTATGAAGGAAAGTTTTCCAACCTGTGGGAGAAATGGTGTGCATCACTAGGTGAAGGAGAAAGGGCGCCAGAATGCCTAAAGAAGGACTGTTTCCTGGCAGGGCTTTACCCCATCCTTCGAGAAAAGGTAAAAGGTAAATTCCCAGATACCTTTGATAAAGCTATGACTTATGCAAGGGAGAAGGATAGGAAGTTAAAATTCCAAGCTCAACTACAAGGGGGAATGGAGCCTCCACCACTAGCTCAACCTACGACAAGGGTAGTAGCAGGGACAGGAGCAACAGACCAAGTGTCCTCTCAACAAGAATTACTTCAACAAATCACCAATCAACTAGAGAGCCTGTCCATCAATCTGGTTCAAGGTGTAAGGGCTCCCCAGCCAGGAAATGAACGAAATAGACAAGAAGGACAAAGGCAAGCACGTGAGTACATTTGCTACAACTATGGAGAGGTAGGTCACGGCATGTATTATTGCCCCCATCCACGACGCTATCAAGGAAATGGTAATCAAAGACGGCCTCCTCGCCAGCAAGTCACTCCTCCTCGAGCTAGGCCACTAAATGGACAAAATGCACACGTGGCTCCACCAATCCAAATATTGAGACCCCCTCCTCCACCACCACAAGCACCAGCAGAGATCCCTCCACTACCATCGGGAGGGGAGGACAGGGCTGTCTCTGTCATAAGTCTTGACAATGGTAAGGATAAAGGGAAAGAAAAAATGGAGGAAGCTGTTGCCATGCCAATAAAGAGAGTTAGGAGACAAAGAACTGATGAAATGGAAGCTTCAGAGCCGGGTAAAGGGAATGAGGGTTCCTCCCAAGTGATAGGAGACAAGAAAAGGAAGAGTAGGTCAAGGAGGCACATAGGAGTAGAAGACTTTCCACTTGGGGTAGGATCCATACCTTACGACCTGGTAGCAGATGTGAGTAAGCAAGGACCAAAGATTTCATGGCAGCAACTCCTCCACCTTTCCCCAAAGATGCGTAGAACCTGGTCTAAGATGGTCAGCACTAGGAGGGCTAAGGCAAAGTCAGTTGGGTCTATTAGTGCAAGAGGCATGAAGGATATCGTGCCAGTCATTGATGCAGAGATTAAGAGTCAGCGAGTCTCCAATGTGTACGTAGATGGTGGAGCCGAGATTTGTGTTATGACAGAGAAATTAATGCACAGGTTGGGTTTGGAAGTAAACGAGCAAACTTCCTTACAAGCTAAGATGGAAAATAATGTAAGGGTGGCTTGTGTGGGAAAGGTTAATGGAGTGAAGGTTTCAGCTTTTGGTGTGGCAATCTCAATTGATGCTTATGTGATTCCAACTAAGGGGGAGGGCTATCCGCTAATCCTTGGAAGACCTTGGCTTATGGCTATGAAAGATAGGCAAGATTGGGAGACAGGTTCCCTTGAGTTGCGACCAAATCATAAGGTAGGTGGCAAGCAACAAAAAATTGTGTATGACATGAAGCAGGGTAGACAACAAGACCTAGAGATGGAGACTTCTATGGATGAATGGAGTACAAGCAACTGCTCTTCATCTGAGGAGGATGCTAGCTCTTTGGAAGTCATGGGTATAATACTGCGAAACCCAGAAGGAGAAGGTGGTCAAGACTCTCTAAACAAGGAAGAAGCCACAAGCTTAGAGGAGATGCTAGCTAAGGACCTACTAGAAGAAGAGAGAGAACCCTATTTGCAGGTACTAAAGAAGCATGCTGGCCTCTTTATAACTAATTACGAGCACATTAAAGGAGTGACGATAACCCAACACCATATCCAATTAAAGGAAGGTGCCAAACCAGTGGTGCAAAGGCTAAGGAGATTAGGGCTAGTGCAACAAGATGCACTCTTAAAAGAAGTAAAAAGATTACTCAAGGCAGGATTTATCTACCCAGTGGAAGATTCTGAGTGGGTGTCTCCAGTTGTGGTAGCACCAAAGAAAAATGGGAAGTGGAGGGTATGTGTGGATTACAAGCCTCTAAACGCAGCCACAAAAAGGGACCATTTTCCTTTGCCTTTTCAAGATGAAATACTAAATGAAGTGGCTGGTCATGAAAGGTACACAGTGTGTGATGGGTACTCAGGCTACTTCCAAATCAGAATTGCAGATGAAGACCAAAGAAAGACTACCTTCATAACACCTTGGGGGTGTTTTGCTTATAGAGTTATGCCTTTTGGTTTAACTAATGCCCCAACTACTTTCCAGAGGTTTATGAACTTGGTGTTTCAACCTTACTTTGGTAGGTCCATACGAGTCTTCATTGATGATTTTTGCATTTACAGCTCCAGGGAAGTACACCTGTCCAAGGTTGATGAAGGTTTCACCCGTCTGGCCCAATTGGGTGGGCAATTGAATAAAGAAAAGTGCCACATAGGTGAGAGCAAGGTCACTCTACTAGGCCATGTTGTGTCTCAAGATGGTATTGAGGCTGACCCTGAAAAGGTAAAGACATTGTTAGCTTTACCTACTCCTTCAAACGTGAAGCAACTATTCTCCTTCATTCAAAAGGTTCGCTACATGGGATGATTCATACATCTCCTTTCTCAGGCAATCTATCCTTTGCAGCAGCTCACTAAACCCACTACATTGACATGGAGTGAGGAGGGTGAAAGGTGCTTTCAAGAAGTTAAAACCATTTTGAGCTCATTGCCTGTCGTCCTACAACCCACATGGGGTGAATTATTCTATGTAAATCCTAGTGTAGGTCCAGAAGCTCTAGGAGCTGTCTTGATGCAAAAAGACCCAAAGACATCTCTCATGAGACCAGTCTACTTCTCTAGTAGAGTGATGACAGCTGCTGAAAAGGGTTTCAGCGCAACTGAGCAATTGGTGCTAGCTCTTAAGTTTGCAGTGGAGAAGTTTCGGGCTTACTTACTTCCGAGACAATTTGTGGTGATCACAACTGAGGAGGTTTTTCCATATGCCCTACAACACATGGAATTGTCTCAAAGAATAGCAAAGTGGGTGGTGCAGCTTCAAGAGTTTGACTACACACTACAAGTAGAGGATTCCACCCGTGCTTGTTTGGCAGATGTCCTCACAAAAAGGTGTTATGAGAAGGCCAAGAAAGAGGCACCTAGTAAGGTACCGCCTATCCCGGAGCCTGAAGTTCTACTGGGAGCACACAGTCTGTATTTTGATGGGGCTTACAAGAAGACCAAAGACAAGGCATCAGCAGGCATAGTAATATTAGGTCCAGAGAAGGAGAAGATCTTTGCAAAAGGGTTTCATCTAAAAGAGGTTCATTCTAACAATGAGGCAGAGTACCATGCCCTTGTTTTAGGGTTGCAATGTTGTCTTTCTCAGGGCATCACAAAGCTAAATGTTTTTGGTGACTCCATGTTGATTGTTAAGCAAATGGTTGGTGTATGGGCCTGTAAAAATGACAAATTGTCTGTTAAGATGAGGGAAGCAAAGGCCTTGTTGAAGGGTTTTAAAGAAGTTCGAGTGCACTTTGTACCTAGAGATCAAAATCGAGAAGCAGATGCCTTAGCAAGTGAAGAACTACAAACTCTCATAGTAGGTGCTATCCTTGTGAAAAGTCCTTTATACCAGGGAAAGGAGGAGCTGCATGATTTACTTTACTTTCTTGAGCATTGTGAAGCACCCTCTGGTATGAGTAAAAGTGAACGTAGGTGGTTGGCAAAAAAGGCTACCAGCTATAGCTTAGTGAATGAGGACTTGTATTGTAGAGGGAAAGATGCTGTCTTAAGGAGAGTTCCTACATCCCAAGAGATAAAGGATATTTTGTTTAGTTGTCATGAAGGTGTGTGTGGTGGCCACTTTGCACAAGAGATTACTAGCAGAAAGATTTTACAAGCAGGGTTCACGTGGCCAAGCCTCCATCGAGATGTACAACATTGGTGCCGCACATGTGAGGTTTGCCAAAAAGCTGGACCAAGGCGTCTTACCCATGAAAATCAGCATCCAATCAAAACCTATGGGCCATTTGAAAAATGGGGGATAGATGCAATAGGGCCACTACCTTGCACTCAATCAGGGAAGGAATACATCATTATGGGGGTGGAGTACATGACCAGATGGGCAGAAGCTCGTCCCACAAAGCGCATCACAGCCAAGGACGTGAGTGATTTCATTTTTGAATGCCTTTGTTGCCGTTTTGGCACACCTTTGGAGATTCTCATGGATAGGGGACCGGGATTTCGAGCTGATTTAGTCGGGCAATTGATGAGCAAGTTAAAAATCAAGCGCAGGCACTCTACACCATACTACCCTTAGTGCAATGGTCTTGTGGAAAAGGTAAATGGTCTTATATGTAAAATCATCACTAAGCAAGTGCATTTACATCCTAAGGCATGGGACAAACACCTAGATGCAGCACTTTGGGCCTACAGAACATCCTTTAAAACATCCTTGGGGTATACACCTTTTCACTTGGTTTACGGGCAAGAGGCACTATTGCCTATAGAAGTGGAGCTAGCGAGCCTCCGAGTTCTAAAAACACATCAAGAGGATAGTCAAGAGAAGCAGGTGGAAGGAAGAATCATCGATTTGGAGAGGTTAGGGCTAGATCGAGAGTCAGCAGTGAAGTACTATGCAGCCCAGGCAGAGAAGAAACGAAAGAAGTTCAATCGCCACCTTGTCAAGAAAGGTATCAAGGAAGGTTCTTTAGTGCTCAGATACGACAATCGCTTTGATCGCAGGAAGGATGGTAAGTTCTTGCTTAAGTGGGAAGGCCCTTTTGTAGTGATACAGAGGTTCTCAAATGGTAGTTACCAACTAGGTGACCTAGATGGTAAGGTACATCAGACCCTGGTAAATGGTTGGCGATTGAAGGCCTACCAATGTCATCTTTCACAGCCATATGCTGGTGAAATCAATGCTAAGGATGGTTCAGAGGAGAGCTCATCATATTCGAGCTCCAACTAAGGTAACAATCATGTACATAGTCGTTTCAAAAAAAAAAAAAAAGGAAAAAAAGAGAAGAAAAAAGAAAAAAAGAGAATGCTACCAGTGAAAGCGGATATTGACAATGGATGGGGTATGGCTTTCAAGGGTCTAGGAAACCAGTTATTAGTCATGGATGGATACAATTATTCATCAGAAAGGACTAAACAGGGTGCATCAGCCAAGAAAGCAGTAACATGGCAAATTTAATTGGTACCAGGTGGGTAAGTATTCAAGAGAACCCTATTGTAGCACAACCTACAGCTAGAGGCATCAAATACCTCTAGCTTAAGGGGGAGGGCTATATGATGCATGCTTTTTAGGACCCCTTCTGAAGATGCAATAAAGGCACAATCAGTTGTTGGGGAGATGAGGATACTCTAGTCCAAGGGATCTCGAAAGAGAAGAAAAATCTACTTCACAAGCACCAAAGAGTAAAAAGTGCCATGGACAGAAGATACGTGGGAACGAGCTCTTATGCATGCCTACAACCTATATCTTACAGAATAGCCCATTCTAGGTGTGAATTTCTAGTGAAATTTACACGAGGATGTTCGTGTGGACTCACAGCACAACATACTCCGTTTTCACTTTTTTACCGACAGTAAATATTTTTTACCACAGTAAATATTTTTTACCTGCAGTAAATATTTTTCACCTACATGGTAAATACAAATCACTTTTTACCTACAGTAACTTTTTTTACCCATGGTAAATATTTTTTACTGCACCATAAGTATTTGGTAGGTAATAGTTCACTGTCACTAGAAGCAGTGATTGGGCATCAACAATGCAGTTACAGGAGGAGAAAAGGGGAAAATCTTATGGTAAAGGTGAGTCAACAGGGATAAAGACTTTTGAGTTGAAAAGAGACATGCTGATTTTTTCAAAGAACACATGTCAAAAGAAGCCATGGTTGAGGATTTTTTGAGAATTTGATATTTAGGAGGACCCAACAGGTCCCCCCTTGACATGTGCAGAACCTCCAGTTTCAACAGCCACCTACCTGCTCTTAAATGCTGGTCAAGGCCTTATCCCCATGTGTCACAATAAAAAAAATCAGCATTTACCCTCCCCTCTCACATCACTCTAGAGAATATCTTGATGGTGACATATCAGGTGACCTCAATCTGTTGACCACCCTAAGCAAAAAGTAACCCCAATCAACGGATTTAAGCATGTTTATCCCTAATCCTAAACCCTCTCAGAAACCTATATAAGGAGGCCTTCTCTCACTAAAAAAAACAACACTTCACCCACTTCACCAAGCAATGAAGCTATGACGACATTGCTCACAACGAGGAGCTATGGATGGAGCTCTACTCTCTCTCCCTCTCTCTCTCTCCCTCTAGTATGCTACATTACTAGCCCTAAAACCTAAATAAGGAGTCTTCTCTCATGCTCCATGGCCACCATCTTCACCATCATTCTCTAAGGTATTGATGTGTTGCTAGTAGGATCATACCTACTTGCTGGGTTGATTGTTTTTGACAAGGGATTATGCCATCCTTGGCTTGCTTCTCTATATCCTTGTTATGTATGATCAGATGCCGTTGTATTGTTAAGCTGATGTCTTGTGTATATATATGGTACATAAGGTCCCTAAGCTTCATTTCTATGTGT
The DNA here is from genome assembly GCF_014529385.1 of Adiantum capillus-veneris. NCBI lineage: Eukaryota > Viridiplantae > Streptophyta > Polypodiopsida > Polypodiales > Pteridaceae > Adiantum > Adiantum capillus-veneris. The sequence goes on from NC_140950.1 coordinate 85,704,737, forward strand.
TTTGCCATATGTTTTGATGCCATCATAATGCCAGAAGTCTCACTTGCCTATGTGCACTATGTGTGAGGTCCCTAAACCTCTTAATTTAGGGTGGTGCTCCCTTTGTTTTGTTCTTTGCTTGTTTGCATGAGGCGTGGTTTGTGGAGTGTGCACGAGTACAGAGGCCACCCGATTGCACTGCTCTTTTTCCGGCCATCAGTTTGCATGAAGAGGCATGTGGTGTCATTTTGCCCAAGAGTTAACTATGAAGAAGATTTTTCTTGCGGGGTATGTTTGGCCAAGTCTGCATATGGATGTCTAACATTGGTGTAAAAGTTTTCACAATTGTCAGGTAAATGGGAATAGAAGATTGGTGTATGGTTAAGGCAAATCGTGCTTACAATCGGACCCTTTGAAAAGTGGACCATTGATGCTATGGGTCCTCTGCCTAGGACAAAAAATGGTAAACTTCGCATTCTAGTGGCTGTAGACTATATGACTAGGTGGGTGGAAGCACAAAGTGTGGCAAAGGTAAATGAGAGGACAATGAGCAAATTTGTCTACACTCACATTTGTTGTAGATTTGGCACACCTTTGGAGATTGTTTTTGATAATGGTCCAAGGTTTAGAAAGGACTTGCTCACAGAAGTTTGTGAAGGACTTCACATTCTACATCGTCACAATATACCCTACTATCCCCAATCAAATGGTTTGGTAGAGAAAGCTAATGGTGTCATTGCAGGCATCATTAGAAAGATGTTGAAAAACAAGACAAAGTTGTGGGATGACTTCTTGGATGGTTCCTTGTGGGCGTATTAAACCACATATAGGGAAACCACGGAGTTCACACCATTTCACTTGGTCTATGGTCAAGAGGCTTTACAACCAATTGAGCTCAACATTCCAACAATGCCACTTCATGGCAAAGCGTCACAAGATGATCAAGAAGCACGGATGGATCAAATTCTTACCTTAGCGGAGCTTGAGTGGAAAAGAGAAGCAACATACGAGTGTTACAAGAGGAAAGCTACACAAGCAAAGGAGAAGCTTGACAAGAAACTGAAGGACAAAGGCATCAATCAAGGAGATCTTTTAGGTATGACAATCGACTCGATACTTGTTTTGATACCAAATTTGAAACTAGATGGCAGGGGCCATACATAGTCAAGAAGGATTTCAACTCAAGCTACTATCAGCTTATGGACTTGAAAGGGAAAGAGCATTCCAGGAATATAAACGTGTATCGCTTGAAGCCCTATTTGAGTCGGCTTCTACCAAAGGATCTACCAGCTATCTATCAAAAGGTAGCTATCTCATGTAAGTATTGTTCCATAAAGCATGAGTGTAACTCAAACCAAAATGCCAAGGGGCCAAACAATGAAGATCTTGTCAAGGACTCTAAAGCACTCTCTTTGGACAAGATGTTTTATGATGGTACATGAATATACTATCATCCTGGAGGAGGACTAATGATAGCCGTTTTTTGGCTATCCAAATTTCCATAGTGAGTTACCTCACCCTACCAAAATCACCCAAACACTGTGGCTATCCCTACCATTTCACTGTACATAGGCGTGTGTGAGTTAGGGGACTTTCCCCATATCTTCTTAAGAACCCTCAATTAGCTAGTCATTAGGCTAGTTGAGCCAATAAAATAAAAATAATAATAAAAAAGAGAAGTATATTATGGCCTTCTTTGTATGTAAATATTTCATTGTATATAGGCCTAAATATAAGATTTTTCATAACTATTTTGGTATTTATTTAAACATTTCTATCTAGGTGTGCATTATTTCTGCTATGTATATTGACTCACCATTACCATATTTTTTCTTACCATTTTGCATACTCTTTATTCCGTATAGAAATATTTTCATTCAAGCTTCTCTTATTTTTGGTGTAACCCACCCCGACAAAAATCCAAAAAAACTAGTTTTATTTGTGTGTATATTTTTTCCCTTCCTACATCTATTCTCTTTTACTCTCATAAATTAGAACACCAAAAATATTCATCTTTTTACGGTAGCCTCATAATGAGAAAGATTTACTTTTAAAGTTGATCCCTTTATATTTTTCCACCTATATTATTTATATTTTGACATGCACATATTTTTTAGACCCCTCAATATTTGATTTCCTTAGTTGTACTATTCACTTATATCATGATCTCAACAATACCTTCAATTATAGACCTACAAAATAAAGTCAAGGATTTGTGGCATGCATGCATGCATGCATTATGGAGAGCTCACTCTTGGAGGCATTCAAAAGAATCATCCAAAAAGGGATCCCACAAGGACTTTGTGCAGTGAAAAAAAAATAATCGATTTTGTGGAATTTTTAAAGGTCACTTGCTCTCCTAATTTGAAAAGGTGATAAAGACAAGAATTGTAGCTCATGAGCTGAACTTTTGCCTCAAATGTTCATATTCTTTTGAGCTACGAGCTGTGAGCTATGATTTTATTGGTGGACCCCAGTTTGCCCATGCCATGCAGCCACACTCCCTCTTCAACTTTATCATTTTTCTCTTTCACACACACTTCTCCACTCATCATCCCCATCTCTCTCACTTCTCCTCTCTGCACCCTACTCACCTTCTCCTCAACCTTGAAGAATAAGAGAAACCATGGTGAACTCATGCCTCCTAAACACACTTCCATTCCAAAATTGACCACCTAGTTTCATTTTTCCTCCTCCAAATTATCCATATCTATAAAAAAAAAACCATAAAATTCAGCCTCTTCTCTTGAGAGACAGCATCATGGTGATTGATTACTCATCTTCAATTACCTTGGCTCCCAAGGAAGGTCAAGAGTGGAAAAAAAACGTACCGTCAAATCTAGTGGACCATCAACAAGCATCAAAATTGGCCCTACTCTAGACACTTGGAGCATCAACCTTGTAAGGAATCCATCTTTTATTACCTCTTAAGAGTTTTTCTTCCTTATTTGTATCCTACATGGATACTCCCATTGTAAATATCCAATTCCATTTGTAAATTAATAAAAATACTAACTCTACTAGTCTACTAACAATAACCCACTATAAAAAGTCCTATCACCTCCATTTCTCTCCTCTCTCTTTTCTTCATCTATCCCCACCAACTTCTTGATAATTCCAAGCAAAAGAAATTAGATAAAGTGTTGAAAATCCAACCCAACCATGGTTAGAGGAGTAATCCTAGCCCTCAAAATTGCTATTAAAGGAGGGTGTAGCTAGCACAAAAGGGGGGAAGCCAGAAGCAAGAGCACTATGATATAGCTTGAGAAACCAAGCTCAACCTCTTGAGAAGGAGCTCTTGAGTGGAATTTCATTGGCTTATGAAAGCAAGGGAGCTCTATGCCATTGTAAGAGAGAGTGATCATTTAATTGAGAGTAGAAAGCCTATCCTTTCTCCTACTAGTGTAAGCCCAACATTTGCTGAATCAAGGAGGGTGGATTTGGACTAAGCATGGACACTTTGTATCTCTTCCAACGTGAAGTCATGGACAACAATGATGTGTAAGTGTCTTGGTGTTTTATTTAAGTTCTTGATAGCTTGTCTGCGGGTGCTGTTATCAATTTAGCCATAAAATCCACATGTTGTAAGAGGGCGACAGGGTGGAGAGGACTCCCCTGGCCTTAAGACAGTGATTGGGGTAGATTTCTTGTGATGTGTTGCGGTGTAATTTACTCTAGCTATGTTGAAAAAATACTAATATCACTTTGATTGGTCATGACAAATTTGTAAGAAGGTATTAGTGCAACAAGCACCCCCTTCCCCCCTTCTCTCTCTTTCTTGCGTATATATGCGTGTTTGCTTGATCACTAATGATACATTTCAAAGCAGCCCACGCACTCTCTCTCTCTCTCTCTCTCTCTCTCTACGCGTCCTCTTCGCATCCAAAACTAGGTGGTGCCCCATATTTGTGTAGGGTTAGGTTGCGGGTTTGTGCGTGTGTTTCCTGTTTTTTCCAATCCCAACCCAATTGAGCAGCACGGGATCCTAGAAGGGTGCTTAGAGGCCACTCTTCTTGTTGCCCACCCTGGACCACCTCACTACAAGGGTCCACCTACTTCAGTAGGATTGACCTAAAAAGTGGCTATCATCAAATAAGGATAGTTGAACTAGACATTGTAAAGACCGCATTTTGCAGTTCGTTTGGTCTTAGGAATATATTGTCATGCCTTTTGGCTTGACCAATGCACCAACCACATTCAATCGCTTGATAGAGAAACTATTCAGGCCTCACCGAACCTTTATTGGAGTGTTCTTTGATAATGTCATCATCTACCTGAATTCACTAGATGCACACAAGAAACACCTCCAAGTAATATTTCAAGCTCTAAGAGAGAATAAACTTTATGTTAATCGAAAGAAAAGTGAATTCTTCTTGCAAGAGATTCAATATTGAGGTCACATTATCCCTCAAGATGGAATCCAAATGGATCCATCAAAGTTAGAGGTAATAAAAGGATCGCCTAAACCAAGGAATCTTCATGAACTAAGAAGCTTTATAGGTATGTGTGCATACTATAGATGCTTCAAAGAAAAGTTTTCACAAATCGCATGACCAGTATATGACCTAACAAAGAAAAACGTTAGGTATACATGGTCTACCAAGGAGAACAATGCTTTTGAAAAGCTTATCTCTCAACCTGTGTTTACACTACCGGATCTCTCAAAGCCATTTGAGGTCCAATGTGACGCTTGTGGTGATTGCCTTGGAGCTGTTTTGCTCCAAGAAGGGCATGCCCTAGCCTATGAAAGTCAAATGCTTGACCCTGTTGAGTAAGCTCTAGGCATCTATGAAAAGGAACTCCTCGTAGTTCTACATGCCTTAGACTCATGGAAGCACTATTTATTGGGAACTCCTTTCATTCTACAAATGGATCACCAAAGTCTTAAGTGCTTCATGACGTAGACCAAGCTCTCTAACAAACAAATGAGGTGGGAAAATTTCCTTTTGTAATTTCATTTTCATATTGCTCACATTGCTGGCAAGCATAATCAAGTAGCCGATGCACTGTCAAGACGACCAAGAGTGAATGCGGTTTCCATAGCAACTCACAATGATCTATCTTTTATGATAGATGAGTATGCTATTGATCCCAATTTTAGAGATGTGATTTCAGGCCTTGCATAAGGGAAGAAAGAGGAACCATTTACTTTACAAGATGGTTATCTTCTCTATGGCAATAGACTATGCGTTACTAGCTCACTACGTGAGAAAGTAATGTATGAATCTCATGCTCCTCCTTGTGCGGGGCATAGAGGGATTCAGTCTACCCTAAAGGGGATTGAAACATATTTCTATTGGCCTATCATGAAAGCAAACATACAAGAGTATGTTTCTAAATGTGTGGTATGCCAAAAGACGAAGTTTGATAGAGGGAAGCAACTTGGATTGCTTCAACCATTGCCAATCCCTAATTCACCATGGGAGAGCATATCCATGGACTGCCTAAGTCTATCCATGGGAATACGAGAATGTGGACGATAGTAGATAGGTTTAGTAAACAAGCTCATTTTATACCTGTCAAAAAGACTAGTAAAGCCCATCAAATGGAAACTCTCTTCATATTACAAATCTTCAAGTACCACAGCTTGCCAATGTCCATAGTGTCCAATAGAGGTCCTAGAATGACCAATAATTTTTGGAAGGGTCTCTTTGAGAATTTAGGGACAAGGCTAAACTTCTCTTTGGCATATCACCCACAAATGGATGGCTAGAGTGAAATAGCTAACCTAAGAATTCTTGACCTACTAAAAGACTATGTAACAGAAGTAGATCAAAGGTCCCAATGGGAGAAGTACTTTACCCTTGGAGTATGCCTACAACAACACTGTACATATTTCCACGGGAAAGGCACCTTTTGAGGTAATTGAGGGAAGATCAAAAAGTCCCCTGCTACTTAAGGTACACGGGAAGATCCTCGCTGCAGATGAGTATAGCCGAGACCTACAAGAATCTTTCCAAAAGATTAAGGATGCTATCTCTATCTCACAGCAAAGGAAAATGGCTGCTGCTGATAAGCACAGAAGACCCCAAACCTTTAAAGAAAATGATTGGGTCTTACATAAATTTCCCAAGGCTCGATTAAGGCACACAACGGGCAAGAATCCTACGGAACACCAAAAGTACTATGCTAAGTTAGCAGAAAGGTAAAAAATGAAGTAGTATGCATGCTTAGGTCAAATTTACAGAGACGACGTCTCCCAAACACCAAGTAGACCTTGTCACTCTACTATGGAAGATTGATAGAACTAATGTGCAGACATGCTTGTGACAGCTTAGGCTCTCAAGCGCCAAATGGACTAATCATCCATTCTGGAATGATGTCGTAGGGTAGCATAGGGATCCTCTACCCGCTAGAAAAAGGACTAATGAATATACTTTATCTTCTCTACCCCATCGTCGAGGATGACTATGATTTCAAGAGACAGGTAATGTCATAATAACTAATATCTAATTCTCCTAAATGATTTTTACATGTTAAACTAATCATTAATATGGGAAAGTGCCAGGGGAGAAAAAAGCTAGAATATTGGTTAAGCTAGCAGACCGGCCACATTAGGGATCCAAAGGAGGGAAAATAGGGATCCAAAGGGGGGGGCCATCTGCAAAAAGAGCAATGTGCAACAATGGGCTTTAAAAGATCCTAAGGTTCAACCCATTAAGACTTCCAAAATGCTAAGGTTTCAAAATTCAAAGGTTGTGTCCAAAGGTCAAACACTAGGAAAATTGGATGCTTTGTGTGTGCTCAAACAGTCTTCAAAGACTCCTACATAGGAGGGGGCGAGCCCTAGAAGTAGGGGATGAGAGAGAAAAAAACACACACACACACACACACACACACACTCACAAGCTCCTGTACACAAAGGGAATGAGGGACAAATGTTAGCTCCCTAGCCCAGATGCCCACAAGGTGTACTCAAATCCTCTTGGATGACCATGGAGGTGGACCAATGAGAATTAGGCTAGAGTCAATCTAGTTTAATTAATTTAAAAACACTTAAATGAAAGAACCAATAAGAATTAATCTCTCTAGAAGACTATTGGATAGTCTCCCAAGGGGTCCAATGAGCTTGTAGCAGCCCAGTGGCTTGCCTGATTCCCATTGGCCAGGAGACAAAGGGGTCCAATGAGAGTTTAGCTGCATTAATTAATTACCTAAAGCTCTTACAAAAGGGGAAAGGGGGACACATGTCAGATGGCTATCACTTATGCTGCTTAAATTTCATTGGCTAAGCCTAGCATGGACCAATGGGGTGTCAGGATGAGCAAATAGCAAGAGGGGTCGACCAAGAGAGAGAGAGGGGGCTGATATTCTCAAGGCCTTATTGCACACACACTCACATAAGTCCATGTATGAAGCAAGAAGATTGTCTCTCTCCTTCTCAAGCTTAAATGGAAAGCTTATCACCTACTCCAAGCTTGTGAGAAGGGAGGCCTACACCAACAACTCTTGGCTTTGTGATGCAAATCCAACCAAGAGCCAAGCTTCAATGCATGCTCATCTCCTCTACCATGCTAATTACTAAGCTAAGCTATGCTAATATGAGTGATTATGTGAGGAGATGTACATATTTCTCGTAAGACTACTCCTTCTTCCTCTCAATCTACTCTCATACCCCGCTAGCTCTCACCATCTTCAAAGGTGTGTGAGGTCTTGGGTCTGAGACCGTGAGGGAATTGATGTTATGTTTAATAAGTGTTTTGCTTAGTGCTTGAAGTTTCCATCTTCATTTCGCAGCTAGTATTGAAGGAACACAAAGAATTGTAATGTAAAATGTCTCTCTTGATGGGAGAAACCATAATACAAAGCCTTTTGGAGGGGGGACCGGCTCCATGTAAATCCGGTCCTCAATTGTTGTCAATAGCTTAATTTCTCTCTCTTTTGAAGTATTGTTCAGGCTATCTAACTAGAGTTATACTTTTTGTTGCTCTCTCCACCCAAGCACTCTTGTTAGTCTCAGTAGGAATCTATTCTAATGAAATGCTCACTATGTTCATGCTATTTTTCGCTACGGACAAGTTACTAGGCCATTAAATGTTACAGGAAGGTTGGCCGCTTAGGTCGTAGCAAAGACCCTTGTTGCCCTCGAGGAATGACATCTACAATGCTCCTACTTGCTCTGGCTCGTGAAAAGATTCAATGCATATGAGCAACATTCGACAAATTTTATAGAGCATAGCACAATGAGAGATCAGGGAGACTTTTGAAGAATGTCATGGTGTCTGTTAGGGTTTTCACCCATGTATTCCTCTGTTGGTGTTCCCTTTTCTGGAGCTGGCAATCTTGAATAATTCAGCCATGTAGGTCGCTTCTTTGTAATTGCTTTTTGTGCTTGCTATGTCCTTACCCTGGGTACATGACAAAAGGTCGGGTCTTTCTGAAGTGCTGCAGGTGCTCTTATGTATAGAATCAAGTATCGTGGATTATTGTTCAGCCAACTCTTTCTCCACTTGTGATGGACTTCCACTTCTACCTTCTACCCTTGTTGGTCATTTATTTGGGCTGATCCATCTTCCTTAATTGTAGACAAGAGCTCATAGGATTTCTGGAAGTCTACACCGCATGGTTCTTGGTCATAGAATCCCCTGAGGCCGAGCCTTCTGTGAGCTTCTGTTGTGTCGAGCTTTTTCGCGACATCATAGATCTCTTTTGGCAGCAGCTGCAGCTTTACCTAGTGTCGTTCTTCACTTTTAAACCCGTCTGTGAAAATTATGGTGTTGTTTTCTTCAAGCTATTCTCTGGATAGATATGTTGCTTTGGCCGTCTTTATTGAACTGGGGTCCAGTTGATAGGGTGGCAACTTTTGCAGCTTCTCTTTTTTAGAGACCCTCTTCTTGGCCTTCTCCGTAGCTTGCATTGCTCCCCTCATGTCTCGTGTGAGACAGTGCTGTAAACGGGCGACTGTGGACTCCAGAAAATGCGCACGAAGAAGGCCGAAAGCTCTCTCTCCAAAGGCAACAAGTGGAAATGAGGTGGTTTTAGACTACCCTGGATATCTATACTCGGACTTCTCGAACCATTTTTTCCTAAATTCCCCTGTTAGTCCTACTAGACCGTGAAATCTATGTTAGCCCTGGCCGCCTAATTTAGGCTTCCCGCTTCCATCTTCCGATTTGATTGAAATTTTTTATGCCTGTCCACCTTGTCCTTCTGATCATCGACGTGTCTTCAATTTTTCCATTTGAGCTCATTTGCTATTTATTATTAATCTTTGACGTGTTTATTGAAAAAATCAAAGAAAATAACGAAATACACTAAAAAATCAAAGTGAAAATCCAATAACTAAGAAAATCCATTGAAAAACATAGCTTTATTATTTTTTGTTGGATTTCTCTATTTTTAAGTCCCAATATCAAGAAAAATCATCAATTCCTGCTTCTTTGACAATTCAACCTTGGTCTGCATCAACCCTTCAATGACTTCATAAGGCCCTTCACTTTCATCTTCAATATCATTCGCAAATGCAACGAAACTAGACTCCTGGATTCCTTTGTCCATTAGAAGAAATGCAACATCAACATCCTCATCAATGCTGGTAGTACTATCACTGTCCTCATCAGTCACTATGGAATAGTCTTCATCACCACTAGACTCATCTTCATCTTCATAAAGCTCTTCTAATCGTTTCGTTGTGTCCATATTATAAAGCTTCTTGGCACCTGCCTTTCCATAGAGGCTAATCGTACCACGTCGCCAATCTTGAACAGCTCCCACTGCACGTAACCATGGTCTACCCAATATAATAGGATATTCTCCCAACCCCGCTGCTGGCATCACATGAAAATCAACCACCGCCTTTGCATCATACGCCTCCACTTCTAAGATCTTTACAACACCCAAACATTTTACTTTTTGATGGTTGGTCAATCTGATCCGAAACCATGACACCCCAGTCTCATTGTAAGACCCATCTTGTCAACGCATGAGTGTGTTATCACACATATTTGGGCTCCACCATCCACATAACCTTGTCCCAGATTTTTCCTTTTATGCCACACATCTACTATTGGACAAATTTCTGGTAGCTCATCCATCACCAACACCTTCACTGGACCTCTCTCTGGTTCTTTCTCCTGTCAGGACACGAGTCCTGTACCCTAATAACTAGGCTAGGCAAGGACTACGGCCAAGGGCCGGGCTAGGCAGTGTGGACAGGGGATCCGTCTAGGGAAATGGGCTAGGAGCCCACCTATAAAGGGAGGTTGGGAGGAGGATCCAGGAGAGCCTAGCTGCCTAGTTTCTTACACTGGTATCAGACCTCAGGGCAGAGGGAGCTATGGAGGGGACATGGTTGCATGGCCTTGCATGGCAAGGTAGGGTCATGGTTGCAAGTTCTCTTCTTCTCTCGGTCTCTTTGTCTCTCCCGGCCGTAAGAAACGGCCCCTGCAGAGCCGAGCAAGACCTTCGTGGAAGCTCGTGGGAAGGGCTGCTTTGCGGGAGGGGGAGAGGATGATCAACGTGCACCGTTTCAGGTGGGCCTGGCACGAAAAGGGTGCGCCCTAGCAAGATAGGAAAATTTCATCATAGCACGGGGCCCTGTAGGGGCGTGGTTGGAGCAGCCCGATCGATTAACGGTGACAGAACTGCGTTTTTCGCCATCGCTGCAGCAGCAGGAGGTTTCTTTTTTTTTTGTTTTTTTTCCTTAACACACAAATGGGCGCCCCAACTTGGGCACCCTCCCCACACAAGGGGTTGGTCCAACAGTCGGACTGCATTCGAACGAGGCGGATAATGCAGAGCTCTCTTGGGTATAGTTAGAGGGCGGTCGGCAGGCGTCGTACGCTCTTCGAGCGGATTGTTTGTATTGAGGGACGCGTGCACATGCTGAGATGTTGCATGCAAAGAGGGAACGTCAAGGATATTGCCATGCATAGATGCATGCATGGGACAATGGCAGCACCCAAAGGTGGCACATGTCTGGTTAGGCTTGGGTCAGCTTATATGCACATGCTCCGACATACTTGATTGCCGGAGGAAACATGAAGCTGAGGGACTGGAAGCCAAGGTAACTTTTTAAAGTTATGTTTTCTTCTTTCACATATGCATTTGACACAAGCAGTTATGCTTGAGTAGTCGTAGAGATAGCTATGTGTTGCTTGATGTACACAAACTTTGCACAAGACTGCAAGTACAGTGTACATTAGATGTTTTGATATCATGCATGACAAGGAATGCCCCTAGAGAAGGCATACGACCTTGTATGCTTGATATGGTATGCTTACGATAGAACACTTGGTTGAGTCATAGTAGATGGATGTGTGTGTCAAATTACTTTGGAATACACTCCATGTGTGTCATGGCTTTTACCCTACATGTACGACATGGACATGGCTCTCACGGAGGGGGCATAACCATGTGTGCTTGCGGAGGGTATGGCTTTGGTAGCATGATGCGGGGATGTCCTTAGTAGTTGCATATACTCTAGTCTACTCGATCAATGCATGTGTCATATCTGTAGAGCATGTTGTTGACTTGCTTGAGGCGATTTGTAACCCTTATGCTTGGGACGCGCTAGGGTAAGCCTAAGAGGTACCCTTATGCCTAACCGATGATAGGGCCATCCTCGAGGTAACCCCTATGTCTCGGAGGTAGAAAAAGTGTGCCTAGCAGGCACCATGTTTGCCTAAGTGGCAATAAGCATGCCTAGGAGATCATGAAGGTGTGCAGGGCGTACACACATGTCTCAAAGGCAGTTGTCAAGAAGATCTTGAGGTATGCAAGGCGTCAAAGCATGCGTCACATGCTTGGCATGGTGATGTCATGTACGATGCAAGGACACTAGATTGTGCTACCTACTTGTGCAGGGCATGAGTAAGCTTAGACACATAAGGCTTGTCCAATGTGAGACTAGGCTTGTTGCTATGTCTCTTTACTCCTTACGTTGGATGAGACTGGGCTAGGTGCTATGTCTCTTACTCCTTATGCTGGAGAGTTGGTTCATGTGTGAAGCTTGGGTATGTGGAGACTTCGTGCGTTTGGCATATGCTATGAGCATACAAAATTGCGAAGACATAGGCAATGTATTTGCAGGTTAATTCATATTGCAGGTTATTTCATTATGTACCAGGCGGGTGAATAGGATATACGACGGCATCTGTGCAGATACGGCTATAAGCCATTTTGGAATGAGTTTTTCCTTCCAAATTTCATGACAACTGGTTGTAGCAACAATGACCAGGTTAGCCAAGTTTACGTTGTTAGGAGTTTTTTGGAGTAAGGGATTGTGCATATGTACATATACATGCATGGTGCATCGAATAAAGGATTGCCCATTTTCCATAGCCAGGTGGTTATGTGGGGCCCACATGTGTACAGGTAGGACAACATGTACATAGTGCATCGATTTTCACTATTACGAGTACCAGTGTGTTTTTTCTATAATAATGAGGAGTTGGTAGTGCGTAAAAATTCTCGAGGAAGCTATCCGCAGGTCGACGAGATGAGGTAAGCAGGTGCGTTAGATGGCATCTAGTGGCGTCAGGAGGTCGAATGGGGTTAATAGTTGCACGTGGATGAGTACGGACACGACATGGATGTTTTCTTGTGATAATTATGCAGAAAGGTCATCATGAGGACCAGATTTTGGGGCCACTTCACGTGGTGGCAGGATGCATTATTGGAAAAATTTGAGTGCCATGTGTGCGGATGATGCAAAAAGGTGACAACTATGCACTGCGAGGTCAATTTTTGGACTGTTCGGGGTCCGTTTGAGGTCATCTAAAGGGCCAAGGGTGACCAACTAATAAAGCTACATGTGGGAACTAAAAAACGAGAGAGAAGACCAAAAAAACGTGGAGAAGAGAGGAGGAACAGCCGCACCTGTGTTTTTGGGGTTTTTGGAGCCTGTTTTGGCCGTAAACTGCTCATTTGAGGTCGGATTTGAGCACTTTGACATTGTAGACTGGGGTTTTGGGCCATTCTGGAAGCGATGGCGCTGTCCATTTTGCCAAATTCCTCACTCTTTTTCTGCTGTTTTTCTGTGTAAGTTTCTCCTATGAGCGAAGTTTCTGCTCTAGTTTGTGATTGTATCTGGCTTATTTTACCCATATTGTGTGAGCTATTTGCCCCATTGGTGTTGGCCCAAGATCTATTGTATCTAAACATCAGAAATTCTCCTCTTTTGAGCTGAGTTTTTTGGGTGTGTGTGTGTGTGTCAGTGTGGAGTGGGCAAGTGCATAGTCTCTCTCCTCTCACTCCATCGGTGTGTGTCCTCTCTCGGCCAGGTGTGTTGTGTAAGCCGAGTGGTGCCCCCTAGTGTGTGTGTATATTCTCAAGAGTGTATGTCCGGTCGTTATAGAGGCGTTCTGTGTTTTTCCATCCCGCTCACATTCTTTTGGCGCCCCCACGGAGGATCTTCTTCGAGTACCTTCTACTTCGAGCTTCAAGCTTCGAGATTCGGGATTACAAGTTGCGGGTTACAGGTACAGGTACAGTTAAAGGTACAGGTATAGGTACATGTACAGGTACAGGTGATTCACACAAGTAAAGGTAGCTGGAGTACAGTGATATACTAGCAGTGATGTCACTTGCAGTTGTTGTGGGTATGCATCACTTGGCGCCTGTTTGAGCGCATTGTCTGCTGGATTGTACGTTACTTGTGGAAACTACCATTGTACGCATTTGTGGAGCCATACTTGGTTTTATTTGGCAGTCCCAGCCATTTCTGAGACTTGATCTGGAAGATAGTCATTTCTGAGACTTGACTATACGCAATTTGCATTAGCCTTCGTGTGAGGGTCGATAGCGTGAGGTTTTATTGAGCTGGGGGATTCTCAAATGTGGAGATCCTTTTGGTGATACATGTAGCTGGAGCACCCTTTTTGTGACCTTGCCATAGGCTATGTATTAGTGATTCTATTTGATGCTCGGGTTCTATTGTTGGCAGTTTATGCATACATATACACTCTATATTTTGGGTTCTTACTGCTCTACTTCTGGGGAAACTCTGTCTAAATTTCTCCAAGTTATGATGGCTGGTTTTTGGTTTTTAAGCCATTTATGCTGTTATGCTGCTGAGATTTGGGCAAAATCAAAGGATAAGTCAGGTGTGCCTTCTTGGGAGCTTCATGGTTGGCTTTAATGGATGATCAAAATGGCCTTCAATTCACTCCTTTTCATTCAACTCAAAGAATTCAGATAAATGTTCATGTGTCCAGGAAGATTTTTTTCCAGCAGCGCATAGTCTTTATGTTTGGGCCAAGAAGATTACGAGAGATCGTGGAATGTCCTTTACCTGTTATAATTCCAATGATCAACTACAAAAACTCATTTGATGTGCATGTGTTTGTCCTTATTTGAAGTTGAGCTACATTGAAGTTTCTAGGGATTGGGCCAGTCAAGAGTTTTGGGTTCTTGCACGCGTGTTCGAAGAGGTTCTCAAAGCATCGTAGCTTGGGTAGCCATGGCTTTCTCTTATCCGGAGTTTCATGGAAGAAGTGATGACGATGTGGAAGACTTTTTGGAAAAGATGGAGGTTGCTTGCATAAGCAGCCAGATTCATGACCTTGCGCAGATGTTACGTCTTCTCCAAATCTGTTTGAAGAGTGATGCACGAGTTTGGTCCAAAGCATTTGAAGAGGAGTTGCGTGGGGCTGATCCACCTGGAAGGTTGAGTTGGGACAACCTATGGCATGGGTTGAAGTGGAGTTTGTGAAGATAGAAGATCCTGACAAAGTGTGGCAAGAAGTACAAGGTTTGGTGCAGATGGAAGGTGAGCCAGTAAATGCGTACATACGTAAGTTTTCATTGGCATGGGAGCGGATGTGCAAGGCCTTAGCACCACAAGTACCCCCGCCTGACATGATGAAGAAGGACAGGTTCTTGGTTGGTCTTTGGGAGAATATACGTTGGAGAGTGGAGCTAAAGAAGCCTAGGACATATGAAGATGCACTAGAGGTAGCAAGGAACAAAGAGTGGAAGATGAGGAAAATGAGCCAGCTAGGAGTAGAGTCTTTGCCCATGAGGTTTGAATTTCAGCCTATGGATTCTTTGCAAGGTCACATGCCAGGGGTTCGTCATGAACCAGTGGTTCTTGTTCCTCCTCATGTTATGCTAGCAGTGGGTCACTACAACAGTGGTCACTACAGCAGTGCAAGATGATGGGCTAAGGCAATACATGAGGCAAGTGGTAGATTTAATGAAGAATCTCAGCCTAAACATGCTAGGTCAAGTGGGAAATAATCGAGGTCAAGGGAGTTTGCAAATCAGCCAGGAGGTGAGGAAAGACCCAGGAATGGTGCTGGACAAAGTAATGGTAGGTTCTTGAGGCAGACGCCCACATGTTATAATTGTGGAGAGTTGGGACACATCAACCCGAATGTGATAAGCCACCAAGGATGGGGGGACACATGTATCCATTGCCAAGATAGGTGCTAACTAGGTCAAATGATTATGGCATTGAAATCAAGGGTGAAGAAGGAACCAGTGGATTAACCCAGGAGGAAAAGGGAAAGACAAAAGTGATAAGTGTAGTCACCTTGGAGAAGGCATCAAAGCTAGAGGATACATTAGTGATGCCTATTGGGAAGAGGACCACACAGAAAAAGGAAGGAAGAAGTGCCCTAGGTCCTAGTAAGAAGAGGGGAAAGAGCCATGAAGGCGAGGATGTCAAGACCAAGAGGAAAAGGAGGGCTCGTCGCAAGTTTCATGTGTCAGATTTTTCACTAGGGGATGGGAAATTAAGCTATGACTTGAAGGAGGATCTGAGGAGCAGGAAGGCAAATGTTACTTTTGGGCAGCTTATAGAGATGGTGCCTAAGCTAAAGCGACAGTAGAAGAGGATGGTTAACCCAATGGAGATGTAAGAAACTAGGCAACTAGCTTTGATACCAGTGTAAGAAACTAGGCAACTAGGCTCTCCTGGATCCTCCTCCCAACCTCCCTTTATAGGTGGGCTCCTAGCCCCTTGCCCTAGACGGATCCCATGTCCACACTACCTAGCCTGGCTCTTGGCCGTAGTCCTTGCCTAGCCTAGTTCTTAGGGTACAGGACCCGTGTCCTGACATTACTCTCCCTTTAAAGAAGAGTTTTCGTCCTCGAAAACCAAAAGTGGAAAATTTCTTCTTAAGAATACTGATGTTCTCATTATTGACGTCCCATAAGTGAGCCAGTTGTTTGTATGACCGATAATTGGTGGCGTGAGGAGGTTCAATGAAACCAAGAGGAATATCTTGATTTTCAACATTGTTGTCCGTTTGCAACCACTTGGGTCTAAATGGTAACTCCATTTATGACTCACTTGAGTGCTGTAAAGGAGTAACCACAACTAAGAGTCACTTGGGTCTAAATGGTAACTCCATTTATAACTCACATGAGTACTGTAAAGAAGTAACCACAACTAAGAGTTGTCCAAAGGAATAACCAGTTTTCAGATCTTCTGAAGGTACTGGAATAATGCAACAAAACCTTGGCGTAACTTTTCATGCAGTTGTGAGCCAGATTTCCTACTTGCCTGAGTATCTTGAAAATTTTGTAGATAGGGAATGTCCTCGTTAGAATTCTGAATAGTTTGGACACAAAGAACTAAGTGTTCATCCCTAATGAAGGTTACTTGCCAACATACTTTGTCAGCACACCTGGTAAGTCCTTGACGTATGAAAGTATTGACACAATCTCCAACCCCACCACAAGAGGTGTTCAAAGTCAAAAATCATACTTAAGCAAATTCTAGAATAGGGAGAAAATCATCTATTTAGAAATGCGTTGTGTTAATGTATGCTCTTAGCAGATCCTTTAGCACAAGATTACTCTTTGTAATCTTTGTAATCTGCCTATCCCCTTGGATAACTGATAGTACTAAGGTGTGTTTTCCTCACGATGTCCAAAATAACCATCGTGGTTAACTTGAGAGAAATTCACAAACGCCCAAACCGAGCCATGACCTCTATTGGTGATTAGTGGATCCAAAAGTAATCTCATAGAGATAGTGCACATAGAGTGCAAACTGCTTCATAAGCAACAATCTGTGGAATATGCATGCCGTTCCAAATCAGCCCTTGCTAAACACTAGGGCCCATAACACCTAGTGTGCATGCATTTAGCAAAAACTAACCGAACCTGTATATCCATAATGATGCTTGCCAATACTTATGGCAAATGTGATGCGCCTAGCACACAATAAAAGGAATGTAAATAGTTCTGAAAAGGAACTAAATACTTTAGTTTGCAATCTTTTGCAAGCCTTGCTGAAACGTCTGAATCACAATAAATGGTGAAACATTGCTCACTTCTAGATACAGACAATGAAAATTTTTCATTAACAACTTATAGCCTTGCTATATGTATAAACAACCATCTGTAATGTTGTTTAGTAGTACTTGTACCTTAACAAGTCATTCTAAGTATCCAACAGTTTCTGGCCACGAAATTGCTCCTGATACGTCGTTTTAAATAATGGTCAAGAAAACAGATGTGACCAGCACCTAGGGACTTTGTCGTGACACGTAATTGAAGTAATGGCGTCAGTGTCAGTCCAGAGACTCATATTCTCCACATGTGGAATATGTCTCATGTAAGGATGTGTAAAAAAAGAACATCCTTCAAGTACAAGATGTACTTGTGTGTGGAGGTAACTGTAATACTCTACGACAAGAGTGAGAGGGACCCTCATTATCTTGCTCCACACTGGCTAAACCGAACTCCTTGAGTTCCGAGACCATGTTGTATCCCATGTGACAACATGTGCCAAATTGAACCCTACAAGTAGGTTCGTAACATCATAAGGCAGAAAGATAGATTGGACACTTGGCCCAAAATACTTTGTGCCGACATGCCCTTTGGCATGGCTCTGTAACATTCAAGCATATTTATACGTCTTGAAAGACCAAGAAAAGCATACTAAACATGGAATAACACCAAATCAATAGATGCGTACCTGGAGATTTGAACGTAATGTTCACTTACCCGTATTCAAATGGAGAGGAGCACGTCTCCTACCTGGAAAAACAAACAGCATTGTAGTGGGAACCATGGGTGTTGCCCTCACAATCCAACCCCGTTGGTTAAAATCTACATAGTCAAACCCTTTGCTAAGACCCTTTGTAGAAACTGCTCAACTAGCAGGTAATAGTAACCAACATAGTTAACCGTGTACGTAATGATTGAAATCAACTTGAGAAGTTGAATTTGTCCGGTACCGCGTTTCTTGAAAGTCTAACTGGGAGAGATCAAACTGTGATCCTCAATGCAGATCAAACTGTGATCCTTAATGCCTATGGGGTGATGTAACAATCACCCGCCGAGCCTTACCCCAAAAAGTATATCCATAGACACGCCGTAGTGCTATAGT
Organism: Adiantum capillus-veneris; assembly: GCF_014529385.1. NCBI lineage: Eukaryota > Viridiplantae > Streptophyta > Polypodiopsida > Polypodiales > Pteridaceae > Adiantum > Adiantum capillus-veneris. The sequence goes on from NC_140950.1 coordinate 85,723,002, forward strand.
GAGAGCAAGAAATCCACATAAGTCAGATGTCTAGCTCGTATTAACAGCCATGTTGTCTGAACTGTGTGCTGTCTCTAGACTCCATGGTATAGATCAGCTGCTGATGTAAGTGCATTAGTATCAAAAACTTAATTTTGATGCCATAATCATTGGACCTAGTTAACACCTATCTTGGCAATGGATACATGCCTCCCCCCATCCTTGGTGGCTAATCACATTGCGGGCTGATGTGACCCAACTCTCCACAATTGTAACATGTGGGTGTCTGCCTCCAAAACCTACCATTGCTTTGTCCAACACCATTCCAAGGCCTTTCTTCACATTCTGGCTGATTTGCAAATCTTCCTCGACCTCGATTATTTCCCACTTGACCTAGCATGTTTAGGCTGAGATTCTTCATTAAATCTACCACTTGCCTCATGTCTTGCCTTAGCCCATCATCTTGCACTGCTCTAGTGACCACTCCTGGCATAACCTGAGGAGTAACAGAAACCACTAGTTCATGATGAACCCCTGGCATACGACCTTGCGAAGAATCCATAGGCTGAAACTCAGACCTCATGGGCAAAGACTCTACCCCTAGCTCGCTCATTTTCCTCAACTTCCACTCTTTGTTCCTTGCCACCTCTAGTGCATCTTCATATGTCCTAGGCTTCTTTAGCTCCACTCTCCAGCGTATATTCTCCCAAAGGCCACCCAAGAACCTGTCCTTCTTCATCATGTCAGGCGAGGGTACCTGTGGTGCTAAAGCCTTGCACATCCGCTCCCATGCCAATGAAAACTTACGTATGTACGCATTTACTGGCTCACCTTCCATATGCACCAAACCTTGTACTTCTTGCCACACTTTGTCAGGATCTTCTATCTTCACAAACTCCACTTCAACCCATGCCATAGGTTGTCCCAACTCAACCTTCCGGGTGGATCAGCCCCACGTAACTCCTCTTCAAATGCTTTGGACCAAACTCGTGCATCACTCTTCAAACAGATTTGGAGAAGACGTAACATCTGCGCAGGGTCTTGAATCTGGCTGCTTATGCAAGCAACCTCCATCTTTTCCAAAAAGTCTTCCACATCGTCATCACTTCTTCCATGAAACTCCGGATAAGAGAAAGCCATGGCTACCCAAGCTACGATGCTTTGAGAACCTCTTCGAACACGCGTGCAAGAACCCAAAACTCTTGACTGGCCCAATCCCTAGAAACTTCAATGTAGCTCAACTTCAAATAAGGACAAACACATGCACATCAAATGAGTTTTTGTAGTTGATCATTGGAATTATAACAGGTAAAGGACATTCCACGATCTCTCGTAATCTTCTTGGCCCAAACATAAAGACTATGCGCTGCTGGAAAAAAATCTTCCTGGACACATGAACATTTATCTGAATTCTTTGAGTTGAATGAAAAGGAGTGAATTGAGGGCCATTTTGATCATCCATTAAAGCCAACCATGAAGCTCCCAAGAAGGCACACCTGACTTATCCTTTGATTTTGCCCAAATCTCAGCAGCATAACAGCATAAATGGCTTAAAAACCAAAAACCAGCCATCATAACTTGGAGAAATTTAGACAGAGTTTCCCCAGAAGTAGAGCAGTAAGAACCCAAAATATAGAGTGTATATGTATGCATAAACTGCCAACAATAGAACCCGAGCATCAAATAGAATCACTAATACATAGCCTATGGCAAGGTCACGAAAAGGGTGCTCCAGCTACCTGTATCACCAAAAGGATCTCCACATTTGAGAATCCCCCAGCTCAATAAAACCTCACGCTATCGACCCTCACACGAGGGCTAATGCAAATCGCGTATAGTCAAGTCTCAGAAATGACTATCTTCCAGACCAAGTCTCAGAAATGGCTGGGACTGCCAAATAAAACCAAGTATGGCTCCACAAATGCGTACAATGGTAGTTTCCACAAGTAATGTACAATCCAGCAGACAATGCGCTCAAACAGGTGCCAAGTGATGCATACCCACAACAACTGCAAGTGACATCACCGCTAGTATATCACTGTACTCCAGCTACCTTTACTTGTGTGAATCACCTGTACCTGTACATGTACCTGTACCTGTACCTGTACCTGTAACCCACAACTTGTAATCCCGAATCTCAAAGCTTGAAGCTCGAAGCAGAAGGTACTCGAAGAAGATCCTCCGTGGGGGCGCCAAAAGAATGTGAGCGGGATGGAAAAACACAGAACGCCTCTATAACGACCCGACATACACTCTTGCGAAGATACAAACACACACTAGGAGGCACCACTCGGCTAACACAACACACCTGGCCGAGACAGGACACACACCGATGGAGTGAGAGGAGAGAGACTATGCACTTGCCCACTCCACACTGACACACACACACACACCCAAAAAACTCAGCTGAAAAGAGGAGAATTTCTGATGTTTAGATACAATAGATCTTGGGCCAACACCAATGGGGCAAATAGCTCACACAATATGGGTAAAATAAGCCAGATACAATCACAAACTAGAGCAGAAACTTCGCTCAGAGGAGAAACTTACACAGAAAAACAACAGAAAAAGAGTAAGGAATTTGGCTTATGCAAATCGCGTATAGTCAAGTCTCATAAATGACTATCTTCTAGACCAAGTCTCAAAAATGGCTCGGATTGCCAAATAAAACCATATATGGCTCCACAAAGGCATACAGAGGCAGTTTCCACAAGTAACATACAGTACCAACAGACAATGCCCTCAAGCATGCGCCAACTGATGCATACCCACAACAACTGCAAGTGACTCCCTTTTGTCAATGTATCACTGAACTCCAGCTACCTGTACATGTGTGAATCACCTGTATCTTTACCTATCCCTGTAACCTGTAACCTATAATCTGCAGTCTGCAACCTGTAATCCCGAATCTCGAAGCTCGAAGCAGAAGGTACTCGAAGAAGCTTGAAGTTGGAAGCAGAAGGTACTCGAAGAAGATCCTTAGTGGGGGCACCAAAAGAATGTGAGCGGGATGGAAACACATAGAACACCTCTATAATGACCCAACACACACTCTTGGGATGATACACACACACTATGGGGCACCACTTGGCTTACACAATCCACCTGGCCGAGACATGGAACACACTGATGGAGTGAGAGGAGAGAGATTGTCGGTTTACCCACTCCACACAGAGAAACACACACACACACAGCCAAAAAACTCAGCTCAAAAGAGGAGAATTTCTGATGTTTAGATACAATTGAGCTTGGGCCAACACCAATGGGGCAAATAGCTCACACAATATGGGTAAAATATACCAGATACAATCACAAACTCGAGCAGAGGCTTTGCTCATAGGAGAAACTTACACAGTCAAAACAACAGAAAAACAGTGAGGAATTTGGAAAAATAGACAGCACCATCGCGTCCGGAACGTCCCAAAACCCTAGTCTACAATGTCAAAGTGCTCAAATCCGACCTCGGATGAGCAGTTTATGGCCAAAATAGGCTCCAAAATTAGCAAAAACACAATTGCGGATGTTCCTCCTCTTCTCTCCACATTTTTTCTGGTCTTCTCTCTTTTTTTTCAGTTCCCACACTTAGCTTTATTAGTTGGGTACCCTTGGCCTTTTAGATGACCTCAAACGGACCCCGAACATGCCAAAAACTGACCTCGCAGTGCATAGTTGTCACCCTGCTGCATCCATACGCACACCTGGCACTCGACTTTTTTCAATAATGCATCCCGCCACCACGTGAAGTGGCCCCAAAATATGGTCCTCATGATGACCTTTCTGCATAATTATCACAAGAAAAAATCCATGTCGTGTCCGTACTCATCCACGTGCAAATATTGACCCCATTCGACCTCCTGACGCCACTAGATGCCATCTTGACGCACCTGCTTACCTCATGTCGTTGGCCTGCGGATAGCTTCCTCGAGAATTTTTATGTACTACCAACTCCTCATGATTGTAGAAAAAACATACTGGTACTGGTAATAGTGAAAATCGATGCACTATGTACACCCTGTCCTACCTGTACACATGTGGGCCCCACGTAACCACCTGGCTATGGAAAATGGGCAATCCTTTATTCGATGAACCATGCATGTGTATGTACATAAGCGCAATCCCTTGCTCCAAAAAACTGCTGACAGCGCGTTGGGGTACTAAGCAATGGTTCCCAATCCAACGTCAAATCTGAGAGAAAAAATTCAAATGGAGAATTAGCCTAATCGAGGGGTAGCAGCTATTCCTCAACAATGGGTACATATAGTTCAAGATTTGTCTGAGCAAATGCAAGAGTTGGGTTTAAGTGTTATGGAGAAAGGTCAAGCAAGGTCAGGAAGAGGCAGGTCTAGGCAATTACGTGCTAGATGTTACAATTGCGAAGAGGAGGGACAATATGCTCCAGATTGCCTCACCCACCAAGGGAAAGGGGCGGCATGTATCCTTTGTTTGTCGAGGCAAGGGTCAGGCACATTTTAATGACCAGAGGGAGCAGCAAGCAATCAAAAACTAAGCACAGGGGGCTCCGTCAGGTAATGATGAAGTGCAAAGGGTTAATATTATTGGTGTTGACAGGCAGGAGGTTGATATTATGGCCAACAAAAGAGCACGAGGTGAAAGAGAGACCAAGATGGAACATGAAACTAGAGCAAAGAAGGGAAAAGAAAAGGTGAACGAAGGAAGAGAGCAGCCAGAGCCAAGCAGAAGAAGATGAAGACGAAGAATTACTCAGAAGGATTTTAAGTTGGAACGCGGTAATCCGGAGTATGTTCTAGTAAGAGATGTTCAAAGTCAAAAGGCTAACATCACTTTTGGGCAGCTGCTTGCATTAAACGCTAAATTAAGGAGGCAGTGGTCAACCAACGTCAATACGAGGCTTCCTCGAGTAGCAGGAGATGTGCATGCGATACAGAATCTAGCCTTAAGGGCGGGGAGTCCCCGACCAATGTGCTTCCAATGGTGGACGTTTTGCTTGAAAAAAAGAAGCATTTTCAAGCCTTCATTGATGGTGGTGCCCAAGTCCGTGTGATCACTGAATTTGCTATGAGGGATATTGGTATTAAAGCTATTGTCAGATCTAATGTGCGAATGAGGATGGTCAAACATGCCAAAGCTCACTGTTTAGGAGTGGCACAAGATGTCATGGTAAAGGTTATGGGAGTTGAATGTTTAATTGATTTTTTTGTCATGAAATCAGGAGAAAACGCTTATCCAATTATATTGGGAAGGCCATGGTTGTTGGAAATTGGGGCCAAGCAAGATTGGGAGACAGGGGTGTTTACTTTGCCGGATCGAGAAAATGGAGGACAGATTGTGTTGGATCTAAAGACCAAGGAGAGCCGTTTTTATCCATCAATTGAGGGAGATAATCGAGTCTACTGATGATGAAGGGTTAACCATTATTGAAGAGGAGGAGAGCAACAAAGATTTATTGAAGCTGGATACAGATTTATTCGAAGTCACTGTAGACTCTACCATTGCAAGGAAAGGTATGCAAGTCCCTGTTTGTAGTCTAAAGGCTAAAGAGGTGGAAGGTATGCTAGGTACAGACTTAACCAAGCAGGAGAAGGAAGGCTATATGGACCTATGTGCATCCTATCTCGACCTATTTGCAACAGAGTATAAAGATCTAAGAGGAGCTAAAGGAGTGGAGCATCAGATCCTACTTAAAGAAGGATCCAGGCCAAAAGCACAGAAGCTTAGGAGGTTGGGAGATATTCAGAAAGAGGCTCTATGGCCGCAGGAGATCAACAAATTTCTTGAGGCAGGTATTATATATCCAGTGAAAGAGTCTGAGTGGGTCTCTCCTGTTGTCATTACCCCAAAGAAAAATGGAAAATGGCGAGTATGTGTAGACTATATGCCTTTGAATGCTACGACCAAGCGGAATCATTACCCTCTCCCATTTTAGGATGAAATTTTAAACCAGGTTGCCGGACACAAACGCTATTCTATTATGGATGGCTTTTCAGGATATTGGTATTGCTTTGGAGGACCAGCTAAAGACTACCTTCATTTCTCCATGGGGGTGCTTTACCTACCGCACGATGCCTTTGGGACTGGTGAATGCATATGCTACATTTCAAGATTGGATGAACAAGGTGTTTGTGCCATACTTGGGTAAGTTCATTAGAGTTTTTATGGATGATATTGGTTGTTATAGTTCCAGGGAAGAACATTTGTCCAAGTTGGGGTTGTGTTTTCTAAGGCTAGATGAAGAAGGAGGTCAGCTGAATCCAAAGAAGTGAAATTTGGCACAACCAAGGGCTTAGATTTTGGGTCATGTGGTATCACAAAATGGAATAGAAGCAGATCCAGAGAAGGTAAAGGCATTGGTTCTTATGGAGCCTCCCACCAGTGCAATAGGATTGGCATCGTTCGTGCATAAATTAAATTATTTATCCTGCTTCTTTTGGATGTTGTCTCAATATGTGTACCCTCTTTAGAAAAGAGCTCAATAGGTGCATGGATTTCAATGGGATGAGGAAGCTCAAGAGGCATTTGACAAAGTGAAAGGTATTCTATGTCAACTACCTACAGTGTGCCCTCCTAACCAGGAGGATGATTTCTATATTGCTATGATGGTGGGTATGGTGGTGATTGGAGCAGTATTGCTACAAAAGGTGGGGAGAAGTTATAAGCCTATTTACTTCAAAAGCAGGGTCATGAGTCCAAGGGAAACTACTTATATAGAGGTGGAACAGTGGGTGATGGCTTTAGTCTTTGCGTACAGAAAGTTCAAAGTGTATTTGATTGTTTGAAAATTTTATATGTTGACTACTAACAATCTTTTTCCTAAAGTGGTGCTACACTTGAAGTCAGGGAAGTGGATCATGAAATGGGTAATACAGCTTCAAGAATTTGAGTTTGAGTGCAAAGTGGATCACATGAGTTGGTCTCATTTGGCAGATATCCTAGTCAACAGGGAGGTCGAGTTACCAATTTATCCAAGAATAGTGCGAGAGGAGGATAAGGAGGAACCTGACTTGGAAGGGGCCTCCACTATGGGTTCGATGGTGATTACAGAAGGGTAACACAAAAAGCACGTGGAGGTGTGGTCATTCAAGATTCGCACGGCACACTCTTTTTTTCCAAACCTTACAACTTGGAAGAGGTGCATACCAACAATGAGGTGGACTATCTTACTCTACATCTGGGACTAAAGCAATGTATTGAGTTTGGCATATCAAGGTTAGTAGTAAAAGGTGATGCTCTACTACTTTTGGGCCAATGGGAGGTAAAGAGGGATTCTCTCAAGAATTTGTTTTTCTCTATAAAGAAGCTCTTGAAGTTTTTTGAAGCCGTGCAGTTCAAACATGTAAGAAGGGCACAAAACCAGGAAGCAGATTGGTTGTCTAGTAGTCGTGTTCAGACTCATGTGTCGAGTTTGTATGTGGCACTGGCTACTTATGCAGGTAGAGAGACTTTGAAAGATATTGATGATTTCTTGAGTACATATCAATGTTCTGAAGGGCTTTCCAAGCTAAAAAAGAGGAGACTTGTTCAAAGAGCTCGAAAATTCACTATGATAGGAGAGGATCTTATGATGAACGGTAGACATGCGGTGCTGCATCGAATCCTTTACAAGGAGGAGATCGATATGGTATTGGAGCAGTGCCACGAAGAAAGGGGTCTTATCAGGGTAAGGATCAAGTCTTGTTTTGTATTTTAAGAAGTGGTTATTGTGGCCTTCTGTTGTGCGAGATGTGCATTATTGGGGCAAGACGTGCCATCAGTGCCAAGTGATGGGTGAAAGACTACTGGTAGCCGAGTAGCAAGGGGCTATCATAGCACATGATGCTTTTGAAAAGTGGAGTTTGGATGCAATTGGTCCATTGCCCAAGTCAGCAAGCGGTAAGAAGTATGTTGTGGTGGACATAGACTACCTTACCAGGTGGGTCAAGGCTAAAGCGATCAAAGAGGTAAATGCACATACTGTTGCTCAGTTTGTTTTTGATTGCATATGCTGTCATTTTGGAGTACCTTGGGTGCTTATATCAGATTGAGGACACGGCTTCAGAAGTAAGTTGGTGCGTGCCCTAGTGGGGATTCAACACCGATTTTCATCTCCATACCATCCACAGTGTAATGGTTTGGTGGAAAGTGCCAATGGACAGATACTCAAGATGCTTACTAAGTACATCTACCAGCAAGTTGAAGGTTGGGAATCTAACCTTGACAAATGTTTGTGGACTTATAGGACTTCATATAAGGTGGCTACCAACTTTACTCCTTATGAGTTTGTATATGTCAAGGAAGCAGTATTACCTGTACATGTGCAATTAGGGGCTCTCAAAGGTTTGTGGCGAATCGATAAGACTCATCAAGATGTTTTGCAGGATATGATTACAAGTCTTGAAAATTTGAAAATGGATCATGAGGTAGTGGCATATTTTTATGTCAAGCAGCGAGAGAAAAGAGTAGCAAAGTTCAACCAACATTTTCCAAAACAGATGATTGAGAAGGGCGATCTAGTGATGAAGTATGAGAGCTATCTTGACTTCACCTTTTAGAAGAAATTTGAAAAGAAGTGGATAGGACCTTACAAGGTCCATCAAGATTTTCCTAATGGTACTTATGCATTAATGAGGATGGATGGTTTTTTTCTCAAGAACAGGGTTAATGGTTTGCGTCTCAAGCTCTATTTTGAAAGAGAGTTGGTGCCAGCAATGTATCACGTTCTAATGGAGGGGGTTGGGCAACCAACCTAAGTAGTGTTCTCATATGCCATGAATAAAACGATGTACATACGGTCAAGTTTTTTTGGGTTTTCTCATAGTGTGCTCGGTGTTTGCAGGTCTTAAAGTTCTTATGTGGTTGAGCATAAATGCTCAACTAGGGGGTAGACAATGATGGTACAATGACAGTGTGTAGACCATAGAAGATGGCATGGACAAATATGTGCAGGCTAACAGAAGCTTGGCAAAAGGCTAGAGCAGCTAGGAAGATCATGGGTTGACAAGAAACACCGGAAAAATGTATGCCTGATGCCGCTAATAGGCCAGGAAGGGCTCCATAAAGAGCTAATTTGAGTAGCAAGTGAAGGAGATGCAAGATGTAGTCTTTGGGTCCAGGAATATAGAGCTTGAAGTGCTGAAGGAGCAGGTCCAAGCGACTCATCAAACCGAGCTACAAGCCCAAGATCTTGAAGGTTGAAGGTTCAGTGTGTTGCAGATCTTGCCGACAATGGAAGTTGGAGACAGATGGTCCAAGTGGATGTCAAGGTATAGGTGTGTAGTGCTCAAATTCTGGAGCCGACCGGTCTTTTCAGATTACAAATCAAAGCCATCGTTTTTATTTTATGGCCAATTGAAGTTTTGTTGGGGGCTAGGTTGGTGCCCACCTGTCTACATGGGGAATCATGCCATCTGCATTTTTTGAGCCCCAACAAGGTTCTACAGTAGGATATGCATCATACGGAGCTAGCAAAAAGTGATTGCATGTCAAACGGAGCCCGGAGCAGAAAGATATGGAAGCTAGAAGATGGGGTGCCTTTGTTCGAAGTTGATTGCAGATGATTTGATCGGTTTTTGGCGGCCTCATTTTGGGGGCTTGGGGAATTATGAAATGCGACAAGGTGGGGTGAATCCAAAGTCAGTGAAGTAAGTTTGGGACCGGTTTTTTTCGGCTTGGTAATCCAACATTGGAAGGGGACATAAGAGCCTGGGGAAGGAAGGCCAAGGGAAAAAAACATAGGCTTGAAGTGTTTAAAAAAAAAGGTTTGCAGTGCTTAAGAGGCTGTGGGGTGTGGGCTTGCCACATGGCAGCGAGTACGCCCACATGCGCAGGGAAAAGGCAGGGTGGCCAGTGTATAACCGCCACAAAGTGGAACCCCATTGATGTGAGAAGGCAGAGTGAGCTTGTGAGCTTCCTAGTGATGGCGACTCAGCGGGGGATCTACGCCGGTGGCGCTCCGGGCGGCCTGGGTGGTGATTTTGGACAAGTTGGCAAATGTGTGCTAGCGGCGCGGCCGGCCAGCAGGCAGTTGTTGTGCAATGAAGTGGGCGCCCTTAGGGGTTCAGTCTTGCGCTCAAGGGGGCCCCCATTTTGAGGAGATGAGTCACACCCCTCCAATAGCGAGGTTGCTATTGCCTGCGCAACAGAGGGGTCCCGCAGTGAAGGTAGTGAGAGAGAGGAAATTCCACAGGGAAGGGATCCCGTGGATAGTGAGCCAAAGCAAGAGGAGTTCAAAGGCCCAAGGCTGGTCAAAGATGAACCAAAGGGTCCTATCCTGCCCATGGGAAATAGGAAGGAGTTCAAACGCCTAAAAGGGTAAGTGGAAGGAGTAAGGAGGCAACTACCAAGGCAGGTGGCAAGATGGAGCAAACAAAGAGCAAGAATGTGTGTACCATGCAGATACCAAAAACCAAGAAAGTGCCAAGTGGTGGCCATACAAGGAAATTTCTAAAGGAATCTCTAGTTAATTGTACGAGCTAGATAGCTCCTTGTGTTTTTCATTTTTAGCCTTAGCCAAGCCTTATAAAAGGGCATAGAAGTGATTTTTTGGGGGCTTTTTTGCCAGAGAGAGTGATTGGAGTTTTTCAAGCTTGTGTATTGCAAGTTTTCCATTGGAGGTGCATACTTGACTCTACTATCTCCCTATGCAATAATACCAAAAATTTGGCCCTACTTCTTGTGTTGCTTCTCTTGAAACCCCTCCTTTTCTCTTGCTCTTTGTGTACTTGCCGCTGTTTGCAGAGGGTTTGCTTGTAGCTTGAAGGGTTCTACCAAGAGGGCAAAATTGGGGTGTTGTGAGCCGGAACGGGTAATTTGAGTAGTGTGGGCGTGTTTGTGTTGAAAGGTGTTTTTTTTGCAAGGTGTGAGGAGGTGGCTCGGTATGATAGTGGAGTTGCTAGTGCAAATTAGCCAATTTGAAGGTGTTATTAGAGAGGTTAGGGGTGTTGTGGAATCCCTGGGCTATAGAGAGGCAAACATTTTGTGTGCTGGGTGTGTCCCCTATTCCCCCTCTCCAACGTAGGTGAGGACTCTATCTTTACTTAGGGTCAACATCAGCATTACAGTCTCCTTTCACAGAAGACTCAACAATGGCTGCATTTGTAGTAGAACCAGCATTTGCAGTAGAACCACCCTCTTTCTTCTTAGCCTCATTGGCCTTCAACTTAGGACATGACTTGATCAAGTGATCACTAGCTTTACAATAATGGCAACGCATCGTCTTTTTGCCCTTATCACCAGAATTGCCAGACGAAGTGTTGCCAACAAAAGCATTAGGAACACTATTTTTGCCGCTCGCAGCAGAACCATAAGAAGTGGTTGCATTGCTGTTACCACCCTTTCTTTGAGAAGCAATAAAAGCCTGTTCAAGTGCACGTTGTCTAGTCTTGTTTTTTATGGAAAGTGACTCTTGCAACAGCAATGTGCATAATGCATCAAACTTGACAACTTCAGGATTTCCTTGGGTCATAAGTCTCCAAGTACTAGCAAAAGTCTGGTAAGAATCTGGTAAGGCATCAAGAACAGTCTGCACAAGGGAACTGTTTGAAATGACTTCACCTGCAGAAATAAGTTGCTCATTGATATCCTTGACACTAGAAAGGAAAGTGTCCATATCATCTTCCTCATGCATAATCTCTGACTCCAGCTCTTTACGCAGCAAAGCAATTTTAGCCTCATAGCGACTTGCATAAAGACTAGCCAAAATATCCCAAGCCTGTTTTGCAGATTTTGCTGAACGGATGTGAGGAACAATGGTGCACTTCACAGATAATGTAATCAATGCATGAGCCTGCGCATCCTTAACATCCCAATGAGCTTTTTCTACCGTAGGCAAAACAACTCTAACAGCAGCAATCCTTGCAGCAAGACCTGCAACATCCTCAACATCGCCTACATCCTCAGAACCAGGACGTACATCAATGCCCTACACAATGTTCTAGACGCCCTTTGACACAAGAACATGTTGCATCATATAAGCCCACATAGGGTAGTTGTCCCCATCCAACCTGTCCCCAACAGCAAACATCTTGAACACATCTGTGTTGTTGTTGTCAGCCATGGTAAATGTTGCACATGATGTGAAAACTGCCCGAAAATAGGAGAAATGGAGCGACAAGAACACATGCTATATAGCACAAACTGCAGAAGACTATAGGGCACCTGTTATGCAGAAAATGGCACTGACAAAAGTTTTGGACAAAATGATGAAATTACCTGTGCAGACCTGCCTGTAGTGGAAAGAGAGGACAAAATGACCCCAAATCGAGAATCTGAGCAGACCAAGCTCTATGAGCTATCCCAAAGTATTTGTCAACCTGAAAACGCTCGCCAAAGCTCCCTGAAATCGGAGAAAGTGAGCAAGTGTGTACTGGAGCAGCTGGCGACTAAGCCCGGGAGGATGCAATCTACTCTGATACCAATTGTTGGAATTAGGGTTGCAAAGAAACACACACAGCTTGGAGAAGACGAAGGAAGCTCAAGGTACACAATAAAGAGTGTATTACTTAGTGTGCAATGAAAATATAGATAGCCCTAGAGTGATGGGTGTTTAAAGAGGGAAAAAATGCCCCGGCGGTCCTAGTGTGTTCACACACATCACTACCACATGTATATGGTAACAAATTCATGCGTATTATGTTGTACGGTTATGAATCAAAGAGTGAGTTGTTTCTATACTTATCTTTGCCTAGACATCTTTAGCCAATCGTCTTTTTGAACATCTTGTTCATTAGTGTGTATTCATAGCCATTTTTCGGCTTTCCATAATTGCCACAGTAAGTTACCTCACCCTATCAAATCACTCAAACATTTTGGTTATCCCTACCATTTCACTGTACATAGGCATGTGTGAGTTAGGGACTTTCTCCATATTTTCTTAAAACCCTCAACTAGCTAGTCACTAGGCTAGTTGAGCCAAAAAAATAAATAAAATAAAAAATAAAAAATACTATGGCCCATTTGTGTATAAATATTTCATTGTATTTAGGGCCTAAATAAAAGGATTTTTCATAGTTATTTTGGTATTTATTTAAATATTTCTACCTATGGTGTGTTATTTATGCTATTGACTCACCATTACCATATTTTTCCTTACCATTTTGCATACTCTTTATTCCGTATAAAAATAATTTCATGCAACCTTCTCTTATTTTTGGTGTAACTACATCCCAATAAAAATCCAAAAAAACTAGTTTTATTTATGTGTATATTTTTTCACTATTGTGATTTTTTTCCTTCCTACATCTATTCTCTATTACTCTCATAAATTAGACCACCAAAAATATTCATCTTTTTATGGTAGACTTATAATGAGAGAGATTTATTTTGACCCCTTTATATTTTTTTCACCTATATTATTTATATTTGACATGTACATATTTTTTTTAGACCCCTCTATTTGATTTTCTTAGTTGTACTATTCACTTATATCATGATCTCAACAATATCTTCAATTATAGACCTACCAAATAAGTTCAAGGGAATGTGGAATGCATGCATGCACCATGGGGGGCTCACTCTTGGAGGTATTCAAAAGAATCATCCAAAGAAGGACCTCACAAGGATTTTGTGCAGTGGAAAAAAAAAGTCGGTTTTGCTGCATTTTTAAAAATCACAAGCTCCCGAATTTGAAAAGGTGATACAAACAAAAGTTGTAGCTCGTGAGCTAAAATTTCACCTCAAAGTTTTTCATATTTTTTTGAGTTACGAGCTGTGAGCTATGATTTTATTGGTGGACCCTAGTTTGCCCATGCTATGTAGCCACACTCCTTCTTCCACTTTATCATTTTTCTCTTTCACACACAATTCTCCACTCATCATCCCCACCTCTCTCACAACTCCTCTCGGCACCCTACTCACCTTCTTCTCAACCTTGAAGAATAAGAGAAACCATGGTGAACTCATATCTCCTACACACACTTCCATTCCAAAATTGACCATCTACTCTCATTTTTCCTCTTCCAGATTACCCATATCTATAAAAAAACCACAAAATTCAGCCTCTTCTCTTGAAAGACAGCACCATGTTGATTGATTACTCATATTCAATCACCTTGGCTCTCAAGGAAGGTCAAGAGTGGAGAAAAAACATACCGTCAAAGCTAGTGGACCGTCAACAAGCGTCAAAATTGACCCTACTCAAGACACTCGGAGCATCAACATTGTAAGAAATCCATATTTTCTTACCTATTAAGAGTTTTTTCTTCCTTATTTGTATCCTATTATGATACTTCCATTGTAAATATCCAATTCTATTTGTAAATCAATAAAATACTAACTCTACTAATTTACTAACACTAACCTACTATGAAAAGTCCTATCACCTCCACTTCTCTCCTTTCTCTCTTCTTCATCTATCCCCACCAACTTTTTGATAATTCCAAGCAAAAAAAATTAGATAAGTGCTGAAAATCTAACCCAACCATGGTTAGAGGAGTAACCCTAGCCCTCAAAATTGCTATAAAAGGAGGGTGTGGCTAGCACAAATGGGGGGAGCCATAAGCAAGAGCACTATGCTATAGCTTGAAAATCCAAGCTCAACCTCTCTAGAAGGAGCTCTTGAATGGAAGCTCATTGTCTTATGCATATGCATGTGTTGTATTAGGGGTGATTAGCAAGGAAACTCTATGCCATTGTAAGAGAGAGTGATCATTCAATTGAGAGTAGGAAATCTATCATTTCTCCTACTAGTGTAAGCCCAACATTTGCTGAATCAAGGAGGGTGGATTTGGACTAAGCTTGGATACTTTGTCTCTCTTCCAACGTAAAGTAATGGACAACAATGATGTGTAAGTGTCTTGGTGTTTTATTTAAGTTCTTGATAGCTTGTCTCTGGGTGTTGTCATCAGTTTAGCCATAAATCCCACATATTGTAAGAGGGCGACAGGGTGGAGAGGACTCCGCTGGCCTTAAGACAGTGATTGGGTGTCTTTTCTTGTGATGTGTAGTGGTGTAATTTACTCAAGCTATGTTGAACAAATACTAATCTCACTTTGATTGGTCGTGACAGATTTGTAAGAAGGTATTAATGCAACAAGCATCCCCTCACCCTTTCCTCTTTTTCTTCCATATATAATTGTGTTTGCTTGATCACTATTGAACATTTCAAAGCAGCCCGAGCACTCTCTCTCTCTCTCTCTCTCTCTCTCTCTCTCTCTCTCTCTCTCTCTCTCTCTCTCTCTCTCTCTCTCTCTCTTTACGCGTCCTAGTTCGCATCTAAAACTAGGTGGTGCCCCAAATTTGTGTAGGGTTAGGTTGCGGGTTTGTGTGTGTGTTTGTTGTTTTTTCCAACCCCAACCCAATTGAGCAGCACGGGAGCCTAGAAGGATGCTAAGAGGCCACTCTTCTTGTTGCCCGCCCCGGACCGCCTCAAATTGGTGCCCCCACGGAGGAACCAACTTGTGTATGTTTTTGTGTAGGGTGAACCTTTAGCATAGTCAAGTAGGTTGCATGAATCACGAGAATCTATATGATCCTTTCATTCCGATTGCAAGGCAAAAGGTACACATAATTGTTAGTACTAAGTTGCAATTTCAACGTGTAATTCGTAGAATTTTAGGTCCCCTTAGGTTGGCAGAGATAAACGCATCAGTAAATCCCTTTATTTTGCCTCTCATTAGGTATGACCTTAGTTTGGACGTCTATATTTTTGTTCTGTTTTAAGCATTAGGTCATGCATAGATGATGGATAATGGCCCAGGAATAGAGGTTTTCCCCTTCCATTTCACTCGACACATTAGAATAAACGTTGCCATTAGTAGGAAGATCCACTTTCAACAACGTATGGTGTTCATGTTTGGTGCCCAAAGAGTAGGAGAAATTCTCGCGTCACCAAACCCTGTCATTCTACCTCTTATTGATTATCATAGGTCATTTGATGTGAATATTTTTATTTTGTTGTAGATTAGATTGCAATTTTGAAAATATTATTGTGTAAATCTTTTAAAGAAAGAAAAAACAAAAACGCGTCACTTTGAAATCAATTCAATGGAGAGCCAACGCCAAATGTCTGGATATCCTCTTTTCTTTAGAGAGCCTGGAGATGATGCAGAATTATTTTTAGCAAATTTCAAGATGTCTTGTCGTATCAAGAGGATAGTAACTGATCAAGAACGCGTAGAGATGTTTGAAGTGGTCCTTAGGAAAGATGCTAGCACTTGGTTTGACTCGTTGCCTGAGGAAGTTAAAGGGAATTACACGGAAGTTGTGAATCATTTCAAGAGATACTTCTTTGATCCCCAAAACACTCAAAAACTATGGCAAGACATTGTTTCTCATAAGCAAAAAGACCTAGATGACTACTACTTGTACAAGCAAGAGTTTCTACGTCTTTGGGCTGTATGGGTGAGAAATGTTGCTAACCCTGGTGATGGTGCAGAATTTCTAAAGAAGGAGAGGTTCATAGCCGGACTCTTTCCTGACCTTAAGATAAAAGTTGAGGCGGGTGCACCTGCTACCTTTGATGCAGCTGAAACTAGGGCTGCTGAGAAATATAGAAAACTCAAGTGCCTAAGGGGAGAGGTTCCAATAGAAGGTCTTAGACCCAAAGGTAAGTCACAAGCATCAACATCTAGGGAGATTTCTGAGGTAACGACGGTGATTGAGAAGTTAAATGAATCTTTAAGAAGCTTGTCAATTCACCTTGCACAAGCTGTAGGTCCAAAGGGACAAGCAAAGAAGTCTGAAGAGCGAGATCCACGACCAAGGAGAGTCTTGCAATGTTGGAATTGCGGAGAGTCTGGACATGGGATGTATAATTGTCCTTGGCCCTGTGGGGAGCCAGGGAGAATTAACTTGAATTACCCAGTGATGAATGCAGGTGAAGGAACTGGTCAACAACCAAGGCTTCTACAAAGGCCAAATGGAGCAAGACCACCTCCACAAGGAGTGGAAGGAGTTCCACCTTTTCCAGACCCAAATGTGCATGTGGTAGAGGTGACAAACTCAAATGAGGTTGACATGGAAGCAAATGGCATTAAGCGTGGCCGAGGAAAAGTTAAAGAGAAAGAAGGTGTCACATCACAGAATGACCATGGACGAGGCAAGAAGGCAAAGGAGACCAAGGAAGATAAGAGGACTCGACGTCGTATCAATCTCCAAGACTTCCCTCTTGGACATGGCATGGCTCCATACAACCTATTGGAAGACATGAGAGGTAAGGGTCCTGATATCTCATGGCCTCAGTTTCTTGCATTATGCCCACAAGTTAGGAGGGATTTAACGAAGGCAGTTAGCACTAGGAGAAAGATAAAAGAGAGTGTTCTTGTTGTAAAATTTGCACATGCTGAAATGAATGAGGATATTACACCTGTGCTAGATTGTTACATCAAAGGAAGATTGGTTAGGAAAGGTCTAGTGGATGGGGGTGCACAAATTTGCATCATGATAGAAGGACTCATGCAAAGACTAGGCATGCACATCCATGAGACACCTGAAATTAAAGTCAAAATGGCAAACAATAGCAAGGCTAGGTGCGTAGGCATTTGTAAAAATGTCTCTGTGGAGGCCTTTGGCATTAAGAAGGCAGTGGATTTCTATGTCATGTCTACCAAAGGAAATGGTTACCCATTTATCCTAGGGAGACCATGGCTAATGAAAATGCGAGCTTTGTAGGATTGGGAGAGTGGAAAGCTAATTTGCAGAAATGAAAATCATAAGAAGGTTGTCTTTGACATGAAGGAGCAACTCCAAGAGGAGCTCCATGAAGAATCATCTCAAAGTGAGACGGAGGAAGGCTGGACTGATAGCACTTCAGAAGGAGAAAGTAGCGGTGGCAGCATTACTGAAGAGGAGTCTTCCATCGAAGTCATGGGGGTAAAGTTTAATCCAAACAACCAAGAGACCTCTTGCCCAGGTTTGGAAGAGGTAGGTTCCCAAGAGAACCAAAATGTGCAAGATAAAGGAATGTTAGAAGGTATGTTGTCTACAACACTTACAAAGGATGAAAGAGAGGAGCTCAAAGGTGTGTTAAGGAAATTTCCTAGGCTTTTTGCTAAAGACTACACCGATGTGTGTGGAGTAGATGCTGTTCAACACAAAATGAGTTGAAGCCAGAGGCCACACCTAAGGCTCAGAAGCTACGAAGGCTAGGAGTCATCAAGGAGCAGGCTTTACTCAAGGAGGTAAGAAAGCTTCTAGCAGCAGGTTTCATTTATCCAGTGGAGAATTCAGAGTGGGTCTCTCCCATTGTTGTCACTCCTAAGAAAAATGGCAAGTGGAGGGTGTGTGTGGATTACCGTCCACTCAATGAGGCAACAAAAAGAGATCACTTTCCCCTCCCATTTCAAGATGAGATACTAAATGAGGTAGCTGTTCATGAGAAGTACACTGTGTGTGATGGCTACTCGGGTTACTTTCAAATAGGTATCGCATTGGAAGATCAATTGAAAACAACCTTCATCACTCCTTGGGGTTGTTATGCTTTTAGAGTCATACCATTTGGACTGACAAATGCTCCTGCAATTTTCCATCGCTTCATGAACATGGTGTTTCAAGCATTCTTTGGAAAGTAAATAAGGGTGTTCATTGATGATTTCTGCATTTATAGCTCAAAATCATTGCATCTACAAAATGTAGAAGAAGGTTTAAAAAAACTTTACGACATGGGAGGTCAACTCAACCCGGACAAGTGTCACATAGGTGAGGATGAAGTGATCTTGCTTGGTCACAAGGTTTCCTATAAAGGCATTGAGGTGGATCCTTCAAAGGCAAAGGCTCTTATTGAGCTCCCATCACCCAAGAATCTCAAAGAGGTCATCTCATTCATTCAAAAGGTGAAGTATATGTCACGCTTTATTCACTTGGCTTCGGAGTTGCTTCATCCTTTGCAAAAGTTGACACAACAAGTAGAATTTGCATGGTATTATGAGCTTGAAGAGTACTTTTGTAACATTAAAGTCATTTTGTCAGAGCTACCAACACTCATGCCTCCTTGTTGGGGGTACACATTCTTTGTTAGCTCTAGTGTTGGGAAGGAAACAATTGGTGCAATTTTACAAGATCCCCACAGTACCAGGATGCGACCCATCTACTTCGCTAGTAGGGTCATGAATGCTTTGGAGAGAGGCTACACGGAGGCAGAACTCATGATGCTTTCTCTCATGTTTGCGGTGAGAAAGTTTAGATCCTACTTGCTACCAAAACCTTTTGTAATTCTCACTGCAGAAAATTTATTTCCTTGGGTGTCATCTCAAATGAATCTTAGCACCAGGATCTCAAAGTGGATTATGGAATTGCAAGAGTTCCAATACTCTTTCAAGGTAGAAGATAGTGTGCATGCACAATTGGTAGAGATCCTTACATATAGGGGACATGAGAAGGAGATTAAGGTGCCTGAAGTAAAGACCCTACCATTGCCACCACCTAAAAGTATTCCTAATGCTTTTACCTTGTTCTTTGATGGAGCTTTTCGACGAGTCACAGGAAAAGAAGGGGGAGGGCTAGTATTGCTCAACCCAAGTGGAAAGGTGGTCATGAAAGAGAAGGTCATTCTACCAGGTTCAACTAGCAACAATGAAGCAGAATAAGACACACTACTTCATGATTTAAAGATATGCATTGGCCAATGTATACAACGTCTCATGGTAAAAGGGGATGCACTTCTCATTGTGAAGCAAATTTTAGGCATTTGGGCATGCAAGAATGAAAGCTTAAGGACAAAAGTTCATGCCATTCGTAGGATATTTAATCAATTTGAAGAAGTGCAACTATATCATATTCCTAGGAAACAAAATGAAGATGCCGATTTACTTGCATAACAAGCAGTTACATGTGTTGAGAAAGAAGTGCAGGTCATCATGGTGGCAGCAACTGTCAAGCAACCGAGATACCAGGGATTGGAGTCATTGAATTCCATTATTAGCTACATTTTGGAGGGTGAGTTTCCACAAGACTTCACGAAGGCTCAGAAGAGGAGACTCATGAAAAAGGCAAGCGCGTATCTCTTTCTAGAAGGATCCCTCTATCAAAGAGGGAAGGATCAAGTGTGCAGAAGAGTACCAACTATCAAGGAAATTCCAACCATTCTAAAATGTTTGCATGAAGAGGCATGTGGTGGTCATTTTGCCCAAGAGTTAACTGTGAAGAAGATCTCTCTTGCGGGGTATGTTTGGCCAAGTCTGCATGTGGATGTCCAACATTGGTGTAAAAGCTGTCACAATTGTCAGGTAAATGGGAATAGAAGATTGGTTTATGGTCCAAGGCAAATCGTGCTTGCAAATGGACCCTTTGAAAAGTGGGGCATTGATGCTATGGGTCCTCTACTTAGGACAAAAAATGGTAAACTCTACATTCTAGTGGCTATAGACTATATGACTAGGTGGGTGGAAGCACAAAGTGTGGCAAAGGTAAATGAGAGGACAATGAGCAAATTTGTCTACACTCACATTTGTCGTAGATTTGGTACACCTTTGGAGATTGTTTCTGATAATGGTCCAGGGTTTAGAAAGGGCTTGTTCACAGAGGTCTGTGAAGAACTTCACATTCTACATCGTCATAGTACACCCTACTATCCCCAATCCAATAGTCTGGTAGAAAAAGCTAATGGTGTCATTGCAGGCATCATTAGAAAGATGGTGAGAAACAAGACAAAGTTGTGGGATGACTTCTTGGATGGTGCCTTGTGGGCGTATCGAACCACATATAGGGAAGCCACAGAGTTCACACCATTTCACTTGGTCTATGGCCAAGAGGCTTTACAACCCATTGAGCTCAACATTCCAACAATGTGACTTCATGGCAAGATGATCAAGAAGCATGGATGGATCGACTTCTTACCTTAGCTGAGCTTGAGTGGAAAAGAGAAGCAGCATACGAGTGCTAAAAGAGGAAAGCCACACAAACGAAGGAAAAGCTTGACAAGAAACTGAAGGACAAAGGCATCAATGAAGGAGATCTTGTGCTAAGGTATGACAATCGACTCGATAATCGTTTTGATGCCAAATTTGAAACTAGATGGCAAGGGCCATACATAGTTAAGAAGGCTTTCAATTCAAGTTACTATCATCTTATGGACTTGAATGGGAAAGAGCACTCTAGAAAGGTAAATGGTTATCTTTTGAAGCCCTATTTGAGTCGCCTTCTACCAAAGGATCTACTAAAGACCTGTCAAAGGGCAGCTGTCTCATGTAAGTATTGCTACATGAAGCACGAGTGTAACTCAAACCAAAATTCTGAGGGGCCAAACAATGAAGATCTCGTCAAGGACTCTGAAGCACTCTCTTTGGAAAAGATGCTCTATGATGGTACATGAATATACCATCATCCTGAGGGAGGGCTAATGATAGCCGTTTTTCGGTTTTCCATAATTTACATAGTAAGCTACCTCACCCTATCAAATCACTCAAACATTTTGGTTATCCCTACCATTTCACTGTACATAGGCGTGTGTGAGTTAGGGACTTTCTCCATATTTTCTTGAAACCCTCAGCTAGCTAGTCACAGGGCTAGTTGAGGCAAAAAAATAAAAAAAATAAAAAAATAAAAAATATTATGACCCATTTGTGTATAAATATTTCATTGTATATAGTGCCTAAATAAAAACATTTTTCATAATTATTTTGGTATTTATTTAAATATTTCTACCTATGGTGTGTTATTTATGCTATTGACTCACCATTACCATATTTTTTCTTATCATTTTGCATACTCTTTATTCCATATAAAAATAATTTCATGCAACCTTCTCTTATTTTTGGTGTAACTACATCCCAATAAAAATCCAAAAAAACTAGTTTTATTTATGTGCATATTTTTTCACTATTGTGATTTTTTTCCTTCCTACATCTATTGTCTATTACTCTTATAAATTAGACCACCAAAAATATTCATCTTTTTATGGTAGACTTATAATGAGAGAGATTTATTTTGACCCCTTTATATTTTTTCCACCTATATTATTTATATTTGACATGTACATATTTTTTTTAGACCCCTCAATATTTGATATTCTTAGTTGTACTATTCACTTATATCATGATCTCAACAATATCTTCAATTATAGACCTACCAAATAAGGTCAAGGGTATGTGGAATGTATGCATGCACCATGGGAGGCTCACTCTTGGAGGTATTCAAAAGAATCATCCAAAGAAGGACCTCACAAGGATTTTGTGCAGTGGAAAAAAAAAGTCGGTTTTGGTGAATTTTTAAAGATCACATACTCCCCGAATTCGAAAAGGTGATACAAAAAAAAGTTGTAGCTCGTAAGCTAAAATTTCACCTCAAAGTTTTTCATATTTTTTTGAGTTACGAGCTGTGAGCTATGATTTTATTGGTGGACCCCAGTTTGCCCATGCTATGTAGCCACACTCCTTCTTCCACTTTATCATTTTTCTCTTTCACACACACTTCTCCACTCATCATCCCCACCTCTCTCACAACTCCTCTCTGCACCCTACTCACCTTCTTCTCAACCTTGAAGAATAAGAGAAACCATGGTGAACTCATATCTCCTACACACACTTCCATTCCAAAATTGACCATCTAGTCTCATTTTTCCTCTTCCAGATTATCCATATCTATAAAAAAACCACAAAATTCAGCCTCTTCTCTTGAAAGACAGCACCCTGTTGATTGATTACTCATATTCAATCACCTTGGCTCTCAAGGAAGGTCAAGAGTGGAGAAAAAACATACCGTCAAAGCTAGTGGACCGTCAACAAGCGTCAAAATTGACCCTACTCAAGACACTTGGAGCATCAACATTGTAAGAAATCCATATTTTCTTACCTATTAAGAGTTTTTTCTTCCTTATTTGTATCCTATTTGGATACTTCCATTGTAAATATCCAATTCTATTTGTAAATCAATAAAATACTAACTCTACTAATTTACTAACACTAACCTACTATGAAAAGTCGTATCACCTCCACTTCTCTCCTCTCTCTCTTCTTCATCTATCCCCACCAACTTCTTGATAATTCCAAGCAAAAAAAATTAGATAAGTGCTGAAAATCTAACCCAACCATGGTTAGAGGAGTAACCCTAGCCCTCAAAATTGCTATAAAAGGAGGGTGTGGCTAGCACAAATGGGGGGAGCCATAAGCAAGAGCACTATGCTATAGCTTGAAAATCCAAGCTCAACCTCTCTAGAAGGAGCTCTTGAATGGAAGCTCATTGTCTTATGCATATGAATGTGTTGTATTAGGGGTGATTAGCAAGGGAACTCTATGCCATTGTAAGAGAGAGTGATCATTCAATTGAGAGTAGGAAATCTATCATTTCTCCTACTAGTGTAAGCCCAACATTTGCTGAATCAAGGAGGGTGGATTTGGACTAAGCTTGGATACTTTGTCTCTCTTCCAACGTAAAGTAATGGACAACAATGATGTGTAAGTGTCTTGGTGTTTTCTTTATGTTCTTGATAGCTTGTCTCTGGGTGTTGTCATCAATTTAGCCATAAATCCCACATACTGTAAGAGGGCGACAGGGTGGAGAGGACTCCGCTGGCCTTAAGACAGTGATTGGGGTGACTTTTCTTGTGATGTGTTGTGGTGTAATTTACTCAAGCTATGTTGAACAAATACTAATCTCACTTTGATTGGTCGTGACAGATTTGTAAGAAGGTATTAATGCAACAAGCATCCCCTCCCCCTTCCCTCTTTTTCTCACATATATAATTGTGTTTGCTTGATCATTGTTGAACATTTCAAAGCAGCCCGAGCACTATCTCTCTCTCTCTCTCTCTCTGTCTCTCTCTCTCTCTCTCTCTCTCTACCCGTCCTAGTTCGCATCCAAAACTAGGTGGTGCCCCAAATTTGTGTAGGGTTAGGTTGCGGGTTTTTGTGTGTGTTTGTTGTTTTTTCCAACCTCAACCCAATTGAGCAGCACGGGAGCCTAGAAGGGTGCTAGGAGGCCACTCTTCTTGTTGCCCGCCCCGGACCGCCTCAGTATTTATTATGATTAAAACTCCTACACACACCCCTAAACACCAGGCCCTCCTACGTTCCTGGGAGGACCAAGACACTGGCTTTGGATATTTTGTGTCTGTAGGACTTGAGTGACCCACTGTCTATAATTCCTTTACTGTTTGAGAGGTGTTAGGTGGTTTCTCCTTGGATATAGACTGGATTCCTACTCATGGCTATTGTAGTCTTTTGGCTCAGTCGGCAGGTTAATCCAATTCTACTCACCTTTGCTTAAGAAAATTGTATTTTGACAATTACGGGAACATGCTACCTATTGCACATATGATGACTTTTGGGAAGAATAGGAAAAGCTTGGCGGGTATCATCTACTGACTACTCAATGAAAACCTTACTTTTTCAAATTAGCTGACAAATCCTTAAAACTCCTACCGGAGTAATGTCTTCCTGGAAGACGTTATTAGATAGTGTATTAAAATTTATGACAAAAAAATCTACCCTTTTCAGGGACACTCCAACTTGGCACTTCGAGGCTAAAGACTTTTTTTTAACTCATGTTTTTGATGAGGCAGTACGCCCATACACAATGGGCCTATTGCCAAAACCCATTGTGTATGGCGCCTAGGTTAGGGTGGGTACACACACACACACACTTGGTCACAACACACACACACTTGGTCACAACACACACACACACACACACACACACACACTTTGTAACAACATCTCAACATCTGGCCTTGATAGCATTTGGGGGGCTTCTGATTGTGTCTTGAATCACTATATCTGGCTACAAAATATGCCATCCAACAAGTTACACTCAAACTTGATGTTTGTTGCCTTATGGGAGTTTTACCTCATGCTTTACATAATAATTAACTACTATCTTTTTCTATGGTGAACACTATGGCTAAGAGAAGCTATCTACTATGCTGTTTTGGTAGCATGGTACCTCTAAAAACCTAACCCTATGGAACTAGACCCTTGTGGAAATAACCCTACCCTATATGGTGTCTATATGGCGTCTCCCAACTTAAACCACCGGGTTGAATCCTATGCAGTATCTGTTGCCACAATCCTCTTCCTCTTTTGATGATGATCGGGGGCCTGGCGAGGCTTGTAGCTCTGCTTTTTCATAAAATCTCCTCCTCTTTAGGGCCTCTCACGATCCCGATGAAGATTGTGCGCTATGAAGGGCTTGCAGGGTATGGCCTTACCTGGTTTTCTGTGATGACTACTGTCATACTTCTCTGACCCCTATAATAAGGTGAGGGTTTTTTCCCTTCACTTAGACTTGGTCGCCCTTGGCTTGTTGGAGAAAATTTAGGGAGTACTCCTGCTCATAGGTTATATAATTTTGAAACTCAAAATCTCAAATGCTTAGTTCCTTGCTCTGTTGGGTGATTATAACAGGTTTTTTCACCTTAGGATAACCTAGTTACTGATTTTTGCACATCAACAGAGGTTTTTTTTCTTCTTGCCTCGTACAGATTACATACATACTCACTCTAGTTTTTGTTGCTTTACTAAAAAGTGGCATGAATTCTAACGGACATATGGTTAGTGATCGAGATGTTTTAATACCTAAATGTGCTATATGGGGAAACTCTTTTGAATGTGCTAATCACAGGTTGTTATTCTGGATGCTATGTGATGGTTCATATTCCTTCGGTAAGTATTCTGGTGCTTCTTGCCTGGTATTGATTTCATACATACTCTGGTTTGTTTCTGCTATATTAACAAATGGCATCAAGTCTGACATGCATATGGATAATGATTGGGTTTCTTGTGCTACCTAATTGGGTTGCATTATGCTGATATGAAGGAAACTGTTCTGACTTACAAAAGAATCGGTTATTGGCTATAATTTGACTGATGAGATTGATTCCTAATAGTGGGCTAAACTCTGGCACTATTTTGTGAGAAAGTCCTTGTTCTAGGGTAGTGTTTAAATTGAAGCTTGGACACAATACAAGAAGCTTTTGAAATACTGCTGGTCTTTTTGACTTGAAAATTAAATGGTTTTTTGTGGGGCTTCAGCCCTGCTCACTTTACTTTAGAAATCACTCTATGCAATCTTTGAAGTAGTGGCTTATCATGGAAATTTATGAAAAATTGGTGCTTTTGCCATTAATTTGATACTTATGGTGAGTATAAAGTTGAGAGCCTAGTGGCATTGCTGGTTATGCTACCAAAACCTGATTTTCGAAGACTGCAGTTGTTTATTTCGTTATGATACATACAGTTTGTAGAAAAATACCATGACTATCTATTTGTATTTGGCTTAATCTCTCTATTGAGATGGGGGTGCTTGTTTACTTTGATTTACCTATAGCCTCTTTACTGAATACTAGCTGACTTTTTGGGCCTTGGTGAAAGGGCGGTGGTAATGCATTAATGGCTGGCTTTTGAAACCATGCCTATGAGAACCACACCCTAAGGAAGGGAGGGGTTTTGTTACCAAGAAGAAAAAAAAAAACAAAGAAAAGGCCCTTGCCACTTACCATACCCCTCTCCCAAAGTTAACCACCAGTGGGCCGCCGCCAGATTGGCCACACCCCTCCAATATCACCACAAGACGATCTCTCTCTCTCACTGCCCAGCCCCGCCCATATTCACTCTCTCCTACACACCTGCTGCATCATCCAGCCAATAGGCACCGTTGGTATCTCTGCCACACTTCAGCCCGACGGGCCGCCATAGATAATATCCTCTCTCTCTCTCTCTTCCAAATATTCTCTCTCTCTCTCTCTCTCTCTCTCTCTCTCTCTCTCTCTCTCTCTCTCTCTCTCTCTCTCCTCTGTGCTTGTACACACTCCAGCCACGGTAGGCCGTACCCCCATCTCTGCTTGTCCACACCCCCCACCACGGCAGGCCTTAGGGCAAGTATCACCTCACCCTCCCTCCATCTCTCTCACCCTCTCTTCTCTCTCTCCTCTAACCCCCATCATATCCTCTCTCTACCCTATCTCGTCCCAACCCCTCTCTCTCTCTCTCTCTCTCTCTCTCTCTCTCTCTCTCTCTCTCTCTCTCTCTCTCTCTCTCTCTCTCTCTTGGTGGGAACCCCCCCCGCCCCCATCTACTCTTTCTCTCCTCCTCTCGTTGACTAAAACACCCCTCCCTCTCCCCTCCTTGTCGCGCCCGCTGTCCAATACCACTGTCCCCAGGCCTTGCGTTCCTCTGCTCCTGCCGCACATGGTTCTTCCATACACCACACCCCAACCCTATCCCCTCATTCCCTCCCTCACCATCTCCCCCCTCCCCCATTCTCACTCTCTCTCGTGCCCTGTCTCGTCCGCACCCTGTCCGCGCCCTGTCCGGATCCACTGGACCACAAGGTCGCGCACCTGTTGCACTGCCGCAACCGCACACTATACACACCCACACCCACACCTGCTATGCACCCACACGCTCACGCACACACACACACACACACACCCCCTTTTAACCATAGTCACCCCCCTATTTCTGCGTTGTCTGCACTACCAGAAACCGAAAAAAAAAAAAAAATAATAAATAATAAATAATATAAAATATATATATATATATATATATATACATATGTATGTATATATATATATATATATTGCATACAAGCCCGTTCCCACCACACGCTTGCGCACACATACAAATACACACACATCTGTCAACATGCACCCATACATATACACACACACGCATATACGCACATAAATACAAAAGCACCCGAAGGAGGTCTATGATTACGACATGGACAAAAAGGAAGGAACACGCAAAGCACGCGCCGCCAACAACAAAAAAGGAGAAATGCACCGAAGGCATGCTCCGGTCGACCCCGAAAAGAAGTACGCTCTACACCGACGCACCGGCAACACACTATTTTCCGACAACACGCAACCACGATGACATTTTCAGTAGTTTATAGGGTATTTTCATCATTTCTTCACTTTTCAACCAAGAAGTTATAAAATCCCCACTTTGTAAATTTCCTCTCTCTAGAAGATGGTCACAAAGGCCCACCTAGAGATTCCCATATTTTAATAACCTCCCAAAACAAAGCGAGGGTCAACCATACCGGGCCCACCACTTGCTTTGTCTCCCCGATTAAGCTTACCCTAATCACACGGGGATTACCATAATCCAAGCAGCCACACCAACACATATAACTTTGGCACTGAGAGGTCACTATCGGGGGGGGGGGGAATTCATGAGAAGTCAGCACTTGGTAGAGTATAGTGGGAAGAGTTGACACTATCACCATCACGGGGAGGGGGCTTGGGTGTTGGGTTTGCCTTGGGAATTGCACCATGCGAAGGGAGACACGTCCATCTCTCGACTCCAATGGTCGATGCATACGCATATACACTCTCTTGATAGCAAGCTTCACAATCATTGAGTCGTCTTAGAGAACGCACCAAGTAGTTTGCACCATATTTTTTCTCCCTACCTCTCTACCACCACGGCATGTCATTTGTAAATATTGCAGAAATAAATCTCCCTCACACCCCCGAGGGTTTTCATCATTTGAAATATCTCTCTCTCTCTCTCTCTCTCTCTCTCTCGTGTGTAAGTTTGCGGTGTTCATGTCATTGTGGTTTGCATCCTAGCCGCTCAAAGCTAGGTGGTGCCCCTTGTTCGCTTTACCGTGGTAGGCTTGAGGCACGGCATTCGGCCCCCAGCGTTTTAGAGGTCGTCGGGGTTCGAGGTTCGCTTTGCTCCCATCATTTGGTGCCCCCACGGAGGAGGGATTTCTAAGACCCTTCAGTTTACAATGCTGAAAGCGACGCCCACTATCAATCATGGACGAATGGCTGAAGGAATTTTCTAACTGGAGGACGGAAGAAGAGGAGACGAAGGAGGCACTAGCCGCCTTCATTGAAGTGCTACTACTAGGCTGCACTGTCGTCAGTATTCAAGAGGTAAATTCTCCATCTCGTGTTGCTCATTCTAACCATAAATTGAGAGCATCAGGTGGGAGGTTGATGAAGTTCCATCACTTTTTTCAACCAAGACACACTATCAATGAGTGCCAGCAATAGCGAAGACAACGAAAGGGCTGAAATTGTCTACATCGACATTCATCGCGAAGAAGTCATTCACATCAAGGAAGGAAGAAAACGGTGAGGCCTCTTTTCCCTAAAGAAACTGCAGTCAAAGTTATAACTCCAAAGTCGCCTAAAGGGGTTGCTTGAGCCAAAGGTAAGGAGAAGTTAAGCCAGTTTTGGAAACACATGACCCCGAAGGGAGAAGCATCTGGCCAAGCAAGTGCTTCAAGCTCAGGAAGCCGGGTTGTACCCAGCTTGCCAAAGAGGAAGTCATCCAAAGCTAAGCGGCAGAAGGTCGCCTACCGATTTTCACGACGCATGCGAGTGCTACCAATCCACTTCGACAATCCTGAAGAAGAAGTGGTAAGGAGATTCCCATATCCTAGGGAAGAGTGGTTCGGCTACTGCTCTCACTGTTTTGGGAAGCGAGTGGAGGATCTTCCTCCTCTCCCTGTACAACTTATCCTGAAGAAGCTTTCTACCACGGGTGAAACCCAGTGGGCTGGGGACGAGTTTCAAATGAATGGATTAGAATTCATGCAACACATCGACTATGGAAATTACCTGCAATTGCTACTAGCCAAAAGGCTAGGAGTGGTCAGACGCGTCGCCATCACCCCGGAGGTGTTGAGCAACGAAGGAAAGGTAGAGCCCAGGAAAGGCGATGACCTCTTGTGGATGTTTCGACTCATCAACACTGGCACGGTAAGAGTATAAGTAAGTATTCCATCCTCTGTGCATGATGGAAAACGGGCCGACGGCATTCCCGCTCAGATTCCTGCAGCATATGCATGTGAATATCTATGTAGATAGGAAAGTCTTCTACCAACAGATGATCGTATACCTATTCGGTGCGGCAGTACTAGGAGAAATCCTCAATTCCCCGAACCCTATCATTCTCCCCATATTGGATTACCATCATTCCTTTAATGTTTCTATCTTTATCTTGTTTTAACCTATCCACCCAACCCTGTAAAAAGCCACTATGAGCCGCTACTGTTGTTAATGTAAAAAAAGAAAAAAGAAAAAAGAAAAAAAAAGGGTTTGTAATTTCCTGAGTCACTACCATGGCAAGTGCTTCTTTCCCCACGTTCAGTGGAAAGAAGGGAGAGGATCTCACCACTGACTTTTTGGATGATTTCGACATTGCTTGTGTCGTCTCCAACAAAGATGACGACGTTTCACGACTTAGAATTTTTCCTCTACTGATGAAAGTAGAGGCCAACTGGTGGTATAATGCATTGCCCCAGGCTACCAAGAATGCATGGGATGCGTTAAGGGTTGCTTTTGTAAAGAGGTTTGGTGGAGGTACAACGTCGGAGAAGCTATGGCAGCTCTACTGACAGAATTAAAGCAGGGAGGTCTGCTGGAGTATGCCACCTACGAGTCCAAATTTGTGGACTTATGGGAGAGATGGGTTGCCTCACTAGAGGAAGGCGAAGGAGCGCCTAATTTCCTAAAGAAGGACCGTTTCATTGATGGTCTATGTTCGTCGCTTAGAGAGAAGGTGAAGGGAAGGTTTCCTGCAATATATGAGTTGGCAGTCGAAGTAGCCCGCCTTAAAGACAAGAAGCTACGCATGCAAGCAAGAGTAAATGAGTCAGAGGAAACAAGCTCGGCCCAACCAACCCCAGTTGACTGCAAACAACCAATTATAGAGCCCAATCGCAAGAGGCATCAGAAGAGCAGCAAGACCTGCTGAGTCGCATCACCACCCAACTAGAGAGTTTATCTGTGCATCTGGTGTAGCAAGGGCATGCACGTGGTAGGAATCCAAAACCAAGGAAGAGGACAACGAAGGTAGAACCAGGAGTACCACTGTTACAACTGCGGGGAAGATGGCCATGGAATGTACTACTGCCCACAACCAAGGAGACAGAATTTCAATAGAGAGGGGAGACAGAATCAGATCTCTCCACCAAGAGCAAGACCACCACCAGCTAGGCACCAGGACTGATCCCACCGGTACAAATCCTTTGATCATCTGTACAATAGCAACCACCACCCCAACCTCTCATTCCGCCACTACTCCCACCACTTGCTGTGAACTAAGTGGTGAGTGTTATTAGCTTGGAGGCTAAAGGGAAGGCAAAGGTAGAAGAATCAGTTTGAGAGAAGCACAAAGGGAAAGCAAAGGTAGAAGAAGTGGATGCTATGGGAGTGAAGCATGCCAGGCATGAAGAAGCATCTTAAAGAGAAGAGAAGATGAAAGGGAAGGCCGAGTTTAGCAAGCAAGCAGCTAAACCGCAGCGGAAGATAGACATTGTGGACTTCTCACTAGGTGAGTATGCAAAACCCTATGACTTATTTCAGGATGTGTTAATGCAGGGCCCGAAGATAACTTGGCGCCAATTACTCCACCTTGCACCAAGGATGAGGAGGCAATGGACAAAAATGGTAAGTACCAGGAAATCAAGGCCCAGGATAGCTGTGGCTATCTCTGGAAGGGATCTCGATGACATCCTACCAACCATGGATGCTCACATCAAGGGGAAATGAATCTCAAATGTCTACATAGATGGCGGCGTGCAAATATGCGTCATGAGTGAAAAGATGATGCACCATCTAGGTCTAGAGGTAAGTAGGCCAGCACCTTGCCGAGCCAAGATGGCAAACAATGTAAGAGTGAAATGCGTGGGCATTATAAAAGTGGTCAAAGTAAAAGCATTCAATACAGAAGTGGAGGTAGACATCTTCGTCATGCCACACAAAGGTGAGGGCTACTCAATCATTCTTGGGAGGCCTTGGCTTATGGCTATGGAAGCTAAACAAGACTGGATCACATGGATGATTCAGATGAAGGACGCTAAGGGGAAGTCCATATTCTACGACATGAGGACTGGAAAGCAGAGCAACATGATCTTGGAGTCTTCAGAAGATGAGTCCACCAGTGACTATTTGTCTACATTAGGAGAAGAGACGACCACCACCGACGGAAGTGACAGTAGCATCGAAGTGATGGGGGTCATTCTTAAAGACCCAAACACATGGACACAATCTGAAACACCCCCGACAAACCAAGAGGGATCATCAGGTATGTAGTCCTTGGAGGATGCAGGTAAGTTACAAAAATGCTCTCAAATGAGTTAACCAATGAAGAAAGGAAGGAGTATGTCTCCATGCTAGGTAACTTCACTACTTTGTTCATTGATGGCTATGATAAGATCACATGAATTACAGTAGTGCAACACCACATAAAACTCAAGGAAGGCAGTAAACCCGTAGTACAAAATCTCAGAAGACTTGTAGTAATCCAACAAGAGGAACTGCTTAAAGAAGTGAGAAGTTTGCTACAAGAAAGTTTCATCTACCGTGTCGAAGACTCAGAATGGGTCTCCCTAGTAGTAGTCACACCAAAGAAAAATGGTAAGTGGAGAGTCTGTGTGGATTATAAACCTCCCAATGCAGCCACGAAGAGGGATCACTTTCCCCTCCCATTCCAGGATGAAATACTCAATGAAGTGGCAGGTCACGAGCGATACACAGTGTGCGATGGATACTCAGGATACTTCCATATTAGCATTGCGGAGCAAGATCAGAAGAAGACAACCTTCATCACACCTTGGGGATGTTTTGCCTACAGAGTGATGCCGTTTGGCCTCACTAACGCCTCGGCCACATTTCAACGCTATGTGACTTTTGTTTTCCAACCCTACTTTGGAACATCAATATGGGTTTTCATTGATGATTTTTGCATCTATAGTTCATGAGCCCTTCATTTAAGCAAAGTCTAGGATGGCTTAACTAGGCTACAAACCTTGGGTAGCCAGATCAACGTGGATAAGTGTCACATTGGTGAAATCAAGGTCACTCTCCTTGGTCATGTAATTTCAGTAAAAGGGATCGAGGTTGACCCTAGCAAGATTCAAGCCCTGGTATCTTTGTCGTCACCCACCACCACTAAGCAGCTGGTTTCTTTCCTTCAGAAGGTAAGATACTTAACCAGGTTCATTCACTTGCTATCTCAAGTGGTCCTTCCCCTACAACAACTCACCCAGAGGGATGTCTTCTCATGGAGTGAAGAGAATGAGCAGCAGTTTACTGAGGTAAAGCAAATCCTAGCTAAGCTTCCCACTATTTCACCTCCTATGTGGGACAAGCCATTTTATGTGAACCCTAGTGTGGGAAGTGATACACTCGGAGCCGTGCTAATGCAAAAGGACCCCCAAACTTCTTTCATGCGTCCTATTTACTTCTCTAGTCGTGTAATGACCCCGTCAAAAAAGGGATTTACCGAAGTAGAACACATGGTTCTGGCACTAATGTTTGCTACCACAAAGTTTCACTCCTATATCCTGCCTAGACCCTTTGTAATCCTGACAATGGAAGAGGTTTTCCCATATGTAATGCGACACATGGATGTCTCATCTAGGATCTCAAAGTGGTTGATTAGATTACAAGAGTTTTACTACACCATGCAAGTAGAAAACTCCACCAGGGCTAGTTTAGCAAGAATTCTCACTCATCGCCATTATGAGAAGAAGCTGAAGGTCAACACAAAAGCAAAGGAAGAAACACCAATGGTAGAGAGTCCTAGGCTAGAAAGAGCTCACTCTCTTTTCTTTGACGGAGCATACAAGAGAACAATGGATTAGTCTGCAGCAGGCATAGTCATTTTCAATGAACAACAAGAAAGAATGTTCTCCATTGGGCAGTTATTACACTCCCACTCCAACAATGAAGCAGAATATGCAGCCCTAATTCTTGGGTTGGAACAATGTATCTCACAAGGAATTCAGCTCCTAAATGTGTTTGGTGATGCTTTGCTTTTGATAAGGCAGATAAATGGCACCTGGGTTTGTAAGAATCAGGTTTTACTTGGTCAACTAGCCAAGTTAAGGACCTTCTAAAGAAGTTTGAAGTAGTGAAAGTATTTCATGTCCCCAGAGCAAAAAATTAGGAGGCAGATGCTCTAGCCAAAGAGAGAATACAAGACGTTTCTGTAGGAGCAATCAAACTGAAGCTACCCCTCTTCCAAGGTAGTGATGCTATGCCTGATATCATCAATTTTTTAGATACGAGAGAATGTCCGAAAGGATACATCAAAGGCCAAAAACAGTGGGTCTGGTAAGGAAGGCTACTAGGTACCGCCTTGTAAACGACCACTTGTATTGTAAGGGCAAGGATCAAATTCTCAGGCAGGTACCAACCTCCAGTGAGATCATAGAGGTAATTTCAAGTTGCCATGATGGCGTCTGTGGCAGTCATTTTTCTCTAGACATCACCAATAGGAAGATTCTACAAGCATAATACTCTTGGCCTAGCTTGAACAGGGATGTACACCATTGGTGTAAAACATGTAAGGCTTGTCAGGTGGCCAGTGATCACACATTAACCTACAAGCCACAAAATCATATCATCTCATATGGGGAATAGATGCAATCGGTCCTTTACCAAGGGCCCATTCAGGTAAACTGTACATCATAGTGGGTGTAGACTACATGACTCGATGGGAAGAAGCAACAACCACCACCCGCATTACAGCCCAAGAGGTGGCTTAGTTCATTTTTGAGCATATCTGTTGCCGTTTTGGCACTCCTCTTGAGATAATATTAGATAGAGGACCAAGATTCAGAGGTGATTTGGTGGGAGAACTGATGAAGAAGTTAGGCATCACACGTCGACATTCCACACCATACTATCCACAATGCAATGGTCTGGTAGAGAAGGTAAACGGAATGATTTGCAAAATCATCACAAAGCAGGTGAGCAATCACAGAGGAGACTGGGATAAACACCCGATAAACATCTCATGGTAGCTCTTTGAGCCTACAGAACAACGTTCCGAACATCACTAGGTTTCACCCCTTTCCATCTAGTTTATGCGAAGGAGGCAATTCTACCCATTGAGGTACAGATAGCCAGCTTACGAGTTTTGGCTAGCCAGATACATCGTCCGATTGTAAATCTCCGAAACCACATCTTGGATCTGGAGAGACTCCAACTAGATAGGGAAGAAGCAATCAATCACTATGAAGCGCAGGCAGAATGACGCCGGCTCACTTTCAATCAAGGGCTTAAAGAAAAGGGACTGAAAAAAGGTATGTTAGTGCTGAGGTACGACAACAGATTTGATACTAGGAAGGACAAGAAATTTCAACCCAGATGGGAAGGGCCATTCATCATCAAGAAACATTATGACAACGGCAGCGATAAGATGATGGAAGCAGATGGGAGAATTCACAAAAGACTAGGGTCAATGGATGGAGACTAAAAAGGTATTTTCTTAGGTTTGATCCAGAATTTATGCTAGACATTCCAGAAGAGGGAGAACCCTCTAACTCCACAACTAAAGATTCCGATGAAGGGCTAGAAGCATGAATGCCTCTAGCCAGATGGGAGGGCTAATGATGGCTGGTTGTCGAAACCATGCCCGTGAGAACCACACCCTAAGGAAGGGAGGGGTTTTGTTACCAAGAAGAAAAAAAAAAACAAAGAAAAGGCCCTTGCCACTTACCATACCCCTCCCCCAAAGTTAACCACCGGTTGGGCGCCGCCAGATTGGCCACACCCCTCAAATATCACCACAAGACGATCTCTCTCTCTCTCTCACTACCCGGCCCCGCCCATATTCTCTCTCTCCTACGCACTTGCTGTATCATCCAGTCGGTAGGCACCATTGGTATCTCTTCCACACTTCAGCCCGGCGGGCCGCCATAGATAATATCCTCTCTCTCTCTCTCTTTCACATATTCTCTCTCTCGCTCTCCTCTCTGCTTGTCCACACTCTAGCCACGGCGGGCCGTACCCCCATTCCGCTCGTCCACACCTCCCCCCCTTTCGGCCTTAAGCCCCCCCACACCCCCCGTTTTTTGTGGACCATTAGCCTAAGCACCCCCCCCCCCCCCCCCCCCCCCCTTATCTACACCTAGCTCTCCCCCTCCTCTCTCTTAGAAGTAACCACGGCGGGCCTTAGGGCAAGTATCACCTCACCCTCCCTCCATCTCTCTCACCCTCTCTTCTCTCTCTCCTCTAACCCCCATCATATCCTCTCTCTACCCTATCTTCTCCCAACCCCTCTCACTCTCTCTCTTGGTGGGAACCCCCCCCCTACCTACTCTCTCTCTCTCCTCCTCTCGTTGACTAAAACACCCCCCCCTCTCCCCTCCTTGTCGCGCCCGCTGTTCAATACCACTGCCCCCAGGTCTTGCGCTCCTCCCCTCCTGACGCGCACGGCTCTACACCACACCCCAACCCTATCCCCTCATCCCCTCCCCACCACCCCACTCTCACCCCCCCCTCCCACCCCCCCCCCCCCCCTCCCCACCCCCCCCACCCCCCCCCCCCCCCCCCCCCCCCCCCCCCCCCCCCCCCCCCCCCCCCCCCCCCCCTTTTTCACCATCCTCACCCCCCCTATTTCTGCGTCGTCTGCACTACCAGAAACCAAAAAAAAAGAAAGATATATATATATATATATATATATATATATATATATATATATATATATATATTGCATACAAGCCCGTTCCCATCGCACGCTTGCACACACATACAAGTACACACACACACATCCATCCACATGCACCCATACATATACACACATAAATACAAAAAAACCCGAAGGAGGTCTACGATTACGACATCGACAAAAAAGAAGGAACACCCAAAGCACGCGCCGCCAACAAAAAAAAAGGAGAATGCGTCGAAGGGATGCCCTGGCCGACCCCGAAAAGAAGTATGCTCTACACCGACTCACTGGCAACACACCATTTGCTGGCAACATGCAACCACGATGCCATTTTCAATAATTTAAAGGGTATTTTCATCATTTCTTCAACTTTCAACCAAGCCGTTGTAAAATCCCCACTTTGTAAATTTCCTCTCTCTAGAAGATGGTCACAAAAGCCCACCTAGAGATTCCCATCTTTTAATAACCTCCCAAAACAAAGCAAGGGTCAACCACACCGGGCCCACCACTTGCTTTGTCTCCCCGATTAAGCTTACCCTAATCACACTGGGATTACCATAATCCAAGCATCCAACACCTATAAATTGGCACTGAGAGGTCACTATCGAGGGGGGGGGGGGGGGGGGGGGGGGGGGGGGGGGGGGGGGGGGGAATTCATGAGAAGTCAGCACGTGGTAGAGTGTAGTGGGAAGAGTTGACACTATCACCATCACGGGGAGGGGGCTTGGGTGTTGGGTTTGCCTTGGGAATTGCACCATGCAAAGGGAGCCACGTCCATCTCTCGACTCAATTGGTCCATGCATATGTGTATACACGCTCTTGGTAGCAAGCTTCACAATCATTGAGTCGTCTTAGAGAACGCACCAAGTAGTTTGCACCATCTTTTTTCTTCCTACCTCTCTACCACCACGGTGTGTCATTTGTAAATATTGCAGAAATAATTCTCCCTCACACCCCCAAGGGTTTTCATCATTTGCAAATCTCTCTCTCTCTCTCTCTCTCTCTCTCTCTCTCTCTCTCTCTCTCTCTCGCTTTTCTCTCTCCGTGTGTAAGTTTGCGGTGTTCGTATCATCGTGGCTTGCATCCTAGCCGCTCAAAGCTAGGTGGTGCCCCTTGTTCGCTTTATCGTGGCAAGCTCGAGGTGCGCCATTCGGCCCCCGACGTTTTAGAGGCCGTCGGGATTCGGGGTTCGCTTTGCTCCCGTCAGCATGAACTAGTCTCCACCCAACCATGCTATCTTATAGCCTCTTCCTAGCGTACACACTATCTGGCCATGTCGATGGGCTTGCCCATGGGCCCCATGTCCTTACATTACCCCCCCCCTTGGAGAATCATTTTTTTCCTAAAAAACAAACGTAGGAAAATGTTTCTTAAGTGCGGAGACATTCTCTCATGTAGAACCTTCTTGAGGTCTATCTAGCCATTTTACCAACACTTGTCGTCTGACATGATGTCTGGTGCGAAGCTCATGAGAATCCAAAATCTTTTCGGGCTCATGAGGGATGCTTGGTGATTCAACAAGGTCAACTAACACACCTGTGTCAATGACATTATCACCCTGTCCTAGCTGTTTTTGTAAACGGCTAACATGAAAAACAGGATGAACTTGTGACTGATCTGGAAGAGCTAACTTATAGGACAATTGAGCTATACGTTTGAGAATGGTAAATGGTCCACAATAGTGTGGTGAAATTTTAGAACCTTTTCATGTCTTCAAACTTTGTGAATGCTTCGAAACTTCGAGGAAAGCCTTGTCTCCTTCTTCAAAAGTAGCAAGACGATGATGTTCATCTGCGTACATCTTATATTGATCTTGAGCTTGCTTAACATTCTGTCGAGCAACTCGAAGCATGTCAAAATGGTCTTGGAGAAAATCCTTTGTTTGTTGTATGTTCTCCTTAGCCAACCCCACCGTAACGGGTCATCTAGGTTGAAATCCATACAAAAGCATAAATGGACTAAACCCTCTAGTCACATGCTTTGAACTATTATAAGCAAATTCTTATATAATAGGTAAGTAGTCCCATAAATTTTTTTGCTTATTGCTGACGTACGCTCGTAGCTTATCCTTTAGCACTTGATTAACTCTTTCGGTTTGACCATCTGTTTTTGGATTATTAGCCGTACTTAGATTAAGCTTAGTTTCCAACTTTTCCAACACAGCTCTCCAAAAGTGATTATCAATTTTTCAATCTCTGTGACTAAGGATACTAGCTGGAAGATTGTAGAGTTTATATATATGCTCTACAAATAGCCGTGCTAATTCCGATGTTTTAACCGTAGTCTTAGTGGGAATGAATCGACCCATCTTTGTGAGACGGTCTACAATTACCCAAATGGCATCATGGACACGATTTGTAGTAGGTTTTCCTACTACAAAATCCATAGAGAGACTCTCCCACTTACCTTGTGTAATCTCTAAAGGATGTAACAGGCCACCTACCTTGAGGTGCTTTTCCTTATTAACTTGGTTACTATTGACAATTTAGTACGTACTCTTGAACATATGATGTAAGCCCGCGGCCAATAAAATTGCCATCGAACTAAGGCATACGTCTTACAAATACCTGGATGACCAGCACTTGCACTATCGTGAAACTCAAATAAGATTTGGCGCCTAGTGTCTGAGTCCTTTGGCATGCATACTCTACCCTTGTGGAGTAAGTAGCCATCATCAATGGAAAAATTCTTCGATCGCTTAAGCTCTTTGTGTGTAGGGGTGGAGCTCTGTGGGTTGGAGTTTTTATCTGTGCGTGCAGAGACATGTGAGTTTGAGGGATCCCTTTTTAAAACTGAACTCCACACTTTAGCATATGATTGATCTTGTGCCACTTGCCACGTAATGACTCCAAGAATCCACTCTTTATTTTTGTGAAAGCAAGTGAATTAATATGAGGCGTCCGACTTAGTGCATCCACTACTACATTATATCACCCCTTGCAATATCGTAGCTTACAATCATAATCTTGAAGGATTTCTATCCATGTAGCTTTATGGCCCTTCAAGTTTGTCTGAGTAGTAAACCATTTGATACTCTCATGGTCAAAAACTACCTCAAACTCTGCACCATATAAATAGTGTCGCCACTTTCGTAAAGCGTGAATTATGGCATAGAGCTCTCTCTCATAGACAAAATAATTATGTTGAGCTCTATCTAACATTTTACTTTCAAAGGGTATAGGTATTCCCTCCTGGAGAAGTACCACACCAAGTACTTTATCACTAGCATCAGTCTCTACCACAAATGGCTTAAGTGGGCCAATGATTGCTAGGATGGGAGCAGTGTCTATAGCTACCTTGAGATGTTCAAAATTGCATTTTTGGGCTTCTTCCCAAAAAAATTGCGCTACCAACTTCACTTTATTGCAGAAAAAACACACTAATACTGATAATAGTGAAAATCGCTGCACTATGTACATGCTGTTCTACCTGTACACATGTGGGCCCCACGTAACCACCTGGCTCTGGAAAATGGGCAATCCTTTATTTGATGCACCATGCATGTATATGTACATATGCACAATACCTTGCTCCAAAAAACTCCTGACATAATTTGCCCATCCCCTAGCCTGCTAGATCATTCATGATCAGCAGCAGCAAAGAGCGATATGAGACTCGCCGCATCACATGTCTCCTCATCCTTCACCAACATTGCTTGCTCCACAGACAGTTCATCTTGCTCCACCATCATCAATCTAGCATGATACAATTTAAGACGCAATCCATTTACCCTTGACTTATGTAGAACACCATCCAGGTTAGCCAGCTGATATGTGCCATTTGGAAAACACTCTACTACCTTGAAAGGGCCTTCCCACTTAATTTGAAACTTCTTTTGGAAGGTGTTGTCCAGCTTACTGTTGTAGCGCAAAACCAAGTCATGTTTCTTGATACCCTTACTTTTGACCTTTTCATTTATCTTTGTCAAAGCCTTATCCTGCATCTGCCCAGAATGCTCCAATGCGCTCATCCTATCCAACTGGACCTCTTGTAACTGCAAGAGCCTCTCTTTGAATGCATCACTAGGCGGCCCAAGCAACTTCTCTAACATCTTGACCGCAGGCAACTCTACCTCCACAAGCAATAGTGCTTCCTTTCCATACACCAAATGAAATGGAGTAAACCCTGTACCTGTCTTCACCGAAGTACGGTAAGCCCATAATGCACTAGGCAATTCCAAATCCCAATTCTTTCCTTGGTGCTCTGTCACTTTAGAAAGAATTTGTACCAACTCACCATTGAATCTTTCATTCAAGCCATTACACTGTGGGTAATAAGGAGTGGTATGCTGGTGCTTAATCTTCATCTTTGTGCATAAGAAGTCTAGCAGTTTAGCTCTAAATCCTGGCCCCTTATCTGAAAGTAGCTCTAATGGCACCCCAAAGTTGCAACATATTTCATCATACACAAATTTTGCCACATCCTTTGCAGTGATCTGTTTTACTGCTATAGCCTCTGCCCATCTAGAAAGATAGTCCACTGCCGTCAAAAAATAGCTTTTGCCCCTGATTGTGATAGGTAATGGGCCTATTGCATCAATCCCCCACTTTTCAAACACATCAAACGCCATAATGGTTTCTCGTAGCTCTGGCTTCAACACTCTCTTCCCAAATGCTTGACACCTATTGCAAGACCTACACCAATGGTGAACATCCTTGTGCAAACTAGGCCATACATATCCCTCTTGCAAAATCTTTTGCAAGGTGATCTTTAGAGCAAAATGGCCACCACATGCGCCTTCATGATTCTCTTCCAACACTCTGTAAAGCTCCTCCCGCCAAGGTACACGTCTCAACACGAGATCAGCCCCTTTTATGTATAAGACATCACCAATCAATTTGTACCTGTATGCTCTACACACAAAGCCATACTTTTTAGACTTCTGAATCTCCTTTGGAATGATTCCTGTTAGCAAAAACTCCTCTTCTTGAGCCAAACTTTCCCGGCCATGATACAAAGGTAAATTGGTCCTCAACACGAATAGTTCCCCAATCATGCCTTGAGCTGCTTCATGTGCCTCTCCATTTAGAGCACGTTCAATGTGTCTGATGCTCCATGCTTCA
Source organism: Adiantum capillus-veneris (assembly GCF_014529385.1). Lineage (NCBI taxonomy): Eukaryota > Viridiplantae > Streptophyta > Polypodiopsida > Polypodiales > Pteridaceae > Adiantum > Adiantum capillus-veneris. The sequence continues at coordinate 85,764,289 of NC_140950.1, forward strand.
AACTTTTTTAATAGGCCTTTAATTCTAAAGCACATTTCCTTCAATGAGGTGTTCTTGCTCTTCCACACACCCAGCACTTGCTTCACCACTAACAAGGCATCACCTTTTATGCTCAACCTTCGAACCCCATGCTTCAAACAAATGTGTAATCCGGCCTCCAATGTAGCATATTCAGCCTCATTGTTACTATGCGCATCCAATTTGAACCCTCTCTTGCATACTAGCTTCCCCTCTGGATCATAAAGTGCTATACCCCCTGAAGCTGCATCATGGCTCTTTCTGTATGAACCATCAAAGAACAACACATGTGCATTGCTGATCTATGGCACTTCTTCAACTACCTTTCTCACCACCTCTTCCTTAACAATAAGGGGATTCTCCTTGTAGGTCAACAAATCAGCTAGGGTAGCCCTTGTACTATCTTCCACTAGAAAAGAGAACTCAAACTCTTGCAGCTCAATTACCCATTTCTTCACCACATTTGACATGTTAATACCATTAATTAACTGTGGCAAAAAGGCATAACTCGTCAAGAAAACAAAAGGCCGTGGTAGCAAGTAATGACAAAATCGTCGACAAGCAAATATTACACTGGCCATCACTAGCTCTACTTCCGATAACTTTCTCTCCGCTACCAACTTCACTCGGCTTGCACAATACACTGGCCTCATATAATGGCTGCCCTTCCCCTTTTGCAATAGCATAGCTCCAATGGCATCATCCCCTATTGATGGATTTACATAAAAAACTTTCTCCCAATCAGGAGCCTGCATGGCTGAAAACCCCCCAAACACCTCTTTCACCTCTTGAAACACTTCTTCACACTTGTCATCCCATTGCAATGGATCATGCTTTGCCACTTGCTGTAATGGATAAAGAAGCTGCGAAGACAATGGAATAAACCGTGCCATGTACTTCACTTTGTGTATAAAGGTTGCCAATTGCTTCGTACTCGTAGGTGATGGAAGAAGAATAATAGACTTAACCTTGTCTGGATCAGCCTCAATGCCATTTTCTGACACCATGTGGCCCAATAACTTCACCCTTGGCTGTGCTAGATGACATTTCTTTGGATTTAGTTGTCCTCCACATTCATCATATCGAGCCAATACCATCTGCAGCTTCTCATGGTGTTCAGCCCTATTGCTATAAACACAGAAGTCATCCATAAAAGCTTTAACACAACTACCAAAGAATGGTTCCAACACCCAATTTGCTCTCTCTTGATAGAAGGAAGGTCCATTTGACAACCCAAATGGCAATACTGTGTAGCAATAGCAGCCCCATGGTGTAATAAAAGTTGTCTTTGTGCGGTCTTTAAGCGCAATCTTCAATTGAAAATAGCCTGAAAAACCATCACACACATTGTACCTCTCATAACCTGCCACTGAATCCAAGATCTGATCAATGAATGGAAGAGGATATGGGTTCTTCTTAGTGGCTGCGTTTAAGGGTTTAAAATCTACACAAATTCTCCACTTCCCATCCTTCTTTGGACTGACTACAACTGGACTCACCCATTCTGTGGTCTCCACAGGGACTATGAACCCTGCCTTCAATAACTTGTCCACCTCTACCCGCAAGGCTTCCATTTGCTCTTGACCCATCCTTCTTAGCCTTTGCCGCACTGGCTTAGCACCTTCTTTCAGCTCTATATGCATCTCTTCGCCCTTGAACCCTCTGATCTCTTCATATGAAGTAATGAACAAATCAGGAAAACTAGCCAGCATGTGCAAATATATATCCTTCTCCATAGCTGAGAGGTCTCCACTAATCATTTGTGTCATCAATTCCTGCTTCTTTGACAGTTCAACCTTGGTTTGCAGCAGCCCTTCAATCACTTCATAAGGCCCTTCACTTTCATCTTCAACTTCATTCGCAAATGCGACTAAACCACACTCCTGGATTTCTTTATCCATCAAAAGAAATGCAACATCAGCATCCTCATCACTGCTGGTAGTGCTATCACTGTCCTCATTTGTCACCGTGGAAGAGTCTTCATCACTAGACTCATCCTCATCTTCATAAAGCTCCTCTAATCGTTTCCTTGTGTCCATATTATAAAGGTTCTTGGTACCTGTCTTTCCATAGAGGCTAATCGTACCATGTCGCCAATCTTGAACAGCTCCCACTGCACGTAACCACGGTCTGCCCAATATAATAGGATATGCTCCCAACCGTGCTGGCATCACATGAAAATCAACCACTGCCTTTGCATCATATGCCTCCACTTCTAAGCTCTTTACAACACCTAAGAAATTTACTTTTTGATGGTTTGCCAATCTGATCCGAAAACCTGACACCCCAGCCACTGTGAGACCCATCTTCTCAACGCATGAGTGTGTTATGACGCATATTTGGGCTCCGCCATCCACATAACCTTGTCCCAAATTTTTCCTTTTATGCCACACATCTACTATTGGACAAATGTCTGGTAGCTCGTCCATTGCGAACACCTTTACTGAACCTCTCTCTGGCTCTTTCTCCATTGGGTTAACTATCCTCTTCCACTGTCGCTTTAGCTTAGGCACCATCTCTATAAGCTGCCCAAAAGAAACATCTGCCTTTTTGCTCGTCAGATCCTCCCTCAAGTCATAGCTTAGTTGCCCATACCCTAGTGGAAAATCTGAAACATGAAACTTTCGACGAGCTCTCCTTTTCCTCTTGGCCTTGACATCCTTGCCTTCATGGCTCTTTCCTTTCTTCTTACTAGGACCTCGGGCACTTCTTCCTTCCTTTTCCTCTGTGGTCCTCTTCCCAATAGGCATCACTAATGTATCCTCTAGCTTTGATGCCTTCTCCAAGGTGACTACACTTAGCACTTTTGTCTTTCCCTTTTCCTCCTGAGTCAGTCCACTGGTTCCTTCATCTCCCTTAATTTCGATGCCATAATCATGCGACCTAGTTAGCACCTGTTTTGGCAATGGATACATGTCTCCCCCCATCCTTGGTGGCTTATCACATTGCGGGCTGATGTGACCCAACTCTCCACAATTATAACATGTGGGCGTCTGCCTCCAAAACCTACCATTGCTTTGTCCAACACCATTCCTAGGCCTTTCTTCACCTCCTGGCTGATTTGCAAACCTCCCTCGACCTCGATTATTTCCCACTTGACCTAGCATGTTTAGGCTGAGATTCTTCATCAAATCAACCACTTGCCTCATGTCTTGCCTTAGGCCATCATCTTGCATTGCTGTAGTGACCACTGCTGGCATAACCTGAGTAGTAACAGGAACCACTGGTTCATGATGAACCCCTGACATTCGCCCTTGTAAAGACTCTATAGGCTGAAATTCAGACCTCATTGGCAAAGACTCCACCCCTAACTGGCTCATTTTCCTCAGCTTCCACTCTTTGTTCCTTGCTACCTCTAGTGCATCCTCATATGTCCTAGGCTTCTTTAGCTCCACTCTCCAACGTATATTCTCCCAAAGACCAGCCAAGAACCTGTCCTTCTTCATCATGTCAGGCGGGGGTACCTGTGGTGCTAAAGCCTTGCACATTCGCTCCCATGCCAATGAAAACTTAAGTATGTACGCATCTACTGGCTCACCTTCCTTCTGCACCAAAGCCTGTACTTCTTGCCACACCTTGTCAGGATCTTCTATCTTCACAAACTCCACTTCCAACCCTGCTCGTAGATTTTCCCAACTCAACCTTACAGGTGGATCAGCCACACGCAACTCCTCTTCAAATGATTTAGACCAAACTCGTGCATCACTCTTCAAACAAATTTGGAGAAGGCGTAACATCTACGCAGGGTCATGAATCTGGTTGCTAATGCAGGCAACCTCCATCTTTTCCAAAAATTCTTCCACATCTTCATCACTTCTTCCATGAAACTCCGGATAAGAGAAAGCCATGGCTACCCAAGTTACAATGCTTTGAGAACCCCTTTGAACACACGTGCAAGAACCCAAAACTTTTTACTACCCAATCCCCAGAAACCTCAATGGAGCTCAGCTTTAGATGAGAACAAACACATGCACATCAAATGAGTTTTCATAGTTGATCATCGGAATTACAACAGGCAAAGGACATTCCAGGATCTCTCTCAATCTTCTTGGCCCAAACATAAAGACTATGCGCTGCTGGAAAAAGATCTTCCTGGACACATGAACATTAATCTAAATTCTTTGAGTTAAATGAAATGGAGTGAATTGAGGGCCATTTTGATCATCCATTAAAGCCAACCATGAAGCTCCCAAGAAGGCACACCTGACTCAACCTCTAATTTTGCCAAAATTTCAGCAGCATAACAGCATAAATGGCTCAAAATACCAAAAAACCAGCCATCATAACTTGGGAAAATTTCGAGAGAGTTTCCCCAGAAGTAGAGCAGTAGGAACCCAAAATATAGACTGTCTATGTACGCATAAACTGTCAACAATAGAACCCGAGCATCAAGTAGGACTCACTAGTACATAGCCTATGGCGAGGTCACGAAAAGGGTGCTCCAGCTACCTGTATCACCGAAAGGATCTCCACATTTGAGAATCCCCCAGCTCAATAAAAACCTCACGCTATCGACCCTCACACGAAAGCTAATGCAAATCGCGTATAGTCAAGTCTCAGAAATGACTATCTTCCAGACCAAGTCTCAGAAATGGTTGGGACTGCCAAATACAACCAAGTATGGCTCCACAAATGCGTACAATGGCAGTTTCCACAAGTAACGTACAATCCAGCAGACAATGCGCTCAAATAGGCGCCAAGTGATGCATACCCACAACAACTGCAAGTGTTAGCACTGCTAGTATATCACTGTACTCCAGCTACCTGTACCTGTGTTAATCACCTGTACCTGTACCTTTACCTGTAACCTGTAATCCCGAATCTCGAAGCTCGAAACAGAAGGTACTCGAAGAAGATCCTCCGTGGGGGCGCCAAAAGAATGTGAGCGGGATGAAAATACACACAGCGCCTCTATAACGACCCGACACACACTCTTGGAAAGATACACACACACACTATGGGGCACCACTCGGCTTAAACAACACACCTGGCCGAGACAGGGAACACACCTCTGGAGTGAGAGGAGAGAAACTATCCACTTGTCCACTCCACACAGACACACACACACACACACACACACACTCAAAAAACTCAGCTCAAAAGAGGAGAATTTATGATGTTTAGATACAATTGAGCTTGGGCCAACACCAATGGGGCAAATAGCTCACACAATATGGGTAAAAGATACTAGATACAATCACAAATTGGAGGAGAAGCTTCACTCACCGGAGAAGATTACACAGAAAAACAGCAGAAAAAGAGTGAGGAATTTGGCAAAATGGACAGCGCCATCGCATCCGGAACGGCCCAAAACCCCAGTCTACAATGTCAAAGTGCTCAAATCCGACCTCGGATGAGCAGTTTACGGCCAAAACAGGCTCCAAAATGAGCAAAAACACAGCCGCGGCTGTTCCTCCTCTCTTCTCCACGTTTTTTCTGGTCTTCTCTAGGTTTTTTCAGTTCCCACACTTAGCTTTTTTAGTTGGGCACCCTTGGCCTTTTAGATGACCTCAAACGGACCCCGAACAGGCCAAAAACTGACCTCGCAGTGCATAGTTGTCACCTTTTTGCATCATTCGCACACCTGGCACTCAACTTTTTTCCAATAATGCATCTCGCCACCACGTGAAGTGGCCCCAAAAAGTGGTCCTAATGATGACCTTTCTGCATAACTCTCACGAGAAAACACCCACGTTGTGTCGGTCCTCATCTGCGTGCAAATATTGACCTCGTTCGCCCTCTTGACGCCACAAGATGCCATCTGACGCACCTGCTGACCTCACGTCGTCGGCCCGCGGATAGCTTCCTCGAGAAGTTTTACGCGCTACCAACTTCACTTTATTGCAGAAAAAACACACTAATACTGATAATAGTGAAAATCGCTGCACTATGTACATGCTGTCCTACCTGTACACATGTGGGCCCCACGTAACCACCTGGCTCTGGAAAATGGGCAATCCTTTATTTGATGCACCATGCATGTATATGTACATATGCGCAATACCTTGCTCCAAAAAACTCCTGACAACGGATACGCACCTGGTGGTATCCTGAGCGAAGATCTATCTTTGTATAGCCCCATGGAGTTGATCAAACAACTCATATACTCATGGCAAAGGATACTTGTTCTTGATGGTTATGGTGTTTAACCCGCAATAATCTACACACATGTGGATAGTACCATCTTTCCTTTTTACCAATAGAATTGGTGATGCCCAAGGCGAAGTGCTAGGTCTAATGAAACTAGGGGCGAGGTAGTCAGTCAACTGACTCTCAACCTCCTTGGCTTCTTTAGCACTCATACGATAAGGTGGTTTACTCACCGGTTTAGTTCCTGGCAAGACATCTATGCCATGCTGCACATCACGTGTAGGAGTTTAACCCGGTGGTAAATCACAACAATTGCACGTTGCTCTATAGAATTAAAATTGAGAGCACTTTGCTCGATAGATTTGTTAACACTTTGTTTATCATTAAAATTCATTGCACTTTGCATACCATTACTAGAATTCAACGCACTTTGCTCTTGAGAACTCACAAGACTTGGAAACAAGAAGTACCACAAAAAGACTTCGTCTATTAAATTTGCTTTCTGTAAAATAGAAAGATCAGCTGTACATCTAAGAGGTGTAGATGGTATATTTTTCTCACCAAGCAAAAGCACATGTTTACCATTGTCCATAAAGGATAAGGAGTTGTGTTCATAACTAGTGTGCAACGTGTTTCCTAAACCATGCAGCCACTCCTGTCCTAAAACTACATCAGCACTCTCCATGTTCATAACTTGGAAGTCAAGGGTCATCGTATGATCTTGAACAATAAGCTCAACCTCTTGAACTACCGCATCCCATACTTCTTTATCATTTCCAGACATCTGCTCCACCATATACTTGTGAGAGCAGCGAGTCTGTGTAAGCTTCAATTTCTCGACGAGCTTATAGTTTAAGAAGTTATGAGTTGCACCATTATCCACTAAAATACGAACATGTTGTCCGTTAATAGTGCCACATGCGAATCAAATCATGGGGGCCAAAGGTGCGCTACCACATTGAAGCAGGCACACAACACTTGTGCTTTTCTTCCATATGAAGAACCTCTACAACACAATATTTAGGAGATGAATCTAATGTGAGGCGTTGCACCATGTGCATGGCCTTTTCTTTGCCTTGCAAAAGAGGACAATCTTTCTTGTTATGTTAGTCCGAAAGACATTTAAAACACAAAATGTGTTTCTTCGCACGCTCCAAATGGGTAGTGCTGAGAGACCCACGTGGAGTATCTCGTGATTGCTTAGGCTTCTTAGCCTCTTGTGGGCATGGAGAGGTAGATTGTCTCTTATTACTCTTGGAATGTTGTGAAGGATTGGGGGGTGGCCTCTATAACACCTCCATACTCACAAGATATATGAGGAAAAGTAAAGTAGCTCTCACAAGAGGATAGGATCCAATCTCCACTCACAAACATACTCACCCTTGCATGCACAAAATCCCGCCTACACTCGACTAGCTTCCCTCTATATTGTCACAGCCCTAGCTATGATCAATTGCACTCAAGGAAGAAAAAAAGGCACTAAATTTTGCGAAAACAAACCAATGAAAACAAAGAAAAATCTCTAAACTTTTGTTCATAAACACCATACCCTCACACCATCTCAGCAGACCTTGCATATGCAAGAAGGGGCTCCATAGTCGCTCCCAACCATGTACACAAACCCATCAAAAACCATGCCAATCATGAGTTATACAAAAACTCATGATGCTCAGCCAAAAAAATCAGAAAAAACCATGGAAAACATGGGGAAACAACCTCTCATTCACAACAATAAGAAGGGGCTTTCACTGCCAAACCTGAGTAGCAGGCACACATGTACAAGAAAGCTCCGCTTCACGCAGCTTCCATCACCAAAAAGAGAGAAGAGGGGTGAAAGTGCAGAGGTCACCACCCATGCTCATGGCCTTATTGATGAGAGACACACTCTCCAATCAAAGCTCCAGGCCCTCGCACACACACACGGGCACCTCCACTACACAATCCCCATGCACCACCGCAGACTGCAGCAAGAGAGGCTTTCTTCTTCACAGCTGAAAACTCCCACTCACTCACGACCCCAAGCTGATAAAAGTTCAGTTTTTATTCATAATTTTAAATAACTTACTCACACTTTTAAGTCTCGACACTTCTATGTACAAAAACAGCAAAACTATGTACCCCGCACAATTGGCACGCATGCATAGAGACAGCTGGCAGACACCACCTTTGTACACTTTGTACAAGCATGCTTTATTAACATCCAAGAGGTCTAAGAGAACCAAAAAAATCTCGCAAAGACTTTGGGGTGGTCCGCACCATTTCGCCAAAACACGTCACATATTGCCCCCCCAACCAGCATGGAACACTTTCAAGTGTTTCATGTGCATACTTTCACATCATTGTAAACATTCTCGTATTTTTCATGCCATAAAAGACCCAAAATATAAGATGAGAGCTAAAAATAACATAGATTCTCTTACCATCCACCTCCATGTTACATCCAATAAACGTATGCATAACATACTAGGAGCTTCTCCCACCGAAGCAAAATCCCATATGATATTGACACGAGACATTTGTCTTTTCCCTCTATCATACACATAATTTTGCATTGAATCCAAGCCAAAACTTTCATGTTTCAACTCATACAAATCAGTGATTTCAAATATCCATCAAAGCTTCTACATTCTCAACCATAATTTGTCTAGTCAAGACATTCAAAGTGTCCTTGCATGCCAAACCACAAAAGAGCACTTTCTCTTGCCTATCACAATTAAGACCATAAGGCATGACATCATCCAGCTTGGCAAGCATATCAAAGCCACTAGCACAAAGCATATGACCATCCATATCATCAAAATTTCCAAAGAAAAGACCCTCTTTCATTAGTCTCAAAACTTCCTCTAATATTCTCTCATGGTTGACATTAGAGCTTCCAACAACAAGTAGCTCACCAAGCAAGCCACTAAGAGATATGCCATCATCAAAGACCACATCATCATGCAAAAATTTAGGCTGAAAATCAACAATCAAAGCATCCAAGTCATTACGTTTAAGTTCAAGATGGGACTCCATAGAACCTTGTGCAACACAACCGTCCACATGATCGGCAACCATATGCATATCATCAAACATGCCACAAGTGGAAACGAAGTCTTGGATATCAGTCACCTCATCCTCACCAATGGGTTCTTTGGTGAAACTAAATGAATCCATATTGACCTCATTAACATCCAAGTGATAATCCAAATCACCAAAATCATTTACATCATCATTGGCAGCCATAGGAAACTCATCAAACAACCTAGGAGTAGAGGCATAGTCTTCATCATCAACCACAAGAGTAGCATGAGATTCTTGTATACCATACTCAAGAGGAGAGTCTATACAACCCACATCACATACATCTTCCATTGTAGATGCTCCCACAACTTCGCATACCAAAGCATTTTCATCAAATAAGCCATTTATAGACACATAAGCTCCATCCACATCAACATCACTCTTAACCATGGGATTCAAACCATTTTCCAAAGCACAAAAATCAGCATCGCCAACATCAAGAGAAGAATCCATAGAATTGTATATGTTTACATCATAAGCATTCACCACATGTATGTCATTTTCTTCCACGTGATCACATGCTGATACATTTGCATGCTTTGTTTCCTCCTCATCAATAGAAAGTGGCTTCTCAAGTTCATGACCATTTTCAACAACTTTATACAATAAATCAACCAAATGCATATCCTCTATCTTAGGTGGTGCATCCAAACCTACCATAAGCCTTATCTTCCTCTCTTTGTTGTAGGCAACATGTAGTGCTTCTTTCATGCTTTTTGGATTCTTCAATTCCACATGTGAACGCAAGGTATGTTTCAGCTTGCTTATCAACATTTGCAACCTCTCAAATTGCATGTGTGTACCATGTAACTCTTTCACTGACATCACATTAGCATACTTTACACACTTTTCCCATTGCATCCATACATCATTGAACCTCTTCCAAAAGAAAGAAACAAACTCATCTTCACGCATAGATAAGCTCTTCACCCTTGACCAAGCTTCATTTGGAGTTGAAGGTTGAGGTTGACTCAAGGGAAAGTCTCAACCCGAGAGCCAAAATAGATCCTCAGAAAGGGGGCACCAAAACATGTGAAGGATTGGGGGGTGGCCTCTATAACACCTCCATACTCACAAGATATATATGAGGAAAAGTAAAGTAGCTCTCACAAGAGGATAGGATCCAATCTCCACTCACAAACACACTCACCCTTGCATGCACAAAACCCCGCCTACACTCGACTAGCTTCCCTCTATATTGTCATAGCCCTAGCTATGATCAATTGCAGTCAAGGAAGCAAAAAACGCACTAGATTTTGAGAAAAAAAACCAATGAAAACAAAGAAAAATATCTGAACTTTTTGTCATAAACACCATACCCTCACACCATCTCAGCAGACCTTGCATATGCAAGAAGGGGCTCCATAGTCGCTCCCAACCATGTACACAAACCCATCAAAAACCATGCCAATCATGAGTTATACAAAAACTCATGATGCTCAGCCAAAAAAATCAGAAAAAACCATGGAAAACATGGGGAAACAACCTCCCATTCACAACAATAAGAAGGGGCTTTCACTGCCAAACCTGAGTAGCAGGCACACATGTACAAGAAAGCTCCGCTTCACGCAGCTTCCATCACCAAAAAGAGAGAAGAGGGGTGAAAGTGCAGAGGTCAACACCCATGTTCATGGCCTTCTTGATGAGAGACACACTCTCCAATCAAGGCTCCAAGCCCTCGCACACACACACGGGCACCTCCACTACACAATCCCCATGCACCACCGCAGACTACAGCAAGAGAGGCTTTCTTCTTCACAGCTGAAAACTCCCACTCACTCACGACCCCAAACTGATAAAAGTTCAGTTTTTATTCATACTTTGAAAGCACTTACTCACACCTTTAAGTCTCGACACTTTTATGTACAAAAACAACAAAACTATGTACCCCGCACAACTGGCACGCATGCATAGAGACAGCTGGCACACACCACCTTTGTACACTTTGTACAAGCATGATTTATTAACATCCAAGAGGTCTAAGAGAAACAAAAAACATCTCGCAAAGACTTTGGGGTGGTCCGCATCATTTCTCCAAAACACGTCACAACGTGTGGGGGATCTACCTCGCCATTGGCTCTTAGCCACATTACTCTTCACAAAATTATTCTTAGAGTAAGGAACATTTTCTTCCCTCTCTTGGTCATCATCATATCTTTGGGCATGACTGATGGCTTCTTCCAAAGTTTTTGGATGTTGGGTCTTGACATGAAGACGATAGTCTTTGTCAAGGCCCCTATTTAAACCCCGTATCTTTTGGAATTCATCTAGACCTTCTAGTTTTAATATGATTTTGCGATATTTTGAACGGTTCTGTGTGAGAGAGAGGCCCAACATGTGACATGCATCCCATGCTAACCAATTCTTATCTTTTTCATTGGAGTTCAAAAACTCTTTGGAGAAAGAAGCTTGAAACACAGCCCAAGACGGAGGACGGACATCTATTGGAAATGTCATCCAGCACTTATAGGCCTTGCCTTAAGAGATAGACTTATTTCCACAGCTATCTTTATATCCGGGGTGTGTCTCAATCTATGAATATCAATCCATTTGTGTAAGAACGTTGTTGGGAAAGAAGCAAACTGAAACACCTCTATAGCGATGTCACCCAAGAGCGTTCAAAGAGAACTACAAGACACAAAAATCTTTTCAAAATCCATTTGAAACACCACAAGTCCATCAGGAGTAGACCCTTGGGAATTTACTAGCCGTCGCCCACCCAAGAGACTATGTCACATAGGAGCAAAACCCTGTCAAAGAACGGATTTACAGCACACGCCGACCAATGCATATGAAGGCAAGGGACTCCCCTTTCACCATTTAACATCACAAAACCACAACTTCAACATCAATTCCACAATTCATAGATACATGCCCTCCGAATCTGTCTACACACAATTTGCCACTAGGTTGCCATAGCCATAACCCTGCAGAGAACTAGTCGTAACCTGATGAGAACAACTCCAATTAGGGCACTTTAAAGCTTGAGATAAAGCTTGAAAAATGACTGGCAAGAAAGCTGAAGATGACCAAAATTGATTCCATACGCCGCCATGAGAAAAATTGACGCAAACAGAAAGCTGTCCCAGCACGGCTACACGTAGAGAAGGCTAGTCGGGGCAAAAAACTGCATCCAAAAGCATCAAGAAGCCACAACGACCCAAAACCTGAAAATTTCTGGAGTTTGGATGAAATTTTTTAAGTTTTTACATGAGTTTTAGTTATATACAAGTCTCACTTCAAAAAACTCACTCACGGGCACTTACAGTAGCCCGACAACTATCACTAGACTAGCGACTTGCAGTGCATGTACATGTGCTTGCTAAAGCAAGATAAAAACCCCACAAAACGAAATCCCATACACCCTTTTGACATCGGGCGTCATGTCCGTATGTACAAATTTACAAAAAATGTGATTCTCAAAATGCGCGCAACATAGTTTGCCAACCCCCCATTCTGCTAGAGCATTCATGCTAAGCAGTAGCATAAGAATATTGTCCACCTGGATCAAAAGACCATACAACATAAGCACAAAATGCATGAAAATACACCAACCATATCAATTCTCCAACTTCCAGTATCAAAGCATAAACCATATGTAGAATCCAAATCCTCATTAAGCATAAAGTACTCTAAATAGATACCACATAGAGACACCCTTTCATTACTAAAGCATGCAAATAAGCCTTCAACATCTCATCCAAACTGCCTTCAATATTCATCTCAGCCATTTTCATATCCTCATGTATATCCATTTCATTCTCCCCACTCTTAATTAAGCCTCTATCCAATTCAACCATATCATGCTTGATAGGTAAGCCATCTTCCATATATGCCTTAGGCTCGTTAACAAGAGGATCAAACAAGGTAGCATCAACCATATTCACATGAGGCATAACAAGCAAATCTCCATCATTTTCCATATCTTCTAAAACCTCAATATTCTCTTCATCAATTAAGGCAGGATCACCCACACCATCATGCACGCCATGAAGCTTCTAATTGATAGGGTCCTCATCAAAAACACAAGTAGTATAATTAGTTGCTGCATCACCCTTTTGCATACAATCACCCAAAGCAGATCCTTGAGAGCCCTCATCATACATGTCACCATCTTTTCCATTGCTAACTTCTTTGACCTCCATCATGTGATCTTTGACTTCTTCATCTACACAAAGAGAACTCCCAAGAGTCACATTTGTATCACAAACATACTCCTCTTCATTAGAACATACATAACAAGAATCAGCCATGTAACTTGGATATTTAAAATTCTCATTTCCTTGCATTTGAGACTCATTCATGACCATGGTAGCCTTCTTGCCTACATCCATCTTACTAGCATCATCATCTTTGACAGGAAGGTTGACATCAAAGTGCTTAAGCAACAAAGATGGCATACATTGAGCATTCTTCTTGATCTCATTGTACATATGGAATTCTTCTTTCATATGCTCAAGAGAATGAGAAACATGGTAGTCTTCATTGCTTACGTTGTCCATATTTATGTTTAAAACATAAGATACATTTGGCTTCACATCTTCTTGCAATCCAAGTTGCCTCACTCTCTCTAGTTTCCATTCATTATGCTTTGCAATCGATACTGCATCCTCAAATGTAAGTGGCCTCTTAAGCTCAACCTTTAACTTCAAATCAGCCCTCAAAATTTGTATAAACATACACTTTTTAAGCATAATAGGAGGAGAATCATTGCCCAAAGAAACACACCATCTCTTCCACAAGGCATTGAACTCCTTGACAAAGGCATCTACACTTTGACCATCACATTGGACAAGTCCTTCAATGGAATGCCATACATCCGTTGGGCCCTCTACCTTCTTGAACTTCTCAAGAAAAGCCTTCTTTAATGCATCATAATTCATCACCTATAGAGGTTGAGATGATTTCAACCAAAACTCATACTCATCATACCATGTCCTTGCATTGTCTTTCAAGCAAAAGAACAAAATCTTGAGCATAATCATTGGATCTTCCTTATTTGCCATCAAACAAGAAAACTCCATCTTTTCAATGAATGCATCAGCATCCTCACCTACATGACAATAGAAACTTGGAAACTCTGTCATCATAGCCATCAAATCTGTCAATTGAAGGTCACTTGAAGAAGATCCTCCGTGGGGGGCACCAAAACACTGTTGGGAAACAAGCAAACTGAAACACCTCTATAGCGATGTCACCGAAGAGCGTTGAAAGAGAAATACAAGAAACCAAAAGCTTTGCAAAATCCCTTTGAAATACCACAAGTCCATTAGGAGTAGACCCTTGGGAATTTACTAGCCGTCGCCCACCCAAGAGACTATGTCACATAGGAGCAAAACCCTGTCAAAGCACGGATTTACAGCACACGCCGACCAATGCATATGAAGACAAGGGCCTCCCCTTTCACCATTGAAAATCACAAAACCACAACTTCAACATCAATTCCACAATTCATAGATACATGCCCTCCGAATCTATCTACACACAGTTTACCACTAGGCTGCCATAGCCATAACCCTGCAGAGAACTAGTCGTAACCTGATGAGCACAACTCCAATTGGGGCACTTTAAAGCTTGAGAGAAAGCTTGAAAAATGACTGGCGAGAAAGCTGAAGATGACCAAAATTGATTCCATACGCCGCCATGAGAAAAATTGACGCAAACAGAAAGCTGTCCCAGCACGGCTACACGTAGAGAAGGCTAGTCGGGGCAAAAAACTGCATCCAAAAGCATCAAGAAGCCACAATGACCCAAAACCTGCAATTCTGAAGTTTGGCTGAAATTTTTTAAGTTTGTACACGAGTTTTAGTTATATACAAGGCTCACTTCAAAAAACTCACTCACAGGCACTTACAGTAGCCCGACAGCTGTCACTAGACTAGCGACTTGCAGTGCATGTACATGTGCTTGCTAAAGCAAGATAAAAACCCCACAAAAAGAAAGCCCATACACCCTTTTGACATCGGGCGTCATGTCCGTATGTACAAATTTACAAAAAATGGGATTCTCAAAATGCGCGACCGCATCCTTGTTGCGATCACGCTCTTCTCCATGAAACTCAAGAATGGTGATATTCTTAAGTAATGCATTGCTACCTTCTGCATCTTTAGAAGCACTTGTCTCTTGGACTCCTTAAGTTGTGCGAGCTTGGTTCCCTTGAACCGTGCCACTTGTGGCTCCTTGAGCCGTTTGTGAATTCATAAATTTCACAAGTAACTTCGTAAGATTGATAAATTGTGCATTGAGTGCAAAGAGGTTGTGTTTAAGTACGCTTTAGCAATTTTTCAAAGTTTTGAAAGCTGCCGTATCTACAAGGCCATGATCTCCTAGATCATCATCATCATGCATATTAGCATCAGTTGCACCCGTGGTGCCTTGATTTTGATCTACCTGCTCAAAATCAAATGTGTGTGTAGGTAGGATATACTCACTAGCCATGGTAAACACACACTAATGTAAAGAGAGAAAAAAACGTCAACTTGTACCTTGTGAATTTGAAGTCTTTGTTTTTTGTATGCTCCGAATTTGCGTTGCATGCGAACCTCGCCTTGTGAGAATTGTAGCGCTTCACGTGTTGTTTGTTGTAAGAACACCTTTGTTGATTCTTCACAAATTCGTCGTTTTTGTAAAGGCTTTTGTTCACTTTGAAGCTACCTCCTAGAGAAAAAAAGGATTTTTGGAGGAGAAATTGCCTTTCTCCAAGAAGTGAAAAGGAAAGGGGAAACTACTTCCTTGAAGTTTGAAGCTTTCCCTTTCCTTCTAGTTTTTCTTTCGACACAAGTATGCTATCTCTCCTTGTTATACACAACAAGGGTCAATAGCTTGATGGTAAAGTGTTGGCCTCTTACTCTCATGGTGTGGGTTCAACCCTCCTTCATGCAAGGGTTAAGCGGGTCTTCCTACACGTGTAGCCAATAGCGCCAACGAAAGCCTTTGGAGCCTTGATGCGGTAGAGTTGTCGATCAAGTTTGC
The DNA here is from genome assembly GCF_014529385.1 of Adiantum capillus-veneris. Classification (NCBI taxonomy): domain Eukaryota; kingdom Viridiplantae; phylum Streptophyta; class Polypodiopsida; order Polypodiales; family Pteridaceae; genus Adiantum; species Adiantum capillus-veneris. The sequence continues at coordinate 85,780,432 of NC_140950.1, forward strand.
CTTGGTTGCCTGCTGTGGAAGGCATAGGTGAGGGCCTTTTTCTATCTCTCTATGAAAAAACCGTGCCTGCCTTCTTTTGCCTGCACAACGAAGATATCGCTGTCTGTAGAACATGGGAGAGAAGCAGCACGTCGCATGCATATGCAACCCGCTTTTCCCCTTCTCCAAAAATAGCTTGGATACCAATGAAAGGGCAGTGGTAATGCATGTGCTAATTTCCATCCAACGCGCTATCTTATAGCCTCCCCCTAGCGTTGTCATGCTGCGACACGTACATAGTGGAAACGTATGCTACAAGATCTATCTTGTATTTTTTTAGATCCATAATTATATTTCCTATAATGTACATATGCATATGTAAGTATAACAATAAGCTTTCTATCTCATCCTATTATTTATCTCAAGGGTAACGTATTCTTACTTTACCATCAAAAACTACTATAGGAAAAGCATCAATAGCTCTGCCTCTTTAACCCGGGGCAAAAAGCATTGATTCTTTCTTTCTACCATCTCATTATTATCTTACACCCTATCTAGATCCTATATCTAGGGTAATTTCCAATCTATATATATTCTATGTATTTTTCATATTTTTCTTATATTTCTTTTTAAATAACTACTAGGAGGGAATCAAATCCTAGTGGGACACTAGGTGGCATAATTTCAAAAATACACTTATTTTAATGCATTATTGCAAGCATGATTACAAAACTTTGTCAAAGAGCAATGTCATGCTTTCATATGGCATGAGGTGTCCATTGGAATCAAATAAAAGTGTAGGCTAAGGAGACCACAAGAAGACTTTTACTGCCAAAACTGTACCCTATTTTGATGAATTTTTTACACAAGGTTCCAGTCCGAATTGAAAAATGCATATAAAGAAGACGTCGTAGGTGATGAGCTGAAGTTTCTGCCCAGATTTTTATTTTTTTATTTGGAGCCACAGTTGAGGAGATATGATCAAAATACAAGATCCCAGTCTGCCCACATCATGCAAGGACAGCTCATTTCCAGCTTGTCCAGTTTCTGTTCACACTGGCTCTTCTCTTCTTGTGTAAACCCTTGGGGGTTCCCTTCACCTATAAAAGAGGACCTCTTCTTCCTTGAAAACCACTCAAGCATTCAAGCCATTGATGAGAGGAATTCATGAGGGAGTGAGTAGTAATGCCAAATTGTACTTAACCATTAACATAAGCCGAAGCCATTAACATAAGCCTAAGCCGAATTGTACCTAACTATTAACATAAGCGTAAGCCAAATTGTACTTAACCATTAACATAAGCCTAAGCCTACACTTTCTCCTAGATAAAGACTAGCCATTATTGCATGCTATCCTTGAAAGATCAACTCTAATCAAAGAAGGTCTTGAACTTGGCGTATCAATCAACGTTGAATTCTCTCCTCTTCTTCTCTCTCCATCAATAATGGTGCCGAAGGGTTTGTCAAGTAAGATGTGTTCTACATTGATGTTTTCTTGATTTCTTGTTGTTTTCTTTTTCATCTCTAATCCAACATATATATATATATGTATCTAATCTCATCTCCTTAACCAAACCTATCTCTCTCACTCTTAGTAATTCATCCTCTCTACAAATTTTAGGTTCTCCTCGCTACATGTACATCTCTCCCCGTAGTATCCTTATTGCCTACGGGTAAGAATAGGGCTTGGGAGGGAAATTCTCTTCTCTTCTCTTCCCTTCTCTTCTCTAATATCTACATTTTGCACATACTAGAGTTATCCTAGATGAATAATCCACATGATGATAACTTCTATCTCTCTTTCACTCTGTACGATCTATTATAATTAATGTATGGATTAGCCGTAAAATACACTTTCAAAAATGTATTATGTTTCTCTTTGGCCCAGAAAGGCTCAATGAAATACTTCTATCACCAGATCCCATTACAAACTCTCATAGACTATAACTTTTCTTTTGACGTAAGCGTAGTTATCTTGCTATGAACCAAGAGGATTTGTACACACAATTAATCCCAATCACTAGACAAAATATATATATTATGGTAAGCACAAAACTACAATTCCAAAGAACAATTCGTAGCCTATTTGGTCAGCCAAGAATCAATGCCATTAACTCATCTATTAACCCTTTCATACTACCCATGATACGATATGACCATAGCCTTGATGTTTTCATCTTTGTGTTGTTTTAACATTCTCTTTTGTGTTGTTTCTTTGTGTGTGTGATTGCAAGAGAGAAAGAGTGGGGCTTCTTTGATTGCACTTCTTTCCAAACCCTAGTCTTCATGGCATCTATGGTTAACTCCTTCATATATTTTTTTGTTGAGTTCTCTCACAAACTCTCACAGCCATAAGCCCGGTGCTTTCCTGGCAAGACTGCAAATTTCTCAACACATTTTTGGTGAACCCGACGTGAAACTGCCAGGGTGAGAGTTTGTGGGTAACCATGGGTGATCATGTTGAGCATCAAGGTATGCATTTTGACCCAACAACAATGCAAATGTTTCAAGCATTTGCAATGTTCATGCAACAACAACATGCCACTGAAAGAAGGGAGATTTCAGCAATGAAGGCCATACAAGCGGTTGTCAACAGAATGGATCAATTCAATGGCAAAGATGTAACCAAGTACTTACGCGAGTATGTGAAGGAGATGGAGCTGCATCGCGTGTCAGAAGGTGAGATGATTCAAAGATTTGAGCTAGTTGTTGCTCCAGAAATTAGGGAGCATGTTAGGGCAATTAAAGATGGGCATGGGAGAAATTGGAAAGAACTCAAAGTAGCTTTAAAGGAGGAATATTTCATGGAGGACTCAGAGAGAGTGACCAAAAGGAAATTCCTAGAATGGGTAGTCAAGCCAAAGCAAGGACTATCAATAACAGAGCTACTTAGGGAATTTGCGCGGCGCTATGCATAACTCACCAGGACAAAAAGGGCCCCACTCGATGCAGAGTAGACAGATCTTTTCTTACAAGGTGCAGGTAAAGAGTTTCAAGAAAATTTGGAGCTTCTTCTTGAAGATAAAGACGCTGAGCAAGGACTAAAGATCGACTGGAAGGAGGTTGAAGGTGCTGTCTCATTGCTTGCCAAACGACAAAGAAGAAGGGACAAGATGGTAGTAAACACTACAAGTCGTTCCACCTCAACTCCTCACAAAATGGTAAAGACTACTTTTATCGCTCCGAATTTTGATGAGTCCATGCTAGATAAACTTGTGAAGGGAATGCGTGAATTGAATGTGAAGCTTGCAAAGCTTGAAGAAAAAGGCCAACCGTCAGGGCCACTTTCTAGGCAAAGACAACAGCCGAAAGATGGGTTTGTTAATAGATGTATTTGGTGTGATAGTACAGACCATGTAAGAAGGGATTGTGATGATTTTAGTGATGCTTTGTCAAAAGATGTTGTCTTTTTTAAGGTTGGTAAAATCCACTTAAGAGAGACAAGTCTACCCTTGAGAACTAACTTTGGGAAGGGGGGAATGCAAACCTTATTGAAGATATGGCAACTAAGCATGCCACCTCTTCAGTTGAGGCAGCTGCTTATGGAGTAAAAATTGAGCATCTTAGTGATGAAGAGGTGAGTGACCATCATGGTCAAATTTGGCCAAATGTCATGCAATTAGCTAAAAAGGGAAAGCTTACAAAAGAGATTCTATATGAAGAAGGTGATTGCATACGTTTAGAAATAGGATGAAATGATCCAGTGGACTCATTGTCAGTGCATGCCTACATTACAAAATGCCAACAAGATGAGGCAATTGTAGAAGAGAAGCGCAGACGTGAGAATGCTGATGAAGGACCAACAAAAAGAGATGAATCTAGAAGTGGGGGAAGAAGGGACTCAATGCCTTCTCAAACACCCTCAACACAAGTAGCATCTCCACCTGAAGTACTCATGGAGGAGTCTACAATAGGAAAGAAGAAAGAGACAACAAAAGGTAAGACAAAAGGCCCAGCTTATAAACTAAAATCTGATATTGAGGTTGCTACAGATTTAAAGAAATTCTTGGAGGAAAGGATCTTGAATACCAAGATTGAGTTTACTCTGGGAGAAGTTCTTGGCATTGCAAAGCGTGAATTCCATGAGGAGATCATTGACATCATCAAGAGGAAGAGGCAAACCCTTGCTGAACTTTCTCGTCCACAGGTCGAAGGGGAAACCTTGAAGACACAAGGGATGCAGCTGCAAAATAAGACGTATGATGGAGCTGTGGTAGGATGCTACCAATCTAGTGGGAGAGTGAAGCAAGTGCATTTCTCAAATGATGATGAAGAAGTTGAAGATATTCCTAGGAGCTACTATTCACGAAGTCACTGGGAAAGGGCTACTACAGAAGCTTTGGTCAAGGTAGGTGACCTTGAAGAGCCATTTGTTGCCTTGATTGACCATGGTTCAGAAATAAACATAATGTCAAAGAGTCTCTACAACAAGTGCAAATGGCCGATGGACAAAGATCATGGTTGGATGGTGAAAGTGGCAAACAATTCATCCGGTGAATTGTATGCAGCATGTCCAGGTGTGAAGGTGACAATAGGTGATGTAAAGATTGACCAAAACTTCTTTGTACATGATACATCTTCATATCATCTCATCCTTGGACAACCCTACATTGGGGGAGTTCGAATGGAAACAAAGGTAATGGATGATGGTTCAGCATATGCTAGGATACGTAGCAAAGATGGTAAATGAGCTGTTCAATTTCTCATAGTTTGTGTTAACCATGAAGGAAATCGTGACAACCTCAGAGAACATCCTCTACCAAAGGTGAGCAAAGAGTTTCATGATCATAGAGAAATGATGGGTTTTGACCAAGGACCATTGTAAAGCGAGATTGCAGTGGTACTGAAAGAAAAAGGGTGTCGCCTGATCCAAAAATAGGTGAAACTTTTTCAACGGGCTCCTTGATAACAAGGAAGGGATCAATATGTTTTACAATATTGAAGATTTGAAGAGACGTGAGAGGCAATATGTGCATAATGTACAAATAGGCATGAAAAAGAGTGGGTTGCTAGAGCCTACTGAAAATGTTTTGGGTTTGTGTGAACAAGTTTCTTTTGTAGATACTATGGGTGAGCTTGATGCTATAATGGGGTCTAGTTTGCATCTTGAAAATGAAGTTGTGGAAGTTTGCTCTATGGAAATGTATCAAGTAATAGAAGCCTTCAAAGAAAACCAAACAGTTGGCCCATAAGTCCATGTTGAAACTAAATACAAGAGTGTAGCAAAGAAGGTGAAACCAGTAGCTCCACCCTTACCACCCAACAATAGGGAAAAGATTGAGCAGGTTTCTTTACAACCAAGATTGGGCATCCCTTCACAAAGGAGTCTTTCCAAGAGTTGCAGATTGGTCGCGAGGAGTTTCTAACACAGGAGAAGACAAAGTGCTTCAAATAAATGCTTTCAAAACATGGCAAGGCTTTTGCATTTGAGCCACATGAGATAGGATGTGTTGATCCTTCTATTGTAGCTCCTATGGTAATTTTCACAATACCTCATGTGCCTTGGAATCTGCGGCCTATTCCGGTTCCAAAGGCTCATTTGCCAAAGTTAGTAGAGCTACTAAATGAGAAAATCAAAATGGGAATCTTGGAGCCTTCTTGTGCTCCATACTCAAACAGATGGTTCACAGTTCCAAAGAAGAATGGTTCTCTACGCTTCATCCAAGATATGCAACCAGTGAACAAGGTGACAATTAGAAATGTAGGTACAGGTCCAATTGTGGATGAGTTTGCAGAGGCGTTTGCAGGGAGGGAAATCTACTCAATGGGGGATCTCTACTCAGGGTATGATCAATTTTAGCTTGCAATCAAAAGCAGAGACTTGAAAACCATGAGGAAACCTTTGGGTTTGGTAAGGATGTATACCTTGCCATAGGGAGCAACCAACTCGGTTGCACATATGATGAATGGGATGAATAAGGTACTACGTGACTTTATTCCAATGCCTTTCATTGATGATTTTCCTATCAATGGATGTGAAGAAAGTGACAAAGATGAAGCTTTGGATCTCAAGGGATGTCGCAGGTTTGTGGTAAATCACATAAATGATTGTGATAAAATTTTGTCTAGGTTGGAAGAAGTAAATCTTACATTGTCAGGGAAAAAGTCTATGTCTGGTGTCAATGAAGTGCTCATTGTGGGGCACATGTGCGGGCCATATGGTAGGAAACCTAGTCCAACAAAGGTAGATGCCATCCAAAGAATGAAAGAAACATGTACTAGCATCACTGAGGTTAGAAGGTTTTTGGGAGTATGTGTCTTCTATGTTATTTTGATTCCACATTATGCACATGTAGCTGATCCTCTTTATCAGCTGCTGAGAAAGAATCAAAAGTTTAAATGGATAGAAGCACATGTAAAATCCATGAAAAAGATAAAAGAGTTGCTCCTGTCAGCACGACTTTGAGAAAGGTAGACTAAGGCTAGTAATTGTGACAATAGACACCAGTCCTACAGGGATTGGATGGGCAATAGGGAAAGATGACGAAGAAGGACACAGGTATGTGGTAAGATTCTGAGAAAAGGTACTAAGTGCTCGCCAAAAAAACTATCCACAGATAAAGAGAGAGTTACGGGGTATGGTTACAGCCTTGAAAAGTGGGGGGAAAGAGTACCTAATTGGTGCATATGTGGTTGTAGAAACAGATTTTCTACCACTTCTTGGGATGACTACAAGCTGCTCAACGCCAGACATTGCTATGTTGCGGTGGATTGCCTACATTAAGTCCTTAAACCATGAGTTTAAGCACATTCCAGGTAAAGACAATACAGTGGCAGATATACTATCAAGGGCAAGGTAATAAGATGAGTCACAAATGATTGATGAGGGAGATGATGTAGGCACAAAGTTCTATTCTATCTCTCATGTTAAAGGTAACAATGTCTGCATGACTAATTCACTTGAATTGTTCTTGAAAGATCTTTATGAAGGTGATTGGCTTCTTATTGGAAGCTACTTGAGTACTCTAACAAAGCAGGATGATTGGTCTGAACAAGAGTTCAAGAGGATACGTAGGAAAGAATATGGGTACTTTTTGAGGGATGGTTACTTGTGGAAGCATCCTAAATAAAAGGGTGCTACACCACAACGGGTTATATGTAAAAAAGGGACTCAAGTAAAGCTCATGCAAGAGTTTCATGAAAGTCTATGGGCTGGACATAGGGGTGTATGGGCAACCTTCTCCAAGTTGAAAGAAAAATATTGGTGGAAGGGTATGCATAAAGATGTATCTCAGTTTGTAGAGTCATGTATAACTTGTCAAATATATTCAAATGTTTGACACCGTGATGGATTGCACCCTACATATCCACTAGCCATGCACTATAAATGGGTTGTGGATCTAGTCACAATGCCTTTAGGACTCTCTCAGATGAGATACTTGGTTCTTGCACAAGAGGACCTAACTAACCAGGTTGAAGGAAGAGCATTAAGATCTAAAACAACAGAAGCTGTGTGCAAATTACTTCTTGATGAGGTGATTTGCCGTTATGGTTGTGTGGGAAAGATCACTGCAGACAGAGGTGAACTGGATGTCGAAGAAGTAGGAGTTCTTTTCTAGATTAGGAATCAAGATTTCTCTTAATACAACTTACAACCGTGAAGGGAATGGAAAGAGTGAAAGAGGGCATCCTCCTATCATCAAAGCATTGGCCAAAGCTTGTGAAGGAAGAGTTGGTGAGTGGCCAAAACTGTTATCATATGTTTTATGGGCTGATCGTACAACACATAGCTCAGTAATAACTGGCTACATGCTTGCGGAGCTAATGTATGGTCAAAAGCCAGTGATGCCGATTGAATATACAATTCCCACATGGAGTATACTACCTTGGCAAGAGGGGCTAAACAGAGAAGATCTTCTTGCATTGCGCATAAGGCAACTAGAGAGAAGACCTAGAGACATTGAGGCTACAAAACAACGACTTAAAAATGCAAGATTGAAAAACAAGGACTACTTTGATAAGCGACATCGTCTTAGGAGCAAAGAAATTGACAAAGGTGACTGGGTTTTAGTGTATGATTGTAGCCTTGATAACCAGCACACAGTCATGCATAAGTTCTCAAAAATATGGTTTGGACCGTATGTTGTAAAGCATGTGCATGAGAATGCTACCTACAGATTGTTTGAACTAGATGGTACAGAAGTAAAGATTCCCATTGCAGGAAAAAGGATCAAAATGTTTAAGAGAAGAGGTGACAATGATCTAGAAAATGTTGACGAGAAGGAAGAGCAAAACACAAATCAAGATGAAGCTTTGGAATCGTCCAGTGAAGAAGAAAGCAAGGAAGATGTACAAGAGGGCTGATCTTACAAAGAAATAATGTGGCACATACCGGAGGATGTGCAGGTTTAGAGGGAGTGGATGTCGTGCTGTGACACCTACACAGTGGAAACGTATGCTACAAGATCTATCTTGTAATTTTTTGGATACATAATTATATTTCCTATAATGTACATATGCATATGTAAGTATAGCAATAAGATTTCTAACTCATCCTATTATTTATCTCAAGGGTAATGTATTCTTACTTTACCATCAAAAAGTACTATGGGAAAAGCATCAATAGATCCGCCTCTTTAACTTGGGGCAAAAAGAATTGATTCTTTCTTTCTACCATCTCATTATTATCTCACACCCTATCTAGATCCTATATCTAGGGTAATTTCTAATCTATATATATTCTATGTATTTTTCATATTTTTCTTATATTTCTTTTTAAATAGCTACTAGGAGGGAATCAAATCCTAGTGGGACACTAGGTGGTATGATTTCAAAGATACACTTATTTTAATGCATTATTGCAAGCATGATTACAAAAATTTGTCAAGGATCAATGTCATGCTTTCATATGGCATGAGGTGTCCATTGGAATCAAATAAAAGTGTACGCTAAGGGGACCACAAGAAGACTTTTGTTGCCAAAATTGTACCCTATTTTGATGAATGTTTTACACAAGGTTCCAATCCAAATTGGAAAATGCATATAGAAAAGAAGTCCTAGGTGATGAGCTGGAGTTTTTGCCCATATTTTTACTTTTTTATTTGGAGCCACGGTTGAGGAGATATGATCAAAATACTACTCCCGTGTCTGCCCACATCATGCAAGGACAACTCATTTTCAACTTTTCCAGTTTCTATTCACACTGGCTCTTCTCTTCTTGTGTAAACCCTTGGGGTTTCCCTTCACCTATAAAAGAGGACCTCTTCGTCCTTGAGAAACACTCAAGCATTCAAGCCATTGATGAGAGGAATTCATGAGGGAGTGAGTAGTAATGCCAAATTGTACTTAGCCCTTAACATAAGCCTAAGCCTACACTTTCTCCTAGATGAAGACTAGCCATTCTTGCATGCTATCCTTGAAAGATCAACTCTAATCAAAGAAGGTCTTAGACTTGGCGTATCAATCAACGTTGAGTTCTCCCGTCCTCTTATCTCTCCATCAATAATGGTGCCGAAGGGTTTGTCAAGTAAGATGTGTTCTACATTGATGTTTTCTTGATTTCTTGTTGTTTTCTTTTTCATCTCTAATCCAACATATATATATATATATATATATATATATATATATATATATATATATATATATATATATATATATATATATATATATATGTATCTAATCTCATCTCCTTAACCAAACCTATCTCTCTCACTCTTAGTAATTCATCCGCTCTACAAATTTTAGGTTCTCCTTGCTACATGTACATCTCTCCCCGCAATATCCTTATTGCCTACGGGTAAGAATAGGGCTTGGGAGGGAAACTCTCTTCTCTTCTCTTCCCTTCTCTTCTCTCATATCTACATTTTGCACATAATAGAGTTATCCTAGATGAATAATCCACATGATGATAATTTCTATCGCTTTCACTCTGTACGATCTATTAGAATCACGTATGGATTAGCCGTAAAATACACTTTCAACAACGTATAGTGTTTCTCTTTGGCCCAGAAAGGCTCAATGAAATACTTCTATCAACAGATCCCATTATACTACCTCTCATAGACTATAACTTTTCTTTTGACATAAGCGTAGTTATCTTGCTATAAACCGAGAGGATTTTTACACACAATTAATTCCAATCACTAGACAAAAAATATATATTATGGTAAGCACAAAACTACAATTCCAAAGAACAATTCGTAGCCTATTTGGTCAGCCAAGATTGAATGCCATTAACTCATCTATTAACCCTTTGATACTATCGATGATATGATATGACCATAGCCTTGATGTTTTCATCTTTGTGTTGTTTTGAAATTCTCTTTTGTGTTCTTTATTTGTGTGTATGACTGCAAGAGAGAAAGAGTGGGGCTTCTTTGATTGCACTTTTTTCCAAACCCTAGTCTTCATGGCATCTATGGTTTAACTCCTTCATATAAGTTTTTGTTGAGTTCTCTCACAAACTCTCATAGCCATAAGCCTGGTGCTTTCCTGGAAAGAACGCAAATTTCTCAACATATTTTTGGTGAACCCGATGTGAAACTGCCAGGGTGAGAGTTTGTGGGTGATCATGTTGAGCATCAGGGTATGCATTTTGACCCAACAACAATGCAAATGTTTCAAGAATTTGCAATGTTCATGCAACAACAACATGCCACTGAAAGAAGGGAGATTTCAGCAATGCAGGCCATACAAGCGGTTGTCAACAGAATGGATCAATTCAATGGCAAAGATGTAACCAAGTACTTACGCGAGTATGTGAAGGAGATGGAGCTGCATCGCGTGTCAGAAGGTGAGATGATTCAAAGATTTGAGCTAGTTGTTGCTCCAGAAATTAGGGAGCATGTTAGGGCAATTAAAGATGGGCATGGGAGAAATTGGAAAGAACTCAAAGTAGCTTTAAAGGAGGAATATTTCATGGAGGACTCAGAGAGAGTGACCAAAAGGAAATTCCTAGAATGGGTAGTCAAGCCAAAGCAAGGACTATCAATAACAGAGCTACTTAGGGAATTTGCGCGGCGCTATGCATAACTCACCAGGACAAAAAGGGCCCCACTCGATGCAGAGTAGACAGATCTTTTCTTACAAGGTGCAGGTAAAGAGTTTCAAGAAAATTTGGAGCTTCTTCTTGAAGATAAAGACGCTGAGCAAGGACTAAAGATCGACTGGAAGGAGGTTGAAGGTGCTGTCTCATTGCTTGCCAAACGACAAAGAAGAAGGGACAAGATGGTAGTAAACACTACAAGTCGTTCCACCTCAACTCCTCACAAAATGGTAAAGACTACTTTTATCGCTCCGAATTTTGATGAGTCCATGCTAGATAAACTTGTGAAGGGAATGCGTGAATTGAATGTGAAGCTTGCAAAGCTTGAAGAAAAAGGCCAACCGTCAGGGCCACTTTCTAGGCAAAGACAACAGCCGAAAGATGGGTTTGTTAATAGATGTATTTGGTGTGATAGTACAGACCATGTAAGAAGGGATTGTGATGATTTTAGTGATGCTTTGTCAAAAGATGTTGTCTTTTTTAAGGTTGGTAAAATCCACTTAAGAGAGACAAGTCTACCCTTGAGAACTAACTTTGGGAAGGGGGGAATGCAAACCTTATTGAAGATATGGCAACTAAGCATGCCACCTCTTCAGTTGAGGCAGCTCCTTATGGAGTAAAAATTGAGCATCTTAGTGATGAAGAGGTGAGTGACCATCATGGTCAAATTTGGCCAAATGTCATGCAATTAGCTAAAAAGGGAAAGCTTACAAAAGAGATTCTATATGAAGAAGGTGATTGCATACGTTTAGAAACAGGATGAAATGATCCAGTGGACTCATTGTCAGTGCATGCCTACATTACAAAATGCCAACAAGATGAGGCAATTGTAGAAGAGAAGCGCAGACGTGAGAATGCTGATGAAGGACCAACAAAAAGAGATGAATCTAGAAGTGGGGGAAGAAGGGACTCAATGCCTTCTCAAACACCCTCAACACAAGTAGCATCTCCACCTGAAGTACTCATGGAGGAGTCTACAATAGGAAAGAAGAAAGAGACAACAAAAGGTAAGACAAAAGGCCCAGCTTATAAACTAAAATCTGATATTGAGGTTGCTACAGATTTAAAGAAATTCTTGGAGGAAAGGATCTTGAATACCAAGATTGAGTTTACTCTGGGAGAAGTTCTTGGCATTGCAAAGCGTGAATTCCATGAGGAGATCATTGACATCATCAAGAGGAAGAGGCAAACCCTTGCTGAACTTTCTCGTCCACAAGTCGAAGGGGAAACCTTGAAGACACAAGGGATACAACTGCAAAATAAGACGTATGATGGAGCTGTGGTAGGATGCTACCAATCTAGTGGGAGAGTGAAGCAAGTGCATTTCTCAAATGATGATGAAGAAGTTGAAGATATTCCTAGGAGCTACTATTCACGAAGTCACTGGGAAAGGGCTACTACAGAAGCGTTGGTCAAGGTAGGTGACCTTGAAGAGCCATTTGTTGCCTTGATTGACCATGGTTCAGAAATAAACATAATGTCAAAGAGTCTCTACAACAAGTGCAAATGGCCGATGGACAAAGATCATGGTTGGATGGTGAAAGTGGCAAACAATTCATCCGGTGAATTGTATGCAGCATGTCCAGGTGTGAAGGTGACAATAGGTGATGTAAAGATTGACCAAAACTTCTTTGTACAGGATACATCTTCATATCATCTCATCCTTGGACAACCCTACATTGTGGGAGTTCGAATGGAAACAAAGGTAATGGATGATGGTTCAGCATATGCTAAGATACGTAGCAAATATGGTAAATGAGCTGTCCAATTTCTCACAGTTTGTGTTAACCATGAAAGAAATCGTGACAACCTCAGAGAACATTTTCTACCAAAGGTGAGCAAAGAGTTTCATGATCATAGAGAAATGATGGGTTTTGGCCAAGGACCATTGTAAAGCGACATTGTAGTGGTACTGAAAGAAAAAGGGTCTCGCCTGATCCAAAAATAGGTGAAACTTTTTCAACGGGCTCCTTGATAACAAGGAAGGGATCAATATGTTTTACAAAATTGAAGATTTGAAGAGACGTGAGAGGCAATATGTGCATAATGTACAAATAGGCATGAAAAAGAGTGGGTTGCTAGAGCCTACTGAAAATGTTTTGGGTTTGTGTGAACAAGTTTCTTTTGTAGATACTCTCAGAGCCATAATCCCGGTTCTTTCCTTTATGCTATGGCGTGTGCGCGCGCGCACGCACACACACACACACACACACACACACAGAGAGAGAGAGAGAGAGAGAGAGAGAGAGAGAGAGAGAGAGAGAGAGAGAGAGAGAGAGAGAGAGAGAGAGAGAGAGAGAGAGAGAGAGAGATTCTCAATGGTGCATAGTGGATGCCTAATGATCATCGGCGTGGTGATAGCTATCATACCCTCCTTCTTTAAGATCTACTAATGGTAGTGATTGCTTACTTGTGATTGTGGTTCCTTGAGAGCGACCTTTCTTTCTTTATATAGCCAAGGAGTGGAGATGTCTCATGGTTTAGTCACTATGTATAAAATAAGTATATCTCGTGCGTTCAAGGACTATTTCTAAAGCTCCTTATCTATTAATTTTTGACCAATAAAATACACCCTTTTCTACTCAATGTGTAATTTCTTTTCTTGATTTCATTTTATGGTACCCTTCTGTATGTGAAAATGTGAAAAAAAATAAATTTAATAACCCCTTCTGCTACACTCACGTGATAGTCACAAGACTATTAGGTGACCCAAATATATATGTTGTATAATACATGTGATGGGAGAGGTCCACAAAGAGAGAATAGGAGAGAGGTAGAGAGGGGGGTAGCATTGAGAGAGGAAATTACATGCTTGCTACTCAAATCTAGCTTATTGGGGGATAGGGATAGAGGGTAGAGAGTTACAAGGGTTTGTCGATGGTGGTAGTTGTTGGAGAAGATAAAACTGCTAGACTTGGTGGTGGAAGCTCCTTGACTTAGCAAAGACTTCATTCAATAAACTCTTGGCTCTTACAATCATGCACCAGATTCCTAGTAAGGTTTAATGTCATCGGGATCATTCAAAGTTGATTCAAAGTAGTGATGGCCCGCCGCCCAGTCGTCGCCCTTGTAATTTGATGCCCACTCAAACCCACTCTTCAGCTCCACTACATCGTTTGAGATCGTTGTTGAAAGCTTTTTGGTTGATTTCACTGCTCTTTGCATCTCTTCACCATTTTATTTTCCGTCGCTCTTTTGTTGGAGAGCGTGTATTTACAATTATGTACATAAATACATGCATGAGTGTAGGTATGTGAATATATGAGCAAGACGGAGGTTGAAAAAAAACAGTGTTTTCCTTTACGGGCTGATTTGAGAGGTGTTTGAAGGTGAGTATGAGAAAAGAAGTGTGTGTGTATGTGTGTCAAAACAAAAAAAAACTGAAATTTTCCTTGTTCTTAGGCTATGAGAGAGCTAGAGAACGGGAGGGTATGGGCGAGTGTGTGTGGCATGAGATGAGGAGTGTGTGTGTATGTGCATCCATGAGTGTGTCTATGTGTGTGTATATGTATGCAGAGAGAGAGAGAGAGAGAGAGAGAGAGAGAGAGAGAGAGAGAGAGAGAGAGAGAGAGAGAAGATACAAGATTGGCTGAGAGTGAGGGGAGGTTGTGAGGGTGAGGGTGTGTGTGAGAGGCAAGGTGTGTGTGTGAGAGGCAAGGAGTGTGTGTGTGTGTGAGTGATTCAAAAGAGGGGCTGAAGTTGGATGCCGACATATAAAGAGAGAGAAAGACTTTTTTTAATGCTAGAGAGAGAAGGGAGCTGAATTTCTTTCCTGATTGAAGATGTGAGAGGTCAAGCAGGAAGAAAGAGCATGAGAAAGAGGGTGGGGGAAGGTGAGTGTGTGTGTGTGTGTGTGTGTGTGTGTGTGTGTTTGGCCTGTTTGTGCCACACACACGCGCACACACACACACACACACACACACACAGAGGGAGGGTTCATTTTCTTTTGATAATGGACAAGAGAGAGAGGGAGGGTGGTGGCGCCAAGCAAGATGGAGAGGGTTGAGTCCAAGAGAGAGTATGGAGGGGTCGTGTGAGTGAGGTGGTGTGTGTGTAAGAGAGAGAGAGACTCCAAAGGGCTGCCATTAGAGAGAGGGAGAGAGGGGTGCTAAGAAAAGGGTGATGGAGAGAGAGGTGGCTATGGAGCCAAGCAAGAAGAGGGAGAGGGGAAGGGTGGTGGCCCCTTTGGGAGAGCAAGGTGACGACCCAAGGTGACGACCCTGCTTGTTGTGAAAACATGGTTTTATAAATTAGAATTATCTTGATAAGGCTCCCTTTTTGGGCTAGTACCCATGGCTGAAGGTCGTGCATCCCTCCGTATCCATGGACAACTTCCAAGGTCGGACTGTGTCTACGGTGACCTTGAAATCGGGAACATGGGTGAGCTCCCCGTGGTGAGTGCACCGTACTGGTATCCATGTATTTCCCAAGGGTGTGGGGATGGTCGTGTCCAAAAGCATGCTTGGAACTGCACGGATCACTGGGGTAAGCAAGGTGTCTACTAGCCTAGCTATGTACAAGGGGCGGTTTTTTGGGGGGGTGGTGGAAAGCGTGCTATCGAGAAGTTTTCAATCTTTCCAAGAGAGCACCGGGATTCTTGCTGTGAGAATTTGTGAGCTAACTCCAAAACTATGTGAACGAGTTATGCCATAGATGCTATGAGGTTTAGCTTTTGGTAGGGAGTGCAATCAAAGAAACCCCATTCTCTTTCTCGTGCACTCACACACACAAAGAAAGAACACAAAAGAGAAAATCAAAACAACATAGAGATGAAAACATCAAGGAATTTGTCATATCTTATCATGGGTAGGATGAAAGGGCTCATAGATGAGTTAATGGTATTCAATCTTTGCTGATCAAACAAGCTACAAATTGTTCTTTGGAATTGTAGTTTAGTGCTTACTATGATATAAATGTTATGTCTAGTAATTGGGGTTAATCGTGTGTACAAATCCTCTTGGCTCATAGCAAGATAAATGTACATTGTTGAAAGTGTATTTTATGTCTAATCCATATATTAATTGTAATAGATCACACAGAGTGGAAGTGATAGAGATTCACATCATGTGGATTATTCATTTATCATAACTCTAGTATGTGCACATTGTAGATATGAGAGAAGTGAAAGAAAGAGAAGTTTCCCTCCCAAGCCCTATTCTTGCCCGTAGGAAATAAGGATACTACGGGGAGAGATGTACATTATGTATTTGCATAGCTCTCCAAGAAGGTTGATCATAGCTTTGGTGGAGTATTATAGCTTGAATGCCTTGAGTAACTAGGACACAAGAGAGATCGAGATAGAGATATAGATAGAGATAGGACAGGTGCATAATTAGAAGTGGATAAAATCTAGGTTAGGAAATAGATTTGGAAATAGAGATAGAGGTAAGGATTAGACTAGAGATGGAAAGAATAACACCAAGAAACCAGCAAAATCACAAATTAAAAACAAACCTTGTTTGATAACCCTTCAAGATTTATTCACCAATTTGATGGAGAGAGAAGGAGAGGGAAGAATACCAACCTTGAATGATGCAAAAAATCCAAGTCCTTCTTTGGTTAGAATTGATCTTACAACGATTGTTTATAAGATTGGCTAGCCCTCCTCAAGGAGCAAGTGTAGGCTTAGGCTTATGATTATGACTAAGTACAATTAGGCATTAATCCTCTCACTCCCTCATGAATGGTTTTCATGGAAGAAGAGGTCCCCTTTTATAGGTGAAGGGAACCCCCAAGGGTTACACAAAAAAGAGAAGAGCCAGTGTGAACATGAACTAATAAAGTTTGAAATGGGCTATCTCTGCATGATGTGAGTAGATTGGGGTCCACCATTTTGATCATATCTCCTAAACAATGGCTCCAAATAAGAAAGTAAAAATAGAGGCAAAAAATTCAGCTAACAATCTATGACCCCCATTTTATATACTTTTTTCAATTTGGATTGGAACCTTGTGCAAAAAAATCATGAATATAGGATACATTTATGGCAATAAAAGTCTTCTTGTGCTCCCCTTAGCCTAGACTTTCATTTGATTCCAATGGACACCTCATGCAACATTAAAGCATGAAATTGCTTTTTGAAAAAGTCCTTGAAATAATGCATTAAAATAGGTGTATCTTTAAAAATCATGCAAGCTAGTGACCCACTAGGATTTGGTTCCTTCCTAGTAGCTATTAAAAATAAATATAAGAAAAAAACCTAGAATATATACATATTGGAAGTTACCCTAGATATATGATCTAGCTAGGGCGTGAGATGATAATGAGATATTAGAAAGAAAGAACCAATGAGTTTTGCCCCAAGTTAAAGAGGTGGAGCTATTGACTCTTTTTTCTATAGTACTTTCTAACATTAAAGTAAGAATATGTTACCCTTCAGATAAATATTAGGATAATATTATTATTATTCTTAGATATGCATATGTACATTATGGAAAATATACTTATGTGTCTAAAAAGTTGCAAGATAGACTTTGTAGAATTTCTTGTCACTATGTACGTGTCACAACACGACATCCACCCCCTCTAAACTTGCACATCCTTTGGTATGTGCCACATTTGATTTTTTGTAGCGTTAATTTCCTTGTAGATATTCCATGATTTCATCTTCATTGATAACTTTCAGTGCTTCATCTTCACTTTGATCTTCACCTGTGTTTTTCTCTTCCTCCTCCTCGATATCTTTTGGATCACTGTATTCTCTTCTCTTAAAAACTTTGATCCATTTTTCTGCAATGAAAACCTTTACTTCTATACCATCTAGTTTAGACAAGCTGTAAGTAGCATTTTCATGCACATGCTTTACAACAGACGATCTAAACCATCTTTTTGAGAACTTACGCATGACTGTGTGCTGGCTATGAAGACTACTATCATACACTAAAACTGAGTCAGCTTTGTCAATTGCTTTGCTCTTGAGCCGATGTCGCTTATCTAAGTAGCCCTTGTTTTTCAACCTTGCATTTTCCAGTCTCTCTTTTGCAGCCTCAATGTCTCCAGGTCTTCTCTCTAGTTGCCTTATATACGTAATGCAAGGAGATTTTCCCTCCTATTAAGCTCGTCTTGCCAAGGTAGTACATTCCATGTGGAAATTGTATCTTCAATTTGCATCACTGGTTTTTGACCATACATCAGCTCCATAGGCATATAGCCAGTTACTGAGCTATGTGTTATACGATCAGCCCATAAATCATATGGCAACAATTTTGGCCACTCACCAACACTCCCTTCGCAAGCCTTGGCCAAATTTTTGATGACAGAAGGATGCCCTCTTTCACTCTTTCCATTGGCTTCAAGGTTGTAAGCTATAATAAGAGAAAGCTTGATTCCTAATCTAGAAAATAAATCCCTTGCTTGCTCGGCATCTAGTTCACCTCTATCCGCAAAGATCTTTCCCAAACAACCATAACAAAAAATCACCTCATCAAGAAGGAATTTGCATATAGCTTTTGCGTTTTTTGATCTTAATGCTTACCCTTCACCTTGGTTAGTTAGGTCCTCTCGTGCAAGAACTAAGTATCTCATTTTCTAGAATCCTAAAGGCATTGTGACTAGATCCACAATTCATTTATAGTGCATGGCTAGTGGATATGTAGGTTGCAAACCATCAGAGATGTTGAACATTTGAATACATTTGACAAGTTACACACGACTCTACAAATTGAGATACATTTTTATACATACCATTCCATCAGTATTTTTCTTTCAACATGGAGAAGGTTGTCCACACACCCCTATGTCCAGCCCATAGACTCTCATGAAACTCTTGCAAGAGCTTTACTTGAGTCTCTTTTTTATATATAACCCTTTTTTGGTGTAACACCCTTTTGTTTAGAATGCACCCACAAGTAGCCATCCCTCAAAAAGTACCCATATGCTTTCTTTCATATCCTCTTGAATTCTTGATCAGACAAATCATCCTGTTTTGTTAGAGTACTTAAGTAGCTTCCAATAAGAAGCCAATCACCTCCATAAAGCTCTTTTAAGAACAATTCAAGTGGATTAGTAATGCATACATTGTTACCTTTGACATGAGAGATAAAATAGAGGTTTGTGTCCACATCATCTCCCTCATCAATCATCTGTGACTCATCTTCATACCTTATCCTTGATAGCATATCTGTCACTATATCGTCTTTACGTGCAATGTGCTTAAACTTTGGATTTAAGGACTTAATGTAGGAAATCCACTGCAACATAAAAATGTTTGGCATTGAACAATTGTAATCATCCCAAGAAGTGGTAGATAATCTGTTTCTACAACCGCATATGCACCAAATTAGGTACTCTTTTCCATTTTTCAAGGCTCTATTTGTGGGCAGTTTCTTTGGAGAGCACTCAGTACCTTTGCTCCAAATCTCACCACATATCAGTGTCCTTCTTCATCATCTTGACCTATTGACCATCCAATTCCTGTAGGACTGGTGTCTACTATCACAATTATTGGCCTTTTACACGTATAGTCTACCTTTCTCAAAGTTTGTGATGATTGGAGCAACTCCTTTAGCTTTTTCATGGCTTTTATATCTGCTTTTGTCCATTTAAACTTTTGATTCTTTCTAAGGAATTGATAATTAGGATCAGCTATATGTGCATGGTGTGGAATCCAAATAACATAAATGACACATGCTCCGATAAACCTTCGAGACTCAGTGATGCTAATACATGTTTCTTTTATTCTTTGAATGACATCTATCTTCTTTTGGACAAGGTTTCCTACCATATGGAATGCACATGTACCCCCCAATGAGAAGTTCATTTTGACACCAAACATAGACTTTTCCCCTGACAAAGTAAGATTCACTTCTTCCAACCTAGAATTTTTTTATGACAATCATTTATGTGATTCCACAAATCTACGACGTCCCTTGAGATCCAAAGCTTTATCTTTTGATAGGAAAATCATCAATGAAAGGCATTGTGATTTGAGGAATAAAGTCACGTACGACCTTATTCATCCCATTCATCATATGTGCAACAGAGTTGGTTTCTCCCTGTGGGTGGCAAGGTACACATCCTTGCCAAACCCTAAAGGTGTCATCATGGTTGTCAAGTCTCTGATTTCTTTTGCAAGCAGAAATTGATTATACCCTAAGTAGAGGTCCCCCATTGAGTAGATTGCCCTTCTTGCAAACGCCTCTACAAAATCATCCACAATCGGACATGTACCTACATTTGTAATTGTCACCTTGTTCATTGGTTGCATATCTTGGATGAAGCATAAAGCACTATTCTTCCTTGGCATTGTGAACCACTTGCTTGAGTATGGAACACAAGAAGGATCCAAAATCCCCGTTTTGATCTTTTCATTCAATAGCTCTACTAACTTTGGTAAACGAGCCTTTGGAACCGGAATAGGCCACAGATTCCAAGGCACACAAGGTATTGTAAAAATTACAAAACATCCTATCTCATGTGGATCAAATGCAAAAGACTTACCATACTTTGAAATAATTTCTTTAAAGTACTTTGTCTCGTCCTGTGTTAGAAACTCCTTGCAACCAATCTACAAAGTCTTGAAAAGACTCCTTTGTGAAGGTGTACCCAATCTTTTTAGCATTCCTCAAAATTGGTTGCAGAGAACCTTGCTCAATCTTTTCCCTATTGTTGTGGGTGGCAAGGGTGAAGCTATTGGTTTCAGCTTCTTTTCTACACTCTTGTATTTAGTTTCAACATGGACTTCTGGGACAACTATTTGCTTAAAATAGATTGGTTTTGTTTAAAGGCTTCTATGACTTGATACATTTCCATAGAGCATACTTCCACAACTTCATTTTCAAGATGCAAACTAGACTCCATTATAGCATCAAGCTCACCCATAGCATCTACAAAAGAAACTTGCTCACACAAACCCAAAACATTTTCAGTAGGCTCTAGCAAACCACTCTCTTTCATGCCTATTTGTACATTATATACATATTGCCTCTCACATCTCTTCAAATCTTCAAGTTTTGTAAAACATATTGATCCACGCCCTACTAAGGAGCCCGTTGAGAAAGTTTCACTTATTTTTGGATCAAGCAAGACCCTTTTTCTTTATGTACCAATGTAATCCCACTTTACAATGGCACTCGGACAAAACCCATCATTTCCCTATGATCATGAAACTCTTTGCTCACCTTTGGTAGAGGATGATCTCTGAGACTGTCACGATTTCTTTTATGGTTTACACAAACTGTGAGAAATTGAACAACTCGTTTACCAATTTTCTATTTTGTGTTCTTTCTTTGTGTGTGTGAGTGCAAGAGAAAGAGAATCAGGCTCCTTTGATTGCACTCCCTACAAAACTCTAGACTTCATGGCATCTATGGAATAACTCCTTTACATATTTTTGGAGTTAGCTCACAAATTCTCACAGCAAGAAGCCCGGTGCTTTCTTGGCAAGACTGAAAACTTCTTGACATAATTTTGATGAACCCGATGCAAATCTGCCAAGCTGAGAGTTTGTGGGTAGATATGGATGATCATGTGGAGTAACATGGTATGCATTTTGACACAACAACAATACAAATGTTTCAAGAATTTTAAATGTTCATGCAGCAACAACATGTCAATGAAAGAAGGGATATTACAACAACCAAACCATTACAAGCAGTCGACAAACAGAATGTATCAGTTCAATGACAAATATGTAACCAAGTACTTGCATGAGTATGTGAAGGAGATGGAGTTGCAGTGCATGTTAGAAGGTGAGATTATTTAAAGGTTTGAGCTAGTTGTTGCTCAAAAATTAGGGAACATGGTAGGGCAATCAAAGATGGTGGGCATGGGAGAAATTGTAAAGAACTCAAAGTAGCTTTAATGGAGGACTCTAAGAGAGTGATCAAAAGGACATTCTTAGAATGGGTAGTCAAGCCAAAGCAAGGAATATCAATAACAGAGATACTCAAGGAATTTGAGTGGCCCTATGCACAACTCACTAGGAAAAAAAGAGAAGACATATCTTTTCTCAAAAGCTGCAGGTAAAGAGTTTCAAGAAAATTTTGGGGATTCTTCTTGAAGATAAAGATGCTGAGCAAGGACTAAAGACCAACTGGAATGAGATTGAAGGTGCTGTCTGAGTGCTTGCAAACAGCAAAGAAGAAGGTACAAGATGGTAGTAGAAACTAAGTCCTTCCACCTCAACTTTTGACAAAATGGTGAAGCCTACTTTTATAGCTTTTAAGTTTTATGAGTCCATGCTAGATGAGCTTGTGAAGGAAATGTGTGGCATGAAGGTGAATCTTGAAAATCTCGAAGAAAAAGGCCAACCATTAGGGCCACTTCCTAGGCAAAGACAATAGCTTAAATAAGGGTTTGTTAATAGATGTATTTGGTGTGATAGTACATACCATGTAAGAAGGGATTGTGATAGTTTTAGTGATACTTTGACAAAAGACATTGTCTTTTTTAAGGATGGTAAAATCCACTTAAGAGAGACATGTCTACCCTTGAGAACTAACTTTGGGAAGGGGGGAATGCAAACCTTAGTTGAATATATGAAAACTAACCATGCCACCTCTTCAATTGAGGTGGCTACTTATGGAGTAAAAATCAAGCATCTTAGTGATGAAGAGTTGAGTGATCATCATGGTCAAATTTGGCCAAATGTCATGGAACCAGCTAAAAAGGGAAAGCTTACAAAACAGATTCTACATAAGGTAGGTGATTACATACGTATAGAAACAGGGTGGAGTGATCCAGTGGATTCAATGTCTATGCTGTCTACATTACAAACTTCCAAAGCCATGAAGCCATTGTAGAAGAAAAGCGTAGGCATGAAAATCACGTGAGTGCAGCAGAAGGGATTATTAAATTTTATTTTCTCACATTTTCATATATAGAGGGGTATCATAAAATATAATTGGGAAAAAAATTTACAGATTGAATAAGAAAAGGCTGTACTTTATTTGTCAAAAATTCACAAATAAAGGTTTTTAAGAATAGTCCTTGAACGCACGTGATATACACAATTTATATACAATGACCCCCCTCCCCTCCCCAAGAGCGTGAAAATGGCGATGGAGGGACTTCAAAAAGAGCTACAAGAAGTGGAGAGAGGAATGATGCAGCACCTTTGCGAGCACCACCAACATAGGAGGCACCTTCACCAGAAGTGACCATGAAGGAATCTACAACAGGGAAGAAAAAGGAGCCAACAAAAGATAAGCCAAAAGGACTAGCTTAAAAACTACAATCTGACACTGAACTTGCTACAGACTTGAAGAAATTTCTAGAGGAGAGGATTTTGAATAGCAAGGTTGAGTTTACTTTTAGGGAGGTGCTTGGTATAGACAAGTATGAATTCCATGAAGAAATTATCGACATCATCAAGAGAAAGAAGAAAACACTTGGAGAGTCTGTTTGCCGACAAGCTCAAGGAGATACTATGAAGACACAAGGACTACTAGTGCATGCTGAAGAAAGTGATGAAGCTATGGTGGGATGCTACCAGTCTTCTTGGAATGTAAGGCAAGTGAAATTTGTTGATGATGGGGAAGAATCTCAAAGTATTCCTAGGAGCTACTATGATTAGGAAGTGAATGGGATATATGAGGGCCTCTTTATTTGGCAGTTTAAGGAAATGCTTAAAGCTTAAGCCAAGTTTGACAAAGCCTAAAAGAGAGGGCAAAAAGTCCTATGCTGAGATTTTTTTAAAAATCCATTTCCATTTGAATTTGAAAATAGTCTACCCAAAAGAGAGGGAGGTAAATGAATTTTAAAATGTCCTTTTCCCACCCCTCCTCTCTCTCTAACATATAAAACACTCTCTCTCACTTAGAACTCATTAAAGGAGGCACTTTTTTAGCCCCCTGCCAAAAAAGCAGATTTTTCACGTTCTCTCACTGTATTCTCTCTCTAAAATGTGAGCCAACTCTCTCTCTTTATTTCCCCCCTTTTCTCTCATGTCACTTTCTCTTCCAGTCATTAAGGAACATTCTTAGCTGCCTCTTTTTGAAAAAGTGCAGATCCTCCAAATGGTTCTGTATATCTGGGCAGCTTCTGCACTTTGAAGTGTTGCGATATAAGGTGAAATGGAAATTCAGTTTTTGAGTATATCAAATCTTGATACGTCAGAACTGGTGGCCTCGTTGCTTCAAGAAGGCTTTATCATTATCTATTGCCGTTGTCTTTTGCAAGAGATTGTGCGTCCCTTACTGCAGGTTGAGGGCTTTGTTGATTATTTCTGTTGTGATCTTTACCTTAACTACTTCCCCATCCTTGTCGGTCAGAGTTGCTTCCCCATTGTACTAAATTGAACTTCTGAGCTCATGAGCTCATGTGAAGTCCGTTCCCCAAGGAGGTAATTGTAGGAAGCTGTCTAATTGTAAGCACCTGACCCCTGCTTGCACACTGGGTTTTGGTTAAGTGTCCACATTTCTCTTGGAAAGATAGTGGCCTTTAGTATTTCTTCATCTGTGGCTTGAAACCTTCCGATGAAGATGTTAGCGGGTATTGCTTTGAGTACCTGTTCTGTATATGAGCTTTCTCATTTCAGGAGATATCTGTTATCTCATAAGGTGCAACATTCTACTCCCTTTGTGCTTTTCTTTGAGGCATCATGTGGTCAATTTTAGCAATGAAACCAGGTTTTAGCCATTGATCAGACTGTTGGAAAGTTGCAAACTTGACCATAAAATGAAAAATGAGCATAACTTTGTCAAAACAACCTCAAATTTTACCAAATTTCACCAGTGCATCTAGGATTACTATAGGCACAAGGATAGAATGTAATAGATGAATTTTGGCAAAAAGGAACATGGATCATGATCCATGTTGGGAAGAACTTTGAAATTCCAACTAGGGGAAGTTGTTCCTCGACATATAGAGATGCTACTGTGCACTTTTTTTTGGATCTATGATTTGAGGTACATGGATCGTGATCCATGTTGGGAAACATTTTGGAAATCTCATGATACCATCTGGTAGGGTTTATCTACAGGATGCCTTGGTCCAAATGTTTTGGGATTTGGATCAATGGTCTAACACTTGGGCTAAATTTTGGGACTTCTTTGCAAACTTGGAGATTTGTGGCTTTTTGAAGTGGATTTTGGAATTCAAATGGATTGAAACTTCATGGCTTGGCTTTCTTGAATATACTCGATCAGATGGCATAGTTTTTGCTTTTAGTGGGCAAAAAGGTACATGGATCATGATCCATGTTGAGAGGAATTTTGACACAGTTTCCCTGCACATATGTTTCAATAAGTTTTCCTACTACACTGGTGAAATATTTTCAAATTTGGACATGTTTTTCCTTACTTTGCCCCATTTTCTACTTTATGGCTATGTTTTTTTTGTTTTCACCATATCTATTTCTTGAAACCATTTTTAGGCACACGTTTTGCCTGACATCTATCATTGTCTTGATTCCCAATGATTTAGGTCTGTAGTTCACAGCTTTGCTTGGCTCCCTGTCAAATTCCATCAGAAATTGAATCCTTTTGAGGGGACAAATTGATTCCTGCAATTTTTACCATTTTGCAAGTAATCCTTTACTTATTTGATCCTACAACCATCCTTAAATTACATTTCATTTGCTGATAGGCTCTGAGGAGAGTGTGAAGTCTCCCAATTGGCTTAAGCAGAAATTTGAAACTTGTCAAGATCTCTGCTTTTAGCCCTTCCTCATAAGTTTTGCTAGCATCCGACCATTTGACCTCTCCCGGAGTTTTCTTCTGGGATCCTACCTTTTTCCCCCTTGAAAATGACCAAAGGACCATTTGCAGACTGAAGGTAGAAAACCAGGAGGATTTGATGATCTTAAGAGCAATTTTTTGCGATATTTTTTGTAGCACGAATACTATTTTTGCATTCTGTAGCTAGTGAGTCACTCCTGCCCTGATTTTGGCAAAAAGGAACATGGATCCTGATCCATGTTGGGATGCATTTTGAAAATCCAGCTGCAGGAGTTTGTTCCTGGCTACTTGTGGGTGCTCTTGTACCGATTTCTCCGATTTTAGGGTTTGAGGAACATGGATTGCATGGATCACAATCCATGTTCCACCAATTTTTGCTGTTGTTTTTGTCCTGCCTGATTCTACCAGCTATTTAAGGTCTACTGGTGAAAAAGTTTTTGTTTTTGATGAGTTTGGGGATACTCCATTGGCCTTGTTAGTTTGAAAATTTCTTGACTTTGTACTGCTCTGATCTGTTGTTTTGGCAATGTTGATGCAGAATGGGGCATATACACATTCTCTTGCAAGGTTAATGATCATATCTTTCAAATCTGGTGTAGTAAGATCCACCGAGGTGGTCGCAGTGGGCAGAAACAAATCCGGAAACTCTATGCTTCTGTCTCTCTCTCTCTCTCTCTCTCTCTCTCTCTCTCTCTCTCTCTCTCTCTCTCTCTCTCTCTCTCTCTGTGAATGCAAATGAGCTTATGTTGCCCCATTTGACTATATGTTCCTAGTTTACCCGGATTGCCCTATTTTTACTTACCTCCATTGATCATATCTCGTTGTTCATATCACTTGCGGTTGGAACCGTTCATCATTCTGACGCTCGATTGATAATTGGTGTTCGATCTGCAGTTTTGATCCTTTAGAAGTTGGCTCAAAATCCATCTTGTGTCAAATCTTTCCATATTTGTCATGTTCGAAATCCTTGCTTTGAAGTTTTGGCATTTTCTTTCAAAAGTCAATTCCGACTTTCTTGGCTCGACTTATCAATTTTTGTTGATTATTTGTCTTTTTTTTTTGCTTTTTTTTTTTCCAAAGCAAGGATTGATTAGTGTAATTATTAGTGTATGTAAGGGAGGTTACACTAATTTTGGTCAATTCCGACTTTCTTGGCTGGACTAATATTTTTTTTTAACTTTTTTTTGAAAGCAAGGATGGATTAGCAGTTTTTTCTTTTTTACAATTATTGGTCGATAAAAAATTAGCCAAAATTAGTGTAACCTCCCTTACATACATATACTTATCATGGTATTAGATGGTGACGTTATGGCTCATGATTATGCCGGCTAAGAGTTTATAAGGCTCTAAAAGAGTTGTTTTTAAAGAAAAAGAAAGGATAGGATAATAATAATACATACAAATGATAATCCTGCCACATTTTCCCCCTTTCCTAGAGTGTGTCGTCCCAGATGAACATGTGGTAGAGTGCATGGGAGCAAAGCACTTGTCTATCATAGCCGTATAGTGTGGCTCTATCATGCGGATGGAGGATATGCATGGGGAAACAAAATGATGTGCAAGAGAGAGGTGCTAAACAATATGTTTAGTGGCTGTTGGTGGCAAGGTCACATTGAAGTTGCGTGGTCCGAACAGTAGTAATTGTAGAAGACGTGCTCTATGTTTGACGGTGACCTGCAAAAGTTGTGATTATGGTGGTTGTTTTGCTTGAGGGTTTTGTTTTGGTTGCCACTGAAATTGCTTGCTTGTGGATTTCCAAGAAGAGGCCTCGTGTGAGCAAGTTTGTTTTGGTTTCCATACCCACTTGACATTGTTTGGTTGTCGAGGGTTTTGTTCCATTGGCCTAGGTTGTTTGACAAAAGATGTAGGCAATTTGGCAAGGTCTGGTTTCTGTCTAGGCAATGTAGACGGACTTGTATTGTTTGGTCGTTTTGGTATCCATAATTGCTTAGGATTGGTTTGCATGATGGCTTTTTAAAGCCATATTTTCTTGACCACAGCTGTGGAATATCACTAAGCTGGTGCATGTGGTGATGGTAGAGGTTCCCATACATGGTTTGTTTGTACAAAGGGCGTGGCAAAAGATTGTCCTCTTGTTTAAGCAGTAAGGTATTGTCCTGCAAATTTGGCGTGGCTTGCTAAGTGCGCATCCACGGCACTCCCAGAATAACTGCTTCATTAAGATACTGATAGTCAACCACATGAAACTGATGCAGATAAGCTGTTCCACCAATGGTGATTGGTAAATTTATGTGGCCTAGACTGTCCATAGTGCCTTTGTTTGCTACTTTGAACCCCATCGTGTTTGGCATTAGAGGCTCCTGCGTGATTTTTTTGAAAGACCTCTTCTCCTCATCCCAGGATGCTATGCATTCATGGAATTACATGCAAAGAAATTCTAGATGCGAGGAAGCAAAGGAAAATGTTGCAAAACCTTTTATGGAATTTTTTGTCGGTGGAGATCTACTCGATATCTCTCGGAATCACATTCCGGACACTTCTCCATGTCTATGTATCCCCCTCTGAGAAGAATGCAGTCGTTAGGACAAGCATGAATTGAATTGTACTCCATCCCCAAGTTTTGCAAGATCTTTCTTGCTTCCTCTCTAGAATCTGGCATCACATTATCAGTTGGCAGTATGTGCTCTTTGAGAAATCTACACAGTGAAAAAAATGCGGTACACTTGTGTAAGTAATCTATCAGATCATTATACATCTAGAGTTTTTTATTGAAGTAAACACATACTAATAGATCACCTCAAAATCGCTGAGACGCTAGTGTCACTCCATCCAAAATTTGCCTGCATGTTGAGAAGAACTAGGAGCGCCTTCAATCTAGACACACGTGCTCCATCATATAATGGCATATCGGCTTCACTTTTCATATCATCATAGATAAGCCTTTTTGAATCCATAATCATCTCGATCATTTCATCGATCTCGGGCTCAAACATTGCCTTGTTGGGAATGTGGTCTACATGATCATCCTCCGAGCTGTCAGAGGCTACATCTTGTGGCCTCACGTATGCTACTTGCAAAGCACCTGCGAATACGTCTATTGGGTTGCAAGATTGCTGCCTGTTGGCCACCCCAACGTTAGAGTCCGACGAGTTATGATTGGAAACAATTCGATCTATAATAGATGGATCAAACTCGCCAAATTTGCAAACGTGCTGCAAAGAAACGTGTCTTGTCCATCGCACAGCCTTCTTTCATCGATTACAAGGAGATAAGATCCTTGCTGAGAGATAGGTGTTTCGGTTGGATGGTCCCACATCCTCGTCACTACTCATAATGAATGTAAAAACCTTATAACCTGGACATAAATTTAATCTTCTATTGGCATCCTCCATCTTTTATGTCTCTCTCTCTCTCCCTCTCTCTTTGTTCACACTCTGTAAACTACCTCACATTCTCTAGTCATGTTCGATCCCTGCACACCTCGGTCTAGAGGTGCACGGAGATCAGAACCACCGGGCTATAATCTCGTCTTTATTGGTCAATGCCTAGTCATGTTCGATCCCTGCACATCTCGGTCTAGAGGTGCACGGAGATCAGAACCACCGGGCTATAATCTCGTCTTTATTGGTCAATGCCTAAATTTGTGGGTACAAGAAATCTACACACTCATGTCTACATGATAGTGCATGTAGTGGACAAAACCCCTTTGCCTCTTCTCTAGTTGTAGCAATTCACAACATCTTAACATCTCAGCAGATCCTTGTTCTAGGGATTACTTAGCACATTACATGTTGGCCTCCAATCTGAGTATCATGCCGTTGAAAGCTTTCCAACTTAAGGTCGCATCCTTAGAGAGGAAGAGAGGGATCACCGTTCACCTAACTCTAATTTTTTCGTAATCCCGAAGGTAAACTTTAATATAAAAACTAAATCCAAAATCTACTCTTAAATCTAGCCTAATTGAACATTTAGTGATTCTGAGCTAATTGAACATGGTTAGTGGGTGAGTTGATAGGTGTCAGATTCCGATGGGAATATACATATTGTTGTGTACCTAGTGTTTGCCCTTTGGGAAAAGCTTTCATTGACATGCCCTAAAATCTTACCTAAATCTAATCTAATCTAACCTTAAATCTAACATAAGTCTAGATCTAATCTAATCTTAAACTCAACATAAATCTAAATCTAATATAATCTTAAATCTAACCTAAACCTAAATGTAATCTAACTTAAATCTAAATCTAATTTAATCTTAAATCTTGTCTTAATCTAAAATCTAAATTTAATCTAATCTTAAACTCAACATAATCCTAAATCTAATCCAATCTTAAATCCTAAACCTAAATGTAATCTAGTTAAATCTAACCTAGCTAATCTTAAATCTTGCCCTATTTTGAAATCTAACCTAATCTTAAACTCAAGATAAACCTAAATCTAACCTAAACCTAAATGTAATCTAACCTAATCTTAAATCTAATTTAAATATTAACCTAATCTTAAGTCTAACCTTATTTTAAATTTAGCATAAATTTTAAATATAAGTTAAATGTAATCTAACTTAATCTTAGATCTTAATCTAACCTATAATTAAATGTAAGTTTAAATCTAACCTAACCCTAAATTTTAATATAGCATTTCATTTCATATTTTCTCTACTTTTTTTACCTCTCTCTCTCTCTCTCTCTCTCTCTCTCTCTCTCTCTCTCTCTGTGTTTTCTATCCTTAACTCTCTCTTTTCGTCTTCTCCCCCCCCCTCTCTCTCTCTCTCTCTCTCTCTCTCTCTCCTTATTTCTCTTTCTCTTTGTTTTCTCCTCTCTCTCTCTCTCCCTCTCTTTGCTTTATATATATCTCTCTCATTCTCTCTCTTTACTTTATATCTCTCTCTCTCTCTTTCTCTTTTCCTCTCTCAGTCTGTGTGTGTATCACTCTTTGTTTATGCACGTGTGTGTGTATGTGTTTTTTGTTTATGCATGTGTGCACCCTCTCTCTCTCTCTCTCTCTCTCTCTCTCTCTCTCTCTCTCTTTCTTTTCAAAGACACAGTGTGTGTGTGAGAGAGAGAGAGAGAGAGAGGGGAAGGGAACATGAGAGAGAGGAGAGGGAAGGAGCATACCTGGCTCTCCTTCCTCTCCTTGTGTGCATGTGCGTGTGTGTGTGGGGGGGAAAAAGAGAGAGAGAGAGAGAGGGAGAGCGCGGGTTTACCTCTTTCGCTTGAGCGCCAAAACTTAAATATGAGATCTGAGTTTTTGGCACTCTCAGTTTATTTTTTACCCTTGTCGGTGTTGCTATGGATGTCGCTATAAGCGTCACTATGCAACAATAGTGACGCCCATAGAGACGCTGTGGATTTTCACTTTTGAGTGTCGCACTACGAGCGTCACTAATGTGAAGTACCTGTTGTAGTGTTAGAAATGAACCTCTAGATTGGAAGCTAGGTTAATTCTATCGATTTGACTAAGCTTCTGCCAGTTTTGGGCTTTTGGGATGTTTTTTTGCATCCAAATTCAATTTTGGAAGGACCACTAGACTCTCTGTGATGCCCTCTAGCTAAGGTGCCAGTTTGGTATCAAAATGTGTCAGGGGAACATGGATTGCAATCCATGTTCCTTAGTGTTAGTATGCACTGAAACTTAGCCCACAGCGAGTCCTTGGCCTACTGATACTGGCTATATGATTTTTGAATGTTTTGGAGTTTTTAAGGTCAGACAAAAGTAAGTTTTAGATATTTTGAGTTGTACATGCTATCGTTGCGTATGCCGAACAAGGATAGCAAAATGCAAACTTTTCCTTTGATGATGCGTGGTAGAGCTAAAGCATGGTACGACGCATTGGAAGGTGAGCCAAAGCAAGCATGGCCGGCTCTACGGGCGAGGTTTCTTCACGAATTTCTTAAGGAAACTTACCTAGTTGAAATGGATGCAAAGCTGAAGGCGCTTAAGCAAGATGTAAGTGAAGAGTTCAATTTGTTTTTGGGTCATTTTGAAGAGTGTTGGGCAGAATTAGCGGCAGCCATGCAATTGGCTAATGGAGACTACTTCAAGATGGACAAATTCATGGCGTGTCTGCATCCTAAGGTGAGAGAGATAGTTTATTTTGAGAGCCCAGAGAATTACAATGGTGCGGTAGCCATTGCACGGTAGAAGAGAAGAAAGATAAAGAAGAAGATAGAGCAGGGCGTGTCAGGCTATCAGACAATGGCCCATGTTCAACCGCAGAGTCCGAGAGAAGCTGCACACGAAGATAATCATGGAAACCGAGGTGTAGCTGTTGTGCTGCAAAACTGGGTACACACGGTGCAAGATTTGTCTGAGAAAATGTAGGATTTGCGGCTCAATGTCATAGATAGAGGACAACCAAGAGGAGCCAGGGGCAGGGCATGGCCACTGGCTAGTAGGTGTGGAGAAGAAGGGCACTATGCACCCGATTGTCCTGAACCGCAGAGAGAAAGAGGAGGTATGTACCTGCTTTTTGGTAGAGGTCGAGGTCAAGGACAATACGATGGTCCAAGAAAGCAAGCGGTAGAGAACCCTGTGCAGCCAGCTCCGCAAAACGGAGGTGAGGTCCCAAGAGTAAACACCATAGGAGTGGATAAGCAAGAATTTGAAGTTTTAGCCAATAAGAGAGCAAGAGCTGAGAGGGAGACAGAGAAAGAGCGGGAAACTAGAGCTCGCAAGGGCAAAGAGAAGGTGTACGAAGGTAGAGAGCAGCCTGAGCCTAGCAAAAGAAGGAGGCGTCGCAAGATCAAGCAAGCGGATTTCCAGCTAGGACGAGGCTATCTCGAGTACAATCTGGTGAGTGATGTTCAAAATCAAAAAGCAAATATTACGTTTGGTTATTTGTTAGCTTTAAATCCAAAGTTAGGAAGGCAGCGGTCCACAAGTGTTAGCACTAGGCTGCCAAGAGCTAAGGGAAATGTCCAAGCAGTGCAAAACATGGCTTTGAGGGTAGGTATCCCCACTGATGTTCTTCCATCGCTGGATGCAATTATAGAGAAGAGGATGCAGGTACAAGCCTACATAGACAGTGGAGCACATGTTTGTGTCATGACGGAAGCAGCCATGAAAGAGACGGGAGTCAAGGCAGTAGAGTCAGGTCAAATCTGTGCATGAGGATGGCTAACCATACTAAAGCTAGGTGTCTGGGTGTGGCACAGGATGTAAAGGTCAAGGTGATGGGCATAGAGTGCGTGATCGATTTTTTTTCTGGTGAAGGCAGGGGACAATGCTTATCCAATAATTTTGGGTACGCCATGGCTTTTGGCGATAGGTGCAAAGCAGGATTGGGAGAGCAAAGTGTTCACTTTGCCTGACAAAGAGAAAGGAAGACAAATTGTGCTTGATTTGAAGACCAAGGAGAGTAGTTCTTGTCCTATGGTAGTTAAAGATGAGGGCGACACGACGAGCTATGAGTATGATACAGAGACGGGCTATGATGAAGGCTATACTAGCACAGAGGAAGAGGAGAGCGAGGATGACATGCTGAAAATAGATGCAGACTTGTTCGGGGTCACCATAGACGACTCTCCACCTAAAGAAGAAGGTATGCGGTCTCAAGATCATGGTTTAAGCATAGAGGAGGTTTCAAGCATGTTGAGTGAAGACTTAACCAAGGGTGAAAAGTAGGGCTATGTTCAGCTGTGTGAATCCTATCCTAACCTATTCGCGACGGAGTACAAGCATTTGCGAGGTGCAAAGGGGTGGAGCACAAGATTGTTCTTAAGGAGGGACATAAGCCTAAAGCACAAAAGCTGAGAAGACTAGGAGAAATAAAAAAGGAAGCCCTTTGGCAGGAGATCAATAAGCTACTGGAGGCAGGCATCATATATCCTGTGAAGGAGTCAGAGTGGGTCTCGCTAGTGGTCATAACCCCTAATAAGAATGGGAAATGGAGAGTGTGTGTCGACTACAAGCCATTGAATTCCGCAACCAAGAGGAATCACTATCCCTTGCCATTCCAAGACGAAATCCTAAACCAGGTGGCTAGGCATGAGAGATACTCAATTATGGACGGCTTTTTGGGGTACTTTCAGATAGGGATTGTGCTTGAATACCAGTTGAAGACCACATTCATATCTCCATGGGGTTATTTTGCTTACCCAGGATGCCATTCGGATTGGTGAATGCATATGCCACCTTCCAAGGTTGGATGAAAAGGGTATTTGGTCCATACTTGGGCCGTTTTATTAGGGTCTTCATGGATGATATCGGCTGCTACAATTCAAGAATAGAGCATCTATCAAATCTCCAATTATGCTTTCAAAGGCTTGATGAAGAAGGGGGTCAGCTGAACCCCAAGAAGTGCAAGCTAGCACAGCCTCGAGCACAGTTGTTAGGTCATGTGGTGTCACAAAACGGTATAGAGGCTGATCCCGAGAAGGTGAAAGCATTGGTGTTGCTGGAGCCACCATCAGATGCTCAAGGTTTGGCTTCATTTGTTCATAAGTTGAAGTATTTGTCACGTTTCTTTTGGATGCTGTCGCAATATGTGCTTCCTCTTCAAAAGAGGGCTCAGCAAGTGCATGGTTATGAGTGGGATGGGGAAGCTTAGGAGGCTTTCGATAGGGTTAAAGAGATTTTGTGTTAGTTGCCAGCGGTGTGTCCTCCCAATCAAGAAGGCAACTTCTATGTGTCTATGACCGTGGGCACAATTTCTATTGCAGCGTTTCTACTGCAAAAGGTAGGGAGAAGATACAAGCCGATATACTTTGAGAGCAGGGTGATTAACCCAGGAGAGGCTACCTACACTGAGGCGGAGCAGTGGGTGATGGCTCTAGTCTTCGCTTGTAGGAAGTTCAAAGTCCATTTGATTGTGCATGAAGCCAGGAAGGAGGATTATGAAATGGGTGTTGGAGCTACATGAGTTCGAGTTCGAGTTCAAGGTAGATCACACGA
The DNA here is from genome assembly GCF_014529385.1 of Adiantum capillus-veneris. NCBI lineage: Eukaryota > Viridiplantae > Streptophyta > Polypodiopsida > Polypodiales > Pteridaceae > Adiantum > Adiantum capillus-veneris. Next base: position 85,814,863 of record NC_140950.1, read on the forward strand.
GTCGGTCTCACCTGGTAGACATTCTTGTTAGCAAGGCCATTGATTTTCCGGCCTATCCAAGGCATTAGAAAAAATATGGACTCTCCATGGGCCTTGTAAGAATCCCTAATTTTAAGGAAGTATGTTGTGATTAAGGGAGACAAAGGAAATGATGGGGGCTAGTTTGGTAGGTCATTTTCTAGCCTTCAAGCCTAGAAAAGGTGGGGTAAGTAGTGACTAGGAGGCTACCTTCTCTCTCTAGCTTTTCAGCATCTCCTAGAGAAAAGGGGGTGTCATAAAGAGGGAGAGGGACCCTTGTAAAAAAAGAGAACCCCACCTTTCATTTTTTTCTAAAGGCTCGGCCAAAAATAAACCCTAAAAATTTGAAATTTATTGAAATTTCAAAAGTAGTCATTTCCCCCCAAAAAGTGACCCCAAACCTATTCTAATATCAAAACATCATTTTTTGCCTCCAAAATCCCTTTCTCTTTCTCCATGTCTCCTCTTTTTCTCTCTCACTCCCCTTCCTCAAAGTAGCCATGCCCACCATAGCCAGGACCTGCTGCATCTCCCTCTTCATCTAAATGCTAAATCCTCCTTCTCACTCTTACAGAATTTTTCATCTCCCTCTCCATCTACCTGCTAAAATCTCCCTCTCATTCTCACACACTCCTGGATCTGCCTCTTCATCTACCTGCTAAACCCTTCCTCTCACTGTCACATTCCTCTCCTCTCTTCTTTCTATCCCTGTACCCTCTTCCATTGTTCACTGTCCTCCCTCAAAAATACCAAGATCTACAACAACTACCTCTTCATCTACCTCCTCAATCTTCCATTTCAATGTCAACGTCCCCTCCCCTGACCCTACCCCTTCCCTCCCACTCAACTTACCCTATCAACCAAGCCCACCCTGATTACAAGCTAATGTAGTTGTCTTCACATCCACCTTTGCCTCTATTGCATCCCACAACACTAATACCCAACTTCTACAAGCTATGGAAAAGACTCTAGCATACCCAAATTCTTGCAAGCTATGGAACAAAATATTTCTTTTTCATGTAAGGTGGAGTCACATCACAAACTTTCTAGTTGGAAGGACAGAGAAGGGTGCCCCTGCACCATAGGTGGAAACTCCATAGCGATGAGCAGAGATGGATCCCAAGCATAAGAAGGTCAAGTATGTCAAGCAATGGTGATGTTACTTTACACAAGGGCACTAGTTTCAAACTTGAGTGTATTTGAGGCAACATTTAAGGAATTTAGATCTGTACTCTATACATGCCGATCATGTATCCATAATGCCCAAAGCTATCAACATAGCTTTTCCTTTGTAATCACATAAAATCATGTTTGAGGTGGTCTACAATGGACATGGTTTTGTAACAACAAGCGCTATGGCTTTAATATATGAAATCTTTGATCTTGCAAATTATTTTCCATGTAGCAATTTCTTTGAAGATTTGATTCTTACTGAGGGGTTTGATGCTTATACAAGTGTGTCACATGAATACGGTAAATTCGTTGTGAATACTAGGGGTTAATAACTAATATAGAAAGTGTTGAACCAATGTTGAGAATTATGCTAGTGGGGAGGATTACCCATCACTCATAAGCCTGCATCAAGATGGGCCATGTAATTCCATCATGGTAGCATTTCTGAGGCTTTAAAACTATATCAACCAATGATTCAAAGGTAGGGGCTAGTTGGTTAGTTTAGTAGAGGGGGCAAGGGTGCCTATTCATGCATTGGATGGAAAAGAGGCATGGGATGGGTTTAGAAAACCTTTATTATCTCTCTCTCTCTCTCTCTCTACCCCCCCCCCCCCCCCCCCCCCCCCAATATCTCTTTCCTTTCAGCTAGCTAGCCATGTATGATCAATTATTTTTTGCATAAACTTACAGAGTAGTGTTTTGTACTAATAGAATATTGTCTCATTTATGGGTAGATTCTTTAAGAATCAATTATCTCTCTCTGTATCTCTCCTTTTTGGGTAGCTCTGTTTCACTAGTAGGCCTTTGTGACACTAAAAAGTGTCTTGTACAACCAAGCAAAGCACCCCCTTTTTCTTTAGAGACCAAAACTAGAGCATACACACTACGGGGCACTATCCTCAAAATCAAAGGGGGGCTTGCAACGCGCCATGGTATGAGATAGCTATTATTGCATGGTTGAGTGAAGTTTGAACATCCTGTAGGACCATGTCAACCATGCCAAAGAAAGCTTGCACAGATATAAGGCAAGGCAAGGGATGCATAGGCCTTGGGAGGCCCAAAGAAAGCCTGCCCCACAAGGGAGCGCATTTAGGCCTTACATAGGTCTATGGAAGGCCCAAATGCACTCCCTTGTGGCAGGGGTGCATAGGCCTTGGGAGGCCCAAAGAAAGCCTACCACAAGGGAGCGCATTTGGGCCTTCCATAGGTTGCCTTCCATAGACCTATGGAAGGCCCAAATGCGCTCCCTTGTGGGCAGGCTTTCTTTGGGCCTCCCAAGGCCTATGCACCCCCTGCCTTGCCTCCTACTCTTTGTGCTTGCTTAGTTTTGGGCATGGTGGCCTTGAGCCTACAAGATAACCATGAACATCCATCCAAAGAAGCATTTTATAAAAATATAGCTCATATGATATATCTAGAAAAAGCAAACTCATCCTCTACTACAAATGGCTATAGATCGCTCACCATGTGCATGATGCATTCTCTACTCATTCTCTGCTACAGATGGCTCAAAGTATGCATGATGCATACTTAATTAGCAAGCAATCCAAGGAATAAATTATCTTGGGTTTGATCCATGTATCATGTCATTTATCCATCATAAGAGTGTATCCTCAACAAAGGGGCAATGCCCTTGAGTTCCAAAAGGGTCTCTCTCTCTCTCTATCCCTAGTTATCTATCTATTTATCTATCTTTGTGTTTTTTATCTGCATGTGTATCTATCTATCTATTTATGTATCTATCTATCATATTATCTATCCATCCATCTATCTATCTATTAATGTATTTATCTATATCTATTTGTTTGTCAGACTGTTTATCCTCCATCTATCTATGTACAATATATATATATATATATATCCCCTATCTCTATCTTGTTTGTTCGCTCTCTTTTCTTTATTTTGATTTCATAGTCTAGGTATTTCAAAGAACACAAGCTTATGGTTGAACTTACACAAATTCATATCAAATACAACATAATAGCATGCCATTGCATTATTGATGGCAAAGGTAGAACGAAGTGTTTGCATAATGCCAAGAGGGGATTCATGTGTGTGCTTGCAAACATGAGGGAATATGATTTCTCTATCTTTCTTGGATTAGGTTTGAGTGTATTCTTTCAAAAATTTGAAGCCTGCCAAATATATTGAGATAAACTGTGAGTGCTCATGAACTAAATGTTTGTTCAATGCCAAAGGAGTCTCATGTCTATGCCTGCAACACAAGAAAATATTATTGCTTTATCTTGCTTAGATTAGTCTTGAGTATGGGAATTTTCTAAGAATTTAAAGCTTGCCACCATTTTGAGATAAACTTTAAGTGCTCATACGATAGAAAATGAATCAAACCTGACTTCTGAGATTAGATGGCTTACTATATCTACATGCAGGCACATTGCAAAGGTGTGCTTGCTACCAAAAAATCAATTTACTTGATCAATTCACTTACGAGCACCAAAAATTTGGCAAGAAGCACAATACCCATACAAGATTAGATGAAACAAAATTGATCACAAGCACAACATCATATAGTTGAAGATTAACTAGAGTGGACAAAAATGTAATGAAACAAGAGTGCTTTCTATTCAAGTAGTTTCATTACAAAGTTTGTAGCTTGGCTACAATAATAACTTGGGATGTTATGTTCTGGATCAAATACATTGAATGGAATATAGACTGAGGAAATTGCTATGCTCTTAGAAAGGCTTGTCTCATCATTGATAACTCCATGGACCTCCATATCCACAAGTATACTCACCAAACAAAGACTGTTTAGAATGATCTTCTGATTGGAGAAGTCGCACTTTCCACTTGACACCAAACCAGGTTGAGCCCAAGCATCCACTGCAATAACATCCTGTAATACAACAAATATGGTGTTAGCTACTATAGTTTAAATTAATATACATTGTTGAGTTATATAGATTAGTTCTTATCTATAGCATGCAAAACCATAAAGGTACCCGAGAGGCATTCAAGCGGTTGCTTTGCAAGTAAGCTGGATAAAAAAATACGTTCACAAATACCGTTGTCAAAAAATATGAACACATGAAAATTAAAGAGGACATATCCATAAGATGACTTAGCATTAGACTTACAATGAGGTGAAAATTGGTTTGAATCTCTTTGCAAGTGGATCTCAACTACACTATACACATGTTGAGTGATGGCCACCATTCCAAATTTTGTTTTGAAAGCCATCAATCTTCACTTCCAATGGTGTTCCAATATACCTCGACATTGTACTCCATGAGGAACAACATTAAATGGTTGCATGTAGACCCATGAGCCTTGCTAAATACCTATGGGATCCATTCCACCTTCGAGCTCTTTGTGTTCTGCAGTATGACCTTTTGTATCTCAAACTTTGGCCGTCTATGCGTGGTATGGGTGGACATTCTTGGGAAGAGGTCGGGTGGCCACACAGCAGAGAGAGATTGGGAAGGGTGAGGGGGGTGAGGGTTGGAGAGAAGGATAGTGAGGTCTACACAGTACAGAGAGAATGAAGGGGAGAAAGGGAGAGATAGATAGGATGGAGAGTGAGCTTTTGGCTACGGTGGGATAGTGATGAGCTTTGGTCTATGGTGGGCTGCATTGTGGAGAATGGAGGGGTGAGGGGAGGGAGAGCTAGAGAGGATGGAGAGTGAGAATTTGACTATGGTGGGGTTGACTGTAGAGAGAGTGAGGAGAGGGAGGAGGGACAGATGAAGAGGAGGATATTGATGAGATTTGGGCTATGGTAGGCTGCACAGCACAGAGAGAATGGAGGGGGGAGGGGAGGGAGAGCTAGAGAAGATGGAGAGTGAGCTTTTGGCTATGGTGGGGTTGACTGCACAGAGAGAGTGAGGGGAGGGGAGGGGGCAGGGAGAGAAGATTGTGGGAGAGAGAGAGAGAGAGGGAATTTGGAGAGAAAAAGTGACTTTTTGATGTTTGGTTATGTTTTGGGCAATTTTGGAGGGGAAATGGTCATTTTTGAGACTTTTCAAAAATTCAAATTTTTAGGGTTTTTTGACCTGCGCAATTTTTCTTTTGGGGTCCCTTTTTGTCAAGGGTCCCTCTCTAGGCTTTATGACACCTCTTTCCCACTTTTAACCCCCCCCCCCCCCCCCCCCCAGCCCATCTCCCCTTTCTCTCTAGGAATCAAGCATTGAAGAGGGGGACAAATAGGCTGCCCCCTATCTCTCCTTAGGCTATAGGTGATATCCCAAGAGCCCTCTCATTGGTCCTCCACTAACCCTTACCTAATCAAAGGGCCCTAGGAGAGTCCATATTTTTCCTAATGGGTGATGCGAGATGAAGCTAAGGAGGAACCTGACTTAGAAGATGCTTTTACAATGTGGTTCGATGGAGCATATCGAAGGGTAGTACAGAAGGTAGGAGGAGGTGTGGTGATACACGACCCACACGGCAAAACTATATTCTCGAAGGTGTATGATTTGGAGGATTTCCACACTAATAATGAGGCAAATTATCTCACTCTGCATTTGGGCTTAAGGCAGTGCATAGAGTTCGGCATTTCAAGGTTGGTGGTGAAGGGAGATGCATTGCTACTCATCAAGCAACTGCTAGGCCAATGGCAGGTAAAGTGCGATTCTTTGAAGCATTGGTTCTTTTCCATCAAAAAGATGCTGAAGTCTTTTGAAGAAGTCCAATTCAAGCATGTGAGAAGAGAGCAGAATCAAGAGGCGGATCAAGTAGCTAGGAGCAAAGTAAAGGTGCATGTTGCAGGTCTATATGTGGCCCCAACCACTTATGCAGGTAGGGAGACCCGTAAAGAGATCGAAGATTTTTTGAGTACAGATCAATGTTTAGAAGGTTTGACCAAGCTGCAAAAGAGAAGAGTGGTGCAAAAGGCCCGCAAATTCACATTGGTAGGTGAAGATCTCATGAACTATGGGCATGACGGTGTGCTTAGAAGGGTGCTATATAGAGAGGAGATAAGAATGGTGTTGGAGCAATTCCATGAAGAGAGTGGACACCAGGGCAAAGACCAGGTTCTGTTTCGAGTGCTTAGAGCAGGTTTTTGGTGGCCTTCCATTGTGAAAGATGTGCATTATTGGTGCAAGACATGCCACGAGTGTCATACTATAGGTGAAAGACGACTGGTAGCGGAGTCACAGGGCACCATCATCGCACAAAGCACCTTCGAAAAGTGGGGTGTGGATGCTATAAGCCCTCTCCCAAAGTCTACAAGTGGTAAGAAGTACGCGGTGGTAGCCATTGACTACCTTACAAGGTGGGTCGATGCCAAAGCAGTGAAGGAAGTTAATGCTAATGTAGTGGCTCAATTTGTTTTTGATAATATCTGTTGCCGTTTTGGTGTTCCATGGGTGTTAGTTTCTGATAGGGGTTAGGGGTTTAGAAGCAAGCTCATGAGGGCATTAGTGGAAAAGTTAAAGATTCAGCATCGGTTTTCCTCACCCTATCACCCCCAGTGCAATGGTCTAGTCGAGAGTGCTAATGGTCAAATTGTCAAGATGTTAACGAAGTATGTGTATAAGCAAGAAGCTGAGTGGGAAGCAAATTTAGAGAAGTGTATGTGGGCGTATAGAACGTCCTATAATGTGGCTATAAACTTCACTCCATTCGAGCTTGTCTATGGTAAGGAGGTTGTGTTGCCAGTGCATGCACAGCTAGGTGCTTTAAAAGGTATGTGGCGTGTCAATGCCACTCAACAAGAGGTTTTACAGGATCGGATAGCCAGCTTGGAGGCTTTGCAGATGGACAGAGAAGAAGCTTAGACTACTACTATGAGGGTTGCCAAATTCAATCAGAACCTGCCGGACAAGAAGATAGACGAAGGAGACCTGGTCATGAAGTACGAAAGCTATCTGGATTTCACATTCGAGAAGAAGTGGACAGGTCCGTATAAAGTGAAGAAGGCCTTTCCAAATGGGACATATCAACTGGTAAGGGAAAATGGCAAGCTTCTTAGGAATAGGGTAAATGGTGTGCGGCTCAAACTATATTTTCAGAGGAATCTAGTGCCTGAAGTGCAGCAAATTATAGTCAAGGGGGGTGGGCAACCCACCTAAAGCATGCAGTGTGTGAGATAAAGGAGATGAAGCTTTTGTGCATAGCCTGTACATACAGTTATGGTTTTGTGAGTGTTTTTTATCATCGGTTTGGTGTGCCAGTTTTAAAGTTTTGTACATATGCTTTTGGTCGAACATAAATGTTTGACGAGGGGGACTGGGCAATGATGGTGCAGCCAAAGTTGGTCTGAGCTAGGAGATGGTCAATGCTAGGCAGAGGCAGCATGTGAGTGTAGTGCAGAAGGCTAGGGCAGGTGCTAAGGCCCTTGGCAGCCAAAGGGTAGCGGTAATGTATGCTTAAAGAGGTTCTAGGCCAAAAGTGTAGCGGAATGGTCCACATGGGGTGGCAGATGAAGATGTCCAAAATGCCAAGTCAAAGCTCTAGAATGTAGAGTTCAGCGTGCACTAGAAGCCGGTCCAGATGGCATATATTGCAGTTTAAAGAAAGGGTATGTAGCAGATCCCCGACATTCAGTGCAGCTGAGGACAGGTGGCTTGGGCTAATGACAGTATATCCATGTGTAGTGCTCAAGTTGTGGAGCATGCCTGTCTTCTCGGATTGCAAATCGGAGCTCTGAATGGCAAGTTATGGCCATTAGAAGATTTTCTGGGGGACCGGGTCTGAGCCCACTTGCACGTATTGGAGGATGTGACGTTTGGCAGTTTTGTAGCCTCGCCAAGGTTCTCAGTGGCAGTGTGTATCATGCCGAATTAGCACAAATTGACGGTTCACCGATCGGGTTCCTGGTCCGCAAGATGCTCCAGGTCAAAGTTGGGGGACTATCCCTTGGGCGGTGATTACAGATGCTTTTCTTGTATTTTGTCGGCCTTTGCTAGGCCTGGGAGAGTCAGAGTGTGGTGAGCACGGGGGGGTTCAAAGTCAAGAACCAGCTCCATCAGTTGAACCTTACGGCCCTGAAACCCGATTACCGAGTGCTAGTTGGCAAGCAGACAAGCAATGTGGAAAAAGTGGTTTTTTATGGAGTGTTTTCAAAAACACTTTACAAGGCTTTGAAGGCCATGGGCCACAGAGCTGCCACGTGGTGTCGAAGTAAACCCACATGCGAGGAGGAAGCTGGATGTTGCGCCCTATATGGGCTGGGGCGAGTAAGCCTCATTGGTATCACAAGGTGAATAGGGAGCTTGGAGCTCCGTGAGTTGGTGGCTATGGCGGGCCTTGCCGAGCGCTATCGTGGTAGCGTTCCGCGGTGGTTTTGGGCGAGGCACCATGTGCCGGTGGCGTGTTGGCGGCAGTTTGATGAGGTGACAATACCCGACACGGTGCGCGTTCTCGTCGGCTAGGTTTTGGAGAGGGAGAGAAGAGTCAATAGCGACATCGCTATTGCTCCCTCCCCCTTCTATATGAGGGGTGTCCCATAGAAATGGAGCAAGGTAAATCAAGGGGCCAGTTGGCCGTAGGGTTAGAAGCAAAGAGGGTTCAAAGCCCGTCCGGACAAATCAAAGGGTGCAAAGCCAAGCCAAGTGCAAGGCCAAAAGAGGACAAAGAGGAGCCGGATAAGGAGTGAGGGGCAAAGTAAAAAATGAGCAGTATAAGGCTAAGCCAAAAGAGGGTAAAAGGTGAAAATTAAAAAAATGAAGATTCTAGGGGGCAATAGTGACATCGATAATGCCCCCCCCAAGTGCAAAGAGTGAAGAGGAGAGAGATAGAACAAAGAGGTGCCCCCTTCCCAAAAATGCCAATTCAAGGTGCCAGGTGGACCAATTAAATTGTAAATTCCCAAATTAAAGGTCCCCGCTATAAAAGTCAAAAATGGATCAAATTAAGGGCTTTTTTTTGGCCTTTTGAGGTGCCGTTTGAAGCCTGCAAAGTGGAGTTCTCAAGTAAGCTAGCCCCTTTGTAACTTTTGCTTGAAAGTGGCCATGGTCATGGCATTGCAAGCCTGTGTATATGTTTTCTGAAGTGCAATCAAGCCACAGTTGCCTCTTGTGTTGTTGTTTACCCTTCCCCCTTTCTCTTTCTCTTGCTTTCATGTTTCTCCTCGGTGCCGGTGGACTGTGTGGATGTGTGGATGTGTGTACCCCCCGGACCGATGGTATTTTGAGTGAGAGAGTGAGACTGAGTGTCTGTGTGCTTGTGTAAGGGTGGAGATAGGCAGTGGTAGTAGGTGTATCTTGTGTGGTGGTTTTGTGGAGTGTGTGAGCAATAGAAATTGAGCAGGTGGTGGTCTGCTAGTGTGAGTTGCGTGTTTGAAGGTGTTTTCTGAGAGGATAGGGGTGCTGGGAATACGCTGAGCTATAGAGAGACCCTTTTGTTTGTGCTGGGCGTGTTCCCCCATCCCCCCTCTCCAATGTCTGCTGCATAGCTCTTTTGTACTAACATAATGTCAATATGCAAGGAAGCAACTCAGGATGGGTCACAGAGACTTAATGAGAGTGTTGATCTCACCAAAGTGAACACAAAGGGCTGCTCATTCTATAACAAAAGCAAATCAACCACTTCCTAGTCAAAAAATCAGTATACGTCCAATCTCACTACTCTAGGCCATCACGCCTTTTTGGCATCCAAAAAATTTGGAATGCAATGAAACTTAAGGAGAAGTATCACAACACCTAAGAGCACAATCCTACCAAGTTCTGTCACCATCAAGGAAGGTACATAAATCATGACCCATCACAAAAAATGTGCAAAAAACTAAAACATAAGTATTTGAAAAGGTCCCCCTTAAGCATAGAAACACTTATCCATGGTCAAAGCATAAAAAAACAACCATTTTAACCTTCAAATCAATGAATTTTAGCTCACAAGAAAAGTGTCACTAACCATAACAGAATTGAAAATGATTATACTTAGATTGTAGATCAAGAGACAAGGAGCACAATATGCTTTTCAAAAATGAATTTTGATTACCAATCCAAGAGAAAAAAGATTACAATTTGTAGCCGCAAGAAGCTCTCACAGTGAATGTTTTCAAAATCCTCCAAGCTAATGATATCTCTTTAGTCCAAACTAAGGGTTTTGACTTAAAGGTTAAAGGAGATTTCCCATGGCCATCCGACCACTTACAAGGGTGTAGACTCAAAGAGGTTGAGAGGGTATGCAAAATCACATTACAAACAGTGTTTACAGGGTTTGGTGTGCATCCTCTTGTATCCCCCAAACAATGATAGATGAGTATGCTACTGACCCTGACTTTAGAGACATAATGTCAGCCCGTGCTTTGGGGAAGAAAGAGAAACCATCCACCTTGCATGATGGTTATCTTCTCCATGGAAATAGGCTATGTGTTACCCATTCCCTTTGTGAGAAAGCTATGTATGAATCCCATGCTCCTCCATATATGGGACATAGAGGCATTCAACCTACTCTTTGAGCAATAGAGATGTATTTCTCTTGGCGTACCATGAAAGTATACTAGTTTGGATGGCTATGAAAAATTACATGGGTAGGAAAATAGTGCTTACCTCCATCCATGTAAAGTCTCATGGTCATCCACTGATATGGTTTGGGCAGTCCCGACCCATACTATGCACTAGCATGAGCCATACGACCTATGTTAGTGCATAGTATGGGCCTTGACCGCCCATATACCAGCTTGGATGGCTATGAAAAACTTCACGGGGGGGGGGAGTGTGCACCTCAATCCATGTAAAGTTTCATGGTTATTCACCAATGTAATTTGGACAGTCTCGACCCATAATACGCACTAAAATGGGTTGTATGGCGCAAACGGCCAGATTTAGCGTATAGTATGGACCTTGATCGCCCATGCTGTATTGGATGGTTGTGGAAATTTGAATGGATGGGATATTGATCCACAAACCCATCCATGTAAATTTTCACAACCATCTGATATGGTTTGGATAGACCCGACCCATACTATGCGCTAAAATGGATCGTATGTTTCCGATCCATTTTAGCGCATAGTATGGGCCTTGACCACCCATACCATATCTGATGGATGTGAAATTTTTCATAGATGGAGGAATGGTTCTCACTCCCATCCATAAATATTTTCAGAGCCATCCAATGTGGTCTAGGTGGCTCTGACCCATACTATGCGCTAAAATGAACCATACGGCCCATTTTAGCGCATAATATGGTCCTTGAATGCCCATACCAGTTTGGATGGCTATAAAAATTTTTACAAGTGGAAAAATGATACTCATATTCACCCGTGTAAAGTCTCAAGGATGTCTGGTATAGTATGGGAGGACTCGGTCCATACTATGCGCTACAATGGGCCGTTTGGCTTATACAACCCATTTTAGTGCACAATATAGGCCTTGATCGCCCATACCATATTGGATGTTGTATGACTATAAAAATTTGCACACGTGGAACAAGAGTGCTCACCCCCACCCTAAAAATTTTCATAGCCATCCAAATTGGTATGTGTGATCAAGGCCTATACTATGTGCTAAAGTGGGCCGTATGGCCATTTGAGAAGATAGTATGGTTTGCGACCGCCCAAAAAATATTGGATGGCCACAAGACTTTGCACGGATGGGGGGTGAGAACCATTCCCCCCCCCCCCCCCCCAAAAAAAAAAAAAAAAAAAGTTTCAAAACCATCCAATATGTCATGGGTGGACGAGGGGTGGGCAAGGCTCATAATATGTGCTAATATGTGTCGTATGAGTCATACGACCCATTTTAGCGCATAGTATGGTTTGGGACTGCCCAGACCATATGTGATGGTCATGAGACTTTGCACGCATGGGCGTGAGAACCACTTCCCCACCCCTACAAGGTTTTATATCCATCCAATATGGTATGTTCAGTTAAGGCCTATACTATGCGCTATAATGGAACATATGGCTCATCTAACCCATTTTAGCGCATAGTATGGGTCGGGATTGCCGATACCATATCAAATGACCATGAGACTTTTTAGGAGTGTTGTGATAACCATTCAGCCACTCTTAGTGAGTCACATATCCATCTGATATGGTTTAGGTAGTGAAGGGCCATACTATGTGCTCATATTAGACATATGGCTCATACATCTCATTTTAGCTCTTTTATCATGGATTAGGATATGATCATCTGTTGGGGTATAAAGCCCAATGTGGTCGCCCAAGTAAGTGGGCAGGCCGCCAGGTATGTACACATATTCTTTTGTTAAAACCTAATAACAACTCACTATTCTCTACACATTACAGTAGAGCGAGTTCACCATATCGTCGTGCTCTTCTTCTCGCACTCTCTCTCGCGTCGCACTTCCGCTCGTACTCCTTCAACTTGTATCAGAGCTCAGATCGAGGCTCGGGGCAGCACTGCAGGAGGCTAGAGTCACCAGCTCAGATTGGAGTGAAATTCGACAGGCAAAGACACTGCCCCAAATCTTGTGGGCGAGCCCGTAGGGCTCGTTGTGCTCAGAATTTCATTCTGAGGTCATCTCGATCACCGTTCGGCTTCGACAAAGTTCTGCGAAGGCCATTTTCGACTACGTGGTCTCAGCGGGTGCAGATCCGACTCTGCATATTTGGGGTTTTCGGCCTACGACTGCAGGTGTTGAGGATATCGACACTCCCATAGTGTTGATTTGTGGTTGTCTACACATCGAAGGACGGCTCACAGTTCTTGGAGGCGTGTCACATACGACACGGGCGCATCTACACATAGACTGTAGGCAACATCCACTAGTTCATTAGGTAGCTTGTGTTTGCTGAATGATATTCCAGATTTCATCCTGACATTGCAGGTACTTCCACATGGGATGTATTGTCAGAGATGATGTATGTCTGTTGAGGGTTTGCTGGCTGTGAGTCACACAGCCAGCAAACAACCGCCGCTGTGAGTCACACAGCAAACAACCGCCGCAACGGTTACAACATACAGTGGGAAATTTGTGGATGTATGACTTTGTAGAAAGTCTATGTACTGTCAGATTTACTGCAGCCTTTGTTGAGGGTCGAGTGAGGTTTTATTGAGCTGGGGGATTCTCGAATGTTGAGATGCTTTCAATGATACAGGTCTTGGAGCGATCCCTCGAGCACCCTTAGATAGGCAGCTAGGATGTATTGAGTGTGAGTTAGACAGTTGGGATTGCATCTTTGATTTACTGCTGTTGAGGCATTGTCACAGTCTATGCTTACAGGACAGTGACAGGACAGTCAGAGAGAGTACAGGTGTAGGACAGGTTTACCCGCAGCTTACAGTGTCAGAGAGACAGTGTTTTTTGAGTACACCAGAGCCATTTTACAAAGGAGACTCTGCCAAAATTTCAGCAGAATCTGAAGATTTCTTGGTTCATTTGACAGGTTGATATTGGTTCAGAGGTTAGTTTACATGGGAAACTCTGCCGAATTTTTCCCAGGAAAGTAAACTACTGTGAAGCGTAGCTATGGCTGGATCACAGGACACTGCTTTTTACAATATCAAGAAGCTGGATGGAACCAATTTCCTATTGTGGAAGAAGAAGATTTGGCACGTGTTGGTACAAAAGAAGTAGATAAAACCTATAAAGCTCAAGGGGATAAAACCAGAAGATATGGACGAAGATGAACGGACCGAAATGGATGAATTGGCACTTTCTACCATTATGCTGATTTTGGTAGAAAGCGTTTACTTCAATGTAGCAGACGAGATGTCGGCTTATCAAGCATGGTTAAAGCTGAGTGATCTTTATGAGAAGCAGAGTGCAGCTTCACAGGTATACTGGATTAAGAAGCTTGTTGACTTGAAGATGAAAGAAGGGACACCTATGTCCAATCATCTGAATGAATTCAACACAATCTACAGTCAGTTGTCAGCTCAAGGTGTCAAGTTTGATGAACCTGTTAGAGCTATGTTCCTGTTGATCACATTGCCAGAAAGTTGGGACACTTTTCACACAGCTTTGAGTAATTCTGCACCTCCAGATTGTTTGAACATAGCAGGTGTAGAAGGAAGTCTGCTTACTGAAGAAACCAATAGAAAGACAATGGACAAAGGCAAGGGAACAGCCTTAGTTGTCAGGGGAAGGACCAAAGAAAAGTACAAAGGTGGAAAGAGGAATCAATCTCGTAGCAAGTCCCGTAGTGCTAAAGGCAAGAGTGACATAGAATGCTACCATTGTGGAAAGAAGGGTCGCATGAAAAGAGACTGCAGAGAATGGAAAGCAAAAAAAGGCAAAGAGAAAGCTGAAGACCATGGTGAGAAGAACAAGTCCTCAGTGAAGATTCAAGAAATAAATGTGACAAACACTATTGCAGAGGATGACAGTCTAGTGTCATGAGACATCTACTTCTTGAAGAATACAATGGACTCAGCTCTTCTTACAACATCTGATGGAAATGCACTGAGTGACTGGATTATAGACTCAGGGGCATCACTTCATGTGTCTCCAAACAAGGAGTGGTTTACCTCTTATGTGACCACTAAAGATCATGTTCGGCTAGGCAATGGGAAGACATGTGAGATCTTAGGTGTTGGAGATGTTCAATTGAAGTTTCAGAATGGCTCTTCTTTCACACTGAAGAATGTGAGACATGTTCCCGCAATTACAAAGAGCTTGATCAGCACAGGTTTACTTGATGATGCTGGCTACGTCACCACTTTTGGACAGAACATGTGGAAGATATCCAAGGGTTCTATGACAGTAGCACATGGAGTAAAGTCTGGAGGACTTTACATGATTTATGTATCAAATGTCTCTAAAAATGTAATCAATGTAACCGAGCAGCCGGACGTTTCTTTGTGGCATAGCCGGTTAGGACATATGTCCAAGAAGGGAATGGAAATATTGTCTCGTTCTGGTTATTTGCCTGGCTTTTCATTTAATGATTTTGAATTCTGTGAACATTGTCTGTATGGTAAGCAAAAACAGCAGCCACATAAGCATAGAAGCAGTAGAAGAGATACACAGTTGGCACTTGTTCATAGTGATTTGTGTGGACCTATGCCTAACCTATCTCTAGGGGGAGCTTCTTACTTTATGACATTTATAGATGATTACTCAAGGAAAGTATGGGTTTACTTTCTCAATCACAAGGATGAAGCGTTTAGTGTTTTCAAAACGTTTGTGACACTTGTGGAGAATCAGAGTGGCAAGAAGCTTAATTGCTTACGCACTAACAATGGTGGAGAGTATGTTTCAAAGGCCTTTCAGGACTTTTGTGAGTCAAAAGGTATAAAACGTGAACTTACTGCTCCTTACAATCCTCCTCAAAATGGTGTTGCTGAGAGGATGAATAGGACCATACAAGAGAAGGTCAGAAGTATGTTGTGTTGAGAGAAGGAGAGAACACAGAAGTAGAACCCCAAAGTGTGTAGAATACACACATGAGATGATGTATATATAGAGGGGACCTGGGTGCCATATATAGAGAAGCCATATATTGAGTAGCTTCACATATAAGCTCAACACCCCCGCTCAAATAAGGGTCCCTAACTGTGGATGAAAAAACCCTTGGGGGATCAAGGGAAAAACCCACAGCTCTATATACACCCACCGTTATATTATAAAAATCATTAAATATACAAATGTTTACGAGGAGCTACATCACTCCTTTTACCATGAATGTTTTATGAGGAGTTACATTACTCCTATCCTATCAAATACAATAATGAATACAAAGGTTCAATAAAGAGGTATAAAAGCTATCGATTAGCTTGTAATCAAAAGTGTCTCCGTGAATCTTCTGTGTAGCTTGTCATCAATATCGCATCACCAAACATGTCTTCATGTTGTCATCAATATGGCATCACCAAAAATATCTTCATAAATCTTTTATTGTCACCAAGTTTGTCTTCATAAAATCAATTCTTTGATCAATCCTACATAGATCATAGACTCCAAAAAGAACATGTCATGAAAATTATTAGCATCGTTAATGAAATAATTACGTTCACAATGCCATAAGAGATGGTTCGCGACGCCACTCTTTTGACGACATATATACGCACGACAACATATGGTACATAAAGTATAAACGTAAAAGTACAAAATGTGTGATTACGTGATACAAATGATATGTGTATATACTACATAAAACAACATTTATCAATGTAGTGATCAATGAATACCATCAAAGTATTAACAAAATATCATCATTATATCAATAAAAATGAATAAATGACCATGGTATCAACGAAAAGCATCATGATATCACCGAGAATAATCATTGTATCAACGAAACAACATTATGGCATCACCGAGAATAACCATGGTATCAACGAAACATCATCATGGCATCACCGAGAATAACCATGGTATCAACGAAACAACATCATGGTATCACCGAGAATAACCATGGTATCAACAAAACATCATCATGGTATCAACAAAAATCACCATGGAATCAACGAAACAACATCATGGCATCACCGAGAATAACCATGGTATCAACGAAACATCATCATGGCATCACTGAGAATAACCATGGTATCAATGAAATATCATCATGGCAACACCGAGAATAACCATGGTATCAATGACATATCATCATGGTATCAACGAAAATCACCATGACCAAAGTATTAACAAAACATCATCATGGTACCATTAAAATCACTATGGTATCAATGAGAAATTATCAATAAAACAACGTAAACTATATCTCTAAAAGAATAATTATACGAGAATCAATGAACAAGTATATCATATAACAAAAGATCATGTACCAACAGTAGCTCGATAGAATTTGGACGATCATCAACGGCTCGACTGAATCGGAACGATGTGTAACTGGTTTCTGCAGCAAAGTTACGTCACTAACAAATATATGATTGATGAAGAAAAATATAATTGAGAAGTTTTCAATTATGAGAAAAATCAAAAGCAAAAAGTAAAATTTTGATTTTCAAACATATTCGCAGTCCGAGACGATAACCCAAAATCGGTGCAGAATTTAGAGAAACTTCCTTCTGCAAAGTTATAGACCACATCGATTCCGATCTCCCATAGCGGGTAGTTTCTTCTGCAAAGTTGTAGAACACATCAATTCCGGTCTCTCACGCGGGTAGTTTCTGCAAAATCGTTTCCAATTAGCAGAAAAATCAAAAACAAAAAGCGGAAGTTGCTTTTTAGGTATGTACGCAGTCCGCGAACGATAACTCAAAATCGGTACAGAATTTGAAAAAACTTCCTTCTGCAAAGTTGTAGACCACATCGATTCCGATCTATGAAGAGGGTAGTTTTTGCAAAATCGTTTCCAATTAGCAGAAAAATCAAAAACAAAACGCGAAAGCTGTTTTTCAGGTATGTACGCAGTCCGTGAACGATAACTCAAAATCGGTGCAGAATTTGAAGAAACTTCCTTCTGCAAAGTTGTAGACCACATCGATTTTGATCAGGAGAAAAATTGAAAACAAAAACGTACTGCTTTGATACCATGTTGAGAGAAGGAGAGAACACAGAAGTAGAACCCCAAAGTGTGTAGAATACACACATGAGATGATGTATATATAGAGGGGACCTGGGTGCCATATATAGAGAAGCCATATATTGAGTAGCTTCACATATAAGCTCAACATGTTGTCTAATGCACAACTGCCAAATGGGTTTTGGGCTGAAGCTGTATCAACAGCTGTTCATCTTGTAAATAGATCTCCTAGCAAGGTTTTGCAGAAGGATTTAGTGCCAGAGATGGTATGGTCAGGCAAAATGCCCTCATACAAGCATCTCAGATTCTTTGGATGTGAGGCATATATTCACGTTCCAAAGGAATTTAGGAGCAAACTTGAGCCAAAGAGTAGAAAGTGCATCTTTCTAGGCTATGGTAATTCTGGTGAGATGGGGTACATACTTTGGGATCCCGAATCCAGAAAGGTTGTCCGCAGCAATGATGTTCACTTTAATGAATCCAAATATCATTCTAAACCAGAGAGGGTTGAGGAGATTAGAAGATTTGTCTTCCAAGAAGATGGACCTGCACGTGCAAGACAAAATGTCAGGGCTCAAGAGCAGCAAGGACAAGATAGAGTGGAACCACAGGTTGGGGCTGAGCCTGAGCCACCTATTGTTCGTAGATCTGGACGTGTCACGCGACCTCCTGATAGGTTTGTTCCATCTATGAATTATGTCATGTTGACTGATTGCAATGAGCCTTCATGTTACAAGGAAGCAGTGCAAATAAAGGACTCCGGGAATTGGCAATTGGCCATGCAGTCAGAGATGACAGCTCTGCATAAAACAGACATGGAAGCTAGTTAAATTACCACGGGGCAAAAAGGCTCTACCCTGTAAATGGGTTTACAGGTATAAGATCACCGCTCATGATAGTCAGCCAAAGTACAAATCACGGCTTGTTGCCAAGGGCTTTAAGCAAGAACAAGGCATTGACTTTGATGAAGTCTTCTCTCCGGTGTTCAAGATGACTACATTGAGATGCTTTCTTGCATTGGTTGCCATATTAGATTTGGTGTTGCACCAAATGGATGTCAAGACAGCGTTCTTGCATGGTGATTTAGATGTGGAAATTTACATGCAGCAGGCAGAAGGGTTTGTTGAGAAAGGCAAGGAAGATTGGGTATGCCAGTTGTTAAAGAGTCTTTATGGCTTAAAACAATCACCGAGGGCATGGTACCATAAATTCCACAAGTTTATGCTTTCTCAAGGCTACAAACGTAGTGAGTTCGATCACTGTCTATATACAAAGAAGGCTAAGGATGGCAGTTGGCTGATCCTTATTTTGTATGTGGATGACATGTTGATTGCTGGCAAGCACTTGGAAGAAATTTCAGCTTTGAAGTCAAAGATGGCAAAATCGTTTGACATGAAAGACATGGGTGAGGCAAGTCATATACTTGGTATGCGCACTGAGAGAGACAAATCAAAGAAGTTGATTTGGTTATCTCAAACAAAGTATATTGACAAGGTTTTGCAATGTTTCAATATGGAGAAGGGAAAGGCATTGAGTGTTCCATTGCCACCATATGTGAAACTTAGCAAACAAGATTGTCATGTGTCTGAGGAAGAACATGCTGAAATGGATAAGATTCCATATGCGTCTGCAGTGGGTAGTTTGATGTATGCAATGATTGCTACTCGCCCAGACATTGCATTTGCAGTGGGAGTAGTAAGTCGATACATGTCAAACCCAGGCAAGAAACATTGGGAGGCAGTGAAAGGAATATTGAGATACCTGAAAGCTACAAAGAGTATGCGTATATGCTATGGGAGTCAGGAGCTAAGTGTAAAGGGTTTTACAGACTCAGATTATGCAGGTGACTTAGACAACCGCAGGTCTACGTCAGGGTATGTCTTTACATTGGCTGGTGGAGCAGTATCATGGCGTTCTAGATTACAAGATTGTGTTACTCAGTCTACTACAGAGGCTGAATATGTTGCAGCATCAGAGGCATGCAAAGAATCAATTTGTCTTAATCCACTAGTAACAGATTTGGGAATCAAAGAAGAGATGCCTGTGTTATATTGTGATAGTCAAAGTGCTATACAATTGGCTCGCAATCCAATTTATCACTCAAAGACAAAGCATGTGGATGTGAAGTATCATTTCATCGGGGAAATTCTCGAGGATAAGCAACTTCAGCTTGTCAAAGTTCACACCATAGAAAATCCTGTTGATCTACTTACAAAAGGACTTCCCTCAGAGAGCTTTGCGCATTTTCGCAAGCAGTTAGGTGTAGGGTAGTACATCACTTCTCTACATCTCTTGTATATTAGCTTGTATAGTAGCTTCTCTCACACTTAAAGTACCACATTGGACTTTAAGTGGGAGGTTGCTGGGGTATAAAGCCCAATGTGGTCGCCCAGGTAAGTGGGCGGGCTGCCAGGTATGTAAACATATTCTTTTGTTAAAACCTAATAAGAACTCACTATGCTCTACACATTACAGTAGAGAGAGTTCACCATATCGTCGTGCTCTTCTTCTCGCACTCTCTCTCGCGTCGCACTTCCGCTCGTACTCCTTCATCATCTAGTATTGTTGTCTCTTTGGCCATGCATATGGGTCTTTATATGGTTGCCTATAGTTTCAAATATGGTTGCTATATATGTGGACCTTTACATGGTCATTTAAATTGGTATCCTTCATATATGTGGAACTTTAGATTTATAGCCATATATGTAGATCTTTATATGGTCATCTACATTGGTATCCTTTTATAATGGATTAGGACATGCTTGTGTATATAGTTTCTATATGGGTGTTTATATGGTCCTCTACAAGTGCATCTACAATGTTGTTTGTATGGTCATCTATACAGTTGTCTACATGGACATATACATGGTTAACTTTGTAAATATTGGTTGTCTACATGGATCATCAATATGGTTTGGTAATGTCATCAATAGGGTCATCTGCATTGCTATCTTTCTATGATGGATTATGATATGATAGTCTTTATAGTGGCACTATGGAAATCTATATTGGCCTCTATATGGTTGTCTCTATGACTATCTACATGGGAATTTATATAGTCCTCTACATTGGAATCCATATGATCATCTAGATATATTGTTATCCTTTTGCCATGGAACACATGCATATGGTAGTTTGTATGGTTAACTCTATGCTAGTCTATATGGTCAGTTCTATAATCTTTTGTATAGGCATACATATCGTCACTGATTATCTATATGGTTGATGGTATGATCCTCTATATGATCATCTATGTGGTTGCTTATATGATTGCTCCAAGGCCTTTTAAATGGTTCTTTGTATGGTTAACTAGATTTTATCTATATGGTCTTTTTGATTATTTTCTATATCATCATCTTTATTGTCTCATATATGGTCAACCAGATTGGTGTCTACTTAGATAACTAGCTCATCGTCTATATGGACAAATATATTTTTATCAACTAAAATTTAAAAGAGAACTCTTCCTCTCTCTCTCTCTCTCTCTCTCTCTCTCTCTCTCTCTCTATATATATATATATATATATATATATATATATATATATATATATTGTGAGCAGTGGGATCCAAGGGGGGGCGGTAACAGCTATTTAGCCCCCCCCCCCCCCCCCGACGGAGGAGTTCGGGGGAAACACCCCCAAAGGTTGGAAATAAGTGCATTTTTGGATATATATTTGTATATAAAAAAAAAATCATATGATATTTGTCATGTGGTGGAGGGACTCTTATACTTATTGTATGAGGAGAGAGAGAAAAGAGAAAAAAAGATTGTCAATAGAGACAAGGAGTGATGGAGATTTGGTCCAAACATTCTCTGAGCTAGATGCTTAGTAAGATTCTTGTCGAAAAATTCCATGCACGGATGTGGGTCCATGTAAAATTATCTTTGCAAGCCTCACAAAGTTACACATAACTGGTCGTGTTGCATGGCATGCAAACGGTCGAAGACTTGTTCACGTAACTTGCCAAGTTACATGGCGATCACCTAAATCGCTGAGTTATGTGGTGACCATGTGATTCAACGGGTTAATGGATATCTAAAGTGTATCCCATGTCGTTGTTAAGAGTTCTTCCTAGACAGTAGCCATGTAAGTTGTTGAGTTATGTGGCCTGCCTATGTGACAATCTAGTAGGCTTTGCCACGTAACTCGACGAGTTACGTGGCCTGCCTATGTTGGCATGGCCACGTTACGTTGTGAGCTACATGGAAATGCTACGTGCGTATGTACGTGGAAATAACCTGTTGCCTTTGTGGCATAACCACATCAGTCACAAGTTACATGGAGCCTCTTACCACAATAGCTCGTCGAATTCTAGAAGTATGCCATGTGTCGAAAGTTCTTGCTTCAGGCACAAAGGTAACTCAACGAGCTAGCCTGGGTCACGCTTGGGTGCGGACTACGGAAAGTGGGTATGCTCTATCTTGCATACACCCAACTATGTGGTGAGAGATATACTACTGTACCACACAAGTGAGAATCTAAGTCTGTCCTAGAACCCTTCTCTGTAGTGAGCGTAGTGGTTGCACAACACAAGAAAAGCGACTAGATTGTACTCACTTCTGGAGTGAGCCAAATGGCTACACACCACAAAGTGGGTGGTGAGAGAAAAATTGTTACACCACACGAGTCCGACACAAAAGAAAAAACAAGTTAGTACACATAAACAAGTAAAAAATTATACCTCAATAGTCTCTATCCATCGATAAATGTAGTGTAGCTCTCCAAATGGGTAGTCTCTCAAACCCTAGCAAGGTAGCAGTAGGTAGTCTCTAGTTTCAATCAAAGTTAGCAACTGTCTTTATATAAGTAGTTTTTTCGATCAAAATATCTTTTGATGGGAAGTAAAAAATATGGCTATTCGGTGATTATTCGAGATTTCGGTGTATAATAGCGTTTTATACGTATAATTTTTCAATATGGACGTACAAATGCATGGGTCTATCCAAAGACACAAGGTAGAAAACTTAGTGAATGGTGGTCATTTGCACATTTCATTAGCTATTTAGGTAGTGAAATGGCTCAAATTACCCCAAACTTTGAGTTCCCATTGTCACAAGGTAGCAATGATGAACAGCCGTGATGTCGAGGTGGGGGATACTCAAGTGAAAGATGTATAACTGGGGAATCAAGGATATCACAAATTCTTGAATTTTCAAGTCATGAATATGGAGTGGGCTGATGCGGTCCTTAGTTGGCTGTTAGCAGCAGCTAACACATGCTATACCAATTATGCATCAAGATAGGGATGTGCTATGGATGTGCACAATATTTCCTATTCACATTGTATAAGGTCTTGGGCTCATTTGAGAGTTCCAAATTGTATATGCTAGCTAGAAAGCTCAACTTAATCCCATCGTAGAAGTCTTGTGCTTCATGCCTTTATAAGAAAGCCTTTTATCCAAAGAGCCTTCATTCTTGAGGATTTATTCTTGAGTACTCACCCTTGAGAGCTCACCACTTTATGGATGGCCTGGCCTTGAGCTTAATGCCCATGCTTGAAAGGCTAGTGCTAATCCTTTGTAATTAAGAGATGCATTTCTTAATCTAATCTCTACTTTCTTCATTAGTCCTAATTTCTCTATATTCCATTATGTCATGAGGTAGTTTCACCTTCTCATTATTCTAGATCTGAGTGTGTGTGATGACTTCTTTCTTATTGACCACTTCTATCCTTCTATGAGCACTCTATTTGTGATATTTAACATCTCTAAATAGGTTGATTAGATAGGTTCTTAATCTTGTGATTGGAGTAAGTGCCCTATTGTTTGCTTGTGTGTGGATGGGTTTAATGAAACTCAAGCACCATTCACCTTGTGTGTGTAGCTTTTGATTAAGTACCTTGATTGGCATGTGGCGATTGGAGAGGCTAACACCAATGCAACTAGTGTGTGCTTATGAAGAGTGTGCTTTGAGATTCTAGTCTATGGAAAGTTGGACTTTGGTGGGCTTAATGTGTGTAGGTGATGCTCAATTGATGATGATGACGGTATGATTAGAATTAGTGATTCATGGCTAATCTCTATCACATTGAAAGAGAATTCTCTTGAATCCTCTCACTTGATACATCCAATGATGCTCATGCTTCCATGCTCTAGCCGGTTGCCGATCGTAGGATTGATAACTTTGTTGGTCTTGGGTTGATTAGGTGATGCTACGATTGTCCCCAACATTGACAGTGGTTACATAGTCTAAGATCATCACTTAAGCCTAGTGTGCCTTCCTCTCCACTTATTTGTAAAGCCAACCTTATGAAGCTCTCTTCTCAAGATGAAATAGAAGAATTATTTGTGCTAGACCATGTGTCATTTTCTTTCAAACGTTGATAACGTTTTGAATGAAAATTTCTCAACACTGCATACTTCTCTTTGTTCTCTTCCACCTATGGATACTACTCTCTCTCCTAAACAAGAAAATATTGCTAATAAGTGAAAATTTATTCACAAAATATAAAGATGTATTCCAGATGTTTTTCCACCAGGGTTACTTTCGACACGGGCTACGCATCATGGCATAGACATGGTTGCAGGCAGTAAACCCATAAGTAATCCACCCTATAGAATGAGCCATTATGAGGTTATTGAGGTGGAATGTAACTCTACCAACTATCTCTGTAGAGGTTTTATACAACGTAGTTCTTCACCATGGTCCTCTCTCATGTTATTGGTGAGAAAAAAAGACGGTCGTATGCGCATGTGTTTAGACTAGCGAGGATTGAATGTGGTAATTGTTAAGAACTAGTACCCACTGCCAAGACTGTATTTTGAAGATGGTTTGGACACTATGAGTTTTTGGTTATGCCCTTTGGATTAATCAATGCACCCAAGCTTTTGCGATGCTTATGGATAACGTCGTGAACCCATAGCTAGGCAAGTTTGTCATCGTTATTCTCCATGAGCTTCTAGTGTATAATGACTCATAACATCTAAAACATGTGTTTGAATTATTACAAGGAAATAACTTACATGCCAAAGAATCAAAGTGTCATTTTCTTTAGGATGACATTAACTACTTAGGTCATGTTATTTTAGATGATGGGCTACACATGGATCAATCCAAAGTGGATTGCGTTTAAAGGTGGATTTCTCCCAGAAACCTCAAAGAGTTACAAATTTTCTTTGCATTTGTAGGTTTTTATCAAAGGTTTTTTAAAAACTATTCTCATATTGTTGCTCAACTACCAAACAACTAAAAGACACAAGGAAAATGTTTCAGTGGGGCGAATCTCAACAACAAAGTTTCAATGCTCTCAAGGATACATTAGCACACAACTCCTATTCTACTGATTGTGGATGTTTTGAAGCCATATTTTTTTAGAATCAAATGCTAGCAATTGTGCTATTGGACCAGTTCTTATACACTAGGAAAGGCCAATTGTATTTGAAAGCAAAAATCGTTTCCCCCCCCCATACAGTAGGAAGAGAATGGGGTCTAGGAGGGCCTCTTTAAGGAAGTCAAACCTTTATTATTAATAAAGTAAGCAAATGAAAGCTTTTGAGTTCAAACAAGAAAAATGTCTAGTCTATTTGAGTTCAAATTTCCCCCCCTAAATGGATTATACAAATCTAGTAGGTAAAACTATATCATGTAGCATATCAATAGAAAGAAGTCGATGCGTAGATTGAAGATCTATGATCTTTGCTAAAATTGGAGATCATACGTGGGAGTTATGGAAGGCCATAAATCATAAAATTATCCACCTCCTTTTTGGAAAGAAAAGTACATCCTTTGACCACTCTTACACACCTCTTACACACCCACCATCGTTGCACACATGGCTTACACCTATTTGTCCAAATTTCCTCCATAAGATCATGCCAAATAAAGAAGCCCTCCGTGAACCCATCCTCTACCTAATGAATGATGGGTACCTACTCTACAAGGGGAGAGTTTGTGTAATGATGGACATGAACATTTAAAGGAACATTCTTTATGAATGTCACAATAATTTAAGTGTAGGGGGCATTAAGAAGAATTATATTATCATAAGACGATAGTTTTACTACCCACGTTTATAGGGCTATGTGCAAGACTATATCTTGTATTGAAAAAAATGTCAATTAAATAAAAGAGAGCGCCTAAAGTCAGGAGATCTCTTGAATCCATTAGATATTCCCAATGGAAATAGTACAAGTATCTCTATGGATCTCATTGTATGTTTACAAACCATTGTACAAAGTCATGACTTGGTATGGATGGTTGTACACCACTTGAGTAATCTTTGCAAGTTTATTTCAGCCATATCCATACTTAAGGCTCAGGAGATAACTAAGTTATTTCTAAACAATCTGTACTGAGTGTATATGTTTCCAAGTAACATTGTGAGTGATCGTGATCCCAAGTATAACAGTCACTTTTGGAGGGCTATGTTTAAACGATTGGATACACAACGCAACATAAGTAGTACAAATCATCTTGAAATGGATGGTCAAACTAAACAAGTCAACCAAGTGGTGGAGGTGTACGTTAGCAAGAAGCAATCAAATTGGGAACATTATCTTTCTATTCTCAAGTTCTCTTTATAAAAGTGTTAAGCATGTCACAATTGGTTTTATGCTCATGAAAAATTTTCAACGTAGGTCACCTGCTACGGTGGGGATGGTGATTGAAAAGATTCAACACATCAAGGATTCCCTCCGATGACCAAATGGAAATGGTGAGATTGGCTCATCAAAGTGTTCAACAAGCATATGATCGGTATAAGAAGTATGCTAATGAGAAACGTCGCCCAGTTACCTTCAAAAAAATGGAAGAGGTATTTTTGCATGTGTTAGAGCATTTTTAAAGTCTAAAGATTGGGCCAATACATAAATTATGATCGAGGTATTTTGGTCCTTTCAAGATACTCAAGCAAGTTGGTGATATGGCCTACAAACTCTCATTACCTGTGGACTTTCATACTCATCCTGTATCTCATGTAAGTCATGTACGTAAACACTTACATAAGGACAACAATATTATTGATCAAAAAATTTTGGTTGATTTGATTGAACCTCCTACTCAACCGCACGAACCTGAGTGTATACTCAACTACCATGATCTATGTATGCATCATCATGTTTGTCAAAACGCATTAGTCAAGTGGAAAGACAAACCTAAGGAAGGTGCCACTTCATTAGTGTTCTTAAGAATAAGTTTCTCACTTTTATTTTTGAGGATTGAAATTTTTCAAGGGGGGAGTAATGTAAGGCCAAGGGCCAAAGGCCACTGGGCAGTCTAAACATGACTTGGGCTGGTCCTATAATAGATTACAGAGGTGAATAGGCATTCAGGTTACCCATGGTCTTACAAAATATGTTAATTTTAGTTATGGGTCTTACACTAAGTATAATTGATTGTCATGTTTCCATGAATGTCAATATCTTGAACATCCTAACATCCTTAACAAATACACAAACAAGGAAAATTGTCCAAAATCTCAACCATCCAACTCTAATTGGGTGTTGAGATTTGGATGGTTGTACTAATATTTTTTTGTGTATTTGTGAACAATTTTAGGATTTCAATAACAATGACCAAAGTATTTGGATGGTATCCTTAATCTTTTTTCTATATCTATTAAGGATTTTAGGATATGGGATAGTTGTCCAAATTTGGTTTGCAATTGAGATCTATACAGATGTCCAAATCTCATTGTTCTCCAAGTGTTTGCTTTTACTAAATATGTGAACGGTAATAAATCTATGAGTGATAAATCCTTGAGATTTTGACAACAACCTTCCAAATCTCATGTTCAAGCATGGGATATTTCTTGTGGTTGAGAATAGGAAAACCTTCAACATCTCCTATTGATATGTGAACACTAGTGTTTAAGGTCTTCAATTTAAGAGGAACCTTGAAAACTCGGTAATGGACCATAACTGGTGCATCAGAAGGTAAAATCAACAAAATACGATTATATCTCATTGGAACTACCCTATCAAAAAGCGATCTTGGAAGTTTTGGCTTGATTTCTAAGTGGTTGTCACTTTCTAATTAGGGTTTGAGATTTGGAAAGTTGTCCAAATCTCATTTATGTATTTGTGATCATCGGTGGTGCAAGGCCCATTGAAAAGATGTTCATGAAGCTTGCAATTGAGTTTTCTTTTTGTTGAGATTTGGAAAACCGTCTAAATCTCATCATTTTCTAGGTTTTTTTGATTGTAACAAATGCTTAGAATCCCAACTCTATGCGTGACAAATCTTTGAGATTTAAAAACATTAGGGTCCAAATGAGAGATGGTATGTTAAAGAGAAATGGTACCTAATGGATCTTAAAGACCTTAGCGTTAGATTCTTTAAAGACCTCCAAAATTAGTGTTAAAAGGTCCTTTGACCTTAGGCAAGCTAGGGCTGACCTTGAGGTGGGAATACTACCCAAGCATGAGGTTCTTCTCGTTCTTGCTAACTAAGGTGCTTAAAGTGTTTGTGGGAACCTTACTGAATCTTGAGGTGTTTCTCATTTATAAATTAATAAGTTTCTTGAAGTGTTAAATTCAAACATGATCTCTCAAGAGGCATAAACAATTTTCATGCTTAAATGACTAAGATGCTTGAAGTGTTCAATTCAAACATGATATCTTAAGAAGCATAAAAGGCACATGTCAAGATCCCCCCATTGGGCCCTCATTCTATGCTTGAATCCTATCGGATAGTATTTAAAGGGGTCCAATGAGAGTTTTGATGCATACAAATAAATAATTAAGTTCTTTCTCTTAGTTGAAAAAGAGGACACATGTCAAAATGATATAATTAAATAATACGAGAGAGAGAGAGAGAGAGAGAGAGAGAGAGAGAGAGAGAGGAGGGGTGGACCAAGAATGAGAGGAAATATACTCTCCCACATAAAAACACACTCTCTCTCGTTGTGTGAAGTGAAAAATGTAGGAGCTCCATCTCCTTATCCAAGCTTGTTGAGAAGTTGAGAGCCTACACCAACACTCTTGGCTATCGAATGCAAATCCAACCAAGAGTCATCCTTCAATTCTTAATCTTGCCATCTTATTCATCTTTATTACTATGCTATTATGCTATGCTAGGCAAGAAGAGTGATGATAAGTGAGGAACTATTTCTTTCTCCTATGAATGATTCTTCTTCCTCTTCCCCACCCTCATTCCCCCGCTAGCTCTCTCCACCTTCGAAGGTGTTTGAGGCCTTGGGATTGAGGCTTGGGATAGTTAATGCTTCTTGCAAATTTTATGCTATTCTTATGATGCATGAAGCTTTCCATCTTCATTGCATCACCTAGGTCACAAGGAACACAACTTTTGTATTGTACCAAGTCTCTCTTGATGGGAGAATCTATAACACAAACGCCTTTTGGAGGGGGGGCCGGCTCCAAGTAAATCCGGTCCTCAACTATTGTCATGTCCTCTAATAATCTCTCTTGAAAAAGTATTTTTCATGTCAATTTAATTAAGTACTATTTTTATGTTTCTACCATCAAGTAAGTTCATCCTCTATGTTCTCAAAGTAACCTCACAAAAATGTTCACTCCAATTATCTTAATTCCGCTATTCTCAAAGTTCATAGGCTATTTCCATTACATTGGTATCAGAGCATTGCCTATTAATGGTTGATTATGTTAATTATATTAGGGTAAGTGGCACTGGGATCTATTATCAATTTTGTTGAGCCCACTATGTAGGATATGGTGCACACCTCGGGAGCTTCGGTTATAATAATGGGGTCTTTTTAGACTTGCTTATGCTTTACCATTATTAAGCCATAAGAAGTCCAAAAGGAGATAGCCCTGAAAAATTATACAATATTAGATCCACTCCACTACTCTCTATAATTAACCAATTGGAGCCGTGGGTTTAGATAGTTGAGTGTGCTGATTTTCAAGGCTAAGAGGAGTGCCAACTAACATTTTGAATTTCCCAAAGAATACACTAAGTAAACAACTAGTATAATTAGCATGGATGGCAATAACCAAGAGAGTAGAATGAAGATTGATAACTTTGATTTTGCACATGAAGGTGCTAATGATGATCCCTCCATGTTTGTCAACTATCTGGTTACCCCTAGGTTGTAGCAAGCTATGGGCAACAAGCTATGGGCAACCGTGCTTTGCAAGCCAAAGTTACTCAACAACTTTGTGCTTATGGGATTTCCCTTTCTCTCCAAGAGGAGAGAGAGCTTAGGAGGCCTCTTGATGAGACCCCCAAAAGAAAAATCTATCCCATACAAGAAGAGGAATGCAAAGAACAAGAATAATGAATCCCTAAGTTCCTATGAAGATGGGGCTCGATGAAGACAACGATCTAGATGATTGACAACTCCTCCCAAGAGGAAACGATCAACACACAGTCCTTCTCCTTGTCATTCCAAAAGGGAAGAGAGGAAAACAAGAAATAAAAGCTCAAGAAATAGGTCAACCTCTTCTCCTTCTTCTTCACCTTTCTCCTCTTTCAACGAAAGCTATGGATATTCTCCTAGAGAATACAAGAGGGGAGTTGACACACTAGAGTATGTCAACTCCCAATGGCCTGGTTCTATCTTTGAAGTAATCCACCACACCATGGTTACTTCCCACACCATTTTCCAACAAGCGGATAGACGGAATGTCAAGCCCATGGAAAACAAAGACAAAAGTGATGCAAAGGGAAAAACCAATGCCCAAAATTCTTTGCAAGGAAATTCAAATACCAACAACAACAACAACTGGTACAAGGAGAAGGGAGTTTACAAAGGTAGAAAAAAACTCTCTCCTGAAGAGCTTGAATCTTTTCATAAGGACCATAAGTGTTTTAAGTGTTGGGAGCAAGGACATGGCTATTGTTCTTGCACCGAGAGAAATGTATGAAATGATACTCCTAGGGCTTCCATGGTTGAAGCTCCAAAAGAGGATACTCATCCCTTTCCTATGCTTGGGGAAAGGTGAGGGAGCATGATGCCCTTATTGTCTTTGACCCTGGCTCTACTCACAACTATATATAAAAGGAGTTGGCCACCAATCTGGGCATGTAAGCTTTTGATATGGGAGATACAGTCACTGTTGATGGAGCTTTCAAGGGACCACAAGCCTCCGTTACTCCCTTGATTAGGAAGTTAAGGCTTCATGTCCAAAGCTACGTTGACAAAGAAGACTTTTTTATCTCTCCTCTCCAACATGAGTGCTTTCCTAGGGACACCATGGTTCAACCACATTTTTGCCAACATGAAGTTCCCTGAAAGGAGAATCTACTTCACCTACACGGAAAAGAGAATGTATATAGATGCTAATGAGTCTGGTCATATTATACCACTTGTAAATTCATCAACTTTTGATAAGTCAATGAAAAGCTTGGTTTTCTGCGTACATGATTTTTGTCAAAGAATCCACTAATGACGCTAATCATTTATAAAATGAAAATGGTAGGAATCAAGAAGAGTTACACTTATCTACTTTTCTAAATAGATTCCAAGTTGTTTTATAGATGATATCCCTAAGGACTTACCTCCAAAATGAGGGGATGATAACCATTGAATTGAGCTCCTTCCAGGAAGCTCATCGCCTAACGATCCTCCTTATAGAGTTTCACAAGCTCAACAAAAGGAGATCATGAGGCAGGTACAAGAATTGATAGACAAAGGGATGGTGAGGCCTAGATCCTCTCTCTTTTGTTCTCCAATCCTTTTACTGCAAAACAAAGATGGTACATATGGTATGTGTGTGGACTATATCGAGCACTAAACCATATCACTATCAGAAACAAATTTCCCATGCTTCGGGTAGAAGATCTGTTTGGATAAGCTACAAGGATCTACCTACTTCAGTAGGATTGACCTTAAAAGTGGCTATCATCAAATAAGGATAGTGGATAAAGATATCCTAAAGAGCGTGTTTCGTACAACGTTTGGTCTTTATGAATAACTAGTCATGCCTTTTGGCTTGCACAATATACCATCCACATTCAATCATTTGATGGAGAAAATGTTAGACCCTAATGCAAGTTCATTGGTTGATGATTTCATCATCTACTCCAAGTCCTTGGAGGAACACAATCACATCTCCAAGTTTTTCCAAGAATTGAGGGAGAAAAAATGTTTTCTCAACAAAAAATAAATAAAAAAATTCTTCAATATATTCAATACTTAGGTCATATTATCTCTCAAGATGGTATCCGTATGGATCCATTGAAGTTAGAGGTAATAAAAGCATGACCTAATCCAAGGAGTCTACATGAGCTAAGAATCTTTATTGGTATGTGTGCATACTATAGGCGCTTCATAGAAAAAAATTATGAAATAGAAGGACCATTGCACGACTTACCAAATAAGAACGTTAAGTACTCACGGACTGCTACAAAACAAAACTCTTTTGACAAGCTCAAAGATAAGCTTACCTCCCAACCAATCCTCATGCTTCCGGATCTCTCAAAGCCTTTTGAGGTCCAATGTGATGGTTGTGGTGATTGCCTTGGAGAAGTATTGCTTCAAGAAGGGTATGCCATAGCATATGAGAGGCGAAGGCTCAATACGGATGAACGGGTCTTGGGCATTTATGAGAAAGCGATTTTAGCTATTCTACAAGTCCTAGACACATAAAAGCACTATTTATTGGGGACTCATTTATTTTACAAACTGTAATAGGACTAATATTTGAAGTTCTTAAAGTCGAAAAGAATGTAGCAGGGCATATCTTTCGTTCGCACGATTTGAAAGATTGTTGAATAGTCTATTAAATAGAGCTTATACGAATGAGTTGAAATATTAAGAGAGAACATATATTCTTTTTTTTTAATAATACACTAAAGACGGATTTGATAAAGATTAATGAATAACAGATAGTCTGTCTATGAATAGTAAAATTGAGATTTTTATTAATATCAATGTTTTATATTTATGTGTTTTAGCTTAAAATGCATGAGTAGGCTTAAAATAAGTTGTAAAAGTAATGGATACCCAAAAATAGAGGTTTTATGAGTCGCGACCTAAAAGTTGCGTTTTTAGCCAAACGGAGATGTTTTTCGCAATTCTGTCCGCGTTGCTTTGTAGATCAGACCTATTCCCGTCGTTTTGAGTACCTGAATTGCTCTGTTCTGAGTTCGTTTGTAAAAGTTATGATGAAAACAAACAGAAGGCAGCAGCAGTGTAGTTTACACAGGGACAGACAGACATACAACATCATACAGTTCTCCCTGCTATCAACCAAGAAGTGGATTGTTTCTTCACGGTAGAGTATGGAAGTTGAGATTATGAAGGTATAGAATTATGTTTTTTTAACTTTGATTATCATGTTGAATTGGTTGCACGAGTATGTTCTTTTGGCTATTTTGTAGGCGATGCAGAAATCAGTTTGTGAAACAGGATCTGTGCAAAGTGTCATGATAAAAATCTAACCTTTACGGATCGCTTAGCGATCACGTTCTTATATTATTCTCGCAGGTATACTTGGTGCAAAAATCCTGCAGGCTTTTCGAGGAAAAGAAGGATAAAAGCACGACGGGTGTTGCGTTTAAGAATCATTCACCATTCTCTCTTCTGCGAGTGCGAGTGCGAGTGCGAGTGAGACGCTGCATGCAAGCGAACTGAAGCTCGGGGGTGGTCGGGAGGTTCGAGCTCCGTACAACGGAGTGCGCCCATATATTTTGCTCCTCTGTTGTATCAAAACTCTAGAAAGATTCATCAATAGAAAGATCTCTTTCTCTATCTTTTGCTATCGATCTCTGTTATTCGGTTCCCGTGACAATTGGTATCAGAGCAAGCGGTTGATTGTGGACATGGAAGGATACGAGAGGAGGATGAAGGAGCAAGAAGACCTGATTCGGCGACTATGAGAAGATCTGAAAATTGCAAATCGGGAGTGTGTTGAGGCTCTGCGGGTCAAAGCAGCACGAGATCTTGATATCTATGTAGACCTTGATGGCCAACATGAAGGTGAAAACCATGCTAATCCACCTGGAAACAATACGATCTCTGTTATTCGGTTCCCGTGACAATTGGTATCAGAGCAAGCGGTTGATTGTGGACATGGAAGGATACGAGAGGAGGATGAAGGAGCAAGAAGACCTGATTCGGCGACTATGAGAAGATCTGAAAATTGCAAATCGGGAGTGTGTTGAGGCTCTGCGGGTCAAAGCAGCACGAGATCTTGATATCTATGTAGACCTTGATGGCCAACATGAAGGTGAAAACCATGCTAATCCACCTGGAAACAATAATCATCATGGCGGCGCTGGGATACCGCCAAAAGAAACGATGACGATATGGGAGAAGCGACAACTAAATCATTCTTAACGAAGGCTAAGCTTAAAGAGTTTGATGGCATAAGAAAGATATGCGAAGATTTAGAAGCGTGGATTGAAGAACTCAAAGATTGGGATTATACTTTCAATATCGAGAACACGACCACGAGACTTTCGAATGCTCGAGCAAGGTGATCGATAAGACAATACGTACCAAGATGGCTCAATTGGAGACTTTTGGCGATGCGTACGATAAAGGTAAGTCATCTACCCCTTCTTTGTGATGTTTTATGTCTTTGATACGTCCTTTGAAAGCTTCTGTGAGATCGAATTTATGCGTAGAAGTTGAGATTAAAATTTGAATTTCTTAATTGATTTGGATAGTATTCATTGCTTCTTATCGTCTAAATTGATTGAGAAATTAAACTTGAAATTAAATCGAGAAGTTAAAAGACTTGTGGATTTAACTAGTGGTAATAATAGTTTCACGAAAGAGTTAGAAGAAAAATTGTTTTTTTTTCTTTGAAGAGTCGAAATCATAAAGATGATTTCTATAACATAAACATTGATATGCATGATGTTATCATTGGTATCAATTAGATCATTGAAAATCATGTTTTGATTGATTGTTAAGAAAGAAAAATATATCTTTAATCATTTGATGATGATAAGTCACACTCTTTGTGGAAAGAAAGAGATTCTAAATCTAGTTTTGGCAATGGAATTGATAAGGTGACTTAGATAAGAGTGTGAGACATTGCTTGTGTTTGCTAATGAGATTAAAGAGAATCTGGGGATAAACATAAAGAGACAAATCGAGAATTTATAGAGGATCTCTTACATGAAGTTAAGGATGTGTTCCGGACGATCTTCCTGGTATACCTCCGCCTAGAGCGGTAGACCATGCCATAGATCTATATCCAGGAGCGACACCTTATTCAAGAGCCCCATACAGGTTCAATATTGATGAGTTTAAAGAGCTCAAGATACAACTTGATGATCTTTTGAAAAAAGGGTTTCAATAAGCCTAGTGTATCTCCTTGGGGTAGTCTTGTGTTATTTAAAAAGAAAAAGGATGGTACATATAGGTTATAAATCGACTATAGGGGATTAAACAAACAGACCATTAAGAACAAATATCCTCTTCCTCACATAGATGAACTGCTTAGTCATTTGAGTGGTGCCACAATATTTTCAAAGGTTGATCTTCATTCTGGCTACCATCAAATCCGCATTAAGGTCGAGGACATTCCAAAGACTGCTTTTCGTACACGTTATGGGCATTATGAATTTACAGTTCTTGCTTTTGGTTTGACTAATGCACCAGCAACTTTCATGTGCTTAATGAATAATATTTTTCACCCGTATCTTGATGACTTCATTCTGGTATTCTTAGATGATATTTTTGTGTATTCTAAGAATGAAGAAGATCATGCATTGCACTTAAAGAAAACATTTGAGGTTTTGCGTGAACATAAATTGTATGCCAAAGCAAGTAAGTGTACTTTTGCAAAGGATCAGATTGTGTACTTGGGAAGAGTGATTTCTAAAGAGGGGATTCACATTGACCTTGACAAAGTTAAAACTATTGTGGAGTGGCCAACACCAAAGTCATTAAGGGATGTGAGAAGCTTTATGGGTCTAGCACAATATGAGAGAGCACACATTAAAGATTTCTCTAAGATAGCAAGTCCTTTGACCGAATTGACCAAGAAAGACAAGGGTTTTGTGTGGACTTCTACCTGTGAGACTGCTTTTGAGACCTTGAAGGCTAAAATAGCAGAAAATTGTGTTTTGAAAGTTCCTGAGATGGGCAAACCATTTGTTGTGTCATGTGATGCTAGTGGTGAACAACTAGGGTGTGTTTTGACACAAGAAGGAAGAGTGGTTGCATATGAGTCTAGGAAATTAAGACGACATGAATTGAACTATGCAACACATGATCTAGAATTGCTTGCTGTTGTTCATGCATTGAAACATTGGCGTCATCTTTTGCTTGGTGTCAAATTTGAATTGCGTACTGATCATCAAAGTTTGAAGTATATTTTCACGCAGCCATTGTTAAACAACAGACAAAGGAGATGGATTGAATTGTTGGCTGAGTATGATTTTGACTTGAAGTATTTGTGTGGGAAAGAAAATAAAGTTGCAGATGCATTGAGTCGTAGGCCCATGTGTAATTTGTTGACTGTTGTGCGATCCAATTTGGTTGATGAGATACATGCCGAAGTTGAAAATGATTCTTTTTACATGCCTATTTTGAAATTCTTGCGTGAGAATATTGGTGAGATGTATGAGAACAGATATCACTTGTATAAGGGAAATCTGTATTATTATGACCGCTTGTGTATTCCTGCAAATTCTTCTTTTAAGAGTCAAATTCTGCATGAGTGTCATAATTCACCTTTTTGTGGTCATCTTGGATTAAATAAGACATATGAAAAGATTAAAACCTTATTCTTTTGGCTGCATATGAAATTGGATGTTAAGAATTATGTGTGTGAATGCTTTCAATGTCAACAAGTTAAAATTGAACATAAGAGGATGCCTGGTGACCTTCAACCCTTAGACATTCCTTTACAGAAGTGGGAGTCCATATCCATGGACTTTATTATTAGACTTCCTACTACTCGTGGAGGGTATGACTCGATCTTTGTGGTAGTAGATAGACTCACAAAACAGGCTCACTTCTTTCCCGTGAAAATAACTGATATTGCTTTGACCATTGCACGCTTGTTTGTGAAAGAGATATTTCGTTTGCATGGCATGCCCAAGAGCATAGTGTCTGACAGAGATTCTAAGTTCACTTCACATTTCTGGAGAGCGACTTTTGACTCTATAGGTACCCAGTTACGCATGTCTACTGCTTTTCACCCTCAAACCGATGGGGAAACGGAGAGAGTGAATCGTATTTTAGAAGATATGTTACGAATGTATGTCAATGAAAACCAATCTAATTGGAATGAATATTTGCCTTTGCTTGAATTTGCATACAACAGTTCATATCATTCATCTATTAGGATGACTCCGTTTGAGGCAATGTATGGCTATAACTGTCCCACACCTATAAATTTTCTTAGCTCGAGGAATAAGGTAGAGCTGTCACGTGAGATGCTTGAGAAAATGGATAACGAGTTGGCCAAAATCAGGGGGAATATTAGAGAATCTCAAAAGAGACATAAACTGTATTATGACAAGAAACATCGTGTTGTGGAGTATGAAACTGATGATATGGTTTTTGTAACGGTTATTCCTGAGAAGTCTCATTTGATTCTTGGAAATGATAGAAGATTGTCTCCACGATTTGTTGGTCCATTTAAAATTTTGAAGCGCATTGGTTCATTAGCTTACAAATTGGAATTGCCTTCTCATGTTAAAGTGCATCATGTATTCTATGTGAGTTTATTGAAAAAGTATGTTCCTAATGTGCATCATGTTTTAGAGGATAACTCTAAGTTGAAAGATGACGGACCATTGACTGTAGAATCAGACTTAGTACTAGATGGGCGTTTTAAACATATGAGAAATAGAGACATTGTGGAAGTTTTGGTTAAGTGGCAGAACTATCCAGTAGAGGATGCATCATGGGTTGATCTTAGTGTTTTGCAAAGAGAATTTTTCTCTCTTTAGACCAACTCTGAGGACAGAGTTAATTTTGATAAGGGGAGAATGTAATAGGACTAATATTTGAAGTTCTTAAAGTCGAAAAGAATGTAGCAGGGCATATCTTTCGTTCGCACGATTTGAAAGATTGTTGAATAGTCTATTAAATAGAGCTTATACGAATGAGTTGAAATATTAAGAGAGAACATATATTCTTTTTTTTTAATAATACACTAAAGACGGATTTGATAAAGATTAATGAATAACAGATAGTCTGTCTATGAATAGTAAAATTGAGATTTTTATTAATATCAATGTTTTATATTTATGTGTTTTAGCTTAAAATGCAGACTTAAAATAAGTTGTAAAAGTAATGGATACCCAAAAATAGAGGTTTTATGAGTCGCGACCTAAAAGTTGCGTTTTTAGCCAAACGGAGATGTTTTTCGCAATTCTGTCCGCGTTGCTTTGTAGATCAGACCTATTCCCGTCGTTTTGAGTACCTGAATTGCTCTGTTCTGAGTTCGTTTGTAAAAGTTATGATGAAAACAAACAGAAGGCAGCAGCAGTGTAGTTTACACAGGGACAGACAGACATACAACATCATACAGTTCTCCCTGCTATCAACCAAGAAGTGGATTGTTTCTTCACGGTAGAGTATGGAAGTTGAGATTATGAAGGTATAGAATTATGTTTTTTTAACTTTGATTATCATGTTGAATTGGTTGCACGAGTATGTTCTTTTGGCTTTTTTGTAGGCGATGCAGAAATCAGTTTGTGAAACAGGATCTGTGCAAAGTGTCATGATAAAAATCTAACCTTTACGGATCGCTTAGCGATCACGTTCTTATATTATTCTCGCAGGTATACTTGGTGCAAAAATCCTGCAGGCTTTTCGAGGAAAAGAAGGATAAAAGCACGACGGGTGTTGCGTTTAAGAATCATTCACCATTCTCTCTTCTGCGAGTGCGAGTGCGAGTGCGAGTGCGAGTGAGAGTGAGAGTGCGAGTGCGAGTGCGAGTGAGACGCTGCATGCAAGCGAACTGAAGCTCGGGGGTGGTCGAGAGGTTCGAGCTCCGTACAACGGAGTGCGCCCATATATTTTGCTCCTCTGTTGTATCAAAACTCTACAAAGATTCATCAATACAAAGATCTCTTTCTCTATCTTTTGCTATCGATCTCTATTATTCGGTTCCCGTGACACAAACACACCACCAAAGTCACAAGTACTTCATGACGCAAACCAAGCTTTTCGACAAGCAAATGAGGTGGGCAAAAATTTTTTTCGTAATTTTTTTTCATATTGCTCACATTGCTGGTAAGCACAATCAAGTAGCTGGTGCACTTTAACAAGGACCAAAAGTTAATGCGGTCTCTACAGAAACTCACAATGATCTATCTTTTATGATAAATAAGTTTGCTAACTGACCTTGACTTTAAAGATGTAATGTCAACCCTTGATTTGCGGAAGCAACCATTCACCTTGCCGGATGGTTGTCTTATCCATGGCAATAGGCTATGTATTACCCACTCTCTTCGTGAGAAAGTCATGTATGAATCCCATGATCCTCCCTATGCGGGGCATAGAGGCATTCAACCTACTCTTCAAGGAGTAGAGATGTACTTTTATTGGACTACCATGAAAGTGGACATACAAGAGTATGTTTCAAAATGTGTGGTATGCCAAAAGACTAAGTATGATAGAGGGAAGAAACCTGGATTACTCCATCCATTGCCAATCCCTAATTCACCATGGGAGAGTATATCCATGGATTTTATCTTTGGATTACCCATGTCTATCCATGGGAATACGGGAATATGGACAACAATCGATAGGTTTAGAAATCAAGCACACTTTATTCTTGTCAAAAAGACTATTAAGGCACACCAAATGGTAACCAG
Source organism: Adiantum capillus-veneris (assembly GCF_014529385.1). Classification (NCBI taxonomy): domain Eukaryota; kingdom Viridiplantae; phylum Streptophyta; class Polypodiopsida; order Polypodiales; family Pteridaceae; genus Adiantum; species Adiantum capillus-veneris. The sequence continues at coordinate 85,854,013 of NC_140950.1, forward strand.
CTTCATATCTCAGATTTTTAAACACATGGATAGTGATTCTAGAATGACTAATAATTTTTGGAAAGGTCTCTTTGAAAATCTAGGTACAAGATTGAATTTCTCTTTGGCTTATCACCCAGAAGTGGATGACCAAAGTGAGATAGCCAATCTTACAATACTTGATATACTAAAGACTTATGTTACAAAACTAGATTAATGCTCACAATGGGAGTAGTATTTACCCCTCGTAGAGTATGCATACAATAATATTGTCCATACTTCTATGGGAAAAGCACCTTTGAGATCATAGAGGGAAGACCTAAAAATCCCTTGCTACTTAAAGTACATGGGAAGCTCTTCGCTGCTAATGAGTATACGCGTGACCTACAAGGATGTTTTCAAAAGTTTAAGAAGGCTATGTATATCTCTCAACAAAGGCAAAAAGATGCTGCTCACAAGCATAGAAGGGCCTTAACGTTCAAAGGAAATGATTGGGTCTTACTTAAGTCTCCCAAGTTTCGATTGAGGCAAACGATGGGAAACAATCCTACAGGCCATCAAAAGTATTATGCTAAACTAGCAAAAATATCCTATGGTCCTTTTCAAATCTTGAATTCAATCAATGACATGGCTTATCAACTCAAGTTTCCCAACCATTGTCTCATACACAATGCTTTTCATGTGAGCCTACTTAAGCCCTACAAAGGAGAGCCACTCATAGTCATTTTTTGGCTATTCAAAATTGCCATAGTGATCTACCTCACCCTATCAAAATCACTCAAAACTGTGGTTATCCTCACCCTTTCACTGTACATAGGCATGTGTGAGCTACAGGACTTTCACCATATCTCCTTAACACTAGGTTGGTAATGGGACACTTTTATGTCCTGTTAAGTGACCATTTTCCTTGAATTATATCAAAAGTTTTAAAATGGATTTTGAGGTTCTATCTATCTAGAAAGTTGTCTCATGAGCTGAAAAAAACTTGACATTTTTTTGGAATATCAATTCCATCTTTAACCTCGTCCTTGCACAACATTTCACAACCTAAACTGTGTGAAAAAATGGGTCCTGTTTTTGGCTTTTTTCAACTTTTTGCAACTATACCACTCTAGAATTCATGTTTGTGAGGTGTATAATGCTAGAGAACTATCTTTAGTAGTCCTCAACATGTCTTGATGCTTCTAGGGATAAATAAATGTTAAAGTTGTAAGTTATGACCAAATTACAAAAACTGTTTTTTAGCCAGTTTTAGCTCTTCTATGATTTTTTTGGTGGCTTTCATGATATCCAAATGCAGTTTTGATTTTCTATGTCGCATATTGTAACATAAATCTAATATTCCCTGAGTTTTGGGGCACCTAATACCCTATTTTGCATAGTACACAACGATGGTTGATTTTTTCAATTATAGAAGAAAACGAAAGATTCTAGTATATCACGTATAGCTTTTTCAATATTTCTAGCTTCTTGTGACAACTATATGCATTTTGTAGGTAGTAACCATATCTAGTCATAAGGATCAAATTTGGCTAGATATTGAATAGTTTCTATGGGATTCTACAACTCATAATGTTGAACCCAGTTTTTTCATGTTTGTTGTCTTTAGCACTTCATCTTTGTCCCCAAGATTCCCCTTGGTAAGAGATGTATTATTCTTTTGAGATGCTCCATGGATCCTTATGAACCTAAAGGACAACAGGGAACTAAGAAAACATGCATATATTATTTGTATTGAGCGTGTCTATAGAAACTTTGATGATAGGTTTGCAGATTGGTAAAAATTCAACTTTTGTACCTATTTCTTTTGGCAAAACAAAAAATAGTGAGTGAGAAGCACTCAAATGTTCTTATCACCAACCCATTGAAGTTAACTAGGGAATTTATCTCAAGTCCTACAAAAATCCCTAATCTTATTTTTATGCAACAAAACATAAGAAATGACTGTTTTGATGAAAATGTACTACTCCATCAACTTTGGAGGCTTGGTGTGACCAAAGATGAGAAATTTTACAAGTTTCTTATTTTTTCCATGTGTAGTAGGCCTTGAACTATAACCTCATGAAAGGATTTTACAAAATGAGTGGATCTACTATGGTTTTGGAGGTTTTTTTCAAAACCCTGAAAGGACACTTTTATGTCCTGTTAGGTTACCAACCTAGTGTTAAAAACCCTCAATTAGCTAGTCACTGGGCTAGTGAGACAAAAATTAAAATTTAAAATTTTTTATGGCCTTTTAGTGTGTAAATATTTCATTGTATATAGGGCCTAAATATAGAAATTTTTTATTATAATTATTTTGGTATTTTATTTAAATATTTATAGCTAGGTGTGTGTTTTATTAGACCTATGTATGCCTTCTTTTATCCTCTTGCACCATAAGTATATATTTTTTCCAATGTGTACATTCTTCAATCTCATAAATATTGTTTTCTTTTATACAAATCACCTCCACATTTTTATCCTCACCCTTGTGAAAACAAAAAAACCGGCTTCTACTCCCTTAATCACTTTTAATATATGATTTTGATTTACTTGCATACTTTTTTCTCTTTCACCCAAAAGAATACAAAAGAGGGACCATATCATATGACTCCAATATCTTTTTTCATATCCATAATTCTTCCATATTTTCTCATTATGTACTCATTATTCTAGCACAATGTGCTCATTGAGCTAAAATCCATGAATAGTCCATACACTAGTCCCACCATGTATATGTTTCTTTATTCACCAATAATCCTCCTCCATGCATGTGTAAAGATAACTTGGATGCTTTGTATCATGATATGATATGAAAAAGGAGGGGCTCACTCTTGGATGCATTATGCAAATTCAACAAAGGAGGGAGGCAATAAAGACCTTTGCAAACATAAAAAACAGGATTTTGGGTAAGATTTTTGGCGCCTATCTCCACTCGGAATTTGAAGAAGTGACCAACAAACAAAATATAGCCCACAAGCTGAATAATCACCTCAAATTTTTGCATGATTTCTAGAGCTACCATCGGTGAGATATGAATTTTATGGTGGAGCCCAGTCTGTCCACCTTTTCTCACAAGCTAGCCTAGTCTTCTCTCACTTCTTTTCATACTTCCCTTCCCACTTCCACACACACACACACACACACATTTCTCTCCATCCCTCATTCAAACCTTCACTTCCATGGTTTCTCTCATCCTCCTCACCATTACCCTCTCCTCTCACACCCATATCTTTATCTTGAAGGTCTACCTACATACATTATCTCCATATCCCTCTTTATTACTCCCATATTACAATTTTATTTCATCTTTTAAAAATTCAATAACCTAACCATGCTTACAGCTCTGCAAAATGGGGGTTTTTTTATCAACAAATAACCCTCATATTCTTGGAGGTGTTCAACTATGGCGGTGGCATGAAGAAAAGAAGATGAAGAAAATCGACGCGATCACTCTTGACAATCTACACACGAGTGAGTCCAAGATAAGGATTAACCATCTCGAGGGTACACCCACCTCATTCACCCCTCTTTTCTCATCCTTCAAGTAATTGTACCCATTGTAATTATATTACTAGCATTTTCTAGTGATTGATAATATTAACTGCTAACCCTTTCTTGTAAATTGTACCCACTCTACTTTACCTTGGAGTAGGAAACCTCACACAAAGATCTTCTCTATTTCCCCTCAATAAATCAAGAATCTATTGAGCAAACCTGACACATTAATATTCTCTATTTATTGAGGTTACCTTACGCAAAAATCTTCTCTATTTCACCTCTCTAGAATCTTCTCTATTTCACCTCAAAAATTCTCTTCTCTTCAGCCCACATCCATGTGACTCAAGAGACAAGAGAGCCCACTCTCATAAGAATATGTAAAAAATTTCAGAAACTTGGTTTTCTATGTAAATGTTGATCAAGATATAATCCTAATAAGGGCTCTCCTCACCTAAAAATAGAGCCCTTCTCCTGTTGCAAATGGCATGATCTCTACACTGTTTCTCACTACTTTAAGAATACCATTCTCCATCTTAGTTGTAGGGAGAGAGTGATCTCTCTATACACCATACTTGTGGTGTATAGGAAATCTTCTTTGAGCTAGTTGTAGCATTGCAACGGAGTGAGTGATTCATCACTTCCAATCAAAGTTGTACCTACTTTTGCACATCAATTGAATCACTAAGTTGGGTGCAACCATGGTTCAGAACTCTCTTGAGTCTCTCCAACTCAGGCTTGCCAACCTCATCTCATTTGGTGTAAGGTGATGCTTTTTCATTTTGAGATTCTTTCATAGTATTTTCTTATATGTGACTCAAGAGATTTTGTGTTTGTTTTTGTTGCTTGGGAAAACATTATAAGAGGGTTGTATGGTGAGAGGGTTTCCATAACCCTAAGATAATTTGTAGATTTCAACAACGTCAAACTTAATTGTGTCTCTTGACTCTTCTCCAAGATGTTTATACACCCGCATCAATCATTAACATGAAGATAAATTCTTGCACAAAACTCTCTCGCTCTCTCTCTCTGTCTATCTGTCTCTCTATGGTTGATGTGTGTATATGTATCATTGATATTAGTGATAGTATACCCTTCCTTCTCGCTTTCTTGCTCAGGGATTCTACTAATTTGTTGCATTCTAGTTCTCTCTATAACTAGGTGGTTCCCCTTCACTTGTTGTTGTGGCTATGTGTTTGCTATTGTTTTGCTTGTTTGTGGTAGCCCCAACCCCAATTGAGCAGCACGGGAGCCTTGAGGGGTGTTTATAGGTTGCCTCTCTTGTTGCCCGCCCCGGATTGCCTCAATTTTTGTGCTCCCATGGAGGATGGATTGTGTATGTTTTTGTGTAGGTTCAACCTTTAACATAGTCAATTAGTTTGCATGAATCACAAGAATTTGTATGATCCTTTCATTCCCATTGCAAGGCAAAAGGTATAAATATTTTCTAGTACTATTTGCAATTTCAACGTGTAATTTGTAGAATTTTAGGCCCTCTTAGGTTGGCCGAGATAAAAGCTTCGGTAAACCTTTTATTTGGCCTCTCATTAGGTACGACATTAGTTTGACGTCTATATTTTTGTTTTGTTTTAAGAATTAGGTCATGCATAAACCATGGATAATCGCCCATCATGAAAGGTTTTTCCTTTCATTTCACTCCACATATTAGAGTAAACATTTCAATTAGTAGAAAGATCCATTTACAACAACATATGGTGTTCATATTGGTGCCCAAAAAGTAGGAGAAGTTATTGCATCATCAACCCTCTCATCCTGCCTCTTGTTGACCATCATGCATCCTTTGACGTGCATGCTTTCATCTTGTTTTAGTGCAACTTAGCAAAATAGTCTTGAGTGCATAGTTTAATTTAAAGAACACAAAAAATGAGTCAAACTAATACCTGAGCAAAGATTGGGTACCGGTGTCAAAAAACTCAACCCATCTTGTGCTCTCAAACCATCACATCAACAATAGTTGAGTACCAAACATCTTTCCAAAAGAGAATGGAGCAACTACTCAAGGTTGAGCTCCAACTTGGAACTAGGGGACTACGCTCCATACTTGCCCCACAAATATTTTCACCTTTGTTGGTAGTTATATCCTTTCCAAGTTGTAGGAGATTAAATCCATAGTCATTGAAAATAAATCCATCAAGCCATTCAAGATCGACAAGGTTGCCACCTCTCCTAATCTCAAAAAGCCACGACATCTTTCCGGAGGATCAGGCAGAGGCCTTCTTGGTGACCATGCAAATAAGGCAAAAATCACTGGAGGGGGTGAAGGAGAGGGAGGGTTAGAACTTCAAGGAAAAGGATGTTGATGAAGAGGACGAGCATAGGGTGACACTATGCAAAGACGAGATGGATGAAGAGCTTAATACAATGGCCACAATATTTACACACAAAAGCAATCTTGCCAACTACCTTTCCTCACTCTTTCACCTACGAGAAAACTCCTCTCTCTCTCTCTCTCTCTCTCTCTCTCTCTCTCTCTCTCTCTCTCTCTCTCTCTCTCTCTCTCTCTCTCTCTCTCTCTCTCTCACGATTTGTGATTTTGTGTGCACGTGCGAGTTTGAGCGAGAGAGAATTTAGCTCTTACCAGTGACTAGTCTCTCTTTCTACGTGTTCTCTGCCTCTCTCGATTTGTGATTCTGTCTGCACGTGTGCGTTTGAGCGAGAGAGAATTTAGCTCTTACCAGTGACTAGTCTCTCTTTCTACGCATTCTATGCCTCTCGCTGCATGGGCATGGGGGTTGTTAGTAGGAGAGATAGATAGATAGATAGTTCTATTATCATCCTCGGAGGTCAAATATGACCTATGGGACCAACTTAAACATGTCACGTGGTGTGAGTGTAGGTCATAAGTGACTCTCGATGCTCAAAAATGGCTCAAATGAGCGTCGCAATAGAGAGTCCACATCGTGGTTGGGAGAGGAAGGTATGTAGGGAGAGATCATGGTTGAATATATGGAGAAAAGAGGACCTAATGTGGTCAAAATCTGAGCACTCAAGTAGTGTGTGGTACTCACTCTCTTGCACTTGACGAGGGCATAAGGTGCAAAGTCAATGACACTCCTCACTAGTGCCCCAATGTCCTATCTCACAACGTAGAGAATGGGAGCTAAGACGAATGGAGGCAATGGTACGGATCGCGCTCAACGGGATGGGCTCAAGGATGTAGGGATGGGTTCTGTTACCTCTTTCGGAGAAGAAGAGAGATTTGTAATTTGGGGCAACGTGTGTGGTGTAATGGCTAAAGTGAGAACCTCCGGATTTCTCCCAAGCCATGATACATTGGCGTTGCAAGAAGGCCTTGGGAGTCAATCGACGCATCCTTGACCAAGTGACATGCATCCCATCTTCCAAACCAATTCTTGATGTCAAGCATCCACCCCAAGCTACATTGTGTCTTATGCATGTACTCCACAACCCTTTGCATGCCCAAGACCTCAATAAGAAGCGATCAGGACTCAAGAAGTAAGATCATGCAGGGTGTTTGTGTCTTGACTTGGAGAAAGTTGGTGAAAAAACGCTTTTGGACATTCTCAAACTCTTTCCAAGTAAAATTCCCAATGCTTCCACACCACACCTTCACTCCATAAAGAAGCACCGGTGTCACCAATGTGTCAAAGAGGTACTTTTTGAGAGCCCAACACTTGATCTCTCCAGCATTGCACATGTTCTCAAATGCATAATAAGCCCTCTTTCCAGCTTCCAAGCTACGCATTGCACAATCGTTCCATTTATGATTGGATGGAACCTCAAGGCAAGGATAGAGAGAGAGAGAGAGAGAGAGAGAGAGAGAGAGAGAGAGAGAGAGAGAGAGAGAGAGAGAGAGAGGCTTCTGCATAGGAAACTTGGAGTGACCTGACTATGGCGTACTCCAAGCTCTCCTTCCTCTTATTTGTCTTCCTCCTTTTTCTTATGCAGAATGCAATGCCGCATGGCTAGCCATCAATGGCTTCCGCGCTCCTTCCCCAACCAGTGATGGAACCACAATTGACCTTGGCATTGCCTATGCCCTAATGTTTGTGGCACTCTTGGTTACATACCTTGTGCATCCTGTTGATGGCTTCCCGTTGTGAGCGGGATGGAAACACACAGAACGCCTCAATAATGACTCGACACACACTCTTGGGATGATACACACACACTATGGGGCACCACTTGGCTTACACAATCCACCTGGCGGAGACAGGGAACACACCGATGGAGTGAGAGGAGAGAGATTGTTGGTTTACCCACTCCACACAAAGAAACACACACACACACACACACCCAAAAAAACTTAGCTCAAAAGAGGAGAATTTCTTATGTTTAGATACAATTGAGCTTGGGCCAACACCAATGGGGCAAATAGCTCACACAATATGGGTAAAATATACCAGATACAATCACAAACTGGAGCAGAGGCTTCGCTCATAGGAGAAACTTACACAGTCAAAACAATAGATAATCAAGAATTTAGCAAAATGGATAGCGCCATCGCGTCTAGAACGGCCCAAAACCCCAGTCTACAATGTGAAAGTGCTCAAATCCGACCTCGGATGAGTAGTTTACGGCCAAAACAGGCTCCAAAATGAGCAAAAACACAGTTGTGGTTGTTCCTCCTCTTCTCTCCATGTTTTTTATGATCTTATCTCTATTTTTCAGTTTCCACACTTAGCTTTATTAGCTGGGCACCCTTGGTCTTTTAGATGACCTCAAACGGACCCCGAACATGCCAAAAACTGACCTCGCAGTGCATAGTTGTCACTTTTTTGCATCCATCCGCACACCTGGCACTCAGCTTTTTCCCATAATGCATCCTGCCACCACACGAAGTGGCCCCAAAATATGGTCCTCATGATGACCTTTTTGCATAATTATCACAAGGAAACACCCATGTTGTGTCCGTACTTATCCACGTGCAAGTATTGACCCCATTCGACCTCCTGACACCACTAGATGCCATATGACGCACCTGCTTACCTCATTTCGTTAGCCCGCGAATAGCTTCCTCGAGAAGTTTTATGCACTATCAACTCCTCATTATTATAGAAAAACACACTGGTACTGGTAATAGTGAAAATCGATGCACTATGTACACCCTGTCCTACCTGTACACATGTGGGCCCCACGTAACCACCTTTTCATTTATCTTTGCCACAGCCCTATCTTGCATCTGCCCATAATGTTCCAATGCACTCATCCTATCCAGCCGAACCTCCTGTAAACTGTAAGAGCCTCTCTTTGAATGCACCACTAGGCGGCCCAAGCAAATTTTCTAGCATCTTTACTGCAGGCAACTCTACCTCCACCGGAAATAGTGTTTCCTTTCCATACACAAGATGAAATGGAGTAAACCCTGTACCTGTCTTCACCGAAGTACGGTAAGCCCATAATACACTAGGCAATTCCAAATCCCAATTCTTTCCTTGGTGCTCTGTCACTTTTGAAAGAATTTGTACCAACTCACCATTGAATCTTTCATTCAAGCCATTACACTGCGGGTAATAAGGAGTGGTATGCCAGTGCCTAATCTTCATCTTTGCGCATAAAAAGTCTAGCACTTTAGCTCTAAAGCCTGGCTGGCCCCTTATCTGAAAGTAGCTCCAATGGCACCCCAAACTTGCAATATATTTCATCATACACAAATTTTGCCACATCCTTTGCAGGGATTTGTTTTACTGCTATAGCCTCTGCCCATCTAGAGACATAGTCGACTGCAGTCAAAATATAGTTTTTGCCCCTGCTTGTGATAGGTAACGGTCCTATTGCATCAATCCCCCACTTTTCAAATACATCAAACGCCATAATGGTTTTTCGTAGCTCTGGTTTCAACACTCTCTTCCCAAATGCTTGAAACCTATTGCAAGACCTACACCAATGGTGAACATCCTTGTGCAAACTAGGCCATACATACCCCTCTTGCAAGATCTTATGCAAGGTGATCTTTAGAGCAAAATGTCCGCCACATGCGCCTTCATGATTCTCTTCCAACACTCTATAAAGCTACTCCCGCCAAGGTACACGTTTCAACATGAGATCAGCCCCTTTCATGTAGAGGACATCACCAATCAATTTTTACATGTATGCTCTACGCACAAAAACATACTTTTTAGACTTCTCAATGTCCTTCGGAATGATTCCTGTTATAGCAAAAACTCCTCTTCTTGAGCCAAACTTTCTCGGCCATGATAAAAAGGTAAAGTGGTCCTCAACACAAATAGCTCCCCAATCATGCTTTGAGCTGCTTCATGTGCCTCTCCATTTAGAGCACGTTCAATGTGTCTAATGCTCCATGCTTCAACCTTTTTTAACAGGCCTTTAATTCTGAAACACATTTCCTTTAATGAGCTGTTCTTGCTCTTCCACACACCCAGCACTTGCTTCACCACTAACAAGGCATCATATTTTATGCTCAACCTTTGAATCCCATGCTTCAAACAAATGTGTAATTTGGATTCCAAAGTAACATATTCAGCCTCATTGTTACTATGCGCATCCAACTTGAACCCTCTCTTGCATACTAGCTTCCCCTCTGGATCATAAAGTGCTATACCCCCTGAAGCGGCATCATGGCTCTTTCTGTATGAGCCATCAAAGAACAACACATGTGCATTTCTGATCTGTGGCACTTCTTCGACTACCCTTCTCACCACCTCTTCCTTAACAAGAAGGGGATTCTCCTTGTAAGTGTACAAATCAGCTAGGGTAGCTCTTATAATTTCTTCCACTAAAAACGAGAACTCAAACTCTTGCAACTCAATTACCCATTTCTTCACCACATTTGACATGTTAGTTCCATTAATTAAATGTGGCAAAAAAGCATAACTCGTCAGGAAAACAAACGGTCGTGGTAGCAAGTAATGACGAAATCGTCGACAAGAAAATATTACACTGGCCATCACTAGCTCTACTTCCTAGAACTTTCTCTCTGCTACCAACTCCACTCAACTTGCACAATACGTTGGCCTCATATAATGTTTTCCCTTCCCCTTTTGCAATAGCATGGCTCCAATGGCATCATCCCCTACTGATGGATTTACACAAAACTCTTGCTTCCCAATCAGGAGCCTGCATGGCTAACAACCCCCCTAACACCTCTTTGACCTCTCAAAACACTTCTTCACACTTGTCGTCCCATTGCAATGGATCATGCTTTGCCACTTGTTGTAATGGATAAAGGAGCTGTGAATACAATGGAATAAACTGTGCCATGTACTTCACTTTGTGTATAAAAGTTGCCAACTGCTTCGTACTCGTAGGTGATGGAAGAAGAATAATAGACTTAACCTTGTCTGGATCAGCCTCAATGCCATTTTCTGACACCATATGGCCCAATAACTTCACCCTTGGCTGTGCTAGATGACATTTCTTTGGATTTAGTTGTCCTCCACATTCATCATATCAAGCCAATACCATCTGCAACTTCTCATGGTGTTCAGCCCTACTGCTATAAACACAGAAGTCGTCCATAAAAGCTTTAACACAACTACCAATGAATGGTTCCAATACCCAATTTTCTCTCTCTTGATAGAAAGATGGTCCATTTGACAACCCAAATGGCAATACTATGTAGCAATAGCAGCCCCATGGCGTAACAAAAGTTGTCTTTGTTCGGTCTTTAAGAGCACTCTTCAATTGAAAATAGCCTGAAAAACCATCACACACACTGTACCTCTCATAACCTGCCCCACTGAATCCAAGATCTGATTGATGAATGGAAGAGGATATGGGTTCTTCTTAGTGGCTACATTTAAGGGTTTAAAATCTACACCAACCCTCCACTTTCCATCCTTCTTTGGACTGACTACTACTGGACTCACCCATTCTGTGGTCTCCACAGGGACTATGAACCCTACCTTCAATAACTTGTCCACCTCTTCCCGCAAGGCCTCCATTTGCTCTTGACCCATCCTTCTTAGCCTTTTCCGCACTGGCTTAGCACCTTCCTTCAGCTCTATATGCATCTCTTCTCCTTTGAACCCTCTGATCTCTTCATATGAAGTAATGAACAAATTAGGAAAACTAGCTAGCATGTGCAAATATATCCCCTTCTCCATAGCTGAGAGGTCTCCACTCATCATTTGTGGCATCAATTCCTGCTTCTTTGACAATTCACCTTGGTTGGCATCAACCCTTCAACCACTTCATAAGGCCCTTCACTTTAATCTTCAACCTCATTCGCAAATGCAACTAATCCAGACTCCTGAATTTCTTTCTCCATAAAAAGAAATGCAACATCAGCATCCTCATCACTGTTGGTAGTACTATCACTGTCCTCATCAGACACTATGGAATAGTCTTCATCACACTAGACTCATCTTCATATTCATAAATCTCTTCTAACCGTTTCCTTGTGTCCATATTATAAAGCTTCTTAGCACATGTCTTTCCATAGAGGCTAATCGTACCACATCGCCAATCTTCAACAGCTCCCACTGCACGTAACCATGGTCTACCCAATATAATAGGATATGCTCCCAACCCTGCTGGCATCACATGAAAATCAACCACCGCCTTTGCATCATACGCCCAAACATTTTACTTTTTGATGGTTTGTCAATCTAATCCGGAAGCCTGACACCACAGTCACTGTAAGACCCATCTTCTCAACGCATGAGTGTGTTATGACACATATTTGGGCTCCGCCATCAACATAACCTTGTCCCAATTTTTTTCTTTTATGCCACACATCTACTATTGGACAAATATCTGGTAGGTCGTCCATTGCCAACACCTTCATTGAACCTCTCTCATGCTCTTTCTCCATTGGGTTAACCATCCTCTTCCACTTTCGCTTTAGCTTAGGCACCATCTCTATAAGTGGCCCAAAAGTAACATCTGCCTTCCTGCTTGTCAGATCCTCCTTCAAGTCATAGCTTAATTAACCATCCCCTAGTGGAAAATCTGAAACATGAAACTTGCAACGAGCCCTCCTTTTCCTCTTGGCCTTGACATCCTCGCCTTCATGGCACTTTCCCTTCTTCTTACTAGGACCTAGGGCACTTCTTCCTTCCTTTCCCTCTGTGGTCCTCTTCCCAATAGGCATCACTAATGTATTCTCTAGCTTTGATGCCTTCTCCAAGGTGACTACACTGATCACTTTTTTCTTTCCCTTTTCCTTCTGGGTTAATCCACTGGTTCCTTCATCTCCCTTAATTTCGATGCCATAATCATTTGACCTAGTTAGCACCTGTCTTGGAAATGGATACATGTCTCCCCCCATACTTGGTGGCTTATCACATTGCGGGCTGATGTGACCCAACTCTCCACAATTATAACATGTGGGCGTCTGCCTCCAAAACCTACCATTACTTTGTCCAACATCATTCCTAGGTATCTCTTCACCTCCTGGATGATTTGCAAATCTTCCTCGACCTCAATTACTTCCCACTTGACCTAGCATGTTTAGGCTGAGATTCTTCATTAAATCTACCACTTGCCTCATGTCTTGCCTTAGCCCATCATCTTGCACTGCTGTAGTGACCACTACTGGCATAACTTGAGGAGTAACAACAACCACTGGTTCATGATGAACCCCTGGCATGCGACCTTGCGAAGAATCCATAGGCTGAAGTTCAGTTCTCATGGGCAAAGACTCCACCCCTAGCTGGCTCATTTTCCTCAGCTTCCGCTCTTTGTTTCTTGCTACCTCCAATGCATCTTCATATGTCCTAGGCTTCTTTAGCTCCACTCTCCAACGTATATTCTCCCAAAGACAAGCCAAGAACCTGTCCTTCTTCATCATGTCAAGCGGGGGTGCCTGTGGTGCTAAGGCCTTGCACATCCGCTCCCATGACAATGAAAACTTACGTATGTATGCATCTACTGGCTCACCTTCCATCTGCACCAAACCTTGTACTTCTTGCCACACTTTGTCAAGATCTTCTATCTTCACAAAATCCACTTCCAACCCATGCCGTAGGTTGTCCCAACTCAACCTTCTGGGTGGATCAGCCCCACGCAACTCCTCTTCAAATGCTTTTGACCAAACTCGTGTATCACTCTTCAAACAGATTTGGAGAAGACATAACATCTGTGCAGGGTCATGAATCTGGTTGCTAATGCAAGCAACCTCCATCTTTTCCAAAAATTCTTCTACATCTTCATCACTTCTTCCATGAAACTCCGGATAAGAGAAAGCCATGGCTACCCAAATTACGATGCTTTGAGAACCCCTTCGAACACACGTGCAAGAACCCAAAACTTTTCACTACCCAATCCCCAGAAACTTCAATGGAGCTCAACTTTAGATAAGGACAAACACATGCACATCAAATGAGTTCTCATAGTTAATCATTGGAATTACAACAGGCAAAGGACATTCCAGGATCTCTCGTAATCTTCTTGGCCTGAACATAAAGACTATGCGCTGCTGGAAAAAAATCTTCCTGGACACATGAACATCTATCTGGATTCTCTGAGTTAAATGAAAAGGAGTGAATTGAGGGCCATTTTGATCATCCATTAAAGTCAACCATGAAGCTCCCAAAAAGGCACACTGACTTATCCTCTGATTTTGCCAAAATTTCAGTAGCATAACAACATAAATGGCTTAAAAGACCAAAAAACCAGCCATCATAACTTGGGAAAATTTTGACAGAGTTTCCCTAGAAGTAGAGCAGTGAGAACCCAAAATATAGACTGTATATGTATGCATAAACTGCCAACAATAGAACCCGAGCATCAAGTAGGAATCACTAGTACATAGACTATGGCGAGGTCACGAAAAGGTTGCTCCAGCTACCTGTATCACCGAAAGGATCTCAACATTTGAGAATCCCCCAGCTCAATAAAACCTCACGCCATCGACCCTCACACGAAGGCTTATGCAAATCTCGTATAGTCAAGTCTTAGAAATGACTATCTTCGAGACCAAGTCTCAGAAATGGTTGGGACTGCCAAATAAAACCAAGTATGGCTCCACAAAGGCGTACAATTGGCAGTTTCCACAAGTAACATACAATACCAACAAACAATGCGTTCAAGCACGCGCTAATTGATGTATACCCACGACAACTGCAAGTGACTTCACTGCTAGTATACCACTGTACTCCAGCTACCTGTACCTGTGTGAATCACCTGTATCTGTACCTGTCCCTGTAACCTGTAACCTGTAATCTGTAGTCTGCAACCTGTAATCCTGAATCTCGAAGGTTGAAGCTCGAAGCAGAAGGTACTCGAAGAAGATCCTCCGTGGCGGCACCAAAAGAATGTGAGCGGGATGAAAACACACAGAACGCCGCTATAATGACCCGACACACACTCTTGGGATGATACACACACACTATGGGGCACCACTCGGCTTACACAATCCACCTGGCCGAGACAGGGAACATACCGATGGAGTTAGAGGAGAGAGACTGTCGGTTTACCCACTCCACACAAAGAAACACACACACACACACCCAAAAAACTCAGCTCAAAAGAGGAGAATTTATGATGTTTAGATACAATTGAGCTTGGGCCACCACCAATGGGGCAAATAGCTCACCCAATATGGGTAAAATATACCAGATACAATCACAAACTGGAGCAGAGGCTTCGCTCATAGGAGAAACTTACACAGTCAAAACAACAAAAACACAGTGAGGACTTTGGCAAAATGGACAGCTCCATCGCGTCCAGAACGGCCCAAAAACCCAATCTACAATGTCAAAGTGCTCAAATCCGACCTCGGATGAGCAGTTTACGGCCAAAACAGGCTCCAAAATGAGCAAAAACATAGTTGCGGCTGTTCCTCCTCTTCTCTCCACGTTTTTTCTGGTCTTCTCTCTGTTTTTCCAGTTCCCACACTTAGCTTTATTAGTTGGGCACCCTTGGCCTTTTAGATGACCTCAAACGGACCCCGAACAGGCATAGTTGTCACCTTTTTGCATCCATCCGCACACCTGGCACTCAGCTTTTTCCCATAATGTATCCTGCCACCACATGAAGTGGCCCCAAAATATGTTCCTCATGATGACGTTTCTGCATAATTATCACAAGGAAACACCCACGTTGTGTCCGTACATATCCACGTGCAAGTATTGACCCCATTCGACCTCCTAACGCCACTAGATGCCATCTGACGCACCTGCTTACCTCATGTCTTAAGCCTGCAGATAGCTTCCTCGATAAGTTTTATGTGCTATCAACTCCTCATTATTATAGAAAAACACACTGATACTGGTAATAGTGAAAATCGATGCATTATGTACACCCTGTCCTACTTGTACACATGTGGGCCCCACGTAACCACCTGGCTATGGAAAATGGGCAATCCTTTATTCGATGTACCATGCATGGGTTTATACATATGCGTAATCCCTTTCTCCAAAAAACTCCAGACACCGTTCAACCTATTTTGAATAAAAGAATTTGTAGGTTTCTATTTCTTAACCCTTGTACACAATTGCTCGAGTGTTGGTGATCAGATAACCCTTCTTCATGGATGTATGCTTATGGTAATGATTCCCACTCAAGGGTGGACATGATGTGTGCTTGAGTGGGAATCATTGTCCCCCTTGTCAAAGACATGAATTATTCATCATTGTAGGCAACCTAAGGGACCCAAAAGTCGTTTTGCAAGGGAGTACTTGAGCCTGTCAAATTTCAATGCCATTGCGTAGAATGATGGCAACGCCTCCCATCTCTGGCAACAACATCACATTTACACATGAAAGTTTTACAAGAACTGAAAATATGTAGCATGTCTTGAAGATTACGTAAAAAGCATTTTGTCAGTTAATTCACAAGAAGTTTATGTGTGTGGAAGTGGGTCATTATAATTCTCGCATTGCCTTTAAATGATCATTCAATCTTTTTCTCGTCTTCAAGAATCTCTATCTTTGAATTATATTATGATATCTTTTCGAGTATCACGATGACAATGCCAAACCGGTTTTCAAGACTCTTTTGTGACTCAAGGTAGAAAAGTGTAGGTCCCCTTAATTCACAAGAAGATTTAAACATTTCCTCATGTAAGAAAAAGGACTCTTTTTCAATGTTTTTCATACAGTACATAACATCATGAGCTTCTGCTCGAGAGGCATCGCATACCTAGCTAGGTACAATTGGGGTCGGAGGACCACCACCCCCTCACCGGGCCGGTGGTCCCCTACCCCAATCGTACCTAGCTAGGTATCTAGTGTCTCCTTCATAGAAGCTAATGATGTTAAGGTAAGTCACAATGTGGGAGTTATTGTGAGAATTTGTCTAAAACTTCTTGTGGTACCAGGAGAGAGAGAGAGAGAGAGAGAGAGAGAGAGAGAGAGAGAGAGAGAGAGAGAGAGAGAGAGCAAGATTTGTGGGTGATGGTGGATGCCTTGCATGAAGGTGGATAGGACCTCGAGGGAACTATTAGCACAATACGAAGCAACAAAAAATGTATCGTTGAAGGGTTATGAAGGGGATGTTTCTTTGAAGGTATTTTCTTTGAGGCACATTCTTTTGGGATCACGGAGCGTGCAGGCACTACTATTGCCCCACAAGCCTCTCACCCCCGATCTTGCAAAATCATACTACCACGTCATCCCTTGCATACATCACTATTTGCATGGTGATCTATGCACGCATCCATCTGGTGCAGTCCCCCCCCCCCCCCCCCCCCCCCCCCGCCCCTCTGTCCTGGGCCAACCCTCATCTCTGATTAGGCTGGTGCAAACAACAAGGGTAGCCCTCGGTTTCTTTGTTTGTCCCCTTGCGAGCCCACAATCATGGATTGTTTCAAGCTCACAAATGGTGATGTATGAATCAATAGTAGGCAAGTTTTGTATGAAATCTACAATTACTAAGGCAAAGTGGGCACTCTTCTTCTTCTTCAAGAGAAGCGTAAACTTATGCAAACTTGATGATGTGGGTAGCAATTCTAATCCTGATTGACAAAAGCTTAATTTATTTATAGAGAGATTATTATATTAATAAATAGAGATAGAGAGATGTACTAGGTTGACTGGAAAACAGCAAGGAGCCTCTATTTCCTACTTCTTGTGCACATGCGCATCATTCTAGAGAGAGAAATGAGGAGAAGGAGATTCATGTAGAACTCCAAATGGAAAAAACGGGTCCCATGTATTTAAATTGTTTGAAATGATAAAAATCCTGGTTAGATTTTGAGGTTGCATTTGGAAAAAATGAGAAATTTACACGTCTTAGTGTAATTAAGGCTAAAAGCTTGAAATTTTGACCTACAAACCGGGAGAGTTTCATGTTTTCCCTTATTTTCACTAGTTAGGAAAAATGTATTTTTCTAGCCTTGAGGGGTAGAGGGAAAGAGAGAGAAGAGTTGATAACATTCTCTCTAGAAATCCATGTTGGTGTGTGCCGCTAGAGAAAGTTTAGCTTTTGATGGTTCAAGATCATTAACTGATTGAGAGAGAAGAAGACTCCGAAGAAGAGAAAGAGAAACTCTAACTTCTTAGAGAGAGAGAGAGAGAGAGAGAGAGAGAGAGAGGAGCCAAGTGGGATATAATTAAGTAATGCAAGAGGCGGGTCGATCAAGTTGTTGTTCTTTAAAAAATTAGCCTCTTTACACACTAATGTGGAGAGAGAGAGAGAGAGAGAGAGAGAGAGAGAGAGAGAGAGAGAGAGAGAGAGAGAGAGAGAGGAGAGCCAAGTGGGATATAATTGATTAAAATGCAAGAGGCAGGTCGATCAAATTTTTGTTCTTGCAAAAAATGAACTCTTTAACACTTCACACTAACGTGGAGAGGAGAGAGAGAGAGAGAGAGAGAGAGAGAGAGAGAGAGAGAGAGAGAGAGAGAGAGAGAGAGAGAGAGAGAGGCTTGGCCTGCACACAAGGGAGCATGGAGGTGATGTTGTAGCCAATTCTAGGAATCCATATCATGCGGGCAACATCCAACATCTAATAAAAGCTTCATCACTCAAACCCATTTAATTGCAATGCATAGTTCCAAAAGTTGTTGCACATTTCTACTCTGCTCAAAGTCTTCTCTCACATAACTACCAAGGCATAATTATTAGAAGAAGTAATTGATAGTGTGACCTTGCTCTAAACTTGTTCACAAAAGGTAGTACCAATATGGATTGGCATAGCATAATAAAGAAAAACAATTTTCATACAAGAATCTAGAATTTATGTTGGAATTCCTTTCAACACTCCATGTGGTTTATTGCATGTCATGAGCAAAAATGATTGTTTGGAACTAGCATATGTGTGGTTCTAGCATTTAAAGACTATGACATGCTATACCTTTGAGGATATCCCAATCTTCTTTGGAAATTTAGAAGAAGATGATGATGATTTTCTTGCTAATTTTAGAATGGTTTACCGTATCCTTGGCAAAAGGGATGACATTGAATAAGGGGATGTTTTGTTGCTATGCCTTAGAGGCAATGCTGAGCAATGGTTTTGGAGTATGTCTTCATAGATTGAAGACAAATATACCCAAATTTCCAAACCTTTAAAGAGCAGATTCTCTAAAGTTCCAACAACGGAGAAAGCATGGGCTTCATTGAGGAGACTTCAACAACACGGTAAAGACTACTATGCTTATGAGGAGATTTTTTATCATCAATGGGCAGGATATGGATTTAATTTTACATTTCCAGATTATGGAAAAATGTATCAATTTATTTTGGGTTTTTTGTCTCCTTTCCTAAAGACTAAGGTTACTTATAGTGGACCCTCCACCTTTGAAGAAGGGGTCACTATTGCACGAAGAAATTTTCACAAGTACTTCTACATTAAAAATGGTTTCCATCATTCTGGAAGAACCAACCATCAACAAAGTGTTTCAATAAAAGAATTGGTTCCTTTGTCGTCTTTCTTTCCTTATACTCCAAAAAATATTGAAAATGATGTTAACATGGAAATCAATGCTTCAAGTGCTAAAGCGTGTGATAGAGATTTAAACGTGGTATCTCTTTCTCCTACCTTCATTACAATCTTGAAATGATCAACACAAGATATCTCGAATGGTGTTGGGGATGATTCAATAATAGATACACCCAACCTTTTGGAGGGCTAGTTTCTAGTCAAAGCAGAGGAAGCTTTTATGAAACATGACTCTATGGAGAATGAAGACATTGAAGGTAACCTTGATCCTATGGAATGTTTTGAGAATGTGTCTTGTCTAAACAAAGAGAGTGAAGAAGAATATGAAATCATAAGTGGGAAGATCATTGACCACATTGATCATAAAGAGATGACTATGTACATGGAAGGCCAAGTTCAAAACAAAGTAGAAGATGTGAGTTGAATCCATGTGAGGATAATCTTCAAGAAGTGTTTGAGGATTTTGAAAATCATTGGTATGACTCTTGTATGCTAAGCATGGAGGAACCTACCATGCAAGAAGCCAAAGTTTTTACAAAATCAAAAATAATCCATCAACCTTTGAGGTGGTACAATGTGAGGAGTTCCAAACTTGCCAAGGGGGGTGCTTAGAAGGGGATGAAGAACATGGGAGAGTAGCAAAAAATAAAACCGTAAAAAGAAACTACTAAAAGGGTATTATTCTCTCCAATGGTGTATTAGTGGGCGGATTTTCACTCATAGGACAATCTCCTAGTAAGAAAATCCAAGTTTTTGAAGTCTCAATCAGCTTCACATTGGGTTTCACCTCTTCAAAATCAACTTATCCTCTCTTCACATATACCTTTCAACATGGGCACCATACCTTCTTAAGTGGAAGAGGACATGAGTACTTGGTGATGAACATAGTGTTTCCAAACCTTCTTCATTTGGTTCTTTGGTGTATAGAGGTCTCAGATTGTGATGGTTCTGGTCTTCATCATATATGGAAAACTTGTTGATTGCTACCTGAGGATATTTCATCAATCCGTACCAAAATCTATTCTCTTCCAATGTGTTGAAAGCAATAGGAACCTTCGTCTATTATCTACTTATGCGGTAAACTATTTGCAATAGTTTCCAACATGGAAGCATGGATCAAGCTTTCCTAAATCATGCAAGTCATAGAATTTTTGACTTGATGAGCCTACCTAGGTTGAATGAATTTTATGAGCTACAATTCAAAGATTCTCTCATACAAGCTCTTGAAGATTGTAGTAGATACATCAACTTTACACAGGAGAAAGAGCAACCTATCTTTTATATCACATTGATAGTGGTGGAGGCAATGATGGACAACAATATGAGCCACAAGTTTCTTCAACGAGATTTAGTAAGTGATTCCATACCATACATCTTTCTCTGGGAAACAAACTTCAAGATCTTTGATTTTGGGAGGTGCTTATGGCTTTTTTTTAATGGAGGCGGTTTACTCAACCACTTCATTGCATCATGCTATTGAATTTGGAGACAATCTTTCGTAGCACACAAAGTTCTCTAATGATACATCACATGTGCTTCAAGAAAGATAAAAGCAGACAAAGACAAACACTACAATCCTTAAAAGATGTATCTTCGTGACTTGATCAATTGGATAATGCCACATGAATGTGCCATTATCTTGGGGGGGGGGGGGGGGGCCTAATGATAGCCCTTTTTTGGCTATCCAAAATTTCCATAGTGGAGCTACCTCACCCTATCAAAATCACTCAAAAACTGTGGTTATCCTCACCCTTGCATTACATAGCCGTGTGTGAGTTAGGGGACTTTTCCCATATCTCCTTAAAAACCCTCGATTAGCTATTCACTGGTCTAGTTGAGCCAAAAACATAAATAAAATAAAGATAAAAAGTATATTATGGCCTTTTTGTGTGTAAATATTTCATTGTATATAGGACCTAATCATCAAGATTTTTTGTTATAATTATTTTGGCATTTTATTTAAACATTTATACCTAGGTGTGTGTTTTATTAAACCTATGTATGCCTTCTTTTATCCTCTTGCACCATAAGTATATATTCTTTTCCAATGTACACATTCCCTAGTCTCATGAATATTTGTTTTCTTTTATACAAATCACCCCCACATTTTTATCCTCACCCTTGTGAAAACAAAAAAACTGTTTCTACTCCCCTGGTTACTTTTATTATATGATTTTGCTTTACTTGGATACTTTTTCCTCTTTCACCCAAAATAATACAAAAGAGGGACCATATCATATGATTCAAATATCTTTTTTCATGTCCCCATCTGCCCTGCCCGTCGGGGATCTGCTAAACCTTCTAACTTTGAACTGCAATATTCTACACACCCTGGCTCCGTTTGACAAGCTGTCTGGACCAGATTATAGAGCACATCAAACACTACATTCTAGAGCACTCACTTGGCACTTTGGGCACCTTCACTTTCTATCCCAACTGAGCCACCTTGGAGATTTTTTTGGCCTAAGATATGCATTAAGCATACATTCCCACTACCCTTTGGCTGCCCAGGACCTTGGTACCTGCCCTAGCCTTCTGCAGTGCACCTTCATGTAGCCTTTGTTTGACATAGATCACTTTCCAGCTTCGACCAAATTTGGCTGCACCATTATTGCCCTGTCCCCTCATCGAACCTTTATGTTTGACCACACATAGGCTTATTACACCAAAATACCGCACACCCAAAAAAAACTCTCTAGACATCACAAAGCACCTAGAATATGTACAAAACCTGGCATCTGTCACCTGCTGCTTTTGTTTAAGCGGGTTTCCCAACTCCCTACTTTACCTACCCTCATCTACCTGGGTCAAACACCTTCCATTGGTCTCCTCCACCCACCTGTAACACCCTTGCATAGTGCCACACCAAGGCACATAGCCAATTGCATACCCAAACCGCCAGTGGCATACTTCTACCACTCCATGCACCCAATGGCCTACTTCCCACTCGCAAAAAAGCACCTCCAAGAACACCAAATAGAGCACCATCGTGCTCACCATCCTATTCAACCAACACTCCTGACATACCTGGCCCACCCTCCCATCCATGTAAAGCTAAATTCTCCTCCACTAGATTCTGCACTTGCTCAGTGGCCCATTGCACATCCTCTTTTATCAGCATCCCTTTCAACCACGGTTCACAAAGCCCTTGGAAAGCTTAGACACCACCTTGCAACCGGCATCACCTGTCATAGAGTGCACTGGTTGCATAGGAAGCACCTCTATCTTTGACTCTGCACTGCCCCTCTCACCTGTCATTGTGAGGTCTCCAGCCCCAAGAAGATTGGGGCAACTTGATAGATGGCCTTCCTTTATTCTCCTTTTTTGTTGTGACAAAATCCTACTTTGTTTCCACAAACTAGATATACAAGCAACAAAAGAGAGGAAGTCCTCTATCCATCGTTTACGTGGTTATAAGGGTCGTATGCCACAAGCCATCGATAAATCTAGGATTCTAATGATAGTTGTTTGCCAACATAAAGATGAACTTCATTGACATATTTAGAATCCATAAACAATGCCTTTTTCCCCACATTTAAGAGGCACGATCGCCATCCATAAACCATAAATATGATATGAGACTTAGTCTAAGCTAAGGTAATTTTGTGAAAACTACCCAACTAATTGGGACCCTAGCTTCCAAGGGCACGTAGATTTGGGACATCTCCACTCTTGGCACAATGATTATCTAATATCACTTCTCTTAATAAGAGGGAGTGGAGAGTTTCTCGACTAATTGAGACCACCCATCCTTGACTGGAAGCCTGAGCCATCCCCCACTTTCCACCCCACACTCACACTTTTTAGCTTGTTTTCAAATTACTACCACACAGTTTTACATATACAAACAATATTCTTTTCTTAATTCCAAGCATAGGTTCTTTCATCCAGCCCTTCAAACATCACCAAAATATTTCTTTCTTAGACATGGTCTAATTAACACAATCCTATAACCAAAATATTTCTTAATTAGACATGGTCTAATTAACACAATCCTATAATTCAACAAAAATGAATCTTTCAATTGTTCTTAAGAGCTTGCCGCTACCCGCGGACTTGATCTGCCTAACCCCAACAAAGCTTTTGGAAAGGATTTACTTATTCGCGAGTCGTGAAATGCACAAGGGAACATCTCGTTAATCGCAAGGCATCCTACTAACCGCAAGAGACAAAAAGAGAGCCAATAATCTCACCTTAATCTCCGCTAATCGCGGAATCACCTCGCTAACCGCGAGTTCCATTTCTTTCATCAATTTTTTTCTTTAACTGATTTCTCAAGAATAAGTACCCAACTTCTTATATCAAACAAAGACAGTTTATCAAACAGTAACCATTAATCAAACAATTCTTTCTCTACTCTATGAAATCATATGCTTGTTTCTTGTGATATAATCCTTGGATAGTTTAAGGGAATTCTTAGGCTTGACTTATTGGTCATCATGTATAACGATGCAAAATTATAAATTCATCTTCCAAGATTAGCAACACATTTGACTACCTCTCATGGTTGAGGTTGGACAACTTTGACTTCTTCCACAACCAATACCTCTGCATGAGAAATATTTGGATTAGTTGATGCCTTCCTCTGCACCTTTCTTAGAGATGGAGTGGAATGAGCATCCTTTGAGCTTCGAGTCACTCGCTTCATGGCCATCGTATCACCAAACAGAAGGGAGAAAGAGAGAAAGAGAACTCAAGAAATTGAGGGACAACACAATGATGGTAGAGAAAGAAGTTGGATATGGAGATGGCTTGAGGGTAAGAGCTTGAAGGAGATAGGTTGCAGGAGAGAAGGTAACTCCAACGTCAAGTGTTAGCGGATCACCATGACAGACGTCTGCAGCATGGATTTTTGGTACTAACATAATGTCAATACTCAGGGAAAGTGACTTGGATGGGCTACGTAGACTCCTTGAGATCGTCATTCTCAAGAAGTGAAACTTAACAAGCAAACACACTAGCTCAACAAGCAAACCAACACTCAAAGATCAAGGAAATATGCCCATGTCATTTCTCACAACTTGCACACTATTTTGGCACTCGAACGGACTCAAAATGCAACGAAACTTTAGGAGGAGGTCTAGGACACCTATGGGCACTATCCTAGCAAGATTGGTCACAATCTCACAAGGTAACAAAATCACAATCCATCATGAAAAAGGTCTTGAAAATTGTAACAAAACTATCCAGAAAGGTCCCCTATGGTCTAAGAAGACTCTCTTATGGTCAAAACGACTAGAAATAGTGATTTAAGCACTCAAATCTGCATTTAAGACTCACAAACGTGTAGTCGCAAACCACAACAAAACTGACAATGCTTACACTTAATTGAAAGAGCAAAGAGAGAGCATCACAATGCAAGTTTCGGATTCAAAAATGGACTACCCAATCATTAGTTGCGATGATTACAAGTTGGAGTAGCTTGTAGCTTGAGCGTGCATATAGTAGAGCTCTTTCTTCTTCTAAAAATAAGCCTTGTTTCACATTAAAGTTATTGACCTTTATACCTAGGGCATTCTAAATGGCCAGGGGCCTGGAAAGGGGCCAACTCACATGGACCTTTACAAATATCATGATAGCATTACAACTCAAGGAATTTATCCACTATCCTCGAATTAGGATTTACACAGAGTATTACTACACTAGCTTGGCAAAATAATAGATTACAAATGTGGTGTCCGGCTACGTGTCCGACCAGTTGGGTGCCCATTTGGTCTGTCCTCAAACATTCCCCCCTTCCTAATTCGTGACGTCCCTTGACACAACCTTGTGCAGTCTTGTCGTAGGGTTGTCTTCAGCTTTGTCTGCAAGGTTGGACTTTAGCTTGGGAAGTGCTTTGTCGTTGATGACACTCCCCCCTTCCTTGAGTGATTCATATATGCCATGAAGAGTTCTCTTGATGTTTCTGTCTTTGTCATTCACTTGCAATACTTCACTAGCTTCAGCACTATGGAACTCCTTATGTTTTGTTGTTGGAAGCTTTTTGTTAAAGCTATAATTATTTGTGTGTTGTCTTTTTATGACATTCTTCGTCTTTCCATTGATCGTTGAATCGTTGTCTTCAAGGTTGGTCTTTAGATTTGGAAGTATATTGTCGTTCATGACGGTCCCCCTTCCTTGAGTTATTCATATCTGCTGTGTTGTGGATACATGACTTGATCATTCATTATCGAGATAACTTTTCTTCTCAGTGCACTGTCTTCTCTCTTTTGCTAGTCTTGGCCACCATGAAGAAGGATTTTAATGTTTTGGAGTTTATAGAACCAATCCTCTTTATGGAGTGGAATTTACAATGGATTTTCTTTCAAGGCCCCTTGCAATTTGAGATTACCATAGTAGGTAGTCAATGTTGAAGGTTGTTGTGGATGACTCTCTTGCAGAATTTGTCATTTCTTGTAGTTGTAGGCCACTCTTTGACTTGCCATTGTTTGATGGATCTTTGTTGTTGACCTTGGAGATAAAAGATTATCTTGATAAGCATATGGAGACCTACAATTTTGCTCCAAGTCATTGTTAATATATTTGGGTATCCATATAGGTGCTGCATGGCTATCGTTAGCTCATGTTGTGAGATGTGATTTTTGATGTAGAAGGAATATATACAAGAAATTGATGATGAGGGTTCCTAGATTAGGGTCTAAAACTTGGATAACCAAAGGGAAATACCCAGTAGGAAAAAAGTGCCTTTGGTATACTCTCTTATTGGAGTTGAGCATTTGTACTTGAACTACCTGTCATGCAAGGTGAGTGCTTGGGAGAAACAAAGGAAGAGTGTCTAATGCAAGTGTTTTATTTATGGGACACTCTATATGCATACGAGAATTTTTTTGAAAAAAGCATGTAGTACAAGAGATGCAGTTGATGGGTCCTTCAAGGAACAAATATAGCACATGTGACATCAAAGACGTCTCAATAGCTTCCACGTTTTCAAGAAGGGTTTTTTATGAAGAAGCTTCTCCATTCATACCTCATTGTGCTAAGTGTGTGAGTGTCTTTGGACTTCCTTCTTCACTTACCACTATACTACAATCACTTTTACTCTTATGATCAACTCTTCCAGCTTGAGCAGTACCTAGAATAACTAAGATGCTTAGACCACAAAGAATATTACATGAAGTTTTGGGACTAACTCTTGCTCATTTAGTGGCTTAGCTGCCCGACTTTGAATTTTATGCCATGTATTTTTAATGGCGACTTGGACTTCCCTGTTCAAGGCCAGAAACTCATTCCCATAAGTTCTTGAAATTTAGGCCTCTTCCATTGTGTTGGTCTTTGGATGCCACCATTTTTTCAAGTAGGTTGGCATATTTTGGCTCTTCTTGACTTGCTTGTTGTATGTTCATACTACATTGTGAAACAAGTCCTTCAGCTCTGGTAGGGACTGATGTAGCCTTTCCATTATTTTCCATGAGAATCAGTTACCGAGAGGTGTGGGTTCTTTGTGATTGAGTTTTGACTAGGAATTTTGGAACCCACCTTGTATTTGGTCCTTGTGTGATCGTATGTGGAATTTTCTCTGCTTCTTTGGCTTGATTGACACTAGGCTTTGGTATCCACATCTGATGATCTCCTTTGTAGAAGCCTTGATTTTGGTGTTGATGATGAGGTATCCATCTAGAGATTGTAGCAGACTTGGTTGCAATTGTAGATTTTGGTTGTCATTGCTTGCCTTTCGATATAAGCTTGTGTTGCATGATTGTTCTTGGTTGTTCCAGACTGAGCTACAACTTTTGGTAACCATATTTGAGTGTTACCTTCATAAAATCCTTGTGCTTCGGGTAGCTTCACTGGAATCATCTGCTGCTTCAACTGTTTGTGCTGGGTAGCTTCGACGAGGTCTGACTTTTATACCCAAACTTGTCGTGTTGCTTTATTGAAAGGTCTTTTCTTCTGCCTTTTGTGGTAGTTCTTTCTCCTTGTTGAGCTGTTTGTCTTGCGTTTATAGCTCGTCTTGCTCCTTGTAGAACTCTTTAGTTGAGACAAGTAGATACAGGCTACTACTTTAGGCTTTTTGGCCCAAACATTAGTGTTTCCTTGGAAGTATCCTTGAGTAGTGATTGACTCATTTGATGCTACCCACCCTATCACCTTTTGTTTTTGTGGTTGAACTTGTGCTTCATGTATCCAAATTGGGTCTTTGACTTGGATGTGTTGTTTGGATACTAGAACTTGGTTGACATTCTTTGGATTCTTCTGAATTCTTTTTTGTGATGGAAACTTTGCTTGATAGACTTTTTGTTTTGGTTTCCATTGCATTGCCGATGGTTTGGCACTTGATGTAGAGGCTTTGCTATGGAAGTTTGATCAAAGCTCGTGGAAGGTAAAGTCGTCTTGCAAGGTTGATATACTTTAATGTTTTCCTTTGCTTTACCTTTTCTCGTGATGGTTGGCGATTTCTTCTCCACATGGATTTGAGAAGCTTCATGAACTCTTATAGTTGTTGTTGTTGAAGCTTGTGATTGTTGTCAAAAGAAGATGTTCCTCTAGCTTTCTATCAGGACCATACCCTCTTTGATGTGATGGGAGTCGATTATGTGGAAAATATCCTTATACTCCCCGGTACTCAACTTGAGTACATCTTCTGCCACTCTGAAGCTAGGAATCGGTATTTTTGAACTTGTGTACACGATCTTCTCTAGCACAGTGATTGGTGGCTTTCCCATCATGATCCTCGTTCCATAAATCATTAGATTCTTTGCTGCTTCTGGATCTATCACATCTACACATGTGATTTTGAGTTTTGTTTCTCCGCACATGCTGAATTTGATCATAGTAGGAGACAATCGATCTTCGTCCTTATCCCTATTCTTCTTTTGATCTTGCGTTTGTTGAAGATTTTCTGATGAACTTGGAAACTTTTCTCCTTCATCTACTTTCATTTGCACTTTTTTTGGAGTCGGCTTCTTTGAAACAGCTTTTGTCGATTCTTCAAGTATGTCAATGATGACATATTCTCGTGGTTGCTCTGCTTCCTTCTTTTGCACTTTGGCATCATGCTCCAGGATGTAGCTATTTGTCTCACCTTTTCTGCTTTCACACTCACAAAATTCATTAGCTTCCTTCAACACCTTTATCGTAAATAAGGGAGTTATATCATACCCATCTTCATCGTAAAATTTAGTCAGGGTCACCTCATTCACACACACATCAAGAGTGGCCAGTTTGATCCCATCCAAAGGGTTCAAATAACTCCTCTAGAAATGGCTCTCCTACATATGCCTAGTCTTCTACTGAACGCTCTAGGATGCAATCTTCCTTTCTAAGACTTCCACTCTCAGGAGCTCCATACATCCAAATATGCACTTTGCTTTCAAAATCAGTTGTGGAGTCTAATTATTCCCCCTGGGTTTGTTCTACATCTCTATAACTATGAATTTTGACACCGATTTTTGTAGTGATCTCTTTGTGTCTCAAGTAGATATAGTCATATCCCCAGTCTTGTACCATTTTAGCTGACGCATGAATGGTCTGCCCAATATGATATCAAAGTTGCTTCTCTTGTCAAAATTCATTATGGGAAAGGTGTTCTCATACTCAATGCCCCACGAGGATACAATGATTTTTTCTAATATCCTATCAATTTCTCCACGTATCCATCTGCTAATTACAGTTTCATTCGGGTTTTGTAAGAGCAAGCTTTTTCCATTTTTTCCATATTTCTTTGGTTGCAATGGCAATTCCTACCCCACTATTTGATATAGCAACCGTCATTACTCCTTTGTACTCAAGTGGTCAGGTGGTGTCTCCTTCTTTGCCTTCACAGTAATCACCCACCTTATTTACCGATATTGGCTTTGTTTGTGGCTTCTTAGGCATGGTGTCATCCATGTTTTTGTCTGAAAGTTGGTCATGTGAAGGGATTATCAACCCCATATTTTCTAGGTTTTTTCCCATTTGTCCCCATAGATGCGGTCTAATTTTTAGTAGCTCGGAGAGATAAAGTGTGAATTATATAAGAGAAGACATCAATTCATGCAAGCTCTTGGTATCCATCATTTTTGGTGTGTCTTTCCACTGAGAAGGTACCATTTCAACCTCCAATTTTGTTTTGAGTTCTCCTATGAAAGATGGCAAAGTCTTTAGATAACATACTCGACATCCCCGTATAGAGATCTTATATCCCCTGGGAAAAATTCGTGATCCATGTTTATCTCAGAGATAAGTGTAGACTGTAAAGTAGCATTACCATCTTTTTGGTTTCTGATCGATCCCACAAGGAATGTGGCCACGGTTCTTCTACCTCCAGAATAGGCATCACTACTTGTGAGCCCACCCCATCTGTGGTATTGGCTACTTCCCTTGTATCTAAAGGTTCCTCAACTTCTGGCTCTTCCTCTTTGTTTACAATACCACGGCTCTCCATTTCCTTGATTTTTTCGTGGACTAGTACCTCCATTTTTGGAGCATCTGGAACTGGTTCCATAAGAGCTTGGGCCTTCTGGATGAGCTCCTTGCACATTTGCAACCTCTCTTTTTCATACCCTCGATGAGGATATGTCAACCACCTATCCTCTTGGGTTTGGTTGGTCTTTAACCTAGCACCATAAGCTTTCAAGATTGCATCCAAAGGTTCAAGACTTTGTCGACCAAGACCGAACCTCCCAAGTTAGTCTTTGACTCTTTGTATTCCTTTGTGTTTTCTTGCTTTCTTGCTCATGTTAAAGTTTTTCTTTGGTTTGATGTAGTTCAATTTCCAAAGCATCTTTATCCTGCAGCCTCTTTGCTTTCATTTTGTCCCTTTTGGCTTTCCACAATTTTCTTCCTATTCTCATCGATACGTTGTTTATTTCTATTTGAACAGGCAATGTGGCTTCCTCCTCAATGATTACGTTTTTGGCAGCTTCTTGAGCTTGAGCTTGAGTCATCACCTTAAAAGGAATGGCATGCTCTACCTTAGATCCGCTTGAAGAAGGCATAACGCCTACAACATTCATTGTTGCTTTCCCCTTGTAGTCTGGATTTTTAGCAAAGCTTTGGCATAGATGTTCTGTCCCACAACATTCACACAGAATACAAATAATTCTATTTGTGGACCCTTGTTTGGACAACTTCGTGCCCAATGATCACTTCCACCCTCATAACATGGACCTTCTTGTTTCACAGCTGGTGATCCAGCCGATGGTTGTTCTTGACTTGTAAGGATTTTATTTGAACCATACTCATGATTGGCTATGAGCATGAGTGTATTTGTATTCATGGCGTACTGGTTTCTTGTAGGTTGTGGCACATGTGTTGGCTAGGTGTAGTTGACTACTACTCTACCATCATTCAAAGGATGCGGTTGTTGCCCTAGAATACGTTGCAGTTTTGGTTGAGTGCTACACCATGGAGTGTGATGATCCCCTGCACAAGTATTACATCTCCTCAATTGAAGTTGTCGTACATTCAAGTTTTTTTTGTAGCCTTGGTTTATTTTTCTGATTACCCACTCAATCACTTGCTCACTGATATGTTCAAGGAGTTTGAACATCCTCCTTTGTTGTTGATTTTCTTTTTGGAGATGATGCACTACTAGTCGTGTTGTCTATATCTTCACTCACCTCTCTGCAGGCCTTGCAATTGTCAACTAGATATAGAGCTTCTCCAGTGACTTGGTGAAATGTTGTGCATCCTTTTGGATGTAGGACTTTTTTGAGAGTTTCATTCCTTAAGCCCTTTATGGAGAGAACTGATAATCTTTCATCTTGTGGTAGCTCTCTCATAGGACATCTGTCTATGTACTGTTTGAAGCAAAGCAAAGATTCCTTCACTTTCATCCTTTTTTGTTTGAAAGCGTAGATCTGGGACACTTGTTGTGTTTTGATTCTCCTTTTTGAGAACTCCTCTACAAAATCTTGTAAGAGTTGTGCTATATTGGGAAAGTCATCCCTATTCAATGGTTGGAACCAAATCAAAGCTGTTCCTTCTAATGTCAACCCAAATCCCTCATATTGAGTATGGAAATCTGCAATTTGTTCGTCTCTCAAAACTTGTTTGAAGAGTGAGACATGAGCATATGGATCCTTCAACCCATCGTATTTTGTTTTGACACATTGACCACTTGATATGGTCTTAATCGTTGTGGTTCAGTCACCAATCTAGCCAATTTGTGGTCTCTTGGAAAGACGTCTCTGGTGCTCTCCTCTTGTCTTGGAGAGAATCCCAGTGGAATCCTCTATGATGTATACTCTGGTATCATTTTTGACTGAAAGTAAGTAGAGATAGGAGTTCCCTTGTATGTGTATCTCTCTAGGTCAATGGGATCGACAAGTTTGTACTCACGTCCATATTTATCTACCATCAAAACTTGCACTTCGTTGGCATCTGTATACGTGAATGCATAGAGATTCTTATGGGTGGCCAACTCTTTAGCATTGGGCTCTACATACTTGTAGAAGATAAAACATGGATCCCCGTTTGTGAACCTAAATAAGCCTCATGAGAATAATCTGTAAGCACTCTCATGGATTCATTGGCTTTGATGAATCTCACGTTTGGTTTGTTGATCAGAGGATGCCTCTCCTCTATGTATTCTCCCAAGCCCACTCTTGTCGGCCTTGCAACGTTTTTCATGTCTCTGAGTGGAGTAGAAAACCCTAGTGGTGGATGATTTGTCATGGTTAAGGCTCACTCAAATCTCTCAAGATAGTACTTGACAGCTCCAACATGGCTTAGTGCAACTTATCCCTTTTTGCCCTTGGTAAGGTATCTCAAAAGTTAGGAGTTTGTGACTTTTTGGTTTCTTGAAATTGGTTCTGAGATACCCTAAAAGTTTGGATTTAGGAAAATTAGTAAAACTCAACTCTAAAACCAAAACTCAGGTCTAGGTGTGTGTTATTTCCCACAAGCTTTCTTCCTGGCTATACCGGACTGAATTTGGAGTTGTCTATCAAAAGCTAGAGCACTGTTAGTGAACTCCACTTGAAATAGCACTCAAGATAGTCTCAAGACCAGAACACAAAAACTTTGGCTTGTATCTTGGTCTCCAGAAGGTATTTTTAGCTCAAACTTGAGATTTGGGATGTACTCAAAAATATCTACAAGATCACCAACTCAAATACCCCCACTATGCTGAGGTACATGGATCGCGATCCATGTTCCTTTGTCAAATTTTTTCTCCAAATTTCCCAAATTTTTACTATGTGTAGACAAGGTCATATGCAGGCTATATACCAATTTTCATCAATTTTTGAGGTTGAGGTACATGGATCGCGATCCATGTTCAACCACATCTGGACTTGCTCTCTTGGCATCTTGTTGTAATCTATGTCCACAAGCTAAATCTCAAATATTTTTGTATTTGGACTTGTTTTGATAGGTCAAATAGCCAATACTAGGTTTGCATAGTGGTTTTCAGTCTGTCACATGTTTTGCTCTCTTTTGACCCAACTTTGCTCAATTTTTTTTCAAAATTGAACTTGGGGATATGTTTCCTTGTGTATGCACTACTACTCTGAAAAGTTATAGGTCAAGCTATCACCATGGGTACATGGATCATGATCCATGTGTGGAGCCCAAATTAACTTTTCTTGGTACCATCAAAATCAGCATGATTAGGAGGTCCTGTGGGTATTAGTTTTTTTGAAAATGGACCTTTGGATTGAAAGTTAGGTCAATTCTATCACTTTGTCAGCGTACTTGGTAGTTTTAGGCTTTTGGTTTGGTTTTTGGGATCTAAATTCACTTTTGAAAAGACCACTAGACTCCTTGTGATGTCCTCTAGCTATGACACAAATTTGGTATCAATCTATGACAAAGGAACATGGATCGCGATCCACGTACCTATGTGTCAGAATGTACTAAAACTTGGTACACAGCTTTCCCTTGGGCTCCTGTTGCTAGCTATGTGGTTTTTTGTGATTTGGACTTGTTTAGGCCAGGCAAAAGTCAATCCCTAAGTCTACTTTAGGGTCTTCCTCTTTGAACAGTTTTTGGCTCTTTTCACCCACTTTTTGAACTATTTTGACAAAACGTCTTTGGGGACTTTTGCTCACAATGTTCTTTGCTACAGGCTAGAAACATTTCAGTCCAAAAATTTCTCAGGGGTACATGGATCACGATCCATGTTCCACCACTTTTGGATCTGAAATTTTGTTGTGGCAGTTTTGACAATGAACTATTTTGGCTCTTTTGACCACTTTTTACAACATTTTTGCATATGGTTCTTTTGGGATAGTTGTTTGTCTATGTGTCAGCTATCCACTGCTCAAATCTCAGCAAAAAAAAAAACATTTTTTTCATGAGATACATGGATCGTGATCCATGTTTGATCTCATTTTGACATGAAACTTGGTCAACTTATAGTCCATGTTATGGTGACACTCTTTCCCAAATCTTTTTGAAATTGGCCAAATTTTTCTTAGTCAAAAGTGACTTTTTTCTGTCTGCCCTGCGACTTTTGACTAGTTTTTGTATTGGCTATTTTGACCAACCTTTTTTTAATTTTTTGACATGGTCCCTTTTGGCAAAGTTGCTCCAATAGTTATTAGGAATGTACTTGTCAAATATCAGCCCCAAATGTCAACATGGATCGCGATCCATGTTTGGCAGCATTTTTTCATTAATTTTGTTCTACAGGTTCTCTATGCCTTGTAGAAGCCAAATCTCACCCCTTTTTGAATTTGGATCCCAAAATCTCAAGATTTGCCCAATTTTGTGTATGAATTCCTGTTTTACTGGTTTTGTCCTTACAGCCAATTCTGATGTGATTTTGAGTTTTTCTTTCAAGTAAACCTGATCAAAGCAGTATCCCATTGATGCTCAATGTAACAAGTCACTTTTTACCAAAAATAGTCTCTGGGGTGCATGGATCATGATCCATGTTCCTCCATAGATTCTGGCCAAACTTTCTAGATTTCTTCTAGAGAGTATTTTGATGCCTGTGATCAAAAATTTTTTGAATTTGGATCGTTTTTGAGGTCTGTACCATCAAATTTTTTCAAAATTTAAGAGTTATATGGTCATTTTGGCAAAAATATGGTTTTCATCCATTTTTCCCTCAATCTTTTAGCCCAAATTTGATGCTCATAGTCTCTACTTACCTACTTCTAAGTACTGAAATGAAACATGAAACAAAAACAAACAAAATGATACAAAAAATAGTCAAAATGGAAAATGGAACAGCACTCTAAAAGCATAAATAAAATCAAAAAATGAAATTCTTTTGGCTATCTCACTCACAACCCTCTTTACTTCTCAAGAATAGATCTAGCAAGTCCTCAACTTCTATACTCTATCAAGCACTAAACCCCGTGTCTAGCAGCTTCACTGCTAAAGTGTAAATGGAATGGAGAGACAAATGTTAGAAAAGAACGCTCTAAATACACACTCGGTCACTCACCATCTAAGGATCATATCCCCAACAACGACGTCAATGTTAGCGGGTCGCTGTGACAAACGTCTACATCATAGCTTTTTGGTACTAATATAATGTCAATACTCAGAGAAAGTAACTTGGATGGGACACGGAGACTCTTTGAGATCGTCAATCTCAAGAAGTGAACCTTAACAAGCAAACACACTAGCTCAACAAGCAAATCAGCACTCAAAGATCAAGGAAATCTGCTTATATCCTTTCTCACAGCTCTAGGTCATCACGACATTTTGGCACTCGAACGGACTCAAAATGCAATGAAACTTTAGGAGGAGGTCTAGGACACATAGGGGCACTATCCTAGGAAGTTTTTCCACAATTGGACAAGGTACCAAAATCACGATCCATCATGGAAAAGGTCTTGAAAATTGCAACAAAACTATCCAAAAAAGTCGTCCTATGGTTTAAGAACACTCTCCTATGGTTAGAACAACTAAAAGTAGTGATTTAAACACTCAAATCTGCAATTAAGGCTCACAGACGTGTAGTCACAAACCATAGCAAAACTAACAATGCTTACACTTAATTGAAAGAGCAAAGAGAGACAAACACAATGCAAGTTTTGGATTCAAAAATGGATTACTCAATCATTAGTTATGGTGATTACAAGTTGGAGCAACTCGTAGCTTGAGTGTATGACCAACAGAGCTCGTTTTTCTTCTAAAAATAAGCCCTCTTTCACACTAAAATTATTGACCTTTACCTAGGGCATTCTAAATGGCCACTGGCCG
The DNA here is from genome assembly GCF_014529385.1 of Adiantum capillus-veneris. Taxonomy (NCBI): domain Eukaryota; kingdom Viridiplantae; phylum Streptophyta; class Polypodiopsida; order Polypodiales; family Pteridaceae; genus Adiantum; species Adiantum capillus-veneris. The sequence goes on from NC_140950.1 coordinate 85,889,321, forward strand.
ACTCACATGAACCTTTACAAATATCATGACATCATTACAACTCAAGGAATTGATCCACTACCCTGGAATCAGGATTTACACAGAGTATAACTACACTAGCTCGGCAAAATAATAGACTACAAATGTGGTGTCCAGCTACGTGTTTGACTACTTGGGCACCCGTTTGGTCTATCCCCAAACATCAAGGCAAGAGATCTTCTGCTTCTCAGAGTGTGTATCTCAAAGTGAAGGGAGAGGGATCTTTATATAGGCTCTCTCAAGGCCAGCTAAGAATAGAGGGAAGAAATGAGAGATAACTTTGTGCACGTTTGCGGTGGCTGTTTTTTTTTCTATGGACACAGATTTTGAGCCTCTTAGAAGAAGCTTGGATTCCAAGAAAAGACCTCTAAACTAAGCTCCTCCTCTCTCTTTTCTAAAAAGACTCTTTCTTTCCTAGAACTACTCCTCCCACTCCTTTTCCAAAATTACTCTTCCTTTCCTAAAGTTACTCTCTCTTTCCTAAAGGGTCAATTCTTATTTATAGATACAATCTTGAGACTTATGTTTCCCATCAACCTATTGTTTTCAAGTGAATAAGACTCTTTCATTCCTAGAACTACTCCTCCCACTCCTCTTCCAAAATTACTCCTCCTTTCCTAAAGTTACTCTCTCTTTCCTAAAGGGTCAATTCTTATTTATAGATACAATCTTGAGACTTATGTTTCCCATCAACCTATTGTTTTCAAGTGAATAAGGGTCATAATTAATAGTTCTGAAGTATGATTTTTTTCATCTGATCGTTTCATTAGAATACTGCTCTTACTTCATAAATGCAAACCTCGAATATTTGCAAAGTAAATGAAATACTTTTATTGAAAAATGTTGGGTACATTAAAATCTCCCCAACTTAGGGATTGGACATGTTCTCATCTCAAGAAAAAGTATGGATATTCCTTCTTTAGGGTGGCTTCATCTTCCCATGTCGCATCTTCTTCAGGATAGTTTTTCCACTGAACAAGGTGTTCTATGAGAACTCTATTTCAAAGAATATTCTCTTGAGACTCTAAAATTCTAGAAGGTTGGAGTTCCAAGATCTTTTGAGTAGGCATGAAAATTTGTTCATCATTAGGAGTTGATCATCACTGGGAATATAGGGTTTTAATAAGCTTATATGAAATACATCGTGGACTTTGATGTGATCTGGCAACTTCAACTTGTAAGCTTGGGTTCCTATACACTTGGTCACTTTGTAAGGGCCAAAATAATGTAGACTAAGCTTCTTGTACTTTCCAAGTGATGAGGTACTTCTCTTTGGATGAATTCAAAGAAAAACCTTGTCACCTTCTTTAAATCTTCTTTTGGATATCTTATTATCTGCATACTGCTTTTGACAATCCTGAGTTACCTGAATATCCTTTTGGATGGCTTTTGTTTGATTTTCCATTTCTTCTAGCATCTCTTGTTAGACAAGGGGAACTAGAACCTAGGATTCCACCTCCCAACCACCCACTATATACCATGTCTCCTAGCCCTTTGCCCTAGTTGGACTCCCTTTCCACACTACCTAGCCTGGGCTTGCCCTTGTCTAGTCCGGCCTTGCCCTTGTCCTGAAATTACTCCCCCCTTAAAGAAGAGTTTTTTTCCTCTCAAACAAAAGTGGGGAGCTTATTCTTAAGAACACTAATGTTTTCCCAAGTGGCGCCTTCCTCAGGTAGATCTTTCCACTTGATTAATGCTTGTTAACGTACATGATGACGCATACGTAAATCATGATAGTCGAGAATGCGTTCAGGTTCATGCGATAAAGGTAGGAGGTTGAACGAAATCAACCAAAATCTGTTGGTCAATGACATTGGCATCCCCATGTAACCGCTTATGTAAACAACTTACATGAAACACCGGATGAATACGAGAATGTGTAGGTAGCAATAGTTTGTAGGCACGATCACCTACTTGATTGAGTATTTTGAAAGTCCCAAAATATCATGGAGATAATTTAGGTGTTGGCCCAGTTTTTGGACTTTCTGAATGTTCTGGCATGCGTAAAAATACTTCCTCCCCTTCCTCAAAGGTAACTTGCGGACGTTTCTCATCAGCGTACTTCTTATACCGATCCTGCGCCGCTTGTCAACATTCTGATGAACGAGTTTCAGCATATCCATGTGGTCTTGGAGAAACTTGCCGCCCGACATAAAAATACTTTCTCCCCTTCCTCAAAGGTAACTTGTCGACGTTTCTCATCAGCGTACTTCTTATACCGATCCTGCGTTTGTCGGACATTCTGATGAACGAGTCTTAGCATATCCATGTGGTCTTGGAGAAACTCCTTAACCTGTTGGAGCTTTTTGATTGCCAAACCCACCGTAACTAGTGATCTAGGTTGAAACTCATACACGACCATGAAAGTACTAAATCTAGTTGTGACATGCCCAGCACTATTGTAAGCAAACTCGAGAATAGGTAAATATTCTTCCCAGTCTGACTGTTTCTTGCTAACGTATACTCTTAGCATATCCTCTAGCACTTGGTTAACTCATTTAGACTGACCATCTGTTTCTGGATGATCGGTTGTACTGAGGTTTAATTGTGTACCCAAATGTTTGAACACAGACCTCCAAAAATGACTATTAAACTGAGGATCACGACCATTGACAATGTTTCTTGGCAAACCAGACAACTTGTATAGATTGTCCACAAATAACTTGGCTAGTTCTGGAGTCTTAACCATTGATTTGGTTGGAATAAACTTACATACTTTAGTCAACCGGTCTACGACCACCCATACCGAGTCATGACCTCGTACAGTGGTTGGTAAACCCACAATAAAGTCCATAGAGATACTTTTCCATTTTCCATTGGGAATCTCCCAAGGATGTAAGAGTCCTCTTGCTTACAGGTGCTCTGCTTTGTTAAATTGACATTTTTGGCAATGCAAGACATAAGTTTGAACAAAGACATGTAAACCTGGCCAATAAATCTATGGTCATACGAGAGCATAAGTCTTTCTAATACACGGGTGCCCTGCACTTGGACTATCATGACATTCATAAAGAATTTGGCACCGATTGTCTGTGTCCATCGGTACACAAACTCTCCCCTTATGGAGTAGGTACCGTTGTTGATGGTGAAATGCTTCCATCGCTGTAGTTCATCACTCGATAGAGGAGAACTATCTGTGGAGGTTAACGTTACCCTACCATCATTGGAGTGAGAAGGATCCCTCATTTGTACATGGCTCCACACTTTGGAATATCCTTCATCATGCTCATATTTTCCTTTTAGAGAATCCAAAATTCACTATGAAGTTCTGTGAACAAGAGAGAATTGATCTCCGGCATACGACTTAGAGCTTCGGCCACCACATTGTATCATCCTTTATGATACTGAAGCTTGGAGTCATATTCCTGAAGAATCTTGTCCCACCTGGCTTTCCGACCCTTCAAATCCGTTTGTTGTGTAAACCATTTAATGATTTCATGGTCAAACACAATCTCAAAGTGAGCACCATACAAATAATGCCTCCATGTTTTTAAGGCAGACACTATTGCATAGAGTTCGCACTCGTAAGTAGAGTAGTTCTACTGAGCTGCATCAAGCTTCTTGCTTCCAAATGCAATTGGCCATCCGTCTTGTAACAAGACTGCTCCAATAGCACAGTCACTGGCATCCGTTTCCAAAATGAATGGCTTCAAAAAATCTACAATAGCTAGTATGGGAGCTGTAGCTAATGCATCCTTGAGCGTATCAAAACTGTGTTGTTGAGCGGGTCCCCACTAAAAATTTTGCCTTTGCCTTTCAGTTGATCCGTCATGGGAATAGCAATATTAGCATAGTTCTTAATGAACCTTCGATAAAAACCTGCAAATCCTAAAAAAAGATGTAACTCCTCTAGATTTTTAGGAGAAGGCCACTACCGGATTGTATCCACTTTGGATTGATCCGTATATAGCCCATTAGTTGAAATAACATGCCCAAGATAGTGAATTTCTTCTTTCAAAAAATCACACTTAGATTCCTTGGCATATAATTGATTTGTTTGTAACAATTCAAACACCTGCCTCAGATGTAGTAATGATGAAAAATTTGCCCAAATACAGATTCAAGACACTATCCATAAGTGTCATGAATGTTGCGGGCGCATTGGTCAATCCAAAGGGCATCACCAAAAACTCGTAGTGTCCAAACCTTGTTCGGAATGCAGTTTTGGGTATATTAGCAAGTCGAATACGGACTGGTGATAACCTGAACACAAGTCTATTTTTGTAAAAATAAGAGTAGGAGTGAGTTTGTCGAACAACTCATCCGCGTGCCAATGGGTACTTGTTCTTAACAGTAACCGCATTTAAGCCACGATAGTCTACGCACATGTGCATACTGCCGTCTTTTTTCTTCACTAATAGGATAGGAGAAGCCCATGGTGAAGAACTCGGTTGGATAAACCCTTTGCTAAGGTAGTCAGCAAGCTGACATTCCACCTCAGCAACTTCAGAGTAACTTATACGGTAGGGTGGTTTACTGACAAGTTTACTGCCTGCAACCACATCGATGGTATGTTGCATCGATCGTGTCAATGGTAATCCTGGTGGTAAATCATTAGGAAAAACATCTTGAAATTCCTTTAATAATTTTTGTAACTCACTAGAAACTTTTTCTTGTTTGGAAGTAGCCATTGGTGGACGAGATGAGAGAGAAGCATGCGGCATTGAGGAATGTTAAACAGATTCAATATTAGAGAGAAAATGAGACAATGAGTAACACAAGAAAACTTGATCTATTTCATCATCAAAAATGAGTTGCATAAGCTCATCTGTACATATCAATGGTGAAGAAGGTATATCCTTCTCTCCAAACAACACCACATGTGCGCCATGGGATTTGAACATCAAGTTGTTGTGCTCATAGCTACGCTTCAGTGATGGTCCTAGGCTATGCAACCATTCTCTACCAAGGACCACGTCTGCCCTCTCCATGTTCATAACCTGAAAATCCAAGGATGTAGAGTAGCCTTGTACTTCCAACAGAGCAGCTCGGACTTGAGTATCCCTGATTTCGGTATTATGTCCATTCATCATTGCTACCTTGTAGTAGTGGGTACACGGAGTTTGAGGCAATTTGAGTTTTTTCACCAATCCATAATTGATAAAATTGTTAGTAGCACCATCATCTACGGAGATGCGCACCTTGTGTCCCTACAGAGATCCGTGCATACATACTAACACATGTGGTCCAAAGATTTGTTGCCACATGGAAGCTATGAGACAACATTCATGCACCACCTCGGTGTGTGTTACTTCCACTGTAGAGAATCGTAAGGAAAACTCAAGAAGTAGCAGTTGCACCGTGTGCACTGCTTTCTCCTTGCCATGAGTAGCATATTTCCCCTTGAGATAATCCTTTTTTCCATGACCGCTTCTTAAACATTGAAAACATAATTTCTCTTTCTTAGCTTTATCAGTGTACTCAGAGAGAGAGGGTCTATGGACCCCTTGGGTTTTTTAGATGCTTCTGAATTGGCTACTATAAATTTCTTTTTATTTTCCCATACTGTGTGCGTATATTATCATGTGTATTAGCAGGTACGTCTGTATTATGTGATTTATTTTCATATGGATCATCATGAATATGTGCTTTCACGATGGCTTCCTCAAGTGTTTTAGGGTTTTGGGTCTTGACGTGCTTCTTAAGCTCTTGTGTGAGACCACGTATAAACCCCCGTACTTGCTGAAAATTATCTAAGCCTTCCAACTTGAGGATAACATCTCGATAGTGAGATATATATTCAAGTAATGATGGGTATTGGCACATGGAACACGTGTCCCAAGCCGTCCAATTACAATCTGCCTCATTTGTAGGCAAAAATTCTTTGCGAAACATAGCTTCAAACGCTACCGAACTCTGTGGTATGATATTCTTATCCTTGAGAGACATCCACCATTTGTAGACCTTGCCTTCTAGAGTTAAGCTCGTTTGCAGTGCTCTGACTGTGTCCGGAGTACGTCGTAAGGAGTGAATTCCATCCCACTTGCTGAGAAAGATATTCACTGCATCCTTATTGTGGTATCGGTCTTCTCCCTTAAAAGTCGGTGGTTTGGTGTTTTTCAACAACTCATCCACCTCTTTTGCAGTGAGAGTGTGCAAAGTATTAGCAGCAGCAGCAGATGGACCTTGTCCGAGATTAGAAGGGCCTTGCCCCTACGTAGCAACGTGCTCATGCATGTGCATGTCAGCAGGACCCTTGTACTGCTATTGCATTAATTGGATCACTAATGTGGATAATTTAGTGACATTTTCATTTAAAGATTTAAAATTTTCTTCCATGACTGATATGCACTGCAAAGGTTAATTAGCCTTGCTAATCTCGATGAAATGGATATTCTCCAAGTCGAAATTGATCCAAAATGTCAGCCGTGTAGGAAACTACTTAACCCGTTGTAGCCTTATAGAGTATGAGTAGAATTGCTTTCCACCGCAATCAATTTTGAGAAATAACATCGCTTCTGACTCCCCTTGAGACGATTTATTAATTCTATATTTTTCTGTGGATAGTACACAGAAAATTTGTGTGGGTGTGTGTACTTGTCGGCCCTGCCTTCGATCCCCTTGGATCTGCTTACAACTCTGGAGGTCGGAGCTCATTGCTTGATGCGGGGTGTGTATCACCCCTAGGACCACTTTAAAGTCCTAAGGCCAAGGGCGTTAGGCGTTTTAAGTGTGAATTCAAAGCTCCACGAATGCCATAGCCGGCAGCAGTAGAGCCTTGGTTTGTGATTTGCTCAGTAGCCCGGCGCGATGCCGTAGAGCCCGAGAGGAGAAGATTTTGCGAAGGAAACATTTTGGCCCCTTCTCCTCGCAAGCGGTGTTGCCCACGACGTCTTCTTCATCGTCCTCCTCACAGGGGGTGAGTTCGACGGTGCTCTTCACCCCGACATGCAAAGTTTTGTGTGGCTCGCCAACACCACATCTCTCCCCTCCCAAAAATAGGAACCTTGCTCTTGATAACAATGTTAGACAAGGGGAACTAGAACCTAGGAGTCCACCTCCCAACCACCCATTATATAGCATGGCTCCTAGACCTTTGCCCTAGTTAGACTCCCTTCCCACACTGCCTAGCCCGGCCTTGCCCTTGTCTAGTCCGGCCTTGCTGTTGTCTTGACATTTCTTAGACACTTCAACTTTGATGGTAGGGTGAGAAAAGTTGAGTGGAGAGACACATACTTGACCATACAAGGCACAAAATGGGTCATACCAATGCTTTGATGAGATGAGAAGCATTGTAAGCATACTCCACTAGAGGTAAAAATTGAATCCATCACTTAGGTTCTCTACTGCAGTAAGCTCTAAGAATATCTTTGATGACTTGGTTTACTCGTTCTGTTTGACCATGGGATTTAGGATGGTATGCGGTACTAAAGTTTAATTCTGTTCCACTCGCCTTGAAGAGTGAGGTCCAAAAGTTTGAAGTGAACTTCACATGTTGCTCGCTTACAATCCGTTTGGGCAATCCATGCAATCTGAAAATCTCTTTAACAAATAGTCGTGCAATATCAAAGGCGGTAAAAGTTGTCTTGACCAGTATGAGGTGTGCAAACTTTGTGAGTGGGTCAACAACTACCATAAGTGAATTATAACCTCCTTGTACTGTAGGTAATCCAATGACAAATTACATACTTATGCACTCCCACTTCATTTGGGGAATGTCCAATGGTTGATATTTACCGGGAAGTTTAACTCTCTTAGATTTTATCCTTTGGCATGTCAAGCATTAACGCGAACATAACGTAGAACATCTTCCTTTTGCCCAGTACAATAGAAACTGGTTTATACGGCATTGAGAGTCTTCGCATATCCTAGGTGTCCTGCAGTAGGGCTATCATGGGCCTCAAATAAGATAGCCTTCTTTAAGTTCAGGTCCTTTGGTACACATAACCTATCTCTACAGTAGAGACAAGGTCCATCATGTGAGAAGTGTAACATTGAAGGTATATTCTTTGAATCCCCATATCAAACTAGGTTAAGCTGCCTTTGATACTCTGAATCAAATGACACAACTTCCTTAATATTTTCAATGATTGGGTTGTTGGGTATAGATATGAAGCTCAAAAAGGGTTTTCGACTAAGTGAATTTGCAATTGTTTTTTCTTTTCCAGGACAATAGATAATGTCAAAGTCTAACTCTTGCAAAAGTTCTACCCATCACCTTTGCCGCATATTCAAGGTTGCTTGGGTGAAAATCCACTTTAAGCTCTTATGGTTGGTTATGAGTCCAAACTCCCTTCCCAATAAGAAGTGTCTCCATAGCTTCAGAGCATGAATGATTGTCAATAGTTGGAGGTCATGGGTGGGGTAGTTCTTTTAATGTACCTTTAAGCTTACGCGAGGTAAAAGCTATTAGTCTGCTTTCTTGAACTAATACTCCTCCAACTGCTATCCCACTAGCATCAGTGATGACTTCAAAGGCCTAATTAAAATTTGGTAGCTTTAGGCACGGTGTTGTAGTCACATACTGCTTAAGTTGATCGAATATTTCTTGGTGTAGTGGCCCCCAGCTTATCTTCACTCCTTTCTTCAAAAGATCGGTCAAGGGTGAAGCAATCACTGCATAATCCTTTATAGATATTCTTTACCATCCTGTGATGCCCAAGAATCCTCTTAGCTCACTTGCATTTAATGGTTGAGGCTATTCAACAATGTCTTGAACTTTATCAAGGTCCACTGATATTTTTTCATGCAAAATAATAAATCCCAAATACTAAATCCTTGGAGTGAAAAATGAACACTTGCTTATCTTTGCATATAGCTTGTGTTCTCGAAGAGTATCAAACACCTTTCTCAGGTGGTCTTCATGTTTTTCTTTATCCTTTGGGTAGATTAGAATATCATCAAAGAAGACAAGAACAAAGTCATCTAGGTACGGCCTAAAAACATCTTGCATCAATCTATTGAATGTATCCAGAGCATTAGTCAGACCAAATGACATTACTATAAACTCAAAAGTGTTGAAAGCTATCTTTGGAATATCTGATTCCTTCATTCTAATTTGATAATAACCAAATCTTAAATATATCTTTGAGAAGACCTTGGAACCATGTAGCCTGTCCAACAAATCATTGATTTGTGGGATAGGATAGTTGTTCTTAACTCTTACCTGGTTTAGTCCTCTGTAATCAATGTAGACTTTGTAAAGTCCCATCTTTCTTCTAAAAGAGTACTCGAGCTCCCCAACTTGATTTATTCAGTCTAATAGATCCTTGTTCTATAAGCTGATGAAGTTGTTCTTTCAATTCAATGGCCTTTGGTAGCGCCATTTTACACGGTCTCTTTGACACGTGCTCACTTCCTCGAAGAATCTCTATCTCATGATCGATCTCTCCATTTGGAGGAAGAGAGGTGAGATCTTCAGGGAAGACATCTGAATATTCATGAATCCAAGAGGGTTTTGTAATGCTTGATTTTGAATCCATCTTGTTCAGCTTGACCACTAGTATTTTTTGACCGGCCCTCATAACTTTGAGTAGACGGTTGGCTTTAACTAATTGAATCATTGGAATCCCATCCTTTCCCTATACTTTGACTTGCTTTGCTTGACTATCTCTAAAGCTCATACTACCTAAGCCACAACGGATGCTAGAGTGATTATTAGATAGCCAATCCATCCCAAAAATTCCATCATACATCTCAATTGGTAGGGTTCTAAAGAAAGTTGAAGTAGCATGTCCTCCCAGTTCAAAGTCAAGGGTTTCCACAAAATATTGTGATACCGCGGTTTACCCATTAGCCAATTCTACCATCATAGGTTTAGCTTGTTTTTTATTCAAGTTCAACTTTCGCAAGCATTTTGGGGATAGAAAAGAATGAATATTGCCACAATCAATGAGGATGTTAAAAGGTTTACCTTAATGGGTTGTTGGTGTTTGAATAACATCCAATTTTCTTTGGGCTCTAGGGTTGTCAATAGCTACATAAATTCTTGCTCTCTCTTCTTCTTCACCAAGGCTAGGCTCTCCTAAGACTACATGTACATGGGCATTCCTACCTTGACCTCTTCCAAAGGCTCTTGCTGCTCTTCCTCGTCCTCTACCTCGTCCATTGTTATGTCCAAAAGGGCAGTGTCTTTGATGTACTCTAGTAGTTTTTGTTGCTCTATTAGTCAGACGTGGACATATATTCTGAGAATGTCCCAACTCTCCACACTCAAAGCATCCAACATCCAAGCGTGAAGGATTTTGAGCATTAGCGGCATAAGCTCTTTCTGGTTGTCCATTATTATTGGGAAGCCTTATTGGTTGTCTGGCACCATTAAAACTTTGATTTTGTTCAACTCTCCTTCTAATCCCTTGCTCCTTCATTAAGCTCTTAGCTCGTAAGTAAAGAATCTTGCATAGTAGTAGGTTTCATGGCTTCTAATCGTGAGCTAATTGGTTCTCTCAAACCTTGATAGAAACGGGCTACCTACGGCTCTATGGTCATTGGTGGAGCATAACGTTGTCAGGAGTTTTTTGAGCAAAGGGATTGCGTATATGTACATACACATGCATGGTGCATCGAATAAACGATTGCCCATTTTCCATAGCCAGGTGGTTACGTGGGGCCCACATGTATACAGGTAGAACAACATGTACATAGTGCATCGATTTTCACTATTACCAGTACCAGTGTGTTTTTTCTACAATAAGGAGGAGTTGGTAGGGCGTAAAAATTATCGAGGAAGCTATCCGCGGGCCAAAGACATGAGGTAAGCAAGTGCGTCACATGGCATCTAGTGGCGTCAGGAGTCTGAATGGGGTCAATACTTGCACGTGGATAAGTACAGACACGACGTGGGTGTTTTCTTGTGCTAATTATGCAGAAAGGTCATCATGAGGACCATCTTTTGGGTCCACTTCGCGTGGTGGCGGGATGAATTATTGGAAAATGTTGAGTGCTAGGTGTGCGGATGAGGCAAAAAGGTGACAACTATGCACTGCAAGGTCAATTTTTGGCCTGTTCGGGGTCCGTTTGAGGTCATCTAAAAGGCCAAGGGTTCCCAAGTAATAAATCTAAGTGTGGGAACTGAAAAAATAGAGAGAAGACCAGAAAAAACGTGGAGAAGAGAGGAGGAACAGTCGCAGGTGTGTTTTTGGGGTTTTTGGAGCCTATTTTGGCCGTAAACTGCTCATCCGAGGTCGGATTTGAGCACTTTGACATTGTAGACAGTGGTTTTGGGCTGTTCGGGACGCGATGGCGCTGTCCATTTTGCCAAATTCCTCAATCTTTTTCTGCTATTTTTTTGTGTAATCTTCTCCTGTGAGAGTGAAGCCTTGCTTAACTTTGTGGAACTTGTATCTGGTGTATTTCTTGAAAACTGTGTAAACTATTTGCCCCATTGGTGTTGGCCCAAGCTCATTTGTATCTAAACATCAGAAATTCTCCTCTTTTGGGCTGAGTTTTTTGGGTGTGTGTGTGTGTGTGTCTCTGTGTGGAGTGGGTAAGCGGATGGTCTCTCTCCTCTCGCTCCATCGGTGTGTTCCCTGTCTCGGCCAGGTGTGTTGTGTCAGCCGAGTGGTGCCCCATAGTGTGTGTGTATATCCTTCCAAGAGTGTGTGTCGGGTCATTATAGAGGCGTTCTGTGTGTTTCCATCCCGCTCACATTCTTTTGGCGCCCCCACGGAGGATCTTCTTCGAGTACCTTTTGCTTCGAGCTTCAAGCTTCTAGATTCGGGATTACAGGTTACAGGTTACAGATTACAGGGACAAGTACAGGTGATTCACACAGGTACAGGTAGTTGGAGTACAGTGATATACTAGGAGTGGTGTCACTTGCAGTTGTTATGGGTATGCATCATTTGGCGCCTGTTTGAGCGCATTGTCTGCTAGATTGTACGTTACTTGTGGAAACTCCCATTATACGCCTTTGTGGAGCCATATTTGGTTTTATTTGGCAGTCCCAGCCATTTCTGAGACTTGGTCTGGAAGATAGTCATTTCTGAGACTTGACTATACGCGATTTGCATTAGCCTTCGTGTGAGGTTCTATTGAGCTAGGGGATTCTCAAATGTGGAGATCCTTTCAGTGATACACGTAGCTGGAGCACCCTTTTCGTGACCTCGCCATAGGCTATGTACTAGTGATTCCTAATTGATGCTTGGGTTCTATTGTTGTCAGTTTATGCATACATATACAGTCTATATTCTAGGTTCTTATGGCTCTACTTCTGGGGAAACTCTGTCAAAATTTTTCCAAGATATGATGGCTGAATTTTTGGTCTTTTGAGCCATTTATGCTGTTATGCTGATGAAGTTTTGACAAAATCAGAGAATAAGACAGGTGTGCTTTCTTGGGAGCTGCATGGTTGACTTTAATGGATGATCAAAATGGACCTCAATTCACTCCAGTTCATTTAACTCAGAGAATCTAGATAAATGTTCATGTGTCTAGGAAGATATTTTTTCCAGCAACGCATAGTCTTTATGTTCGGGCCAAGAAGATTAAGAGAGATACTTGAATGTCCTTTGCCTGTTGTAATTCCGATGATTAACTATGAAAACTCATTTGATGTACATGTGTTTGTCCTTATCTAAAGCTTGAGCTCCATTGAAGTTTTTGGGAATTGAGTCAGTCAAAAGTTTTGGGTTCTTGCACGTGTGTTCAAAGGGGTTCTCAAAGCATTGTAACTTGGGTAGCCATGGCTTTCTCTTATCCGGAGTTTCATGGAAGAAGTGATGAAGATGTGGAAGACTTTTTAGAAAAGATGGAGGTTGCATGCATTAGCAACCAGATTCATGACCCTGCGCAGATGTTACGTCTTCTCCAAATTTGTTTGAAGAGTGATGCACGAGTGTGGTCCAAAGCATTTGAAGAGGAGTTGCATGTGGCTGATCCACTTGTAAGATTGAGTTGGGACAATGTAAGGCATGGATTGGAAGTGGAATTTGTGAAGACAGAAGATCCTGACAAAGTGTGGCAAGAAGTACAGGCTTTAGTGCAAAAGGAAGGTGAGCCAGTAGATGCATACATACGTAAGTTCTCATTGTCATGGGAGAGGATGCAAGGCCTTAGCACCACAGGTACCCCCACGTGACATGATGAAGAAGGACAGATTCTTGGCTGGTCTTTGGGAGAATATACGTTGGAGAGTGGAGCTAAAGAAGCCTAGGACATATGAAGATGCACTAGAGGTGGCAAGGAACAAAGAGTGGAAGCTGAGGAAAATGAGCCAGGTAGGGGTGGAGTCTTTGCCCATGAGCCTATGGATTCTTCACAAGGTTGGGTTCATCATGAACCAGTGGTTTTTGTTACTCCTCAGGTTATGCCAGCAGTGGTCACTACGGCAGTGCAAGATGATGGGCTAAGGTAAGACATGAGGCAAGTGGTAGATTTAATGAATAATCTCAGTCTAAACATTCTTGGTCAAGTGGGAAATAATCGAGGTCGAGGGAGGTTTGAAAATCAGCCAAGAGGTGAAGAAAGACCTAGGAATGGTGTTGGAAAAAGAAATGGTAGGTTCTGGATGCAGACGCCCACATGTTATCATTGTGGAGAGTTGGGCCATATCAGCCCACAATGTGATAAGCCAACAAGGATGGGGGGAGACATGTATCCATTGCCAAGACAGGTGCTAAATAGGTCCAATGATTATGGCGTCGAAATTAAGGGAGATGAAGGAACCAGTGGATTAACCCAAGAGGAAAAGGGAAAGACAAAAGTGTAAGTGTAGTCACCTTGGAAAAGGCATCAAATCTAGAGGATACATTAGTGATGCCCATTGGGAAGAGGACCACAGAGGGAAAGGAAGGAAGAAGTGCCCTAGGTCCTAGCAAGAAGAAGGGAAAGAGCCATGAAGGCGAAGATGTCAAGTCCAAGAGGAAAAGGAGAGCTCGTCGCAAGTTTCATGTTTCAGATTTTCCACTAGGGGATGGGCAATTAAGCTATGACTTGAAGGAGGATCTGATAAGCAGGAAGGTAGATGTTACTTTTGGGCAGCTTATAGAGATGGTGCCTAAAGTAAAGCGACAGTGGAAGAGGATGGTTAACCCAATGGAGAAAGATCCAGAGAGAGGTTCTGTGAAGGTGTTGGCATGGATGAGCTACCGGACATTTGTCCAATAGTAGATGTGTGGCATAAAAGAAAAAATCTGGGACAAGGTTATGTGGATGGTGGAGCCCAAATATGTGTCATAACACACTAATGCGTTGAGAAGATGGGCCTTAGAGTGACTGGGGTGTCACGCTTCCGGATTAGATTGGCAAACCATCAGAAAGTAAAATGTTTGGGTGTTGTAAAGAGCTTATAAGTGGAGGCATATGATGCAAAGGAAAACGGGTTGGGAGCATATCCTATTATACTGGCAAACCATGGTTACGTGCAGTGGGAGCTGTTCAAGATTGGCGACGTGGTACTATTAGCCTCTATGGAAAGACAGGTGCCAAGAAGCTATATAATATGGAAACAAGGAAATGATTGGAGGAGCTTTATGAAGATGAAGATGAGTCTAGTGATGAAGACTATTCCACAGTGTCTGATGAGGACAGTGATAGTACTACCAGCAGTGATGAGGATGCTGATGTTGCATTTCTTTTGATGGACAAAGGAATCCAGGAGTCTGGTGTAGTCGCATTTGCAAATGAGGTTGAAGATGAAAGTGAAGGGCCTTATGAAGTGATTGAAGGGCTGATGCAAACCAACGTTGAGTTGTCAAAGAAGCAGGATTTGATGACACAAATGATCAGTGGAGACCTCTCAGCCATGGAGAAGGAGATATATTTGCACATGCTAGCTAGTTTTCCTAATTTGTTCATTACTTCATATGAAGAGATCAGCGGGTTCAAGGGTGAAGAGATGCATATAGAGCTGAAAGAAGGTGCTAAGCCAGTGCGGCAAAGGCTAAGAAGGATGGGTCAAGAGCAGATGGAAGCCTTGCGGGAAGAGGTGGACAAGCTATTGAAGGCAGGGTTCATAGTCCTAGTGGAGACCACAGAATGGGTGAGTCCAGTAGTAGTGAGTCCAAAGAAGGATGGGAAGTGGAGGATTTGTGTAGATTTTAAACCCTTAAACGCAGCCACTAAGAAGAACCAATATCCTCTTCCATTCATTGATCGGATCTTGGATTCAGTGGCAGGTTATGAGAGATACAGTGTGTGTGATGGTTTTTCAGGCTATTTTCAATTGAAGATTGCTCTTAAAGACCGCACAAAGACAACTTTTATTATGCCATGGGGCTGCTATTGCTACACGGTATTGCCATTTGGGTTTTCAAATGGACCATCTTTCTATCAAGAGAGAGAAAATTGGGTATTGAAACCATTCATTGGCAATTGTGTTAAAGCTTTTATGGATGACTTATGTGCCTACAGCAGCATGGTTGAACACTATGAGAAGCTGCAGATGGTATTGGCTCGATATGATGAATGTGGAGGACACCTAAATCCAAAGAAATGTCATGTAGCACATCCAAGGGTGAAGTTATTGAGCCATATGATGTCAAAAAATGGCATTGAGGCTGATCGAGACAAGGTTAAGTCTATTATTCTTCTTCCATCACCTACGAGTACGAAGCAATTGGCAACCTTTATACACAAAGTGAAGTACATGGCGCGGTTTATTCCATTATCTTCTCAGCTCCTTTATCCATTACAGCATGTGGCAAAGCATGATCCATTACAATGGGATGACAAGTGTGAAGAAGTGTTTCAAGAGGTGCTAGGGGGTTGTCAACCATGCAGGCTCCTGATTGGGAGAAAGTTTTTTATGTAAATCCATCAGTAGGGGATGATGCCATTGGAGCCATTCTATTGCAAAATGGAAAGGGCAGCCATTATATGAGGCCAATATATTGTGCAAGCCGAGTGAAGTTGGTAGCAGAGATAAAATTCTCGGAAGTAGAGCTAGTGATGGCTAGTGTAATATTTGCTTGTCGACGATTTCGTCATTACTTGCTACCACGAGCTTTTGTTTTCTTGACAAGTTATGCCTTTTTACCACAGTTAATTAATGGTACTAACATGTCAAATGTGGTGAAGAAATGGGTAATTGAGCTGCAAGAGTTTGAGTTCTCTTTTCTAGTGGAAGACAGTACAAGGGCTACCCTAGCTGATTTGTTGACCTACAAGGAGAATCCTCTTATTGTTAAGGAAGAGGTGGTGAGAAAGGTAGTTGAAGAAGTGCCACAAATCAGCAATGCACATGTGTTGTTCTTTGATGGTTCATACAGAAAGAGCCATGATGCAGCTTCAGGGGGTATAGCACTTTATGATCCACAAGGGAAGCTAGTATGCAAGAGAGGGTTAAAATTGGATGCTCATAGTAACAATGAGGCTGAATATGCTACTCTGGAAGCCGGATTACACATCTGTTTGAAGCATGGGGTTAGAAGATTGAGCATAAAAGGTGATGCCTTGTTAGTGGTGAAGCAAGTGCTGGGTGTGTGGAAGAGCAAGAACAGCTCATTGAAGGAAATGTGTTTCAGAATTAAAGGCCGTTAAAAAATTTTGAAGCATGGAGCATCAGACACATTGAAGGTTCTCTAAATGGAGAAGCACATGAAGCATCTCAAAGCATGATTGGGGAGTTATTTGTGTTGAGGACCACTTTACCTCTTTATCATGGCCGGGAAAGTTTGGCTCAAGAAGAGGAGTTTTTGCTAACAGGAATCATTCCAAAGGAGATTCAGAAGTCTAAGAAGTATGGTTTTGTGCGTAGAGCATATAGGTACAAATTGATTGGTGATGTCTTATACATGAAAGGGGCTGATCTCATGTTGAGACGTGTGCCTTGGAGGGAGGAGCTTTACAGAGTGTTCGAAGAGAATCGTGAAGGCGCATGTGGCGGCCATTTTGCTCTAAAGATCACTTTGCATAAGATATTGCAAGAAGGGTATGTCTGTCCTAGTTTGCACAAGGATGTTCACCATTGGTGTAGGTCTTGCAATAGGTTTCAAGCATTTGGGAAGAGAGTGTTGAAGCCAGAGCTACGAAAAAACATTATGGCGTTTGATGTGTTTGAAAAGTGGGGGATTGATGCAATAGGCCCGTTACCTATCACAAGCAGGGGTAAAAGCTATATTTTGACTGCAGTGGACTATCTCTCTAGATGGGCAGAGGCTATAGCAGTAAAACAAATCACTGCAAAGGATGTGGAAAAATTTGTGTACGATGAAATATGTTGCAAGTTTGGGGTGCCACTAGAGCTACTTTCAGATAAGGGCCTGGCTTTAGAGCTAAACTACTAGATTTTTTATGTGCAAAGATGAAGATTAGGCACCAGCATACCACTCCTTATTACCCACATTGTAATGGATTAAATGAAAGATTCAATGGTGAGTTGGTACAGATTCTTTCGAAAGTGACAGAGCACCAAGGAAATAATTGGGATTTGGAATTGCCTAGTGCATTATGGGCTTATCGTACTTCAGTGAAGATGGGTACAGGGTTTACTCCATTTCATTTGGTATATGGAAAGGAAGCATTATTGCCTGTGGAAGTGGAGTTGCCTGCAGTCAAGATGTTAGAAACGTTGCTTGGGCCGCCTAGTGATGCATTCAAAGAGAGGCTCTTACAATTACAAGAGGTTCAGGCTAATAGGATGAGTGCATTGGAACATTATGGGCAGATGCAGGATAGGGCTTTGTTGGACGGGAGAGACTCACACACCCATGAAGTGCATGCAAACACTACCTAGATCAACATAATGTCAATCGAGGACACAAATGACACGATAGGTACACGGAGGAAATCTCTTTAGCTTGTCAGGCTGAGACCATCCTACACATACAACACTCTGGAAGGCCAACTAAACCACAATCAAGAACCTCACTGCTCTCAACTACACCACCTAGCCACATACACACATACGGAAGGTAACTCACCTAATCATGCCAGATTCATACGAAACTTAACGAACACCATCCCCTCACTAGGATACACCTGTCCCTAAGCCTCTACACTCAAAACCCTCACTCAAAACCCATTTGCGGAAAACGCGTAGGATGACAGAGCTGAATTTTGAAAGTGCCCGAAACTGAAACTTATGAGTAGCTATGCGTAGCTTATGTTGCCACGATTCTATAGACTACTAGCACGCAGAAAACAGACATCGTTTGATACACTTACGACCACAAATAGCTCGTAGATGCGTCGGCGTGTGCGCTTCGTCTCGCGTGGAATGCTTGGCGTTGTCGCGTAGCTCTCCTCGAGCCTACAGCAATGGTGTAGTCGGATCTCCAATGTGTTGAGCGAGCCGGGCGTAGTAAGAGGATGAAGCTCACGCTCACTCTCTTTCTCTCTCACACACAGTAGACGGCAGCGCTAAGTTTTGATTATGATTAAAAATTCTTCTTTACAAAATGACCTAGGTACCTTATATACTAAGGCTACCTTAGGTTTAACCAAAAATGGGGTTGAAAGGGTCAAATGGCTTTGTATTTACAATCTAGAAGTGCCATTGCACCCTGGCTTCTGAAACTAGAATAACTACTCATTACAAATGACTTTTATAGCCATAATCCGCAGCATTTCATAACTCTCAAAAGATAAGACTTTGGTACGAAACTTGAGTTATGTTGTGTGTTCACCCAGCGGTCAACATTCCCCCCTTCCGCGTTCATGTCGTCCTCGACATGACCTGATTGTTGATGGCGATGTGGTCTTTATTTTCGTTTTGTTGTTGGAAAGAAAGTATAGACCATAGCCTTTGTAGTAGCTTGTCTTGTTCGTCCAATCCGATGTACATAGTCTTCCCATGATTCAGGAAAATCATAATTGATGACGAACTTTATGTCTTTCACATCCACACTTCGAGCTGCAGCATCTGTTTCTGTCATTATAGGTCTACTGCCAGATCTAAATTCAAAAAGAACCCAATGTCGTTTAACTTGACTCTTATCATCATGGATAGAGAAAGCTCCATCCATCATTTTCTCCAGCAAATCTGTGAATTCGGAGTATTTGTGATTCTCAGAAACAACTTCTACAATCTATAGAATTAAGTGATTGGCTTTCTGATCTTGTGAGCCAATGAAAACTTTGTAAGGATTTTGTAGAAATTGTATGGCTAAACCCCTAATTTCTTTAGGCCAAGTTGCACTCCAATTCAAAGTCTGTCTGTCAGGCCGAATCCAGGACTTAATTATTCTAATTTGAGGTTCAAAACCCTGCCGAGCATTCGATGCGCATTATCAAGGACAAGCTTTTGAGATCCTCTGATTACCCTTATGTCTGCTCTTTGTCATTGAGGACTTCTTTGTTCTTGAGTTATGTTGTGTTGTTGACCCAATGGTCAACACTTTGCTGTTGTTTTGGCTTCATTTGTTGCACTGCTCGTATCTTTGTCGAACCAGAACATGAACTATGATCCATTAGAGCGGACATCTATCATCGTAACCATTCATATTTTGAGATCCTCTGATTACTTTATGTCTACTCTTCTTCATTGGGGACATCTTTGATCCTATGAAATCATGTGTTAGTGTTGTCTGCAGCTTTGTCATTGTAGGCCATTCTTCGACTCGCCATTGAGGAGAAGTATGCTATGATCTGAAATTGGTTCTCCAATTCATTTGTCAATTGATTTGAGTAGCATTTCCTTATTGTTGATGTAGAAGGAATATGTACAAGAGGATGGTGATAGGTGTCTTTAGATTAGAGTCTAAAACCTGGATGACCAAAGGGAAAAAACCCGGTGGGAAAAAAATGCCTTTGGTATACGCTCTTATTGGAGTCGAGCAGTTGAATGTGAAGTACATGTTCATGAAAGGTGAGTGCTTGGGTGAAACACGGAAAGAGTGCCTGATGCAAGTGCCAATTATGGGACACTCTATATGCATATGAGAAATTTGTCAACAAAAGCATGCAATGTGAAAGAAGGAGATGATGGGTGTTTCAAGGAATAAATGTAGCACATGTGACATCATAAGATGTCTCAATAGCTTCCACCTTTCCAAGAAGGGTTTTCGATGTAGAAGTTTCTCCACTCGTATCTCACTGTGCTCAGTACGTGAGTGTCTTTTGTACCTTCTCCTTCACTTCACCAGACTTAAGTGCTTAGACTTTGACTCTTTTGCTCACCTATACCAGCATGAGCGACATAATGTAAATATGCTCAACTCTTCCAGCTAGAGAAGTACCTATAATAGCTAAGACGCTTCGACCACAGAGAATATTACTTGAAGCTCTGGGACTAACACCTCATTCATTTTGTGGCTTAGCTACTCGACTATGACTTGTATGACTTGTCGGTTGCATGTTGACACTGCTTTGTGACAAGTTCTTTGGCTGTTGTAGTGGCTGCTGAGACATACTTCGTGAAGTTTCATCGTTTCCCTGTACCTTCTTTGCTTTGTAGTACTCAGGACTCTCGTAAGTCTTTTCTTCATGTGGATTATGGAGTTTTTTAATTTTTTCTTAATAATAAACAAAGAAAATCTTTAAAAAAACTTAACAAAAGAAAAATCATTCAATAGAAATCTAAATGCTATGTATACTATACACATGTCCCTAGGGGCTCATATATGGATTTTGTCCCCATACTCCTCTGTAACACTACTATGAGGGCATATACTCTAAATTTTGTCAAAAAATTATCACAATAAAACGCAAAATTCAATGAATCTCACAACACATTGCCCTCTAATAGTCATAATGTTAGGTCCGCATTCAGAATGCCTCCTCCCTTCCTATTTGGAGTCATCCTTTACGATAGGGTATCGCAAAGGGTATGTGTTGTGCTTGGGCAATTAAAAGTTGTGCCTATGCAGGACTTGTAATGTAGCCCTATTATGCATACAGAGTCAATGCATGGAAAAGATTTATATTGTGCAAGATGTGGGTATAAGCAATTTGCTTATTGGCATTTGTTGGCGAGGCTTCCTATTCTAAGCAATGTAATGGTCTTTGAAGCTCCTCTATCGTTCCTTGATTGAAGCGACTTGCTCTCTTCTAACTGTACTGTAATCGTAGGAAGAATTGTAAGAATTCAAGCGGCTGTTTGTTGTTCTTCTTTGGGACCCATTTCTTTGCAATTATTGGTTGTTTTGTTGTTGGCGCTCGTTTGGGAACCCATACTTGCCCGTGCTTCGTTTGTGTTTGAAGAGACTTCTTTGGGATCCACCTTTTTGTTGTGTGAGTCGACAGTGGTCTTTGCTTCAGCCCTTGTACGCCTCGTTGGGGGCGGGATTTAGGCTTTGAAAGTTGATACTGTGGTTGTTTTGGAATCCAAATGAATTCCTGACTTTTTTGTGCTTGAATCAACTTCTTTGGAGCCCAAACCTGAGTTGTGAAAGCTTGCGACTTTGTGGTATTCTTACCCGTTCATGCACGCTTTCCTTGTTTTTGTTTTTGTGTTGGATCTTGTGATTTGTCATTAGAGATCTTTGTCTTCTTGATCCATATCTGTTTTTGGCCGATCTGGCTTTTTGGTATCCAAATTTGTCGAGATTTTTGGCTTTGACTTGTTGTCCTGTTCTTTTGACCTGTCATGGTTGTTGCTGAAGGGTTGGTGATAGTGATGGCCGAGTTGATGATAGGAAATGTCGTAAGATTCATTGCTATCGCTACTATCCTCAGCAAGGTTGACTTCTTGTACTTTCCTTTGATTTTTTGGCTGGTAGTGGAAAGTTACTGTCTGTTTGCTCGTGGGTGGTAGTTTCTTGGAGGACTTTTCTAGCCCATTGATTAGAGCATTGTTAGCTCGTTTCTCTGGTCGTATTCCTCCTAGCTGAGTCTTTGCATCCTTATTAGGATCCATGTATGAGGATGCTTGTGGTGGCTGTGTCTTCACGGAGGACTTTGGAATCCACTTTTGATGCACTTTATTTGTGTAGCGATGACATTGATTCCTGGGTCTTTGATCTTCTTGAAGCTCGAAGTGTTCTACAAAGTCATAGAACTCGTCGTCTTCTTCATCTTTTGATTCTCCACATTTCTTTGTTTGCTCCTTATTTCGAGAGCTTGTTGATGTCTGGATCTCTTCGTTTTCCTGGATTACACTCATTGCAAAATAAGGAACGACATCATAGCCATTTTCATCACAAAACTTTGTTGTGGGAGCATCCTCCACGGCGCACACGTCCAGAGTAGCCAAGATGTGTTCCCATCCAAAAGGCTCTAACTCTTCTTCAGGAAATGGTTCTGGGATATAGTCCATATCCTCTATAACCCGCTCTAGGATACATTCCTCACATTTTAAGCTACCACATTGTGAAGCTCCACACATCCACAGTTCTTTAGGCTAACCTAACCAAGTTGGAAGTTCTGATCCTGCTACTGTGGCGGAATCAAACTCCTCAACCGTGTTCTTGTCACATCCCTATAGCTATTGTCCCTCAAGTTTACCTTTGTTATGGTTTCCATATGTCTCAGGTATATATGGTCATAATCCCAATCTTGGACCATTTTCAATTGTCGCATGAATGGTCTTCCCAGAATGATTTCATAGTTGTTCTTCTTGCCAAAGTCAACAACAGCAAAAGTGTGTTCATATTCAATGCCACAAGAAGTAACAAGTACTTTTTCTAGCAGCCCTAGGGGCTTTTCCTTGTGTCCGTCTGCAAGCTGGAGGGTTATTCGTGTGGATCTCAAGGCAAGTTTTCCCCATTTTTTCCAAACCTCTTTGGTTTCAATGGCCACACCAGCTCCACTGTCAAGGATTGCCATGGTTTTTACACCATTGAATTCCAAAGGAAGGGTGGTGTTTCCATATTCTCCCTCGTAATACTCGCCTACCTTGTTTAATGGCACTGGCCTAGTAATTAGTTGATGCATTTCAAGCTCTTTGATGCCTTCCTCGATTTGAGTCATTGGGGTTTTTACACCAAATTTCTCTAGACATTTACCCACATTAGCCCACATGTTTGGTCTTATTCTGAGCAACTCGGCTAACATTATTGTATAGGTGACTGGGGTAGATAGAATATCTACTAGCCCCTTTGAATCGATGGCCTTGTTGGGAGACAGTCTCTGTGATGGGATTGCAACCACATCTGACTTGGTTTCGTACTCTCCCATGTAGGATGGTAGTGTTCTTAGCGAATGGGGTTGACTATCCATAGATTGTACAGATCCTTTGTCGCCCCAATACGATCGCACGTCTAGATTCATTTGAGATCCAGTCTCAAATTCCTCTATTGGTGGTAGAAACACTCCTCGTTCATCACCAGTCTTGTCTACTCGTCTTCTTAGGTCATCGGCTTTCATTGCCTCTCTGACTTGTTTCCCCAATTCTTCAAGAACATCTATATCTTTACAATCCTCCGGTATAGCTTGGTGAAATCCCTCGGAAGAGTTATCCGTGCTATTCAGTACTATCCTTGGTTCTAATGCTGGTTCTTTGAGGTTTGGTCTATGCTCATGACTAGAATCTGGCTATTTTAGTTCTTGGTTTGGTGGGATTACTTGTGTAGGCATGACATGGATCACATCCTCAGGTTTTGCAACTGGTGGTTCTAGTAAAGCTTGGGTTGTTTGAATCATTTTCTAGCACATTTCAAACTTGTGCTTTTCTAGTTCCGCATAGGAATATGTCATCCACCTTTGTTCTTGGGTTTGGTTGTTTTTAAGCTTCACATCATAGGCTTTCAAGAGGCATCTAATGCCTCATTAACCTTCTCTGCCAACACAGATCCTCCTGAACTAGCACTTCTCGGTTTCTCATCCGTGGATGGTTCTTCTAAAGGTTTAACCATTTGTGTAAGAGAAGGTGCCTCCTTTTCCTCATGTTGTTTTATCTTCTCCTGAGCTTCGGTAAGCTTCTCAGCTAGGGATTTTTGCTCTCGTTCCCTGCGTGCTTTCATACTAGTCTTTCTAGCTTTCCAACTATTTCGTTTTCTCTTGGTTTTTTAACTAGGTGCGTCTGTCTTTGGTCCATCATTTGTCTTTGGACTCATGTCACTTTCCGTGTTCTTTGTCTCTGGATTCTCATCAGCTTTCTTTTGAGATTGTGCTCTCGTAACCACTTGCACTGGTACAACATTTTCATTTTCTGAGCTACTAGGGAGCTGAACAATCCCTGATACATTTGTCGTGACTTTCCTGATTTGGTTTGGTTTTTTCGGGCAATCGGGGATCAAGTGAGTGATGCCACACTCAAGACAATAGGCATTTACTTCAGTGATCTCCGTATGAGGACATTGTTTGACCAAGTGGTTTTCACGACTTTTGTGACAATCTGTCTCTGGTTGAGGAGATTCTTTTAGCATTTCCTCTTGGCTATAAGCAAGCTTTGACCTAGATAAGCCGCTATTTGCAATGAATCGCAATGTCCTTTCGTCCATTTCATACCTTCTTTCTTTCGACTGAAACCCAGGAGGTGGAGGTCACCACTCCATGTGTTTCTCTCACATTTTGTTGCTCGAAGGGTAGTACTCACTTTGGTTGCTATACCACATTGTAGCTGGTACTGGCGTTGGTTTATTTGATGCTTCCATCATTGGCATGTATCTCATGTCTACCTGCATTCTAGCACCTGGCAGCGGAGGTTGTTGTCCTGAGACAACTGTGGCCTTAAAACTCCCACTGGTCTTGGCGCATTCCCCGTAATGTATCTAGGTGGAGTAGGTGCTTCTGGAAAAGGTTGTACAAACCTCTCCCTAGCATTTTCCATGCTATAATAGCACTCTTCCCCCGTATGGTTCGTCCATTTTCTCTCAATTTCACACCACTTCGGCTCTCCCGAATCAGACCTTACAAGAGGAATCAACCTCTTGACCAAGTCGTCGATAAGCTTTTCTTCATCAATAGGTGCCGTTGGCTTGACAATGGACTCACTTATCTGTGAAACACTGTGCTGAGAGGATGTGTCATCTCCTTGACTCTTTAAGTCCGTTTCTTTGTATCCCTCACAGTTATCCACTAGATAAAGAGCTTCTTTGATCAACTCGTTTAGCGTCATCCTCCTTATCATATGCAGATCCTTCTGAAGGCCCGCATGTCTCATTCCTAGATAAAGATCAGCATCAGTCGTGCTTGCGTAGGTAATTCCGCTCTCGGACAGAGCTCAACATATCTCTTGAGCCGTAATGATGCTTTGCGTACTGATTCATTCTCTTTCTGTTTGAATCTATGGATTTGCGAGACCGTGTTGTGAGCAATGGCTTTTGGCGAGAATTCTTCAATAAACTTCTGAAACAGCTCATCTACGGTCTCAAAATCCCATTTTTCCATCGAGTCGAACCATGTAGTTGCATCATCTTCTAGAGTCAATCCAAATCCCGCAAACTGTATCGCAAAATCTGAAACTTCCTCTACTCTCTAATCACTCTTCTAAAAGCCGCTACGTGATCTCTCGGATCTTTATCTCCGGAGTATTTTCTGTTTACCCATTTCTGGACTTGGGATGGTCTAACTCGTCGATTGTCTACAAGTCTAACTAGAGACTCTCCCAATCCTTCTCTAGTTATTGCTCTTGAAGGGAATCCTGGTGGCTCTCTTCTTGGAATTCCTATAGGAATTCTCGTGTTTGGTGGAGGCATTTGTGGTCCTTCATTGACCAAACATCCACCGCTTTCTAGTACAGTCTGTGGATTTGTGGTTTCTTCAACTCTGTATTCTCGTCCATACTTGTCGACAACTATAGATCTCCATTGACAGTCGACTCCGTATGTGTAGACATATAAGAGCTTGTAATCCGTTATCTCTTCTAGGGGATTTGTGGTTTCTTCAAGTCTGTATTCTCGTCCATACTTGTCGACAACTATAGATCTCCATTGACAGTCGATTCCGTATGTGTAGACATATAAGAGCTTGTAATCCGTTATCTCTTCTAGGTATGGATCTCAGCACCTATAAAGATTGACCTCATTGTCGTCAATGTATCTATATAGTCCTTCAGTCTCATGACCAATCATCCAAACTCTCTCAACAAGATGGGTCTTTATCAATTGCAAGTTTGGAAGATCCATTGTGGGAGGATATTCCTCTATTGTCGAGATCTCCAAGCTTGTGTAAGCTGCGTTTGAATCTAGGGTAGACATGATTTCTGGGCTTAAGAGCTTTTTATTGGTTCAAGTAGACTTAGTCCACTATGTTCAAGTGCTTTGGTTAAGGAAAAGTCGAAACTATGTCCAAAACCGCATCCGTTTCGTCACAATTCTCGTAAATTGTCGCTTTTAGACACCCCTAACTTGCGAATGAATTTTGAGTCCTCAAACGATGTTTTTTTCAAAGTCAAACTAAATGGTTGCTCTAAGATCTGTAGATCCACTCTCAGGCTACGTTTTGATATAAAAACTTTACCTTTTGTGAAAGTTATGGCCAAAACAGTGAAATGTAGTTTAGACTGGTCAAAATGAGTCCAAATTCAATTTTAAAAGAATGTTTGGATCCTTGTGACACTGTGAACACTTCTATATGATCAAAATTACAGTTGGACCCTAAAACTGGCCTAGAGACATCCTACGCGTAGGATGTCTATATGCTCAGAATTTAGCAAAATTTGATCCAGAGACTCCCCTTAAGTCCAGCAACACAATGGTATGCTCATAATTTCATTTGGCCATAAGACATCCTACGCGTAGGATGTCTTTTTGCTCAGAATGACTTGAAATTTACACCCTAGCTTCTCCTTGATGTGCTGATCACAGTGGTGTGCTTATAAGTTGGTTTGCAGTCCTAAATCAAGCTGGAGACATCCTATGCGTTGTAGCTTCCCCTTGATGTGCTGATCTCACAGCTATTTTTACTTTTTGATTTTGACACCTATAGGTTGGTCAAATGATCAAGAATCTGCTTTAGAAGCCTGATGTCTGTTCTGATGAATTCCTAAGTCAAATCAACTCCAAATTGGACCAAATTTGACTAGGAGGCTTGCCTAAGGCTATACAACACCGTGCTATGTCCACAGTTTGAATTTGGCCTCTAAATCATGCCTTAGACATCCTACGCGTAGGATGTCTAACTGTTGAGAATTGCTCCAAATTTGAACCACAGACTCTCCTTAAGGTGCTGATCACTGTGGTATGCTCAGAATTTTGTTTAGAGTCCAAAATCACACAGAAGACATCCTACGCGTAGGATGTCTTTTTGGCTTGTTTGACCCCAGACTTGTCCCACAGCTTCCCCTTGATGTCAGTAACCCAGTGGTATGCTTAGATTTTGGTTTGGATTTCAAAAGTCCCAAATTTAGCTATTCTTGCCTTTTGTCTGTCCAAAAACGCTAAAGTCTGTTCAATCTTCACTTTCATTGACCCAAATGAGATGAAATTTATCACATGCACTCAATACAACATTTAGAGCATGCCTATGGAGTCATCCTATGGTTTGGTCTCAAAATTAGGCCTTGGACACAATTTGGGTAGGATGTCTGGCAATTCTCGTCTTGGCTTTGATCTGTCAAAATTTGGTGAAAGTTTCACTTTCCAGGTGAAAATAGGGTAAAACCTACCTTCTAAACACACTAGTAACCTCAGATTTTCAAAATTTTCACCAGATCACCCTGTAGACATACTACGCGTAGGATGTCTACTGCTTATTTTTTGAGAGTGAAGTGTCCCTGATGCTTCCTTATGCTCTCAGCAAGTGCAAGTATGCTTCACAATTGCAAAAACATGCAAAAATCACTCAATTAAGCCTTTGCTGAAATTTTACGTTTTCTGACTCCGCCTTTTGGCTTTTGGTCAACAAAAATAGGAAAAAACACCCAAGTCAATATGTTACTAGGGTAAAACCTACCCTCTGAACCCACTGGTGCAGTTAGAATTTTCAAATTTGGTCTCTAGAACCCACATGACACATCCTACGCGTAGGATGTCTATGTTTACAGAATTGCAGGTTTTCTTCACAAAATCGTTGCAAATGCTCTTTTATATGCACAGCATCAGTTAGTCACACAAAAATTTCCACAAAAAGCTTGTTTAATGCATTTTTACCCTCAAAAGCACACTTTTCCATGATTTCAAATGCAATCAAGCACATTAGCAAATAATTCAGTGTTGAATAGCTCTAGATCAGAATCGGATCACTTACCTAAAGCTACTCCTACAAATCATATGGGGTTTTGCATCTATGAGTAGAAAAACACTTCACTGCCACACACAGACTAGTAAACACTTTTATCACCTCACAAATCACTCGACCACTAACAACTACTCTAATCCACAGATCCTAACTAAACCTATCTAGTCGCAGACCCTCCGCAAGACACACGCTTCCTGGCTATCCACTTGATCGCGGAATATCCTCTTCCGGATCCACTTAAGAAAAACGCTTTCTTTAGCCAAAACTAAATCAAGCAACCATCACACGAGTGTTAGTAGGAAACCTACTTAGGTCCTTGTGTCCCTGCCAGCGGCGCCAATGTTGGACGGGAGAGACTCGCACACCCATGAAGTGAATGCAAATACTACCTAGATCAACATAATGTCAATCGAGGACACAGATGACACGATAGGTACACGGCGGAAATCTCTTTAGCTTGTCAGGCTGAGACCATCCTACACATACAACACTCTGAAAGGCCAACTAAACCACAATCAAGAACCTCACTGCTCTCAACTACACCACCTAGCCACATACACACATACGGAAGGTAACTCACCTAATCATGCCAGATTCATACGAAACTTAACGAACACCATCCCCTCACTAGGATACACCTGTCCCTAAGCCTCTACACTCAAAACCCTCACTCAAAACCCATCTGCGGAAAACGCGTAGGATGACAGAGCTGAATTTTAAAAGTGCCCGAAACTGAAATTTATGAGTACCTATGCGTAGCTTATGTTTCCAGGATTCTATAGACTACTAGCACGCAGAAAACAAACATCGTTTCATACACTTACAGCCACAAATAGCTCGTAGATGCGTCGGTGTGTGCGCTTCGTCTCGCGTGGAATGCTTGGCGTTGTCACGTAGCTCTCCTCGAGCCTACAACAATGGTACAGTCGGATCTCCAATGTGTTTAGCGAGCCGGGCGTAGCAAGAGGATGAAGCTCACGCTCACTCTCTTTCTCTCTTACACATAGTAGACGACAGCGCTAAGTTTTGATTATGATTAAAAGTCTTCTTTACAAAATGACCTAGGTACCTTATATACTAAGGCTTAACCAAAAATGGGGTTGAAAGGGTCAAATGGCTTTGTATTTACAATCTGGAAGTGCCATTGCACCTCGTCTTCTGAAACTAGAATAACTACTTATTACAAATGATGTTTATAGCCATAATCCGCAGCATTTCATAACTCTCAAAAGATAAGACTTTGGTACGAAACTTGAGTTATGTTGTGTTGTTGACCCAGCAGTCAACAGGCTTTGGCAAAGATAAATTAAAAGGTCAAAAGTAAGGGTATCAAGAAGCATGAATTGGTTTTGCGCTACAACAGTAAGCTGGAAAACACCTTCCAAAAGAAGTTTCAAATTAAGTGGGAAGGCCCTTTCAAGGTAGTGGAGTGTTTTCTGAATGGTACATATCAGTTGGCTAACCTGGATGGAATTCTGCATAAGGCAAGGGTCAATGGATTGCGTCTTAAATTATATCATGCGAGGTTAATGATGATGGAGCAAGATGAGTTGTCTGTGGAGCAAGTAATGTTGGTGAAGGATGAGGAGACTTGTGATTCCACGAGTCTCAAATCGCTTTTTGCTACTGCTGATCATGAATGATCTAGCAGGCTAGGGGATGGGCAAATTATGTCACGAGTTTTTTGGAGCAAGGGATTGCGCATATGTACATACACATGCATGGTGCATCGAATAAAGTATTGCCCATTTTCCATAGCCAGGTGGTTACGTGGGGCCCACATGTATACAGGTAGGACAACATGCACATAGTGCATCAATTTTCACTATTACCAGTACCAGTGTGTTTTTTCTACAATAAGGAGGAGTTGGTAGCGCGTAAAACTTCTTGATAAAGCTATCCGCGGGCCGACGACATGAGGTAAGCAGGTGCGTCAGATGGCATCTAGTGGCGTCAGGAGGCTGAATGGGGTCAATACTTGCACGTGGATAAGTACAGATACGACGTGGGTGTTTTCTTGTGCTAATTATGCAAAACGTTCATCATGAGGACCATATTTTGGAACCACTTTACATGGTGGCGGGATGCATTACTGGAAAAAGTTGAGTGCTAGGTGTGCGGATGATGCAAAAAGGTGACAACTATACACTGCAAGGTCAGTTTTTGGCATGTTCGGGGTCCGTTTGAGGTCATCTAAAAGGCCAAGGGTGCCCAAGTAATAAAGCTAAGTGTGGGAAATAAAAAAAGAGAGAGAAGACCAGAAAAAACGTGGAGAAGAGAGGAGGAAAAGCCGCAGGTGTGTTTTTGGGGTTTTTGGAGCCTGTTTTGGTCGTAAACTGCTCATCCGAGGTCGGATTTGAGCACTTTGACATTGTAGACTATGGTTTTGGGTCGTTCCGGACATGATGGAGCTATCCATTTTTCCAAATTCCCCACTCTTTTTTTGTTGTTTTCTGTGTAATCTTCTCCGATGAGAGTGAAGCCTCTTCTTAACTTTGTGGTTGTATCTGGTGTATTTCTTGAAAACTGTGTAAACTATTTTCCCCATTGGTGTTGGCCCAAGCTCATTTGTATCTAAACATCCAAAATTCTCCTCTTTTGGGCTGAGTTTTTTGGGTGTGTGTGTGTGTGTGTTCTCTGTGTGGAGTGGGTAAGCGGATAGTCTCTCTCCTCTCGCTCCATCGGTGTGTTCCGTGTCTCGGCCAGGTGTGTTGTGTCAGCCAAGTGGTGCCCCATAGTGTGTGTGTATATCCTTCCAAGAGTGTGTGTCGGGTCATTATAGAGACGTTCTGTGTGTTTCCATCCCGCTCACAACGCATAAGCCTTACAAAATTTGAGTAGTATTCTTCCAGGGTTAAACTGTATTGTTTCAAGCTAAAGAACTCATTCATCTTCAATGCTTCATGGGCACGAGGAAAGTATCTTTCGTTCAATGCCTATTTAATTTCCCACCAACTCTGGGAGTTCTCCAATACTCCCATGTCACAACAATGTTGTTTCCACCATAATTTCACTTCACCAGAGAGGCAAAACATCCCTATCATCACCTTATTTGCAGGTGCAGTCCTTGCAGCCAAGAAGTAATCATCCATAGCTTCAATCCATACTTTTGTACCCTTCTCAATATCAACACCCTCTCCTTTAAAAGAAGGTGGTTGCATTTGTTTCAGCAATAACTTCTTCTCCTGAATCTCCGTATAGATAACATCGAGAGATCCCCATTATAGGAGTGATTTGAGAATTATTTTGAGTGTACGCATATATTAACGTTAATATTAATAGTAACTCAAAACACTCGGGTATTTTCTAGACTTAGACTTATCCAGTCTAGTAAAGTTTCAACCACATGGCTTTATTAATCATGACTTATCCAGTCTAGTAAAACTTAACCATATGTCTTAACCAACTCTGACTTATTTAGTCCATCAAAACTCAGTCACATGACTTAACCAGTCATGACTTACCTAGCGTATTAGAACTTAGTCACATGACTTAACCAGTCATGACTTACCTAGCGTATTAGAACTTAGTCACACGACTTAACCAGTCATGACTCTTGTCAGTCACACAACTTAACCAGTCATATAAGTATACGACTCTTGTCAGTCACACGACTTAACCAGTCATATGATTATTTTCAAAAGAAAAACAACTCAATCAAATGACTTAAGCAGTCAACCATTTTTGTAAGAAAAACATTACTAATCATAAACTCATCAAAAATCCATATGCGCGTCTACAAGAAATCTCTCCATGAAAATATATAATAGAGGTTTCAACCATAACTGTAATACACATCAATTGACATATCATAAAATATTGGTGGTTGGTGATGTGGATGTAAGAAGCAAAACACAAGAGCAAGCTCGGGGTAGCCAATGAAAACTTTTCCCTTGAAGGTCGATTGAGTGTGATTGTCGATAACAACATAATTGGAAGGGATAACTGATGTCACTTTGTCGTAAACCCATCGATTACAAATTGTGACTCCATCTGGGGCCATGACAGCCAATCGTGCTTCATAAAATTGAAAGTATGAAACCAACTTCAAGTCTTCAACCCACTTGATTCGATGTAGGTCAATCTCCAAGTGTTCAATGTGACGTGCTCGAATAGCAAAAGTTGTTCCGCGAACCCAATGACTTGTATATAACCATGTATTTGGTGGGTCAAAATTGATGTGAGGTGCAAAAATCTTATCAAGAATGCGGAACATATTCTCACGGAATTCAAATATTGGTGATTGGCAAGCAGTGTTATATTTTTCCTTAAAGATGGTTAAACAATTGATGTCCATAAATTTGTGCTACAAAATAGATAGAATAACTATGTAAAAGCAAGTATTCATACAATTAGTCTAAGAATAGTACAGGCGGTTAAGAAACCAAGCTTTAAACCTAAGGCTCTGATACCAATTGTGATGTCCCCAACCCCAAGAAGATTGGGGCGACTTGATAGATGGCCTTCCTTTATTCTCATTTTTTGTTGACGACACCCTACTTCGTTTCCACAAAGTAGAGATATGAGCAACATAAGAGAGAAAGTCCTCTATCCATCGTTTACGTGGTTATAAGGGTCATATGCCATAAGCCAGGTCGATAAATCTAGGATTATATTGAAATTTTTCTCCTAACATAAAGATGAAATCCCATTGACATATTTAGAATCCATAAACAACGTCTTTTTCCCCACATTTGAGAGGCACGGCCGCCATCCATAAACCATAAATATGATATGATACTTAGTCTAAACTAACTAGTAATCAAAGTACCCGACTAATTGGGTCCCTAGCTTCCAGGGCATGTAGATTTGGGACATCTCGACTCTTGGCAGAATGAGTCTCTAATTTCACTTCTCTTAATAAGAGGGAGTGGAGAGTTTCCCGACTACTCAAAACCACCCATCCTTCACTGGCAACCTGAGCCAACTCCCCACTTTCCACCCCACATTCACACTTTTTAGCTTGTTTTCTTATTACTACCACATTGTTTTACATATACAAACAATGTTCTTTTCTTGATTCCAAGTACAAGTTCTTTCATCCAGTCCTTCAAATATCACCAAAACATTTCTTTCTCAGACATGGTCTAATGAAGACAATCCTATAATTCAACAAAAATGAATCTTTCAATTATTCTTAAGAATTTGCCACTGCCCGTGGACTTTCTTTGTCTAATCAATAGAGCCTTTGCAAAGTATTTACTTATTCGCTAATCGCAAAATACGCATACTTTCTTAGTCGCTAACTTCAAGGGAACCTCTCGCTAATCGCAATACATCCTTCTAACCGTGCAAGAATGCATCTTGCTAACCGCGCAAGAAGGCATCTTGCTAACCACAAGAGATAAAAAGAAAGCCAATAACCTCAGCTTAATCTTTGCTAATCGCGGAATCACCTCACTAACCGCGAGTTCCATCTGGAAACAAGATATTCTTTGAGCAATAATTATCTTTAACTGATTTATCAAGCATAATTACCCAACTTCTTATATTAAACAAATACAGTTTATGAAACAATAACCATTAATCAAATAATTCTTTCTCTACTCTATGAAATCATATGCTTGTTTCTTGTGATATAATCACGTTTCTTGGATAGTTTAAGGGAAGTCTTAGGCTTAACTTACCGGTCATCATGTATAACGATGTAGAATTATAAATTCACCTTACCGAATTAGAAAACACGTTTTGCTACCTCTTGTGGTTGAGGTTGGACGGCTTTGACTTCTTCCGCAACCAATACCTCCACATGAGTAATGTTTGGAGTAGTTGATGCCTTCCTCTGCACCTTTCTTGGAGGTGGAGCGGCATGAGCATCCTCAAGCTTCAAGTCACTCACTTCAGGGCCATTGTATTGAAAAACATAAGGGAGAAAGAGAACTCAATACATTGAGTGACAACACGATGATGGTAGAGAAAGAATTTGGAGATGGAGATGGCTTGAGGGTAAGAGCTTGAGGGAGAAAGGTTGAGGGAGAGAAGGTAACTCTGACGTCAAGGCAAGAGAGCTTCTGCTTCTGAGAGTTTGTGTCTCAAAGTGAAGGGAGAGGGGTCTTTATATAGGCTCCCAAGACGAGGTAAGAATAAAGGGAAGCAAGGAGAGATAAGTTCACGCACATTCGTGGGGCTGTTTTTTTTCTTTTGCGGACACTGATCGGATGCGCGATTTTGTGCCTCTTAGAAGAAGCTTGTCTCCCAAGAAAAGAGCTCTAAACTAAGCTTCTCCTCTCTCTTTTCTAAAAAGACTCGTTCTTTCCTAAAAGTACTCCTCCTACTCCTTCTCTTCTAAAATTACACCTCCTTTCCTAAAATTACTCTCTCTTTCCTAAAGGGTCAACTCTTCTCTTTAGATACAATCTTAAGGCTTAAGTTTCCCACCAACCTATTTTTTTCAAGTGAGTAAGAGTCATAATAAATAGTTCTAAAGTGTAATTTTTGATCCGATTGTTCCATTAGAATGATACGACACCGGACCATCTATCTCCATCTTATCACTCACTTCCCCATGCAGGCAATCCATGAATTTACTCAACTTTAAAAAATTGGCATTTTTTGCAGTAATTACCTTGATCAATTTCCCCCAAAAGGGCCTTGAACTCCCACTCAAACGCTTGAAAATCACCCTCCAAGCTTTGATTCAACCCGATTAACTTCTACTTTACTTCATCCAACTGCGCATCCGCTACAAATTTGCTTCAAAAATCCACCTCTAGGGATTCACAATCTGCCTTGTCTTCTTCACACAAGCCATTGAACCATAGCATCGCTTTACCACGAACTAGGAGCGAGAATACCTGTACCGCACTTTCTTCTCTCGATAGACCGCTTTCCAACACGAACAATCCGTAGTCTTGGAGTTAGGTTTCCATATATTCAACCCTAGTGAAAATGGGAAAACCTGTCCACTCCATCTCTAGCAGCACTTGCTCTTCAAAGGTTGCATCTTTGGCATCACCAATATTACTGCTTCGACATTAACCAGGAGCATCAGACAACTCCTTAGTGGGGGCACCAGAAGATGGAGAGGGGGAATGGGGGAACACATCCACCATAACAACAAAGGCCTGTCTATAGCTTAGGGTATCCACACACCCCTATCCTCTCAGAAAACACCTTCAAAAACACACTTCTCACTAGTAGAACACTGCCTTCTCTTTTCCCAATGTCTACACACTCCACAAGTCCACCACACAACGCACACATATTTCCACAGTCGGTCTCCACCCTTACACACACACACACACACAGCTGCTCAATCTCAATCTCTCACACAAAACACCGTCGGTCCGAGGGGGCACATGCATCCACACTGTCGGCACCGAGGAGAGACATAGGAGAAGGAGAAAGATAAGAGGGGGAAGGGAAAACAACAGCAAAGCGGGGCAATCGTGGCTTGATTAGGCTTGAAAAGGCATGTACAGAGTTTACAATGCCATCACCATGTCCATTTCAAGAAAAATTACAAAGGATTTGATAGGCACACTCTTCTGCCAAAGAACTCTCCTTTGCAGGCTTCAAATTGCACGCAAAAAGCCCCTAATTTGATTAAAAAATGACTTTTATACTAGGGGGTCTTCAACTTTGGAAGGGGTCTTCAACTTTGCATTTATAGTCGGCTTTCCTTAAAGGTCGGTGCCTCAAGAAGAATCTTCTTTAATTTTCTGTTAGCTTGTGTGTAAACTTCTTCCCAAACAAACCTTTTACCTTTCCTTAACAATTGATACAACACCTATGCAACATGAGCAAAGTTGTGGTATCCAAATATGATAGAACACACATGCACCCAAGAATTGACAAACTTCAGTAACCGAAGAACATGTTTCCTTCATCTTTTGGATAGCTTCGACTTTTGATGGACATGGCCTTGTACCTTTAGAACTGCACGTATGTCCCACTATTAAGACTTCCTTAGCACCAAAAGTTGATTTTTGACCTGAAAGTGTTAAGTTAACTTCTTCAAGCCTTGATAAAATAGCATCACAGTCAGCAATATGTTGAGCAACAAACTATCTGCACCCGAGTCTGGTCTTTTGCTTCATCTTTTGAGCCTTCTTCACATCTCTTAATTGGTAGATCATCAATGAAATGCATAGTAACATGTGGGACAAAATCCCCTAATACCTTATTCATGCAGTTCATCACATGAGCTACAAAATTAGTAGCACCCTGTGGCAGAGTGCAAATCCTTACCAAACCAAGAGGAGTACACGTCGTAGTAAGATCCCTGATCTCCAAAGCTAACTGGAATTGATTATATCCTAAATAAAGATCACCCATGGAGTAAATAGATATACCTGCAAAGGCCTCAACAAATTCATCCACAATTGGGCCAGTACCCACATTGCGGATTGTTACTTTCTTAACCGGTTGCATATCTTGAATGAACCTTAATGTATCATTTTTCTTCAGAACAGTAAACCATTGATTGGAATATGGTGCACATGATGGCTCCAAATTCCAATTTGAATATTTTCATTATGCAAATTGATAAGCTTTGGCAAGTGAGCTTTAGGAACTAAAATAGGACGTAAGATCCATTGCATGTAAGGAAGTGAAAATAACCATAGGTGAACAACACTTGGATCCACACATCCTATCTCACTTGGCTCAAAAGCAAAATATTTATCAATTTTTTCAAGCATATCTTGAAAACACTTGATCTCCTCTTCATTGAGGAAACCATCTTCTCCAACCTTCAGTTGATGCAATGTCTCCTTAGTAAATTTATGCCCTATGTTCTTTGGATTCCTGAGTATAGGCTGTCGAGAAGCCTCCTTGATCATCCCATCTTTTCCTTCTGGTAGCGGTGTAGCCACTGGCCTCACTTTCTTTGCAACAATCTTGTATTTTGTCTCTACCTATGCTTCAACTACTTCACCTGAATTATCCTCAATATGCATAAGTGCTTCATATATACCTAACTCATCATACATGTCCATTGAATGGACCTTAACCACTTCAGTTCCGCTTTGTAACCTGTGTTGCTTGATTTCCTCAAGCTCTGACATAGTATCTACGTATGATACCTCTTCAAAGGTTCTTGAAATCACATCATGTGATTCAAGCACACCACATCCCTACAATTCACTTTGGATACCTAAAACATACTGTTTTTCCCACTTTGGCAAATCATTAAATTTTTTGAAAGATACCGAAGCTTTAGATGTTAACCCCAAAAACCCCGAAGAGAAATCTTCTCTTTGAGAGAACTTCTCCTCATTTGTACCACCATAGTCCCGCTTTATAATGGCACTCCAAGAAAATCTTGTGAAAACCTGTGTTCTCTACACTCCTTGTGTATCTTTGGCATTGGATGATCACGTAGACTATCCTTGTTCCTGGTATGTTCAACACATACAATCAAGAATTGAACAGCTTTCTTACCATCTCAGCTTCGGACCCTGGCATAGGCCGAGCCATCATCCAACACCTTGGTTTCCATTCGCACATCCGTAATGTATGGTTGCCTTAAAATTAATGGATAAGAGGAATGTTCGTGTATAAAGAAATTTTTCTCATCCCAGAAATCCCCTATAGTTACCTTAACATTGGCACATGCACCATAGAGGTCACCTGGAAGCATATTGGCAGCTCGAATCCACCAACCATGGTCCACATCAATAGGCCATTTCCTCTTTTTGTACAAGCTTTTTTCCATCAAATTGATCTCCGATCCATGATCTATTAGTGCTAAGACCGGTTCTTCAATGTTGCCAAGCTTTACAACAGTTTCAGTTGTTTCTCTTGCCCAATGAGTCCTTGAAAAGTGACTCCTTGGTATACTTTCATTGTGTTCATCTTCATTGAAATGAACATGCCTTACCTCTGGTACGGTTGGATTTGACACCACCACAGACCTCGACTCTTCTTCTTCTTCAAGATCAGCCAAATACTCTTCATAGTCATCCAAAATTGCTTCAATGTGGCGAACCGCCTGGCTCTTAACTGACTATGGCTCCTGTTCACTTGGTATCTGCCTCTTTCTTTTGATAATATCAATAATCTCTTCATGAAACTCAAGTTTGGCAATGCCCAAAATATCATCGAATGTGAGTTCCACTTTGCTATTCCGAATGCGTTCTTCAAAAAAATTCTTTAAATCTATAGCTAAATCAATGTCAGATTTAAGCTTATACGAGGGTCCCCTGGGTTTACCTTGCTTTTGTCCTTGGGTGCCTCTCCATCACCACTTCAGGAGCGGGCTTCGGAGTAGGACATTCTTATTTTTTGCTGTTGAATCTCGTTGTTCTTTTTGATGTCCTAGGAGCTTCTTCATCTCTTTTGCGCATTTCCTCCACCATAGCCTCATTAGCTTGAGACTTCGCAATGAATGCATACACCGAGAGGGAATCCACTGGATCAGTCCACCATGTAGTTTCTCGAATTAAATTCCCTACTTGTCGTAGCTTCCCATAAGTTACCCGCCCTGTTTTTGCTATCTTCAAAGCATAAGGCCATAATTGACCCTTAGTACCTACACCATCATCATCACCCTTTCCGCCGACTTGCAGCCCATATGTAGCTGCTTCCACAAGAGCAACATTATGCTGGATCTCTTCTACTATCTTTTTCATGCCGCCCCTACCGAAGTTCAAGCGGCGCATCTCACCTGTTGCCCTAAGGTGTATCTTCTTGTCCTTCTAGAACAACACGTTTTTTTTATAAGATTCGTCAGATTCATCACATTCTTTAACGTACTTGTGGTCTTCACTATCACACCACATGCATCGGTCCTAGTCTTTGCAAAGATGCTGTTGTCTAGGCTCAGAAGTAGACCCCTTTGCAGCTAGCCCTTCAAATTTTACAGCTTTACAATTCAAATTTGATTCTTGAATAACTTTCACCAATTCTGCAAGAACTGGCTCTTCCACTCTTGGTATTTTCGAGGTTGTTTTATCCTTAGGATCCTCTTCCACAACATCCATGATGTCAGCCACGATCAGCTTATCGACTCTCATTTGTCGTTTCACAATCATCTTTACTGCTGACTATCTTCCAATCGGATGTTAAGCCCAATTCTTCTGTTGAATCCTCCAGCAACTGCATTACACCTTCCACTATGGCTATGGGAGCTTCGGTTTCGAACAGCCTTAGGAGTTTTGATTTGTCTTACTATTGTGGCTCAGGTTTACGGCTTAAGGTTATAATGGCTAATGATTAGGGAAGTTTGGTTTTGAGAGCTTAGCTTTGAGAGCTTTAGGTTTGGCTTAAGGAGATTAAGGTTTAAGCTTGGCTAATGAGAGCGAGATTAGGTTTGTCTTAAGAAATTGAGCTTAATAAGATCAAGAGCTTTGTTTGGCTAGGCTTGGGTAATGAGATTAGAGCTTAGGAAATCTTGGCTTTTGAAAGCTTAATGAAAGCAAGCTTAGGCTTGGCTCATGAGCTTAAGATTAGGCTTAAGGATTAGAGAGCTTAGGAATATGGCTTAAGCAAGATTAAGAAATCAAGAGCTTTGCTCGCCCCTACAGAGAGAGCTCCAAGAAAGGGGGGAGAATTCCAAACACATGAGAGTGCTCAAGAGAGCCCCCTTCGCTTTATATCTTGCATGGCTTATTTTCTTGTTAAAAAAAGCCTACCCATTACCAACGTCGCTAATGGATACCTTCTCTATGATGTGGCAGTTGAGTCCCCGATCTGCACAGAATTTGAGGGCTTTTTGCTCGAACGAGGGCGCCTAGACCTACTAAGGGAATCATGTTTCACAATCGGGCTCGTATGAGCACCCTAGCGGCTTGTGCAAGCTCTCATCTCCTTCCTCGCTACCTACAGCGCCTCTGTTGCCCACCATGCCTTTCTTTCTTTCCTTTTCTTTCTACACTTAATAAAACCCTCTAATTGGGTGGGTGACCGGTCTCAATGGGCGGCCTTATTTCATGGCTTATGGGCGGCCTTATGAAGGGCACCAAATTTGGCACACATGCCGGCCAACTTCTTGCAAGGCACGACATCTTTACACAATATGCTTGATCAACAATACAATCCGTGAATTTAACTGCTCATATTGGCATCTCAATGCCATACACCTTCAAGATGCAAGCATAGGTGATTGCTTTGGCCTGAGAGCACTCCCTTCGCACTCGCTGAAAATAGCCCGAAGCTTGTTACCGTATCCGTGTTGGGCACTCCCCGCACTCATTGCATTACAAGAGACGTTGACGGGAGCAAAGTGAACCCCGAGCCCTGACGGCCTCTAAAACGTATGGGGCGGAATGGTGCGCCTCGAAATTGTCATGGTAAAGCGAACAGGGGGCAACACCTAGCTTTGAGCGGCTAGGACGCAAACCACGATGATATGAACACCGCAACCTTACACACGGGGGGAGAGAGAGAGAGAGAGAGAGAGAGAGAGAGAGAGAGAGAGAGAGAGAGAGAGAGAGAGAGAGAGAGAGAGATTTGCAAATGATGAAAACCTTTGGGGGTGTGAGGGAGAACTATTTGTGCAGTATTTACAAATGGCACGCCGTGGTGATAGAGAGGTAGGGAGAAAATATGGTGCAACTACTTGGTGCGCTCTCTAAGATGACACAAT
The DNA here is from genome assembly GCF_014529385.1 of Adiantum capillus-veneris. Classification (NCBI taxonomy): domain Eukaryota; kingdom Viridiplantae; phylum Streptophyta; class Polypodiopsida; order Polypodiales; family Pteridaceae; genus Adiantum; species Adiantum capillus-veneris. The sequence continues at coordinate 85,929,747 of NC_140950.1, forward strand.
GATGGTGAAGCTTTCTACCAAGAGCGTGTATATGTGTGTGTATCGACCATTGGAGTCGAGAGATGGACGTGGCTCCCTTCGTATGGTGAAATTCCCAAGGCAAACCCAACACACAAGCCCCCTCCCCATGATGGTGATAGTGTCAACTCTTCCCACTACACTCTACCAAGTGCTGGCTTCTCATGAACTGCCCCCCCCTCCCCAGATAGTGACTTCTTAGTGCCAATTTATAGGTGTTGGCTGTTTGGATTATGGTAATCCTGGTGTGATTAGGTTAAGCTTAATCGGGGAGACAAAGCAAGTGGTGGGCCAGGTGTGGTTGGCCCTTGCTTTGTTTTGGGAGGTTATTAAAAGATGAGAATCTCTAGGTGGGCCTTTGTGACCATCAGCTAGGGAGAGGAAATTTTACAATGGCTTGGGTGAAAACTAAAGAAATGATGAAAATAACCTATAAATTACTAGAATTGGCGTCGTGGTTGCGCGTTGTCGACAAATGGTGTGTTGCCGGTGCGTCGGTGTAGAGAGTACTTCTTTTCGGGGTCGGCCGGGGCATGCCTTCGGCACATTTCCTCTTTTTGTTGTTGGCGGCGCGTGCTTTGGGTTGTCCTTCTTTTTTGTTGTCATGGTAGTCGTGGAATCCTTCGTTTTTCCTTGTATTTATGTGCATATATGCGTGTGTGTGTGTGTGTGTGTGTGTGTGTGTATGTATGTGCATGTGGACGGATGTGTGTGTATATATATGTGTGGATGCGCATGCGAGTCTGGGAATGGGCTTGTATAATATATATTATATAAATAAATATATATATATATATTTTAGATCTTTTCCAGCTTTGTTGACGGTAGACTGCTACGTGAGGATGGGGTGGGGGTGTTGGACGGATACGCCACGACGGATGTCAGCACAGTGAGAACTCACCTAACAAGATTTGTCAGGTAAGGACAAAGCTCAACCCGCACGCACATGGAAGCAAGCATAGGGTTTCAACCTACACTCGACCGACTCCGAACTAATTCCTATAGAGGTCTCTACCCAATGTCTAAGTCACAGCCTTCGGGAGTGCATAAGAGGAAACTTCCAACAATTCTTTCTAGAGCCGAACACCCATCAAACAATCTCGAAACACCACAGAACTTGAAGGAGACCCTACTAACACCAATAGGTCGCTCTCCCTAAGGTCTATGAACCAAAACCCCAACCCATAACACTCGGTGCAAAATCACGTAGGATGTTTAGCCGAAATTTGTAGGTCTTCGTTTCCACAATCTAAAGTGCCTAATGTGTAGCTCTACTCAATGTGAACGCGTGGATATGATGCAATGCAAAATGGGACAACATATGCTCACCGAATCACCTGATGAATCTCGTGGATGGAGCTCACAAAACCGGACCGTACGTGCGCAATGTAGGTATCGGTCCGTAGCGCTCGTCGGGGGCAACACGATGCACTTCTCTGCACTTGATTCCGACCATCGGTACACATGTAGCGTCAAGATGAAGCTCAAACTCTCTCTCGTACACAGTACGCTCACTCACAGACTTCAAAAACTATTCTAAAAGGACAAATGTTTTTCATTAAGGTCAAAAAGTGGTATAAATGCCTTACAATTCTCAAACCCTAAAGTTCCAAATTAACCATCTACTCAATCTAAATGTCAAAACTGGATACAATCTCGAAACTTCTGTATGCCCCAATATTTACAAGGTGAAATGTCGAATTTTCTCAATATATGAATAATTAAAAAAAATGATAATCTGCCGAGCAGTCAATTTTCGTAGGATGTGTCCACCTTCTAACAGTCCTCCCCTCCTTGCTCATGTCATCCCCGACATGGCTGTTGAGCTGCTTCTTTATCTTATGGTTTCTCACATCTTGAGTAGCGACTCGTATCTTGCATGTAAATCCAGTAGTGTTGGGCCGAATATGTCGGTGATGATGGTGAAGAAGCCGGTGTAGAAAGCTTCTTCAAAGGACTAGAGGTGATAGGATGGCAAAAACATGATCCTTTGATACAATGCATTTATCACCTCCGTGAAAGGCTGACCCGGGACAGATCATATGCACATCTGTAAGTATCTTGAAAGAAGAAGATACTGTCTGTCACCTGGCCCGGTTTCAAAGTCTCGAAGACTGCCAGAAGGATTTTTCAGATCTTCCTCATCATTATGCAAGAAAGGTCATGCGAGCCAGTGAACAATTTGATGGCGCCCGCTAGGGTTTTCACCATGTATTGAACACTTATTCTCTCGCTGTCGTGCAGCGAGCCGCTCCCATGCTAAGAAAGATGCCAAGAAAGTGCACATCAAGTTTGTTTGAAGCTTACAAGATTAATGAACAGTGATTAGGGCCTGGAAACAGGCCAAGTTCAATGTTGAATGTATGTCAAATGCGGCTAAAGAGCCAAAACATGCCTTAATGATGCCAAAAATGAGTATTATTGAGGTGAGCATAACTGGGATATTATGATCTAGAACTCAAGTGCTTGAAGTCTTCTAACGGTTTGTCCTAACGGTTCATCGTGATAGGAGCTATGTTGAAGAAGTTATGGCAATTTAAAGTTTAAGTCGATTGCAGATCCGTCCCTGATTAGGCAACCGCAGCTGAGGTGACAGAATTGAAATGAATGCTTGGCAATACCTTGGCCGAGATGTATGCGATGCACGGTGCCCGAGTGTGATTCCCAAAGCCATAACCTTATAAAAGGCTAGGCCGCCCGCTTATGGTGAGGCCGCCGACATAAACTAAGGCCGCCCATTAAAAGGGGGTATGAACAAAAGAAAAGAAGGAAAAGAATGGCGTTCAACAGCGCGCAAGAAATCAGGGGAGTGAAAATGAGCTCTCAACGACTTGTACGAGCCTTGGATTGAGCCTGGTGAAGAAGCGAAAAATGCAGAACTCGGTAGCGTGCACAATTTTGATCCCACTTGCAGCAAATTTCGCGCTGGTCTATTTTTGCATTTCCACATCAGCAAGAGAGGGTTTTTACGCCTCCCTATCAATGACAACGCCATCATTGCTAAGGAAGGATGCATGCTATTAATAGAGGAGGTCTTTTTTGCATGCGTGAGTTGGGAAGAAAACGAGCAAGAGAAGAAGGGAGAGGTAGGGCATCAACGAACGAAGCAAAGAGGCAAGGAAGGCGTGCTCTCTCTCGCGAGCTTGGACAAGAAGGTGCTCCGGCTCGTCCTTGGCACACAAGCAAGGACTAGTTCTCTCTCTCGTATTGAAGGGCGAGGAAAATCTTGGTGAGAAGGAGTTCTCCCTCTCTCTCACTCACCAATTCAAGGCGAGCTCTCTCTCCCACTCTCTCGATCTCCGGCTCAAGCAAGGAGAGAGCAAACAAGGCTCGTAAGCAGTCTTTGAGAAAGAAAGCCAAGCTTCAGCATAGCAAGTAGGACAAGTTTTGAGAGCCCGGGGTGAGCCAACCTTGAAGGGAAATTGGAAAGTCCAGTGCTAAAGAAAAGCCAAGATAGTGTTCGAAGACAAGCCAATCAAATGGAACCGGCACATTAGGATTTTGTTTGTCGGGAGGAAACCTAATTTTATTTTCTTTCTTTTTATTGAATCGCGGAGTCGTGAACGGCTCGGATTATTCTGTAAGGGGAGTTTAAGCTCCTAAATCGTCATTAGTATAAATTAACGGTGTTGTTAACGACACTTCTTCATAATTGTGCATCAATTTCATCGGTGTTACCGGTTTCTGAGCAAGTTTTGTGCATCGACAGCATTACCAAGTGATTAAAAGCTGCTGTATTGTGCGATGCGGAAAATTTTTGCTCTCAATTTTTCCACAGCTAGCAGCCCGTTGCTGACCTGGCTCAAGTTTTGAACACTTATCCCCTGACACCTGGTGAACCCGACGCGAAATCGAGTCGGGGTGGGAAAATTGTTGAAGCTTATGTCTACACTACAAGAAGCAGCCATGCAGTAGATGATGCAACAGTTTCGATCATACATGCAATAGCAATAGGCTACTAAGCAGCAACATAATTTTCAAGAGCGGATTCGTAAAGCTCATCAAAATGTTACGAAAAAGCTACAACGGTTTGAGGGCCGAGATATTTCAAAATTTTGCAATTTATATGAGCAGTCTATGGAAGATAATGGTATTGAAGACTTGGATTCAGTGGAAGGATTTCATTTGATTGCAGTGCCAGAACTTAGGGCCCGGATTAAAGAAATTCAAGCGGCTCAAGGGACAAAGTGGCAGGATTTTAAGAAGGTGTTGCAAGAGGAATATTTTCTGGAGGATTCTCAATGGGTGACCAGGCAGAGTTTTACGAAGTGGGTGCAGAAGAAGGGTAAAAATTTATACGTATGAGAATTGTTGCGAGAGTTTGAAAAGAAGTTTGATCAATTATCGTCAGCAGAACAAAGTTCCTTGAAGGATTAAAAGGTGGAATTGTTTATTCAAGCTGCTGATCCGCGACTACAAAAGAATTTGGTGCAATTTTTGGAGGATCCGGCGGGAGAATTGGGATTGACATCAGATCTGAAAATAGCATCAGATTTTCTTGGGGTACCACAATAAAGCGGGACTATCGTGGTGCAAGTGAGGAGAAGTTCTCGCAGAGAGAAACCTTCTCTTTAGGATTTCTAGGGTTGACATGTGAGGGTTCAGTATCTTACAGGAAATTTAATGATTTAACTAAGTGGGAGAAACAATATGTTTCAGCATTCAAAGTGACTTGCAGGGATGTGGTGCTAGAACCAGGTCATGTGATTTCAGGAATCTTCGAAGTGATCTCTTATGTTGATACTATGTCAGAACTTGAGGATATCAAGCAGAACAGGTTAGAAAGTGGAACCGAAGTTGTTAAAGTGCACTCAATGGACATGTACGAAGAGCTGGACATATACAAGGAACTTATGCATATTGAGGATGACTTGGATAAAGAAGTTGAAGCACGGGTAGAGACGAAGTATAAGACAGTTGCAAAGAAAGTGAGACCTGTGGGCTACACCTCTACCAAAGGGAAGTGATGGATTAATTAAAGAAGCTTCTCGACAGCCTATGCTCAGAAATCCTAAGAACATTGGGCTCAAGTTTACTAAAGAGACATTGTAGCAGTAGCAACTGAAGGTGGGAGAAGATGGTTTTATTAACAACAAAGAGGAAATCAAGTGTTTTCAAGGTATGCTCGAAAAACATGGTAAGGCTTTTTCCTTTGAGCCAAGTGAGATTGGGTGTGTGGATCCAAGTGTTGTTGCACCTATGGTTATATTCACTGTTCCTCACATGCCATGGAGCTTACGTCCTATTCTAGTTCCTAAAGCTCACTTCCCAAAGCTTATCAATTTTCTTAATGAGAAGATACAAATGGGAATCTTGGAACCATCAAGTGCGCCATACTCTAACCGATGGTTCACTGTTCCAAAGAAAAATGGTACTTTAAGGTTTATATAGGATATGCAACCTGTTAACAAGGTAACAATCCGCAATGTGGGTACTTGCCCAATTTTGGATGAATTTGCTGAGGCTTTTGCAGGAAGGTCAATTTACTCTATGGGTGATCTTAATCTTGGATATGATCAATTTTAGTTAGCTTTCGAGAGTAGGGATCTTACTACGATGCGTACACCTCTCGGATTGGTAAGGATGTGCACTCTGCCACAGGGTGCTAATAATTCTGTAGCTCATATGATGAACGGCATGAATAAGGTATTAAGGGACTTTATCCCACATGTTACTATGCCTTTCATTGATGATGTACCGATTAAGGGATGTGAGGAAAGCTCAAAAGATGAGGTAAAAGATCAGAGGGGGTGCCGACAGTTTGTTGCTCAACATATTGCTGATTGTGATGCTATTTTATCTAGGCTTGAAGAAGTTAACTTAACACTTTCAGGGCAAAAATCAACTTTTGGTGCCAAAGAGGTTCTAATTGTAGGGCACATGTGCAGTCGAGAAGGTAGAAGGCCAAGTCTGGCTAAAGTCGAAGCTATTCAAAAGATGAAGGAAACGTGCTCTTCGGTTACTGAAGTTCGTCGATTTCAGGGTGCATGTGTTTTCTATCTTATTTGGCTGCCACATTTTGCTCATGTTGTAGAAGTGCTTTATCAACTGCTGAGAAAAGGTGAAAGATTTTTTTGGGAAGAAGTTCATACACAGACTATCAAGAATTTAAAGAAGATGCTTCTTGAGGCTCTGACCTTGAGGAAAGTCGACTACAAATGTGGAAGGCCCGTAATTTTAACAGTTGACACTAGCCCGACAGGTATTGGATGGGCTATAGGTCAAGATGATTAAGAAGGTAACAGGTATGCGGTTCGATTTGGAGCAAAAGTGCTCAATGCTCGCCAAAGAGGCTACCCACAGGTTAAGAGATAACTTTGGGGCGTTGCTACTGCTCTAAGGTCTGATAAAGAACACTTCATTGGAGCTTTAGTCGTGGTAGAGACAGATTTCTTGCCACTGATAGGGATGATTTCAAATTGCTCTACTCCGGATATGGCTATGCTACGATGGATAGCCTATATTAAGTCTCTTAATCTTGAATTTTGTCATATTGCAGGTAGAGATAATCCTGTTGCAGATATGTTATCAAGAGCTAGATTTGAAGATGAAGAAGAGATGCTGACCACAAGTGATGATGTTGGCTTGAAGTTCTATTCGTCTTCTTATCTGCATGCAAATTTTGGAAATATTGCTCATGCTTTTGAGGTATTTTCTAAAGAGTTCTATGAAGGAGAATGGCTTTTGATTGGTCGCTACCTTAGCACTCTTACTAAGCATGAAGAGTGGATGGATCAAGAGTACAAAAAGATAAGGAAGAAAGCTTACGGCTATTTTTTGAAGGATGGGCATTTATGGAAGCAGCCAAAACGCTCTAAAGGAGTACCGCAGTGGATTGTTTGTGATAAAGCGACTCAACAGCAGGTTATCAAAGAGTTTCATGAAAGTTTATGGGCTGGACATAGAGGGGTCTGGGCAACTTTTGTCAAGATTAAGGATCATTACTGGTGGAAAGGTATGTATAAAGATGTGGCTCAGTTTGTGGAGACATGCCTAATATGCCAACAGTATTCTAATGTACGACATCGAGATGGATTGCATCCCACCTATCCACTGGCTATGCACTACAAGTGGGTGGTGGACCTGATTACCATGCCAGTAGGTGTCTGGCAAATGCGGTATATAGTTCTTGCCAGAGAGGATCTTACTAATCAGGTGGAAGGCAGAGCTTTGCGTACCAAGGCTACGAGTTCCGTATGCAAGTTCTTGCTTGAGGATGTTATTTCCAGGTATGGATGTGTTGGTAGAATTACTGCTGATAGAGGAGAGATTGATGCAGATGAAGCTCGGGATTTCTTTGCTCGCTTGGGCATGAAATTGGCTCTCACTATGGCATACAATCCATAGGGTAATGGCAAAAGTGGAAGAGGGCATCTGTCTATTGTTAAAGCTTTAGCAAAGCCATGCCAGGGACATATTGGTGATTGGCCTAAACTCTTACCATTTGCTTTATGAGCTCATCAAACTACACATAGTTCTGTTACAGGTTTTATGCCAGTTGAGCTAATGTACGGGCAAAAACCCATTATGCCTACAGAGGAAGCGGTTATCTCTTGGACCATAATGCCATGGAAAGAAGGTATGTCTACAAAAGATCTGCTTGCATTGCGCATACACCAACTTGAGAGACGTCAAGAAGATATTGAACAGGCTAAAGTAATGCTTAAGGAAGCAAGGTTGAAGAACAAAGCAACGTTTGATGGTAAGCACAAACTACGACCTCGTGCTATTAAAGATGGGGATTGGGTCCTTGTACATGACAGTATCCTGGAGAACCAGTACACTGCTATACGAAAGATGGTTAAACAGTGGTTCGGTCCATATTTAGTACTTCATGTTTATGATAATGCGACCTACATGTTATGCGAGCTTGATGGCACTGAGCTCAAGGTGCCGATTGCAGGGAAAAGAGTTAAGTTGTTTAAGCAACGAGATAGTGAGATTAATATTGGAGACTTCAATAGAGATCAACCTCCTAAAGACAACGTTATGTATGCATTAGACGATGAGTCTGATGATGCTCTTGATGATGCTTTATAAGTGCGGTTGGCACAGACCGGAGGCTGTGTAGGTTCAGAGGGGGTGGATGTTGTGCAGCTCTGCTCCCATGCTAAGAAAGATGCCAAGAAAATGCACATCAAGTTTGTTTGAAGCTTACAAGATTAATGAACAGTGATTAGGGCCTGGTAACAGGCCAAGTTCAATGCTGAATGTACGTCAAATGCGGCTGAAAGAGACAAAACATGCCTTAATGATGCCAAAAAATGAGTATTCTTGAGGTGAGAATAAGTGGGAGATTATGATCTAGAACTGAAGTGCTTGAAGTTCTCTAGCGGCCTGTCTCTACGGCTCAATCGATAGGAGCTATGTTGAAGAAGTTATGGTAGTTTAAAGTTTAAGTCGATTGCAGATCCATACCGGATTGGGCAACCGCAGTTGAGGTGACAGAATTGAAATGAATGCACGGGCCTGAAGAGCTCACTTTGTGGAGCGCGTCGGTCTTTTCAGATTAGCGACGATCAGAGTTCCGGTTGCCAAGTTATTGGTCGTTAAATATTCCCTGGGGGCCGGTTCTGTACCAATCTGGTCGGGCTTGGTTAGAGTGCTAACTAGAAATTTTTGAGCTTTATCCAGGTTTTGGAATGCAATGATTACTGGGAAAAGTCAACGTGGCTACGGCATGCTGGAGAAAAATGAGGTGCCAAGCATTGCCTTGGCCGACATTTATGCCAATTGTGGTGCCCTTACAATGGCTATGGCCGCCCAATAGAGAAAAATAATGTGCTTGGCATTGCTTTAGTCAGTATGTATGCCGATCTTAGAAACCTAGATTGTGCATGTCTGGTCTTCAAGAAACTTATGCACCGACGAGATGTTGTCAGTTGGATACAAGCTTACATGGAGCATGGATATTCCTTTGAGGCAGTCGGTATGTATGCAAAAAGGGGTGTACTGAAGATGTTATGCTTGGCAATACCTTGGCCGAGATGTATGCCATGCGCGCTTCCCGAGTGTGATGCCCAAAGCCATAACCTTATATAAGGCTAGGCCGCCTGCTTATGGCGAGGCCGCCCATTAAAAGGGGGTATGAACAAAAGAAAAGAAGGAAAAGAATGGCGTTCAACAGTGCGCAGGAAAGCAGGGGAGGGTAAATGAGCTCGAGGAGGCTTGTATGAGCCTTGGATGACCCTTGTGAAGAAGCAAAAAATGCAGAACTCGAGAGCGTGCACAATTTTGATCCCAGTTGTTTGCAACAAATTTCACGCTGGTCGATTTTCGCGTTGCCACGTCAGTAGGAGAGGGTTTTTATGCCTCCCTAGCAACGACGGCGCCGTTGTTGCTAAGGGAGGATGCATGCTATTAATAGAGGAGGTCTTTTTTGCATGCGTGAGTTGGGAAGAAAACGAGCAAGAGAAGAAGGGAGAGGTAGGGCATCAAGGAAGGAAGCAAAGAGGCAAGGAAGGCATGCTCTCTCTTGCGAGCTTGGACAAGAAGGTGCTTGGGCTCGTCTTTGGCACACAAGAAAGGACTAGTTCTCTCTCTCTCTCTCTCTCTCTCTCTCTCTCTCTCTCTCTCTCTCTCTCTCTCTCTCTCTCTCTCTCTCTCTCTCTCTCTCTCTCTCTCTCTCTCTCGTATTGAAGGGCAAGGAAAATCTTGGCAAGAACGAGTTCTCCCTCTCTATCACTCACCAATTCAAGGCAAGCTCTCTCTCCCTCTCTCTCGATCTCCGGCTCAAGCAAGAAGAGGGCAAACAAGGCTCGTTAGCAGTCTTTGAGAAAGAAAGCCAAGCTTCGGCATAGCAAGCAGGACAAGTTTTGGGAGCCCGGGGTAAGCCGACCGTGAAGGGAAATTGGAAAGTCCAATGCTAAAGAAAAGCCAAGATAGTGTTCGAAGACAAGTCAATCAAATGGAACCGGCACATTAGGATTTTGTTCGTCGCCAGGCAACCTAATTTTATTTTCTTTCTTTTTACTGAATCGCGGAGCCGTTAATGGCCCGGAGTATTCTGTACGGGGAGTTTAAGCTCCGAAATCGTCATTAGAATAAACGGTGTTGTTAATGACACTTCTTTATAATTGTGCATCAATTTCGTCGGTGTTACCGGTTTCTGAGCAAGTTTTGTGCGTCGACAGCATTACCAAGTGATTAGAAGCTGTTGTATTGTGCGGTGCGGCAAATTTTTGCTCTCAATTTTTCCACAGCTAGCAACCCACCGGTGCTGACCTGGCTCAAGTTTCGAACACTTATCCCCCGACATCGCCTGACTTCAAGCCTGGCAGCTTCAAATAGTTTAGCCAAGTGGGTTGGCTTCTTTGTAGTAGCTCCTGGGTCCGCATCCTTGGTAGAGGGCAGAAGCTTAGGTTATCTCTGATGATTTTGGGTGCCTCTACCAAATGGATTAGGTATTGTGGATACTTCGTCAGCCATGCCTCTCTCCACCTGGGCTGGGAGTCGACAATAAACTTTACCCCTTCAGGCTTGGAGATATCTGCTATGTAGAGTGGCATTGTTGGCTCTTCTCTCATTCTCTTGTTGATTGTGGCGGCTTCGTACTTTAGCAAAGGATATGGGAGAGAGGGCTGTAGCCATTCATGCCGAAGGTTGCTGGCATATATCTTTTGAATGGTCATGGATTTAAAAACCCTCTACTCCCATTCCAAAGCTTCCTTAGCCATTTCTCTGATTTCTGCTTCTATGGCCTTGCGCAGCTTCTCTTCCTCTTTTTTTGTCAGATCTTGTGGCTCTTGAGAGGGTCCTACTAGGATTTCCTCTTGCATGGGTGTGTCCACAGGATCTGCCACATTCTCTAGGTCTATGCCTTCCATGGCTGCTAGCCCTGTGCTTGCCTGCTGGCCTCTCAACTCTTCTATCTGCTTTTGGAGTGTCTGTTTCTCTGCTTCATCTTGTTCCCCCATGCTCACGAGGAGGTCGTTCAACTCGGCGTTTATCTTCTCCGCCTCGTCCAGCTTTCTCTTGAATTTTCTAGCTCATCTTGCATTGCCTTCTCCTCTTCTTCCAGGCGTGTTTGCATAACCACCGACCTCTCTTCCATCATCAACCTTTGCTTCTTCTATAAGGTCAACTCTTTCTAGAGCTCTTTCATATGTTCTTCATAGATCTGGCTCTCTGTAGTGGTGTGAGTCGAGCTAGTAGCTCTGACTCTGGCAGGAGATGACCGTAGCCGCTGGATGGTTTGATCTTTAACTTGAAGCTGGTCCTTGAGCTCAACGACCTCATCCTGGCTAGCCTCCTGATCTATTTCTTCCTTCTCCTTGGCATTCCACATTGCTTCAACTTCCTTGGACTCCTCAGCAAGTTGTAGGGTTAGGTTATCTCTTTCCCTCTCTGCATCTGTCAATGACTTGCTGAGTTGTCTATAATCCTCTTTGGCTCCTTGCACTCTTTGAGCTGCTTCATGATTTTCTCTTTCCATTTCCTGGCATCTTTGCAATGCCTTTGCCAGACGGGCTTGTAGCTCTGTTTCTCTCTCTATCTGCCTTTGGCTTTGTTTTTGTAAAGTGTTGACTTCAAGCTTTATCTGCACTTCAGTGGATTTGAGAGTTGCCATTTCACTTTCTAAGGCCATTGATTGTGCTCTTAGCCCGGTTAGCTTGATCATCACCACATCCCAATGATTGGTGGGTGGATGTGGGTCCACTATATCAGTGGCCATTTCTTTAATCTCCACTAACCGCAGGCTCTGCATTTGCTATTTGGGCCCCATGCTTGCCAAGTCAAATGTGACTGTGGGGGAAGCCTCTTCTTTTGTATATCTAGCAGCTATTAGGTCTCAGAAATGTGTTATATCTTGCTTCATTTGGCTCTGGCTAATCACTTTTAGGCTTAGCCTCTTCCTTTGGTTCTTGCTCTTGGCTTTGTTCTTGCTTTGACTCTTCTTGGTCTTCCGGTTTGTCCTTCTCCTCTTTCTCTTCTTGTGGAGGGCTACGAGGAGGTGGTGAGGGTAGTGGGCTGGACTCAGGGATGGACGGTGGAGTTGTCAGATTTTTCTTGAAATCTCTGTCCGCCTTTGTCTTCCTTTCTCTGTCTTGGCTTTCCTGCTCCTCTAGAAATTTTCATCGGACTTGCTCCACTTCTGCTTCTGTAAATGGTACATGTGGGATATTTTCCGCTGTGGCATCCAGAATCTCAAAATTCTTAATATAGTCGTCGAATCTGTCTATGTGCACCCTCCGAGATGATCCCGACATTGCTTCTAGAGACGGCTTCCATAGCTCATTCAAATCTCCCTTGAGGGCTCTTTCGGCCCTGAAACTTTCCATCAGCCGCTCTAGCCGTGCTGCTTTCTGTGATTTCGTCTCTTTTACTTGCACTTGGACAGATTCCTTCTTTCCCTTCTTCAGCTCAGGCTGCTCTTCTTGCACGGTTTCTAACCGGCGTTTCAAACGCATTGCCACCCTTGGTGTTTTGGGATGTTCGTCTTCCTTATCTTCCTAGAGCCTCAGCCAGTCGTTCTATGATGGAGGGTCAGGCCATCTCCCCTTGGCATGCAATGCTCCATAAATCACCTTCGTGATTAGCTCACTCGACACGATGTATGTGGGGTTGTTGTTGCCCATCTTCACCAGATTATCATGTATAAAAGCTACATAATTGATTACCTTCAGCTTGCTCTTCTGCATTGCCCAGGTGAATGTTGTGGCAATTGCTGCAGGCGGCATTCTGTACTTTTGTGGCCGCTTTGTACACATATGGAAATATTGATTGTACAGCTGACTCATGATTGCCACTTTAGGGTTGGCAATGTCTTCAAAGGTGTAGTTGGATTTCTTTTCTGTGTACACCTTTACTTCGTCTCTTCTTTTAATTACACTATCCCCTTTGTTTGAGAGGTCTAGTGCAGCTGCCACCACTCTCTCCGTGATTATAATCTCCGTGTCTGGCTTGCCCTGCAGATCTGTAACCCGGGCCACTCTATCTTCTTTGATTGTCGTCACAAATTCCCATACTCTTTTTATGTCAATACCTACCGGCACAGCTTCAAAATAATTGTGGAGATCAATCTTTTCCACGTACTCTGCCATCTCGCTTCTGACGAACTCATTGAGCTCCCACGGTAGCATTGGTAGCTCTATCACATTTCCTTCCGTGTCTTTGAACACTCCTTGGTAAATCTTTAGATCATTTGACTCTAACAGATCTTCTTAGATCCATGTGCTGGTTGGCTTTAGAGTTTCTTCTGGTATGACGAAGGGATCTACTTCTTTTAAATAATCCTTTATGGTCATCCTTTTCTTATTTTCCGGTGACTTTGCGGTGGCTGCCATAGATCCTGTTGCACTTAGTAGTCCGAAGTTAGCGTTTTCCCCATATTAGCTAAGAAACGGAGTTTTAACTATCCAAATTGTCAGGACAAGGGTCCTACGGGGCAAGGCCCAACCTAGGGGGTCAGGGACCTAGGCCAAGGGCCGGCTGGACCAATGCGAACTGGGGATCCACTTAGGGCAAGTGCTAGGAGCTAGCCTATATAAGGGGCGGTAGGGAGGAGGATCATAGGTTGAGTTACCCTAAGCCTTATATTGGTATCAGAGCTCAGGGGAAGGGGGGAGCTATGGAGGAGGAGGAAGCCAAGCATGGAGGATTGCATGATCGTTCTCTCTCTCTCTCTCTCTCTCTCTCTCTCTCTCTCTCTCTCTCTCTCTCTCTCTCTCTCTCTCTCTCTCTCTCTCTCTCTCTCTCTCTCTCTCTCTCTCTCCCTCTCTCCCTCTCTGTGTGGGCGGGTCTGGAACAAGCAAGGCGGGCTTGACAACGCAGATAATCCCATGGGAATCACGACTTCCATAGGAGGGAACCTCAGGGTCGAGAGCTATGGGAGCGACCGCTTGCAGGGGAAAAGGATCTCGGCATGAACCGCCGCTTGTAGGCTCAAGAAGAGCGGTGGAGATGAGCACCATATGGAGCAAGAGGGAGCTTGTCGGGTGCGTGCAGGGCTGCTGAGGAAAAATCGTTTCCTGCTTGTGCTCAACTGGATAGCGCACATGACGCCATGAGCGAACCTTCTCTGACGGCGTTGTCTGTGTTTAGCCATCACTGGGGTTTACATGGGAACTGCATGGGCATCCTAAGGGTACCCTAAATCCAGTTAAGCGGCGTATCCCACCTCGGTAGCAGTCAAGGTAGGATACAAGGAAAGCATGCAAGGTACCGGCATGGACAGAAAGGTAAAATGCATGGTGTCGCAGAGCATGCAAAAAATATTTAGGTACTAGCATGGACCGAAAGGCCTCGAACCATGCTATTGGCTACGCCGATTTTCTTGAACACCCTGGCCATGTGATCGACATGGCAAGATGATTCGCTTCATTACTGAGGTATGCAGTTATATTTGGCTTTGTTTGAATTTTGCGGCATGGTTATGGCATGTAAAGGATATACGCACTGCCATGGTTGTTTTTCCATAATTTTGAAATTATGGCACTCACGACACAAGCAACGCTTGTGATCATTACCATAATCATGTGTTTACAAATATCATGGAGATGGGCAGGGTCTTGGATTGCATCGATGAATGACACCATTTGTCTACTAGTACATGTAGCTCAGGCATGGCCTTTGCCTGTAACTCAAGCAAGGCCGATCAATAATCTGATTCTACGAAGCTGGCATTCAGAAATGGTACCTAAATTCCGTGTCGGCAAGAGACATTCCATGGGATTCATTGGTGCTATCTAGAAGAGGAGGAGCAAGGATTTCAGAAGCATGGCTCCATGCATTGGATGCATAATCCCTTCTAGGTGTTGTAGCTTACCAGGGAGCACGTCTCCATATATGACTACTCATGATAACGGCTTGAATACCTGGACATGCAAAGCATCTTTCATAGTCCTAATTGTTAACTACATGGTGGTTAAGGCTTGAAGCATATTGTTGAGGTATGCTATGCATGACCTAATGCCAAGGTATGACTTCTTGTTTTAGTAAATCATGTTTTTTAAGATATATAAACAATAGTCTGTACGACATAACCTTTCATAGTTGCTGACATGTACGACATGTTATGCACTTACTTTGATCTTGGAGTACATGCCACTATTTTACGATGATGCGACCTAGACGGTGAGCATGTTGGGCAACATGTAAAACATGTAACAATAGCTTGTCTACATGTCACTAGGCTATGATTCTATGTCTACAAGTGTAATACGACATCACGTCTATGGATTACATTATCCTACAAGGATTACAAACATATTTTATGTTGCTTGAGTCGATATGACAAGCTCTCTCAAGGAGATTCAAGAATGCATGGCATGTTATATTGGAAGCACTTGTAGTGACTTACGGTGCAATGATGGTTGTTGCTCATGGTAAAGTCACCTAGTGCTTGAGACTATCCTACTTGCACCTATCCATTTTTATTATGTATGTATACGATGGTTAGGAAGCAATGACTTTCATGTCGTGGTATGCTTCTCAGTTATCAAATCGGAGTCATACACAAGAGGTTTATGAGCTGATTGCACATCCTACGAGGTTTGTGAGCAGCTTACGTTCTTTTATCTATCCAGAGTACTTTGAACTTACTGCCATGGATTCCATGTCTTTGTGCACATATGCACACTCCCAGTTGTGAGGTCTTATGAAGACTACAAGTAGTTTCTGGCATGTAAAGTATGTTCCGTTTGTATCTACGAGCCATAAACTATGAATTAAAGCATACTCTTCATCACAAGGTGGTTAGAGTGGTCACACAAGGTGTATGCTCTATTGAAGTACTAGTAGACCATCGTATGTAACATGTTGCTTGGGATTTTCTTGCTTGCATGAATTGGTATCCCTCCACTCGCATGACAAGGCATACTCTATGAATTGGGCATGACCTTGTATGTTGAATAAGGGTACATGTTTTTTGATGCATGAAGATGCTGGCTCCATGGTGATTGCATCTATTATGGTTTGCTTGCTCCAGATCTACATGACACACTGCTACGAGCCTGTGTTAGAGATTTCAACAGGGAATATGCAAGGCATAATTCCAGTGGTTGTCCATTTGAGACTTTTTGATACTTTGGTGAGACACGGTTTACCCTTTGTGTGGGAAAAAAGAGTTGTGTTCAACTCTCTTGTCTTCGAGATAACCTCTCATCAAGAAAAATATGTATGCTATGTATACACCACATCTAAGGCATGTGGCGAGTTGTACGATGCGACAATAGAGCTGCTTAAGTTGTTGTTATTTCTTGACTTGTGCAAGACACAACTAGGATTTTGTAAGCAAGGCTTGTCCAACTTCAAGCTAGGCTAGGAGCCATGAACTTCTCTTGTGAACATCTAGTTGTTTCACTACAATGTTGGGATTTCAAGAATGTCTACCACGTTACAAGTGTAGTATACACTTGAGATGTTTTGTCCTTACATGCAAGGCATGATGATCAGTTTCAGCAGATGGATGACACTTTGTCTTGGTGGTTCTTTTACCATAGTTTTGACTATGAGTTACACTGTGGTACGTCGCTTGGATACGAGTCTCATGCCTATGAGTCATTCGTGTTTTCTTGTGAGGTGTTTCTCTTCTCAATGCCTCAGAGATAGTGTCCTTTTTCTACAAGATAGATAAAGGCGAGTACGACGCTTCATTAAGATTGTTTTTATGTGTAAACAAACTATAAAACTTACCACTCTCTTGTAGGTAGTCCTAGTCGGGAGAGAAAGGTCACGACATCTTGTCGATAGCATTCTATAGCCTCAAGTGGTTATGATGCTTTGTAGTCACGGTACCACTGTTTTGGGGTAAGACCTGGCCGGTGATTGTTACATCACCCCATAGGCATTAAGGATCACAGTTTGGTCTGCATTAAGGATCACAGTTGATCTCTCCAAGGAAAGAAGTCTGTAATCTACCACACACGGTAGCGGATGGACACACTTTTCAAGTTGATTCCAATCATTCTGTACACGGTTGACTATGTTGGTTACCGTTATCTTCTAGCTGAGCAGTTTCTACAAAGAGGCTTACCAAGGGGTTTGACTACATAGATTCGAATCCAAGGGCTTGGATTGCAAAGGCAACACCCAGGGTTCCTAGTGCAATGCTATTTGTTGTTTTAGGTAGGGTACGTCCTCCTCTACATTTGAATACAGGCAAGTGTACATTACGTTCAAATCTCCAAGTACGCATCTATTGATTTGGTGCTATTCCATTTTTAGTATTCTTTGCTTGGTTTTTCAATACATCTAAGTACGCTTGAATGTTACAAAGCAATGCCAAGGTCATGTCGGCACAAAGTATTTTGGGCCAAGTGTCCAATCTATCTTTCTGTCTTATGCTGTTACAAACCTACTCGTAGGGTTCAATTTGGCACATGTTGTCACATGGGATACGACATGGTCTAGGAACTCCAGGAGTTTGATTTAGCCAGTGTGGAGCAAGGCTAATGAGGGTCCCTCTCACTCCCGTCGTAAAGTGTTTGCAATTACCTCCACACACAAGTACATCTTGTACATGAAGGATGTTCTTTTCTTCACATCCTTACATGAGACATATTCCACATGTGGAGAATATGAGTCTCTAGATTGACACTGGCGCCATTATTTCAATTATGTGTCATGACAAAGTCCCTAGGTGCTGGTCACATCTATTTTCTAGACCATTTTTAGCACGACGTATCAGGAGCAATTTCGTGGCCAGAAATTGTCGGATACTTAGAATGACTTGTTAAGGTACAAGTACTACTAAACAACATTACAGATGGCTGTTTATACATATAGCAAGGCTATAAATTGTTAATGAAAAAGTTTCATTGTCTGTACCTAGAAGTGATCAATGTTTCACCTTCTATTGTGATTCAGACGTTTCAGCAAGGTTTGCAAAAGATTGTAGCTAAAAGTATTTAGTTTCTTTTCAGAACTATTTACATTCCTTTTAAATGCATGCTAGGTGCATCACATTTTCCATAAGTATTGGCAAGGATCATTGTGGATATACAGGTTTGGGTTAGTCTTTGCTAAATGCATGCACACTAGGTGTTATGGTCCCTAGTGTTTAGCAAAGGCTGATTTGGAACGGCATGCATATTCCACAGGCTGTTGCTTATGAAGCATTTTGCACTCTATGTGCACTATCTCTATGAGATTACTTTTTGATCCACTAATCACCAATAGAGTTCATGGCTTGGTTTGGGCGTTTGTGGATTTTTTCAAGTTAACCACGATGGTTATTTCAGACATTGTTGATTCTTCACCAATGTTAAACACTACTATGATTCCCCGTTTACCAATCATCTGGGACGACTGTCTGTAAACCTCGAGGAAAACACACCTCAGTATTGTCAGTTATCCAAGGGGATAGGAAGATTACAAAAATTAATCTTGTGCTAAAGGATCTGCTAAGATCATATGTTAGCTCAACGCATTTCTGAATAGATGATTTTCTCCCTATTCTAGAATTTGCTTAAGTACGATTTTCGACTTTGAACACCTCTTGTGGTGGGGTTGGAGATTGTCTCAATACATTCATATGTAAAGGACTTACTAGGCATGCTGACAAAGTATGTTGGCAAGTAACCTTCATTAGGGATGAGCATGTAGTTCTTTGTGTTCCAAACTATTCAGAATTGTAACATGAGGACATTCCCTATCTACGGACTTTTCAAGATACTCAGGTGAGTAGGAAATCTGGCTCACAACTGCATGGATAGTTACGCCAAAGTTCCCTTGCATTATTCTAGTACCTTTAGAAGATCTGAAAACTGGTTATGCCTTTGGACAACTCTTAGTTGTGGTTACTCCTTTACAGCACTCAAGTGAGTCATAAATGGAGTTACCATTTTAGACCCAAGTGGTTGCAAACGGACAAGAATGTTGAAAATCAATATGTTGCTATTGGTTTCATTGAACCTCCTCACTGCACCAATTATCAGTCATACAGACAACTGGCTCACTTATGGGATGCTAGTAAAGAAAACATCAGTATTCTTAAGAAGATATTACTACTTGTGTTTTCGAGGACGAAAACTCTTTCTTAAGGGGGGAGTAATGTCAGGACAAGGGTCCTACGGGGCAAGGCCCAACCTAGGGGGTCAGGGACCTAGGCCAAGGGCCGCGGCTGGACCAGTGCGGACTGGGGATCCGCTTAGAGCAAGTGCTAGGAGCTAGCCTATATAAGGGGCGGTAGGGAGGAGGATCCTAGGTTCAGTTACCCTAGGCCTTATACAAATGACTTGAAAAATCAAAATAAAACTTAAAAGGAACTTGAGAAACTGTGCATGTGCTCACAACGCATTTCTGGCAAAAATTTATCATCTAGACATCCTACACGTAGGATGTCTTTTTCATCAGAATTTGGTGATACTTGACATGCTGGTGGTCCTTTGCTTGTACAACATAGCTATGTGCTTGGAATTGGATTTGGGCATCAAAAAGTGGATTTTTGGGAAGATTCTGGCTTTAGGTCACAAATTGGGTAGAATGTCCATAACAAGTAGTAAATGATATCCAAATGGGTTGAAAATTGATATATGGGCTCCTTGCACCATGGTAAGGCTCCCATGATGTCATTCTTTGCACAGAAGTTCAAAAACATGCTAGAGACATCCTACGCGTAGGATGTCTATTTCATCAAAATGGCTTGAGATTTGTTCTGTGGTTAGCTCTTGGCCTGTGGAACATGGCCATCCTCTTGGATTTTGATTTGGACAAGAATTGATGTTGGTAAGACCCCGTGCAGTGTTTTTGGGCTCAAAAAGTGTATCTTGAAGGTGTTGGGGGTCAAAAATGATTAGAATGGCTTCAAACTTGATATATGAGCTCTTGAAGATGATAAGAAAAGATCTCGAATGTAAAAATACCCTCTGTAGGCCAAAAATGTCAAATAGACACGCGTAGGATGTCTCTTGATGATTTTTTCATGGAAATTGTCACTAGTGCCTACCCTTAGTCCCCCTGAGTCCCTTTTAAGCCTAATTTCAACAAAAAAATCAAATGGAGAGAAAATAACTCCCTATGTGGATTTCAAAGCCTCCGAACCGTTTCTTGACTTTTGGAGTGCTTTTCAGCGATGAAATTTCTTCATGTTGGTCTCCTTTGCTTCCCGATCCCTTGGGGATGCTTACCGTATGGTTTTTGTCGACTTTGGCTTCACTAGAGCTCCATTTGGAAATTTGTCACCCTAGAAGCACCTGTGGTTGCGTTTACATGCCTTCGATGACTTGTGGCGGTCTACCACCATAGGAATTGGTTGTTGATGGTCTAGGAAAGTCGCTCGTGAAGTTTGGTGGCAAACAGACATGCGGTTTGGCCGCGAGAGTTATTTGACACTTTGTGTGTCTGATGCCGTTCTGAAGTTTAGTGCCGC
Organism: Adiantum capillus-veneris; assembly: GCF_014529385.1. Lineage (NCBI taxonomy): Eukaryota > Viridiplantae > Streptophyta > Polypodiopsida > Polypodiales > Pteridaceae > Adiantum > Adiantum capillus-veneris. The sequence goes on from NC_140950.1 coordinate 85,950,076, forward strand.
TTCGGGTCACCTTTTGGTCATGTGGGCTTCATAGACTTGTCGAGCATGTCGAGATGCTCCTACCCATGAATTTTGGTATCATTTGGGAGCCTTTCCGCCGATTTTCCATTTGGTGGTCTTGTTGGAATTAGGGTTGTAGAGAAACACACACAGCTTGGAGAAGACGAAGGAAGCTCAAGGCACACAATAGAGAGTGTGTTACTTAGTGTGCAATGGAAAGATAGATAGCCCTAGAGTGATGGGTGTATATACAATGCACGGGGGGAAAAAACTCCTAAAGAGGGAAAAAATGCCCCGGCGGTCCTAGTGTGTTCACACACATCACTACCACATGTATATGGTAACAAATCCCCCCTGGAGTGATGCGGTGAACGAGATCTGGCACATGAGTAAAGGGAAGTGCCATGCCCAGAGGACAAGATCAGTCCACAAAGGGGAGTAAGCCCAAAGCTTTGCGGAAAGCTTCAAGCTTCTCACGAGACAATGCCTTTGTGAAAATATCTGCAAGGTTGTCCTGTGTTGGCACATAAGCCAAGTTGATCTCTCTTGCTGAGAGCCTCTCCCTGACATAGTGGTAATGCACCTCAATGTTCTTTGTGCGAGCATGAAAAACTGGGTTGCTCGTAACTGCCAATGCGCTCTGACTGTCAGTGTAGATAGTGTTGGCAGTGTCCTGTCCAACACCCAAGTCAGCCATAAGGCGTCTGAGCCATACACACTCAACCGTAGCTGTGAAGACTGCCCTGTACTCAGTCTCACAACTCAAAGTGGCCACAGTAGGTTGCTTCTTGCTCAACCATGATATACATGAACTGCCAAGCATGAAACAAAAACCACTTGTGGACACTCACGTGTTAAAACAACCAGCCCAATCTGAGTCCGAAAAAGCATGTAAGTCTGGCGGCAATGATCCCCCTTTGGGATAAAACAAGACAAGATGTAAAGTGCCACTAAGGTAGCGGAAAATCCTCTTGGCAGCCTGCCAATGCTTAGACCCTGGGCTATGCATAAATCTGCTGACCTGCGAGACTGCAAACTGAATATCTGGCCTCGTGTTGCATACATAAATGAGGCAGCCAACAGCAGTTTGGTAAAGAGTGACATCAGCAGGATCGCCAGCATCATGTAGACTCAACTTCAAACCTGTTTCCATGGGAGTGGCAATAGGTTTGCAATCCTCAAGTCCAAACTTACATAGCAATGTCTCTATGTAACTTTTCTGACACAAGGCAATACCACCATCACACTGCTTAAACTGTATACCCAAGTAATGATGCAACAGCCCCAAATCTTTCATCTTGAAAGTAGCATTCAAATCAGCCTTAAATTCAGAAATATGTCTCTCATTTGGTCCAGTGATCAGCAAATCATCAACATAAAGAACCACAATGAGAAATACATCATCCTCACGCTTTACATACAATGTGCTATCTGTTGGACTGTTACAAAAGCCTCGTTTAACCAAATGAGTGTCAGCTTTCTCATACCAAGCACGAGGAGATTGCTTCAACCCATACAAAGCCTTCTTACATTTGCACACTTTGTCCTCTTGTCCTTTTATGACAAAACCGCGAGGCTGCGTTACATAAACTTCCTCAAATATGTCACCATTCAAGAAAGCAGTAACAATGTATGATTGATGTACATCCCAACCAAAATGAGCTGCCAATGCACATAGAAAACGTACAGTAGTCATACGACAAGTGGGAGCAAAAGTATCTTCATAATCTATGCCTTTTTGTTGTGCATAACCCTTTGCAACAAGTCGAGCCTTATGGCGATCGATCTCACCATCCGGCTTGCGTTTCAACTTGTAAACCCACCTCGTACCAACGACCTTTTTTCCAGGAGGTAAATCACATAAAGTCCATGTGTCATTTTCTATAAGTGCATCATATTATGATTGCATGGCAGCCATCCAATTTTCTGAATTCTGTGCTTCATCAAAAGACAGAGGCTCCTCAACATCATGTAAACTAGACACAGCCAAAGCATAACAATCTGATGCATAAGATGTATGGCGAGAGCCTGAACGAGTACGACTAGATAAAGGTGCATCCAATTTATTGTCACGCAAAATGTGCACCAGCCATTTTGGCATACCTCTAGCCTGCTCATTTTCAGCCCTTTCCTCATCAAGTACATCATGTACATCTGCATCAGTAATAGGCTGTTCTAAAACATTTTCAAAAACCCCCATAGGCTGTACATTTGCCTCATTGGAACTTACATTCGTATTTCCACCACTGAAAAGAGGCAACAAAGTGTCATAAATGTCCTGTGAGCTTACATTACTGTCTCTAGTACATGACAGCAAGGGCTGAACAGAATCTTACACAAACACTACATCCCGTGAAACAAGAATACGTTTTGTTTGCGGATGATACAACCTACTTTCAAATTTCACACAAGTTCTATTACGCAATTGAATGTTTTTAACCATCACTCATTATTTTAGATATTCAAGTTCAAATTATGAATCGTAGGTTGAAAAAACCTAGAATTTAAAATTTACTCTACAAAATTCTGACATGTTTAGCTATATGAATCACTAACTAACTTATTGCAAGACTTATTTACTGATTGTAGAATTTTCTTTTACTACTGTAAAGTTAATATAAGACTGTAAAGTTTAACTTAAAAATGTAAAGTAAATTATCATCAAGAAAATAAATAAAATAATACATAGGGATGACAAATGAAGGCACATGGATCACATAGGAGGGGACAAAGTGGGACACACTATCACATGGAAAGGAGTGGCCTTATCTTTTGATGATAATGACAAAGTGGTCAAACTCATGGGTACCACAAGGGTACCAAAAATGCGGATATGATTTTTGAAAAAAAAAAAAGTTGGACGTTTTTCTTTCTGTTATAAATAGAGCATCCATGCTCACACTTTGGGCATAGAGATTGCCTCTATAGCGCTCACGAAGTGCTGCCACTTCTCTTAGAGAGAAGGCGTCCACAAACCACTAAGAGAGCAAAAACTCTAGTGGACTAATGAGGGATGTATTAATTGAGCATTCAATTAGTTCTAAGAAGGATATGTGTGTATGTGTGCTATCTCTTACTCTAATCACTCTAATAGATTAGTAAGATTCAATTAGTTATGTGTGTGTGTGTGCTATCTATTACTCTAATCTCTAATAGATTAGTAAGATTCAATTAGTAATGTGTATGTGTGCTATATCTTACTCTAATCTCTAATAGATTAGTAAGATTCAATAAGTTATGTGTATGTGTGCTATCTCCTACTCTAATCTCTAATAGATTAGTAAGATTCAATTAGTTATGTGTGTGTGTATGTGCTATCTCTTACTCTAATCTCTCTAATAGATTAGTAAGATTCAATTAGTTATGTGTGTGTGTGTGCTATCTATTATTACTCTAATCTTCTAATAGATTAGTAAGATTCAATTAGTTTAAGAAGGATATGTGTGTGTGTGTGTGTGTTATCTTTTACTCTAATCTCTCTAATAGATTGGGGATATTCAATTAACTTTAGAAAAGATGTGTGTATGTTTTCTCTTACTCTAATCTCTCTTAGTATACCTATTCTCTCTAGTTAGTACATCTTCACTATTAACTTATATATTGTTAATTGAAAGTTAATACATAAGAGAACTCATCGTATTCTTATCATACATGATGAAATTCTCATTCACCAGTGTTATTGTCAATTAGGTTAAATAGAATTTTGAATAATAACTAAAAATTGATTTAGTTGAAGTATAGAATTGAAGTTAGAATTGGATTAGAAATGTCAAGCATAAAAGTAATGCATTCCTAAACTTTCACTCATAATTTACACACTTAATTTATTAATTAAGATTAGCAAATATTTGGTGTATAGAAATTATATGTAGAACAACAACACTAAGTGTGAATCCGAGTTGGTGAGGGTTCAAATTACAGACTGTCTTTGAAAACAAGGAGATTACTAGGGAAATTGACCAATTTAAAGTTCTAAGTGTATAACATAAGTGTAGTACAAAAAAATGGCTCCAAAGCGTGCTCGAACACAAGGCACTAATGATCATGAAGCTGGTACAAGTAACGGTGGAATCCCTGTGGAAAATGCTATGTCTCCACCAATCGGACCAATAGGAGCTATGGTACAGGTTAGTATGGCAGTTTCAAGTTATGCATCATTGCATATGCAAAACCATAGGAATATATTATTTACCTTATGAAAAGAAAATACGGACCGAAATCACGGGGCTTAACCCCAAGAAACACGTCATATGTTTGACAAGTAGGAAAGATTGTCTGGTTAAACTGGTTGCTATAGGAAAGAATGTTTGTCCAAGACCTTCGGTATGGTTTTTCTCAAGTATCTCTACTTATTAGCGTTGGTATTATGTGGCAGTTGCCGAGGCGTGAGATGACGCCCAGGATGGCACCGCTGATGCTGTGGTGGGAGTACACCCAGATTAGCCCAGCGGGATACTCCGGTTTTGTTTTGCCGTGGCGTGAGGATGACGCCGAGATTGGCACCGTTTTTTCTGTGACGGGAGTACGTCCAGATTAGCACAACGAGTACTTGTCGAGCGGTATGGGACGCTCATGAGGACAAGGTTTTTTATGAATAATGTATACACCGATCGGACATAATAGCGCCAGTAGAGATTCTTGAGTGAACCTAATCCAAGGGTTGTTGGTTTAAAAATTGGACGACTTCTTGTTTGACAATTGTTTGTAATACTGTTTGAAGGGCTGTTTTAATGAACCAGTATCATAAATAAAGTAAAGGAACATGTATGTTTAAACAGTGTGGTAGTAATAAGATAACAAAAGAAGGGTGAGTGTGGTGTGGAAAGTGGGAGAATGATACCCCGATGGTATCATTCTATGGACGGGTGGACCCGATGAGTCGGGTAACTTTCCAACGCTAGAATTTTTTTTAGTCATAAATCTTAAAAGAGACAAACCTTGGCGGCTGTGCTTCTGAAACATGGGGAAAAAAGCGCACACGGTCACTCTAAGATTTATACTTTTAGGTATAATTGATTATAGATAGTTTTTAGATAGGGTTATGGTGGTCACGCTCGGCCATAGCGAGATAGGACCAATCCTTCACTAACGGTTCATGCTCCTGGCTACGTAGTAGCTAAGGCAATGTCCGTTGGTTTTTCCTTCTCAGGATTGGAGACCTATCAAAGGTACTCCGCTCCTCTCGACTAGGGGCAGGGACCTCACATAACCTTTGCTTTTAGCACTATAACCAACACAAATACATTTGACAGCCTTATCATCCAATTTTCTGCGCTACACTTGTGGCCCCAAAGCATATGCCAAACAGCCAAAAACACGCATGTGCTCAATAGAAGGCTTTCTATCATGCCATGCTTCATATGGAGTAATAGATTGCAAAGCTTTCATAGGACACCTGTTAAGTACATAAGTGGCACACATGATGGCCTCAAGCCAAAAAGAATGCGGCAAAGCTTGACTTTTGACCATACATCGTGCCATTTCTGTTAGTGACCTGTTTTTCCTCTCAGCAACACCAGTTTGCTGAGGTGTATAAGGCACTGTACATTGGTGTTTTATCCCACGACTAGCCAGAAATGCATTAAATTCATGAGACATATACTCCCCCCCTCGATCGGAACGGAGGGTGCCCATAGTACATTTTGAGACATTTTCAGCCATAGCCAAAAATTGTTTGAAGCACATAAAAACTTCGGACTTCACTTTAAGCGGAAATACCCATGCATGCCTGGAGTAATCATCAATGAAAGTCACGAAGTACAGGTAATTGCCCAAGGACGGAGTTTGCATGGGCCCACAAACATCACTATGCACAAGCTGCAACCTGCATGTGGCCCTAACTGAACCATCCTTTGGAAACTTAGAACGCTGCATTTTACCCAGAATACAGCCTTCACAAACATGTTTGACAGGTGCTTCAAGAGGCGGCAAAGAAGCAACCATATCAGATTTCTGCAAACGCAGCAAACTGGCAAAATTCAGATGACCAAAACGTGCATGCCAAAGTTTTGCATCTGAAATAGCCCTTGAATCTGCAACAGCATTTGCAAAATTTTGTCCACACTTGTCATACAAAGTGAGCTTATACAGCCCACGTCACAAAAGCCCAGATGCAACAATTTCATCACCAAAACTGAGATCATGAACTGTACATCTGTCATCCACAAATTTGACTACAAGTCCAAGTCTAGCAAGTGCGGATACAGACAAGAGATTCTTCTTGATCCCAGGTACATAAAGTGCATCAATAAGTGTGAAGGAACTGCCATTAACAACAGTGAGCACAATCTTTCCAACTCCCTGAACTGGATAAGAGGCGTTGTTGGCAGAAGTGACTGAATTCCCATGAGGGACAGACTCGAGAGAGGTAAACAATTCACGATGTGAGGTAATGTGCTTTGTAGCACCACTGTCGAAATACCACACATGTGAATCTGCAGCAACTGACAAGCATGCATCATGGACAACAGGATTGTAAGTGCACTCTGCGCTAAAAGCCCATTCTGCATCAACATCAGCATCACAATCTCCTTTCACAGAAGACTCAACAATGGCTGCATTTGTAGTGGATCCAGCATTTGCAGTGGAACCACCCTCTTTCTTCTTAGCCTCTTTGGCCTTCAACTTAGGACACGACTTGATCAAGTGATCATTGGCTTTACAATAATGGCAACGCATCTTCTTTTTGCCCTTATCACCAGAATTGCCAGACGAAGTGCTGCCAGCAGAAGCATTAGGAACAGAATTTTTGCCACTCACAGCAGAACCATAAGAAGTGGCTGCATTACTGTTACCACCCTTTCTTTGAGAAGCAATAAAAGCCTGTTCAACTGCACGCTGCCTAGTCCTGTTTTTTCTAGAAAGTGACTCTTGCAATAGCAATGTGCATAATGCATCAAACTTGACAACTTCAGGATTTCCTTGGGTCATCAGTGTCCAAGTACTAGCAAAAGTTTGGTAGGAATCTGGTAAGGCATCAAGAACAGTCTGCACAAGGGAACTGTCCGAAATGACTTCACCTGCAGAAATGAGTTGCTCATTGATATCCTTGACACTAGCAAGGAAAGTGTCCATATCATCTTCCTCATGCATAATCTTCGACTCTAGCTCTTTACGCAGCAAAGCAATTTTAGCCTCACTGCGGCTTGCATAAAGACCTGCTAGAATATCCCAAGCCTGTTTTGCAGATTTTGCTGAACGGATGTGAGGAATAATGGTGCGCTTCACAGACAACGCAATCAATGCATGAGCCTGCGCATCCTTAACATCCCAACGAGCTTGTTCTGTCGTAGGCAAAACAACTCTAACAGCTGCAATCCTTGCAGCAAGACCTGCAACATCCTCAACATCGCCTACATCTTCAGAACTAGGACGTACATCAATGCCCTGCACAATGTTCCAGACACCTTTTGACACAAGAACATGTTGCATCATATAAGCCCACATAGGGTAGTTGTCCCCATCCAACCTGTCCTCAGCAGCAAACATCTTGAACACATCTGTGTTGTTGTTGTCAGCCATGGTAAATGCTGCACCTGATGTGAAAACTGCCTGAAAATAGGAGAAATGGAGCGGGAACAGCTTGTGCTATATAGCACAAACCGTAGAAGACTATAAGGCACCTGTTATGCAGAAAATGGCACTGACAGAAAATCTGCACAAAATGACGAAATAGCCTGTGCAGTACTGCCCGTAGTGGAAACGGAGGCCGAAATGAGCCCAAATCAAAATTCTGAGCAGACCGAGCTCTTCGAGCCGACCCAAAATATTTGTCGACCTGCGAACGCTCGCCAAAGCTCACTGAAATTGGAGAAAGTGAGCAGGCGTGTGCTGGAGGAGCTGGCGACTAAGCCCGGGAGGATGTGACCTGCTCTGATACCAATTGTTGGAATTAGGGTTGCAGAGAAACACACAGAGCTTGGAGAAGACGAAGGAAGCTCAAGGCACACGATAGAGAGTGTGTTACTTAGTGTGCAATGGAAAGATAGATAGCCCTAGAGTGATGGGCGTATATACAATGCACGGGGGAAAAAACCTCCTAAAGAGGGAAAAAATGCCCCGGCGGTCCTAGTGTGTTCACACACATCACTACCACATGTATATGGTAACAGGTCTCTTGCACGATTCTAGGAGCTAGGGTTTTTCCCGATGTTTTTCTACTGCCTTTGGACATCCAAGACTAGTCTCCTGTGCTAGGGTAAGCTGCCAATGAAGTCTCATTGCTTTTGGGTTAGCCGTTGGGTGGCCACTTCTAGTTGTACGTCTCTACTGCTGGCTTTCTATGTGAACCCTACGCTAGTTTTTGCGACAAAACGACAAACATGCGCGAAAAGCTCAAGGTGGTGAGCCTACCTCTCATGTCTGAATCCCGTTGGGTAGTCGTGCGCGTCATAGAAGCTGTTGGAAGTTCCGCTCGCTCTAGGTGGCAGAAGCTCTCTCTCAAAGGTCAATAGTGAAAATGAGCTAAAAATGAAGTGAAAATTTCTTCTAATGGGGGTCCCCGAATCACTTTTCATGAAATTTGACATGTGCTCCCAACTTCTTGCGAGATGCAGTTTTAGGCTTTGGACTCCATTTCTTGATTTGGACTCCATTTGCCCTGTTTACCAGAAATTTGGCATTTCGATCAAAATCTGGCCAAAACACACTTTCCGCTCCAGTCTCATAATTGCACCCCCGCTGTACCATAAGTTGTCCTATAGTCACTGATCATCCCCATATTTTTTGTTTTTCATCACGACCGTTTTTCACCTGCTTTTTGTATTTTTGAAGGTTTTTTGCCGAAAATTAGCAAAATCAAAAGGAAAATAGCAAATCAAACCCAGAAAATCTCCAAAAATCATAATAAATAAATAAAAATCACTGCAAAACATTATATACACTCACATGTAATTTTTATGGCTGGATTTCTTCGTTTTACTAATATTTTGCCCGAAAAATGGCTATTTCTACGTTTGGCCCCATATACGTGTAGATTCATGTTGTATAAGGGCATATGTACTTAGGTTCATCTAGAAAATTTTGCAATCAAACAACAACCCTTAAAGATAGTCAAAAGTCATGCCCTTTTTTGCTCTTTCTGCCATTGGGTCCACGTTTGAAAATCCCCCCCCCCCGCCTAGCCGGAGTCCTCCCGGACGGCAAGGTATCGCCTCAGAGTATGTGCCGTTCATGGGTTAAAAAAATTGTGCTAATGCTTGGCCGTGTAATGTGGCCCTATTTAATGCATACTTGGTCAATGCATGGAAAAATTAATGCTGTGCAGAGAAGGGTATAAGCAAGATGCTTATTGGCATTCGCCGTCAAGGTTTCCTATTTTCTTTGCAAGTAATAGCAGTAACTCTACTGCTCTTTGTTTGATTGTCTTTAGGGCAAAGGTCGCTTGCTTTGCCGCTACTATTGATATGGCCGTATTTGTCACTTTGGAGAGAATTGGCTTGGCTGGAATGGCCGTAGACCTTATCTCTTTGGCTTTCCATTTGTAGCTTTGTGCTGCTGGTTTAGTGTTTATTGCTACTGCATTGCGTGCCATTGTTTTGCTGCTGATGGGCATCCATATAAATCGGTTTGTTGGTTTTATATGCAGGTGTCTGCCTTCCGATGTTGCTTGTACTAAAGGGAGTTCTTTTTGCTTCGGTTTCGGTATCCAAATGCGAGTTGCATTTGAGTTGTTGCTGAGATTTTTCTTTTGGATCCATATCTGTTTTATGTCCTTGGTGTTTGGTTGAACTATCGGCTTATGTTGACTTCCTCCGTTGTCTTGTTTTCTGTCTGCCATGTCATTTCTATCCTTCCGCATCCATACTTATTTCTCTTGCTTTGGTAACCCTGATCTTTTTACTGCGGTTGTTGATTTCGTATGTATGTAGTGAGCATGGTTGGCAGTTTCGTGTTTGTTAGCCTCGGGTATCATGGTGTCCTTTAGTGGCACCCTTCCTTTCGACGTTTTATCTAGTGATTGAATTGTTGGCATTTGATTATTCCGGGGTTGCTGAGCAAAGGCTATTACCTGTTGTTCTTGTGCATGCTAAATTTTGACTGTATTCACATTCCAATCTATCTGCACATATTACTCTTTTTGCCAAGGTTGTCCCAAAAACATGGCGTGTTGTGTACTTTCATCCTTGACCACATAAAACTTGTGTGGATAAATATATTGATGTACTTGTACATGCAATATAGTCCAACCCAATGTTTTCAACGAATGTGATGTACTACTTTCCAGCACTTGTGGAGTAGGATGGAGTTGACCTGTGGACTTGAGTTTTTTGTATAATCCGTAAGAGATTAAATTTGCTTGAGCTCCAGAATCAAGCAATGCCGTCAATTGAACTTGATTGCTACCCACTTTGACTGCAATTATTGGATCCACTGTGTTTTCATCAAATCTCGTTAGTCGAATGGCATTGATTTGCAATGGTGCTCCACATTGTTGTTGTTGTCGCAGAAGCCTTCTTTTTGCAATGCGTTCTTTTTCTTCTGCTTGAGCTTCTTCTCGTACCCTCTGTTTCTCCTTCATTCGTTGTTTTTCTTGATGATCTCCTGTGTTAGTGGTAAATGACATTTCTTCAATTGACACCCACTAATCCAATTTGGCATTTCTCCACTAATGTAGTAAGCTTGAAAACTCCGCTTTGTGATAGATCACGAATCACAAAGGGTCCCATCCCTCGCTTTTTAAGTTTCTTGGCATGCTGATTCAAAGTATAAACAAGTACATAATCACCTATTTTGAACTCTTTCATGCACACATGCTTGTCAAAAAACTCTTTTTGTCTTCTCTTTTTAGCATAGATCGAAGCTACAGCTCTCAAGCAAAGTTCATCTAGCTTTTCAAGATCATCTATTCTTGAAGAGAGCTCATGCCCTATCCATTTTAAGCATTTTCCTACTCGTAGATTTGGAATTAAAAACTCTATGGGTAATATAGTATTTAGGCCAAACACCATGTTGTACAGTGTCGTTCCTATAGATGTTTTGTAAGCTACCTTGTATGCCCATAGTGTTGAGTGTACCTGCTGATCCCAATCTATTCTTGTCTCTGATATAATTTTAGTGAGATCAGTGTATAGTGTTTTATTTGTGGCCTCACCTTGTCCATTTGTCTGTGGATGGTATGGAGCAGATTTCCTATGTATGACCATGAATTCCTCTATCAAATATTCAATGACTTCATTAAGAAAATGTATTCCACGATCACTGACAATTTCTATTGGTAAACCGTGCCGTACAGAAACATTCTCATACAAAAATTGTGCAGTGGCCCGTGAATCTACTTTTTGTGTTGCCTTGGCTTTCGTCCATTTTGTGAGATAGTCCGTAGCCACAATAATATATTGGGTATGGGTACGATATGCAGGGGGTGAAATAGGCCCCACAAACTCAATGCATCATTTTGCAAATTCCCTTGCCCCCATCATTGGCCGTAGTGGAATCTCATCTCTCTTTATAGGCACCTTGGTGCACTGACATGCATCACAACTCTTTACAAACTCTTCAGCATCCATATGCAATGTAGGCCACCATATTCCTACGGTTAAGACAATTTTTGCCGTCTTATCGCCTAAAAATGGCCTCCACTTATACCTCCATGTACGTGTTCTAGAATCAGCAGGTATTCACTTTCACTTGCACATATTCTAAGTTGATTGTCCTTTCCTCGCTTATAGAGTTGGTTGCCAATTAGTTGAAAGTCATGAGCCTCCAGCTCTATAGCCCTTTTCCGTGCTCTTGTTATGTTTTCAGGAAACATCCTTATGGTTAAGAAATCAATGATATATTGACTCCATGTAGGTGCAATGTTTACCTGAAACAATGTCGCGTGATCCACTACTCGTTTGGCACTACATATAGTACAATTGTTAACATAATCATGTCTATCCGCGTACATATTTGGCCAATAAACCCCTAACTGTCTCATTATCTGGTGTTTTTTCACTGTTGAACAATGAAATGCACAATCCTGGACATGTGCTTCTTCAAGATAACACTCGGATTCTTTCGGATTTATACATAATCGTAGAATTTGGTCTGATCCTAGATGATACAGCCGTCCTACAATCAAATGGAAGTTTTTTGTTTGTCGAATTGTTTGTTGTTTGGATTTGTCTTCTGTGTTATCAAACCTACCTCCAAAGGAAAGAATGCTAGAAATTTTCTGAGACCATTTGGGGATCATTTCAATATTGAAAAGATAAGCATCTGGTATGTCATCATCTACTCCTTCAGGAGCTTCCCCGTTGTGTAGCCTTGAAAGATGATCCGCCTGTAGATGGGTTTTACCCTTTTTTACCACCACTGTGAAATCAAAATCTAGCAATATAATAAACCAACGTACAATTCTTCCTGTATTGCATGGTTTATTCACCAGATACAAAAGAGCTTGATGATCTGTGAAGAACACAAATTTGTTTGCAAGCAAATAATGCCGAAATTTCTTTACAACATAAATCATTCCTAACCCCTCTCTTTCGGTGGTTGTGTAGTTCTTTCCCTCATTGTTTAACTGTCGGTTTGCATAACAAAATAGAAAATCCATTGTTCCGTCTCCAGGTTGAGCCAGAATACTCCCGATTGCATATGCAAAAGCATCAATGTGAACATGGAATATCTTTTCCCAATCTTGTGCTTTAAGTATAGGTACTGGTACAAGGTTTTCCTTCAGCTTTTGGAATGAAGTTTCACACTCCTTGATCCAGTCGAAATTGACTAGCAAACGATACAAGGGTTGTGCGATGACTGCATAAATATATATGAATCTTCGATAATACCCACAATGTTCCATGAAGGATTGCACTTGTTTCGCATTAGTAGGCTTGGGTAGGTCTACTATGACTTTGAGTTTTTCTAGGTCATTGGTTATGCCATTTCTTGAGACAATGTGTCCTAAGATGCGGCCTTGCCTAACCATGAAAATGCACTTTTCCGGGTTAAGACAAATTCGATATGTTTTGCATTTTTCAAATACCTTTTGCAAATGGTCAATATGTTCCTCTCGTAGAAGAGAGTGTACACAAAGATCATCCATGTATATTTCTAAGAATATTCTCAGGTATTCTTTGAACGCGTGCATCATTAAACTTTGAAAGGTAGCTGGGACATTAGTTAAGCCAAATGGCATAACTGGATACGCATAAATTCCCCATTCTGTGGCAATTGTTGTTTTGTGTTTATCCTCCATTGCAATTGCCAGTTGGTTATATCCTGAAAACCCATCCACAAAGGAATAAGTCCGTTTCTCGGCCACCCTCTCAAGTACATGTTTTGTGATTGGCAAGGGATAATTATCCCTTATGTTGGCTACATTTACCTTTTTGAGGTTTACACACACTCTCAGTTTTCCGTTCTTTTTAGGGACTACCACAATGGGTGACACCCAATCTGTATGTTCAATTTCATAGATGAATTCAACTTCCATTAGCTTGTCAATCTCCTCTTTGATTCGTTTAGCAAATGTGTCATTATATGTATAAGGACGCTGTTTGCTAGGTTTTGCATCTGATTTCAAAGGAATTTTATGTTGGCATATCGATGGATCAACTCCTTTGAGGTCTTTATAGGACCATGCAAACACATATTTATACTTCTTGAGAAGTTGTGTTAGCCGTTCTTCTTCTTCAGGCTCTAAATCGGTTGCCATATAGACCGGCTGTGGCTTCTCACCTGGTTCCGCGAGATCTATCATTTTTGCATTTTCTGGCCCATCGTAAGATTCCTGGTTTGTTCTTTCCCTAACTGGTGGTGTCATTATGATTTTTCTGTCCTGGATGGTGAATTTCCGATAGTGTGATGGTACATTCATGTTTTCCTTTTCTAACTCCCCTTTACCATCACTATCTTCCTCAGTAGTCTATATCTCTCGTAAAGACCGTTTTAGTTCTTGGTATTTCAATTTACGCTCCATTTTGGTCCACTCTTGGTCTTTCGTTGTTTCTTTTTTTATTTTTGAGATTTTTTTGATTTTGTTTCTGTTTTAGCTTTCGGTACTTGTCTTATTTCCTCTCGTGTTATTTCCCTTCGAACTTTTGAGAATATTCCTGATATTTGATCTTTTACACAATCCCCTGCTTTTACAAGCATCAGATAGTGAGTTTTACCTTTTATCCTAGGCATCAGGTTCTCTCTCACTTTGTTTCCTGCTCGTTTTCTCCTATAGCGTTCCTGGTGTCTAGGGTGCTGATTAGCAAAATCATAAAACTTGATATTCTCTTCTTTCTCCCCACACCCACTTGAGTTGTCTGAACACTCATTATCTGCATCGTTGTTTATCTCCAGATGTTTAGAGGAGTTATAAAACTCTTCTTGTTCTGGTGGTTCTATCATCTCATCTCCTTCTGGTATAATGCTTACCATGTAATCAGGTAGCACATCATAGCCATCCTTATTGCAAAATTTTGTTGTTGGACTATCTGTAATGGTACAGACATCCAATGTTGCTAGTATGTGTTCCCATTCTAGAGTTTCCAAGGCATCTTCAGGAAAAGGTTCCGGAATATAATCCTTGTCCTCAGTCGCTCTTTATAAGACACATTTCTCTCTTTTTAGGCTTCCACAATGTGAAGCTCCGCACATCCATAGATCTTTTTGTCGCCCTAACCATGCTGGGAGTTCCGACCCTGCGACTGTAGCTGAATCAAACTCTTCCACTGGTGTCTGGGTCACATCCTTGTAACTATGGTCTTTCAGGTATATTTTGGTTGTTGTCTCACCATGTTTGAGGTATATGTGGTCGTAACCCCAATACTGGACCATCTTCAATTGTCTCATGGATGGTCTTCCCAAGATGATCTCATAATTGTTATTTTTATCGAAATCGACTATTGCAAATGTATGCTCATACTTGATTTCGCACGAGGTGACAATCACTTTTTCTAAGAGTCCTAGAGGCTTTTCCATGAACCCATCTGCCAATTGCAATTTCATTCTGGTAGCTCTCAAAGCTAGTTTTCCCCATTTTTTCCAGATTTCCTTGGTGGCGATAGCAACTCCCGCTCCATTGTCAAGAATAGCTTTGGAAACTACTCCTTGGAATTCTACTGGTAGCGTGGTGTTTCCATCTTCTCCCTCACAATACTCTCCAACCTTGTTTAAAGGTACTTGCCTAGTATTTAGTTGAGGCCTGTCCAATTCTCTGATCCCTTCCTGAAGCTTCAAGCTGGGGTCTTTCACTCCAAATTTTTTAGGCATTTACCTATTGTGGTCCACATGTTTGTTCGTAACCTTAGGAGTTCGGCTAATGTGATTCTGCATGCCACCGGGGTGGACAATAACTCAATCAACCCTTGTGAATCCATCACTTTTTTAGAAGAAAGTCTTTGAGATGGGATTGCTCTCACTTCAGACTTGGCTTCATAATCTCCTTGATAAGAGGGTAGAGTTTTCAGCAAGTTTGGTTGGCTATGCCCCGAACTAATTGATCCCTGGTCTCCCCCTTGTGAATGTATATCAAAGTTCATTTGCGACCTTGCCTCCAATTCTTCAATAGGAGGTAAGATCTCATTTTTCTCTTTTCTCCTGCTATTCATGTGGAAACTTTCCCTGTTAGCTTTGTTGGCCTCACGGATTTGCTTCCACAGACATCTAGACCGTTACAGTCATTACCTATTTTTGCCAATGTTTTAGGTTGGAACCCGTCACTTGCCTCATCTTTTGTATTTGGCACTATGATAGGCTCTCCCCTCGACTCACAGGCATTCATGAGTCTTTCCTTCATTTCTACTTGTTCCTCTAAAGCTGGTTTGATAGGGGTTGGAGCTGGTACTTCATGCCAATTTGTAGATTTACCAAGCAGCTTTTCTATTAGAGATTGAGCTGTTTCAATCATCTTTCTACACATTTCCAACCTCTGTTTTTCTATTTTAGCATATGGATAAGTCATCCATCTTTGCTCTTGGGTTTGGTTTTTTTTTAGTCTCGCTTCATAAGCTTTTAGAAGTGCATCTAACTGCTCATTTACCTTGTCGACCAGTACTGATCCTTCTGATCCTGCACTTTTGGGTTCTTCTATTTCCTTGGGTGCTATGGTTGTTGCAAAGTATGAGCTTAGGCTAGCTAGATCCTCTAACCACTCTAATCTATTCTTTGTGTGTTTTAACTCCTCGGATAAAGCCATTTGCTCTCATTCTTTCTTGCCTTTCATCCGCGCCTTTCTAGCTTTCCAAGTGCTTCTCTGATTTTTTGTTTCTGAACTTGGGACATCGGTTTTTGGCTCTTCAATTATGGGTTCGTTTGTCATTCTTTGAGCTTGGGCTCATGTCACTGCCTGAATAGGTATGATTGTTTCGTTTTTTGACCCCCCAGTGGAAGGCACTGCTTCTAGTATTTTCAAGGTAGTTTTTGATCCTTTGCTCGGGTTCTTAGGGCAATCAGGATTCAAATGATTAATTCCACACTCGCTGCAATATGCGTTGACTCTAATGATTTCATCATGAGGACCGTCTCTTAGCCAATGGTCTCCGCCACACTTGTAGCAGGGTCCTTTAGGCTGTTGAGCTGCTCCTTGAGCTCCTCTTTGTTGGTATGCATGTCTTTGTCCGCCCATGCCTCCGTTGGCTATGAACAATAATGTTCATTCATCTAAGCTATATCTTCCTTCTCCTACGGCCTGTGCAGCTATTGGTGGTCTTGTATTTCCTATCATGCTCCATGGTTTTGATGTCGAGAGTTCTTCCGATGGATAATAGATAGGGTTTGCTGCATATCCACTGGGATATTCATAATGTGCATGCATAGGCACCAAAGCCTTCTCTTCTGATTCGGTTATGGTTGGTGTGTATCTTATGCCGGTTGGTCATAATCCTGGTAGGGGTGGTTGTTGCCCCAACACTGATTGTGGTCTTTCTACACCTACAGGTCCTAGTAGGTTGCCTGCTTGATACCTAGGCATCCATGGAACTTGAGGAGAAGCTACCTGAGCTTGGGGAGCGTAAGGTCTTTCTCTCACATATCCCTTGTTATAATAACATTCCTCCGTCCCATGGTTTGTCCATTTTTGTTCAATAGCACACCACTTGCGCTATTTAGCCTGGGGTTTGGCGTACAAGTTAATCTTTTTTAGCACTTCCTCTACAAGCTGCTCCTGGCTTACAGCTACTTCTCCTTTCGGTGCTGTCTTAGAAGACTTGCTTTCACTTTGTTGTGAAGATGAATCATCGTCAAGATCTTTGAACTCACCCTCTTTGTAGACCGCACAATTGTTTACAAGGTAAAGAGCCTCCTTGGTTAACTCATTCAACGTCATGCTCCTCTTCATATGTAAGTACTTCTGGAGATCTGCATTCCTTAGTCCTTGGATAAATATAATCATAAGTCTGGACTAAGTTGGCAGTTCTTCCACAGGGCAGAACTTAACATATCCTTTTAGTCTTAGGGCTGCCTTTCACACAGATTCTCCGTCTTTCTGTTTGAATTTATGGATTTCTGAGACCGTATTATGAGCTATCCCCCTTTGTGAGAATTCCTCGATAAACTTGTCAAACACCTCCTCCATAGACTCAAAGTCTCTACGCTCCACATAGTCAAACCAAGTAGCAGCGTCATCCTCTAGGGTTAGTCCAAACCCTGCAAATTGGGTAGGGAAGTCTAACACCTCTTCCTCTCTAATTACACGCACAAAGGCAGTTATATGATCTCTGGGATCTCTGTTCCCTGTGTATTTCTTGTTTGCCCATTTTTGCACTTGAGAAGGACTAATTCTACGATGGTCTACAAACCTCATCATTGGATCTCCACGTCCTAATTGATATACCTCTTCTGGTATTTTGTAGTAGGCTGGTTCCTCTCCCAATGGTGCTCCTAAGCCATAATTTCCAACAGTTCTTGCAAGAGATGGTTGATCTCTTGAAACTTTTTCTATGGGTGGTCTTCCAGGCTCCGTTGACCCTTGAATTTCTAGTTTACTCTCTCCTTTATACCTTGAATAGAGTGGTGGTTCTTGTAAATCCCTTAGCCCTCGTGCGGCTTGATAACCATCTCGACTTCGGTAGAGCTTGTCACTCTACTATGGAAGACTGATAGGATTAATGTGCAGACATTCTTGCGGCAGCCTCAGGCTCTCAACCGCCAAATGGACTAGTCATCCATTGTGGAATGATGTCGTAGGGTAACATAGGGATCCTCTACCCGCTAAGAAAAGGACTCATGAATATGATTTATCTTCTCTACACCATAGTCGAGGACGACTATGATTTCAAGAGAGAGGTAATGTCATAATAATCAATATCTAATTCTCCTAAATGATTTTCTCATGTTGAAATGATCATTTAATATGGGGAAGTGCCAGGGGAGAAAAAGGTAGAATATTGGTTAAGGTAGCAGACCGGCCATGGTAGGGATCCAAAGGGGGGGCCATCTGCAAAAGATCCATGTGCAACAATGGGATAAAAATACCCTAAGGTTCAGCCCATTAAGACTTCCAAAATGCTAAGGTTCCAAAATTCAAAGGTTGTGTCCAAAGTGTTGAGATGTAGAGAGAAAGAGAGAGAGATGAGACAAGAGACACACCATATACGCTCCCAAAGACTGATTCATATTGAGGACAAGATACAAATATATAGGTGAGACCAAGTTGAGTAGAGTGAGCCATATATAGCTCCAACACCCCCACTCAAACAAAGGTCTCTAGCTTTGGATGAAAAAACCCTTGGGGAGTTCAAGGGAAAAACCCAAGCCCCTATACAATGTGAAAATATGAACCAGCGATGATGATGTGAAAGTGAATTGTGCATCTATGTACAAATATTCAAGTGACTTAGAGATCACAATGTGCAAATGTGGAGTGTGCATAGTGCATGGTACCTAAAAGATTACAATGTCATATGTACAAAGCTATTACAATAGCAAAGAAGCTAATCTAGAAAGAGTGAGGTCGAAGCAACTCCAAGCTCCGAGCGCAAGAGGATGAAACGTGACTCGTTGAGGCCTTTGGTCAAAATGTCTGCAATCATCTGGTCACTTGGACAGTGTTCAACCATAATGGTTCCTTTGCGTACTTCATACCTGACATAATGATAATGGACAACAATGTGCTTTGACTTATTATGTTGAACATAGTCTTTTGCAAGACTAATAGCACTTTGGTTTTCACACCGCAAGGGTGTGCTAGAAAGAGGAGAGTGACCAATATCAACTAGCATTTGTCGAAGCCAAATCAACCCACGAGATGCAAGTGATGCCGCAACATATTCTGACTCAGTCGTAGAAACTGCAACACAATGTTGTTTCTTGCTAGTCCAAGAAACAAGACAACCATTTATAAAGAAGCAATTTCCACTAGTAGATCGCATAGATAAATGTGAGCTTGCCCAGTCTGCATCTGTGTAACCCAAAAGAGAAAGAGATTGCATAGAATCCGATGTGAGTTGTCGTCGATAGACTAAACCAAAATCTGTAGTGCCTTTCAAGTATTTCAACACACGCTTTGCAGCAGACCAATGCTTAAGAGAAGGACATGCAAGATGTTGTCCAAGATAATTAGCAGCAAACAGAATATCAGGACGAGTGTTCATGCCAATAAACTGAAGACATCCAATCAAGTTAGCATAAGGTTGATTTGTGACAAGTTGACCGCTGTTGTCAGAAGTGTTCTTCGTAGAGCTTGCAAGACAAGGTGTGTTGGCTGAATGTGCAGATTCCATACCAAATTTTTGAATAGTATCTGCAATAAACTTTGACTGTCGAAGGAATAAAATACCTTTTGTACGGTTCCATTGGATTTGAATGCCCAGACACGAGTGAATCTCTCCAAGATCCACCATATCAAATGCAGAAGACAATAACTTTTTCACTTGCTGAAGAAATCCCAAATCATTGGAAACAAGGATGGTATCATCCACATAAAGAGCAAGAATCACAAAACTGCTACCTTGGCGTTTTATGTATAAGTTGGGGTCTGATGAGCAAGAGATGAATCCTTTAGAGGTGAGAAAAAGATCAAATTTTGTATACCAGGCTCGCGAAGCTTGTTTGAGACCATATAGTGCCTTATGGAGTTGAGCAACAAGGTCTTCTTTACCTAGAATAACAAACCCTTCTGATTGTTCCATATAAATTTCCTCTTCCAAGTCACCATTAAGAAAAGCAGTTCGCACATCCATTTGATGAGCTTCTAAATCAAATTGAACAGCAAATGCCAATAAAACTCGAACACTTGTAATGCGAACCACTGGTGAAAAAGTCTCTTGATAATCAACACCAGCTACTTGGGAATAACCTTTTGCAACTAAACGCGCCTTGAACTTGTCAAAAGATCCATCTGCTTTTACTTTTTTCTTATACACCCACTTACATTTAATAGCTGTACGACCAGGAGGTAATTCAGTTAGTATCCATGTACCTTTAGAGATAAGAGAATCGTACTCTGCTTCCATAGCCTCTTGCCATTGATCCTTTTGTGGTGAAGAGATAGCTTCATCATAAGTAATTGGATCTTCGGAAGTAGAAAAAGCATTATCAGCAATATCATCATCATAAACATGACATGAGCCATGTTCAAAATCAATAGGCAGATCAACAAAAATATCAATATCATCATTGGCGACATTCGGAATGGATGGTTGTGAAGAGGAAAGTTGCTCTACAGGAAGAGTTTCATCTTCTGAAAGAAATGGAAAAGCTTGAAGCAATGATTTAGTATCATCAGAATCATCCATGGACCATGAGCCTCCCATAAGCTGTTCGTTAAAAGTAGCATCACGATTCACAATTACTTTCTTGGAGGAAGGGTCATAGAATTTTTAGCCTTTGGAAGTGTTAGAATATCCAATAAAAATAACTTTAAGACCAGGAGCATCAAGCTTTGTTCGTGTTTCTTTGGCAACATGAATATAAGCAATACATCCAAAGGTTCGAAAATGAGATACAGAAGGAATGTCACCTGTCCATGCTGTGATGGGTATCTTACCAGAGGGTGCAGTAGTAAGAAGATGATTCTGAATAAATACTGCTGTCAAAGTAGCTTCAGCCCAAAAAAACACGAGATAAGCCAGAATGAATCAGCATACATCTTACAGCATTGCGAATAGTGCGATTCTTTCGTTCAGCAACACCGTTTTGTTGAGGCGAATAAGGAATAGTATGTTCATGATGAATTCCACTGTCAGCACAGTAACTCACAAACTCTCGAGAAACATATTCGCCTCCATTGTCACTACGAAGCTTCTTAAGGCGACGACCAGTTTGAAGTTCCGCAGCCTTGTGGAATTGTTTGAAAACAGATAAGGCTTCAGATTTTTGTCTAAGTAGAAATATTGTCATATACCTTGAGAAATCATCAATAAAAGTAATGAAGTAGCGATATTGTGATCTCGAAGAAGGTAGAGGTCCACATATATCAGTATGAACAAGATCCAATATGTCATGAGAATGAGTTGTATTTGAAAGAGGAAAGGGTTTGCGATTGTGTTTCCCAAGAGCACAAAATTCACAAATTCCCATATGAGGATGGGCTTTAAGATCCATGCCATGAACAAGATCACGACGTTGAAGATCAAGGAGTTTTGAGAAATCAGCATGAACAAAACGGTGATGCCATACTTTGCAATCATGATCACCTGGAGCAGTGACAACATTTGCTACAGCATCGTTGAGAGAAAGTTCAAACAAATTACCATTTCGAGGAGCAGTGGCTATAGTCTGTCCATCTTTCTCAATTCGGCATTTGGTATGATCAAATCCAACAAACAGACCAAGATCAACAAGTCTAGCAACTAAAAGAAGATTACGTTGAAGATCTGGTACATGTAATACTCCTCGCAAAATTCGAGTGGAAGAAGATAAGGTACCAAGATATAAGTCTCCAATACCCTTTACTTGACAAGTAGTATCATCAGCAAGATAAACAACACGTTGAACTGGCAATGGATGATAGTTATGGAGCCACTTAGACTGATATGTTATATTTCCTGTAGCACCAGAATCGACAATAAAAAGTGATCCATCGCGTACATGAAGTATTCTGTCTGGAGCAACTGAACATAGGACGCAGCTTGTTTCTGGTACAATGTTGTTTCGATGTTCAGTAGCATATGCTCTATTCCGATCTGTGTCGAATCGACGCTTATAGCACATATGAGTGGGATGATCAGATCGTCCACAATATTCACAAGAAGAAGAAGAAGAGTCTCTAGATAAACGTGGTTGTTTTTTGGTAATATTGTGTTCTTCATCATATTGACGTGCCCAACAATCATCGTCAGTATGGCCATTTCTGTTGCAGTAAGAACATTGCTTATTAGAAAATTTGAGACGAGAGAAAATATTACCGCGACGGCCACCTCTGCGGTTTCCTCGTTGAAATGGACGCCTTCGAGCATAAAAAGCCCGTTCCATCTGTTGTGACTCAGTCTCCTCGTGTGAAATCATAGTTGTATCATGACTAGCATTATGACGTTCTTGACGTTGAGAGTATTCAATTAAAGACATGCACGCTTGGTCGAAATCAAGACCATCTTTATTAGAGAGAATAGTAACAATGTTATCATCGATCTACTAAAAGCCTATGTAACGGAAGTAGATCAATGATCCCATGGGAGAAGTACTTACCCTTAGCGGAGTATGCTTACAATAACACTGTACATACTTCCACGAAAAAAGCACCTTTGAGGTAATTGAGGGAAGATCAAAAAGTCCCTTGCTACTTAAGGTACATGGGAAGATCTTCGCTGCAGATGAGTATAGCCGAGACCTACAAGAATCTTTTCAAAAGATTAAGGATGCTATCTCTATCTCACAGCAAAGGCAAAAGGCTGCTTCTAACAAGCACAGAAGATCCTAAGCCTTTAAATAAAATGATTGGGTCTTATTAAAGTTTCCCGAGGCTCGATTAAGGCACACGATGGGCAAGAATCCTACGGGCCACCAAAAGTACTATGCTAAACTATCAAAAAGGTACTATGGTCTCTTCCAGATTCTTAAGCCAATCAATGAGATGGCCTATCAACTCAAGTTGCCCAATCATTGGCTCATACACAATGCTTTCCATGTGAGCCTATTAAAGCCTTACAAAGGAGAGCCACCTCAAGAACCAACTATTGAAGACCCACGGAGATCGAGGACCAAGAGGAGGTGCTGCAGCCCGAGTCCATTCTCCGACATGAAGACAAGGTACTAAGAGGCTAAGGATAAGACTATCCGACGATATCTTATTAAGTTTAAGAATTATCCTGTTGAAGATGCTAGATGGATGCAAGGCATACAATTAAAGGATAACCTAAACCTTGTCAATGCTTACAATGCTTCCCAAGAGTAAGCAAATGTACAAAATGTTAAAAATGAAGAAAGTTTTTGTCTTATAAGACTCTCTTTTCTTTATTGTGCACAAAAATGAAGTAGTATGCATGCTTAGATCAAGTTTGCGGAGATGACGTCTCCCAAACACCAAGTAGAGCTTGTCACTCTACTATGGAAGACTGATAGGACTAATGTGCAGACATTCTTGCGGTAGCCTCAGGCTCTCAAGCGCCAAATGGACTAGTCATCCATTGTGGAATGATGTCGTAGGGTAACATAGGGATCCTCTACCCGCTAAGAAAAGGACTCATGAATATGATTTATCTTCTCTACACCATAGTCGAGGACGACTATGATTTCAAAAGAGAGGTAATGTCATAATAATCAATATCAAAATTCCTAAATGATTTTCTCATGTTAAAATCATCATTTAATATGGGGAAGTGCCAGGGGAGAAAAAGGTAGAATATTGGTTAAGGTAGCAGACCGGCCATGGTAGGGATCCAAAGGGGGGGCCATCTGCAAAAGAGCCATGTGCAACAATGGGATAAAAATACCCTAAGGTTCAGCCCATTAAGACTTCCAAAATGCTAAGGTTCCAAAATTCAAAGGTTGTGTCCAAAGGTCAACCATAGGGGAATTGGATGCTTTGTGTGTGTACAAAAAAAGTATTTCCAATCCCTACATAGGAGGGGGTGAGCCTTGGGAGTAGGGGATGAGAGAGAAAGTCACACACACACACACACACACACACACACACACACACACACACACACACACAAGCTCCCTTTACACAAAGGGAATGAGGGACACATGTCAGCTCCCTAGCCCAGATGCCCACAAGGTGCACCCAATTCCTATTGGATGGCCTTGGAGGTGGACCAATGAGAATTAGGCTAGAGTAAATCTAGTTTAATTAATTTAAAAAACCTTAATAAAAAGAACCAATGAAAATTAAGTCTCCTGGATGACTATTGGACAGTCTCCCATGGGGTCCAATGAGCATTTAGTAGCCCAATGGCTTGCCTGACTCCTATTGGCTAGGAGGCAAAGGGGTCCAATGAGAGTTTAGTTGAATTATTAAAATACCTAAGCTCTCACAAAAGGGGAAAGGGGGACACATGTCAGAAGTCTATCACTTATGCTGCTTAATTATCATTGGCTAGCTAACCCTAGGGAGGTCCAATGGGAGGACAACAAGAGCAAATAGCAAGGGGGCTCGCCCAAGAGAGAGAGGGGGCTGATTTTTGCAAGGCATTATGACACACACACTCACAGAATCTCATGTGTGAAGTAAAGAAGACTCTCTCTCCTTCTCAAGCTTTAATGGAAAGCTTACCACCTACTCCAATCTTGTGAGAAGGGAGGCCTACACCAACAACTCTCTGGCTTTGTGATGCAAATCCAACCAAGAGCCAAGCTTCAATGCATGCTCATCTCCTCTACCATGCTAATTACTAATGTAAGCTATGCTAATATGAGTGATTATGTGAGGATATGTACATCTTTTTCGTAAGATACTCCTTCTTCCTCTCAATCTACTCTCATACCCTGCTAGCTCTCACCATCTTCGAAGGTGTGTGAGGTCTTGGGTTTGAGACCGGGGATAATTGATGTTGTGTTTGCTAAGTGTTTTGCTTAGTGCATGAAGCTTTCATCTTCATTGCACTAGCTAGTCTTGAAGGAACACAAAGAATTGTATTGTACAAGTCTCTCTTGATGGGAGAGACCATAATACAAAGCCTTTTGGAGGAGGGACCGTCTCCATGCAAATCCGGTCCTCAAATGTTGTCAATAGCTTAATTTCTCTCTCTTTTGAAAGTATTGTTCATGCTATCTAACTAGGTGTTATGCTTTTTGTTGCTCTCTCCACCCAAGAACTCTTGTAATTCTCATTAGGAATCTATTCTAATGAAATGC
Source organism: Adiantum capillus-veneris (assembly GCF_014529385.1). Lineage (NCBI taxonomy): Eukaryota > Viridiplantae > Streptophyta > Polypodiopsida > Polypodiales > Pteridaceae > Adiantum > Adiantum capillus-veneris. Next base: position 85,975,222 of record NC_140950.1, read on the forward strand.
CCACTATGTCCATGCTAATTTCCGCTACACACAAGTTCTTAGGCCATTAAATGTTACAACCGCAGATCAGGCACCGTAAATAGACAATTACTGCATGTACCAAACTTCTCGAGCGGGATGAGAGTACCCATACTTGTAGCTTGCATTATTTAAATTCTAGAAATGTCAAAAACATTCTCTAGAGCCAAAATAATCCACCTAGAACTATATCCAAGGCCGTGATACCCTATCCGGGCATGTACATGTGTCTGACTACTAGCACGTAAATCTGCCTTTTCACAATGTGTACATGTTGCATCTTTTTTTAACTTGAAACCACTTTGCAAAGCTCCCAAATGCATATATTTACATATTTTTGTACATATGACCATGCATATAAATGCTACTTTGTACACGTCAAAAGCGGTCTATCAACGTGAAGGACTCCACAGACTGCTGCAAATACAAAGAGAGAAAGAGAGAGAGAGAGATTTGGTGAAGGTCGTCCCCTACACGCTCCCATGCTAAGCGGACCTTCACACACCATGTTCGGGTTTGAGCTCTGATACCAATGTGAGGCAAGGCTACTAACCTCCATACTCTTGGAAATATATAGGCGACCCCCGATCCGAGTTTAGTCTTGGCCCGTAGCCTGTAGGCCCTTGGCCCGAGAGTAATGCCTTGGGGAGTATATCCTTTAGCCAATACCAAGCTTTTCAGTCATAGCGTGATTTGCTCCACTTGTGAAAAAATGGAAGGAAAATTGCTTAGAAGAGCATTGGCAAAAGAATGTCAATGCCATTTGGGAAATTAAATGGACGAACTACTTGAAGATGTTTGCATGGAAGGTTCTATAGGGAACCATCTCTAATGAAACAAGATTTGCACTAAAGGGATTGGCATTGGCCTTATCTTTTCAAAAATCTCCCTGTCACGCGAGGTCTAGCTGCAAAAATTTACAATTGGATGTGAAAGACCTGGAAGATTATCATCTACACAACCGACCTGATCCTGCGAGGGAGTAGATCACGAAACTAAGCCATTTTGATTTTCACTCAAATCTACAGATTCCATTATTTGAAAGAGACATGGAATCTTTCTGTCTTTGAAGTAAAACATCCCATGGCTCAATTCAATGAGCGAGTACATTGAGTTGCTATGTGTTGTAGGATAAAAAAGAGGCACAACCGCTAATGCGGAAGATTTAACATATCTACTTAGTTGCATCAACTGATTGACTGGTGATACTTAGCAGCTCTTTGTCTACCTTCTGCTGCTTACCTATACAAGGCCCCCTTTTGGAAATAGTGACCCCTCAAGGCACATGACGTAGTGTTTGAGGTTGAGCCAGTATAGCGTCTCTAATCGAAATTGTCAATATGGCAGTTTTTTCATAATGTAAGCTTATTGCTAAAATACTCAAATAAATGTGTAGTTTTCCTTTGCAAATACTAAATAAATTGTAACTAGAAGTTGCCAAAATATTTACTTGCGTAACTGCATTTGTCTTTGGAGATTGGAAGAGGAACACCCCCCCCCCCCCCCCCGCCTTCTCTCTCTCTCTCTCTCTCTCTCTCTCTCTCTCTCACACACACACACACACACACACACATAAAAGACTGGGCCAGCGAAAGCCAAAATCGAGCAAGTACTTCCATCTTATGTGTTTACATGCTTCCATTGACACACACACAAACACACACACAAGATTGGGCCAGTGAAAGCCAAAATCGAGCAAGTACTTGCATTTTATGTGTTTACATGGTAGACGTGCAATGTATGTACAGATACAAGTAAGGGCTGGGTCGCACCATGGGCTAGTAGGATTAGTGTTTACTATATAAATGCATATCCATGTTTTGCTCCATAAATATAGAAGAAGTTTCTAAACCCCACTAGCACTTTGAAAAAGGAGGGGTACAAGCTATTAGTTAGGAGTGAAAAGCTCTCCTTAAACATAAACATAGGCTAACCATCTCCAATCAAATATCTCTCATGATCTTCTTGAAAATAGATAGCCCAACCCTTTTCATCCCATATTATGGGTGTGACCATGTGCAACGCTCTAGCCTTCTTGCCCCCACTAACTCATGGTGCAACCCGGCTCTTAATATGATGATTTTAATTTAAGGCATGTGTTATTGTCATGTATGTGTCTGATAATCCTCCACTGTCTATAGGCCTACATGTGTCTTATAACCCTCCACTTACGACTTCTTCTTAAAGCCCAAAAAACATATATATTTAGCTATATTATGCCCACTCATGATTTGGTTGTTCTCTTGTTTTGGCTTCAGAACGCTGGCCAGGCATGATAAGGAGAACTAGGGGGAGCAGGCGAGGCGTCGACTCCGGGCAGCATCGCCGGAGCCATGGGTGGCTTCGTGGGGTGGAAAGGGCGGCACAGAAAGGAGCAAGTTGGAAGAGGAGGAGGAGGGGGGTTGTAGGGGTGGAGGTGAGGGGGAGGGTGATGAGGTGGAGGAGGGCGCCCATGATGATGAGGAGGAGGAGGGGAGCGAGGGCGATGAGGAGGAGGGCCGTGATGAGGAAATGCGAAGCTGTGATAAGCAGCTTCCATGAACGGTGGTCGGTGCTCGGGATGTGGGGGTGGATGAGGGGGGGAAGCTGTGGGATGCGGGCCGTAGCTGCATGCTGCACAGTAAATCTGCATTTTGCTGCTACTAAGGGGGGACGCGACTAGCTCAGCTCGCATTGATTTGCTAAATCAATGAGGTACGTGTAGTATGCCTTCATAATTTGCCTTGCCTTGCCGTCCACCCCACGCCCTGGACTGTTAAGGCATCAGAAACCAGATCTGATCTTGGGCTGCGCCGGCCACCAAAGAACCTATGTGCTTGACGTTGACGCCTGTGGTTGACCTTGTGTGTGTGTGTGTGTGTGTGTGTGAGTGAGTGAGTGAGAGAGAGAGAGAGAGAGGTTTTTGGTCTGCCCAAAAGGATAAGGCTTATAATGCCTCTCCTCGGAGGTGGTTTTAAAAAAGTGCATCTTTTTTTATTGGAGATATTCATTACAAAGACAAGGAAATATATTGACATTGCCAGTGAATCATGGAAAGCAAACTCAATCATGGAAATATAATTGGTCTTGCCTTGACGTCCACCCCACGCCCTGGACTATCAAGGCATCACAGTCCATAATTTGGACTGTGTCAGCCTGCAAAAGAACTGGAATTGACGTGCGGTGTCCCTTGATGTTGATGCCTTGCAAAACCGCCCAACAACAGTTGACCTTTTGACAAGTTATGTGTGTGTGTGTGTGTGTGTGTGTGAGAGAGAGAGAGAGAGAGAGCACATACAATAGGGACAAAAAGAAGGCATTGAGGACAGTAACTATCGACATATTGCGCACATGTAGCACTGTCGATGATTGTTGCTTTCCACTTGTCTTTGTAGAGCATGCCAACAAATGAATTGTTGAGCTATATATAGAGACACTATATATACCCACTGTTATATTGAAAAATTTTAAATGTACATTTACAATGTTCAAAGGAGCTACATCACTCCTGTTTTACAATGAGCCCTTTCAAGGGTCTTCTTAAAATCCAAGATATAGACTATTGAGCTACTGCGAATTCTTTGGTAGAGCAACTTCAACGTTCTTGCGTCTCCCACATTGCTTGATGTGATTTGTGATTTAAGTTCTGAAAAAAAAATCAACTCAAGAAAAACATATCGAGTCATGAAGGTTAGAAATAAATACATCACATTATCCTTAGAGACAGTTCGCGATGCCGCTCTAAAGACGACATAGAAACAAACGTAATGCCGATGCAATCACATGTGTAGATGACATAGAAACAAACGTAACATGTATCAATGGTATCGCTTGTGCACAAATATATACAAAGTCGGCATGTAATAAATACATTGGGACCCCCAAGATCTCAACTAACAGTTTTCATGATCATGGCTTTACGTACCATGGCATCATGGTGTTAACCATTGCATTAAGACGCTTAGAAATTTTTTGAAATAACAATCATCATGGATTTAGGTACCATGGCATCATAGACTCTTTCAATAAAATAATTTGAAATACCAATCATCATGGCTTTATGTACCATGACATCACGGTATTCACCATGGCATAAGAGACGCTTAGAAAAGCTTGAAAATACCAATCATCATGGTTTTACGTGCCATGGCATTAGAGATGTTTTCTTCAAATCAAATAAAAATTGTAAAATAATAATCACCATCATGGCTTTACGTAGCATGCCATCAGAGACGCTAGTTTTGTGCAAAATCTGCAAAACCTGAAGACAATGACTAGTCAGTATAGATAATGGCTTGGTAAATCTTGTCATCTCTAAATTGATGATTCCCATGAAAACCATCACACACGTTAGTGTACGATCACATAAAACGAGTATTTTATGACAAATTGCAATGAGAGCAGTAGCATTCATGCTATAAATCGCATCAAGTGGTGTGACCCTGCTATCATTGAGGTAGAAACAAATTACAAGAATTGATGCTCAAACATACAACCTAAAGATGGCAAGGTCAAGGTGGCTCTAGGGCAATCCCTAGTGATGACGAAGGCCGAATGCCACATGCCCAATCTATTAATCAAAGGTTGTTCAAAGATATATAGATTTTTGACTAAATAAAACAACAATTGAACACAATCAAAACGATGCAAAAACCTATTACCAAACTATGAATAACTGAGCTAGCTGAGACATGCAGACATGATCAATGTGCATGACCTCTTAGCTTTTATGAGCATCCAAAAGCAGCTCTTAAAATACAAGCCACCAACAATTTTAATGCCAGGTCATTCACTATTCTTAAAATAACATTTAATATAGCACTGTTTGTGGTCATGCTGCCAGCCATAGCATTGTTTCTCCTCCTCCATGTGTTGAGTTCGAGAAACAAGGGGGCAAGCATACGAGAAATAAGGGCGCAAGCCTACTAAGGCAACCCTTTCAAATCTATGCAAGAAGCACGTGCTTGCGACAAAGCTACTGGATACATGCTTATGAGTAGAGAGAAGCTTTCCCATCGAGAAGAACCAGGTTGCGATGACCGTAGACGCTATGAGAAGGTGCAGGCCAACAAGAAGTAGCAATGGCTGCCGATATCTGCCGAGATGTTGTGGAGCTTATATCCAAGTGCCCAGAGAAATCTTGCAGCTTTTTGTTGAGTGAAATATAGAGCCCGGCTTGTGTTTTAATTTGCGCTAGCACTAATTACAGACCCTCGCCGCTCCTCATCTCGGAAGTAACTAGAATCTGGTCATTAAAATAGCACGACGGTTAAAAAGAACGAGGCTCAAAATAGCATCAAATTAAAAAGAGAATTATATTTTGAATGTAGCATGACCAGCGCCATCGCTATTTACAAGCTTGCCTATAACCTTTTTCATAGTCTAGGTCTAAGACTCGGTGATTGAGAAAGATTTGAGTCTCGATGACTGAGGACAACTCGATGCTTATGGAAGAACATTGACATCCGATTGCAAACTACCTACTATGGCAACGCTTGGCTACTGTGAGGTTTGTTGCTAGCCTGCCAAAAACTAGGTGGGGTATGATAGTTTAGACAAAGCACTACGGGTCATGATAGTTTCCATGCAACAATTTTCAGTACAATCCTCTCTTGTGCTCTCCATCTCTGGGAGGTTACTTGGTGCTGCCAACCCTCAACTTTCTTCCACCGCTGGGCTCAAGAGACATGCTTCTGCTTCCCATGCAACAGGGCCAGTGTCAAAAGGGCCACAACGACATAGAGGCAACAGGGCCACCATCTACGATATGTATATCACAAGTGAGCTTGCTTGCTCACGAAGCCATGGAAGACACTCTTCCTTACTTACTCTGATTCTTGCAAGCAGAGAAATATTTTCTGTGTTTTCTTTGAAGGAAACTAATTTTATCTGACAAACGTTCTCAATCATGAAACATAAGAAACTAAGAGAATCCAATAAATAAATTTACTTATCTGCATATGTCGAGCTCTCATACCATGTTGAACCAAGGGAGAGAGCGCAAGTAGATGAGAAGAGAGAGATGACACCATCATATGAAAACCCCAAAGTGTGTCCAATGACTACACAAGATGAGTTTATATAGAGGGGACCAGGGTGCTATATATAGAGACACTATATATAGCTCAACATGAATCACCTTTCCGTATCCCCACCGGTGGAGAAGGGCTACAAACGACACTGCACAAGGAAGGATGCCGATAGAAGTTGTGAAAGAGACATTTGAAAACTAGAGGGACATGGTGGGATTGGGGCGGACCTCTTACGCTTTTCCATTGGGTTTAGGGTCATGGAGGGTGCATATGCACACCATGAGATAGAAATAAAAATGAAGTTTTTAGTGTCATCAAAACGATTCCAAGAGACCTCAAAGACTATCCAGCAAGTGTTAATTAAGACAATTCAATACCTATGTAGCGTGATACATTATTCGTAAAACATTTCAAACATGAATATGATCATATAATACATTTAATCATATGATTTGAATGTAGTATGTGGTGAAATGTTATCGTTTTTCAAAATTTTGTATTTGTTCTTACATATAGATCGATAAGCTTATTGCTCAATGATCAATTTTATCCATCTTAGCATCTCTCACTTTCTGTAAATTGCAAGGTTAATACAATTAGTGAAAAGTATAGGTCGATTTTCTAAACAAAATCATAACATTGACTTCTTGAAAAATAAATTATAAATGTACTATTTAAACATAGTTTGAATATATGATACTCTAGTTTTGGATTTTGAAGAAATACAATATTGAAAATAGATGAGCTTTAGATAAATTTTTAGTTATATATTTTTTGAACATCCAAAAATAGTTGATGTCATGTTGGGGTATAAAGCCCAATGTGGTCGCCCAGGTAAGTGAGCGGGTCGTCAGGTATGTACACATGTTCTTTTGTAAAAACCTAATAAGAACTCACTATGCTCTACACATTACAGTAGAGTAAGTTCACCATATCGTCGTGCTCTTCTTCTCGCACTCTCTCTCGCGTCGTACTCCTTCACCTGGTATCAGAGCTCAGATCGAGGCTCAGGGAAGCATTGCAGGAGGCGAGCGTCACCAGCTCAGATTGGAGTGAAATTCGACAGGCAAAGACACGGCCCCAAATCCTGTGGGTAAGCCCAAAGGGCTTGGTGTACTCAGAATTTCATTATGAGGTCATCTCGGCCACCGTTCGGCTTTGACAAAGGTCTGCGCAGGCCATTTTCGACTACGTGGTCTCGGTGGGTGCAGATCCGACTCTGCAAATTTGGGGTTTTCGGTTTACGACTGCAGGTGCTGAGGATATCGACACTCCCAGAGTGTTGATTTGTGGCTATCTACACATCGAAGGACGGCTCACAGTTCTTGGAGGCGTGTCACATACGACATGGGCGCATCTACACACAGTCTGTAGGCGACATCCACTAGTTCATCAGGTAGCTTGTGTTTGCTGCTTGATATTCCAGATTTCATCCTGACATTGCAGGTACTTCCACATGGGATGTATTGTCAGAGATTATGTATGTCTGTTGAGGGTTTGCTGGCTGTGAGTCACGCAACAAACAATCGCCGCAGCGGTTACAGCATACAGTGGGAAATTTGTGGATGTAAGACTTTGTGGGAAGTCTATGTACTGTCAAATTTACTGCAGCCTTTGTTGAGGGTCGAGTGAGGTTTTATTGAGCTGGGGGATTCTCGAATGTTGAGATCCTTTCGGTGATACAAGTCTTGGAGCGATCCCTCGAGCACCCTTAGATAGGCAGCTAGGATGTATTGACTGTGAGTTAGACAGTTGGGATTGCATCTTTGCTTTACTGCCGTTGAGGCATTGTCGCAGTCTATGCTTACAGGACAGTGACAGGACAGGACAGTAAGAGACAGTACAGGTGCAGGACAGGTTTACCCGCAACTTACAGTGTCAGAGAGACAGTGTTTTTGAGCTGTTTTTTGGTATGTTTTTGAGTACACCAGAGCCATTTTACAAAGGAGACTCTGCCGAAATTTATGCAGAATCTGAAGCTTTTTTGGTTCATTTGACAGGTTGATATTGGTTCAGAGGTCAGTTTACATGGGAAACTCTGCCGAATTTTTCCCAGGAAAGTAAACCACTGTGAAGCGTAGCTATGGCTGGATCACAGGACACTGCTCTTTACAATATCAAGAAGCTGGATGGAACCAATTTCCCATTGTGGAAGAAGCAGATTTGGCACGTGTTGGTACAAAAGAAGCAGATAAAACCTATAAAGCTCAAAGGGATAAAACCAGAAGATATGGACGAAGATGAATGGAGCGAAATGGATGAATTGGCACTTTCTACCATTATGCTGACTTTGGCAGAAAGCGTTTACTTCAATGTACCAGACGAGATGTCGGCTTATCAAGCATGGTTAAAGCTGAGTGATCTTTATGAGAAGCAGAGTGCAGCTTCACAGGTATACTGTCTTAAGAAGCTTGTTGACTTGAAGATGAAAGAAGGGACACCTATGTCCAATCATTTGAATGAATTCAACACAATCTATAGTCAGATGTCAGCTCAAGGTGTCAAGTTTGATGAACCTGTTAGAGCTATGTTCCTGTTGATCACATTGCCGGAAAGTTGGGACACTTTTCGCACAGCTTTGAGTAATTCTGCACCTCCAGATGGTTTGAACATAGCAGGTGTAGAAGGAAGTCTTCTTACTGAAGAAACCAATAGAAAGACAATGGAAAAAGGCAAAGGAACAACCTTAGTTGTCAGGGGAAGGACCAAAGAAAAGTACAAAGGTGGAAAGAGGAATCAGTCTCGTAGCAAGTCCCGCAGTGCTAAAGGCAAGAGTGACATAGAATGCTACCATTGTGGCAAGAAGGGTCACATGAAAAGAGACTACAGAGAATGGAAAGCAGAAAAAGGCAAAGAGAAAGCTGAAGACCATGGTGAGAAGAACAAGTCCTCAGTGAAGATTCAAGAAATAAATGTGACAAACACTGTTGCAGAGGATGACAGTCTAGTGTCAGGAGACATCTACTTCTTGAAGAATACAATGGACTCAGCTCTTCTTACATCATCTGATGGAAATGCACTGAGTGACTGGATTATAGACTCAGGGGCATCACTTCATGTGTCTCCAAACAAGGAGTGGTTTACTTCTTATGTGACCACTAAAGATCATGTTCGGCTAGGCAATGGGCAGACATGTGAGATCTTAGGTGTTGGAGATGTTCAATTGAAGTTTCAGAATGGCTCTTCTTTCATGCTGAAGAATATGAGACATGTTCCCGCAATTACAAAGAGCTTGATCAGCACAGGTTTACTTGATGATGCTAGCTACGTCACCACTTTTGGACAGAACATGTGGAAGATATCCAAGGGTTCTATGACCGTAGCACATGGAGTAAAGTCTGGAGGACTTTACATGATTTATGTATCAAATGTCTCTAAAAATGTAATCAATGTAACCAAGCAGCCGAACGTTTCTTTGTGGCATAGCCGGTTAGAACATATGTCCAAGAAGGGAATGGAAATCTTGTCTCGTTCTGGTTATTGGCCTGGCTTTTCATTTAATGATTTTGAATTCTGTGAACATTGTTTGTATGGTAAGCAAACACAGCAGCCACATAAGCATAGAAGCAGTAGAAGAGATACACAGTTGGCACTTGTTCATAGTGATTTGTGTGGACCTATGCCTAACCTATCTCTAGGGGGAGCTTCTTACTTTATGACATTTATAGATGATTACTCGAGGAAAGTATGGGTTTACTTTCTCAAGCACAAGGATGAAGCGTTTAGTGTTTTCAAAACGTTTGTGACACTTGTGGAGAATCAGAGTGGCAAGAAGCTTAAATGCTTACGCACTGACAATGGTGGAGAGTATGTTTCAAAGGCCTTTCAGGAATTTTGTGAGTCAAAAGGTATAAAACGTGAACTTACTGCTCCTTACAATCCTCCTCAAAATGGTGTTGCTGAGAGGATGAATATGACCATACAAGAGAAGGTCAGAAGTATGTTGTCTAATGCACAACTGCCAAATGGGTTTTGGGCTGAAGCTGTATCAACAGCTGTTCATCTTGTAAATAGATCTCCTAGCAAGGTTCTGCAGAAGGATTCAGTTCCAGAGATGGTATGGTCAGGCAAAATGCCCTCATACAAGCATCTCAGAGTCTTTGGCTGTGAGGCATATACTCACGTTCCAAAGGAATTTAGGAACAAACTTGAGCCAAAGAGTAGAAAGTGCATCTTTCTAGGCTATGGTAATTCTGGTGAGATGGGGTACAGACTTTGGGATCACGAATCTAGAAAGGTTGTTCGCAGCAATGATGTTCACTTTAATGAATCCAAATATCATTCTAAACCAGAGAGGGTTGAGGAGATTAGAAGAGTTGTCTTCCAAGAAGATGGACCTGCATGTGCAAGACAAAATGTCAGGGCTCAAGAGGAGCAAGGACAGGATAGAGTGGAACCACAGGTTGTGGCTGAGCCTGAGCCACCTATTGTGCATAGATCTGGACGTGTCACGCGACCTCCTGATAGGTTTGTTCCATCTATGAACTATGTCATGTTGACTGATTGCAATGAGCCTTCATGTTACAAGGAAGCAGTGCAAATGAAGGACTCCGGGAATTGGCAATTGGCCATGCAGTCAGAGATGACAGCTCTGCATAAAAACAAGACATGGAAGCTAGTTAAATTACCACAGGGCAAAAAGGCTCTACCTTGTAAATGGGTTTACAGGTATAAGATCACCGCTCATGATAGTCAGCCAAAGTACAAAGCAAGGCTTGTTGCCAAGGGCTTTAAGCAAGAACAAGGCATTGACTTTGATGAAGTCTTCTCTCCGGTGGTCAAGATGACTACATTGAGATGCTTTCTTGCATTGGTTGCCATATTAGATTTGGTGTTGCACCAAATGGATGTCAAGACAGCATTCTTGCATGGTGATTTAGATGTGGAAATTTACATGCAGGAGCCAGAAGGGTTTGTTGAGAAAGGCAAGGAAGATTGGGTATGCCAATTGTTAAAGAGTCTTTATAGCTTAAAACAATCACCGAGGGCATGGTACCATAAATTCTACAATTTTATGCTTTCTCAAGGCTACAAACGTAGTGAGTTCGATCACTGTCTATATACAAAGAAGGCTAAGGATGGTAGTTGGTTGATCCTATTTTGTATGTGGATGACATGTTGATTGCTGGCAAGCACTTGGAAGAAATTTCAGCTTTGAAGTCAAAGATGGCAAAATCATTTGACATGAAAGACATGGATGAGGCAAGTCATATACTTGGTATGCGCATTGAGAGAGACAGATCAAAGAAGTTGATTTGGTTATCTCAAACAGAGTATATTGACAAGGTTTTGCAACGTTTCAATATGGAGAAGGGAAAGGCACTGAGTGTTCCATTGCCACCATATGTGAAACTTAGCAAACAAGATTGTCCTGTGTCTGAGGAAGAACAGGCTGAAATGGATAAGATTCCATATGCGTTTGCAGTGGGTAGTTTGATGTATGCAATGATTGCTACTCGCCCAGACATTGCATTTGCAGTGGGAGTAGTAAGTCGATACATGTCAAACCTAGGCAAGAAACATTGGGAGGCAGTGAAAGGAATATTGAGATACCTGAAAGCTACAAAGAGTATACGTATATGCTATGGGAGTCAGGAACTAAGTGTAAAGGGTTTTACAGACTCAGATTATGCAGGTGACTTAGACAACCGAAGGTCTACTTCAGGGTATGTCTTTACATTGGCTAGTGGAGCAGTATCATGGCGTTCTAGATTACAAGATTGTGTTACTCAATCTACTACAGAGGCTGAATATGTTGCAGCATCAGAGGCATGCAAAGAATCAATTTGGCTTAATCGACTAGTAACAAATTTGGCTCACAATCCAGTTTATCACTCAAAGACAAAGCATGTGGATGTGAAGTATCATTTCATCAGGGAAATACTCGAGGATAAGCAACTTCAGCTTGTCAAAGTTCACACCACAGAAAATCCTGCTGATCTACTTACAAAAGGACTTCCTTCAGAGAGCTTTGCGCATTTTCGCAAGCAGTTAGGTGTAGGGTAGTACATCACTTCTCTACATCTCTTGTATATTAGCTTGTATAGTAGCTTCTCTCACACTTAAAGTACCACATTGGACTTTAAGTGGGAGGTTTTTGGGGTATAAAGCCCAATGTGGTCGCCCAGGTAAGTGGGCGGGCCGCCAGGTATGTACACATGTTCTTTTGTAAAAACCTAATAAGAACTCACTATGCTCTACACATTACAGTAGAGCGAGTTCACCATATCGTCGTGCTCTTCTTCTCGCACTCTCTCTCGCGTCGCACTTCCGCTCGTACTCCTTCATGTCATAGGTTCACCATTGGCATTGCTATCATTTGTGTGGTATGAACAATTCATTACCTAATAATAACTAAATCATTGGGATCATGTGCTAAATTTAGGTTCAACACATCACATAGGTTTAAGGTGTTGGGGATTACTTTAGGAAATAGGAGCTAGCTATTTTGTGGATTATAATAGAAATTTGGCTAATGCCTTGAGAATGATTTTTTGACAACAAGGGAGAAATTGGTATGTTGGTTGTTATGAGATGATAATCTTACCTCCAAGTAGTCCCTATTGGTAATTAGGACATACACAATAGAAAATTCTTTGACGTCTTGAGAATGATATTTGACAACAATGGAGTAATAGGTCTCTTGGTTGTTATGGGATGATACTCTTACCTCCAAGTAGTCTCTATTTGTAATTAGGACATACAATAGAGATTTCTTAGTTGTTGCAAAGACACCTACTTCTAAGTGAGCATAGATGGTATCTTACTTAGAATTCACTAATTTTGCTTGAGCCAACGACTCTTACTTCTTGCGGAAAAGAAGAGCATTGATCAATCTAAGTTTAGCTTACAGGTTTTGTTTGAGCTCTGGTTCTAGAAAATGGTGCAAGAAAAGGAGTGGCTATATGTACAAGAGCTTCACCATGGTAAAACTATATCAAGGCTTCAATGCAACAACTACGGCCATGTCTTCAATGGTTTCTTCAATGCTACCTCTTTACACTTATGACGCACGTATTGATGTAGATGAACTCCTCTTGGCCTCGATATCTAAGTTGCAATAAAAACGTTGATACATGCGTTGCTATATGAATATATTGACGTAAATATCGATGCCTATATTGATTGTGATAATGACGCTGCATAACCATGTATATCGATGTATATATCTACACCTGTAGGTAAAAAAGTTTGAAGGTGGCAAGACCTCTTGGTCTTACCATCCAATTCACCATCTTCAATAATTTTGAACTCTGGAAAAGATAAAAAAATTGATCAACACCAAATTAACCTAGAAGCATTGACATGACACAAAATTTGAAAAGAATTTGTGATTGAATGATGTCGACTAGTGTGCAACAAGCCTTGGACCACATGAGATGTAAACATAGTAACCGCTGTATTTAAGTCCTATGATTAACACTAATTACTTCACACACTATAAACAATCATGAATTCATAATCATGGGTGAAGGAGTCTCGTACTTACCTAAGAATTCTCCAAAACATTTATCTCTAATGTTTGAATTCTATCGACCTACATGCCGGCTCATGTCCGTGACTTCTATGCATGTCCACAATTTTTATAACTCTTCAAATAGGGGACAAAGATAAACATCTATATTCTTCACCATGTATCGATCCGACACATTAAACCTTAAGAATAAATATTCTTTCTTAGTTCTAGCCATGGTGGAATATTGTAGCTGACAATGGCAATTAGCCATGCACTGTAATATGTTGATCATTGATCGAATGGATTTACTGAGTTGTAATTTCCTGAGATCTTGTGCAAAATGACCATTTTTCATCAATATGCTTCCAAGCTGCACTATCTGCAAGAATCCTTAGCACACCATCTAAAGATTGGTTATCCTTACATCATGATGCTAGAGCAGCCATTGATTTGTATTGGAAGAAGTTCCTGATGAGATGTAAAATAGAAAAATATTTGAGCACCTTTTGTGGTACTTTTTGACCTTGATGGTCTTTGTGATATCTATATGCTCAACATAGGACATTTTTCCATGTCTACATACTCACCTCTAAATAGAATGCAATCATTGGGACAAACATGAATGTAATTATAGTCCATTCTTAAATCGTGTAGGACCTTTCTTACATCATCCTGTGAGGCTCGCATCACACTAATAGCTATGTTTTTTTAAGTAGTCTACATATAAGCAAGCATGAACGGACTTGTGAAAAAATATTGTCATTACATAAATATAGTTAACACAACATGAAGAGTCACATGAAAAGTTCCATAACACTCGTGTCACTACATCCAAAATTTGCTTGTATGTTGAGAAGAAACAATATTGTCTTCGATTTGGAAACTCTAGCTCCTTCATACAATGGTTCATGAGCTTCATCTTTCATATAATCATAAAGAAGATGTTCTAAGTCCATGAATGTTTCAATCATTTCGTCAATTTTTGGCTCATACATCTCTTGGTTGGACTATTGCTCTGTGTTGTTACCCTCTAAGCTTGATGACACTTCACGCATGGCTTTGTTTTATGCCTGAGCATATCACACCTTGTAGGTTATAGGCTTGTTACACAATTTCCATTGTTTGAGTCTTAAAGAATTGATAATTTATAATTTTCAATACAAAGTAAGCCCTGTAATTGAGAAAGGTATCTTTTACTACTCTCATTCACACTTATCGATGATTTCAAGTTGAAAATAATGCGATTGATAATTTATGCATAAAACATTTTATATTTGTGGACATGATTTTGTGCTAGCATGCCGTGTTCACCACATAGTCTATTTGCATAATTACAAGGACACAAAATTTTGATCGAGAGACACACATGTCAATCCAACCGCTCGACACAGTTGTCACTACTCATAATGCTTGTGAATACAATCATAAACATAAAGTTAAATTTAAACCTACACTTAAATCTAGAAAAACAATATATAAGCTTAGAATAAACAAAACTTTAAAAGAACAAAAAAAAACTTACGGCTTGCCCTTATCACTTTTGATGGTTTGGGCAAGCCGTATGCAAAGTGACAAACACAAACAATAGGTCAAAACTTTTTTGAAGTTCCATTTGTGTTTCCATGAGAAAAAAAACAAATAAACTTCAATAATGGATTGTTCTCTTGTCATTCCTACTTCCTCCTTGGTATATAGCTATCTCTCTTGCTAGTTTTTACTTTTAGTAAGCACAATGTTCTTGTTAGCGCAAGGGACCAAGCCATTTTTGGAGTCTAATTGCTTTTTCCTCTTGAAAGTGCAAAAAAGATTCCAAAATGGCTTGCACACTTGCCATTTTTTCTTTACCTTGTCCTTATTGATAGTTTGAGCTAGCCATATGCAAAGAAAAAAAACAAACGAGAAGAGGAAAATTTTCTAAAGTTCATTTGTGTTTCGATCTGGAAAAACACAAATAGTCTTTAAAAATAGCTTTCTCTCTTGATATTTTTGGTTATGGATTTGTATCTGGCTACCCCTCTTTGTTTTTATTGGTTTTAGCAAGTCTTCAATGTTTTTGTTGGGACAAACAGCAAGAGAGCAAGGTGTTTTTGGAGTCTACCTATGTTTTCTCTCCTAAAAAGGCATACAGACTTCACAAATGTCTTGCACACTTGCAATGCCTACTTCTCCCTTTGCACAAAGATTAATATTGTCCCTATTAATTAATGGTTTAGGCAAGCTTTATGCAAATTGGAAAACACAAATAGCAAGAGGAAAAGCTATTTTGAAGTTTGATCGTGTTTCTATGCAAAAAAATGCAATCGAACCTTCATAAATGGCTTGTCCTTTTTTCATTTCTGCTTCACACATAGATTTCCCACTTTCCTATTTATAGTTTGGGCATGCCATATGAGAAGAAACAAGCATAAACGGTAGGAGGGCAAGCTGTTTGTAAAGCCCACTTTCATTTCCATGAGAAAAAAAGGCAAGAGGGTATGTCATCAATGTTCTTATTAGATTTGTGGAAGGATATCTACATGATGGTCCAGAATCTCTAATAGGGAACTCAAAACCCTTGTAGGATTTTTCATGCAATACAAGTTGTACCCAAAGATGGTTGACTAGAAGATAATAGAGGGAGGGCTAGAGCTATCAAATAGGGATGATACAGGCAAGACCATGCTTCTTTAAGGGTTACTAATGCTCTTGCAGTTAACATATGCTTTCAACAACAATATCCAAGTGGCTCAAGGGATAAATGACCACATACGATATCGAGATAAATGGGTGGGCATCATGGTTTCTAGGTAAAGTTATGAGAAATGTATCAATATCATGATTGAGTATTGGAAGAAAGTGTTCATTGAATCACAAAAACCCTCTCTACCAAATGCACACATGTATGAACTTAGATTTTGACATCTATTGGAAGAAACTCATTACATGGTGTTGTTGGAAATGGAAGAGGATTCTAAGTTTGAGGTCCATGAGGAGTACACTGACTAATATTGTGGTCCACAGCCAAGGGGACATCATATTTGTGCATAAGATGTTAAGTATGGTTGAGGAGTATTGACCCTTTAAATGTTCCATTACATTTCATTTAAGTTTATGCAAAGCTCTAATTTTGGATCTAACACTTTCCATTTCTTTCTTAAAGGTTGTGTCTAGCATATGAGATTAAGACTCTTTATATGATGTTTGTGCTATTTAAGCTATTTATCAACACCAAATACACTATGAGATGTGGGCTCTTTTTAACCAAAAAAGGATTCTACAAGTGATAGATCAAACACATATTGACCTTGATAACCTTGTGCTTGAACAATATTTATGTTGTGTAATAGTCCCCGAATTTTAGCATAACTGGGTTCTCCCAAAATAAGTGGGATTTATCCCTGGATTTCTCCCATTTAAAGTCAAATGGGTCAAAGTTTAAGATTCCCATTTTAGTGAAAAATGCCCAATTGTATCTAATATGATGTTAGAAATTGAGTTATTTTCTTTCTATTTGACCTTGTGTCAAGTCTCTGTCCTGTAGATGGCAGGAACAACTGTTTAGTTGTGGTGGTTGTACATGGTAATTTCCAGTGACAGTTAAGATAGTGCCTGGTACAAGGCACAATCGGCCCAATTCTAGTCTAGAGGCTATAAATAGGGTCCACTACTTCATTTAGAGGGACACTTGAGTACCCTTGATCCCTTGTAGCCTAGCTAAAGATTTTTGTTTCACATTTTAGAGCTCTATACTCTCTTATAGATCTAAACAAGGTTCGTGCATATTTGAATCATTGACTGTACTTGTTTACATTGATCTAATCTAAATATATTTTCCAATTTTAGTACTCATTTCCACGTTCAATGTTCAATGTCATTTCTCTTGCGTTTTGATCTGAAATAACTCTAACTACCAGCCTAGAATAGTTGTCTGCGAGTGTGCATCTCATTCCATTTTGGAAATCAAGGTGGCTTGAGCTAAGTTTCTCTTTACAGGTGAAACACCTCCTATCTGGTGTTAGAATCCTCACACATCAGTCATGCTACCCAAAAAAATTACAATACGGGACAGAACACCAGCTACTAGATTCATGGATAATCTAGACCGTGTCAACCCAATTCCAAAAGAGTTTGAACAAGGCTCAGATACAGAAAGAGAAACCTGGAATGAGATAGATGTTCCTCCTGGACCAAGGACACCTAATGCATCGAGGGATTCTTGGCACTCATCTCATTCTAGGAGTAGACAGGCAGAGCGAGCATAAAGACACCATCAATCCCATGGATCTGAGCATAGCTAGAGATGTGCTGAGGAGAGTGAGGGCAAGAAGAAAAGTCATCATTGAGGAGGACACAAACCATCAGAGAAGAAATTTGAAGACATAGTTATTGAAAATACATAGACAATGATTGGGAAGAAGATACACACCATTAGAACAAGAGAAAATCCAAGGACAAAAAACTACGTCACAAGTTTACAGTCACTAGTCATGAGCATTCCACTAATCTAAAAATATCATGTCTAATGTGCAAGGGAGGCAAAAAGGATGACCCAGATCCTCACATTCAACCATTTGAGTAATATGCTTCAAGGATATTGATGAAGATGAATGGGGATAATATTTTCCCCAGACATTGAAAGAGGCATCTAGGAATTGATACTACCATTACCCAGCTTGCCAACTTAGATCCTACAACAAGCTCATTGACAAGAATTTTAGATTATAATATTAATATAATAGAGGAGATGAGGACATCTTACCCTAGTTCGATAAGATCAAGCAATGAAATTTTTGGTTAGGAGCTATGTGGAAAAGATCAAGGAACTGACTAGACAACTACAAGAGCCTCCATCTAAAAGAAAATGAAAGCTTGGGTTTTGAATGGGTTCATAAGTAAGAAGCTAATGGAATAGAAGGTTCAACACCAAAAAAAAAGTTTAATGACTTGGTGCAAAGGGTGCTGAAACTGGAAGACAGGCTAAAAAAGAGAAAGATCATAAGAAGAGATAGTCCAGTGATAGTGAATCATCGACTGAAGAGTTGGAATCTAGTACCAATTCCAGTTTATTTGAAATTGTGTCAAATGAAAAAGGAAAGGCTAGGAAAAGGGACTATGGACCAGAAAACTGGAGAAAATGTCAAAGAAAATTATTGAAATAGTCAAGATAAGACCTTTAGTTAAGAAGATGGAAATATGGTGCTCAAAGTGTAAGTTAAAAGATCATAGGTCTAATGAGTGCTCACAATGTACTTGTTGCAAAGCCTATGGACATGGCTAGAACAATGATGGTATCAAAATTTATCGTTTTAAAAAGGGAAAATTATCTTTCATCAATGATTGCACTAACAAATTTAGAAGTAGTTGAGGTGAGTGGGTCCAAAGATAATGGAACGAGCATAGCCACTGGTAGTGGCCAAAGGCAGATACAAAGGGGGTACTAGCCAAGTCAGAGGTAGAGAGGAATTTCAAAAAAGAATCTTAAATTGTTATACCTATGGGAATTATGACCGCTACATAGCTCAGTGTACCGATGCTGCCAAACTAGAGACATCTCGTTAGCTGTGTGGAATTGCAAAGATAGTATTGAGGAGAAATCTTCCAGTTCATATTGTAGATTTGTAGTGAGCAAGATGAGATGTATGCCAAGGTCTATGAAAGGATTCAGAAGATAACATTAGAGCTAAATGATATTAGATGGACATACAAGAGGCTGTAGATTTCATTCTACAAAAGTGGAATGTTGAAGCTAAAGCTAGAGGAGTGGACCTAGCAGCCATTACAGATGATGAAGTTCTAGTCATCCAGATTGATTATAAGATGATAAATCCACGGGAATCATTATTAAGAGTAATCCTAGATGGGGGAGCTATGTTAATATGCTTGGAGAACATTGAAGGCAAAAATTGAATGAAAACTAGCACTATTGAGAGCCAGGATGGCTACCACAGGGTGGTCCAGGCTATTGGTCTAGTTGAAAACAGGAAGATGAGAGTGGGAAAGAAAATTTTCAATACCAAATTCTTAGTATTGGATGTTCAAGGGACATATGGGATGCTTTTAGGCAAACAATGGCTTAGAACTATTGGTGGGATACTTGACTATGCCAGTCAAACACTGACAGTTCAAGGAACCAACATAAGAATTTGGATAGAGACTGATAACACTACAAGCTGGAAGAAAACCTTGAGGCCTAAAGTGTTGTGTAAGAAGCATGGAACAAAGAAGATAGAGAAGATTCTTGACTCAATGAATATTTTTTCTCTAATAGAGATAGACCTGAGTGCAGTGCTGATGGATAAAAAATAGGTTGAGAGACAAAGGAAACAATACCTAATTTATATTTACTGAGCTGAACTTTGAGAAAAGATCAATTCAAATAGGTAGTAACCAGCAAAGCAACGAGCACTAGAAAAATTTCACTTCAAACCAGTAGGGAAAACTAGTCGATCAAATTTTGATGAATGGAACCCAACGATTGAGAAAACAGAGATTCAAAATTGACTATTGGAGTTAGGCAATCTCTTCAAGGACTATGTTGCTGATATTTGAAGTGAGAAAGAAGCTGATTGATTGGCTTAATGAAGAAAGAAGGACCAAACTAGTTGCTTCCAAACGATCAAGAATTTGAAGAGTCACAATCAAGGCTCAAAAGAGAAGCCTAGGATGATCAAAACTAATAAGCATCTGAAGCTAGATATGAATGAGAAAGAAAGGGTACTATTTTATAAATACAAGGATGCATTTGCATGGGAATATACTTATTTGAAAGGAGTAGATCCAAAAGTGTGTGAGCATCAAATACCAGTGAAGCTTGATGGAAAACCAATCAAATTTGAAAGGTATAGGTTGAAGCCTAATTATGCCAAGAAAGTCAAGAAATAGATATACAATATTCTCAAAGGAGAGTTCATAATAGAAGTAGAAATTAGTGACTGATGATTTCTAATAGTGGTAGTCCCAAAAAATAATGGAAAACTAAGGGTACATGTAGACTATAGGAAGTTAAATGATCAGACCATTCAAAACCCTTTTCCAATATCCTTTATAGACATGTTACTAGATGAGATTGCAGGCCATGAAATGTACAGCTTTATGGATGGATCACTTCCTACAATCAACTAAAGATTGCACTTGAGGACTCTACGAAAACAACATTCGTCACTAAATGGAAAGCATTTATGTATCTGGCCATGCCATTTGGACTGTGCAATGCTCCAGAAACCTTTCAGAGATGCATGATAGAGATATTCAATGAGTTTTTCCACAAGTTTTTGGCCATATTTGTTGATGACTTTATGATTAACTCCACAAAGGAAATGCACTTGTTATTTTTGAAGATGGTATTTGAGAGGTGCAGAGAGAAAATAATATGTATGACTCCTTTCAAGTCAATATTCATGGTCTAGAAGAGACAACTTCTAGGACACATTATTTCTAAAATTGGGATTGAGATGGTTGCTGACAAGGTTGAATGTGTTCAATAAGCAAGATCACCAAAAATACTATCTGAATTGAGTTTCTTTCTAGGTTAAATCAGCTTTATAGGATGTTTATTCACATGTTTGCAACTAAAGCATTGCCTCTATATGAACATATGAAGAAAGGAAACAAGCTCATTTGGACTTAATAATGTGAGCAAAGTTTTCAATGCTTAAAGGATGCCATTAACAAAAAGTCAGTCCTTTGTCAACCAAATTGGGATGTGATTTGCTATGTGCATGTTGATGTCTATCAAAAGTTAGAGTAATTTTGGTGAATGGAACTTGAACTAGCACAAAACAGTCTCAAAACTAGTACACAGGAATTTTGGCTTGTATCTTGGTCTCTAGAAGGTATTTCTAGCTCAAACTTGAGATTGGAAATGTACTCAAGTATATCTACAAGCTCATCAAGTCAAATATCCCCATTATCAAGAGGTATACGGATCACAATACATGATCCCCTATCAAATTTTGACTCCAAATTTTTACAGTATCTAGACCATGTCATATGTAGGCTCTTTGCCAAGTTCTACCAAATTCTGAGGATGGGGGACATGGATCGTGATCCATGTTCAACCACATCTAGACTTGATCTCTTGGTAGCTTGTTGCACGCTATGTCTACAAGCTAAATCTCAACTCTTTTTGAATTTGGACTTGTTTTGATAGGTCAAATGCCTAGCACTATGTTTGCACGACGGTTTTCAATTTGTTTTCTATCTATTTTCTATCTTTTGACCCAAATTTACTTAAGTTATTTTTCCAAAATTGGACTTGGGGATATGTTTCCTTATGTATGCACTCTTGGTCTAGAAAATTTTGGCCAAACTAACTTTTCTTGGTACCATCATAATCAGCATGATTAGTAGGGGTTATGATATCAAAAGTTTTTGAATTTGGACCTCTGGATTGGAAATTAGGTCAATTTTGGCAATTTGTCAAAATTTTTAATAGTTCTAGGCTTTTCGCTTGGTTTTTTATATCCAAATTTTGTTTGAAAAGACCACTAGACTCCTACTTACCTACTCTAGCTATGGTACAAATTTGATCTTAGTCTATGGCAGGGAGACATGGATCGTGATCCATGTACTCTCATATCAAAATGCAATGAACCTTGACACACATCTTTCCCTTGGTCCATTGATCCCTACTATACGGTTTTTGTGTGGTGTAGACTTGATTAGATCAATTAAAAGTCAATCCCTAAGTCTGCTTTAACTGCTTTTTACCTTCTGACCACTTTTTTCAAAAGTTTTGGAAATGCATCTTTTGAGAAAGTGTTTGTCTATGTCTCAGCTACCCATTGCTCAAATCTCAACCAAAACTTTTAATGGGGGACATGGATCTCGATCCATGTTCCATCAGATCTGTACACCAAATTTGGCGTGCTTTACTTGTAGTGTCAATAGTTTTCTCCACCACTTATTTTTGGATTTGGACAACTTTTTGCTATTTAAAAGAGAGTATTTATGCTTGTCTTCAAGTTTTTGACTAGTTACTGTGTTTGGCTATTTTGACCATTTTTTCAGATTTTTGTTATAGTGCCTTTTGAGAAAGTTGTTCCAAATGGTATCAACTACCTACTAGTCAAATTTCAACTCCAGATGGTCAAGGGGACATGAATCGTTATGCATGTGACCACTTTTGAATATGAAATTTGGTGAATTGTATGGTTGCACTCCGTGGATGTCATATTCTTACTTATTTTTGGATTTGGATCTCAAGATTTGTCCGATTTTGTGTGTGAAATGCCCTATTAGCCAATTTTGATGTGATTTTTGAATTTTTCTTTCGAAAAAGGTTTCTTAGAGAAAAATCCCATTGATGCACATTGCCATTGATCACTTTTTTGTAAAAATAGTATCGAGGGTACATGAACCGTGATCTATGTTCCTCCATAGAATCTGCTCAAACTTTTCAGATCACTTCTACATAGTCTGCAAATGCCCTTAATGAACAATTTTTTGAATTTGGATCACTTTTCACATCTCTACCATCAAATTGTTTTGGAGGATTGTTTGTAAATGGTGGGGAAACACACCTCATGTCAATTATCCAGAGAGGATATGTTAAGTATGGAGCCTGATTTACCCTTGTAATTTTCTGTGGTAAAAGCGCACATTTGTAAGGCCCCCATTATGAGGAGAAGCCATCGTGCGTGAAGGAAAATCACTCGCCGGAAACCAAAATTTTAATGGCCAAAAATCAGGGGCAACTTTAGGGGCCTCGGGGGCGGAAGCCCTCGAGATTTATGGAGCGAGCACGAAGCATGCGGCTACATGCACGCCTACCGCTTGAACTTTGGGCGGAAGCTGTAAGTACATCTGTGTACTTAATCCTTAATCAATTGGTCACCCTCAACGGCGTTGGATGGGGGAGTTCCAGAAGAGGCATGGACAAGTAAACCAGTGAATTACGCATTTCTCAAAGTGTTTGGGTGTGAGGCTTTCATGCACATAGATAGAAGCCTAAGATCAAAGCTAGATGCAAAGTCCAAAAAGTGTTTCTTCATTGGCTATGGAGAAGGTGACTTTGGGTATCGCCTATGGAATCTTGAAGATGGTAAATCTTAAGGAGTAGGGATGTAATTTTTAACGAACGAAATATGTACAAAGATTACTTGGAAAGAAAACAAACAAAAGAAACAGGTGATGAGTACATGGAGCTTGAGGACAGTGAAGGCTCAAGGACTGCAAACGGTGACAATGTGCAACAATGTCAACCAAATGAGGAGCCTCAACCTATTCCCTGAAGATCTACAAGAGCAAGGAGATCTCCAGAAAGGTTTGTTCCTTCCTTCAACCATCTCTTGATCTCAGATTTTGGAGAGCTAGAATCATACGAAGAAGCTATGCAACATGAATCCAAAGAAGAATGGACGAAGAGCATGCAAGTGGAGATGGACTCACTACATCGCAACCAAACATGGGAGTTGGTTGAGTTGCCTAAAGGTAAGTGGGCACTTCAAAACAAATGGGTGTATTATAAGGTGAAGGAAGAAGAAGGTGGGAAGAAAAGGTACAAGTCTAGGCTTGTGGTAAAACGTTTTTCTCAAAATAAAGGTATTGACTTCATTGAAATATTTTCTCCTGTTGTAAAAATGAACTCAATTAGGCTTCCCTTAAGCCTTGTGGCTGCTCATGATCTAAATCTCGAGCAAATGGATGTAAATACGGTATTCCCTCACGGTGACTTAGAGGAGGAAATCTACATGCTTCAACCAAAGGGGTATGAAGTAAAAGGTAAGGATAAAATGGTTTGCAGATTAAATAAGAGCTTGTATGGTTTAAAGCAAGCATCAAGAAAATGGTACTTGAAGTTTGATCGATGGATGCTGGATCATAGATTCACAAGATGCAACTCGAAACACTGCGTCTACACGAAGAATTTGGGAGATGGGAAATTCATCATCCTGATGTTATATGTTGATGACATGTTGATTGCAAGTGCTAACATGCAGGACATCAAAGACCTTAAAGAGGAGTTGTCTAAATCTTTTTCAATGAAAGATTTAGGTGCTGCAAAGAGGATAGTTGGTTTGAAAATATCAAGGGACAGGACGACGAAGACAATAACGCTATCTCAAGAAGGTACTAGAAAGGTTTGCAATGCAAAATGCAAAACCAGGTTCTACACCTTTGGCTGGTCATTTTAAACTAATGAAGGATATGTGTCAAAAGACACAAGAGGAGATAACCTATATATCTAAAGTTCCATCTGCTGCAGCGGTAGGTTCTCTAATGTATGCTATGGTCTAAACAAGGCCAGACATTGCACAAGCAGTGGGAGTTGTGAGTAGGTAAGAGCATTGGCAAGCTCTGAAGTGGATACTTAGGTATCTAAAAGGGACAACAACAAATGCTTTGTATTTTGGAGGAACTTATATTTTTCTAGAAGGGTATGCTGATGTAGATATGGCAGGTGACAAAGATATTCGAAGGAGCACTACTGGCTATGTGTTCACGGTTGGAGGCACAGCATAAGCTGGGCTTCAAAGCTGCAGAAAGTGGTTTCACTTTCTACCACGGAAGCAGAGTATGTAGCAATGACGGAGGCAAGCAAAGAAATTATGTGGATTCACATATTCTTAGAAGAGCTTGGATTCAAACAAGACAATTGTGTCTTGTACAGTGATAGCCAAAGCGCTATCCATATTGCGAAGAACTCAGACTTTCATTCAAGGACAAAGCACATTGAGGTGAGATATCACTTCATACGCACTCTTTTGGAAGAGGGACAGCTAAAGCTAGGAAAGGTGCATACAAGTGAAAATCCTACAGACATGTTTACAAAGGTGGTCAACAAGGAGAAGTTGAGCTTTTGCTCATCTTCAATCGGCATTCAAGGATAAGAAGCCAGAATGGAAATCAGTCACAGGTTTGGTTTGGAGATCAGTCTCCAAGTGGGAGATTCGTTAAGTATGGAGCCTGATTTAACCTTGTAATTTTTTGTGGTAATAGCGCACATTTGTAAGGCCCCCATTATGAGGAGAAGCCATCGTGCGTGAAGGAAAATCACTCGCTAGAAACCAAAATTATCACGGCCAAAAATTAGGGGCAACTTTAGGGGCCTCGGGGGCGGAAGCCCCCGAAATTTATGGAGCGAGCACGAAGCATGTGGTTACATGCAGGCCTACCGCTTGAGCTTTGGGCGGAAGCTGTAAGTACGTCTGTGTACTTAATCCTTAATCAATCGTTCACCCTCGACGGCATTGGATGGGGGAGTTCCAGAAGAGGCATGGACAGGTAAAACAGTGAATTATGCATTTCTCAAAGTGTTTGGGTGTGAGGCTTTCATGCACATAGATAGAAGCCTAAGATCAAAGCTAGATGAGAAGTCCAAAAAGTGTTTCTTCATTGGCTATGTAGAAGGTGACTTTGGGTATCGCCTATGGAATCCTGAAGATGGTAAAATCTTAAGGAGTATGGATGTAATTTTTAATGAACAAAATATGTACAAAGATTACTTGGAAAGAAAAGAAACAAAAGAAACAAAAGAAACAGGTGATGAGTACATGGAGCTTGAGGACGGTGAAGACTCAAGGACAGCAAATGGTGACAATGTGCAACAATGTCAATCAAATGAGGAGCCTCAACCTATTCCCGGAAGATCTACAAGAGCAAGTAGACCTCTAGAAAGGTTTGTTCCTTGCTTGAACCATCTCTTGATCTCAGATTCTAGAGAGCCAGAATCATACGAAGAAGCTATGCAACATGAATCCAAAGAAGAATGGACGAAGAACATGCAAGTGGAGATGGACTTACGACATCGCAACCAAACATGGGAGTTGGTTGAGTTGCCTAAAGGTAAGCGGGCACTTCAAAACAAATGTGTGTACAAGGTGAAGGAAGAAGACGGTCGGAAGAAAAGGTACAAGTCTAGGCTTGTTGTAAAGGTTTTTCTTAAAAGAAAGGTATTGACTTCAATGAAATATTTTCTCCTGTTGTAAAAATGAACTCAATTAGGCTTGTCTTAATCCTTGTGGCTGCTCATGATCTAAATCTCTAGCAAATGGATGTAAATATGGCATTCCCTCACGGAGACTTAGAGGAGGAAATCTACATGCTTCAACCATAGGGGTATGAAGTAAAAGGTAAGGAGAAAATGGTTTGTAGATTAAAGACGAGCTTGTATGGTTTAAAGCAAGCATCAAGACAATGGTACTTGAAGTTTGATCAATGAATGTTAGATCATGGATTCACAAGATGCAACTCGAATCACTGCGTCTACATGAAGAATTTGGGAGATGGGAAATTCATCATCCTAATGTTATATGTTGATGGCATGTTAATTGCAAGTGCTAACATGCAGGACATCAAAGACCTAAAAGAGGAGTTGTCTAAATCTTTTTCAATGAAAGATTTAGGTGCTGCAAAGAGGATACTTGGTATGAAAATATCAAGGGACAGGACGAAGAAGACAATAAAGCTATCTCAAGAAGATTACATCAAGAAGGTACTAGAAAGGTTTGCAATGCAAAATGCAAAACTAGTTTCTAAACCTTTGGCTGGTCATTTTAAACTAACGAAGGATATGTGTCCAAAGACAGAAGAGGAGGTAGCCTATATGTCTAAAGTTCCATATGCTACAGCGATAGGTTCTCTAATGTATGCTATGGTCTAGACAAGGCCAGACATTGCACATGCAGTGGGAGTTGTGAGTAGGTTCATGGACAACCCATGTAAAGAGCAATTGCAAGCTGTGAAGTGGATACTTAGGTATGTAAAAGGGACAGCAACAAATGCTTTGTATTTTGGAGGAACTGATATTTTTCTAGAAGGGTATAATGATGCAGATATGGCAGGTGACAAAGATATTCGAAGGAGCACTATTGGCTATGTGTTCACGGTTGGAGGCACAGCAGTAAGCTGGGCTTCAAAGCTGCAGAAAGTGGTTTCACTTTCTACCACGGAAGCAGAGTATGTAGCAATGACGGAGGCAAGCAAAGAAATTATGTGGATTCACAGATTCTTAGAAGAGCTTGGATTCAAACAAGACAATTGTGTCTTGTACAGTGATAGCCAAAGCGCTATCCATATTGCGAAGAACTCAGACTTTCATTCAAGGACAAAGCACATTGAGGTGAGATATCACTTCATACGCACTCTTTTGGAAGAGGGACAGCTAAAGCTAGGAAAGGTGCATAAAAGTGAAAATCCTACAGATATGTTTACAAAGGTGGTCAACAAGGAGAAGTTCAGCTTGCTCATATTCAATCGGCATTCAAGGATAAGAAGCCAGAATGGAAAGCAGTCACAGGTTTGGTTTGGAGATAAGTCTCCAAGTGGGAGATCGTTAAGTATGGAGCCTGATTTACCCTTGTAATTTTTTGTGGTAAAAGCGCACATTTGTAAGGCCCCCATTATGAGGAGAAGCCATTGTGTGTGAAGGAAAATCACTCGCCGGAAACCAAAAATTTTCCGGCCAAAAATCAGGGGCAACTTTAGGGGCCTCGGGGGCAGAAGCCCCCGAAATTTATGGAGTGAGCACGAAGCATGTGGCTACATGCAGACCTACCGCTTGAGCTTTGGGCGGAAGCTGTAAGTACGTCTGTGTACTTAATCCTTAATCAATCGTTCACCCTCAACGGCATTGGATGGGGGAGTTCCAGAAGAGGCATGGACAGGTAAAACAGTGAATTATGCATTTCTCAAAGTGTTTGGGTGTGAGGCTTTCATGCACATAGATAGAAGCCTAATATCAAAGCTAGATGAAAAGTCCAAAAAGTGTTTCTTCATTGGCTATGGAGAAGGTGACTTTGGGTATCGCCTATGGAATCCTGAAGATGGTAAAATCTTAAGGAGTAGGGATGTAATTTTTAACGAACTAAATATGTACATAGATTACTTGGAAAAAAACAAACAAAAGAAACAGGTGATGAGTACATGGAGCTTGAGGACGGTGAAGACTCAAGGACTGCAAACGGTGACAATGTGCAACAATGTCAACCAAATGAGGAGCCTCCACCTAATTCCCCGAAGATCTACAAGAGCAAGGAGACCTCTAGAAAGGTTTGTTCCTTGCTTCAACCATCTCTTGAACTCAGATTCTGGAGAGCCAGAATCATACAAAGAAGCTATGCAACATGAATCCAAAGAAGAATGGACGAAGAGCATGGAATTGGATATGGACTCGCTACATCGCAATGAAACATGGGAGTTGGTTGAGTTTGTTAAGTATGGAGCCTGATTTACCCTTGTAATTTTCTGTGGTAAAAGCGCACATTTGTAAGGCCCCCATTATGAGGAGAAGCCATCGTGCGTGAAGGAAAATCACTCACCTTTCACGGACAAGAATCAGGGGTACCTTTAAAGGCCTGGGGGGAGGAGGCCCCGAGACTATTCTTTTCGCCGGAATATTATGGCAAGACGGCGGCCGAAAAGTGGTCGTAAAACAACCGGTCGGTTGGCCGGTGGCCGGTAGTCAATGGCCGATGGCCCGTGGTCGGAAGTCAATGGCCGGTGGCCGGTGGCCGAATTCAAAAGCGGACTTGTCTTCTCAAGGGCGGCCACACATGGGCGGATTGGAGGGTCCAATTTGGACTTATTCGCACAAGGGCGGCTACACATGGCTGTCTCTCATAAGAGAGGGCAACCCTTTTGGCTTATAAAAGGAGGCCATTTCTACACACATTTCATAGTGTGAAGTTGATGCAACAAGGTGAGTGTGAGGTGGTGAGAGTGAAGCAAGGCGGGAGCTCCATTAAGGGTATAATCCCTTTGTAAACTACTTCTTGTTTTGAAGTACTAAAGCCATTGAGTGGCTGATTTCCCGTGGACGTAGCCCACATTGGGTGAACCACGTATATCGTGTGTACTCTCTCTCTCTCTCTCTCTCTCTCTCTCTCTCTCTACTCTATAATCTCGTGTATATAAATCTGTCTCTCTCCATTAAGTAATCTAATCAATTATCTATTTAGCTACGCCCTGTTTCCTAACAGAGTTGCCTAAAGGTAAGCGGGCACTTCAAAACAAGGGTGTACAAGGTGAAGGAAGAAGAAGGTGGGAAGAAAGGGTACAAGTCTAGGATTGTGGTAAAAGGTTTTTCTCAAAATAAAGGTATTGACTTCAATGAAATATTTTCTCCTGTTGTAGAAAAGAACTCAATTAGGCTTTGCCTTAAGCCTTGTGGCTGCTCATGATCTAAATCTCGAGCAAATGGATGTAAATACAGCATTCCCTCACGGTGACTTAGAGGAGGAAATCTACATGCTTCAACCAAAGGGGTATGAAGTAAAAGGTAAGGAGAAAATGGTTTGCAGATTAAAGAAGAGCTTGTATGGTTTAAAGAAAGAATCAAGACAATGGTACTTGAAGTTTGATCAATGGATGTTAGATCAGGGATTCACAAGATGCAACTCGGAACACTGCGTCTACACGAAGAATTTGGGAGATGGGAAATTCATCATCCTGATGTTATATGTTGATGACATGTTGATTGCAAGTGCTAACATGCAGGACATCAAAGACCTAAAAGAGGAGTTGTCTAAATATTTTTCAATGAAAGATTTAGGTGCTGCAAAGAGGATACTTGGTATGAAAATATCAAGGGACAGGACGAAGAAGACAATAAAGATATCTCAAGAAGATTACATCAAGAAGGTACTAGAAAGGTTTGCAATGCAAAATGAAAAACCAGTTTCTACACCTTTGGCTGGTCATTTTAAACTAACGAAGGATATGTGTCCAAAGACACAAAAGGAGATAGCCTATATGTATAAAGTTCCATATGCTGCAGTGGTAGGTTCTCTAATGTATGCTATGGTCTGGACAAGGCCAGACATTGCACATGCAGTGGGAGTTGTGAGTAGGTTCATGGACAACCTAGGTAAAGAGCATTGGCAAGCTATGAAGTGGATACTAAGGTATCTAAAAGAGAATATTCCTTTTCGCCGGAATATTATGGCCGGACGGCGGCCGAAAAGTGGTCGAAAAACAACCGGCGTCGGTTGGCTAGTGGCCGGTAGTCAATGGCCGGTGGCCTGTGGTCGGAAGTCGATGGACGGTGGTGGCCGGTGGCGGAATTGAAAAGCAGACTTGTATTCTAAAGGGCGGCCACACATGGGTGGATTGAAGGGTCCGATTTGGACTTATCTACACAAGGGCGGCTACACATGACTGCCTCTCATGAGAGAGGGCATCCCTTTTGGCCTATAAAAGGAGGACATTTCTACACACATTTCATAGTGTGAAGTTGATGCAACAAGTTGAGTGTGAGGTGGTGAGAGTGAATCAAGGCAGGAGCTCCATTAAGGGTATAATCCCTTTGTAAACTACTTCTTGTTTTGAAGTACTAAAGCCATTGAGTGGTTTCTTTCCCGTGGACGTAGCCCACATTGGGTGAACCACGTATATCGTGTGTACTCTCTCTCTCTCTCTCTCTCTACTCTATAATCTTGTGTATGTAAATCTGTCTCTCTCCATTAAGTAATCAACTCAATTATCTATTTAGCTACATCTTATTTCCTAACAGGATAGGCAAGTTATAAATGTCAATCTTATGCTAAAAGGTATGCTAAATGCATACATTAGCACCAAGAAATCCAATTGGAAAGGTTATCTCTGTAGCTGGAGTTTTCTTACCATGCGGCAAAGCATGTTGCGAGTCTAAGTTTAGCTTCTTTATGATTATATCTGTTTCTCAACCTTGAACACAAGTTATGGTGGAGTTGTCTACTGATAGAAATGACATCAAGTCAAGGACTTCGTGCATGCTGGTGGGTTATGTCAGTAGGTGACTTGTATGGAAAATTGAGAAGAGGTATTCCCAAATATTCTAGTATCTTCTTTTTAGAGCTTTGACTCCTTATATTTTTGGTGCCTAGTGCCAATGAAGCAGCCCCTATAGCCCTGATCGCGTGCTTGAACTTGTGTAAAAGATCAATATGAGAGTTGGTCGATGATATTTGGTTGATAGTCCATTGAGCTATCATGGAATGTTGAATGATAAGCTCATGGCATCCACTCAACGGGTTCACGGTTTAGTATCCTCTATATAATGTGCATTTGTGGGGTATTAAAAAATCCCTCTTTTAACATGTCTGAATGAAAAAAAAAACCCCTTATTTAAGGATTTTTTTCCAAAATTGAATATAAAAACCCTTTATTTTAATGTATCTCTCCTAAATTTCATAATATCTTTGCATTTAAAACCCCTCCTTTCAAACTCATGTTATACATTAACATGATTACATAGTGCACCCCTCGAGGGCATATATAGTCATGGGATCCCACCAATCTTAAGTAAGATTGTTTCCCCTTGATATGTAGCATTGAATTGTTTCTCATCCTTCTTGTTGCTTGTTTTCTCCTATAATGTCATTGTCTTTTGGGTTTTTTATTTAAAAAATCAAAGAATTTTTTAGGATTTGGTTCATGATCACTCTGACGACCTTCTGATTTTTCATCATCTACAGTAAGCTACTCGTACCTTTGAGCATCAAGGGTGTCAAAGTAATATTCGTCACTTGATACCCTATTTTTCTCCAAGGTGCATCTTGAATCACTTTCCATGCTAAGATCTCTAATAGAAATCCCATCATAGATACACAAAGACTGTACTTCGTTGTCGGTCTCTCGATGATCTTTGTTTGGATTTACTCTAATCATGCATATGGGAACTAAGTATAATCCATTCTCGTTGCAAAACTTGGTGGGTGTGATTTCATTGACACACACACCTAAGGTGTCCAAGATCTAAGTCCACTCTACGGGCTCCATTTCCCTTCAAGAAAAGGCTCACATACGCAGTCTAGATCTTCAAATACTCTTGCTTTCTTGCTCTCATATTTGACAAAATAATCAGAGCCAGAGGCTCAACACATCCACAAGTAAGCTTTAGAGCTCAACCATGTAGGTACTTCATATTCTGTATGAGTTGCAAAATCAAAATCCTATATACGGGTTTTCTTCGTACATATCTATAGATGTGGTCGTTAAGTTGATGCGTATAGTGGTCTCCATGTGTTTCAAGTAGATATAATCATAACCCAAGTCTTGAACCATCTTTAATTGGTGCATGAGTGGCCTTCTTAGAATAACATCATAGTTATAAGAAGTACCAAAATCTGCTATAGTAGATGTATGTTTATACTGAATTCCACAAGAATTCATCACTATTTGATCTAGAATACCAATAGGTTTTGCAATATAGCTGTCAGCTAGCTGTAGTTTCATCCTTGTTTTCCGAAGGGCCGGTTGTTTCCCATTTCTCCCAAATCAATTTTGTTGTGATGGAAAGCCCTGCTCCACTATACAAGATAGCAATGGTTTCTACTCCCTAGTGTTCTATGGGCAGTATGGTATTTCCTTCTTCTCTCTCACAGTAATCCCCATCCTTGTGTATGGGACCTAGTTTCTCCTCGTGGTGTCCACCTCTATGTATGTAAGTATACCATGAGAGTTCAACAGAAGCGGTTTTTAATTCAAAACTTTTGCATAAATTTACTTAAATATATTTAAATAAGGGTTTGTTTTATTGCACTTTGGAAAAAAACCCATAAGTTCATAAAGAAAGTGGGGTTGTTTTATTAGTTCAAGATTCACAGATAAGGGGTTTTTAAATACCCTTTGAACGCACGTTGTATAGATGGTTTACATATAGTGAAACCCCCGAGGGTTTCTCATTCTTTCTAGGCTGGCTCAACTTTTTTTCAAGGTTTAAGGTTTCAATTGGTCTTTTTATGCCCATTTTCCCAAGACACTTTTTGACATCTGTCCACATATGTAGTCTAATTTTCAGCAGTTTCTCCACTATTAGAGTACATCTAATTGGTGTGGACACAAGATCTTGCAATCCTTGAGAATCTATACTTGGTGGTAAGGTCCCTTGCTATGATTTTAGGACCATCACATTTGGTTTTCCTTTGTAAGGACCCAAGCAAGGAGGTAGCTCCTTAAAGGAATCCTTTCGACTATCCTCCGTCGATGACTATGTACCTTGCTCCTTGTAAATTTATTGATTGTCAACATTAATCATGCCTTTGTCAAGATCAACGTTTGCAAGGGGTGTTGTCCATTCATTTGGTCTCTCACTTTCCTGACCATCTTCCAGAGTTCTTGCGACCAAGTATTTGTAGCCTTTCGCACATTAGGCGGTATTTAGTATGTGAAGTCATCCATATGGTTCTCAGCTACTTGAATTGTTATGTCTTTCTGGCATGCGTGTGTTTGTTTATTTTCTAAATGGTGTTCCAACTCCCTCTCCTCACCTCACTCATCTACTGTTTCCTTTTTGCTTTTCTTTGTGACTTAAGTTTCAGGGTCTCTTTTCTGTTCACTCATCACTTCTTTTGTTTTTTCAAGATCTTTTGAGTTTGTAGATGGTTGGGGAGCTATCCTCTCTTAGATGGGCATTGCCGATGGAGAGCCCATAAGAGTTAGAGAAGTCTCAATCAACTTTTTGCACATCTCCAATTGTAGCTTTTTTCGTAATTCAACCATCTATGCTCCATTGTCTATCTATTGTCCAGTCTTGCTTGTTAAGCCTTTATAATTTCCTCCAATGGATCAAATGTTTTTTCAAATAGCACAAAACCTCGATAACTAACTTCTTTTTGTTTGGTTTCCTTTGGTTTGAGTCCCATTTCATGTATTTCCTCTAGAATAACACTAGGATTGGGTTGTGCTAATTGTTGTGAATCGCTCTTGAGGTTGAGAGAGATCAGCTATAACATTTGTTAACTTCCAATGGTATTGGGATTTGGTGTGGATTTTCTCACTAATTTTTCACCAATAGATTTGTGAGAGTCACTACCCTCCTTCTAATCTGTTTTGTGTGCACCCTCATCATCACTTTCAATGGTATCTTTGTTTCTAAAGCTGATCCGTCAAAGATGGTGAAACTTACACAATGTTCATTGTCACCTTTCTTTGTTTCTCTAAGTTTTGAGAGCAGCCTGGGTATAAGTTCTCAGTTTTGCAATCCCCACAATATTCTCCTTCACTCTTCTTTCCATGAGGAGTGATGACTACTACATCTGGTTGATCCTCTAGGCAATCTCTAGCCCAAAAAACACCATTGCACCTAAAACAAGGTCCCAAAGATCTTTCTTATTTAGATTGTTGCGCATATGTTCTTTGAGGATATGGTTTTGGCCTCATTTTTCCTTGGTTAGGTATAAACATTAGAGTCCCTTGCCTTAGTCCTTGATTTAAGCTACTCTTCATTGGCTCTAAGGCTCTAGAAGGTGAAACAAAACTTTCTTCGTCATAGAATTCTTGGACCCTCGGTGGGTAGGGATCACTATGATGAAAATGTTTGTGGTGTTCTTCCTCATGAAACATATGTACTGGCACTAAATCACTCTCTTGAATGTGGAGTTCATGTGCGTGCGGATATGTGTGTGCATAGGTGCACTAGAAAGGGAGACTGTGTAAGGGGGAATTGGGGAAGAAGGAGAAGCTACACATCATAGTAGGTTACTTGAGTGAAAAGTGAGAGAGTAGTCAACTCTCTCACTTTCTCTCCCTATATTGATTAGGAAAAGAAAAAGTAAGGGTGGTTTCCCACGACCACATGGCCTACATCCCAAAAACCTCCCACTTGAAGGTGATGGTGGCCAATAGTGGCATCGGTATAGTTAGTCTATACAAAGTTGATGAAACATCGCCTAGGCTTCATCCTACACCCATAAGATCTATGCTATCTGTAAAGAACTTCAAAGCCAGGCTCTCTGTGAGAGCATCTGCGGGTTGTCATTAGTGTGAACCTTAGCAAGCTTGATGCCCTTGCCAGCCAATGCATCTCTTATGACATGGAATCTAACCTCTATATGTTTTGACTTTGAGTGAAACACCGAATTCTTTGCCAAAGCAATGGCATTTTGACTATCATGATGGAGTACTAAAAACTTGTGAATAACCAAATCTCCCACTAGTAGACAAGATAACCATAAGGCTTCCTTGCTTGCGTCAGACGCAACACCATATTCTACCTTGGAGTTGGAGCTGATCACGATTCCAGTGTTAGAAGTTTACAGTTACTGGTGATGAGTCAATTCAGACAGTGAAACTAAAAGAAGATAGAATTGAACTGGAATATGTTTACTGAAATGAGAACAGACTAAAAGACTGAGAATGAGATTCATATTCAGATTCAGATTCAGAGAGAATGTGTACAAGATATGTGTGACTGAAGTACACTGGACTACTGTATTTAGGGTTACAGACAAAAGGTTATAGATAACAATTATGAACCAACAGCTAAGCAAAAGTACAGTCGACAAATGCCTTGATTTATGCCCGCGACTAATGCCAACAACTACCAACCCGATTACTGCGGTAATTGTCGTGGTAACTACTGACTAATCCACATCCATTGTTCGTCTCACAGTAGCCGGTTCCCACCTAGTGAGACTATCTCCGCCCTCTACATCCTTCCCTCCTTTCTTGAATTTTGGCAAGATTCCAAAATTTCTGAGAAAAAAATCCACCTTCTGATTCTGCTGGAAATATTTCCATACAAAAATTGCGAGAGGCAGTTGAAAAGTCCAAGGTAGAGTTCTCATCATCTACAGAGAGGCAACTGAAAAGGCCAAGGTAGAGCTCTTTATCATCGACACCGACTGATATCAACCTTCTAGCTGATGCCAATGCTTGAAGAGAGGAATGAAAAATCCTTCACTAAATTCTGAGATGGAACTACCCAGTATCCTTCCACTGAACCCGCTTTCGTTTTCCCATGGTTATCTCCATTTCATAAGGCGTGAGAGGATGATATGTTTTGGTATCTGGATCATTGAGCGTGCGTCTGCCTTTGGCGATTCGAGTTTTGACCAGTTTGTGACAATGCGAGGCTGTGTGGATCCATCCTTCTGGGAGAGGCTGATTAGTTTTGATCCGAGCTTCAAAATGAATCTCAGGCATCTCTCTGTACTATGGTCCTAGGCCTGGTTTAGCCGTAATGTCCTTTTCAGGTAATTTAGAGGACTCAACAGTGAGTTACAGCAGTTGGTTGGTGACCTTAGTGAGGCCTCTGATCTGAATTTTCCACTGGCCCATACAGTCTGATCCTCTGCACCTCCTCTTTCAGCTTCTAGAGATCATTCAATTGAAGAGCGTGGTTGAACAACGTTTTCCAAGTTTTCCATTCCACGGTAGGTTGCTCATACCAATTCTGAAGTTCATGAGTAATCTTGAAATAAGTGAGTCAATCGACTGGTTCGAGATGTTGAGGGTAAAGTGCTGGTTCGAGATGTTGAGGGTAAAGTGCTGGAAAGAATCTTGGCAACTATGGCTCTACTTGTAAATCATACAAGAGAACTGGGGAATCAGGCACAAATTCCAAAAAGTTAAGGACATCCTGGTTCTCTTGCTGCATCATCTTTCTCATTACTCTAACCAGTTGAAATAGTTGCCGGAGAGCGGTTGCTATGCTCCTACTGACATTCTAGTTTGAGGTCCTTTGCTGGTGGCAGTCTGGTCTTTAAGAATGGTCCACACCCTTTGATCCACAACTTTCCCTGGCAATCTGCATTTTCATTAAGACCTCTTTCAACTGATTCCTGACATCCCTTATGCATTTATTCGTTGGCTTGTTCCCCAACAAAAGCTCTAATTCCATAGCTAGTGAACGAAAATGTACAGTAGACCGTCGTTGCCAATGTGGATTGGTTATTCTGTCTTTAGTACTTAGAATCCATTCAATCACCCTTTCTAACAGTTATATTGTACTGGGATGCGCAGGTAATTGGCAGGCCTCTTGATCATGAAAAGCTGTTGATTTCCAATGTTCGACCATTTCCTTGGCTCCGACATACAATCGCTGAAAACGTTCTAGGTTAGATATAAGATCATCATACTCCAAATATCTCCTGGTTATAAGATCCTGCTGATGTCTCAATCTCTTTTTAAGCATAATGAGTTGTAATAAATGTTGCTCATTACTTGTTGGTCCCTCAGCCATAGCTTTGTCTTTCCCTTTATCATCTCGAATGTTGAGCTTATATGTGAAGCTACTCAATATATGGCTTCTCTATATATGGCACCCAGGTCCCCTCTATATATACATCATCTCATGTGTGTATTCTACACACTTTGGGGTTCTATTTCTGTGCTCTCTCTTTCTCTCTCAACATGGTATCAGAGCAGTACAATTTTGTTTTTGATTTCTCTGCTAATTGAAAACAATTTTGCAGA
Source organism: Adiantum capillus-veneris (assembly GCF_014529385.1). Lineage (NCBI taxonomy): Eukaryota > Viridiplantae > Streptophyta > Polypodiopsida > Polypodiales > Pteridaceae > Adiantum > Adiantum capillus-veneris. Next base: position 86,012,803 of record NC_140950.1, read on the forward strand.
AACTACTTGCGAAAGAGACCGCAATCGATGAGGTCTACAACTTTGCAGAAGGAATTTTTTTCAAATTCTGCAACGATTTTGAGTTATCGTTCGCGGACTGCGTACATACCCGAAAAGCAACTTTCTCTTTCTGTTTTTGAGTTTTCTCCTGATTGAAAACGATTTTGCAAAAACTACCCGCGAGCGGGTCTGGAATTCACGTAGTCTACAACTTGTACCACATTTTCCATGGTACATACCCTTCAACGGAGCGATGCCCCTCAAAATACAACCCTATTAAGAACGACTCTCCTGCACCAACTCCTCATCCTTCCTTGCCTGAGTCAATCTTGCTTTGCTACCTAAAAAAAGGGATGAATGAAATCTTTGGGTGAGGGGGAGAGAGAGAGAGAGAGAGAGAGAGAGAGAGAGAGAGAGAGAGAGAGAGAGAGAGAGAGAGAGAGAGAGAGAGAGAGAGAGAGAGAGAGAGAGAGAGATCCCTCCAAGGAGTTGTGGGTAATTTGTAAGGTTGGTGAGGATGAAATAGGAAACCTTGGACAAATAACTTGGGAGCCGTAGGGAGTTTTGCCTTGATTGTAGCTTGCATGGACCATCTTTTCCTTCTTCTTTGTCTTCTTCTTTCTCCTCTAGCTATCTACTCACATAAAGGATCAACCTTTCTACTTGCAAGAATTGATATAGGGAGGTCACTCTCTCTCTCTCTCTCTCTCTCTCTCTCTCTCTCTCTCTCTTTCTCTCTCTCACACACACACACACAAGTACTAGAGAATGCTTATAATATTTCCCCCCCTACAATTCCCCCCCCCCCCCCCCCCCCCATTGGCATGATAGGGCTATTTTCTCAGCTACTAATGTGTAAAACTTGCCTTATAATGGGACAAGGACCTTAATATACTTCTCCTCAAAAGCGTGAAAATCCCCTGCTATCATTATATGATGAAGGCGGCCCCTTCTATTCTCTGACGATGAACCTCCCCTGGTGATGGTATCCGCTGGCCGCTTGTGAGACTCACGCAGTGGAGGGTGGCTTGGGCCATTCATCTCATCTGCTGTGGATGCGTGCACACCTACCTATTCAAACAAAGGTGAGGGAACACCTTGGCCCTCACTTAGCCTTGGATTAAGTTCTTTTTTCTCTGCTCTGTGTTGCTACTGTCCAAACTTGTTGAGCTATGGAGCTTGCCACTCAAACATCGCAGGTGCTGTGTTTTTACTCTAGTGCCAGTACGAGTTTTCGTTTGTTTCTATTATGGTATAAATAGGTTATGAAACATTGTGCATGGTTGGATGGGAGTCGGTTGGCATATACAATATAGGTTGATTTTTTCCATTACATAGGCTGCTGCGCTTGGGCATTATGGTGGGCCTTGAGACCGACTGCGTTTGGTTTTTTTGTTGTTGTTGACTGTCCTGTAGGTTCTGGTTTTCACTGCAGATTGATATATTGGCTTTATTTTTGAGTCACTATAGGACTTTACACTCGTAGCGTACTATGTTAAAACACTTGGTTGGGATGGCTACTTCTGAAGGTAAGTATATGGCACCCTGCCATTCTGTTGACTAGCATGATTAGAAATGAGGTCTTCTTATTCATTGGGGTTTGTTACTTGCGGACACAACTGGTTTTTTTCAACAGTTGATACACCAGGGCTCTTGTACATTATACAAGTGGGGTGATTTGTTGGTTAAAGAGGTTGACTATTGGAGATTTTTGTCGAGACTGGTATTTCTAAGGTAAATCTGTGCACCAACTGGCATCTCTCAGATTCTTTTGGCTTTGTTCAAAGCTGCTGCAGGTCTTGGCGACTGCCGACTTAACTAGGTTTTTAAAAAAAGGGGGAGTTTATTCTTTGAAGTAGTTGCATTCAAGATCAACTTTTTTTGGCTCTGTTTTAGCCACTACAGGGCTTTGCAGGCTTAACTCGTTATGTCGCTTTTTAGATTGGTTTACTCATTGAGAAAAGGGGTTAGTCGCTGTCCTTGTTGCGTACAAAACCCTCTGGTACCTTTGGTGGTTACACAATATATGAAAACGTTTGGCATCTTGCACAAACATGGCCAAACAATACCTTTCTTTGCTAAAAAGGGATACAATTGGTAGGTCTAATGAAATCTTTGACCTATAACTTCTGAAGGTAAGTATATGACAATTACTTTGGGCTTTGGCATATGAAAAGTAACCAAGCTATGGTCCTTAAAATGATGTACCTCATTTAGATGATAAATTTTTACTATTGTGGGGACTCGTAGTACTATACTGCATGGTATCTACCACCTTTTTTGGTATTTAGAGTAACTTACCGATTGAAGATAGTGGTTATGATGGTTAAAAACCAATGTACTAGAGGCAGAAATTACTATAGGGTCTACTTTAAATAATATAGTTAGCGTGGCATTTATGAACTTGTTTGGACATGGTAGGCCTCTCCTTTTTTGGGCTAGCCATTAGTGGATGAATAATTTGATTAAAATTACATTTGATTTCATCACGAAATCAATTTAAGCTTTTTTTGCTCTAGATTTATAAATAAACCTCATTATTTTAAATCTTCTAAAGAAAACTCATGATGATTGGATTCTTGGTGGACTTCACCACTCAAATTAGAAGGTAGATGCTACCATTCATTTTTAAGTAATAAATTAAAACTGCTAAAAAACAAGTCTTAATAAATGACCTAGCTTGTCTAAAGAAATTAGGTTCTGTAAGATGGACATGGATAACAACTGATATGGTCCATTGATGCCTGTAAAACACATCCAAGGCCAACTAAATTGTTGTCTTGTTTGGATAGATGCATGTAAGGACTCTATCCTATCTTGGAGGGTTTTCTTTTCTTTGGCAAGCAACCTTACTTTAATGAAGTACTCACTGAAGAATGGGGAAGTTCTTTTACTAGTGGTCTAACTGAAAGAGGATCTCTTTCCTACAATCATTGTACCTAAATAATTCTGATACTGAGTTATTTTTGTACTTATCTGTTCATTGTTCCTTGGCCAGCTGTCTTTTGAATGTAAAAATTCAATTATGTCTTATTAGTTAAGATTTAAACAGCTACACACACATCCTATACATAAGGTTTTTCCTTTCTTGGGGAAACCGAGATGCTGGCCTAGGAAATTGTCTTAGGAATGGAGCTCTAATTTGGACCCACAATCTGTAAATCCTTTACTGGTAGACTGGTGTTAGGTGGCCCCTTTTAGACTCTTTTTCTGGTTCCCTGCTCATGGATACCATAGTCTCTGACTTTGCCGATTGAAGGTTTACAGGACCAAGTATACATTTTTGGACACTTTGCTAATTGTATGTCACCTCTTTTTCAGGATTGCTCACGTTATAGAATGACAGCTTGCATGAGTACTAATCACAACCTTGAGAATCATGAAAAGATTCTCGATCAAATTAAGCTTTACCTTAAAGACCATAAACCAATGAATGTCTTGGCTACTAGAACTAGACCTTTCCTTTCTAGGAAGGCCAAATTATGTATTGCATACTATGGCAAGAAAATGTAAACCTGACCTCACTGTTTTTGCAGATTCTTGCTCTCTCTCAAGGATGGGAACTAACCTCGGAGCCCCTCTCTGTGGCCTCTTCTCTTGTCCTCAGATGTATTAGCAGCTTGGAGGCTTCATAGCTTATTTACAAGTGCTTTGACTTATTTTTTTGTGAGTGCTTTGACTTACTTTTTGGAAATCACAAATTGCTTGTGAAAGTATTCTCATAGGACAAAAATATCATCATCCCATAAAAAGATTGTTACACAATAATGAATTTCTTTGGCAGGAAGCAGTCCCTTAGTGTACATGTGTTCCTTTTACCACATTTTGTAGGAATTTTGAAGAAATTGGTAACCAAAGGGCTCAATTATATACCTAAATTTCCACAAAATCCATACCTTGCTCTATCAGCTATACTAAGCTATCTCACTGACCTGGTCAGTGCTCTCCGACTGGAGAAGATAGTCCTACCGAGCTTTAGGGAAGTAGTGAAGGAATGCTTCCTTCATAAAATTTCACAACTTCCTAGTAATTGGTTGTCTTCTGAGGAATCTTGGCTTACTTCTCATCTCACTCTTAACTTTCAAGAAATCTCTGATAAGTGGTTTATGGTCGTTATAAATGGAAATAAGGGGAAACCAGTTATGTAATAACTAAAACCGATTTTAAATGAAAAAACTGGTTTACATAGACAATAGATTAATTTTAGCTGGTTAACACTTTTTTTCCACTAGTATAGAACTTGGTCAAGTGTATATATGTGGTATGTGAAAGATGTACTAGTTAACCCGACCAATTATGCACTTACTAATACCCGTTTGAAATAAAAAGACCGGTTATATAACGAGTAAATTAATTTCAAATGGCTAACACATTTTCACAGTATTTTACAGCTCGGTCAAGTGTATATGTGGTATGTAGTAGACATACTACATAACCAGTTATATAAAAACTAATAGCGGTTTGATATTACAATACCGGTTTACATAACCTGTAAATAGATTTAAAACCGTTTACACATTTTATGCCAGTAAACATCTTGGTCGAGTGTTCACATGTACTGTTTGTCATACCAGTTAGGTAAAAAACTGGTTTACATAACCAATAAAAAACTTTCAACACTTATTTCTCACTGGTATACATCGTGGTTAAGTGTTCACATGTACTGGTCGAGTGTTCACATGTACTGTTTGTCATGTCAGATAGGTAAAAAACATATTGGTTTGAAAGGAAAATACTGGTTTACATATCCAGTAAATTTTTTTTAACACTTATTTCTCACTGGTATACATCGTGGTTAAGTGCTCACATGTACTGGTTAGGTAAATAACATACCGGTTTTAAATGAAAAGACTGGTTTACATCAACAGCAACAGTAAGAACATTTGAACTGGTTGACACTTATATACCACTGGTACGTACCAAGGACATGTGTTCATTTTTTTTAACACTTATTTCTCACTGGTATACATCATGGTTAAGTGCTCACATGTACTAGTTAGGTAAATAACATACCGGTTTTAAATGAAAAGACTGGTTTACATCAGCAATAAGAACATTTGAATTGGTTGACACTTATATACCACTGGTACGTACCAAGGACATGTGTTCTTTTTTTTTAATACTTATTTCTCACTGGTATACATCATGGTTAAGTGCTCACATGTACTGGTTAGGTAAATAACATACCGGTTTTAAATGAAAAGACTGGTTTACATCAGTAGAGCAGTAAGAACATTTGAACTGGTTGACACTTATATACCACTGGTACGTACCAAGGACATGTGTTCATATGTACTGGTTTGCCTAACCAATTAAGTGAAAAAACATACTGGTTTGAAATAAAAATATTGGTTTATAGTAATTTAACAGTTTTCTATAAAGATAATAAAAACCTATAGTTTTAACCATATATGTCTTTCATTGTAGGTGGAGCTCTTTCTCAACTTCCAAGAACAATGCCCTGAAATTGTAATAAGGCAGTGTGCGTTTGAGTACATGAAGCCATATTTTGTACGGAAATTGAGAGACCGATATACTTGCTGCTGCATTTCACATGTTCAAATGTCCTTCCTAAAGGATGCCATAAATCACATGCAAAGTTCTATATTCGGTCTGCATGGAAAAGCTTGCCAATGTCAATGCAACATATGAAAAGACAATGGTGGATGCAAGGCACCAAAAAACCCTATCAAGAGTGTAACATCCTTATTGGACTCTATACTGTGTCCAAAATCAGATACGTTCACCTTCCATGCTCTTGCCTGCTTGAGTGGTCAATGTAAAAGGTGTGGCCCAGATAAGTTAGATTTTTGTGCTGCAGAGGCCGCATTTATTGCTAAAAAGATTGTGGTGAAGATTTTTGAGGACCTAGAAGTAGGAACTGCGCGTGACGGTCAGAAGAAGAAAAGGAAAGTCTTGTCGCATAAGGAAATATCATGCCAGAATCTCTCAGTCATGTTCAAAGACCATCTTAAGAAATACATAATGCATAATTTTGTGTATAGATGGCAAGCAGAACAATATAAGGAATGTATACAAAGCTTTCCAAAAGATGTTGTTGTGTCCGTTGTTGACTTTGCTGAAAATTATAGTTTCAAAGATCAAAATGAGATTCAATCCATGCACTGGTATTCAAATCAAGTAACTACTTTTGTGCAAATAACATATTTTCAAATTGCAGGTAATGAAATCACCCTAGCTCAGTCTTATTTATTTTGTATTAAGCCCTCAATAATTTATGATTTTTATATTATGCAGGTGACATCCACAAGACAATTCACTTCTTCATTTCAGATGGCAAGCAACATGACACGCATTTTGTTCAACACTGTTTTCTGAAACATGTGGAATGGCTAAAGCAATTTGGTCTAAACATAAGGCGTCATTGGGTATGGTCTGATGGAGCAGCTTCACAATTCAAAGCAAGAAGACCATTCTATTTCCTTGCCAAGTATACCATGTTCTAACAAACATTATCTGAAGGTGGTTTTAATATAGATACCTATAATATTGGCATTAAAGTTGTAATAAAATGCTTGTATAACATCAGTAATATTATAATACGTGTTTTTTTTGGTAATTTTATCGTGCCAAGAGTATATTAATCTTCTTCTATCAATTGAATAAAATGCAGATACAATGTTTTTACGGGATGGAAAATGTCTTGGAACTTTTTTGGATCCGACCATGATAAGGGAGAACACGACGATGCTGGAGCAGTGATAAAAAGGTCTTTAACTCAATACCAATTGCAGCCAAACTGCCCAAAGATAGACTGTGCTGCAGATGTTGTGGCATTATTGAGATGGACCTTGTTAGATGGTGCTACAGCCACCTATGCATCCCAGGCCCGTTATGTAAGCAAGATTTTTGGGGTGATTGAATTGGGGGATGTCAAAAGGGGAAAAAATTGGGATGTGATGGCTGTAAAAAATACCCGCTCAATGCACTCTGTTTTTGCATATTCAGAGCATGATACAACTTCTTTGAGAACACGTTCACTGTCTTGTTTCTATAGTGCATGTAAACAGGAAAAGTGGAGGAGATGTGTGAGCAAGTCACACGTTCCTTTTTGGACATACCTTATTTTGGAGCCTACAAAAGAAGGGGAAGATGATGACGACGAAATAAATGAGGATGCAGCGTATGAAGGACACTATGACACCCTCAGTCAAGCTCTTATTCTTGGTGATAATTTTGTTTTTCCTGCACTAGATGACAATGAAGGTGTTCATATATTCACATCTTGTTCGGGCAATCAAAATCCCCATGATACCCCATCCCAACAACTCAAAACTATATACAATATCACTTGATGTCAGTGAGTCTATCTACAATAGTATGCCTTTTGAGCTGTAACCATCTTAAGAAATACATAATGCATGATTTTGTGTATATTTTCCTTTAACTGTAAATTGAACTGTGTTTGAAACCAGTCACTTCTGAGTATCATACCGGCATCATACAAGTCCCTCTCCCTCTTCCTCTCTCTCTCTCTCTCTCTCTCTCTCTCTCTCTCTCTTTGTCACTTCTCAATCACTTCTCAGTATCATACCGGTATCATACCAGTCACTTCTCAGTATCATACCGGTATGATACCTGTATCATACCAGTCATTTCTCAGTATCGTACCGGTATCATACATTCCCTGTGTGTGTGTGTGTGTGTGTGTGTGTGTGTGTGTCTTTGTCACTTCTCAGTATCATACCAGTCACTCCTCAGTATCATACCGGTATCATACAAGTCCCTCTCCCTCTCCCCCTCCCCCTCTCTCACTATCATACCGGTCACTTCTCAGTATCATATCGGTATCATACCAATCACTTCACAGTATCATACCGATATCATACCAGTCACTTCTTAGTATCAGACTCTCTCTCTCTCTCTTTGTCACTTCTCAGTATCATACCGATATCATACCAGTCACTTCACAATATCATACCGGTATCATACCAGTCACTTCTCAGTATCAGACTCTCTCTCTCTCTCTCTCTCTCTCTCTCTCTCTCTCTCTCTCTCTCTCTCTCTCTCTCTCTATTTGTCACTTCTCAGTATCATACCGGTATCATATTAGTCACTACTTAGTATCATATCGGTATCATACCAGTCATTTCTCAGTATCAGACTCTCTCTCTCTCTCTAGGCTTTGTCCCTCTCCCTCTCTCCTTTAATTTGCAAGATACTTCAAATATAGAATACAACGTATTTCCGTGAAACTTGCTTGTAAATGTATTATACATGAATTCTACTACATTGATGACAAGAAGGCTGAGTAATTCTCCATTTACATCCATCGAGACAAAAAAATACATCGAGAAAAGTCGCCCACTTCACAGACTTTATGAAGCTTTTTTTTAATAAAAGAAATCTGTTCCTTTCTTCTGGAAAAAGTCAATCTGCCATTTCCAATAAAAATGACGCACATAGGTGTCATCAAGTTGTTCGTCTGCACAAATTACAGTCCTCTTTGTATACTCAATTCTGTCCTTAGAGTACAACCAGTGTGCTAGCCAGTTTATGATAGTGGTTGACAGAAAACACGCGTGCACTTCTTTAGACTGCTTTTCTAGCTTGGGAAAAACAAGAAATGACCCCAATGGGTTAAACATTAGCTTATATCCAAAATCATTAAAGATAAGTGTGTCAGGTGGTAGGTCAAGAAAATTTTCGAGATTCTTGTGGAACACCAGTTTATCTGTCGCGCCCAATTTAAAAGGGGCCCTTGTGCACTACGCCTGACTTACCACTCTATTGAATCTTTTGTGGTGGTCAGGGAACACTATCACTAGCGTGCGTTTGAGCTTCTCAAACTCGTAGTAGCTGCATATCCACATTTCGAACCATCTGAAACAAAAATTCAGAAACACTTCTGCATCGGGCCTTACCCAAAACTATGTATCCCCTTCAACAACATACCGCATTTCTGGCTAGTAGGGCAATTCTTCACCATATTTTCCATCAAATTTCTTGAGCAGTAATCCATTAAGGTCCAAAATGAGAACCCTACGCTGTACGCTCAACGGAGGTGGTGGCCTTGGCCATATCAGTGGGATTCTTTTAATTAGTCTATACCATAGAGGAAACACGAGCACTGCAGGAGACAACACGCAATTCCATATTGCACGAATGTCTGCCCTGCCATTCTACTTGTCAGCCCTGAACCTATTTGCAAGGCGCCATTCTTTAGCTGAAAACATATCTGCAGATGCAAAATTACACAAGACTCAAATTTAAATATGCAATTAGGACATATCTACAGATTGAAATCATAGAATAAACATACACAATGTTCAAAAATTAGGCACAAGATGAAAGAGACGTCGAATGGGAAAGAAAGTTATATTAATTTCAGAAGTGGTTACATAAAAAGAAACATAGGGGGGGCAAACTATAATCTTTTGCAGGCTTTGGGTTTAGGGTCAGAACTTGTGCCGGTATTCTGCATCTCCTTAGTGTCTTCTATGTCCATCTCCTCTTCTGGCTGCCCCTGGGTCTCTTCCTGTTCCTTGCTTTTTTGCTCCATTTCAGGCTTCTCATCTGCAGTCTTATCTGCAGTCTTCTCGATTTTTTTATTTTTTTTGCCTTTCTTATATGCTGAGCAAGGGTCTCCTCGAGACTTCCCTCTGGCCTGACATATACACGACCATCAGCTTTAGAAAGCTGTGCAGCAAAAGATCACTTATTAGAGCCTTAATATATGCAACAACTTACTCTTGCCACGTTGGCCTCGTTTTCTCGGGGTCTTTGATCTTGTCACACGCACGCCAGTGTCTAGCAACACATCGTCTTCCTCATTCTGGGTTTTTCCTTCAACACCAGTCGTACTCTGCTCCTTTACCTCAAAGTTTTGTTCTTCTTCTGTTGTTTTTGAAATAGGTTTCTCAGCATTACCAAGGACACTTTCATCAAGAAAAACTCCCACAGGTGTCTTGTATGCAAGCATCACTGCATCGTTCCGTGTGTCCTCACCGGCAGTAGTTCTGAAGTAGATTGACTCTGAAAAAATATCAGACAAGACAAAAATCAACCACCTGATTAAAATAGTGGTGTGTTTGTTACCCATTGAAACAATCTTCTCACTTGTTTTTGGGCATGGTTTAACTGGCTTCTTCTTTAGAAGGGATTGGTCTTCTGCAGAAATAACTCCGGGGCAATCCTTAAGCATGCACTTTCCTTTCTCATCCAAGTAAGCATAGCAAAGTGCATGGTATGCATGTGAACAAGGCAATAGAACAACATGGCTTAAGCGATTGCGATCATGAATTTTTACACCACAAGCATTGCAGACATCAATGAGAACAATACTATGTCCAGGAGCTGAAGCTCGTGCAGGCAAGACTATGGTTTCAGGTAGCATTGGTTGACTAATCATGTCTGTCACAAACGTGACACAGAGACCAAAGGTTTCCTCACGCTCCAAGCATTTGGATAATTCTTTCTGTAGGCAAGAGACCTCTGTTATCAGACAATGTCAAACAGGTATAAAATTGGTATGAATGCTTGAAGATCGGTATAATGATGTTATCATACCGGTATGATTACATCCTACCAGCATGATGTTATCCCACCGGTATGATGTTATTATACTGGATAGTATAACATCATACCGGTAGGATAACATTATACCAGAAGCATAACATCAAACCGGTTGGATTCTATCATACCGGTCGGATCTAACCATAAGGATCGGATGTAACCATACTGGTAGGATGTTATCATACCAGTAGGATATAATACTGGTACGATTATATCCTACCGGCGGTAAGATGTAATCGTACCAGGAGGATATATTCATACCGGTAGGATGTAATCATATCGATAGGATATAATCCTACTGGTATGATAACATCCTACCGGTATTGTCATCTACCCTTACCGAATATGATATAATCCTACCGGTATGAAAAATCATACCGTATGGTACTTTGTAGGTATTATACTACAATCAGATGGAGTTAAAAGCATACCTGTGCCTGTTGTAGGGTGGCTTTTCTTGGAGACTGTCAAGCAAGCCTGCAATGGTGCACATCAGCAACAGATTTGACCACAGAATCCTGAGCCTTCTGACACTCGGCTGCTGATACATTGTCATGAGATTTTCTAACCTCAACAAGAAGTTATTGCAAGGAAGTGGATACTTCAACACTAAACGCACACTGAGTAGTCACAAAAAGCCCACTTCCAACTAGTGTACTTCCGGATGGGTTATTTACTAAGAAGATGGCAGAACCACTTGGGGTTCCTGTGGATACTTGGGAAGTCTCTAACTTCCATTGTTCTCTTTTCCTATCTACTGACCTTCATTGGTCACATTCTTCACCACCTCAGATGCAAACTCAGCCCACTTTACCGGACCTGTGCATACAAAATAAACATATCCGCATGCAAACTTGACTCCCAGCAGCAGATAGTTTGGTGGTTTGGATTGGGACACCTGCTTGTAGAGCTGGTAGAGTGCCTTGTAGTGATCCGGCCTTGCTGTTTTTATCGGCACTTTTTTCTCCTTCACTGGAAGACACGTGAAAACTTTCATCCAGTCGAATATGGGCACATCTGCATCTGTCAACTTCCTAACATCTTTCCCCTCAAGACTTAACGCATATTCCCAGTGAAAATCCTCCTTTGTCGTGCAGAATGCCTTTAACGGCACGTCCACTTCCTTGGGCTGAACAAAGCGGCTGATTTTGGGAGGAGGCTGTAACTTCTGTCTCTGAAAGGAATAAACCCATATTCATTACTCAATGTATCCACGCCTCAATACTCTACTACACATACAGATCTGCTGTACACAACACAGAGAGAGATAGAGAGAGGTGACATACCTTAGTGGGAAAATGTCAGGACTTTGTGGGGGAGACCTGTCGGGTTGCATTCCTTGGGCTCTTTCTTAGGTTGCTATCCATAGCAAAGGATAAGAAGCGTGCACAGGGGGCTGTAGAGTGAGCTGAGAAAGGCGCAGAAGGAGAAAGGCACAGAGATATGGAGAAGTACAGTTATGAAAACATTCGACTGACCATTCGTCTAACGTAGGCTCCACACGTGTTTTTGAATCCTCCACATGATTATTTAATTCAAACAATTCTTGCCCATAACACCAGTTTCATACCCCCTAGATTTTAACCCTCCAAAAGTTACTTTCAATCGATTAAAACCGGGCCACCTATTCATGCATCCACTCTAAAACACATCCAAGGCTAACTAAATTGTTGTCTTGTTTGGATGGATGCAGGTAAGGACTCTATCCTATCTTGGAGGGTTTTCTTTTCTTTGGCAAGCAACCTTACTTTAATGAAGTACTCACTGAGGAACGGGGAAGTTCTTTTACTACTGGTCTAACTGAAAGAGGATCTCTTTCCTACAATCATTGTACCTAAATAATTTTGATACTGAGTTATTTTTGTACTTATCTATTCATTGTTCCTTGGCCAGCTCTCTTTTGAATGTAAAAATTCAATTATGTCTTATTAGTTAAGATTTAAAGAGCTACACACACACACACACACACACATTCTATTTGGCCTACATATACGGTGTGCTATCCGCACCTCCAAGAGCTTATAATGTACACTGGTTTGTGATATGTGAGTTGGGTTGCTTATAGATGCAATCTCTCTCTCTCTCTCTCTCTATCTACCTATCTCTCTCTCTCCATCTCTACCTATCTCTCTCTCTCTCTCTCTCTCTCTCTCTCTCTCTCTCTCTCTCTCTCAATCTCCCACTCAAACCCTCGCTCAATCTTCTATGTGTGCAACCTTTCTCCCCCTAGGCAAGGGTGGCCCTGTGGGGGGCCACTAATGCACAAGCCTCTGGCCCATGCCAAGCTCAGCACAGAGAGGAGCTGGTCGCAAAGAACTCATGTGCTACATACTCTGGGCATTCGTGCCGATCTGCGAGCATGCTTGCCTACCTCCAAGCACCCTCTACCAACTTGGAACCTGCTTACACAACATCGACTACGAGCTCTCTCTTCCGACGTGGAATTGCTCAGAGCATACCTTAATTAGAAAACCCTCATTTTAAACCTTATCCATTAGAAAATTTCGGAGGTCATTTGGAAGGCCTTGTAAGAAATTGTATTTCTCTCTCTAGAATTTTTTTAAAAAAAATGCACTTGCACCTTGTGAGTACGTCCAAAAGGACAACCAGACACTCTAAAAAGTAGATTTATATTCCCAATCGTCCTTGAAAACGGTCACTTTTTTATTTAATGTGAGCGTCTTTTTCAGGAGGTAGGTGCGCTGCATGCAATACATCTTACGTCATCACTGGAACATAAAATTTCATAAACTATCAAATAGTGATAGATTTTGAGGCTTTTGACACCACCAATGCGTCTGAAATGCCAAAATACCCTGAAAATGAATGTCTACTTGTCTCGTTCCGACATCCGGAGAGGCAAAAAATGTCAAAAAACCCAAAAAAACGGGCTTTTTACTAACGGCGCACGAGGAGGCATTCTAAAATTCTAGAATGCCCCCTTGCGCCGTTAGTACAAAGCTTCTTTTAGTGGTTTCTGGACACTTATCTTTCAAGAAAGACCCTTTTTAGAGGTTTTTTGACATTTTCCTCTCAAAAAACTCCCTAAAAAGAGGAAAAAAGGGGCTTTTTACCAACGGTGCACGAGGAGGCATTCCAAAATTTTGGAATGCCTCCTCGCGCGCCGTTAGTAAAATGTTCTTTTAGGGGTTTTTGACATTTTTTGTGTCTTTGGATGTCGGAGCGAGGCAATTAGACATTCATTTCTAGGATATTTGGGCGTTCCGGACGCATTGACAGTATCAAAAGTTTTAAAATCTTCCACCACTTGATAGTTTTGTGACTTTTTGAGTTCCAGTGATGACGTAAGCCGTATTAAATGCACCGCATCTACCTTCTGAAAAAGGTGCTCGCATTAAATGAAAGAGAGTGATCATCTTCAAGGACCACTCGATTATTAAATGAGGAGAGGGACACCTTTTATATTTTTGTTAATATCAATCTATTTTTCTACGTAACGTAGGCTCTTGTCTCATTGTAGGAGCTTATTTTCCTCTCTCTTCCAAAAGGCCCTCCTAAAGACCTCTGATATCTCTTAATGCTTTGTTCTCACCAAGACAAATAGATTTTCAAATCTTATTTTTTGATCTCACCAAGAAAAATAGATTGTAAAGCTAGTTGGGCACTCTCAAATATCACTCCCAGTTCAATAGATACAACCTTTGAGAAAGTGTTACTAGCCCTACCTGGGGAAGTGATTTCTTCCTTTGGCACTCCCATTTCATGCAAGAGATTTCTTGTGATGGTAGTGGTGCTAAGAAAAGAAAGGATCACAACCCTCAAGGCTCAGATCCAAGAACTCATTGAGAAGAACATGAGACTCAAACAACCTCTATCCAAGCTTGAAGACACGAAGGAAGTAGAGAGCCAAGATCTGCTTACAAAAGAACAAATTTAAATCCTTTCTCATTGAGACTATTATGACGGCTCAAAAGAATTTGAAGAAGCAACACACAAGAAGATTGACACCAAGATACAGGAGGTCATACAAGAATGACAGCTACAAAAGTCTCTTGACCTCAAGGTTAGTATTGCCAGGGGCTCAACCCACCATGGTGCACCAATAAGGACACCCCTGATGTTACCATATACATGTGGTAGTGATGTGTGTAAACACACTCAAGACTATCAAGGCATATTTTCCGTCACTAGGAGCTTTTTTCCCATGTGCATTGTATCTACATCCATCACTCTAGGGCTATCTAATCTTTCCATTGTAATGCACTCTTTGTCGTGTGCCTTGAGCTTCCCTCATCTTCTCCAAGTAGTGTGTGTTTTCCTACAACCGTAATTCCAACAATGGGTATCAGAGCAGGTTGCATCCTCTCGGGCTTAGTCGCCAGCAACCCAGCACACGCCTGCTCACTTTCTCCAAATTTTGTGAGCTTTAGCGAGCGTCATCAGGTCGACAAATATTTTGGGAGAGCTCATAGTTTCTAGTCTACTTAGATTTCTTATTCGGGCTCATTTTGGCCTTTGTTTCCACTACATGCAGTGCTCTGTAACGCTATTTTGTCATTTTGTGCAAAATTTTATGTCAGTGCTGTTTATTGCATAATAGGTCCCATACAATATTCCATGGTTTGTGCTATATGGCATGTATTGTTCTTGCTTTGTTTCTCCTCTTTTGGGAAATTTTCACATCAGGTGTAGGCATTCGCCATGGCCGACAACAACATAGATGTGTTCAAGATATTTGCTGCTAAGAATAGATTGGATGGGGACAATTACCCTATGTGGGCTTACATGATGCAACATGTCCTTGTGTCAAAGGGTGTCTAGAATATTGTGCAGGGCATTGATGTACATCCTGATTCTGAGGATGTAGGCGATGTTGAGGATGTTGTAGGTTTTGGTCGCATGATTGCTGCTGCTAGACCTGTTCTACCTACGGCTGAATAATCTCGTTATTAGGATTTAAAAGATGCTCAGGCTCATTTATTGATTGCATTATCCATGAAGCGCACTATTACTCCTCACATTTGTTCAGTGAAATCTACAAAACAGGCTCAGGATACTCTGACTGGTCTTTATGCAAGTTGCAATGAGGCAAAAAATTGCATTGCTGCGTAAAGAGCTTGAGTCAAAGATTATGCATGAGGAAGATGATATGGAAACTTTTCTTGTTGGTGTTAGGGATATCAATGCACAACTTATTTATGCATGCAAAGTCATTTTTGACAGTTTCCTTGTGCAGACTATTCTTGATGCCTTGCTAGATTCTTACTAGACTTTTGCCAGTACTTCGAGACTTATGACCAAATCCAGAAGCTATCAAGTTTGATGCATTATGCACATTGCTGTTGCAAGAGTCACTTTTGAGAAAAAATAGGACTAGACAGCATGCAGTTGAACATGCCTTTATTACTGCTCAAAGAAAAGGTGTTAACACCAATAAAGCCACTTCTCATGATTCTTCTACGAGTGGTAAATTACATGTTCCTAATGCTTATGATGCCATCAATTTGTCTGGTAATTCTGGTGAAAAGGGCAAAAAGAAGATGCGTTGCCATTATTGCAAATCTAACAATCACTTGATCAAGCAATGTCCTAAGTTGAAGACAAAAGAGGTCAAGAAGAAAGAGGCTGGTTCCACTACAAATGCTGCTACAAATGCAGCTATTGTTGAGTCTTCTATGAAAGGAGATTGTGATGCTGATGTTGATACAGAATGGGCTTTTAGTGCAAAGTGTCCTTATGATTATTCTGTCCATGATGCATGCTTGTCATCTGGTGCAGATTCACATGTGTTGTATTTTGACAGTGGTGCTACAAAGCACACTACCTCAAATCGTGATTTGTTTACCTCTCTTGGGTCTATCCCTATGGGAATTCAGCCACTTGTGCCAATAATGCCTCTTATCCAGTTCAAGGAGTTGGAAAGATTGTGCTTATTGCTACAAATGGTAGTTCTTTCACACTTGTTGCTCCATTTTATGTACCTGGGATCTAGAAGAATCTCTTGTATGTATCTGCACTTACTAGACTTGGTTTTGTAGTCAAATTTGTGGAAGACAGATGTACTATTAATACATGATCTTCATTTTTGTTGCATCTGGCATTTTTGCAGTGGGCTATATAAGCTCAATTTGTATGACAAGTGTGCGCAAAATTTTGCAAATGCTGTTGTGGATACAAAGGCTATTTTCAATGCAAAGCTTTGGCATGCACGTTTTGGGCATCTAAATTTTTCCAATTTGCTATGTTTTTCAAAAATCTCATATGGTTGCTTCTTTGCCGCCTATTGAAGCACCTGTCAAACATGTTTGTGAAGGCTGTATTTTGGGTAAGATGCAGCATTCAAAGTTTCTAAAGGATGGTTCAGTTAGGGCTCCATATGAAGCATGGCATGATAGAAAGCCTTCCATTGAGGACATGCGAGTTTTTGGCTGTTTGGAATATGCTTTGCTGCCACAAACGCGACACAAAAATTGAATGATAAGGACGTCAAATGTATTTTTCTTGGTTATAGTGCTAAAAGAAGAGCTTACAGGTTGTATCTTGGTCTCACGGGGGGATGTTGTGTTTGTGGAAGATTCTGTACAGCCCTTACTGTCATGTACTAGAGACAATAATGTAAGCTCACAGGAAATTTATGACAATGTTGCCTCTTTTTAGTGGTCAAAGTTAGAATGTAAATTCCAATGAGGAAAATGTATAGCCTATGGGGTTTCTGAAAATTTTAGAGATCAACCTATTACTGATGCAGATGTACATCATGTACTTGATAAGGAAAGGATTGAGAATGAGTAAGCTAGATGTATGCCAAAATGGTTGTTGCATACTTTACTTATTGGATGCACCTTTGTCTAGTCTCATTCATTCAAGTTCTTGCCATGCCTCTTATGCATCAGATTGTTATGTTTGGCTATGTCTAGCTTATGTGATGTCGAGGAACCTCTGTCTTTTGATGAAGCACAAAACTCAAAAAATTGGATGGCTACCATGCAATCAGAATATGGTGCACTTATAGAAAATGACAAATGGACTTTATGTGATTTGCCTCCTGGAAAAAAGGCCATTGGTACGAAGTGGATTTACAAGTTGAAATGCAAGCCGGATGGTGAGATTGATCACTATAAGGCTTGACTTGTTGAAAAGGGTTATGCGCAGCAAACATGTAGATTATGAAGATACTTTTTCTCCCACTTGTAGTATGACTACCGTGCATTTTCTATGTGCATTGACAGCTCATTTTGGTTGGGATGTACATCAATCAAAAATTGTTACATACTTTCTTGAATAGTGACATATTTGATGAAGTTTATGTAACATAGCCTTGTGGTTTTTTCATTAAAGGGTAGGAAGATAAAGTGTGCAAATGTAAGAAAGCTTTGTATGGGTTGAAGCAATCTCTTCGTTCTTGGTATGAGAAGATTGACACTCATTTGGTCAAACGAGTATTTTGTAATAGTCCAACAACGAGCACATTGTATGTAAAGCGTGAGGGTGATGTACTTTTCATTGTTATTCTCTATGTGGATGATTTTCTGATCACTGGACCAAATGAGAAATATTTCTTAATTTAAGGTTGATTTGAATGCTACTTTCAAGATAAAATATTTGGGGCTGTTGCATCATTACTTTGTTATACAGTTAAGTAGTGTGATGGTGTTATTGCCTTGTGTCAAACAAGTTACATAGAGACATTGCTATGTAAGTTTGGACTTGAGAATTGAGTCTTCATGATGGTGGTGATCTAGATGATGTTACTCTTTACCAAATTGTTGTTGGATGCTCATTTATGTATGCAACACGAGGTCAGATATTTAGTTTACAGTCTCACATGTCAGTAGATTCATGCATAACAAAGGATCTAAGCATTGGCAGGGTGTCAAGAGGATTTTTTGCTTCTTGAGTAACACTTTACATCTTGGCTTGTTTTATCCCAAGGGGGGATCATTGCCACCAGGTTTACATGCTTTTTTGGACTGAGAATGGGCTGGTTGTTTTGACATGGGAGTGTCCACAAGTGGTTCTAGTTTCATGCTCAACAATTCATGTATCTCATGGTTGAACAAGAAGAAACCTAATGTGGCCACTTCCAGTTGTGAGGCTGATTAGAGAAAAGTCTTCACAGCTATGTTTGAGTGTGTATGGCTGAGACATCTTATGGCTGATTTGGGTGTTGGACAAGACACTACCAGGAACCCAGTTTTTTATGCTCTCACAAAGAACATTGAGGTGCATTACCACTATGTCAGGGAGAGGCTCTCAATAGGAGACTCATCAGCTTGGCTTATGTGCCAACACAGGAAAACCTTGCAGATATTTTCACAAAGGCATTGTTTTGTGAGAAGTTTGAAGCTTTCTGCAAAGCTTTGGGCTTACTCCCCTTTGTGGACTGATCATGTCCTCAGGGCATGGCACCTCCCTATACTCTATGTGCCAACTCTCATTCACCCCATCACTCCCAGGGGGGATTTGTTACCATATACATGAGGTAGTGATGTGTGTAAACACACTTAGGACTACCGGGGCATTTTTCCCTCACTAGGAGTTTTTTTCACCTGCGCATTGTATATACGCCCATCACTCTAAGGCTATTTAATCTTTCCATTGCACACTAAGTAATACACTCTTTGTTGTAATGTTGCCGGTGCATGCACATTTAGGTGCTTTAAAGGGTACGCGGCGTGTCAATGCCACTCAACACAAGGTTCTACAAGATTGGATTGCCAGTCTTGAAGCATTGCAGATGGACAGAGAGGGAGCAACGGACTACTGTGTGAAGGAGCGGGAGAAGTGGATTGCCAAGTTCAATAAGAGCCTACCGGACAAGAAGATAGAAGAGGGAGACCTGACGATGAAGTATGAAAGCTACTTGGATTTCACTTTCCAAAAGAAATTCAAGAAGAAGTGGACGGGTCCATACAAGGTGCAGAAGGCTTTTCCAAGTGGGACCTATCAATTGGTGAGAGAAAATGGTAAGCTTCTTAAGCACAGGGTGAATGGTGTGTGGCTGAAGTTGTACTTTGAAAGAATTCTAGTGCTTGAGGTGCATCAGATTGTAGCTAAGGGGGTTGGGAAACCCACCTAGAGTATGCAACATGCGAAGGATATGGAACTTTTGTACATAGTGAGGCGGTCCGGGGCGGGCAACAAGAGAGGCAACCTCTAAACACCCCTCAAGGCTTCCGTGCTACTCAATTGGGGCTGGGGAAACCACAAGCACAACACCACAACAAACCCACAGCCAAACCCAAACAAGATAGGGGCACCACCTAGTTATGGTATGCGAACTAGGACGCAAGAGAGATTTTTGCACAACCAAGAAGATGCACCACACAACACACACAAGCAACCTCACACCAAGACACACATGAAATGGACTAGTGAGAGCTAGAGCAAAGGGAAGAGAGAGAGAAAAGGATCTTGCGTAATACCTTATTTGTGACTTGCAAATGGAGATGGTTCGTTATGATGCTATCGTAGAACTTGTACAAACTCACTCAATGCTTAGTGATTGCTAATCATTGCCAAAACACACACACACACACACTGTCTTAGGGTGTGGGAGACCTCTCACCACAATACCCTCTTACAATGGACACAAAACTGGCAGTGAAAAAAACACACTAAAACACTTTCTAAAATCAAGATCAACCGATAAAAACTCAAATACACAAGTCACCTTGAATTCACCAAACCGTATTGCACAAATGGAAGGACGAAGATTTGAACGTCGAATCACGCCTTTGATGCACCAAACCTCAATTTATTGATGATAAAGGAGCATATACAATAGTGGTTTTGAGATTTGAGAAACTCACGCTCTCTCACTTGCAATGTGTAGCTCGAAGGCTTCTCTCACACCAAGAGTGAAGCGCACAAGTGGTTGCTACACCTAAGTCTCTCCTCACACATAGAGTGTTAGGGTGCTATGTGAGATGTTGGAGGTTGTTTTACAAGAAGGAGAGGGGCCTATTTATAGGTTGGAGACCCCTCATTAAGATTATTGGAAATCTTAATTTACAAGCTAACAAATTAGGATTATGATTTTTTTGAATATCAAAACATTGCGGGCCTTCTTTGTCTGCTTGAGTCATGGGAGTGGGCTCAAAAGAAAGCATTATTGATGGTAGATAAGGTGAAAGTAAGTTTTAAAGAAGGGGAGAGGGAGAGAGAGAGAGAGAGTTACTATACATGTCTTGAGGTGAGGTGTCTTTTATGGTTAGGTCAATGCTATTTTGTGTTAGTATGTTAGTCGTTAGTAATCACTAGAAAGTTAATGTTACATTTACAATGGGTAGAGTGAGTTGATTTGATGAAGGAAGAGGGGTGAATTAAAAGAGAATCATTGAGATAGTGAAGCTTTGAAGAAGCTTGAACTCACTTGTGTAGGTTCTCAAAATGACTATCGATCTTCTTCTTCGTCTTCTCTTCTTTATGCCACCGCCGCCAAGGTTGATCATCGTGATGAAAATGGTAATTCCGTTGATGAGATCTTTTGATTGGCAGAGGTTAAGCATGGTACACATGCTGAATTTATGTATATATATAAGGGGTAAGATGGAATTGTACTTTGGAGATAATAGAGAGAGGCATAGAGATGGTGTATGTACATGGAGAGCTCATATGAGAGCTATGGGAGTAAGTGGGGAGGTTAATGGTGAGGAAGGTGAGAGAAACCATTGAAGGTGCAGGCTTGAGTGAGGGATTGAGAGAAATGTGTGTGTGTGTGTGTGTGTGTGTAGAAGTGTGGAAAGAGGTGAGAGAAGACTATGGGCTACTTGTGAGAAAAGTGGGCACACTGGGGTCCACTCAAAAAATCATAGCTCACTGCTGGTAGCTCCAAAAATCATGAAAAACTTTGAGGTGATTATTCAGAGCGTGGGCTACATTTTCTCTTTTTACCACTGCTCCAAATTCGGAGTGGAGATAGGTGCCAAAATTCTCACCAAAAAGCCTGTTTTTTATGCCTGCAAAAGTCTTTTAGTGGCCCCCTCCTTTGTTGAATTTGTACAATGCATCCAAGAGTGAGCCCCTCCTTTGTCATATTATAATACAAAGCATTCAAGTTTCCCTTGACCCATGCATGGAGGAGGATTATTGGTGAAATAAGAAATATATACATGGTGGGACTAGTGTATGGACTATTCATGGACTTTAGCTCAATGAGCACATGGTGTTAGAATAATGAGTAAAAATAATAATAAAAATATGGAGGAGTTATGGATATGGAAAGATATTGGAATCATATGATATGGTCCCTCCTTGAATTATTTTGGGTGAAAGAGGAAAAGGTATGCAAGTAAATAATATGGTAAAAGTAACCAATGAGTAGAAATCAATTTTTTGTTTTCACGAGGGTGAGGGTGAAAATGTGGGAGTGATTTGTATAAAGGAAAAATATGAGGTTAGAGTATGTACATATTGGCAAAAAATATAATTATGGTGTAAGAGGATGAAAGAAGGTGTACATAGGTTTAATAAAACACACACCTAAGTAGAAATATTTAAATAAAATACCAAAATAATTATAAAAAATCCCTATATTTAGGCCATATATACAATGAAATATTTACACACAAAGAGGCCATAATATACTTTTATTTTTTTTGGCTCACCTAGCCCAGTGACTAGCTAGCTGAGGGTTTTTAAGAAGATATGGGAAAAGCCCCCTAACTCACACACGCCTATGTACAGTGAAATGTCAGGGATAGCCATAGCGTTTGGGTGAATTTGGTAGGGTGGAGTAACTTAGTATGGCAATTATGGAGAGCCGAAAAACGGCTATCAATAGCCCCCCCCCCAGGATGATGGTATATTCATGTACCATCATAGAGCATCTTTTCCAAAGAGAGTGCTTCAGAGTCCTTGACGAGATCTTCATTGTTTGGCCCCTCAAAATTTTGGCTGGAGTTACACTCATGCTTCATGTAACAATACTTACATGAGACAGCGGCCTTTGGACAATTCTTTGGTAGATCCTTTGGTAGAAGGCGACTCAAATAGGGCTTCAAGCGATACCCGTTTACCTTCCTGGAGTGCTCTTTACCATTCAAGTCCATAAGCTGATAGTAACTAGAATTGAAAGCCTTCTTGACTATGTATGGCCCTTGCCATCTAGTTTCAAATTTGGCATCAAAACGATTGTCAAGTCGATTGTCATACCTTAGCACAAGCTCTCCTTCCTTGATGCCTTTGTCCTTCAGTTTCTTGTCGTGCGTTTCTTTCGCTTGTGTGGCTTTCCTCTTGTAGCACTCGTATGCTGCTTCTCTTTTCCACTCAAGCTCCACTAACGTAAGAAGTAGATCCATCCATACCTCTTGATCATCTTGTGCTCCTTTGCCATGAAGTCGCATTGTTGGAATGTTGAGCTCGATAGGCTGCAAAGCCTCTTGACCATAGACCAAGTGAAATGGTGTGAACTCCGTGGCTTCCCTATATGTGGTTCGATATGCCCACAAGGCACCATCCAAGAAGTCATCCCATAATTTTGTCTTGTTTTGCACCATCTTTCTAATGATTCCTGCAATGACACCATTAGCCTTCTCCACCAAACCATTTGACTGTGGGTAGTATGGTGTGCTATGACGATGTAGAATGTGAAGCTCTTCATAAACTTCTGTGAGCAAGCCCTTCCTAAACCCTGGACCATTATCAGAAACAATCTCCAAAGGTGTGCCAAATCTGCAACAAATGTGAGTGTACACAAACTTGCTAACTGTCCTCTCATTCACTCTTGCCACACTTTGAGCTTCCACCCACCTAGTCATATAGTCTACAGCCACTAGAATGTAGAGTTTACCATTTTTTGTCCTAGGCAGAGGACCCATAGCATCAATGCCCCACTTTTCAAAGGGTCCATTTGCAAGCACTATTTGCCTCGGGCCATGCACCAACCTTCTATTTCCATTTATCTGACAATTGTGACAGCTTTTACACCAATGTTGAACATCCACATGCAAGCTTGGCCAAACATACCCCGCAAGCAAAATCTTCTTCATAGTTGATTCTTGGGAAAAATGACCACCACATGCCTCTTCATGCAAACCTTTTAGAATGGTTGGAATTTCCTCGATAGTTGGTACTCTTCTATTTCCATTTATCTGACAATTGTGACAGCTTTTACACCAATGTTGAACATCCACATGCAAGCTTGCCCAAACATACCCCGCAAGCAAAATCTTCTTCATAGTTGATTCTTGGGAAAAATGACCACCACATGCCTCTTCATGCAAACCTTTTAGAATGGCTGGAATTTCCTCGATAGTTGGTACTCTTCTGCACACTTGATCCCTCCCTCTTTGATAGAGGGATCCTTCTAGGAAGAGATATATGCTTGCCTTCTTCATGAGTCTCCTCTTCTGAGCCTTCGTGAAGTCTTGTGGAAACTCACCCTCCAAAATGTAGCCGATAATGGGAGCCAATGACTCCAATCCCTGGTATCTCGGTTGCATGACTGCTGCTGCCACCATGATGACCTGCACTTCTCTCTCAACACATGTAACTGCTTGTTGTGCAAGTAAATCGGCATCTTCATTTTGTTTCCTCGGAATATGATATAGTTGCACTTCTTCAAACTGATTAAACACCTTACGAATGGCATGAACTTTTGTCCTTAAGCTTTCATTCTTGCATGCCCAAATGCCTAAAATCTGTTTAACAATGAGAAGTGCATCTCCCTTTACCATGAGACGTTTTATCCCTTGGCCAATGCACATCTTCAAACCATGAAGTAGTGTGTCATATTCTGCTTCATTGTTGCTAGTTGAACCTGGTAGATTGACCTTCTCTTTCATGACCACCTCTCCACTTGGGTTGAGCAATACTAGCCCTCCCCCTGCTTTCCCTGTGGCTCGACAAAAAGCTCCATCAAAGAACAAGGTAAAAGCATTAGGAATACGTTTTGGTGGTGGCAATGGTAGGGTCTTTACTTGAGGCACCTTAATTTCCTTCTCATGTACCCTATAAGTGAGAATCCCTGCCAATTGTGCACGCACACTATCTTCTACCTTGAAAGAGTATTGAAACTCTTGCAACTCCATAATCCACTTTGAGATCCTAGTACTAAGATTCATTTGAGATGACACCCAAGGGAACAAATTCTCTGCGGTGAGGATTACAAAAGGTTTTGGGAGCAAGTAGGATCTAAACTTTCTCACCACAAACATGAGAGAAAGCATCAGGAGTTCTGCTTCTGTGTAGTCTCTCTCCAAAGCATTCATGACCCTACTAGCAAAGTAGATGGGTCGCATTCTTGTATTGTGGGGATCTTGTTGTAGCAACACAGCACCAATTGTTTCTTTCCCAGCACTAGAGCTAACAAAGAATGTGTACTCCCAACAAGGAGGCATGAGTGTTGGTAGCTCTGACAAAATGGATTTAATGTTACAAAAGTACTCTTCAAGCTCATCAGACCATGCAAATTCTACTCGTTGTGTCAACTTTTGCAAAGGATGAAGCAACTCCGAAGCTAAGTGAATAAAGCGTGACATATACTTCACTTTTTGAATGAATGATATGACCTCTTTGAGATTCTTGGGTGAGGGGAGCTCAATAAGAGCCTTTGCCTTTGAAGGATCCACCTCAATGCCTTTATAAGAAACTTTATGACCAAGCAAGATTACTTCATCCTCACCTATATGGCACTTGTCAGGGTTGAGTTGACCTCCCATGTCGTAGAGCTTCTTTAAACCTTCTTCTACCCTTTGTAGATGCAATGATTTTGAGCTATAAATACAGAAATCATCAATGAACACCCTAATTGACTTTCCAAAGAATGCTTGAAACACCATATTCATGAAATGTTGGAATGTTGCAAGAGCATTTGTCAGACCAAATGGCATGACTCTAAAATCATAACAACCCCAAGGAGTGATAAAGGTTGTTTTCAATTGATCCTCCAATGCGATACCTATTTGAAAGTAACCCAAGTAGCCATCACACACAGTGTACTTCTCATGACCAGCTACTTCATTTAGTATCTCATCCTGAAATGGGAGGGGAAAGTGATCTCTTTTTGTTGCCTCATTAAGTGGACGATAATCCACACACACCCTCCACTTGCCGTTTTTCTTAGGAGTGACAACAACGGGAGAGACCCACTCTGAATTCTCCACTCGATAAATGAAACCTGCTGCTAGAAGCTTTCTTACCTCCTTGAGTAGAGCCTGCTCCTTAATGACTCCTAGCCTTCGTAGCTTTTGAGCCTTAGGTGTGGCCTCTGGCTTCAACTCAATCTTGTGTTGAACAACATCTACTCCACGTACATCGGTGTAGTCTTTAGCAAAAAGCCTCAGAAATTTCCTTAGCACACATTTGAACTCCTCTCTTTCATCCTTTGTAAGTGTTGTTGATAGCATCCCTTCATCTTGAACACCTTAGTTCTCTTGAGGACCTACCTCCTCCAAGCCTTGACAAGAGGTCTCTTGGTTGCTTGGCTTAAACCTTACCCCCATGACTTCGATGGAAGACTCCTCTTCAGTAATGCTGCCACTACTTTCTTCTTCTGAAGTGCTATCGGTCCAACCTTCTTCCGTGTCACTTTGAGATGATTCTTCATGGAGCTCCTCTTGGCGTTGCTCCTTCATGTCAAAGACAACCTTCTTGTGATTGTCATTCCTGCAAATTAGCTTTCCACTCTCCCAATCCTGCAAAGCTCGCATTTTCATTAGCCATGGTCTTCCTAGGATAAATGGGTAACCATTTCCCTTGGTAGACATGACATAGAAATCCACTGCCTTCTTAATGCCAAAGGCCTCCACAAAAACATTTTTACAAATGCCTACGCACCTAGCCTTGCTATTGTTTGCCATTTTCACTTTGATTTCAGGTGTCTCATGGATGTGCATGCCTAGTCTTTGCATGAGCCCTTCTGTCATGATGCAAATTTGTGCACCCCCATCCACTAGAACTTTCCTAACCAATCTTCCTTTTATGTAACAATCTAGCATAGGTGTAATATCCTCGTTCATTTCAGCATGTGCAATTTTTACAACAGGAAAACTCTCTTTTACCTTTCTCCTAGTGCTAACTACCTTTGTTAAATCCCTCCTAACTTGTGGGCATAATGCAAGAAACTGAGGCCATGAGATATCAGGACCCTTACCTCGCATGTCTTCCAACAGGTTGTATGGAGCCATACCATGTCCAAGAGGGAAGTCTTGGAGATTGATACGACGTCGAGTCCTCTTAGCTTCCTTGGTCTCCTTTGCCTTCTTGCCTTGTCCATGGTCACTTTGTCCATGGTCACTCTGTGATGGGACACCCTCTTTCTCTTTACCTTTTCCTCGGCCACGCTTAATGCCATTGGCTTCCATGTCAAACTCATTTGAATTTGTCACCTCTACCACATGCACATTTGGATCTGGCAAAGGTGGAACTGCTTCCACTCCTTGTGGAGGTGGTCTTGCTCCATTTGGCCTTTTTATAAGCCGTGGTTGCTGACTACTTCCTTCACCTGCATTCATCACTGGGTAATTCAAGTTAGGTTTCCCTGGCTCCCCACGGGGCCAAGGACAATTATACATCCCATGTCCAGACTCACCGCAATTCCAACATTGCAAGACTCTCCTAGGTCGTGGGTCTCGCTCTTCAGACTTCTTTGCTTGTCCCTTTGGACCTACGGCTTGTGCAAGGTGAATTGACAGGCTGCTTAAGGATTCATTTAACTTCTCAATCACTTCAACCGTTACCTCAGGAAGCTCCTTAGATGTTGATGCTTGTGACTTACCTTTGGGTCTAAGACCTTCTATTGGAACCTCCCCCCTTAAGCACTTGAGTTTCAAATATTTCTCAGCAGCCCTAGTTTCAGCTGCATCAAAGGTAGCAGGTGCACCCGCCTCAACTTTTACCTTAAGGTCAGGAAAGAGTCCGGCTATGAACCTCTCCTTCTTTAGAAATTATGCACCATCACCAGGGTTAGCAACATTTCGTATCCATAGAGCCCAAAGACGTAGGAACTCTTGCTTGTACAAGTAGTAGTCATCTAAGTCTTTTTGCTTATGAGAAACAATGTCTTGCCATAGCTTTTGAGTGTTTTGGGGATCAAAGAAGTATCTCTTGAAATGATTGATAACTTCCATGTAATTTTCTTTAACTTCCTCAGGCAAAGAGTCAAACCAAGTGCTAGCATCTTTCCTAAGGACTACCTCAAACATTTCTACACGTTCTTGATCAGTTACTATCCTCTTGATACGACAAGACATCTTGAAATTTGCCAAAAATAATTCTGCATCCTCTCCAGGCTCTCCAAAGAAAAGAGGATATCCAGACATTTGGCGTTGGTTCTCCATTGAATTGATTTCAAAGTGACGCGTTTTGTTTTTTCTTTCTTTAAAAGATCTACACAATAATATTCTCTAAATTGCAATCTATTCTACAACAAAATAAAAATATTCACATCAAATGACCTATGATAATCAATGAGAGGTAGGATGACAGGATTTGGTGACGCGAGAATTTCTCCTACTCTTTGGGCACCAAACATGAACACCATACGTTGTTGAAAATGGATTTTTCTACTAATTGCAATGTTTATTCTAATGTGTGGAGTGAAATGAAAAGGGAAAACCTCTATTCTTGGGCCATTATCCATTGTCTATGCATGACCTTATGCTTAAAACAAAACAAAAATATAGACGTCCAAACTAAGGTCGTACCTAATGAGAGGCAAAATAAAAGGATTTACTGATGCGTTTATCTCTGCCAACCTAAGAGGACCTAAAACTCTACGAATTACACGTTGAAATTGCAACTTAGTACTAACAATTATGTGTACCTTTTGCCTTGCAATGGGAATGAAGGGATCATACAAATTCTCGTGATTCATGCAAGCTACTTGATTATGCTAAAGGTTGAGCCTACACAAAACATACACAAGCCTGTCCTCAGTGGGGGCACCAAAATTGAGGCGGTCCGGGGCGGGCAACAAGAGAGGTGACCTCTAAACACCCCGCAAGGCTCCCGTGCTGCTCAATTGGGGCTGGGGAAACACAAGCACAACACCACAACAAACCCACAGCCAAACCCAAACAAGATAGGGGCACCACCTAGTTATGGTATGCGAACTAGGACGCAAGAGAGATTTTGGCACAACCAAGAAGATGCACCACACAACACACACAAGCAACCTCACACCAAGACACACATGAAATGGACCAGTGAGAGCTAGAGCAAAGGGAAGAGAGAGAGAAAAGGATCTTGCGTAATACCTTATTTGTGACTTGCAAATGGAGATGGTTCGTTATGATGCTATCGTAGAACTTGTACAAACTCACTCAATGCTTAGTGATTGCTAATCATTGCCAAAACACACACACACACACACTGTCTTAGGGTGTGGGAGACCTCTCACCACAATACCCTCTTACAATGGACACAAAACTGGCAGTGAAAAAAACACACTAAAACACTTTCTAAAATCAAGATCAACCGATAAAAACTCAAATACACAAGTCACCTTGAATTCACCAAACCGTATTGCACAAATGGAAGGACGAAGATTTGAACGTCGAATCACGCCTTTGATGCACCAAACCTCAATTTATTGATGATAAAGGAGCATATACAATAGTGGTTTTGAGATTTGAGAAACTCACGCTCTCTCACTTGCAATGTGTAGCTCGAAGGTTTCTCTCACACCAAGAGTGAAGCTCACAAGTGGTTGCTACACCTAAGTCTCTCCTCACGCATAGAGTGTTAGGGTGCTATGTGAGATGTTGGAGGTTGTTTTACAAGAAGGAGAGGGGTCTATTTATAGGTTGGAGATCCCTCATTAAGATTATTGGAAATCTTAATTTACAAGCTAACAAATCAGGATTATGATTTTTTTGAATATCAAAACATTGCGGGCCTTCTTTGTCTGCTTGAGTCATGGGTGTGGGCTCAAAAGAAAGCATTATTGATGGTAGATAAGGTGAAAGTAAGTTTTAAAGAAGGGGAGAGGGAGAGAGAGAGAGAGAGAGAGAGTTACTATACATGTCTTGAGGTGAGGTGTCTTTTATGGTTAGGTCAATGCTATTTTGTGTTAGTATGTTAGTCGTTAGTAATCACTAGAAAGTTAATGTTACATTTTCAATGGGTAGAGTGAGTTGATTTGATGAAGGAAGAGGGGTGAATTAAAAGAGAATCATTGAGATAGTGAAGCTTTGAAGAAGCTTGAACTCACTTGTGTAGGTTCTCAAAATGACTATCGATCTTCTTCTTCGTCTTCTCTTCTTTATGCCACCGCCGCCAAGGTTGATCATCGTGATGAAAATGGTAATTCCGTTGATGAGATCTTTTGATTGGCAGAGGTTAAGCATGGTACACATGCTGAATTTATGTATATATATAAGGGGTAAGATGGAATTGTACTTTGGAGATAATAGAGAGAGGCATAGAGATGGTGTATGTACATGGAGAGCTCATATGAGAGCTATGGGAGTAAGTGGGGAGGTTAATGGTGAGGAAGGTGAGAGAAACCATTGAAGGTGCAGGTTTGAGTGAGGGATTGAGAGAAATGTGTGTGTGTGTGTGTGTGTAGAAGTGTGGAAAGAGGTGAGAGAAGACTATGGGCTACTTGTGAGAAAAGTGGGCAGACTGGGGTCCACTCAAAAAATCATAGCTCACCGCTGGTAGCTCCAAAAATCATGAAAAAATTTGAGGTGATTATTCAGAGCGTGGGCTACATTTTCTCTTTTTACCACCGCTCCAAATTCGGAGTGGAGATAGGTGCCAAAATTCTCACCAAAAAGCCTGTTTTTTATGCCTGCAAAAGTCTTTTAGTGGCCCCCTCCTTTGTTGAATTTGTACAATGCATCCAAGAGTGAGCCCCTCCTTTGTCATATTATAATACAAAGCATTCAAGTTTCCCTTGACCCATGCATGGAGGAGGATTATTGGTGAAATAAGAAATATATACATGGTGGGACTAGTGTATGGACTATTCATGGACTTTAGCTCAATGAGCACATGGTGTTAGAATAATGAGTAAAAATAACAATAAAAATATGGAGGAGTTATGGATAGGGAAAGATATTGGAATCATATGATATGGTCCCTCCTTGAATTATTTTGGGTGAAAGAGGAAAAGGTATGCAAGTAAATAATATAATAAAAGTAACCAATGAGTAGAAATCAATTTTTTGTTTTTACGAGGGTGAGGGTGAAAATGTGGGAGTGATTTGTATAAAGGAAAAATATGAGGTTAGAGTATGTACATATTGGAAAAAAATATAATTATGGTGTAAGAGGATGAAAGAAGGTGTACATAGGTTTAATAAAACACACACTTAAGTAGAAATATTTAAATAAAATACCAAAATAATTATAAAAAATCCCTATATTTAGGCCATATATACAATGAAATATTTACACACAAAGAGGCCATAATATACTTTTATTTTTTTTATTTTTTTTATATTTTTTGGCTCACCTAGCCCAGTGACTAGCTAGCTGAGGGTTTTTAAGAAGATATGGGAAAAGCCCCCTAACTCACACACGCCTATGTACAGTGAAATGTCAGGGATAGCCATAGCGTTTGGGTGAATTTGGTAGGGTGGAGTAACTTAGTATGGCAATTATGGAGAGCCGAAAAACGGCTATCAATAGCCTATACATATGCAGTTCGCAAGTGTCTTTTGATAATCTGTTCTGTGTGAAAAATTTTAAGTTCTATAAATATTCTTTTGGTTGAACAACAATGTTTAACGAGGGGGACTGAGCAATGATGGTACAAGCAAAGTTTTTTGAAGCTAGAAGTGGTGCTATCAAGCAATGCTAGAGGTGTGCACAAGTGCATGGCAAAGTGTTTCACAACAGATACAAATGTTATGGGCAAGTAGAGGGTAGTATGAATGTATGTCTAAGGTGGTTTCATAGGCCAAGAAGGCTCCAAGATGGACCAATGGTATGGCAAGTCCAAGTGTCAAATGTGCAATGTTGGTGCCTTGAAATGTAGAGTTCAAGATGCTATGGAAGCCGGTCCAGACTGCTCCTCAAACCGAGCCCCAATCTGAAAGATATTGTGATTCAAAGTTGGAAGGTCTAGCAGATCCCTGGCGGATAAGGAATCTGGGGACATGTGGCCAGAGCTAGTATAAGAGGATAGATGCAAGGAGCTCCAACTGTGAACCATGCTGGTATTTTCAGATTGCAAATCGGAGCTCTACACAAAAAGTTATGGACATTTGAAGATTTGAAGGGGGTCGGGTATGTGCCCACTTGGTCGCGTTGGAGATCATGCCATCTTAAGGTTTTCTGAGCTTGACCAGGTTTCAAAAAGTAGTATGCACCACGTAGGGTTGATAGGAAGTCATGACTCATCAATCAAATTTTTGGTGGTGAGATATGCCAAAGTTGAGACTAGATGCATTTGGCGGTGAGGAGTAGATAGAGGTTTTTTCCCCCATTTTTGCGGCCTTAATTCGTGGCTTTCCGGATCTTCAAACACGCCAGGTGGAATCGGCATCAACCATGCGAGTTTTTGGCAGGGCTTTGCGGTTTGGGTTTTTGACCAGTGAGCAAAATGTAGCAGTGCTTTGAAGTTTTGGGAAAAAAATCATGTTTTTTAGAAAATTTTGGGGGGTTTTTTGAAGCCCAAGGAGGTTGAGGTGCTCAGAGAGCAACATGTGGTAGACAAATGGCCCATATGCGAAAGCAAGGCCTACAAGCACACTCTATAAAGGCAGGGGTCTGAAGGCTATATAGGCACGTCAAAGGAGAGCCAAGTGTAGAGAGTGGAAGTAGCTCACGAAGCTAAGGTAGGAGGAATTGAAGCCAAATCGTATGAGATTAGAAGCAGCCAATAAAATTGAGTTGAGAAGCTTGTGCATTCCTTAATCGGGCAGCCCCTGGGAGCCATGTTTGAGCTATAGGTCAAGAAGTAAAAGGGGCAATTGAGCTTGCTTAGCCACACACACACCTCATTGATCTCTGTCACACACGTACACAATCAAATGTGCAGCAGGCTTTCGATTTGGTAGAAAAATTCGTTTTTAAAAAAGTTGAATTTACACACTATAGTGTGTGCAAGGTTCAACTCCCACGAATGTATCAGAGCGAAGGAGCCCCGACTACCCACGCATGCAGCCATTTCAAAGCAAAGCATGGAATCTTGAAAGATTTTGAAGCTCTGCAAAAAGTTGAGATCTGCAATAAAATCATTTTGAGAAGGTTTGGAGACTTGAACAGCTCTGAAGGAGCTCATGTAGAGAGTGGAAGTAGCTCACAAAGCTAAGGCAGGAGGAATTGAAGCCAAATCGTGTGAGATTAGAAGCAGCGAGTGAAATCGAGTTGAGAAGCTCGTGTGGGATTTAATCGGGTAGCCCTTGGGAGCCGTGGTGGAGCTCCAAGTCAAGAAGTAAAAGAGACAATTGAGCTTGCTTATGTGAGTGCAAAGACACACAGAAACACACCTTGTTGATCTCTACCAAAAACTGTGGAAATCCTACTGCACTTTTGACTGTGTACGTGTGTGGAAGACATCAAGAGGTGTGTGGGTGGGTGTGCACTCACACAAGCAAGCTCAATTGTCCCTTTTACTTCTTGACCTGCACCTCAAACACGGCTTCCAAGGGCTACCCGATTAAGGCTTGCACGAGCTTCTCAACTCGATTTCAATGGCTCCTTCTAATCTCACACGATTTCAATGGCTGCTTCTAATCTCACACGATTTGCCTTCAATTCCTCCTGCCTTAGCTTTGTGAGCTACTTCCACTCTCTAAAGGAGCTCCCCAGAGCTATTCAAGCCTCCAAAATCCCTCATAATGGTTTTCTTGGAGATCGTGACTTTCTATAGAGTTTTAAAAACTCTCAAGATTCCATGATTTGCTTTGGGAGGGCTGCACGCACGGGTAGTCAAGGCTCGTGGGCTCTGATACCACTTGTGGGAATCGAAGTTTGCACACATTATAGTGTGTAAAGTCAATTTCGTTTTAGAAAAAAAGAATTTTGATGCCAAAAACTATCAAAAGCCTACTTCATGTTCGATTGTGTATGTGTGGAGATCAATGAGGTGTGTGTGTGGGTGTGCTCTCACACAAGCAAGATCAATTGACTGTTTTACTTCTTGACCTACAAGTCAAACACGGCTCCCAAAGGTTGCCCCATTAAGACCTGCATGAGCTTCTCAGGTCGATTTCACTGGCTGATTCTAATCTCACACAATTTGTCTTCAATTCCTCGTACCTTAGCTTCGTAAGCTACTTCCACTCTCTACAGGAGCTCCCCAAAGTTGTTCGAGTCTCGAAACCTGCTCCAAAATTATTTTCTTGCAGATCTTGACTTTCTGTAGAGCTTCGAAAGCTCTCAAGATTCCATGCTTTGCTTTGGGAGGGCCGCACGTGGGGTAGTCGGGGCTCTTGGGGTTTCATACCACTTGTGGCAACGGGGGAGGTGAGTGCAAGAGAGGGAATGAGAGAAGGGGGAAGAAGAAGGATAACAATACATAGGAGGGTTTGGTGGAGCCTCGGTGGAGCACATGAGAGGAAGAAGACCTCTCATCTCCTTATTGTTATCATTATGACCAATAAGTGATAGCGGTTGGTGGCCGGTTTGGCTTGTGGAAACCAGGGAGATGAGTGCTAGAGAGGGAAGGAGAGAAGGGGGAAGCAGAAGGAGAACATTAGGAAGAGAATGGGTTCTAGCAGGGCCTCTTTAGTTGGCAGTTTAAGGGAGTCAAACCTCTAGTATTAAGAAAGCATTCAAAGGATAGCTTTTGAATTCAAACAAGCAAAATGGCTAGTTACTTGAATTCAAATTTCCCCCTCAAAATGAAATTTAAAATATAGAGGGAAAAACCAGATCATGTAACTACGGAAAGAGCTCGGTCTGTGGATTCAAGATCTATAATTTCAGCTCAAATCAAAGATCATATGTACGAGTCATGGAAGGCCAAAAATCATAAAGTTGTCCACCCCCTTTTTGGGAGAAAAAGTGCATCCTTTGACCACTCTTACACCTCTCTTACACACCCACCATTCTTGCACACATGGCATGCATCTGTTTGTAAAAATGTTAATCATCTCCATAATCTCATGGCAAATAAAGAGGTCCTCCTAGACCCCATCCTCTTTCTAATGAGAGTACACATGAGGGTTTGGTGGAGTACATGAGAGGAAAAAGACCTCTCATCTCCTTATTGTTACCATTATAACCAATAAGTGATAATGGACGAGCGCCTGGCCAAACCGGCCACTATCACTTATTGGTTGTAGGGAGGCGTTGTAGCACCGAACTAATCGCAACCCACACAAAACTATCAAATCTGTGGATCGAAAACCTGGCTAGGGCATGGAAGCACCAGCTTTTACTTCTTGACCTACAACTCTATTGAGTTGCTAATCTCTACTTGCATTGGAGAGTTGTTTCTTGGTGGCGACTCTTGGCTCCTTGAACCCTCAAGAAGGTGTTCCAAAACCTTATTAGACTACCAAGGCAACAACTAACCCCTATCAACCCGGGGCATTGGTTTAGGGCCTTGACCAAGGGAGCCAAGATGATTCCCCTCGCCTGCCAAGTACCAATAAGGCACTAGGCCTCACATAGACACAACATAACATATAAATTTTCTTTTCATGTGTGTAGTAGCATTTTTGCTACTTTTTCTTGACACTTTTTTGTTTCATTGGTTCATTTTTTAGCACTTTTTTGTTTCTTCCAACATGAGATGTTTATGAAAATTGGACTAAAGGACTAAAGCCCAATCATAACCCTAGATCATGTTAAAAAATGAGTGGAGTATTAAGACTATCACTAAGAGTTTAGGGCTAATGAGAAATGAACCTACATTAACCTAAGGTCAAGGCCAATTAGCTATGATTAGCACACATAAAATCAAATTTTTTTGATGAGTTAATATTCACAAAGAAAAGTATTGAAACTTTAGGATGCCTAGCTTTTGAACATAAAAGAACCATAGCTTAGAAGCAAAAATTACTTAAGCCAAGCATAGAGAATGGAGAGATGAACAAAATAGCAAAATCATGGAAGGATTACACCTATTCATGCTCTTTGTGCATCCTTGAGCAAGCATCCCCTTTGCCTAGAGAAGTCTCTTGCTCCTTTTTATTTGAAAAAAGAGGATTTTTGAAGCTAAGTGTAAACACAAGCTTCAAAGGCCTTTTATTGAAGGCCAAAAAGCACACAAAAAACATTAATAAAAACCTAAAGCTAGGGTCTTGCATACCCGAATTTGCGAAAGGGAAAAAACCCAAGGGAAAAAAGTGCCTTTGGTTTTGTACATGATGCTCTTTGACAACAAATTTATGCATACATATAAAAAATGAGAGAGATAAACTGCTTCTACATAAGCAAAATCTATAGTTTAAAGTCTCTCATGGATGATTCAAAAGTTGATTAGTTTCTAGCTCACTTGAAGTATGGAATTGAAAACAAGACAAGAGCTGAAAATAATGCAAATTTGATGAAATGAAGCGGCTCTTCAAAGCCAAATTTTACAATTTGAAGCTCTAAACAAGTTGGCTAAACACTAGCTCAAATAAAGTTTTACAATTTTTTTAAAGAGCAACCTATGAGCTAGAGATGACTGCAACTTGATGAAATGAAAATGAATGGCTCTGTACTTGAAAGGTTCCAAAAAAGTTGGGTAAACACTAGCCCAAAATGAAAACATTTCACTTTTGACCAAGCTATGAGCCAGCATGTATACAACTTTTAGTCAAAAGAAGTGGAATGGCTCTAGCTAGCCACATTTTGCAATATTTTGCAATGATGACATCCCGTATCTGCAATGGAATCATAGTTTCCCAATCACTCTTCACAATGAATCTCAATTGTTAGTGCCAAAGAATTTGTACATGCACATCAAGCACCGGAAAAGATCGAGTTCAATCATAAATCAAAATGGTATCTTATGGCCCTATGAACAAACTCAATGGCTAGTGCTATGCGGTGATTTTTCATTCAAATCATGCACTAAAAATGTACACTCAATGCCAAGTCCAAATTTTAATGCACATTCTCGACCAAGCATTGATTTAGTGTCAATGTAGCTTAGGATGAATCCCACATGCATGCCAAAAAAGAAGAGAGAGATAGAGTCAATGAACAATACAAATGAGCATCTCACTCTCCCACACCAACTGTAGCATACACAAAGGAATCCTCAAATTTATCATAAGTGGTAATCCAAGGTTAACATACTTAACTCACGACATATTCAACTCCGACCAATGCTAGTCATGATAATGGTAAACTTTACATAGCAAAACATTGTGGCTCGTCCTTGCTAGTCCTCACTTTGAAATATCTCAACAATAAGTGTATTAGTGCATTTCATTATTGAAATCAAGCAATAAGAGAGATCCAAAGAAATGCATTCATCCATCAATGAGTTTCTTGTATGGCCAAAGTCTCTCTTATGCGAAAAATCATTTTTCTTCTACTTCTTCTTTTTCAAAGAGATGAGGGTGAGAAGGCGAGAGCGTGAACCATGCCCTACCATTTGAATTTTGTATTTTTTTTTAAATTTATTTATTTTCTTTTCAAAAGAATTGTGGCTGCAGCAATCTTGGTGACAGAGCGTCTGTGGGAGAGTGGAGTGTGGGAAAGAGGAGTGTGAGCGCGCGCGCGCGTGTGTGTGTGTGTGTGTGTTTATCTGGCCGCTTGGTTGTAACTTGTGGGGTCGCCATGCAACGCATGTGAGGATGCGCCGTGGTGGGAGTGGGAAACCTAGATGGCGACAACCACGGGCACTGAAGCTAGCATGCGAGGCTGCACCTGTGTGTATGTCTTTGCTTGCAGTGGGTCTTGGCAGGACCAGGTCGATAGCGAGCTAGTGGGGTTGGGTGCGCTATTTTCCAGGAGTGGTGCAGGATTTGAAAGGCGAAGGCTTCGCGGGTTGGTGGAGCCCGGAGTAGGAGAGTGGCTAATTGAGGCATGCACTTTAAAGCATGTGTGTGTGTGTGTGTGTGTGTGTGTGTGTGTGGAGCATGCTACAAGCCAAGAAAGCTGGCTCAATAAAAGTGTAGCGACAAGGCATCGAGCCTGTCGAGGCTTGGCGGAGCCTGATTTGGCGCTCAAGAGGGTGTGAGTGAGAGAGGGCCTGACTAATAAGGCCGAGAGAATTTTTCTGGTGAGATGTGTGTGCGCGTGGAGTACAAGCCAAGCGCGTCAAGAAATGTGGTGAGGTTGGCGACAAAGCAAAGAGAGAGGCTCCTTATTTTTTATTATAAGAAATGCTCTCTTGTTTTTTTTTGCTTAAGTGGAGTTCTCATGGCATCAAAGGTACATGAGCAAATCTTTAATTTCAATGCTGCTCTTTTAAGCTATCACCCTCTTAGTCGTTAAATGTGTCGCATTTTAAATTGAAATAGAGACTCCACCTCAACACACAAAATCACGCACAATATCAACCAACCGTTCAAATACTCCACCCTCCTCATGTTTCTTTTTGGATTGAATCCATGCACACGTAGTGGCCTTATAGATTTAAATGCAATTTGCAATATTACCTAATTAAGCAATGAATATACCCATTAATCTTTGCAAAATTGATTGCTCACATCCCAAGTCAAAAAAGCATCCAAACCCGATTGGATTACAAGGCTACACATATTTGATGTTTGGTCTTGATTGACATGCATTTGATGCAAGATTATCACATCCAAGCAATTTTGACATACCACCTAGTGGTAATACACATATATAATCCCTAGTTGCATATTAGTGGAGCCATCCACACCACTTTCCAAACGATGCAAGCTCAGTGGAGCATTGCACACATAAATATAGCATTATACTTTTCCTCAAATTCCTTTCAATCATAGAAATTTTTGATTTGCTCGTATCCCATTAGCTCAAATTATTCAAACCCATTGGATTTGTCATTTTTGATTTTTACATAGCTTCACACGTGATTATGGCAACTCATGGACGCAAGAATTAAGAAATTCTTACCATATCCAATCATATAGACATACACGACAATGATATTACCCAAAACTCAACCCCAATTGCATATCAATTGAGTCATCATTGATGTACACACCAATCTTTTATTGGTCTACTAATCCTGTTAATTGGTAATTTCTACCAATTATTCATCCAGAAATTGGATTGTACATGCCATTGATTAGCACACACACACAAATTTAGAGAAAACATTTATGCAATTAATCCATCAATTTCACATTGAAAAATTCAAATTGCAAACTTAATCAAGCATAAGTGAATGCATGCATGCTCAATTTCTAAAAAATTAACACTATTTTAACCCAATCAAGCAATGCACACACTCAAAAATTAAGCACAAAAATTCAAATTTGGCTCAATTGGCAATGCATTTAGGCTTAAACCTAATGATTGCACAAACTTTTCATGCACATTTCACAATAAGAAATCATTTAGGTGCCCTAATTGACCATCAATCATAGAAAATCAAGTGGCCTTGGATAGGCACACGCACTCAATTTTTGCCCAAATTTTTGGCATTTAGGCTTATCCAATGATTAAATTAGCCTCACATACGCATCAATTACATGATTGCATACTCATATTGAAGGTGCCGCAGGAAGCGTGTGCGAGTGCAAGTGCAAGAGCAAGGAGAGAGAGAGAGAGAGAGAGAGAGAGAGAGAGAGAGAGAGAGAGAGAGAGACCTGCTTTGGGTGGAGCGCACAACAACGTTATCCTGTTGCAGCTCCTTATTCTGCTGTATTAAAGAATAAGTGTATAATGGTTATGTTAGTAGATGGGCTAGTAGTAAGTGGGATGTCCGACCAGTTGCCTTGAATCCCAACAAACTCCCACTTGAAGGACAACGCGAACCAAGTGACTTGGTATGTACAACCATGAAGCAATCTAGTGGCTTCAACCTATACCCATCAACTCACTACAATGTGTAAACCGCTCCAAAGCTAAGCCTTTCATCAAAGCATTTGTTGGGTGGTTGTCAGTGTGTACCTTGACCAAATCAATGAGCTCTTTGGCCAAGAAATCTCTCACGAGATGAAACCCGACTTCAATGTGTTTTGATTTGGAGTGAAACACAGGATTCCTTGCCAATGCAAGAGCACTCTGACTATCACAATATATTACTGGAGTCTCATCAATGCCAAGATTTTTGACTAAGCGAGATAACCATACAGCCTCTTTACTTGCATTCGACAATGCAACGTACTCTGCCTCCGTAGTGGAAGACGACGTACAATCTTGAAGACATGACCTCCAAGATACTGCTACCCCAGCAAATATGACAACATAGCTAGATGTCTATCTCCTATTGTTGACACAACCCGCATAGTCTGCATCAGCATAACCCACGATGGATGCATCAATGTTTTCGAAGCATAAACACCTACCGACTATACGTTTGAGGTACCTAAGAATGTGCTTCACACCTTTTCAATTCTTGCTGCCAGATTTGCCATAGATAGGCTCACTACTCCCACTGCAAAAGCAATGTCTGGTCTTGAGGCCACCATAGCGTACATGAGATTTCCCACTACCAAAGAATATGGTACCTTAGCCATTTCAGCTCCCTCAGCATTAGATTTGGGTGCATCTTCCTTGCTGAGTTTCAAGAATGCCTACATTGGGGTACTCAATGCTTTCCCCCCCTGCATATTGAAACGCTGCAAAAATTTTCAATGTATGTTTCCTGAGATAACTCAACAATACAATGTTTGCAATCTCTTTAATGCCAAGAAAGTGTGTAGCATCCCCCAAATCTTTCATTGCAAAATTATGGCTAAGTGTTTTCTTCAAGTTGGCAATTTCCGCAATGGATTTCCCAGCCATAAGCATGTCATCAACATAAAAAACTAGAATGATCATCGAGGCATCATCGAGCTTTCTTGTGTACAAGCAGTGATCGTCTTTGCTCCTTTTATATCCTTGAGACCTCATACATGCATCAAATTTATGATACCACTGCCTTGAACCCTACTTTAAGCCATAAAGTGCCTTTTTGAGCTTACATACTAGCTCCTCACGAGATGCATTCTCCGGAACAAACTCTTCAGGCTGCTGCATGTAAACATCCTCATTGAGATCCCCGTGAAGAAATGTTGTCCTCACATCCATTTGGACAAGTTCCATGTCCTCAATCGCTACAAGACCAAGTATGGTTCTAAGTGTTGTCATCTTGACCACACGCGAGAAGATTTCATCAAAATCGACTCCCTTTTGCTGTTTGAACCCTTTGGCTGCAAGTCTAGCCTTGTACTTTGGATTTGGATCACCCAAGGTAAATTTCTTCTTGTAAACCCATTTGCAAGGTAAAGATTTCGCGTCATTTGGCAGTTCTACCAAGTCCCAAGTGTCAGTAGCTAGAATCGAGTTATACTTAGATTGCATAGCCTACTCCCACTTCATCACATCATTCACTATCATGGCTTCTTGGTAGCAGCTTGGCTCACCGCAATCGATCAACATGATGTAATCAAGACCTGGCTCAAAACGCGCAGGTGGACGAGAGACTCTAGTAGACCATCTTACTCCTTGACCATTGCTATCCGCTCCGTCTGGAGCATTGCTAGTGGAAGGTATATCACTAGCCCATTGAGTTGATTTCACTGTCTCTGAGGCAACATCCTAAAAAGTGACTCTTCGAATTTCTATTTCATTGATAGGTTGTTTATGCATCTTTGACTCATTGAAGATCACATCTGAACTACGGATGACTCTACAAGATTCTGGGTGCCAAATGTTGGGGTATAAAGCCCAATGTGGTCGCCCAGGTAAGTGGGCGGGCCGCCAGGTATGTACACATATTCTTTTGTTAAAACCTAATAAGAACTCACTATGCTCTACACATTACAGTAGAGCAAGTTCACCATATCGTCATGCTCTTCTTCTCGCACTCTCTCTCGCGTCGCACTTCCGCTCGTACTCCTTCAACTGGTACCAGAGCTCAGATCGAGGCTCTGGGCATCACTGCAGGAGGCTAGAGTAACCAGCTCAGATTGGAGTGAAATTCGACAGGCGAAGACACGGCCCAAAATCTCGTGGGAGTAATCGAAGGCCTCGGTGTGCTCAGAATTTCATTCTAAGGTCATCTCGGTCACCGTTCGGCTTCGACAAAGGCCATTTTTTACTACGTGGTCTCGGCGGGTGCATATCCGACTCTGCAAATTTGCGGTTTTCGGCCTACGACTGCAGGTGCTGAGGATATCGACACTCCCAGAGTGTTGATTTGTGGTTGTCTACACATCGAAGGACGGCTCACAGTTCTTGGAGGTGTGTCATATACGACACGGGCGCATCTACACACAGACTGTAGGCAACATCCACTAGTTCATCAGGTAGCTTGTGTTTGCTGCTTGATATTCCAGATTTCATCCTGACATTGCAGGTACTTCCACATGGGATGTATTGTCAGAGATGATGTATGTCTATTGAGGGTTTGCTGGCTGTGAGTCACGCAGCAAACAACTGCCGCAGCGGTTACAACATACAGTGAGAAATTTGTGGATGTATGACTTTGTGGGAATTCTATGTACTGTCAGATTTACTGCAGCCTTTGTTGAGGGTTGAGTGAGGTTTTATTGAGCTGGGGGATTCTCGAATGTTGAGATCCTTTCGGTGATACAGGTCTTGGAGCGATCCCTTGAGCACCCTTAGATAGGCAACTAGGATGTATTGACTGTGAGTTAGACAGTTGGGATTGCATCTTTGCTTTACTACCGTTGAGGCATTGTCGCAGTCTATGCTTATAGGACAGTGACAGGACAGTGAGAGACAGTACATTTGCAGGACAGGTTTACCCGCATCTTACAGTGTCAGAGAGACAGTGTTTTTTGAGCTGTTTTTTGGTCTGTTTTTTAGTACACCAGAGCCATTTTACAAAGGAGACTCTGTCAAAATTTATGAAGAATCTGAAGCTTTCTTGGTTCATTTGACAGGTTGATATTGGTTCAGAGGTTAGTTTACAGGGGAAACTCTGTCGAATTTTTCCCAGGAAAGTAAACCACTGTGAAGCGTAGCTATGGCTGGATCACAGGACACTGCTCTTTACAATATCAAGAAGCTGGATGGAACCAATTTCCCATTGTGGAAGAAGCAGATTTGGCACGTGTTGGTACAAAAGAAGCAGATAAAACCTATAAAGCTCAAGGGGATAAAACCAGAAGATATGGACGAAGATGAATGGAGCGAAATGGATAAATTGGCACTTTCTACCATTATGCTGACTTTGGCAGAAAGCGTTTACTTCAATGTAGTAGACGAGATGTTGGCTTATCAAGCATGGTTAAAGCTCAGTGATCTTTATGAGAAGCAGAGTGCAGCTTCACAGGTATACTGGCTTAAGAAGCTTGTTGACTTGAAGATGAAAGAAGGGACACCTATGTCCAATCATTTGAATGAATTCAACACAATCTATAGTCAGTTGTCAACTCAAGGTGTCAAGTTTGATGAACCTGTTAGAGCTATGTTCCTGTTGATCACATTGCCGGAAAGTTGGGACACTGAAGAAACCAATAGAAAGACAATGGACAAAGGCAAAGGAACACCCTTAGTTGTCAGGGGAAGGACCAAAGAAGAGTACAAAGGTGGAAAGAGGAATCAGTCTCATAGCAAGTCCCGCAGTGCTAAAGGCAAGAGTGACATAGAATGCTACCATTGTGGCAAGATGGGTCACATGAAAAGAGATTGCAGAGAATGGAAAATAGAAAAAGGCAAAGAGAAAGCTGAAGACCATAGTGAGAAGAACAAGTCCTCAGTGAAGATTCAAGAAATACATGTGACAAACACTGTTACAGAGGATGACAGTCTAGTGTCAGGAGACATCTACTTCTTGAAGAATACAATGGACTCATCTCTTCTTATAGCATCTGATGGAAATGCACTAAGTGATTGGATTATAGACTCAGGGGCATCACTTCATGTGTCTCCAAACAAGGAGTGGTTTACCTCTTCTGTGACCACTAAAGATCATGTTCGGCTAGGCAATGGGCAGACATGTGAGATCTTAGGTGTTGGAGATGTTCAATTGAAGTTTCAGAATGGCTCTTCTTTCACGCTGAAGAATGTGAGACATGTTCTCGCAATTACAAAGAGCTTGATCAGCACAAGTTTACTTGATGATGCTAGCTACGTCACCACTTTTGGACAGTACATGTGGAAGATATCCAAGGGTTCTATGACAGTAGCACATGGAGCAAAGTCTGGAGGACTTTACATGATTTATGTATCAAATGTCTCTAAAAATGTAATCAATGTAACCGAGCAGCCGAACGTTTCTTTGTGGCATAGCCGGTTAGGACATATGTCCAAGAAGGGAATGGAAATCTTGTCTCATTCTGGTTATTTGCCTGGCTTTTCATTTAATGATTTTGAATTCTGTGAACATTGTTTGTATGGTAAGCAAACATAGCAACCACATAAGCATAGAAGCAGTAGAAGAGATACACAGTTGGCACTTGTTCATAGTGATTTGTGTGGACCTATGCCTAACCTATCTCTAGGGGGAGCTTCTTACTTTATGACATTTATAGATGATTACTCGAGGAAAGTATGGGTTTACTTTCTCAAGCACAAGGATGAAGCGTTTAGTGTTTTCAAAACGTTTGTGACACTTGTGGAGAATCAGAGTGGCAAGAAGCTTAAATGCTTACGCACTGACAATGGTGGAGAGTACGTTTCAAAGGCCTTTCAGGACTTTTGTGAGTCAAAAGGTATAAAACGTGAACTTACTGCTCCTTACAATCCTCCTCAAAATGGTGTTGCTGAGAGGATGAATAGGACCATACAAGAGAAGGTCAGAAGTATGTTGTCTAATGCACAACTGCCAAATGGGTTTTGGGCTGAAGCTGTATCAACAGTTGTTCATCTTGTAAATAGATCTCCTAGCAAGGTTTTGCAGAAGGATTCAGTGCCAGAGATGGTATGGTCAGGCAAAATTCCCTCATACAAGCATCTCAGATTCTTTGGCTGTGAGGCATATACTCACGTTCCAAAGGAATTTAGGAACAAACTTGAGCCAAAGAGTAGAAAGTGCATCTTTATAGGCTATGGTAATTCTCGTGAGATGGGGTACAGACTTTGGGATCCCGAATCTAGAAAGGTTGTCCGCAGCAATGATGTTCACTTTAATGAATCCAAATATCATTCTAAACCAGAGAGGGTTGAGGAGATTAGAAGAGTTGTCTTCCAAGAAGATGGACCTGCACGTGCAAGACAAAATGTCAGGGCTCAAGAGGAGCAAGGACAGGATAGAGTGGAACCACAGGTTGTGGCTGAGCCTGAGCCACCTATTGTGCATAGATCTGGACGTGTCACGCGACCTCCTGATAGGTTTGTTCCATCTATGAACTATGTCATGTTGACTGATTGCAATGAGCCTTCATGTTACAAGGAAGCAGTGCAAATGAAGGACTCCGGGAATTGGCAATTGGCCATGCAGTCAGAGATGACAGCTCTGCATAAAAACAAGACATGGAAGCTAGTTAAATTACCACAGGGCAAAAAGGCTCTACCTTGTAAATGGGTTTAGAGGTATAAGATCACCCCTCATGATAGTCAGCCAAAGTACAAAGCAAGGCTTGTTTCCAAGGGCT
The DNA here is from genome assembly GCF_014529385.1 of Adiantum capillus-veneris. Lineage (NCBI taxonomy): Eukaryota > Viridiplantae > Streptophyta > Polypodiopsida > Polypodiales > Pteridaceae > Adiantum > Adiantum capillus-veneris. Next base: position 86,057,787 of record NC_140950.1, read on the forward strand.
TTAAGCAAGAACAAGGCATTGACTTTGATGAAGTCTTCTCTCCGGTGGTCAAGATGACTACATTGAGATGCTTTCTTGCATTGGTTGCCATATTAGATTTGGTGTTGCACCAAATGGATGTCAAGACAACGTTCTTTCATGGTGATTTAGATGTGGAAATTTACATGCAGCAGCCAGAAGGGTTTGTTGAGAAAGGCAAGGAAGATTGGGTATGCCAGTTGTTAAAGAGTCTTTATGGCTTAAAACAATCGCCGAGGGCATGGTACCATAAATTCCATAAGTTTATGCTTTCTCAAGATTACAAACGTAGTGAGTTTGATCACTGTCTATATACAAAGAAGGCTAAGGATGGTAGTTGGCTGATCCTTATTTTGTATGTGGATGACATGTTGATTGCTGGCAAGCACTTGGAAGAAATTTCAGCTTTGAAGTCAGAGATGGCAAAATCGTTTGACATGAAAGACATGGGTGAGGAAAGTCATATACTTGGTATGCGCATTGAGAGATACAGATGAAGGAAGTTGATTTGGTTATCTCAAACAGAGTATATTGACAAGGTTTTGCAACGTTTCAATATGGAGAAGGGAAAGGCATTGAGTGTTCCATTGCCACCATATGTGAAACTTAGCAAACAAGATTGTCCTCTGTCTGAGGAAGAACAGGCTGAAATGGATAAGATTCCATATGCGTCTACAGTGGGTAGTTTGATGTATGCAATGATTGTTGCTCGCCCAGACATTGCATTTGCAGTGGGAGTAGTAAGTCGATACATGTCAAACCCAGGCAAGAAACATTGGGAGGTAGTGAAAGGAATATTGAGATACCTGAAAGCGACAAAGAGTATGCGTATATGCTATGGGAGTCAGGAGCTAAGTGTAAAGGGTTTTACAAACTCAGATTATGCAGGTGACTTAGACAACCGAAGGTCTACGTCAGGGTATGTCTTTAGATTGGCTGGTGGAGCAGTATCATGGCGTTCTAGATTACAAGATTATGTTATTCAATCTACTACAGAGGCTGAATATGTTGCAGCATCAGAGGCATGCAAAGAATCAATTTGGCTTAATCGACTAGTAACAAATTTGGGAATCAAAGAAGAGATGCGTGTGCTATATTGTGATAGTCAAAGTGCTATACAATTGGCTCGCAATCCAGTTTATCACTCAAAGACAAAGCATGTGGATGTGAAGTATCATTTCATCAGGGAAATGCTCAAGGATAAGCAACTTCAGCTTGTCAAAGTTCACACCACAGAAAATCCTGCTGATCTACTTACAAAAGGACTTCCCTCAGAGAGCTTTGCGCATTTTCGCAAGCAGATAGGTGTAGGGTAGTACATCACTTCTCTACATCTCTTGTATATTAGCTTGTATAGTAGCCTCTCTCACACTTAAAGTACCACATTGGACTTTAAGTGGGAGGTTGTTGGGGTATAAAGCCCAATGTGGTCGCCCAGGTAAGTGGGCGGGCCGCCAGGTATGTACACATATTCTTTTGTTAAAACCTAATAAGAACTCACTATGCTCTACACATTACAGTAGAGCGAGTTCACCATATCGTCGTGCTCTTCTTCTCGCACTCTCTCTCGCGTCGCACTTCCGCTCGTACTCCTTCACCAGAGACGATATCCCATCTCTCCATTTGCACCATATCCAATGAAAATACATTTGTGTGACTTTGGCTCTAACTTCTCTCGAAGTTGTTTAGGCACGTAAGCATAAGCTTCACAACCAAAAACACGTAGATGGTCATAGTGTGGCTTACATTTAGACAATAACTCTTCTGGAATATCATAATTCAATGGCATACTAGGTGAACAATTATTAATGTGCATTGCGTTCAAGACGACTTCTTCCCAAAAGCCTTGTGTGAGATTTGCCCTAAAAAGCATGGCTGTGACTCTTTCCTGAATCGTACGATTCATGCGCTCAACAACTCCATTCTGAGTTGGTGTGTATGGTGCAGTAAACTACCTTTTAATCCCCCTTTTAGCACAAAAATTGTCAAACTCCTTGGAGACATACTCTCCACCGTTGTTAGTCTGCAACCTATTGAGTTTCTTGGCAGACTGATTCTCAACAAGTGCTAAAAGTTTTTGGAACACAGGAAGAACTTGATCCTTATGTTTCAAAGGATATGCCCACACCTTTTGAGTAGAATCATCTATGAATGCCACAAAATAGTTGGCCCCCCCTAGAGATTTGGTTGACATAGGACCACAAACATCACTATGTACTAAATCTAGAGGTTCAGCTCGCTTTTGACCCGATGGTAAGTGCATGGACCTAGTCTGTTTGCCATAGATACAATGCTCACAAACAGGAAAGTCAACATAAGACAAGACAGGTAAGTAGCCACAACGAGTCAGAGTTCTCATTCCTTTTTGGCTAATATGACCTAGCCGGCAATGCCACAACTCAGTAGACGGCAGCTCGGCTATAGATATGTAATCATGACCAACGTCTGACACATGCATGGAATACAAGGTACCATGATTTTGACCTCTGAGTACAACAAGATTACCTTTGCATACTATCCATGAACCATTACCAAATGCGGTGTTGTAGCCCAAATCATCAAGCTGACCAACAGAAATCAAGCTTTTAGTCAACTTGGGCACATGTCTGACATTACATAAAGTAAAGTGCATGCCATTCCTTAGATGCAATTTGATGTTTTTGACACCCTCAATGTCTAGTTCACAAGCATCACCAAGTCTCACTTTGCCACAAGAGTGAGAATAAGTAGAGAACCACTCTCTATGTGGTGTCACATGGAAACTTGCACCAGAATCTACTATCCAATTTTGTGCATATTGTGCATCTTCTGTAACAAGAGCCTCGACAGGTAGATTTGCTGTGAAGACCAATACGTCAAAGGTAAATGGCGTAAAAACCACTAGAAGCGTCTCTACAATAGGAGCATTTGAAGACTCTAGCACATTGATCTCCTCTAACTTTTCTTTGCCCTTGTTTGAATCATCAAACTTAGAAGTTTCACCGGATTTTTATCCTTCTTGCTTTGCTTCCATTTCCTGCAATCCTTCTTCACATGCCCTTTTTTATGGTAGTGATAGCACTCGACATTACACATAGAACCTCGAGACTTAATGTGTGGGCCCCCACATTCCTTGCTTTTGGCACGACTTTGAGTGTGACCCCTCTGTCTATCACTAGCAACATATGAATCACCATCCTTCTTGCCTTCGAGAGATTTCCTACAAATCTCCTCGGTAAACAGACTCCCAAGGACGTCATTGTACACTAAACCGGTACCAGTTGGCTGAGTTGCTAATCAGAATGTATCCCAAGATGAGGGTAAGCTGCATAGCAAGAAGATACATTTGATTTCCTCATCGAAGACCAAACCCTGAGTGGTCAACTGAGTGAAAATGATATTGAACTCATTAATGTGAGTAGGAATAGTGCCCTCTTCCTTCATACGAAGGTCAAACAACTTCTTCATCAAGAAAACCTTATTAGTGGCACTTTTGTTCTAATTACTAGAACAAAACTTATCCCATACATCTCTAGCAGTTCTTTCTCCAACTATAGTAAAGTACACAAATTCGGCCAAATGAAAACGGAGGGTAGATTTGGCCTTAGCATCAAGTTTCTCCCACTCAGGATCTGTATACTCACCCTTTGGGTGCTCCATGATAGGATCCAGTTGGACTTTTTGTATAAAAACATCTTGAATTTGCTCTTCCATAGCAAAATTTGTCACATCAAATTTCCGGATACTATAAATATCCTTTTCAACGCTAGATGACATGGCTGCAAGCTAAAGATAATATGGCAATAAACACTGATAATTCTGGAAAACATTTGAGAGAGTTTTCCCAAAAAAATTGATAGAATCTCAATCCAAAACTGTCACAAGTGATCAATAACGCATAAAAAGTAATGCTCTCAGAGCATAAGACAGGTGCATCAACCACTAACCGTGCATAAAAAGGTCAAAAGCTGACCAAGAATGCCAACACGGCGTCAAATGCACCTAGACCTCTATATACATGTCCCATGGCAAGGCCACAAAAAAGGGGTACTCCAGCAACCTGTATCACGGAAAGGATCTCAACATTTGAGAATCCCCCAGCTCAAGAAAACCTCACGCTATCGACCCTCACAAAAGGTTATGCAGACAAGAAACTAGCCCAGTCTTAGAAAGGGCCTCCAACCCGAGTCTCAAAAACGGTCGGGACTGCCAGAAACAAGCCAAATGGGCTCCACAAAAGGTACACATGGAAGTTTCCGCAACTCAACGTACATCCACTGTCAACAATACTGCAAGGTGCAGTATATGTGCTCAAACAGGCGCCAAACAAAATGTTGAATTAGTAAACAAATCCCTGGGGGGGGTAAAACCGCTCTCAAAAGAGCTCAAGCACTGTCAAAAGTGCCAAAACAATGCATATCCGCATCAAATACTCCCACTGAAATCTGTGCTGATGCTGAACACTGCAACCTGTAAGAAACCTAGATTACCTGTATGTATGCAAGAACCTGTGAGGAGATGGATGCCCGAGGCAATGTCGATGCCGAAAAGTGCTGCTAATCAGCCCACAAACACCATCTCAATAGCACATAATATCCATAAAGCGGCTATATACCATCCCAAAATAGTCTCTAAAAAACCTGCACCTGTGTCCTGTACCTGTAGCAAAAGTGGAGTTGAAAAAATACAACTCCTGAAGTGTAGCTCGGATGAAGCTTTCGACTGCATAAACAACTTCAAAAGGGGGGTAAAACCCCAGGACACTTACATGAAACGCTCTTAGAATACTGAATTTACCGATGCCGAAATCGGAAACCTGTTTGCAATTTTAAAAAAGCACGCACACGGACAAGCACAAACCCTGCTCTGATACAAGTTGAAAATTCCGCAGGAAGCGTGTGCGAGTGCAAGTGCGAAAGCAGAGAGAGAGAGAGAGAGAGAGAGAGAGAGAGAGAGAGAGAGAGAGAGAGAGAGAGAGAGAGAGAGAGAGAGAGAGACCTGCTTTGGGTGGAGCCCACAACAACGTTATCGTGTTTGCAGCTCCTTATTTTGTTGTATTAAAGAATAAGTGTATAATGGTTATGTTAGTAGATGGGTTAGTAGTAAGTGGGATGTTCGGCTAGTTGGCTTGAATACCAACACATATCCCATCAATTCCATCAATTCCCATGAATGCACACACACTTGAATTTTTTGGCAGTTTTTCCCTTTTTGGTGCATTACACACACAATGAGTTTTATGCACACACATGAATTCTTGATGGGAATTAAGAATTATCTTGATACACACAAGGTTCATTAGTCAAAATTTGACCATCAATTTCACTCCCAGTGAATCAAATTAGGTGCAAAGTGTAGGTCAATTAAGTTACACACCTACTTTTAGCAAACAATTAGCACACATTGAACCACATTAATCAATCAATAATTGACATGAGCAAGTGAGTGCACTTACATTGTAATCACACTCCAAGCTATTCCTTTGCTCCACGTGGAAACACATCATTTCACACACAAGTGTGTGCACCATCAAATTGGCTCCAAAATTGACCATTATAGGTCAAAAATAAAACACTCAAAATCATCAAATTAAGCATAAATTAGCACAACTAACTTGATTAGAGTGATGATTCCACCTCTTAAAAGGGGATTTAACATAGATTACACTTCAAATGTTAGTGGTTAGGTTAGCAAAGTTAGTCAAAATTAGTAGCAATTAGTATGGAATTAGTACAATTAGCATGGAAATGAAGAAAAATTAGTAAGGGTTAGTATGAAATTAGTGAAATTGGGGATTTTTGGTATTCATAACTCAACAATTAGCTTCAACTACTTGCACAACATCATCAAATCAAACCAAAATTGAGTTACACACACTCCAAAACTGAGAAATTAGTAGCGAAATTACTCTATTCTAAACATCCTATACTCACTAGCTTAGGTTATTGATACGCGGCAACGGTGCCAAATGTAGGGAGGCATTGTAGCAACGAACTAATCGCAACCCACACAAAATTATCAAATCCTTGGATTGACAACCCGGATAGGGCATGGAAGGATGAGCATCGTATGAATAGAAATAAAGGATTCAAGAGAACACCTCTCCAATGCAAGTAGAGATTAGCCATGGCAAGACTAACTCTAAACATAATCTAATCACTAATCAATCAACTCCTACACACATCAAGTCCATCGAAGTCCGACTTGCCATAGACTAGAAACCCCAAGCACACTAATGATAAGCACGCAATAATTACATTGGTGTTGGCCTCTCCAATCACAACATTCCAATCAATAGCATACACGCAAGGTGAATGGTGCTAGAGTTTCATAAAACCTATCCACACACAAGCAAACAATAGGACACACACACTAAGATTAAGACCCAACTTAATCAAACCTAATTAGTGATGCACAAATCTAATGCTCATAGAAGGATAAGAGTGGTTAATAGCAAGAAGTATATACCTCTTTCAAATCTAGAATAATGAGAGTCCAATACTACTTCATGACATAATGAAATGTAGAGAAGAAGTAGACTAATGAGAAAATAAGATTAGATTAATCAAGAAGAGCTTACTCTAATTAAAATGGATTAGCACTAGGCTCTTAAGCATGGTCATTAAGCTCAAGGCTAGGCCATAGAATGAACACGAGAGAGAGAGAGAGAGAGAGAGAGAGAGAGAGAGAGAGAGAGAGAGAGAGAGCTCTTAAAAGTGGATCCTCAAGAGTGGATACTCAAGAATGAAGCCTCCTTGCATAAAGGCTTCCTTTTAAAGGCTTTCACCACAATCCCTTCTACTATGGGTTTAAGTTTGAGCCCTCTATCTAGCATATACAAATTTGGAACTCCCAATGAGCCCAAGACTATACAACGTGAGTTGGAAATATTATGCACAACCATAGCATATTTCCCACTTGATGCATAACCAGTGTAGCCTATGTTAGCCGCTGCTAACATTGGTTAATATGATAAAAATAAGGATATGAGAGGTCTTCTTCCTCTCATGTGCCCCACCAAACCCTCTTGTGTAGTGTTCTCCTTCTTCTTTCCCCTTCTCTCCTTCCCTCTCTTGCACTCACCTTCCCAATTTCCACAAGTGGTATGAAAGCCCAGGAGCCCCGACTACCAACGCGTGCATCCCTCCCAAAGCAAAGCATGTAATGTTGAGAGATTTAGAAGCTTTGTAGAAAGTAGGGATCTACAAGAAAATTATATTGAGGAGGTTTGGTTTGGAGGATTGAACAAATTTAGGAAGCTCTTGTAGAGAGTGGAAGTAGCTCACAAAGCTAGGGCATCAGGAATTGAAGCCAAATCATGTGAGATTAGAAGTAGCAGTTAGGAAATAAGATGTAGCTAAATAGATAATTGAGTAGATTACTTAATGGAGAGAGACAGATTTATATACACGAGATTATAGAGTAGAGAGAGAGAGAGAGAGAGAGAGAGTACACACGATATACGTGGTTCACCCAATGTGGGCTACGTCCACGGGAAAGCAGCCACTAAATGGATTTAGTACTTCAAAACAAGAAGTAGTTTTCAAAGGGATTATACCCTTAATGGAGCTCCCGTGTTGCTTCACTCTCACCACCTCACACTCACCTTGTTGCATCAACTTCACACTATGAAATGTGTGTAGAAATGGCCCCCTTTTATAGGCCAAAAGGGCTGCCCTCTCTTATGAGAGACAGCCATGTGTAGCCGCAATTGTGCGAATAAGTCCAAATCGGACCCTCCAATCCATCCATGTGTGGCCGCTCTTGAGAAGACAAGTCCGCTTTTGAATTCGGCCACCGGCCACCGGCCATTGACTTCCGACCACCGGCCACCGGCCATCGGCCATTGACTACTGGCCACCGGCCAACTCACCGGTTGTTTTTCGACCACTTTCCGGCCGCCGTCCGGCCATAATATTCCGACGAAAAAAAAAGTCACGAGGGCCTCCGCCCCCAAGGCCTTTAAAGTTGTCCCTGATTCTTGTCCGTGAAAATTTTGGTTTCCGGTGAGTGATTTTCCTTCACGCACGATGGCTTCGCCTCATAATGGGGGCCTTACAAATGTGCGCTTTTACCACAGAAAATTACAAGGGTAAATCAGGCTCCATACTTCACAATCTCCCACTTGGAGACTGATGTCCAAACCAAACCTGTGACTGCTTTTCATTCTGGCTTCTTATCCTTGAATGCCGATTGAAGATGAGCAAAAGCTCAACTTCTCCTTGTTGACCACCTTTGTAAACATGTCTGCAGGATTTTCACTTGTATGCACCTTTCCTAGCTTTAGTTGTCCCTCTTCCAAAAGAGTGCGTATGAAGTGATATCTCACCTCAATGTGCTTTGTCCTTGAATGAAAGGCTGAGTTCTTCGCAAGATGGATAGCGCTTTGGCTATCACTATACAAGACACAATTGTCTTGTTTGAATCCAAGCTCTTCTAAGAATCTTTGAAGCCATAATTTCTTTGCTTGCCTCCATCATTGCTACATACTCTGCTTCCGTGGTAGAAAGTGAAACCACTTTCTGCAGCTTTGAAGCCCAGCTTACTGCTGTGCCTCCAACCGTGAACACATAGCCAGTAGTGCTCCTTCGAGTATCTTTGTCACATGCCATATCTGCATCAGCATACCCTTCTAGAAAAATATCAGTTCCTCCAAAATACAAAGCATTTGTTGTTGTCCCTTTTAGATACCTAAGTATCCACTTCACAGCTTGCCAATGCTCTTTACCTGGGTTGTCCATGAACCTACTCACAACTCCCACTGCATGTGCAATGTCTGGCCTTGTCCAGACCATAGCACACATTAGAGAACCTACCGCTGCAGCATATGGAACTTTAGACATATAGGCTATCTCCTCTTGTGTCTTTGGACACATATCCTTCGTTAGTTTAAAATGACCAGCCAAAGGTGTAGAAACTGGTTTTGCATTTTGCATTGCAAACCTTTCTGGTACCTTCTTGAGATAGCTTTATTGTCTTCTTCGTCCTGTCCCTTGATATTTTCTCCTGTCCCTTGTATCCAAGTATCCTCTTTGCAGCACCTAAATCTTTCATTGAAAAGGATTTGGACAGCTCCTCTTTTAGGTCTTTGATGTCCTGCATGTTAGCACTTGCAATCAACATATCATCAACATACAACATTAGGATGATGAATTTCCCATCTCCCAAATTCTCCGTGTAGACGCAGTGATCCGAGTTGCATCTTGTGAATCCATGATCCAACATCCATCGATCAAACTTCAAGTACCATTGTCTTGATGCTTGCTTTAAACCATACAAGCTCTTCTTTAATCTGCAAACCATTTTCTCCTTACCTTTTACTTCATACCCCTTTGGTTGAAGCATGTAGATTTCCTCCTCTAAGTCACCATGAGGGAATGCCGTATTTACATCCATTTGCTTGAGATTTAGATCATGAGCAGCCACAAGGCTTAAGACAAGCCTAATTGAGTTCATTTTTACAATAGGAGAAAATATTTCATTGAAGTCAATACCTTTCTTTTGAGAAAAGCCTTTTACCACAAGCCTAGACTTGTACCTTTTCTTCCCACCTTCTTCTTCCTTTAGCTTGTACACCCATTTGTTTTGAAGTGCCCGCTTACCTTTAGGCAACTCAACCAACTCCCATGTTTGGTTGCGATGTAGTGAGTCCATCTCCACTTGCATGCTCTTCGTCCATTCTTCTTTGGATTCATGTTGCATAGCTTCTTCATATGATTCCGGCTCTCCAGAATCTGAGATCAAGAGATGGTTGAAGGAAGGAATCAACCTTTCTGGAGGTCTACTTGCTCTTGTAGATCTTCAGGGAATAGGTTGAGGCTCCTCATTTGGTTGACGTTGTTGCACATTGTCACCGTTTGCAGTCCTTGATTATTCACCGTCCTCAAGCTCCATGTACTCATCACCTGTTTCTTTTGTTTGTTTTCTTTCCAAGTAATCTTTGTACATATTTTGTTCGTTAAAAATTACATCCCTACTCCTTAAGATTTTACCATCTTCAGTATTCCATAGGCGATACCCAAAGTCTCCTTCTCCATAGCCAATGAAGAAACACTTTTTGGACTTTGCATCTAACTTTGATCTTAGGCTTCTATCTATGTGCATGAAAGCCTCACACCCAAACACTTTGAGAAATGCATAATTCACCGGTTTACCTGTCCATGCCTCTTCTGGAACTCCCCCATCCAATGCCGTTGAGGGTGACCGATTGATTAAGTACACAGACGTACTTACAGCTTCCGCCCAAAGCTCAAGCGGTAGGCCTGCATGTAGCCGCATGCTTCGTGCTCGTTCCATGATTGTCTTGTTCATCCTTTCCAAAATCCCATTTTGTTGAGGTGTCCTTGGGGTTGTCCTTTGCCTTCGAATGCCATTGCTAGCACAAAAGCTTTCAAAAGCTTGGCTGCAATATTCGCCTCCATTGTCGGATCTGAGGCATTTAACCTTGGTACCTGTTTCATTCTCTACAAAGGCTTTCCACCTTTGAAATATGGAAAATACATCGGATTTATTCTTCATGACATAAACCCATGTTTTTCTAGTCGCATCGTCTATGAATGTTACATAGTACAATGAGCCACCAAGTGATGGTGTACTTGCAGGACCCCAAACATCAGAATGAACCAACTCAAGTTTTTTATTTTTTCTTTCATTTCCTGATTTTTGAAATTTTACCCTCTTTTGTTTACCATAAACACAATCTTCACAGAACTCTAAGTCCACTTCTTTCACACCTGGTAGAAGCTTCTTTGTTTGAAGGATTTGCATTCCTTTGGCACTCATGTGCCCAAGTCGGTAGTGCCACACCGCACTGTCAACTTCTGTAGTTGCTGCACAAGCTGAAGGTTGCGTGCTAACAGTACACAAGTAAAGTGTACCGACTTTTTCACCCTTGGCAACCACCAAAGATCCCTTTGAGATCTTCCACCGTTTGTTTCGAATGCAATGTTGTGACCTTCATCGTCCAATTGTCCTGTAGAGATCAAATTTTTGCGAAGAGAAGGAACATGCCTAACATCTTTAAGCTTCCATTCATTTCCGTTAGCAGTTTTGATAGAAACTGTACCTTTGCCGACAATCTCACAAGCTTCATCATCTCCCAAGTATACATACCCAAAATTACCTTTGGTGTAGTCTTGGAAATGTTGCTTGTGTGGTGTCGCATGGAATGAAGCCCCGGAATCTACTATCTAGGAATTAGACACATTGTCTAATGAGAGAATTAGAGCATCTTGCTCTACTTTACCTACCACATTGGCCTCCGATGTTGGCTTGTTGTCTTGAGACTCTGTCTCCTTCTTCTTCTTGGACCAGCAATTCTTCTTGACGTGGCCCTTCTTGCCGCAGTTTCAACATTCAAGAACTGACTTTGTGCGTGACTTGCTCCGCCTTGAGCGATCACGACTCTTTTGGTTTTTGAACCTCTCCATCCACTCGTCAGGGCTCTCTTCTCCTGTGAAAATCGGTCCATAGCTTATAGCTGCCATGACTTCCAATGCAAAAAACCGCTTCTTTTCGATCTACTTGGAGCAATCAGTGTGCTCCTCAGTGGGGGCACCAGAAGATGGAGAGGGGGAATGGGGGAACACGCCCATCACAAACAAAAGGGCATCTCTATAGCTCAGGGTATTCACAGCACCCCTATCCTCTTAGAAAACACCTTCAAACACGCAACTCACACTAGCAGACCACCACCTGCTCAATTTCTATTGCTCACACACTCCACATAACCACCACACAAGGTACACCTACTACCACTGCCTGTCTCCACAAGCTGATAGAATTACTTACAGCCATCACAAGGCTGTCCCAACTATCCGGTAGAGATGATAGTATAAGGAGAGCTCGCACTTCGTCATCGAAATTGATTTTCACTGATCGAAGTTGACTTATGTTTGTGTTAAAGTCATTTAGGTGTTCTGCAACTGAACCATTCTCTGCCATCTTTAGATTGAACAAGCGCTTCATAAGAAATACCTTATTGGATGCCAATGGTTTCTCGTAGAAGTCGTCAAGTGACTTCATCAAGTCCTCCGTGGTCTTCATCTCCGAAACATTGAAGGCCACCATTGACGCCAAGCTTAACCGGATTGTTCCCAGTGCCTTTCGATCAAGGACAATCCATGCTTCATCTGCCATTGTTGCGGGCTTCTTCGCAAGACCGCCTAGTGGCAAATAGAGGTCCTTCTGGTAGAGATAGTCTTCAATCTGCATCTTCCAATGTTGGTAGTTTTTGCCGTTGAACTTCTCAATCTTGAGCTTCCCTTCCTCCGCCATAACTCCCACTCAATTCAAGGAATCCTTGAGATAATTTAGCTACGAGCAAACCTTGCTCTGATACCAGTTGTTAGGAAATAAGACGTAGCTAAATAGATAATTGAGTAGATTACTTAATGGAGAGAGACAGATTTATATACACAAGATTATAGAGTAGAGAGAGAGAGAGAGAGAGAGTACACACGATATACGTGGTTCACCCAATGTGGGCTACGTCCACGGGAAAGCAGCCACTCAATGGATTTAGTACTTCAAAACAAGAAGTAGTTTACAAAGGGATTATACCCTTAATGGAGCTCCCGCGTTGCTTCACTCTCACCACCTCACACTCACCTTGTTGCATCAACTTCACACTATGAAATGTGTGTAGAAATGGCCCCCTTTTATAGGCCAAAAAGGCTGCCCTCTCTTATGAGAGATAGGCATGTGTAGCCGCCCTTGTGCGAATAAGTCCAAATCGGACCCTCCAATCCGCCCATGTGTGGCCTCCCTTGAGAAGACAAGTCCACTTTTGAACTCGGCACCGGCCACCGGCCATTGACTTCCGACCACCGGCCATCGGCCATTGACTACCGGCCACCGGCCAACCGACCGGTTGTTCTCCGACCACTTTCCGGCCGCCATCCGGCCATAATATTCCGGCAAAAAAAAAAGTCTCGGGGGCCTCCGCCCCGAGGCCTTATAAAGTTGCCCTGATTCTTGTCCGTGAAAATTTTGGTTTCCGGTGAGTGATTTTCCTTCACGCACGATGGCTTCTCCTCATAATGGGGGCCTTACAAATGTGCCTTTTACCACAGAAAATTACAAGGGTAAATCAGGCTCCATACTTAACAGTAGCCAGTGAAATCGAGCTAAGAAGCTCATGCAAGGCATAACCGGGCAGCCCTTGGGATGAGTGGTCAAGCTACATGTCAGAGGTAAAAGGGGAAATTGAGCTTGCTTGTGTGAGGGCACACCCACCCACACACCTCGTTGATCTCTACCACACACGTACACAGTCGAACGTGCAACATGCTTTCAACAATTTTTGATAGAGATCAACGAGGTGTGTGTGTGGGAATGTGCTCATAAAAGAAAGCTCAATGTCCCCTTTTACTTATTGACGTGCAACTAGACCACGACTCCCAAGGGCTACCCGATTAAGGCTTGCACGAGTTTCTCAACTCAATTTCACTAGCTGCTTCTAATCTCACACGATTTGGATTCAATTCCTCCTGCCTTAGCTTTGTGAGCTACTTTCACTCTCTACATGAGCTCCCCAAAGATGTTCAAGGCTCCAAACCTGCTCACAATGATTTTCCTGTAGATCTCGACTTTTTGCAGAGCTTCAAAAGCTCTCAATATTCCATGCTTTGCTTTGGGAGGGCTACTCCTAGGCTCTGGTACCACTTGTGGAAAGCGAACCTTGCATACACTATAGTGTGTAAAGACAATTTAAAAAAAGACAAATTTTGCTACAAAAACTATCAAAATCCTACAAGAACGAGGTGTGTGTGTGGGTGTGCTCTCACACAAGCAAGCTCAAGTGCCCCTTTTACTTCTTGACCTATAACTCAAACAGGGATCCTGAGGGCTACCCATTAAGGCTTGCACGAGCTTCTCAACTTGATTTTATTGTCTACTTCTAATCTCACACAATTTGGCTTCAATTCATCCTGCCTTAGCTTCATGAGCTACTTTTACTCTTTACAAGACTTCCACAGAGCTGTTAAAGCCTCAAAACATGCTGAATGTTTTTTCTTGCAAATGCTAACTTTCTCCGAAGCTTCAAAAGCTCTAAAGATTCCATGATTTGCTTTGAGAGGGTTGCACGTGTGGGTAGTCGGGGCTCCTGGAACGTTGAAAGTGAGTGCGAGGGAAGGAGGAGGGGGAGGAGGAAGGAGAACTACACCTGGTTTGGTGGAGAACATGAGGGGCCTCTCATCTCTTATTGTTATCATTATAGCAGTAAGATCAGAGGTGGTTGGTGGCCGGTTTCTTGTGGGAAGAGGAGAGTGGTGCAAGAGAGAGAGGAAGGAGGAAGGGAAGGGAGAGATACAAGGAGGTTGGTGGAGCACGAGAGGAAGAAGACCTCTCATCTCGTTATTGTTATAGTATAACCAATAAGTGATAGTAGCCGGTTTGGCCAAGCGCCCACCCATTAGATCAAAAAACTAAGGCAGGAGGGATTGATGCTGAATCGTGTGAGACTAGAAGCAGCTAGTGAAATTGGCAGAGAAGCTTGTGCATGCCTTAATTGGGCAACCCTTGGAAGTTGTGTTCAAGCTATAGGTCAAGAAGTAAAAGGGGAAATTGAGCTTGCTTGTGTGATAGCACACCCACACACACACCTCGTTGATCCATACTACACACATACACAATCGAACGTGCAACAGGATTTTGATAATTTTTAACAAATTCTTTTTTTAAAAAAAAATTGACTTCTCACTATAGTGTGTGCAAGGTTTGGTTCCCACAAGTGGTATGAGAGGCCATGAGTCCCGACTACCCGCGTGTGCAGCCCTCCCAAAGCAAAGCATGGAATCTTGAGAGATTTTGAAGCTGTGCAAAAACTCGGGATCTGCAATAAAATCATTTTGAGCGGGTTTGGAGGCATGAACAACTTTGGGGATCTCCTATAGAGAGTGGAAGTAGCTCACAAAGCAAAGGTAGGAGGCAAGGATTTCATTAACATGATCACGAGTACGTGATCACATTAATGACGTTGAGTGATCACATTTCAAAATACGTGATCACGTTAAACATTCTCGTGAATTTCCTTTAACCTAAAGAGATTGTCCAATTTAGTACGCCTACTGGGGTTTTTTCATTTCTTGTTGGGCTTGGTTTAACATTCTTATAGTGCTTGATGGGCCCGTTGAGAAAAACACATAACTTGACGGGGTTTTGGTACGTTGCCATGTCATTCCTTATCATCTCTTTTGTGATCACGTTAATTGTGATTATGTGAATGTGATAATAAACATTGTGATCACAAGAAATTTCACATGATCACGTAAATATTTAATCCCTTGCAAGAGAAATTGAAGCCAAATTGTGTGAGATTAGAAGCAACCAATGAAATCGAGCCTAGAACCTCATGTTGGCCTTAATCGGGCAACCCTTGGGAGCCATATCATGTTTTCCATGATTAGCACATGACCAAACATTGCATATATAGTGGTAGTGGTTAGTAGGTATATGGAAAATCCAGGCAGAAAGCATTGGGAAGCAGTGAAGCACATCTTGAGATACATCAAGGGCTCAGTCAGCAAGATTGGGAACAGTGATGCATCCATAGTTGGATACACTAATTTGGATTATACGGGTTGTGTGGACACTAGGTGATCCACACCTAGCTACATTTTCTTGGTTCTCTAGAGCAATAGTCTCTTGAAGATCATGTCTCCAAAATTGCACTTAGTCTTCCACCACTAAGGAAGACTATGTTGGAGTTTCTAGTTCTAAGGAAGATGTGTGGTTATCTCATTTAGTGGGAGACCTTGGTATACACCAAAATACAGTGCTACATTGCGACAGTCAGAGTGTAATTGTGTTAGTTAAGAACCCCGTGTTTCACTCCAAGTCAAAGCACATAGAGGCCATGTATCATGTGATACGGGATATTTTGGCTAGAAAATGCATTGAGTTAGCCAAAGTTCACAAGGATGAAAACCCAACGGATTCTCTAAAAAAGAGCTTAGCCGCAGAGCAGTTTGCACATTGCATACAAATGATGGGTGTAGGGTGAAGCTATGGTCATGCTTCACGTTTGTACAATTGTACATACTAACCCCTATATTCTTTAGCCACTTGGGATATGTTGGCCTTCACTAGGAGCTCCAAGGAGATCCGGATATGGTGGCCACTCAATTGGGGGATTGTTGTGCACACAGATGGTGGCCGTTGTGGTGGTTTTGGTGAGCTCGCATTGGCAAAGGTGACAAAGATAGTTCTCAATGGACGAGTGCCGATGACGGCCAATGAATGGGGGCTATGTAGTGATGACATGGCAGTCTTGTAAGGGAATTGTCAAAAACCAATTGGGGCCCAAAAGTTTAAAGGCATTTAGGGAGGGATCCCTAGAGACCTCGCTAGTGCCCCTTGCGTACTTATGAGAGAGAGAGAGAGAGAGAGAGAGAGAGAGAGAGAGAGAGAGAGGGCTCGAAGGGGAGCCAAAATGAAAACTCCAAGTTCAGTCAAGGGCTGGACAAAGTGGACTCCACAAGGCAATTAGTCTGAGACAAAGGCAAGTGAGAGAGACAAAATTTAGGTTATCGAAGGGAGTCAAAGGGCCTACTAAAGGCGGTCAAAGAAAAAAGCCCAACAAATGAGGACCTAAGGTGAGAAAAAAGAGGCAAAAGGAAAAAATTAAATAAAAAAAAGAAAAATGCTAGGGGCACTAGGGACATCGCTAGTGCACCCCTCTCTCAAGTTCAAAATGAGAGCAAATGAGTCCAATCCAAAGTAGAGCTTCCAAATTGAAGTGCCAAGTGGACCAAATAGGCAGCAATTTCCAAACTTGAAGGCCCCCCACTATAAAATCGAATGAAGGGCTTTTTGGGTGCCCGTTTGAAGCCTGCAAAGTAGAGTTTTTGATAAAGGAGCATGCCTGTCAAACCCCCTTTATATTTTCTCATGAAAATGGCCATTGTGATGGAAATTCAAGCTTTGTATGTGTCTCTTGAAGTGTAATCAAGCCATTGTTGCCCAATTTTGGTGTTGTTTCCCCTTCCCCCCTTATCGTTTTCCCAGGTTGGTACCACATTCATCGTGAAAGTGTACAATGATATTTTTTGAATACTGTCATTGGTGCAAGCAAAGTTGGTCGATGCTAAACGCAGTGCCACTCAATAAAAGGGGTGCCTACAGGTGCATGCTAAAGGGCTAAAACCAGTGTGAGAGACCTAGGCAGACATGTGGAAACAAAAATGCATGCATAATGTGATTTTTTAGCCAAGAGGGATTAAGAAAAAACTAGTCGCGCTGGCATGTCAAAGTGTCCGGAGTGATGTGCTAGTGCCCAAGAATGTAGTGCTTGAGATGCTCTAGAAGCTGGTCTAGACTGCTCGTCAAACAGAGTCACAGTGTGCAAGGTATGATGCTTTGAAGTTGGATGTGGTTGTTAAGGCGGTTACGCCGCTAGCGGAAGCTAAATAGCGAGAACTCAACCAACAACAGAATTTGTCAGACGAGGACGGAGCTTGACCCGCATATGCATGGAAACAACTAGGTGGGTGTCAAATCACCTACTCGACCTTCTAATGACAATCACTACTAAGGAAATCAAATCTAAGTTCTAAAATACGCAAGTGACTGAAATCCGTACTACGAACGAATGCTGTACGAAACAGGATCAAGAATCATTGAATCGATCTCAAACTCAAGGGGAAGTCTATACACTAGGTAAGAACAACACCCTAAAGACTTGAACTGCAAATTCAACCTATAACCACTCCGGGCGGTAAACGTGTATGAAGACAGGCCGGAAAAATATAGGTCATCGAAACTTGACCCCGATGGTACTATTGTGTAGCTCTACTCGTTGTGGTTCTATAGATATGCTGCACGCTCCATTCTGACACAGGAGTTGGAAGAAAACTCACACCGAAGCTCGTAGGAACTTACCACACATAGAAGCCGATAGCACGCACTCTTGGTATCTGTGCGTAGCTCTCGCCGTTGCTAACACAATGGCGGTGTCGCTTCTCCAATGGCGGCTCCGTAGCTCGTGTAGCAAGTAGATAAAACTCTCTCTCTCTCTCTCTCTCCGACACAGTCACGAAGCTCCAAAAAACTCACCTTGATTCAAAATGATCTCCCCCTTAGGTTACAAAAACTTTGGCTTATATACCTTAGCCTTGAAGGTGAGAACATCTCTAACTAATTACAGCAGCAAGTGAAATTAATTTGGGATTACAAGCTGGAAACTCAATTGAGTCCCGTTACTTAATGAATGGCTCAAATCAAAATTAATGTCGGAAAGACATTTATTACAATCAATGGTTACAAAATGATGAGTGTGAGCAAGAATGTGGGTGCGATCCTCTGCTGGCTCAACACTCTCCCCCTCCGCATTCATGTCGTCCTTGACATGACTTTTATGCTTGGTCAATAAATTCCTCTCATCTTGAGCATCTGCAAATGTGATTCGTATCGTAGGTTGCCGATGGTCAAGGTTGGGCCAAATATTTTGCTTTCGTGGGTGAAAAAGCCGGTGTAGAAAGCTTCTTTGAATGTTTGCATGTGGAAGCTAGGCAAAAACATAATCCGTTGGTATAGGAGGTGTAACACTTTTGGAGAAGGCTGCAATGAAAGATCGTATATCATATCAGTCACTGTGTCGGCGGTCGATAGTAGACTCGAGGTCGTGGCTTTATCTGGCGCGAACACTTCAATGCAAGTTAAGAGAGTCCTGCAGATTTTCTTGAGCATCTGACATGAAAGTTCAGGAGAGCCAGTAAAGAGCTTGATGGTGCCTGTTAGGGTTTTCACCATGTAGGCTTTACCTATTCTCTCTCCTGCCTTTGGTCCTGGCATCCTGGGATAATTAGGCCAATTTGGATTCTTTTCTACAATCCTGCCATGCTCTTTCCAGTTTCTGACTCTTGGCACCGGGCAGAAGGTTGCATCCTCCCGAATTTTCTTTGGTGCCTCCACCAAGTAGATGAGGTAGGTTGGGTATTTGTTCATCCAACCTTTCCTCTCCATCTAGGTTGTGAATCTACTATCTTATTTGATTGTCCCTCCTTTGTGATGTCGCCTTCTAAAGAGCGACATACTCTGGCTCCTCTCTATTCTCTTTTTCGTCTTTAGCACTCAAATTCATCAAAGGGAAAGGCAGGCTGGGTTGCATCCACTGTTCATGGAGCATAACTTTGTGTCTAGCCCTGAAGTCTAATGGAGATTAAGGAGTCTCCTCCTCCCATTCCATTTCCGCCTTGGCACTCTCCCTCTGCTGACTTTTCTATTGGTTATGGAGCCTTTGTTCTTCTTCTTTAGAGATTCTTGAAGTCGAGGCCACCTCTTGAGCTTGGGCTGGATCTTCAATTGTGGTTGCCTCTCCAGGTACCTGCTGATGTCTTCTGACCTGCCTCTATAATCTACCAATTCAATGTGGGATCATCGGTACACTCCACCGCTTGCCCATGAGGATCTGACAGCCCCTGGTATATCTTTATCCCTCTTTCTCCAATACTTACTGCTTCCTCCACCCTAGTTTTGTTGGCTTGATGGTTTCTGCTGGATGTCAAAGGGGGTTTCCCTTCTGCAAGAGCATCTTTGATTGTCGGTCTTTTTCTCTTCGTTTCCGATGACTTGGCGGAATCCATGGATCTTGTACACTCCAATTGGGTCAGAAGGTAGGTTGAGCTTTTTAGTACGTGGAAAGTATGGCCTATCAGTGAGAGGCTTGTTAACCTATTGTCAAATCTATGATGACTGTTGTTTTTGTCTCGCAGAAGGATTGAGTCTAACATCTCCATTTTGGGTATGATGCTCAGATTTAGAGTTGGCAGGGCCTAAGCAGAGATGTCTAGGTAGCAGACTTTGTTAAAAAATATGAAAAATGGCTCAAAATCATGCTGGAGACATCATACGCGTATGATGTCTTTTGTGTCAAAATGACTTCATATTGGTTGTGCTTGTAGCTGATAGTGTATACATGATTATCATATGCTTGGATTTGAGTTTGGATACCATTTGGTCAAGTTTTGGCCAGTTTAGTCCAGTTCCGGCTCTTGGCAAAATTTTGAAAGGGACTTGGATTTTAGGATCCAAATTGGATAAAACTTGGTGGTTCACTTTCAAATGGCATGTAGATCACTTCTGTTTGGTGGTTGAAGCCCTGAGGTGCCAAAATCACATAGTGAGACATCATACGCGTATGATGTCTTTTAGTGTATTTTTGGACCAAATTTCTCTATAAGCTTGGATTTGGCTTTAGATAGGCTTATTCAGTGGATTTATGAAGTTTGGATAGATTTTGGGCTAAAAATGGCTCTGGAGACATCATACGCGTATGATGTCTTTTTCATCAATTTTGCATGGGATTGGTTCTGTGGACTCCCCATGTACTAGTGAAGGACTGTTCCTACTCAAATCTTGGTTTGGACTTGAGTATGTTGGATTTGGGCCAAAAATAGGCTTTAGGTGAAGGATTTTCCCTCAATTGGGCTAATGGGGTGATCCTCTTGACCAAATGGTTCCAAATTTCATATGTAGCATGTATTAGATATATATAATGGATGTATGATGACAAATGAGCAGTTTTGGCTCTGTAAGTGCAAATAGACATCATACGCGTATGATGTCTTTTGTGTCAAAATGGTGCTTTTTGGTTCCAGATAGCTTGTAGATGTGTTAATCAACAATCCTACAAAGTTTCAATGAGTTTGGAGTTATTTTGACAAAATTAGGACCAAAAATCAATTTTATGGCCTACTTTGCGTCTTTTTGGTTTTCCTTGGGTTTTCTAACTCCAATTCTCATGATACTTGGTTCATAGGATGTGATTAACATGTGGAATGAGGCTATGCACTCAAATGTTGAAATGGATGTGAAATTCATGCTGTGAGACATCATACGCGTATGATGTCTTTTCTTGAAATGTTGGTCTTTTTGTGCAAAGAATGCTTTGTGCTAGTGCCCTAAGCCCTGCTAACTAGTTTTCAACTTAAAAAGTCATTAGTTTAGCTAAAAAGCCCCCTTATAGGCATTTCAGTCTCCGAAATCGTCTTTTTGCCTTGGAGTTGAATTTCTTCAACTTTTCTTCTCGAGAGTTGCATTTCCAGCTCATTGGATATGTTGTGAAGCCATCTATTTGGTTGAACTTGACTTTGGCTCCCCGTTCTCCATCTTTCTCTTTTTGGTTGCCCGAAAGCGTCTTTTTCACCATCGGTAAGTGAATCAGCTTTCTTTTGGGTTTTGCTTGCAAACATAAGTCATCAATAGTTACTTGAAGCTGCTTGTGAAGTTTCATTTCATTCAGTCGTCAATTTCAGTCGTTATGCCAAAATGACGCTTTGTGTGTTTGTCGTCGAATCGATTGTTTTGACCCACTTTTGGTGGTCCAAACCTAGAGATACTCCATATTGGATTTCCTTCGATGTTGTTAAGCTTCATGAGAAGTTTTGTGTCGTTTCAACAACTTTTTCCTGTTTGCCTCTTGCAGGCTCTGTTGACCTAGGGTTTTTCCATTCGTTCTTTCTCGAGCTTTGAGTGTTAGAAACCCATCTTCTATACTAGGGTAACCCACCTATAAGTTCTTGCAAGGTTTGGTTAGGCGGTCGTGCCACTACCTAGCATTCTACCGCATTCCCCGTCTGCTCTTGTTTCTTGGTTTTGGTCAGTTTTCGCGACAAAAGTTAATGATAAGCATCAAAAGCTTATGGCAACGAGTCTACCTCTCATGTCTGGTGTCCTCTGAGCTCTCGTAGCAGTCGTAGAAGGCTGTAGAAGGTTGGATGCTCCTGTGTGCTCTTTGCTCTCTCCAAGAAGGTAATAGTGGAAATGAGCCTGTAAGTGAAGTCAAAAATACTTAACTTCGGACTTCACGGATCACTTGTTACCAAATTTGACATGTGCTCCTATCTCGTCATGAAATGCACTTTAGGATTTGAAATTTCTAAACTTGGATTCCGTTTGACCTGTTTTTGAGAAATCTGTCCACTTTGCCAAAATTCTATCATTTCAGGCTTTCAGCAACTTTTCAATTGTACTCAATTTTTACCATGGGTTTCCCTTGTCATTAGGATCATCACCATCTATTCTTTTCTTTTTTCTGATCTCGTTTCACATGCTTTTTTATTTTTCTTTTACTTTTATCAAGAAAATCATAAAAAATAAAGGAAAATAGCAAATTGAAGCCAAAAAATTCCAAACATACACAATAAATAGCTGGTAACCCTGTGTATATGAATATACACTTATTTGTGATTTCTGGACTTGGATTACCACTTTTTTCCACTTTTTAGCTCCGAAAACACTCTTATTTAGTGATATTTACACATATAGAGACCCAAATTCATCATTTGATCTCTTCTTGTTGCAAAACAAGGTATATAAGGGCATAAATATTATCAATATCCGCAATCAAACATAAAAATTGCGAAATCATGAAAGACACTGCCCTTGTAATATAATTTTTTTTTTCTTTGTTTTTGTCGCTTGTAGCTGCTTTGTAGCTCCTGTATACCTGTATACCTCCCCCCCTCCTAGTCTGAGTCCTCCTGGACGACTATGAAGTGTCTGTGGGCGAAGCATTGTAGTTGTTTTGGTCATAAGTTGCCAATGCAATTGTAGAGCGATGATACAACAGTCTTTCCAATAAAGCTGCTCTTTGTTTGATTGAAGGATTGGTGGTCGGGTTTTGGGTTGGTTTTGGCACTTTGGTAGTAGAATCAGTAGATGGATTCTTCTTTACCTTGTTGTTGTTTTTCACAATCCAAATCTGCTTCCGCTTCGCTTGTGCTTGCCACAAACTCTTTGCGACCCAAACCTGCTTTGTTCTTTGTTTTGATTTCCTCGCCTTGATATACCTATGAGTTTCCATGGATTGTATTGAAGGGAGTTCCTGTTTACAAATCCTTGGGATCCAAATTTTCTTGCTATAGCTTTGTGCCATCATGAACTTCTTTGGAATCCACATCTGTTTCACTGTCCTTGATTGTCTGGGATCACTCTGTTGTCTCGTATTGAAAACTCTGTTTTCCACCTTTGTGTTCTCTGGCACAACCTTTTTTGGTCTCCATACCAACTTTGACTCCGTTTTTTCCAAAGGTTGAGCTGTTATATTATTGTTTGTCTTCCTTATCCAATGTTGAGAGTTCCTCGTCGAAGAGCAATCCAGTTGTATAGAAATTTTTGGTTTCCATTGCTTCTTTTTTTTCTCTGGTTGTTGTTTACCTTTGTTCTTGGATTCTTCCTTTGGATTTGGCTCTGCTCCTTTGGTGAACTTAACTGATTGACTTTCACCTTCGTATTTGATAAGCACTGATTTAGAACTCCAGTCAATCATTGCATTGTATTGCTTCTGCCATGGTTGTCCTAAGAATAATGGATGTTGTATAGCTTGGTCTTCAACCACGTAAAACATATGAGGATACACATACTGGTTAATCCGTATATGTAAAACTGTGCATCCGACAGTTTTGATTGAATTCTCAGAGTAACTCTTTAACTCTTGCTTGGCAGTTTGTAATTTAGTGTCATTTGCCAATTGTCTGTACAAACTGAGTGAAAGTAGATTAGTTTGAGCTCCTGAATCCAATAGTGCTCTGGCTTTGATTTGGTTGGTTCCTACTTTGCATTCAATGATGGGTTCTTCTTTGTCATTATCCATTTCTGTTATACTGACTGCGTTTATTCGTATTGCTCCTTCATTGCGCTGTTTCTGACGTAGTAGTCTTCCTTTCTCCATTCTTTCCTTCGCCTCGGCTTGCGCTTCCTCCACAATCTTTTTCTTTTTCTGGACACGCAGCTTTTCTTGATGTATTTTGAGAAGCATGTCTTGGGTTAGCGGCAAAAGATACTTTTTCACTCTGCATCCACTAATCCAATCGGGCATTTCTTCTCCGTCTAATGTAGCAAGCTTGACGGCTCCACTTGGTGATAGATCTTTAATCACCAGAGGTCCCATCCCTCACTTTTTAAGCCTCTTAGCATGCTGTTTCAGAGTGTAAACTAGGACATAGTCCCCAACCTTAAACTCTTTAGTCCGCACATGCTTATCAAAAAATTCCTTTTGTCGCCTTTTTTGAGCGTAGATAGAAGCTACTGCTTTTAGGCGAAGCTCGTCTAGCTTTTCCAGGTCATCTATTCTATCAGAAAGCTCGTGTCGTGTCCACTCTAGATCCTTAGCCACCCTTAAGGTTGAAATCAAGAATTCTATTGGTAAGATAGCATTTAGCCCAAAAACCATGTTATATGGGGTCGTTCCTATTGATGTTCTATATGCTACCCTATATGCCCATAATGTTGAATGCAACTTCTGGTCCCAGTCATTCTCGACTCAGATACAATCTTCGTAAGGACCGTGCATATGGTTTTGTTTGTTGCTTCAGCTTGTCCGTTTGCTTGTGGATGATACGGGGCTGATTTCCTATGGATTACCATGAATTCATCTAGAAGGATCTCTATCACTTCATTTATAAAATGTGTGCCTCGATCACTCACAATTTCTATTGGCAATCCATATCGTACAAAGACGTATTCATATAGAAATTGTGTCGTGGTCCTGGCATCTGCTTTTTGAGTTGCCTTTGCTTCGACCCACTTTGTTAGATAGTCTGTAGCCACAACGATGTATTGTGCATGAGTCTTATATGCAGGAGGTGAAATGGGTCCGACATAATCAATCCCCCATTTTGCAAAAGCTCTTGCCCCCATCATTGGTCTAAGCGCCATATCATCTCTTTTAAGTGGTACTTTGGTCCGCTGACAGTCATCACACCGTTTAACGTATTCCTCAGCGTCCATATGTAATGTTGGCCACCATATTCCTGCGGCTAAGACAAGTTTTGCTGTCTTATCACCTGAGAAATGGCCTCCACCTACTCCTCCATGAGCTTGCTCCAGGATTATCACATACTCAGACTCTGACGCGCAAATCCTAAGCTGGTTGTCTTTACCTCTCTTATAGAGTTGATCTCCTATTAAAGCGTAATCTCTAGCTTCTGTCTCTACAAATTTTTGACGAGCTTTTGACGTTCCTTCTAGGAAAGTTCTATTTGTGAGATATTCAACAATATACTGACTCCATTCCGGAGCTATCATTATCTGATATAATGTCGAATACTCTGCTGGCGGTTTTTATGAACATACAATACATACAGTGACATATTCATGTATGCTTTCTTTCATTCCTGGCCAATAGACTCCCAATTGTAACCAATTCCTATATGTGTTCCTTCTTGAACAATAAAATGCACATTCCTGAACATGTGCTTCGCGCAGATATATATTATATTCCTCAGGATTGATGCATAGTCGTAAAACATGATCATTTTTCAATTGATACAACCTTCCTGCAACCAATTGAAGGTTCTTGGATTGCTGAATAGAAATATGTTTCTGGTTGTATTCTCTTCTATCAAACTCTCCTCCATAGGTCAATAAGCTAACGACATTTTGAGACCACTTCGGTATCATTTCTATGTTGAACAAGTACACATCTGGCATGTCGTCATCTACTCCTATAGGGTCTTCCCCATTCGTCAATCGCAAAAGATGATCAGCTCTAAGATGTGTTTTTCCTTTCTTTACTACTACCGTGAGGTCGAATTCCAGTAAGATAATGAACCATCTCACTATTCTCCCGGTATTGCATGGTTTATTCACTAGGTAGAGCAAGGCTTGGTGATCCGTAAAAAACACAAACTTGTTGGCTAGAAGATAATGCCGAAATTTCTTCACAGCATATATCATTCCTAATCCCTCCCGCTCTGTTGTGGTGTAATTCTTCTCTGCATTGTTGAGCTGTCGACTGGCGTAACAGATAGGAAAATCCATGTTTCCTTCTTCTGGCTGAGCCAGAATGCATCCTATTGCATATGCCGAAGCATCTATATGCACATGGAATATCTTCTCCCAATCTGGTGATTTCAAGACTGGAGCAGTAATGAGTGCCTCTTTCAATTTCTTGAATGATTCCTCACACTCCTCTGTCCATTCAAAGTTCACTATTAGCCTGTAAAGTGGTTGGCCTATTATAGTGTACATGTAAATGAATCGTCTATAATATCCGCAATGTCCCATAAAGCTCTGTACTTGTTTCGCATTGGTTGGTCTAGGCATATCCACTATAACTTTTATCTTCTCTAGATCCGTGGATATTCCGTTTTGTGAGACAATATGTCCCAGAATTCTGCCCTGTCGGACCATAAACACACATTTCTCAGGATTGAGATAAATGCGATATGTCCTACATTTCTCAAATACTTTTCTTAGGTGTTCTAGATGCTCATCTCTCAGAAGAGAATGTACACATAAGTCATCCATGTATATTTCTAGAAACAACCTTAAGTATTCTTTGAAAGCATGCGTCATCAGCCTCTGGAAGGTTGCGGGAGCATTGGTTAGACCAAGGGCATAACCCGATAAGCATAAATTCCCCACTCCGTTGCAAAAGCTGTTTTATGTTGATCTTCCAGTGCTATGGCTAGCTGGTTATATCCTGAAAAACCATCAAGAAAGGAGTATGCTGTTTTCCCTGATACACGCTCTAGAACATGATCAGTTATCGGCAGGGAATAATTGTCCCTGATTGTTGCAGCATTCACTTTCTTTAAGTTGACACACACTCGAGTTTTCCGTTCTTCTTGGGTATCACCACAATCGGAGATACCCAATCAGTGTGTTCAATCTCATATATGAATTCAGCTTCCATTAGCTTATCTATCTCTTCTTTGATTCGCTTAGCAAACTTATCATTATATGTGTATGGTCTCTGTCTGCTAGGCTTTGCGTCTGGTTTTAGTGGGATTGTGTGTTGGCATATTGATGGGTCAAATCCCTTTAAGTCCTTATAAGACCATGCAAACACATCCCTGTACTCTCTGAGAAGACTCAAAAGTCTCTCTTCCTCGCTTGGAGACAAATCTGTGGCTATGTACACCGGTCTAGGTGTCTCACCTGGAGCTGCTAAATCAACTTTTTTTGCATCCTCCGGTCCGTCATAAGATTCGTTCTCCCTTCTCTCTCGAATAGGTTGGGTTAATACCACCTTCCTATCCTCTATTGTGAATTTCCTGTAGTGAGAGGGAACATCCATGTTTTCCTTAATTTTGGCGTTTTCGTCCTCTCCACTCTCAATTTCTATCGTCCAAACTTCTTTCAGAGTTTTCTTGAGCTCTCTGTACTTGTTTCTACGTTCTAACTTGGACTCCATGTGTTCTCTGTTGCGCTTGTTCTTTTCTGATTTTTCTGTTTTAGTTTTCGTTTCATTCCTTTGAACTTGATTTCTTGAGCTTCTTTTGTCTTTTCGTAAGCTCTTTTGATCATTGCCTCTCATTCTTCCAGAAATCTTGTCCTTAACACAATCTTCCGCCTTTACTAGCATTAGGAATTGAGTTTTTCCTCTTATTCTAGGCATCGGATTGGTTCTAACCCCCCTTGTTTTTCTCTTTGCTCTATAGAGTTTCTGGCATTGTTTAGTTTGGTTCAGAAAATCATAAAATCTGACATCCGTTATAGTTTCTTCGTTTCCGCTTGAATTGTCCGTTGACTCGTTGTCTGCTTCATTTCCCCACTCTGGATGATCGAGAATGTCATGAAACACCTCTTCTTCATCTTCCTTTTCCAGTGTATCATTCTTTTCAGTTTCTTTTTCGAGTACAGTTCTTAACATGAAGTACGGAACCACGTCGTACCCGTCCTTGTCGCAAAATTTTGTTGTGGGACCATCCGGAATTGCACAAACATCTAGGGTTGCTAGAATGTGTGTCCATTCTAATGGTTCAAGCATGTCCTCTGGAAAGGGTTCTCCTATATAAGTTTTGTCTTCGATAGCCCTTTTTAAAACATATTCTTCTCGCCTCAAACTTCCACATTTCGAGGCCCCACACATCCATAACTCCTTGGGCTTACCTAACCAGGCTCGAAATTCGGATCCCACCAAAGTAGCTGAATCAAACTCCTCTACCGGTGTTCGGTTCACATCTTTGTAGCTATGGTCTTTCAGGTTCACACGTGTAGTGGTTTCCATATTTCTCAGGTATATGTGATCGTAGCCCCAATCTTGGACCATTTTCAACTGTCTCATGAATGGTCTTCCCAGTATGATATCATAGTTATTCTCCTTGCCAAAATCGACAATAGCAAAAGTATGTTCGTATTCAATGCCGCAAGAAGTCACTACGACTTTCTCTAATAACCCCATAGGTTTCTCCATGTGTCCATATGCTAATTGGAGTTTCAACCTAGTCTTCCTTATTGCTGGTTTCCCCCATTTTTTCCAGATTTCTTTTGTAGCAATGGCTACCCCAGCTCCGCTGTCTAGTATTGCCATCGTGTTCACTCCTTGGAATTCAACTGGTAAGGTTGTATTCCCCTCTTCACCTTCGCAATACTCTCCGACCTTGTTTAAGGGTACAGGCCTAGCGTTCTTTTGTGGTTTGCTCAACTCTTGTATACCCTCTTGCAGTCTCGATGTCAGGTCTTTTATCCCAAATTTTTCCAAGCATTTTCCTACAGTGGTCCAAATATGTGGTCTTAGCCTCAAAATCTCAGCTAGATTGATAGTGCATGTCACTGGTGTTGACAAGATCTCTATCAATCCTTGCGAGTCCATGACTTTTTCTGATGAGATTCTTCGTGAGGGAAGTGCTCTAATCTCGGATTTTGCTTCATACTCTCCCAAGTATGAAGGTAAGGTATTCAGTGAATGAGGTTTGCTCTCCATTGTTCTAACAGAGCCCCCATCTCCCTAGTAAGATTGCAGATCCAAATCCACTTGAGATCTTGCCTCAAATTCCACTATGGGAGGATTCCTGATGTCCTTTTCCCAATTTTTCTGATGAGCTTGGTAACTTAGCTCGTTTGCAAAGTTTGCCTCTCTCACTTGTTTCCAAAATTCATTGTAATCCTCATCTCTTCCGTAAGACCTCTGTATGACTGGATGAAAACTCTGTATCTCCTGATTGGTTGTGTTCAATACTATGCGGTCATCCTTGTGTGTATCTTTAGACTTTTGTGCACTGTGAGTCTTTTCAGCTGCCCGTGAAATGTTAGTCTCTTGCTGAATTGGGTTTTCCGTTCCACAATTCATTGTTTCTCTTGGTGGTTCTAATAAGGCTTGTGCAGTCTCGATCATTCTCTGGCACATTTCAAGTCTCTGCTTTTCCAATTCCGCGTTTGGGTATGTCATCCACCTCTGTTCTTGTGTTTGGTTGTTCTTTAACCTAGCTTCGTAAGCTCTCATTAGTGCATCCAATGGTTCGTGTACTTTGTCGACTAGCACTGATCCCCCTAAGCTTAAGCTCGTTGTTTCTTTGATACTCTTTTGTTTCGTTCTTTCCGGGCTCATCTCTCGTTTCTCGTTTTGACTCTCAAGTTTTTCTAATCTATCTTTAGTTCGCTTTAGTTCCTCAACTAGAATTAGCGTCTTCACGTTCTTTTCTCAACTTCATGCGTGGTTTTCTAGCTTTCCATGTGTTTCTCTGACTCCGCGGTCCTTGACTAACCACTCCAGTCGCTAACTTTCCATTCTCAGGTTCTCTAGTGGTTTTCTTAGCTTGAGCTCTAGTAACAACTTGCGTTGGTATCAGAGTTTCATTTTCAGACCCACTGCTGGTAGGAATAGTTTCTAGCATATTCAATGTCGTCTTTTGCACTTTGTTTGGATTCTTTGAACAATCCTCAATGAAGTGAGTAACCCCACACTCAGTGCAATAAGCGTTAATTCTAATGATTTCCGTATGTAGACAAACATTCATCAGATGGTCACCTCCACACTTGTAACAGGGTCCTAGTGCTAGTCTTGGTCCTACATGATTCGTCCTTTGTGGATAGGATGGTCTTTGTCCTGTTAACCCTCCATGAGCTATGAACATCAATGTTCTTGCGTCCAAATTGTATCTCTCTTCATCAGAAGCACTTGTAACTGTTGGTATTCCAACATTCCCAATCATGCCCCATGGTTCTGGTTGTTAGGGTTCTTCTGGTGGGTAATACACAGTTGGAGACATGTGTGCACCAGATTCTTCATAATAGGCTTGAACAGGCACTAAGGCTTGTTCTTCTTGATTCCCTAAGGTTGGTGCATATCTAATGCCCACTCGTCTTGCTCCTGGTAAAGGTGGTTGTTGTCCCAATACCGGTTGTGGTCTTTCTATCCCCATAGGTCTTGGTACATTTCCCGTTGGGTATCGAGGTACTGGATGTACCTGAGGTGGTGCTAATTGAGCAGGAGGTGCATACTGACGCTCCCTTACATACCCTTTGTTGTAATAGCACTCCTCTGTTGGATGGTTTGTCCATTTTTGTTCAATAGCACACCATTTCAGTGGTTTTGGCAATGGTTTTTGGTATGGTGCCATCCTTTTTAGAGCATCTTCTATCATTTGCTCTACATTTGGCATGGTTGTTGTTTGAACATTCTTATTAGTGGTAGTCTCGCTCGCTATGGAGGAAGAGCTACTGGATGCAAAATCTGTATCCGCTGACACCTCTCCATAAACCGTACAGTTATCCACTAAGTACAATGCTGCTCTCGTTACTTGCTCGAAACTTGTACAAGATTTCAAGTGCAAGTCCTTCTTGAGAGTGTCGTTTCTCAATCCTTCAATAAAGAGAACAGATAGTCTGTCATCTTTTGGTCGTTCATGTACTGGACGTCTCTCAATGTATTGTTTGAAGCGAAGTGAAGCCTCCTTCACTTTTTCGTGTTCTCTCTGTTTAAAAGCATATATTTGTGAGACCGTATTGTGCTTAATCCCTCGTTTTGAGAATTCCTCAGCAAACTCTCTTAGCAAATGGTCAATGTCATGGAATCCCCCTCTGTTCAGTGGTTGAAACCATGTCAATGCTGTAACTTCTAGAGTAAGACCAAATCCCTCGTATTGTGTATGGAAATCTGTTATCTCCTGAACCACCATACTTCTTTGGCATACACTTGGCTACTTGAGATGGTCTCATACGTCTATGATCTGCTACCAATCTCATTGCTCCTGTGTCCTGGCTAAAGCTTTCTCTAGCATCATGGACTTCATGGGTTACCCTTGTCGGTTCCCCTGCCCTGAGTCTACTACTAGGAGGTAAATGTGATGGTTCCGCTTTGAACCTTGGACCTGGAGTGGTATACGTGGGGATTGGAACTGCACTACCTCGATTCATATCCATTGACTCTCTAGAATGTAATGATCCCATTGGTCCGGGCTCCGAGTACTGAGGTTGACTGAAAGAGTCAGCAGCCTGAGTTCTGTGTCCTCCTGTCGTCATTGGGTTTTGCACTCCATTTGTTGGTGTTGGTCTTTGTGAGCTAGAAGTAACATAATACTGATGTAGTGGTCCCCCAAAGTATGTATATCCTTCTAATTCTTTCTTGCCCATTGTTGAGTATTGCCTCCCATACTTGTCATAAGCGGAAATTTTCACTTCCGATCCCTCTGTGTAGGTAAAGACATAAAGTCTTTTTTGGTCTGTCAACTCTCCGGTGTAGGGTTCTTCACATCTATAATAGAGATCTTGCTCCCCATATTGTATAGCCCCACATAGATGTTATCAGTGTTGATCCTTGTAGTTTCATTCTCTCTTCTTAACCTCATATCAGGGAAGTTCATTATTGGTGCTTTCTCCTCGAGTTCTTCATCTACTTTGGCTTTGGTGCCCATCAATCCCCACTTGTCCACAATGTTAGGGTTTAGGACTACCAAATACATGGTACCCTCATCATCTAGATATCTATCTCCGCTATAGCTCACAGGCACTAAGTCCTTGAACTCACTAGGTCTATCTTCTATCTTTACACAATAGCGGTCTATTCCATCTTTGTAGATCTTGGCACCTTGCTCATTGTCGTACTCATATTTTATGAACAATAGCTTCATTGTGGCGGAAGGGTTTGATGGTCCTGCTGCCATATTTTCTCTGTTGTTCAGGTTCAAGTGTTCCAAGTGTTCGGTGAAAATCTCGTAAGATCTCTCCGAAGAAGTATCAGAAACACTTCCTTCAAAGATCCGCTCTAATGGTTGCACCCAACTTTGGTTTACACTTCCCTCGGTTGATATGACACTTGCTTGTTCCCCTTGTTTTGGTTGGTTATTCTGGAGATTCCTACCCGATCTCAAATTCATCAATTCCCCTAAAGGACTTTAACTTTTCCGTCTCGGCAATTTGTTTTCCCAAGTTTTTGTGGTCAGAATTGATCCAAACTGATTGATACTTGGTCAATTGTTTGATCTTGTCAGTTGGACAACTTCTGTTTCATCAAGTGAGAATTTTGTTGCAGTTATGCTGAAAAAGACATTATATACGTTTGATGTCTTTTTTCACAGATTTGGACTATTTTGGTTATGCTCACTCTCAGTAGCCCCCATATGCTCTGTCCACTCACAAAATTCAGTTTGAACTCTGTTTGAGCAAGTTATGGCTAATTTAGGCTTTTCTTGGCAATTTTCCGCTTTTGACTTGTTTTGGGTCAATTGTGATCCAAATGGGATGAAACTTGAAATATAACCTCTAGATAGCTATTGCAATGGATCTGTGTTGGCAAAGTATCAAAATATGTCCAAAATTAGGTCAAAGACATCATACGCGTATGATGTCTTTTTCATCAATTTGGGTCAAGACTTGATATTTATGCTTTCTACAGTGTTTGTAACAATCTTGTCAGGTCAGATATAAAAAATAATCAGTGGATGTGCTAAAAGACATTATATGAGTATGATGTCTTTTGTCCCAGATTTTGACTATTCTTGGTTTTAAGCCTTCTCCAATGTTTATAATTGAGTTTCAAGTGTTTTTGTCAGGTTTGAATGTAAAAACAAGAAATGAATCCAAAATTTCCTATTCTTTGCGTTTCTTGGACTCCGGCTTGTCTTTTTGGGTTTCTTTGAGTGTTGATGCTCTTGTTTTAAGTTGAAATTAGGGTATAACCCCCCTTTTGAACACTCTGGTAAAGTCAAAATTTCTGTTTTGGTCTCTGTTTGGTCATTTAGACATCATACGCGTATGATGTCTAAAGTTGCAGATTTCCAGTTTTTTTGGCACAGAATCCTTCCTAAAGCTTTCTCAAGTGCTCAGTAGCTCCCAGATACACAGAAAATTTCTCTGACTTTTGTTTATTTCAAGTTTCACTACTAACTTGACGGTTTAGTGATCTATCATGCAATCAACCATATCAAGAAAATACTCCAATGATTACTAGCTCCAGATTAGGATCAAATGAAGTCCTACCTAAGCTATTCCTAATCATAAAATGGGTTTGGTAATTGTGATTTTAAAGAGATCCACTGTCACTCACAGACTAGAAAATTCTTCTTCTATCAACAACTACTCCACACCAACCATTCAACAAACAAATCTAAGCTAAATTAAAAATACTGTCAACACGGAAGACCCAGGAATACCCCACTTCCTAGTATCTCTCGAGATCTTCAGAGTCCACCACTCCTAGATCTTTTCTAACTAAAGTATACAAAGTAGTTTATATGACTCACCTCGTAGGATTAGTCTAAGGTCATATACTTAGGGCTC
The DNA here is from genome assembly GCF_014529385.1 of Adiantum capillus-veneris. NCBI lineage: Eukaryota > Viridiplantae > Streptophyta > Polypodiopsida > Polypodiales > Pteridaceae > Adiantum > Adiantum capillus-veneris. Next base: position 86,091,231 of record NC_140950.1, read on the forward strand.
TCGTCCCCGGCAGCGGCGCCAAATGTTAAGGCGGTTACGCCGCTAGCGGAAGCTAAATAGCGAGAACTCAACCAACAACAGAATTTGTCAGACGAGGACGGAGCTTGACCCGCAGGCGCATGGAAACAACTAGGTGGGTGTCAAATCACCTACTCGACCTTCTAATGACAATCACTACTAAGGAAATCAAATCTAAGTTCTAAAATATGCAAGTGACTGAAATCCGTACTACGAACGAATGCTATACGAAACAGGATCAAGAATCATTGAATCGATCTCAAACTCAAGGGGAAGTCTATACACTAGGTAAGAACAACACCCTAAAGACTTGAACAGCAAATTCAACCTATAACCACTCCGGGCGGTAAACGCGTATGAAGACAGGCCGAAAAATACAGGTGATCAAAACTTGACCCCGATGGTACTAATGTGTAGCTCTACTCGTTGTGGTTCTATAGATATGCTGCACGCTCCATTTCGACACACGAGTTGGAAGAAAACGCACACCGAAGCTCGTAGGAACTTACCACACATAGAAGCCGATAGCGCGCACTCTTGGTATCTGTGCGTAGCTCTCGCCGTTGCTAACACAATGGCGGTGTCGCTTCTCCAATGGCGGCTCCGTATCTCGCGTAGCAAGTAGATAAGACTCTCACTCTCTCTCTCTCTCTCTCTCTCTCTCTCTCTCTCTCTCTCTCTCTCTCTCTCTCTCTCTCTCTCTCTCCCGACACAGTCACGGCGCTCCAAAAAAGTCACCTTGATTCAAAATGATCTCCCCCTTAGGTTACAAAAACTTTGGCTTATATACCTCAGCCTTGAAGGTGAGAACATCTCTAACTAATTACATCAGCAAGTGAAATTACTTCGTGATTACAAGCTGGAAACTCAATTGAGTCCCGTTACATAATGAATGGCTCAAATCAAAATTAATGCCGGAAAGACATTTATTACAATCAATGGTTACAAAATGATGAGTGTGAGCAAGAATGTGGGTGTGATCCTCTGCTGGCTCAACAGTGGTTACAAATCCTTGATGGATAGGGAAAATGGGGACAGATTTCTAGGGATCATTTTAGCAAATAAACATGAAGTACTCAAGCTGTGGGCCACGTCGGTCCTTTCAGATTGAGAATTGAATCCTAGATGAGCAAGTTATGGGCAATTGAAGGTTTGACGGGGGTCGAATTTGAGCCAATTTTCCCACTTTGGGAAGTGTGCCATGAATTAGTTTTTGGATCTTGATAAGGGTTGAGGATGTAGTGCTCAACATGGGTTGTTATAAAAAAGACATTGCTCATTAATTGGGTGCCTCTTCAATAAGTTATGGCCCAATGAAGTTTGGTGCAGTGTGGATAGGGGGAAAATACGAGATGTTTTTTTGCCGTTTTGACGGCCTTGGTTAGCGAGCCCGAGGAGATCAAATTTTGGCAATGTTGGTATGGATGGTAGCTAGGGATTGGTTCTATTGATGATTCTTTTTGGCTTGGGGACAAGATCTCTATGCATCATATGTAGTACAACAAAGTGAGGAGGAATTTTTTTTTTTTTTGTTAAGCCCTTTGAGTTTATTTGGGGGCTTGTGGGGGATTTCTGAATGGGAGGCCACAGTGGACCACCACATGGTAGGTGAATAAACCCATATAGGGTGCCTAAGGCTAGGACAACGTGGTATAACAGCTGCAAAGTGCACCACATTAGGCCAGTGAAGTGGAGAGGAAGCTCCATGAGCTTGTTGGCTATGGTGATGCCCTTGCGATCTCTACCCGTCGCGGTGATGGTGGTGGTTTTGCACAGTGTGATGTGTGATGGAGGTTAGTGGTGTAGGTGGCACGCGATAAATGGTGGCACCGCTCATGCCATGCAATTGATGACATGGCAGACCCTTCGAGGGTGTTGTTCTCGCGCCCACAAAGGGGCCTTCCTTTTTATTGAAGGCAAAGGAGGAGTTTTTGGGTTGTCACGATGTTGCTACAAGAAAAGAGGGCTCCATGAGGTGCTTCACATGCAGGTGAACTTGGATACTAGTCGTGGCGTCACCACCTCATCAAGTTTGCTAAATGTGATGTAATAGAGGAGTGAAAAAATCAAAATAAACCCATGGCAAGGTGCATGAGCCAAAAAAAAAGTATTCTTTTAAATTAAAGAAGGAGCTCCGTATAAGGGGCATTTTCTTTATCAAAGGGGAGGAATTTTTATAGTCGAGATTTTGAAGCCATCATTTGGAGATATTTTGGGAGTGAAGAAGACAAAATGCAGGAGGGATGTGCCTTGCACAGTTCATGGATCTCTTGCGACGCCAAGAGGGCTGTCGTGTTATGTTTGAGCTCGCTGGTGTGTATGCCGGCTTGGAGTGTCTTGTACACAATGTTTTTTGTTGAGAATTGAAGCCATCATTGTTGCACAATCATGTCGGTTTCCCCTTCCCCCTTCTCTTCTCTGCTTCTGTGCGTGCATTGGCATCTGTGTGTTGGTTGGTGTGCCTCCCCGAGGTTGGTTGTGCAAAGAGAGAGATTGAGAGAGGTTGTGTGTGTATGGAAGGTAGTGAATTGAGCATGTGCGGGATGATTGAGCTGATTTGCAATGTTGCATTGAGTGTGTGCATAGTGTGGTGTGTAAACAATGGTTTGCCTATGTGAGTGTGTGGATTTTGAAGGTGAATCATAGTGGACTGGGGTGCTGTGTGTATCTTGGTCTATAGAGAGGTGCTTGTGTGTGTTATGGGCATGTACCCCCTCGCCCATCTCCATCTTCTGGTGCCCCCATGGAGGAGCATGCTGATTGCTTCCCAATGTTGAGTTTGTGATCAAAGATGCGGGAGAGTTTGGGTCCAATTTTCCACAGCGACGAAGATGCGGATAAATGGCTAGTAGATTTCAAGTTGTTCATGATGTTGTTGCAAATGTGGAGTGATAACAAGAAGGAGAAGACGTGCCATTGGTGCTGCAAGGTAAGGCAAAGGAATGTTTTCAAGAGAACTTTCTATGTTGGTTTTGCAAAGTGGGGTCGATTGCTAAAGTGGCTACAACAAGAAGTGAAAGTTTTCATGCTTTTGTCAATAAGTTTGAAGCAAGCTGGAAGGATTTCGTCGTTGTCACTCAAGTGGTCAATGCGGATTGTTTTAAGCTGGAGAAGCTCCTAGCTTGTCTACATCTGTATGTTCAAGAGAAGGTTGATTATGAAGAGCCGGGGAACTATGCTGAGGCTATCAGAGTTTCCATGATACAGAGAACAAAAATGAAGAGAAATATGGAGTTAGGCTTGATAAAGCCTACAGATTATGTGCCTATGGCAATAGCAGGCTGTTCTACGGACCGATTGAGGATGATGCCAAATGTGCAAAGTGTGGAGCGTGCTAGGGTAAGATCTTTGTTCAATTAAGTTCCTTGGGAGTTTCCTGTTTGTGAGATGCCTATGCCAATTTTGGAGAATTTTGTAAATGAAGATGAGCGCTTTTTTAAAGAGACTCTATATGCGTTAGTATATGCCAAGTGCCCAGTTTCACTTGAAGAGGTGGAGCCTATTCTTATGGAGTGTTTGTATGCAAGGAGAGCAGATTGTGACCAAGTTGTAGGTACCGAGATCTTGGAATTAGATGACGGAAGTGTGGAAATGCAAGATGGAGGTCAATCTCTTGTGGAGCAAAGGCAGGATGAAAATTTAGGTGCCAAATTGGCCTATGGTTATGATGATGAAGCTACAAGCTTGAGTTTCTAGGAAACAAGTGAGGAGGATAGAGATATGAGATGAGAGATAGAATCCCAAGGGCCGATGCTAGTAAAGGTAAAGTTACTTTGTTATATGCATGAAGATGTGGTGGTTTTCACTATAAAGGAAGAGCAGGTGATAACATTAGCGCTTGGGAATGAAGACATGCAGGTGAGGGTGCTATGCAACACCATGTTGATGGTGATGCTCACCAAGGTAGCTCTGGAATGGGATTGAATGGTATAATAGATACATAGGTTTTCCAAGAAGGAGAGAGCTGCTATGGATACAAGAAAAGGACAAGTTGAAGAAGATGGCAGGTAAGAGGTGTTGGATGCTAACCAAAGGGAAGCACAAATGCAATTACATACAATTGCATGAGAGATGCCTTGGAAATAGGTTCTTTGGGCCAGGTGTGCATTGAAGAGGAAGCCAATTGGGGTTTTGATGACCCGATGGGTGAGATAGATGGAGAGACACATGTGCTTGCTGGAAAATCTTTGACCAGTGTACATGTGATGCAAGGGTATGTCCTTCTAGATGTGGAGGCTTATTTGGGAGAGCAAAGGTCTGCTGCTATTGTTGTGCTGATAGAGGCATGTGCGGAGGAGTATGTATATCAACCGCAGTGCCCTTTGTAGGTTTCTTTACATGGTTGGGAGGGAGGTCCAGGTATGTTCAATGTGGATGATGGTACGTCTGTTCTAAGTGATGATAATGTGGTTGGTGATGCTTTTTTGGAAGTGGGCAGCCTATGAGTACTTTGAGCAGTGAAGTTATGTTACTAGCAGTTTGGGTGTGTGGAAGTCTATATGCGTTGGTGAGGCACTATGGGGAGATGCTGTTGGTTAATGGGGGTGATCAAAGTCAGGTATTTGACCCAGGTGGTAACCATGCTGTAAAGCATCAGTTGGGCAACCCACTTGAGTAAAGGATGCGGGTGAGAGGTGACATGCTCTGTATATATGACTGTGGTTTTGGAGTGCCTTTGGTTGCCAGTTTGGTGTTGCAAATTTTTTAGTTGCAATAAATATGTTTATGGTTGAGAATAAATGTTCAACTAGGGGTGGGCAATGATGGTGCAAGCAAAGTTGTTCAATGCTAAAAGTAGTGCCAAGTAGTGCAAAGGGTGCCTATAGGTGTAGGCCAAAGGTCTAAATCCCATGTGAGAGACCTGGCCAGACAAGTGGCAGTAGAAATGCACGCATAATGCGGTTTTCTAGGCCAGGAGGGCCCTCGGAAAGGCTTGGGTTGGCATGTCAAAGTTTTCATAGTGTTGCGCTAATGCTTGGGAATGTAGTGCTCAAGATGCTGTGGAAGATGGTCCAGAAGGCTCGTCAAACAAAGCGATAGTGTGCAAGGTATGGTGCTTTGAAGATGGAGGTGGTTACAGACCCTTGACAAATAGGGAAGATATGGACAAATGACCAAGCCTTGTTTTAGCAGGTAACTGTGAAGTACTTAAGTTGTGGGCCACGTCGGTCCTTTCAGGAATCAAAAAAGTTATGGGTAGTCGAAGGTTTGATGACGGGGGTCAGCTTTGAGCAAATTTGTATGCTTTGGGAAGTGTGCCATCAATAAGTGGAGAGGGAGATCCAGGAGCTCGTAGGCTATGGTGATGCCCTTACGGGTGCTGCTCGTGGTGGTGATGGTAGTGGTTTTATGCAGTGTGGCATGTGCTGGCCGTTAGTGGCACATGCCACCATAGCCTACGAGCTATGGTGGAAGACCCCTCGAGGGTGTTGTTCCCGTGCCTACAAGGGGGCCTTCCTTTTTATTGAAGGCAAAGAAGGAGTCTCTGGGTTGTCACGGCACCGTGACAACCAAAGGGGGATCCATGAGGACGTGACAACCAAAGAAGGATCCATGAGGTGCTTCACATGCAGGTGAACTTGGAGACTGGTCGAGATGTCACCACCTCATCAAGTATGCTAAGTAGGATGTAATAGAGGGGTTAAAACATCAAAATGAACCCATGGCGAGCTGCACGAGCCAAAAAAAAAGTTTTTTATTTGTTGTTTTTTAGAAGGAGCTCCATATAAGTGGCATTTTTTTTGTCAAAGGGAAGGACTTTTTGTAGTTGGGCTTTTGAAGCCATTGTTTGGAAAGCTTTTGGAATTGAAGAAGATGAAGTGCAAGAGGGATGTGCCCTGCACAACTCATGGAGATCTTGGGCACCAAGAGGGCTGCCGGTTTATGTTCGAGCTTGCTAATGTGCGTGCTACTTGAAGCTTCTTGTACACATTGTTGTTTGTTGAGAGTTGAATCCATCATTACTGTGAGAATGTATCGGTTCCCCTTCCCCCTTCTCTTCTTTACTTGTGTGCGTGCGTTGTTGGGTGTGTGTTGGTAGGTGTTCTCCCTTGAGGTTGGATGTGCAAAAAGAGATTGAGAGAGGTCCTGTGTGTGTGGAAGGTAGTGAATTGAGCTGGTTGCATGTGCGGGATGATTGAGCTGATTTTCCATGTTGCATCCAATGTGTGTGTAGTGTGGTGTGCAAATGGTGGTTTGCATTTGTGAGTGTGTGGATTTTGAAGGTGAATCCCATTGGATTGGTGTGTTGTGTGGATCGTGGGCTATAGAGAGGCACTTGTGTGTGTTTGTTGGGTGTGTACCTCCTCCCCCCTTTCCATCGTCTGTTTTGTTCTTTTCTACAGTTTGCAAAGGAACATATTAATTCTTTTAAGAAACGTATGTATATTGGGGGTTAGATTGAGCAAATGCGACTCCATCCCCTAGATTTGATAATGAGCAGCTCGTTTAGTGATTAGACATGGTTTGAATTAGCATCTACTAGTTTGTGCTTATTCCCACATTGGGTTTGACTCGGCCTTGGCATTAGTGGCTGACATACTGGTTCACAATTTAAATCACAATACTAGTGAGGATATGATAGGGCATTACTAGCTTGCACCTGACATGGGTTTGTTTTTTAAGAAAACTATCATGAGATTAGTTTGTGGAATTAAGTTGATTTACACATAAATTTTTTAGCTGAGTAATTAGACACAAGTTTTTTTGGAAGTTTGATCATTTCTTACTTGGACTATTATTGGTTGGATTATTCAGCTTGGTTTCATGCATTAAACTGTTACATTTCTTAGAGCCCTCATATTTGCAAAGACTCTCATATGGTTTGTTAGGGTGTAGTAGTCTATCATCACTCTCATATGGTTTGTTAGGGTGTAGTAGTCTATCATCACACTAAATGATTGTTTCCCTAGAAATACTGGCATATTATAGAATACTTAATCATCTTGCTTGATGCTCCTGCATTATGATAACAAAATATTATCTATTTTTCACCTTTACTTACTTACCTAAGTGCATCTTCTAGACTATTGTTTCGAAAGGAGAAATTCTTCTAGATTATACCATAATCCCAAGTATTTTCTTTGACTAATAGGCCTTATTCTCTTTGTTATATCTCATACGGCTCTAAATTCAAATTATGATAGATGAATTGAAACATTTGGTACCATAATAGATTTAAAATGAGGCAAACATTAGGGAAATTTTAAACTCTCAAATGGGCCCTATAAGGACTAACTTTCTCCCTCTTCTCCAAAATGGGCGCATGGTAAAAATTTTACAAATGAAATCAAAACTTGTCGGACCTTTTGGATTTAGAATGTACTCATCAAGATCTATCCATTGATATATAGCATGCCATCATATTCTAGAAGATTCCATTTTTTGATGTGACAACTCCGTCTTATAAATGGAATCTCTCCCCATATTTTAGCTTCAATGGAGAGGTTGCGACTTCTACAAATCAACTCCATGTTTGTCAGTTTAAGGATTTAGAATCTACTTTCTAATATCTTTCCAATGATATGTTGGTTGATAGGGTTTTGACAAACACTACAAGAGCCCGCTTGAATTCCAACGTCAAATTACCAGCGTCAATGGCAGGCGTCGGTATATGTGTAGGTAAATCTGAAGGGAGATCAGCTTTTTAAAAAATTAATTTTTGGATTTTTGAGGCTTGTACAGGCAGGTATTTCGGTGCCTCTACTAGCAAATATTCCGACACCTGTACCGAAAGATATTTCAACGTCTGTACTAGCCACTGTACCAACGGACCCTACAAAAAACAAAGCTGCGGGTCTTTCCTTGTGCATTTCTTTCATTCTCCACCTCTTCTCTTGCCCTCCTCCTCCTCACTTGCTGCAGATCTGTTGCCCAACCAGTTGCCAGAGGTGAGATTCTTGCTTGTGGACTACTCCCCAGCATCAAGGTGAGATTTTTTTCAAGTTTTCATGTAGGTTTGTGTGTATGGGTGTCTAACATAGTGTGTGTGTGTGTGCGTGCGTTTTTGTAGGTTTAAAGACATTTTTAAAACCCTTTCTTGCTCAAATTGGCTGCATGTGAGTGCTTAAAAGTTTTATGCATTTTTATTTAATTTAAAATTATATTGTATATTGACAAAATAAAATTTCATTCATTAGGCTTTCAATGCTTTAAATTTTTATGCAATTTTGTTTTGAAATTATGCTTTGAGAAAATTTTGTTTTGAAATTATGCTTTGGGGTAATTTTGTTTTTAAATTATGCTATGGGAAAATTTTGTTTTGAAATTGTACTTTGGAGAAATTTTGTTTTGAAATTACGCTCTCATCTCATCATCATCATGCGATTGATGAGGTTTAGATTATAGGTTAGATTAGGGTATGGGTTATATGTTAGGCTAGATTAGGTTATAGGTTAGGTTAGATTGTGTTTAGGTTAGATCATAGGTTAGGTTAGAGCTAGCGGCACATAGTGGAAAAAATGCAAACGGACTTCAAAAATGTCTCGTGTACTTCAAAACACGAACGGACTTTGGTTAGGTTAGGTTATAGGTTAGGTTTAGGTTAGGTTTAGGTTTTAAGCTAGATTATAGATTAGGTTATGTTATAGGTTAGGTTAGATTAGCTTATGGGTTAGGTTTAGGTTATAAATTAGGTTAGGTTATAGGTTGGGTTAGAGCTAGCGGGCAAATAATAGAAAAAACGCAAACGGACTTCAAAAATGACTCTTGTACTTCAAAAAACGCAAATGGACTTTGGTTAGGATATGTTCTAGGTTAGGTTTAGGTTATAGGTTAGGTTAGGTCATAAGGTAGGTTAGGTTATAGGTTATATTAGGTTAGGTTTATGTTATAGGTTAGGTTATAAGTTATGTTAGGTTAGGTTTAGGTTATAGGTTGTACGTAAAAGGTTAGGCTACATTAAGTTGTACATAAAAGGTTAGGTTATGTTAGGTTGTATGTTACGTCAGGTTTAGGCTATAGGTTAGGTTGTATATAAAAGGTTAGGTTAAGTTATAGATTAGGTTTAGGTTATAGGTTTCAAAAGCGCAATTGGACTTCAAAAGCGCACACAGACTTCAAAAACAATAATATATAGTCATTGATCGATAAAGATGAGATTATTACCCTGTTCTCCTTACCGCTCTCATCTCATCATGCGATTGATGAGGTTTAATATTTTCCGCTAGCCTTAACAACCTCACATTAACAGATGTTAGACACGTTCTTTGACATGGATCCCATAAAACATAGAAGACGACAACATTCAAGGAAATACTACCAACCAACCTCAGCCATCCCGTCCATATCGACGGCATGATAGCAACAACAAAGAGGGTGAGATGATGCAAACTCTTGCACGCATGACGCTTTACAATGGTGCAAAAATATCAGTTCTCCTTACTGCTTTGGCAATGCTTAATTTGCAGTCTGTGTACGGGTGGTCTGACACCTCCATCACAGAGATTTTCAAGTAAATACATTGTATTCTAAGCATGATAAAGTGCAAATTACAGTTCAATAATTTGATCAAGGGGCTGACTTGTTCATGTAACTACACGTTGTTCAACAAGCAAATCTTGCCAGAAGGGAATCACATCCCTCCTATCCGTCCAGTCACTAAAATGCTTCTTACTAATTTGGACTTGGATTATCTTAAAATACATGCATGTCCTAATGACTGTTTACTTTTTTGCAATGAGTATGAAAATTGCATGGAAGCACATAGAGGAAAGTTGGCCTACATTTTAGAATGAGCCTCGATGTATCCACTTTGGTCTAGCAATAGACGAAGTAAACTCATTCGGATTACGGAGTTCGTCATGGAGCACGTGGAATATTTGTTTGGTTAATTATAATCTTCCTATATGGCTTGCTATCAAGAAGGGCCATCTGTTGTTGTCACTAATCATCCCAGGAAAGTACAAAGCAAAGAACATGGACGTCTATCTGGCACCACTTATAGAAGAGCTCCAAATCATATGGATAGGAATCGATGTGGTTGATATATCCAAACCAATTGGATGACGGAATGTACATGTGCAAGGCATTCTCATGTGGACCATGCACGATCCTCGACTTGGCTTCCGCCGCTCTGAGCATTTGAGCAAGACAATTTGAGCATGGTATATTTTTGCCTGAAGGACATGAGCTACGTGGACCAAACATATGAAAACATGACATGCATCCACTAAAAGCGAGCGACGAGAAAAATATGTGGCCACCTGGAATGAAAAGACTTTCTATTTTCTATGAACTCCCGTATTGGAGTGACTTGCTCATTAATCATCAACTTAAGTCAATGCATATCTTCAAGAATGTGGGGGAGATCATATGGAAAACCATCATTGAAAAAAGGGAGAGCAAGGCCCAAAGAGACGACCTGCAGGCTATGGGTCAAATGCCAGAGATGTTGCCTCGACTTAAACCCAATGGAAAGTTTTCTATACCAAAAGGACCATGGGGTTTGAGTCGTGCAGAAGAGCAACAAATGAAGAAGACTATATCTTCATTCAAGACTCCCACTGGGTGCATCCGATGTTTGAAAACAACTTTTCAAGATATGAAAATCTTAGTGGTCTTAAGTCCACGATTGACACAAATTTTTACAGTTTATCTTACAAATTGCCATAAAGGATTTTTTGACAAATGACATTAGAAGAACAATCTACAAAATCAATGAGTTGGTATGCCGGATCAGTTCAAAAGAGATAAAAGAAGACAACATCGATGCAACACGCTTAAATGCTATTGAAGCAGTGTGCATGGTGGAGAAGTAGTTTCCAAGTTTCTTACCATCCAAATGCATGTACTTGTGCATGTGGTTGATGAAGTTAGAGTTGCTGGGGTAGTCCCTAGTAGGTGGATGTTCTTCTTGGAGAGATTTATGAAGATTTTAAAGGGGTTCGTTCATCAAAGGGCTCGCCTTGAGGGTAGCATGGCTGAAGGATGGCTTGTATAAGAGACTCTTGTCCTCATCAGTGAATTTTTAGGCTCAATTGATCCAAAGATGCCCTGAATGTGGAATACTGAGGTCAACATCAAGGTGACAAGGGACAAACCACATGGACAAGGCATCATTAAGAAGATGGAAGTCACAATGCAAGAAAAGGTTATGAGATGTTGCCTTCTCAACTCAGACATCATGCAAAAGTAGCTAGAGAGAACAACACTTGACAGATCGCCTGCAATTCAAGCGCAACCATGCCACTAGAAACCTTCTTTTTCTAGATCATCTTCAGAAATTTCTTGACTTTCCAATTGGGTGGTGGTTAGATGCGACAATCTCAGAGGAAAAGAGGAATGGAGTGTTGAATACTGAAGAGGAAGAGGAGATGTCAAGGGGTTGCGATTGGCATGTATATTTTCACAACTTTCTTTTTGAGCTTCACATGATAACATTACTTTAAGAACTTTAAGTCTGTTTCAATTTTGTGGTTGCAGTATCACAAATACGGAGCTTTATGGTCGCATGGGAAACACTTCAAAGTGCAACGAATCGAAAAAAAAGGGTCGCTTTTGACAGTGGTGTTAGGGCAAGCTTTGTCCAAGAAAGTAGGAGTAGTGCCAGGGATGAGTACACAGAGACTAGCCAACTTGAGTACTTTGGCTACATCCAAGACATCTGGAAGATTAGCTAGAAAGTTTGATATTTTTATTTTTGATGTCAAGTGGTTCAAAGTTATTACCACCAGTGGCCCTAATGTAATTGTGTGCAAAGACAAGAGTGGATTGATTCAAGTGAACTCTAGGCGGTTGTGGACATATGTGTGGGATACATTCGTACTTTGGCAGCATTGTGAAGAAGTTTTGTTCACACTAGATCCACTATGGAGAGAAAATGATGAAAATGATCTGTCTAAACCGTGCTGTCTCTATGTTGTTTAAGTTTCTCCACGGAGCAAGCAAGTGTGTGAAGGATTGGACGTTGAGGTCGAAGAGGTGATTCATGAACCAAGTGTAGGGCTGACGGATGATATAAGTTTGGATTTTGAGATGGCGGTCAGTGGTGAGCATATGCTTGAACCTAGAGATGAAGTGTCAAATATTGAAGCTGATGCAGAGAGCGACAAAGAAGTAGGGTTTGATGATGAAGATGTAGAAGTACAGATTGAGATAGAAATATTTGGTGCATTAGATCTCATAGAAGATGAGAGATTAATCAATGATTTTTTCTAGGAACTCTTATGTAAAACTCTTTTTATCAGTCTACAATACACTTTAGATTGAGTCATTTCTATTGGCAATTTGCTTATTTGTTATTTGTATTGATTAAGCATTTCTTCTGTAAACTAATGTATTTTGTGGGTGTTATTTGTGTATCTGTAGCTATGGCCAATGACAATGAGCCATACTCTCCTAGTTTTAGTTTTCCTGTCACTTCGGCCTGCATGTCACCCGAGCACATGAGCCTCTTTTTGACACAGTTCACACCAAAGCAGATTGCGATGGCACAAAACCTTTGGGCAACAAGTTCCTCTAGACCTACTATGGTTGACCCCCTATGCCTAGGACTAGTGTGGTCCCTACATCGACCGGCCCCACACCTCAATCGAGTGTGTCCCCCTACGCCTAGGACTAGTGTGCCCCCTACATCGGCGGGTGGTTCATCCTCAACAGGAGGCAGACATTGTTGTGGAGGTGGTGGTTGCTGTGGTAGCGGTCTACCAGTGCATTCACACCACCAGTGAGTGTCCACGACTCTTTTCAGTAGATATTTCACCGATTGGCACACCACGTACACATTGGGGATCACACGAGCATGATCCTAGAGGGGTGTAGAAGAGCAAGGATGGGGCTATTGTGGTGGATAGGGTCAAAAAGGCCATGTGACTCAAAATTTGGCATCTCTGTAGAGTTCAGTTTGGTCACTCTATGATGGATATTTGGGATAATCTTGGTGATGAAAGAAAGAGTTACAACATTGAGGCCATTCACAGAGAGTACACGCCGACAAAGGGGTAGATCTAGTCTCAAATGGTTGGATTTTGGGCGTGGCAAAGGCCAAAATGTTACACCATCGGTCAGAGGCAAGATATTGGTACAATACCGGTAGTCCAAATTCGGCATGGTTGGACGCAAAGGAGTGGGTGGGGATTGCATGAGAGACATAAGATAATCTTGACAGATTTCAGCACAGCAGAGAGATGCAACAAGAGCACGTTTGGAGTCTACTGAATTGTCACATCTTGTGAGTGGACATGAGTTTGTAAGTATTATACATATTCTTTGCATTGTTGAAAATATATATGTTATTTGAAGGTTTATCTCATGATTAAACCATAATTTTGCACGAAGTTATCATGAAGCTCCTCACAACATGCCGAGAGGAGAAGTATGGGTACAAGCATGGACTTGTGGCCCTTTTGACCCACCTGCACAACAGAGCAAGACGAGGGAGAGGACATCGATTGGGAGGCATTACCATGAGGGTCTTCTTGATACAGTCTTCTTGGTGCAATCTTTTTTGTAGCTGTGGTCTTCTTGATACAATCTTACTCAGTGATTGTTTGCATGTACAGTTTTGTAGTGCTTATGTTTATGGTTTTGCATTTTGTTTGCGATTATGATTTGTTTTGCAATTATGGTATGGCACATAGGTTTTGATCATGGTTTGGCAATCAAGTTATGGTTATGGTTTTGCAATGATGGTATGGAAATCATGGTATGGTTAGGGTTTGGCAATCATGTTATGGTTATCGTTTTGCAATGTTGGTATGGCAATCATGTGATGGTTATGGTTTGCCAATCAAATTATAGTTATGGTTATGGTTTTTCAATGATGATATGGTTTTTATGGTTATGGTATGACAAGCAAGGTATGGTAATGGTTATGGTATGGGACGTGGGTCATATTTATGGTTTTGCAGTTTTTGAATCATGTTTTAATTATGGCTATAAAATCTTTATGCCGTTGTGCCTATGTTTTGGGAGTCGACGTTATGCTTATGCCTTTGAGAACTTGTCATGATTAATCTTTTGATTTTGTGGTTTTGTTCTTTTTACAGTTTTGCTAATTTGTATACACTCGCTCTTTAGCGTCAACTTGTAGGTGGAGTGCATTTGCTTGTGCACTCTTCCTTTGGGCAGAGAGGGCTGGTTTTTGTTGATGCATGTACTCCCAGCTCTCTCTGCCTAAATTCTTTTTGCAGGTTTGGTCATCAGAACAAAATTCGGTACATGCACCAGTATGGGTCTCGAAACAATCGTCGGTATATGAAAACATTTTCGATGCATATAACAGTGTTTATTTCGACGATCTTTATCGGTGCATATACCGACGCCATGATACCGACGTTTATTACGATGCTTATTCTAGAGAATGTTACTCTTTAAAGAAATTTTTTCTTGTTGGTATCTGCACCGATTTTTGTGCGACGTGTTATAGTGAACACATTTATATACTTTACTAGGTTGCCCACTTTGGACAACAGGGGCAAAGCCAAACTCCTTAAATTCTTCCTAATGAAAACCTTGTGCGACAATGATTTTGGTAAGACATTTGGACTAGAAGGCGTGCTGACCCTATCATCAAAATTACTCTATTTAAATAAAAATAAACTCTTCTCTAAAAAATGGGGTCACTTACTATATTTATTTATAACCTATTATTAGAAACTAAAGAAGTCATGACCTTCAATTCATAAAAGGAGTAAGATGATATCCTCTCAAAAAGTCATGGGACAAAAAAACAACAAACAAATCTGGATGGTAGGTTTAAGGCAAAAAGATTTCAACAGGGGAGGGATCTCGTGGATAGTAAGCCAAAGCAAGAGGAGTTGAAAGGCCCAAGGCGGATCAAAGATGAACCAAAGGGGCCTATCTTGCCCATGGGAAATAGGAAGGAGTTCAAACGCCTAAAAGGGTAAGTGGAAGGAGTAAGGGGGCAACTGCCAATTATGGTGGCAAGATGGAGCAAACAAAGAGCAAGAATGTGTGTACCATGCAGATACCAAACACCAAGAAAAGTGCGAAGTGGTGGCCATGGAAGGAAATTTCTAAAGGAATCTACAGTTAATTGTACGAGCTAGATAGCTCCTTGTTTTTTTCATTTTTAGCCTTAGCCAAGCCTTATAAAAGGGCATATAAGTGATTTTTTGGGGGATTTTTTACCAGAGAGAGTGATTGGAGTCTTTCATGCTTGTGTATTTCAAGTTTTCCATTGGAGCTACATACTTGACTATACTATCTCCCTATGCAATAATACCAAATATTTGCCCCTACTTCATGTGTTGCTTCTGCCCATCCCCCTCCTTTTCTCTTGCTCTTTGTGTACTTGCCGGTGTTTGCAGAGGGTTTGCCTGTAGCTTGAAGGGTGCTACCAAGAGGGAAGAATTGGGGTGTCCCGTGAGCAAGAAAGGGTGAGTTGAGGAGTGTGGCCATGTTTGTATTGAAAGGTGTTTTTTTTGCAAGGTGTGAGTCAGTGGTTTGGTATGCTAAAGTGGAGTTGCTATTGCAAATTAGCCAATTTGAAGGTGTTATTAGAGAGGTTACGGGTGCTGTGGAATCCTTGGGCTATAGAGAGGAAAAACTTTTGTGTGCTGGATGTGTTCCCTATTCCCCCTCTCCATCTTCTGGCGCCCCCACTTAGGAGCAGCTGATTGCTCCTCACACTGTTGATCCCAATTTTCATCGAAGAATAAGATCCAAAAGAGTGGGTGGCAGATTTTGATTTGTATATGCTATCACTGCATATGCCAAATGAAGATAGCAAAATGCAAACGATTCTGTTCTGCTGATGCGGGGAAGAGCAAAGACATGGTTCTATGCTTTGGAAGGAGAGCCAAGACTTATATGGCCGTGTTGGAGGGACTTTGCAGTGGCCATGCAGTTGGTCAATGGTGTGAGTACTTTAAATTCTAAAAGTCTTTGGTTTGTTTGCATCCCAAAGTTCGTGAGAAGGTGGATTTCGAGGGCCCGGAGAATTACAACGGGGCTGTTGCTATTGCACGGTCTAAGAGACAAAAAATAAAAGAGAAGATTGAGCAAGGCGCTGTGAGTGGGATGGAAACACACAGAACGTCTAGATAATGACCCGACACACACTCTTGGGATGATACACACACACTATGGGGCACCACTCCGCTTACACAATCCACCTATCCGAGACAGGGAACACACCGATGGAGTGAGATTGTCGGTTTACCCACTCCACACAGAGAAACACACACACACACACATACCCAAAAAACTCAGCTCAAAAGAGGAGAATTTTTGATGTTTAGATACAATTGAGCTTGGGCCAAACCCAATGGGGCAAATAGCTCACACAATATGGGTAAAATAGACCAGATACAATCACAAACTCGAGCAGAGGCTTCGCTCATAGGAGAAACTTACACAGTCAAAAAAACAGAAAAACAGTGAAGAATTTGGAAAAATGGACAGTTCCATCGCGTCCGGAACGTCCCAAAACCCTAGTCTACAATGTCAAAGTGCTCAAATCCGACCTCAGATGAGCAGTTTACGGCCAAAACAGGCTCCAAAATGAGCAAAAACACAGTTGTGGCTGTTCCTCCTCTTCTCTCCATGTTTTTTCTGGTCTTCTCTCTTTTTTTTCAGTTCTCACACTTAGCTTTATTAGCTGGGCACCCTTGGCCTTTTAGATGACCTCAAACGGACCCCGAACAGGCCAAAAACTGACCTCGCAGTGCATAGTTGTCACCCTGCTGCATCCATACGCACACCTGGCACTCGACTTTTTTCAATAATGCATCCCGCCACCACGTGAAGTGGCCCCAAAATATGGTCCTCATGATGACCTTTCTGTATAATTATCACAAGAAAACATCCATGTCGTGTCCATACTCATCCACGTGCAAATATTGACCCCATTCGACCTCCTGACGCCACTAGATGCCATCTGATGCACCTGCTTACCTCATGTCGTTGGCCCGCGGCTCGTGGATAGCTTCCTCGAGAAGTTTTACGTGCTACCAACTCCTCATTATTGTAGAAAAAACATATTGATACTGGTAATAGTGAAAATCGATGCACTATGTACATGCTGTCCTACCTGTACACATGTGGGCCCCACGTAACCACCTGGCTATGGAAAATGGGCAATCCTTTATTCGATGCACCATGCATGTGTATGTACATATGCACAATCCCTTGCTCCAAAAAACTCCTGACATAATTTGCCCATCCCCTAGCCTGCTAGAGCATTCATGCTCAGCACAACAGCAAAAAGAGATATTCACTCCACCTGGATCCCACACAAAAACACTTTGCATTCCCTGCATCAAAAACTTAATCAAGCTTCCACATGGTTCCCAAGGAAAACCTGTAGAGATGCCATATATCAACTTTGCATCAAGAAAACCATCAATTACTTTGGCATAGACCTGCATGTGAAAATATATCTCCTTCTCCATAGCTGAGAGGTCTCCACTAATCATTTGTGTCATCAATTCCTGCTTCTTTGACAATTCAACCTTGGTCTGCATCAACGCTTCAATGACTTCATAAGGCCCTTCACTTTCATCTTCAATATCATTCGCAAATGCAACGAAACTAGACTCCTGGATTCCTTTGTCCATTAGAAGAAATGCAACATCAACATCCTCATCAATGCTGGTAGTACTATCACTGTCCTCATCAGTCACTATGGAATAGTCTTCATCACCACTAGACTCATCTTCATCTTCATAAAGCTCTTCTAATCGTTTCGTTGTGTCCATATTATAAAGCTTCTTGGCACCTGTCTTTCCATAGAGGCTAATCGTACCACGTCGCCAATCTTGAAAAGCTCCCACTGCATGTAACCATGGTCTACCCAATATAATAGGATATTCTCCCAACCCCGCTGCTGGCATCACATGAAAATCAACCACCGCCTTTGCATCATACGCCTCCACTTCTAAGCTCTTTACAACACCCAAACATTTTACTTTTTGATGGTTGGCCAATCTGATCCGAAACCCTGACACCCCAGTCTCATTGTAAGACCCATCTTCTCAACACATGAGTGTGTTATCACACATATTTGGGCTCCACCATCCACATAACCTTGTCCCAGATTTTTCCTTTTATGCCACACATCTACTATTGGACAAATTTTTGGTAGCTCATCCATCACCAACACCTTCACTGGACCTCTCTCTGGTTCTTTCTCCTGTCAGGACACGAGTCCTGTACCCTAATAACTAGGCTAGGCAAGGACTACGGCCAAGGGCCGGGTTAGGCAGTGTGGACAGGGGATCCGTCTAGGGCAATGGGCTAGGAGCCCACCTATAAAGGGAGGTTGGGAGGAGGATCCAGGAGAGCCTAGTTGCCTAGTTTCTTACACTGGTATCAGAGCTCAGGGCAGAGCGAGCTATGGAGGGGACATGGCTGCATGGCCTTGCATGGCAAGGTAGGGTCATGGTTGCAAGTTCTCTTCTTCTCTCAGTCTCTTTGTCTCTCTTGGCCGTAAGAAACGGCCCCTGCAGAGCCAAGCAAGACCTTCGTGGAAGCTCGTGGGAAGGGCTGCTTTGCGGGAGGGGGAGAGGATGATCAACGTGCACCGTTTTAGGTGGGCCTGGCACGAAAAGGGTGCGCCCTAGCAAGATAGGAAAATTTCATCACAGCACGGGGCCCTGTAGGGGCGTGGTTGGAGCAGCCCGATCGATTAACGGTGATAGACCTGCATTTTTCGCCATCGCTGCAGCAGCAGGAGGTTTCTTTTTTGTTTTTTGTTTTTTTTCCTTAACACACAAATGGGCGCCCCAACTTGGGCACCCTCCCCACACAAGGGGTTGGTCCAACAGTCGGACTGCATTCGAACGAGGCGGATAATGCAGAGCTCTTTTGGGTATAGTTAGAGGGCGGTCGACAGGCGTCGTACGCTCTTCGAGCGGATTGTTTGCATTGAGGGACGCGTGCACATGCTGAGATGTTGCATGCAAAGAGGGAACGTCAAGGATATTGCCATGCATAGATGCATGCAGGGGGCAATGGCAGCATCCAAAGGTGGCACATGTCTGGTTAGGCTTGGGTCAGCTTATATGCACATGCTCCGACATACTTGATTGCCGGAGGAAACATGAAGCTGAGGGACTGGAAGCCAAGGTAACTTTTTAAAGTTATGTTTTCTTCTTTCACATATGCATTTGACACAAGCAGTTATGCTTGAGTAGTCGTAGAGATAGCTATGTGTTGCTTGATGTACACAAACTTTGCACAAGACTGCAAGTACAGCGTACATTAGATGTTTTGATATCATGCATGACAAGGAATGCCCCTAGAGAAGGCATACGACCTTGTATGCTTGATATGGTATGCTTTCGATAGAACACTTGGTTGAGTCGTAGTGGATGGATGTGTGTGTCAAATTACTTCGGAATACACTCCATGTGTGTCATGGCTTTTACCCTACATGTACGACATGGACATGGCTCTCACGGAGGGGGCATAACCATGTGTGCTTGCGGAGGGTATGGCTTTGGTAGCATGATGCAGGGATGTCCTTAGTAGTTGCATATACTCTAGTCTACTCGATCAATGCATGTGTCATATCTGTAGAGCATGTTGTTGACTTGCTTGAGGCGATTTGTAACCCTTATGCTTGGGACGCGCTAGGGTAAGCCTAAGAGGTACCCTTATGCCTAACCGATGATAGGGCCATCCTCGAGGTAACCCCTATGTCTCGGAGGTAGAAAAAATGTGCCTAGCAGGCACCATGTTTGCCTAAGTGGCAATAAGCATGCCTAGGAGATCATGAAGGTGTGCAGGGCGTACACACATGTCTCAAAGGTAGTTGTCAAGTAAATCTTGAGGTATGCAAGGCGTCAAAGCATGCGTCACATGCTTGGCATGGTGATGTCATGTACGATGCAAGGACACTAGATTGTGCTACCTACTTGTGCAGGGCATGAGTAAGCTTAGACACATAAGGCTTGTCCAATGTGAGACTAGGCTTGTTGCTATGTCTCTTACTCCTTACGTTGGATGAGACTGGGCTAGGTGCTATGTCTCTTACTCCTTATGCTGGAGAGTTGGTTCATGTGTGAAGCTTGGGTATATGGAGACTTCGTGCGTTTGGCATATGCTATGAGCATACAAAATTGCGAAGACATAGGCAATGTCTTTGCAGGTTAATTCATATTGCAGGTTATTTCATTATGTACCAAGCGGGTGAATAGGATATACGACGGCATCTGTGCAGATACGGCTATAAGCCATTTTGGAATGAGTTTTTCCTTCCAAATTTCATGACAACTGGTTGTAGCAACAATGACCAGGTTAGCCAAGTTTACGTTGCTAGGAGTTTTTTGGAGTAAGGGATTGTGCATATGTACATATACATGTATGGTGCATCGAATAAAGGATTGCCCATTTTCCATAGCCAGGTGGTTATGTGGGGCCTAGATGTGTACAGGTAGGACAACATGTACATAGTGCATCGATTTTCACTATTACGAGTACCAGTGTGTTTTTTCTATAATAATGAGGAGTTGGTAGCGCGTAAAAATTCTCGAGGAAGCTATCTGCAAGTCGACGAGATGAGGTAAGCAGGTGCGTTAGATGGCATCTAGTGGCGTCAGGAGGTCGAATGGGGTTAATAGTTGCACATGGATGAGTACGGACACGACATGGATGTTTTCTTGTGATAATTATGCAGAAAGGTCATCATGAGGACCAGATTTTGGGGCCACTTCACGTGGTGGCAGGATGCATTATTGGAAAAATTTGAGTGCCATGTGTGCGGATGATGCAAAAAGGTGACAACTATGCACTGTGAGGTCAATTTTTGGACTGTTCGGGGTCCGTTTGAGGTCATCTAAAGGGCCAAGGGTGACCAACTAATAAAGATACATGTGGGAACTAAAAAAACAGAGAGAAGACCAAAAAAACGTGGAGAAGAGAGGAGGAACAGCCGCACCTGTGTTTTTGGGGTTTTTGGAGCCTGTTTTGGCCGTAAACTGCTCATTTGAGATCGGATTTGAGCACTTTGACATTGTAGATTGGGGTTTTGGGCCATTCTGCAAGCGATGGCACTGTCCATTTTGCCAAATTCCTCACTCTTTTTCTGCTGTTTTTCTATGTAAGTTTCTCCTATGAGCGAAATTTCTGCTCTAGTTTGTGATTGTATGTGGCTTATTTTACCCATATTGTGTGAGCTATTTGCCCCATTGGTGTTGGCCCAAGATCTATTGTATCTAAACATCAGAAATTCTCCTCTTTTGAGCTGAGTTTTTTGGGTGTGTGTGTGTGTGTGTCAGTGTGGAGTGGGCAAGTGCATAGTCTCTCTCCTCTCACTCCATCGGTGTGTATCCTGTCTTGGCCAGGTGTGTTGTGTAAGCCAAGTGGTGCCCCCTAGTGTGTGTGTGTGTATCTTCGCAAGAGTGTATGTCGGGTCGTTATAGAGGTGTTCTGTGTTTTTTCATCCCGCTCACATTCTTTTGGCGCCCCCACGGAGGATCTTCTTTGAGTACCTTCTGCTTCGAGCTTCAAGCTTCGAGATTCGGGATTACAAGTTGCGGGTTACAGGTACAGGTACAGGTACAAGTACAGGTACATGTACAGGTACAGGTGATTCACACAAGTAAAGGTAGCTTGAGTACAGTGATATACTAGCAGTGATGTCACTTGCAGTTGTTGTGGGTATGCATCACTTGGCGCCTGTTTGAGCGCATTGTCTGCTCGATTGTACGTTACTTGTGGAAACTGCCATTGTACGCATTTGTGGAGCCATACTTGGTTTTATTTGGCAGTCCCAGCCATTTCTGAGACTTGGTCTGGAAGATAGTCATTTCTGAGACTTGACTATACGCGATTTGCATTAGCCTTCGTGTGAGGGTCGATAGCGTGAGGTTTTATTGAGCTGGGGGATTCTCAAATGTGGAGATCCTTTTGGTGATACAGGTAGCTGGAGCACCCTTTTCGTGACCTTGCCATAGGCTATGTATTAGTGATTCTATTTGATGCTCGGGTTCTATTGTTGGCAGTTTATGCATACATATACACTCTATATTTTGGGTTCTTACTGCTCTACTTCTGGGGAAACTCTGTCTAAATTTCTCCAAGTTATGATGGCTGGTTTTTGGTTTTTAATCCATTTATGCTGTTATGCTGCTGAGATTTGGGCAAAATCAAAGGATAAGTCAGGTGTGCCTTCTTGGGAGCTTCATGGTTGACTTTAATGGATGATCAAAATGGCCCTCAATTCACTCCTTTTCATTTAACTCAGAGAATCCAGATAAATGTTCATGTGTCCAAGAAGATTTTTTTCCAGCAATGCATAGTCTTTATGTTCCGGCCAAGAAGATTACGAGAGATCCTGGAATGTCCTTTTCCTGTTGTAATTCCAATGATTAACTATGAGAACTCATTTGATGTGCATGTGTTTGTCCTTATCTAAAGTTGAGCTCCATTGAGGTTTCCAGGGATTGGGTAGTGAAAAGTTTTGGGTTCGTGCACGTGTGTTTGAAGGGGTTCTCAAAGCATCGTAATTTGGGTAGCCATGGCTTTCTCTTATCCGGAGTTTCATGGAAGAAGTGATGACGATGTGGAAGACTTTTTGGAAAAGATGGAGGTAGCTTGCATAAGCAGCCAGATTCATGACCCTGCGCAGATGTTACGTCTTCTCCAAATCTGTTTGAAGAGTGATGCACGAGTTTGGTCCAAAGCATTTGAAGAGGAGTTGCGTGGGGCTGATCCACCCGGAAGGTTGAGTTGGGACAACCTACGGCATGGGTTGGAAGTGGAGTTTGTGAAGATAGAAGATCCTCACAAAGTGCGGCAAGAAGTACAAGGTTTGGTGCAGATGGAAGGTGAGCCAATAAATGCGTACATACGTAAGTTTTCATTGGCATGGGAGCGGATGTGCAAGGCCTTAGCACCACAAGTACCCCCGCCTGACATGATGAAGAAGGACAGGTTCTTGGTTGGTCTTTGGGAGAATATACGTTGGAGAGTGGAGCTAAAGAAGCCTAAGACATATGAAGATGCACTAGAGGTAGCAAGGAACAAAGAGTGGAAGCTGAGGAAAATGAGTCAGCTAGGAGTAGAGTCTTTGCCCATGAGGTTTGAATTTCAGCCCATGGATTCTTTGCAAGGTCACATGCCAGGGGTTCGTCATGAACCAGTGGTTCCTGTTCCTCCTCATGTTATGCTAGCAGTGGGTCACTACAACAGTGGTCACTACAGCAGTGCAAGATGATGGGCTAAGGCAATACATGAGGCAAGTGGTAGATTTAATGAAGAATCTCAGCCTAAACATGCTAGGTCAAGTGGGAAATAATCAAGGTCAAGGGAGTTTGCAAATCAGCCAGGAGGTGAGGAAAGACCCAGGAATGGTGCTGGACAAAGTAATGGTAGGTTCTGGAGGCAGACGCCCACATGTTATAATTGTGGAGAGTTGGGACACATCAACCCGAATGTGATAAGCCACCAAGGATGGGGGGACACATGTATCCATTGCCAAGATAGGTGCTAACTAGGTCAAATGATTATGGCATTGAAATCAAGGGTGAAGGAGGAACCAGTGGATTAACCCAGGAGGAAAAGGGAAAGACAAAAGTGATAAGTGTAGTCACCTTGGAGAAGGCATCAAAGCTAGAGGATACATTAGTGATGCCTATTGGGAAGAGGACCACACAGAAAAAGTAAGGAAGAAGTGCCCTAGGTCCTAGTAAGAAGAAGGGAAAGAGCCATGAAGGCGAGGATGTCAAGGCCAAGAGGAAAAGGAGGGCTCGTCGCAAGTTTCATGTTTCAGATTTTTCACTAGGGGATGGGCAATTAAGCTATGACTTGAAGGAGGATCTGAGGAGCAGGAAGGCAAATGTTACTTTTGGGCAGCTTATAGAGATGGTGCCTAGGCTAAAGCGACAGTAGAAGAGGATGGTTAACCCAATGGAGATGTAAGAAACTAGGCAACTAGCTCTGATACCAGTGTAAGAAACTAGGCAACTAGGCTCTCCTGGATCCTCCTCCCAACCTCCCTTTATAGGTGGGCTCCTAGCCCCTTGCCCTAGACGGATCCCATGTCCACACTACCTAGCCCGGCCCTTGGCCGTAGTCCTTGCCTAGCCTAGTTCTTAGGGTACAGGACCCGTGTCCTGACATTACGCTCCCTTTAAAGAAGAGTTTTCGTCCTCGAAAACCAAAAGTGGAATATTTCTTCTTAAGAATACTGATGTTCTCATTATTGACGTCCCATAAGTGAGCCAGTTGTTTGTATGACCGATAATTGGTGGCGTGAGGAGGTTCAATGAAACCAAGAGGAATATCTTGATTTTCAACATTGTTGTCCGTTTGCAACCACTTGGGTCTAAATGGTAACTCCATTTATGACTCACTTGAGTGCTGTAAAGGAGTAACCAAAACTAAGAGTCACTTGGGTCTAAATGGTAACTCCATTTATAACTCACATGAGTACTGTAAAGAAGTAACCACAACTAAGAGTTGTCCAAAGGAATAACCAGTTTTCAGATCTTCTGAAGGTACTGGAATAATGCAACAAAACCTTGGCGTAACTTTTCATGCAGTTGTGAGCCAGATTTCCTACTCGCCTGAGTATCTTGAAAAGTTTGTAGATAGGGAATGTCCTCGTTAGAATTCTGAATAGTTTGGACACAAAGAACTAAGTGTTCATCCCTAATGAAGGTTACTTGCCAACATACTTTGTCAGCACACCTGGTAAGTCCTTGACGTATGAAAGTATTGACACAATCTCCAACCCCACCACAAGAGGTGTTCAAAGTCAAAAATCATACTTAAGCAAATTCTAGAATAGGGAGAAAATCATCTATTTAGAAATGCGTTGTGTTAATGTATGCTCTTAGCAGATCCTTTACCACAAGATTACTCTTTGTAATCTTTGTAATCTGCCTATCCCCTTGGATAACTGATAGTACTAAGGTGTGTTTTCCTCACGATGTCCAAAATAACCATCGTGGTTAACTTGAGAGAAATTCACAAACGCCCAAACCGAGCCATGACCTCTATTGGTGATTAGTGGATCCAAAAGTAATCTCATAGAGATAGTGCACATAGAGTGCAAACTGCTTCATAAGAAACAATCTGTGGAATATGCATGCCGTTCCAAATCAGCCCTTGCTAAAAACTAGGGCCCATAACACCTAGTGTGCATGCATTTAACAAAAACTAACCGAACCTGTATATCCATAATGATGCTTGCCAATACTCATGGCAAATGTACATATGCAAAATCCCTTACTCCAAAAAAACTCCTGACATAATTTGCCCATCCCCTAGCCTTCTAGAGCATTCATGCTCAGCAGAAGCAAAAAGAGATATGAGACTCGCCGCCTAGATCCCACACAAAAACACTTGGCATTCCCTGCATCAAAAACTTAATCAAGCGTCCACCTGGTTCCCAAGGAAAACCTATAGAGATTCCATATATCAACCTTGCATCAAGAAAACCATCCATTACTTTGGCATAGACCTGCATATGCAAATATATCTCCTTCTCCATGGTTGAGAGGTCTCCACTGATCATTTGTGTCATCAATTCTTGTTTCTTTGACAACTCAACCTTGGTTTGCATGAGCCCTTCAATCACTTCATAAGGCCCTTCACTTTCATCTTTAACCTCATTTGCAAATGCAACTAAACTAAACTCATGGGTTCCTTTGTCCATCAAAGGAAATGCAACATCAGCATCGTCATCACTGCTGGTAGTACTATCACTGTCCTCATCTGTCACCGTGGAATAGTCTTCATCACTAGACTCATCCTCATCTTCATAAAGCTCCTCCAATCGTTTCCTTGTGTCCATTTTATATAGCTTCTTGGCACCTGTCTTTCCATAGAGGCTAATCGTACCATGTCTCCAATCTTGAACAGCTCCCACTGCATGTAACCATGGTCTGCCCAGTATAATAGGATATGCTCCCAACCCCGTTGGCATCACATGAAAATCAACCACTGCCTTTGCATCATATGCTTCCACTTCTAAGCTCTTTACAACATCCAAAAATTTAACTTTCTGATGGTTTGCCAATCTGATCCGGAAACCTGACACCCCAGACACTGTAAGACCCATCTTCTCAACGCATGAGTGTGTTATGATGCATATTTGGGCTCCACCATCCACATAACCTTGTCCCAAAATTTTTCTTTTGTGCCACACATCTACTATTGGACAAATGTATGGTAGCTCGTCCATCGCCAACACCTTCACTGAACCTCTCTCTAGCTCTTTCTCCAGGTTAACCATCCTCTTCCACTGTCACTTTAGCTTAGGCACCATCTCTATAAGCTGCCCAAAAGTAACATCGGCTTTCCTGCTTGTCAGATCCTCCTTCAAGTCATAGCTTAATTGCCCATCCCCTAGTGGAAAATCTGAAACATGAAACTTGCGACGAGCCCTCCTTTTTCTCTTGGCCTTGACATCCTCGCCTTCATGGCTCTTTCCTTCTTCTTACTAGGACCTGGGGCACTTTTTCCTTCCTTTTCCTCTGTGGTCCTCTTCCCAATAGGAATCACTAATGTATCCTCTAGCTTTGATGCCTTCTCCAAGGTGACTACACTTAGCACTTTTGTCTTTCCCTTTTCCTCCTGGGTTAATCCACTGGTTCCTTCATCTCCCTTAATTTTGATGCCATAATCATTGGACCTAGTTAACACCTGTCTTGGCAATGGATACATGTCTCCACCCATCCTTGGTGGCTAATCACATTGCGGGCTGATGTGACCCAACTCTCCACAATTGTAACATGTGGGCGTCTGCCTCCAAAACCTACCATTGCTTTGTCCAACACCATTCCGAGGCCTTTCTTCACATCCTGGCTGATTTGCAAATCTCCCTCGACCTCGATTATTTCCCACTTGACCTAGCATGTTTAGGCTGAGATTCTTCATTAAATCTACCACTTGCCTCATGTCTTGCCTTAGCCCATCATCTTGCACTGCTCTAGTGGCCACTCCTGGCATAACCTGAGGAGTAACAGAAACCACTAGTTCATGATGAACCCCTGGCATACGACCTTGCGAAGAATCCATAGGCTGAAATTTAGACCTCATGGGCAAAGACTCTACCCCTAGCTCGCTCATTTTCCTCAACTTCCACTCTTTGTTCCTTGCCACCTCTAGTGCATCTTCATATGTCCTAGGCTTCTTTAGCTCCACTCTCCAGCGTATATTCTCCCAAAGGCCACCGAAGAACCTGTCCTTCTTCATCATGTCAGGCGAGGGTACCTGTGGTGCTAAAGCCTTGCACATCCTCTCCCATGCCAATGAGAACTTACGTATGTACGCATCTACTGGCTCACCTTCCTTTTGCACTAAAGCCTGTACTTCTTGCCACACTTTGTCAGGATCTTCTATCTTCACAAACTCCACTTCCAATCCATGGCTAAGATTGTCCCAACTCAATCTTACGGGTGGATCAGCCCCACGCAGCTCCTCTTCAAAATCTTTAGACCAAACTCGTGCATCACTCTTCAAACAGATTTGGAGAAGACGTAACATCTGCACCAGGTCATGAATCTGGTTGCTAATGCATGCAAACTCCATCTTTTCCAAAAATTCTTCTACATCTTCATCATTTCTTCCATGAAACTCCGGATAAGAGAAAGCCATGGCTACCCAAGCTACGATGCTTTGAGAACCTCTTCGAACACACGTGCAAGAACCCAAAACTCTTGACTGGCCCAATCCCTAGAAACTTCAATGGAGCTCAACTTCAGATAAGGACAAACACATACACATCAAATGAGTTTTTGTAGTTGATCATTGGAATTATAACAGGTAAAGGACATTCCACGATCTCTCGTAATCTTCTTGGCCCGAACATAAAGACTATGCGCTGCTGGAAAAAAATTTCCTGGACACATGAACATTTATCTGAATTCTTTGAGTTAAATGAAAAGGAGTGAATTGAGGGCCATTTTGATCATCCATTAAAGTCAACCATGAAGCTCCCAAGAAGGCACACCTGACTTATGCTTTGATTTTGCCCAAATCTCAGCAGCATAACAGCATAAATGGCTTAAAAACCAAAAACCAGCCATCATAACTTGGAGAAATTTAGACAGATTTTCCCCAGAAGTAGAGCAGTAAGAACCCAAAATATAGAGTGTATATGTATGCATAAACTGCCAACAATAGAACCCGAGCATCAAATAGAATCACTAATACATAGCCTATGGCAAGGTCACAAAAAGGGTGCTCCAGCTACCTGTATCACCAAAAGGATCTCCACATTTGAGAATCCCCCACCTCAATAAAAACTCACGCTATCGACCCTCACACGAGGGCTAATGCAAATCGCGTATAGTCAAGTCTCAGAAATGACTATCTTCCAGACCAAGTCTCAGAAATGGCTGGGAGTGCCAAATAAAACCAAGTATGGCTCCACAAATGCGTACAATGGCAGTTTCCACAAGTAACGTACAATCCAACAGACAATGCGCTCAAACAGGCGCCAAGTGATGCATACCCACAACAACTGCAAGTGACATCACTGCTAGTATATCATTGTACTCAACCTACCTTTACTTGTGTGAATCACGTGTACCTGTACATGTACCTGTACCTATACCTGTACCTGTACATGTACCTGTACCTATACCTGTACCTGTACATGTACCTGTACCTGTAACCCGCAACTTGTAATCCCGAATCTCGAAGCTTGAAGCTCGAAGCAGAAGGTACTCGAAGAATATCCTCCGTGGGGGCGCCAAAAGAATGTGAGCGGGATGGAAAAACACAGAACGCCTCTATAACGACCGGACATACACTCTTGCGAAGATGCACACACACACTAGGGGGCACCACTTGGCTTACACAACACACCTGGCCAAGACAGGATACACCGATGGAGTGAGAGGAGAGAGACTATGCACTTGCCCACTCCACACTGACACACACACACACACACCCAAAAAACTCAGCTCAAAAGAGGAGAATTTCTGATGTTTAGATACAATAGATCTTGGGCCAACACCAATGGGGCAAATAGCTCACACAATATGGGTAAAATAAGCCAGATACAATCACAAACTAGAGCAGAAACTTCGCTCATAGGAGAAACTTACACAGAAAAACAGCAGAAAAAGAGTGAGGAAATTGGCTTATGCAAATCGCGTATAGTCAAGTCTCATAAATGACTATCTTCTAGACCAAGTCTTAGAAATGGCTCGGACTGCCAAATAAAACCATATATGGCTCCACAAAGGCATACAATGGCAGTTTCCACAAGTAACATACAGTACCAACAGACAATGCGCTCAAGCAGGCGCCAACTGATGCATACCCACAACAACTGCAAGTGACTCCCTTTTGTCAATGTATCACTGAACTCTAGCTACCTGTACATGTGTGAATCACCTGTATCTTTACCTGTCCCTGTAACCTGTAACCTATAATCTGCAGTCTGCAACCTGTAATCCCGAATCTCGAAGCTCGGAGCAGAAGGTACTCGAAGAAGCTTAAAGCTGGAAGCAGAAGGTACTCGAAGAAGATCCTTAGTGGGGGCACCAAAAGAATGTGAGCGGGGTGGAAACACATAGAACACCTCTATAATGACCCAACACACACTCTTGGGATGATACACACACACTATGGGGCACCACTTGGCTTACACAATCCACCTGGCCGAGACATGGAACACACCGATGGAGTGAGAGGAGAGAGATTGTCGGTTTACCCACTCCACACAGAGAAACGCACACACACAGCCAAAAAACTCAGCTCAAAAGAGGAGAATTTGTGATGTTTAGATACAATTGAGCTTGGGCCAACACCAATGGGGCAAATAGCTCACACAATATGGGTAAAATATACCAGATACAATCACAAACTCGAGCAGAGGCTTTGCTCATAGGAGAAACTTACACAGTCAAAAAAACAGAAAAAAAGTGAGGAATTTGGCAAAATGGACAGCGCCATCGCGTCCAGAACGTCCCAAAACCCCAGTTTACAATGTCAAAGTGCTCAAATCCGACCTCGGATGAGCAGTTTATGGCCAAAATAGGCTCCAAAATGAGCAAAAACACAGTTGCGGCTGTTCCTCCTCTTCTCTCCACATTTTTTCTGGTCTTCTCTCTTTTTTTTCAGTTCCCACACTTAGCTTTATTAGTTGGGTACCCTTGGCCTTTTAGATGATCTCAAACGGACCCCGAACATGCCAAAAACTGACCTCGCAATGCATAGTTGTCACCCTGCTGCATCCATACGCACACCTGGCACTCGACTTTTTTCAATAATGCATCCCGCCACCACATGAAGTGGCTCCAAAATATGGTCCTCATGATGACCTTTCTGCATAATTATCACAAGAAAACATCCATGTCGTGTCCGTACTCATCCACGTGCAAATATTGACCCCATTCGACCTCCTGACGCCACTAGATGCCATCTTGACGCACCTGCTTACCTCATGTCATTGGCCCGCGGATAGCTTCCTCGAGAATTTTTACATACTACCAACTCCTCATGATTGTAGAAAAAACATACTGGTACTGGTAATAGTGAAAATCGATGCACTATGTACACCTTGTCCTACCTGTACACATGTGGGCCCCACGTAACCACCTGGCTATGGAAAATTGGCAATCCTTTATTCGATGCACCATGCATGTGTATGTACATAAGCGCAATCCCTTGCTCCAAAAAACTGCTGACAGCGCGTTGGGGTACTAAGCAATGGTTCCCAATCCAACGTCAAATCCGAGAGAAAAAATTCAAATGGAGAATCAGCCTAATCGAGGGGTAGCAGCTATTCCTCAACAATGGGTACGTATAGTTCAAGATTTGTCTGAGAAAATGCAAGAGTTGGGTTTAAGTGTTATGGAGAAAGGTCAAGCAAGGTCAGGAAGAGGCAGGTCTAGGCAATTGCATGCTAGATGTTACAATTGCGAAGAGGAGGGACAATATGCTCTAGATTGCCTCACCCACCAAGGGAAAGGGGCGGCATGTATCCTTTGTTTGTCGAGGCAAGGGTCAGGCACAGTTTAATGGCCAGAGGGAGCAGCAAGCAATCAAAAACTAAGCACAAGGGGCTCCGTCAGGTAATGATGAAGTGCAAAGGGTTAATATTATTGGTGTTGACAGGCAGGAGGTTGATACTATGGCCAACAAAAGAGCACGAGGTGAAAGAGAGACCAAGATGGAACGTGAAACTAGAGCAAAGAAGGGAAAAGAAAAGGTGAACGAAGGAAGAGAGCAGCCAAAGCCAAGCAGAAGAAGATGAAGACGAAGAATTACTCAGAAGGATTTTCAGTTGGAACGCGGTAATCCGAAGTATGTTCTAGTAAGAGATGTTCAAAGTCAAAAGGCTAACATCACTTTTGGGTAGCTGCTTGCATTAAACGCTAAATTAAGTAGGCAGTGGTCAACCAACGTCAATAGAAGGCTTCCTCGAGTAGAAGCGGATGTGCATGCGATACAGAATCTAGCCTTAAGGGCGGGGAGTCCCCGACCAATGTGCTTCCAGTGGTGGACGTTTTGCTTGAAAAAAAGAAGCATTTTCAAGCCTACATTGATGGTGGTGCCCAAGTCTATGTGATCACTGATTTGCTATGAGGGATATTGGTATTAAAGCTATTGTCAGATCTAATGTGCGAATGAGGATGGCCAACCATGCCAAAGCTCACTGTTTAGGAGTGGCACAAGATGTCATGGTAAAGGTTATGGGAGTTGAATGTTTAATTGATTTTTTTGTCATGAAATCAGGAGAAAACGCTTATCCAATTATATTGGGAAGGCCATGGTTGTTGGAAATTGGGGCCAAGCAAGATTGGGAGACAGGGGTGTTTACTTTGCCGGATCGAGAAAATGGAGGACAGATTGTGTTGGATCAAAAGACCAAGGAGATCCGTTTTCATCCATCAGTTGAGGGAGATAATCGAGTCTACTGATGATGAAGGGTTAACCATTATTGAAGAGGAGGAGAGCAACAAAGATTTATTGAAGCTGGATACAGATTTATTCGAAGTCACTGTAGACTCTACCATTGCAAGGAAAGGTATGCAAGTCCCTGTTTGTAGTCTAAAGGCTAAAGAGGTGGAAGGTATGCTAGGTACAGACTTAACCAAGCAGGAGAAGGAAGGCTATATGGACCTATGTGCATCCTATCTCGACCTATTTGCAACAGAGTATAAAGATCTAAGAGGAGCTAAAGGAGTGGAGCATCAGATCCTACTTAAAGAAGGATCCAGGCCAAAAGCACAGAAGCTTAGGAGGTTGGGAGATATTCAGAAAGAGGATCTATGGCCGCAGGAGATCAACAAATTTCTTGAGGCAGGTATTATATATCCAGTGAAAGAGTCTGAGTGGGTCTCTCCTGTTGTCATTACCCCAAAGAAAAATGGAAAATGGCGAGTATGTGTAGACTATATGCCTTTGAATGCTACGACCAAGCGGAATCATTACCCTCTCCCATTTTAGGATGAAATTTTAAACCAGGTTGCCGGACACAAACGCTATTCTATTATGGATGGCTTTTCAGGATATTGGTATTGCTTTGGAGGACCAGCTAAAGACTACCTTCATTTCTCCATGGGGGTGCTTTACCTACCGCACAATGCCTTTGGGACTGGTGAATGCATATGCTACATTTCAAGATTGGATGAACAAGGTGTTTGTGCCATACTTGGGTAAGTTCATTAGAGTTTTTATGGATGATATTGGTTGTTATAGTTCCAGGGAAGAACATTTGTCCAAGTTGGGGTTGTGTTTTCTAAGGCTAGATGAAGAAGGAGGTCAGTTGAATCCAAAGAAGTGAAATTTGGCACAACCAAGGGCTTAGATTTTGGGTCATGTGGTATCACAAAATGGAATAGAAGCAGATCCAGAGAAGGTAAAGGCATTGGTTCTTATGGAGCCTCCCACCAGTGCAATAGGATTGGCATCGTTCGTGCATAAATTAAAGTATTTATCTTGCTTCTTTTGGATGTTGTCTCAATATGTGTACCCTCTTTAGAAAAGAGCTCAATAGCTGCATGGATTTCAATGGGATGAGGAAGCTCAAGAGGCATTTGACAAAGTGAAAGGTATTCTATGTCAACTACCTACAGTGTGCCCTCCTAACCAGGAGGATGATTTCTATATTGCTATGATGGTGGGTATGGTGGTGATTGGAGCAGTATTGCTACAAAAGGTGGGGAGAAGTTATAAGCCTATTTACTTCAAAAGCAGGGTCATGAGTCCAAGGGAAACTACTCTTATAGAGGTGGAACAGTGGGTGATGGCTTTAGTCTTTGCGTACAGAAAGTTCAAAGTGAATTTGATTGTTTGAAAATTTTATATGTTGACTACTAACAATCTTTTTCCTAAAGTGGTGCTACACTTGAAGCCAGGGAAGTGGATCATGAAATGGGTAATACAGCTTCAAGAATTTGAGTTTGAGTGCAAAGTGGATCACATGAGTTGGTCTCATTTGGCAGATATCCTAGTCAACAGGGAGGTCGAGTTACCAATTTATCCAAGAATAGTGCGAGAGGAGGATAAGGAGGAACCTGACTTGGAAGGGGCCTCCACTATGGGTTCGATGGTGATTACAGAAGGGTAACACAAAAAGCACGTGGAGGTGTGGTCATTCAAGATTTGCACGACACACTCTTTTTTTCCAAACCTTACAACTTGGAAGAGGTGCATACCAACAATGAGGTGGAGTATCTTACTCTACATCTGGGACTAAAGCAGTGTATTGAGTTTGGCATATCAAGGTTAGTAGTAAAAGGTGATGCTCTACTACTTTTGGGCCAATGGCAGGTAAAGAGGGATTCTCTCAAGAATTTGTTTTTCTCTATAAAGAAGCTCTTGAAGTTTTTTGAAGCCGTGCAGTTCAAACATGTAAGAAGGGCACAAAACCAGGAAGCAGATTGGTTGGCTAGCAGTCGTGTTCAGACTCATGTGTCGAGTTTGTATGTGGCACTGGCTACTTATGCAGGTAGAGAGACTTTGAAAGATATTGATGATTTCTTGAGTACATATCAATGTTCTGAAGGGCTTTCCAAGCTAAAAAAGAGGAGACTTGTTCAAAGAGCTCGAAAGTTCACTATGATAGGAGAGGATCTTATGATGAACGGTAAACATGGGGTGCTGCATCGAATCCTTTACAAGGAGGAGATCGATATGGTATTGGAGCAGTGCCACGAAGAAAGGGGTCTTATCAGGGTAAGGATCAAGTCTTGTTTTGTATTTTAAGAAGTGGTTTTTGTGGCCTTCTGTTGTGCGAGATGTGCATTATTGGGGCAAGACGTGCCATCAGTGCCAAGTGATGGGTGAAAGACTACTGGTAGCCGAGTAGCAAGGGGCTATCATAGCACATGATGCTTTTGAAAAGTGGAGTTTGGATGCAATTGGTCCATTTCCCAAGTCAGCAAGCAGTAAGAAGTATGTTGTGGTGGACATAGACTACCTTACCAGGTGGGTCAAGGCTAAAGCGATCAAAGAGGTAAATGCACATACTGTTGCTCAGTTTGTTTTTGATTGCATATGCTATCATTTTGGAGTACCTTGGGTGCTTATATCAGATTGAGGACACGGCTTCAGAACTAAGTTGGTGCGTGCCCTAGTGGGGATTCAACACCGATTTTCATCTCCATACCATCCACAGTGTAATGGTTTGGTGGAAAGTGCCAATGGACAGATACTCAAGATGCTTACTAAGTACATCTACCAGCAAGTTGAACGTTGGGAATCTAACCTTGACAAATGTTTGTGGACTTACAGGACTTCATATAAGGTGGCTACAAACTTTACTCCTTATGAGTTTGTATATGGCAAGGAAGTAGTATTACCTGTACATGTGCAATTAGGGGCTCTCAAATTTTTGTGGCGAATCGATAAGACTCATCAAGATGTTTTGCAGGATATGATTACAAGTCTTGAAAATTTGAAAATGGATCATGAGGCAGTGGCATATTTTTATGTCAAGCAGCGAGAGAAAAGAGTAGCAAAGTTCAACCAACATTTTCCAGAAAAGATGATTGAGAAGGGCGATCTAGTGATGAAGTATGAGAGCTATCTTGACTTCACCTTTCAGAAGAAATTTGAAAAGAAGTGGATAGGACCTTACAAGGTCCATCAAGCTTTTCCTAATGGTACTTATGCATTAATGAGGATGGATGGTTTTTTTCTCAAGAACAGGGTTAATGGTTTGCGTCTCAAGCTCTATTTTGAAAGAGAGTTGGTGCCAGCAGTGTATCACGTTCTAATGGAGGGGGTTGGGCAACCAACCTAAGTAGTGTTCTCATATGCCATGAATAAAACGATGTACATACGGTCGAGTTTTTTTGGGTTTTCTCATAGTGTGCTCGGTGTTTGCAGTTTGCAGGGTCTTAAAGTTCTTATGTGGTTGAGCATAAATGCTCAACTAGGGGGTAGACAATGATGGTACAACGACAGTGTGTAGACCATAGAAGATGGCATGGAAAAATATGTGCAAGCTAACAGAATCTTGGCAAAAGGCTAGAGCAGCTAGGAAGATCATGGGTTGACAAGAAACACCGGAAAAAATGTATGCCTGATGCCGCTAATAGGCCAGGAAGGGCTCCATAAAGAGCTAATTTGAGTAGCAAGTGAAGGAGATGCAAGATGTAGTCTTTGGGTCTAGGAATATAGAGCTTGAAGTGCTAAAGGAGCAGGTCCAAGCGGCTCATAAAACCAAGCTACAAGCCCAAGATCTTGAAGGTTGAAGGTTCAGTGTGTTGCAGATCTTGCCGACCATGGAAGTTGGAGACAGATGGTCCAAGTGGATGTCAAGGTATAGGTGTGTAGTGCTCAAATTCTGGAGCCGACCGGTCTTTTCAGATTACAAATCAAAGCCACCGTTTTCATTTTATGGCCAATTGAAGTTTTGTTGGGGGCTAGGTTGGTGCCACCTGTCTACATGGGGAATCATGCCATCTGCATTTTTTGAGCCCCAGCAAGGTTCTACAGTAGGATATGCATCATACGGAGCTAGCAAAAAGTGACTGCATGTCAAACGAAGCCCGGAGCAGAAAGATATGGAAGCTAGAAGATGGGGTGCCTTTGTTCGAAGTTGATTGCAGATGATTTGATCGGTTTTTGGCGGCCTCATTTTGGGGGCTTGGGGAATTATGAAATGCGACAAGGTGGGGTGAATCCAAAGTCAGTAGTTTGGGACCGGTTTTTTTCGGCTTGGTAATCCAACATTGGAAGGGGACATAAGAGCCTGGGGAATGAAGGCCAAGGAAAAAAAAGGTAGGCTTGAAGAGTTTTAAAAAAAAGGTTTGCAGTGCTTAAGAGGCCGTGGGGTGTGGGCTTGCCACATGGCAGCGAGTACGCCCACATGCGCAGGGAAAAGGCAGGGTGGCCAGTGTATAACCGCCACAAAGTGGAACCCCATTGATGTGAGAAGGCGGAGTGAGCTTGTGAGCTTCCCAGCGATGGCGACTCAGCGGGGGATCTACGCCGGTGGCGCTCCGGGCGGCCTGGGTGGTGATTTTGGACAAGTTGGCAAATGTGTGCTAGCGGCGCGGCCGGCCAGTAGGCAGTTGTTGTGCAATGAAGTGGGCGCCCTTAGGTGTTCAATCTTGCGCTCAAGGGGCCCCCCATTTTGAGGAGATGAGTCACACCCCTCCAATAGCGAGGTTGCTATTGCCTGCGCAACAGAGGGGTCCCGCAGTGAAGGTAGTGAGAGAGAGGAAATTCCACAGGGAAGGGATCCCATGGATAGTGAGCCAAAGCAAGAGGAGTTCAAAGGCCCAAGGCTGGTCAAAGATGAACCAAAGGGTCCTATCCTGCCCATGGGAAATAGGAAGGAGTTCAAACGCCTAAAAGGGTAAGTGGAAGGAGTAAGGAGGCAACTACCAAGTCAGGTGGCAAGATGGAGCAAACAAAGAGCAAGAATGTGTGTACCATGCAGATACCAAAAACCAAGAAAGTGCCAAGTGGTGGCCATGCAAGGAAATTTCTAAAGGAATCTCTAGTTAATTGTACGAGCTAGATAGCTCCTTGTGTTTTTCATTTTTAGCCTTAGCCAAGCCTTATAAAAGGGCATAGAAGTGATTTTTTGGGGGCTTTTTTTCCAGAGAGAGTGATTGGAGTTTTTCAAGCTTGTGTATTGCAAGTTTTCCATTGGAGATGCATACTTGACTGTACTATCTCCCTATGCAATAATACCAAATATTTGGCCCTACTTCTTGTGTTGCTTCTCTTGAAACCCCTCCTTTTCTCTTGCTCTTTGTGTACTTGCCGCTGTTTGCAGAGGGTTTGCTTGTAGCTTGAAGGGTTCTACCAAGAGGGAAAAATTGGGGTGTTGTGAGCCGGAAAGGGTAATTTGAGTAGTGTGGGCGTGTTTGTGTTGAAAGGTGTTTTTTTTGCAAGGTGTGAGGCGGTGGCTCGGTATGATAAAGTGGAGTTGCTAGTGCAAATTAGCCAATTTGAAGGTGTTATTAGAGAGGTTAGGGGTGCTGTGGAATCCCTGGGCTATAGAGAGGCAAACATTTTGTGTGCTGGGTGTGTCCCCTATTCCCCCTCTCCAACGTAGGTGAGGACTCTATCTTTACTTAAGGTCTTTTTAGCTTAAATCTGTTGTCTGCCACTAGTGCACCTTAGCCCTTTCTACTCATAACTATTCATCAGTGTACAAGAACATTGAAGTGATCCTTCAGTCTCATTGTAAAGTACAAAGATGAATCAAAGACTAAATTGTTTTTATGCTTCTCTCTATTCTTTTTTCTAGAGCCAACTGTCTTTTGAAATGATATGTTCTGTTGTGTATACGGGTTAGTTTAAAACAACAACAACACACACGCACGCGCACACACATACACACACAGACACACACTTGGTCACAAAATC
Source organism: Adiantum capillus-veneris (assembly GCF_014529385.1). NCBI lineage: Eukaryota > Viridiplantae > Streptophyta > Polypodiopsida > Polypodiales > Pteridaceae > Adiantum > Adiantum capillus-veneris. The sequence goes on from NC_140950.1 coordinate 86,128,953, forward strand.
TCAATATGTGACCTTGATAGCATGTGGGGGGGACTCTGATTGTGTCTTGAATCACTATATATGGCTACAAAATATGGCATCCAACCAGTTACACTCAAACTTGATTTGAGTTGTTGCCTTATGAGAGTTTTAGCTTATGCTTTACATAATAATTAACTGCTATCTTTTTCTATGGTGAACACTATGGCTAAGAGAAGCTATTTACTATGCTGTTTTGGTAGCATGGTATCTCTAAAAACCTAACCCTATGGTACATAACTGGCACACATGATGGTCTCAAGCCAAAAAGAATGCTGTAAAGCTTGACTTTTGACCATACATCGTGCCATCTCCGTCAGTGACCTGTTTTTCCTCTCAGCAACACCATTTTGCTGAGGTGTATAAGGCACTGTACATTGGTGTTTTATCCCACGACTAGCCAGAAATGCATTAAATTCATGAGACATATACTCCTCCCCTCGATCGGAACAAAGGGTGCCCATAGTACATTTCGAGACATTTTCAGCCATAGCGAGAAATTTTTTGAAGCACATAAAAACTTCGGACTTTGCTTTAAGCAAAAATACCCATGCATGCCTGGAGTAATCATCAATGAAAGTCACAAAGTACAGGTAATTGCCCAAGGACGGAGTTTGCATGGGCCCACAAACATCACTATGCACAAGCTGCAACCTGCATGTGGCCCGGACTGAACCATCCTTTGGAAACTTAGAACGCTGCATCTTACCCAAAATACAGCCTTCACAAACATGTTTGACAGGTGCTTCAAGAGGTGGCAAAGAAGCAACCATATCACATTTTTGCAAACGCAGCAAACTGGAAAAATTCAGATGACCAAAACGTGCATGCCAAAGTTTTGCATCTGAAATAGCCCTTGAATCTACAACTGCATTTGCAAAATTTTGTCCACACTTGTCATACAAAGTGAGCTTATACAGCCCACGGAACAAAAGGCCAGATGCAACAATTTCATCACCAAAACTGAGATCATGAACTATACATCTGTCATCCACAAGTTTGACTACGAGTCGAAGTCTAGCAAGTGCGGATACAGACAAGAGATTCTTCTTGATCCCAGGTACATAAAGTGCACCAACAAGTGTGAAAGAACTGTCATTAGCAGCAATAAGCACAATCTTTCCAACTCCCTGAACTGGATAAGAGGCATTGTTGGCGCAAGTGACTGAATTCCCATGAGGAACAAACTCGAGAGAGGTAAACAATTCACGACGTGAGGTAATGTGTTTTGTAGCACCACTTTTGAAATACCACAAATGTGAATCTGCAACAACTGACAAGCATGCATCATGGACAACAGGATTGTAAGTGCACTCTGCGCTAAAAGCCCATTCTGCATCAACATCAGCATTACAGTCTCCTTTCACAGAAGACTCAACAATGGCTGCATTTGTAGTGGAACCAGCATTTGCGGTAGAACCACCCTCTTTCTTCTTAGCCTCATTGGCCTTCAACTTAGGACACGACTTGATCAAGTGATCATTAGCTTTACAATAGTGGCAAGGCATCTTCTTTTTTCCCTTATCACCAGAACTGCCAGACAAAGTGTTGCCAACAAAAGCAGTAGGAACACTATTTTTGCCGCTCGCAGCAGAACCATAAGAAGTGGTTGCATTGCTGTTACCACCCTTTCTTTGAGAAGCAATAAAAGCCTGTTCAAGTGCACGTTGTCTAGTCTTTTTTTTTATGGAAAGTGACTCTTGCAACAGCAATGTGCATAATGCATCAAACTTGACAACTTCAGGATTTCCTTGGGTCATAAGTCTCCAAGTACTAGCAAAAGTCTGGTAAGAATCTGGTAAGGCATCAAGAACAGTCTGCACAAGGGAACTGTTTGAAATGACTTCACCTGCAGAAATAAGTTGCTCATTGATATCCTCGACACTAGAAAGGAAAGTGTCCATATCATCTTCCTCATGCATAATCTCTGACTCTAGCTCTTTACGCAGCAAAGCAATTTTAGCCTCATTGCGACTTGCATAAAGACCAGCCAAAATATCCCAAGCCTGTTTTGCAGATTTTGTTGAACGGATGTGAGGAACAATGGTGCACTTCCCAGATAATGTAATCAATGCATGAGCCTGCGCATCCTTAACATCCCAATGAGCTTGTTCTACCGTAGGCAAAACAACTCTAACAGCAGCAATCCTTGCAGCAAGACCTGCAACATCCTCAACATCGCCTACATCCTCAGAACCAGGACGTACATCAATGCCCTGCACAATGTTCTAGACGCCCTTTGAAACAAGAACATGTTGCATCATATAAGCCCACATAGGGTAGTTGTCCCCATCCAACCTGTCCTCAACAGAAAACATCTTGAACACATCTGTGTTGTTGTTGTCAGCCATGGTAAATGCTGCACATGATGTGAAAACTGCCCGAAAATAGGAGAAATGGAGCGACAAGAACACATGCTATATAGCACAAACTGCAGAAGACTATAGGGCACCTGTTATGCAGAAAATGGCACTGACAAAAATTTTGGACAAAATGATGAAATTACCTGTGCAGACCTGCCTGTAGTGGAAACAGAGGACGAAATGACCCCAAATCGAGAATCTGAGCAGACCAAGCTCTATGAGCTATCCCAAAGTATTTGTCAACCTACAAACGCTCGCCAAAGCTCCCTGAAATCGGAGAAAGTGAGCAGGTGTGTACTGGAGCAGCTGGCGACTAAGCCCGGGAGGATGCAACCTACTATGATACCAATTGTTGGAATTAGGGTTGCAAAGAAACACACACAGCTTGGAGAAGACGAAGGAAGCTCAAGGTACACAATAAAGAGTGTATTACTTAGTGTGCAATGAAAAGATAGATAGCCCTAGAGTGATGGGCGTATATACAATGCTCAGGGGAAAAAACCTCCTAAAGAGGGAAAAAATGCCCCGGCGGTCCTAGTGTGTTCACACACATCACTACCACATGTATATGGTAACAAATTCATGCGTATTGTGTTGTACGGTTATGAATCAAAGAGTGAGTTGTTTCTATACTTATCTTTGCCTAGACATCTTTAGCCAATCGTCTTTTTGAACATCTTGTTCATTAGTGTGTATTGATAGCCATTTTTCGGCTTTCCATAATTGCCACAGTAAGTTACCTCACCCTATCAAATCACTCAAACATTTTGGTTATCCCTACCATTTCACTGTACATAGGCATGTGTGAGTTAGGGACTTTCTCCATATTTTCTTAAAACCCTCAACTAGCTAGTCACTAGGCTAGTTGAGCCAAAAAAATAAATAAAATAAAAAATAAAAAATATTATGGCCCATTTGTGTATAAATATTTCATTGTATTTAGGGCCTAAATAAAAGGATTTTTCATAATTATTTTGGTATTTATTTAAATATTTCTACCTATGGTGTGTCATTTATGCTATTGACTCACCATTACCATATTTTTCCTTACCATTTTGCATACTCTTTATTCCATATAAAAATAATTTCATGCAAGCTTCTCTTATTTTTGGTGTAACTACATCCCAATAAAAATCCAAAAAAACTAGTTTTACTTATGTGTATATTATTTCACTATTGTGATTTTCTTCCTTCCTACATCTATTCTCTATTACTCTCATAAATTAGACCACCAAAAATATTCATCTTTTTATGGTAGACTTATAATGAGAGAGATTTATTTTGACCCCTTTATATCTTTTCACCTATATTATTTATATTTGACATGTACATATTTTTTTTAGACCCCTCAATATTTGATTTTCTTAGTTGTACTATTCACTTATATCATGATCTCAACAATATCTTCAATTATAGACCTACCAAATAAGTTCAAGGGAATGTGCAATGCATGCATGCACCATGGGGGGCTCACTCTTGGAGGTATTCAAAAGAATCATCCAAAGAAGGACCTCACAAGGATTTTGTGCAGTGGAAAACAAAAGTCGGTTTTGCTGCATTTTTAAAAATCACAAGCTCCCGAATTTGAAAAGGTGATACAAACAAAAGTTGTAGCTCGTGAGCTAAAATTTCACCTCAAAGTTTTTCATATTTTTTTGAGTTACGAGCTGTGAGCTATGATTTTATTGGTGGACCCCAGTTTGCCCATGCTTTGTAGCCACACTCCTTCCACTTTATCATTTTTCTCTTTCACACACACTTCTCCACTCATCATCCCCACCTCTCTCACAACTCCTCTCTGCACCCTACTCACCTTCTTCTCAACCTTGAAGAATAAGAGAAACCATGGTGAACTCATATCTCCTACACACACTTCCATTCCAAAATTGACCATCTAGTCTCATTTTTCCTCTTCCAGATTACCCATATCTATAAAAAAACCACAAAATTCAGCCTCTTCTCTTGAAAGACAGCACCATGTTGATTGATTACTCATATGCAATCACCTTGGCTCTCAAGGAAGGTCAAGAGTGGAGAAAAAACATACCGTCAAAGCTAGTGGACCGTCAACAAGCGTCAAAATTGACCCTACTCAAGACACTTGGAGCATCAACATTGTAAGAAATCCATATTTTCTTACCTATTAAGAGTTTTTTCTTCCTTATTTGTATCCTATTTGGATACTTCCATTGTAAATATCCAATTCTATTTGTAAATCAATAAAATACTAACTCTACTAATTTACTAACACTAACCTACTATGAAAAGTCCTATCACCTCCACTTCTCTCCTTTCTCTCTTCTTCATCTATCCCCACCAACTTCTTGATAATTCCAAGCAAAAAAAATTAGATAAGTGCTGAAAATCGAACCCAACCATGGTTAGAGGAGTAACCTTAGCCCTCAAAATTGCTATAAAAGGAGGGTGTGGCTAGCACAAATGGGGGGAGCCATAAGCAAGAGCACTATGCTATAGCTTGAAAATCCAAGCTCAACCTCTCTAGAAGGAGCTCTTGGATGGAAGCTCATTGTCTTATGCATATGCATGTGTTGTATTAGGGGTGATTAGCAAGGGAACTCTATGCCATTGTAAGAGAGAGTGATCATTCAATTGAGAGTAGGAAATCTATCATTTCTCCTACTAGTGTAAGCCCAACATTTGCTGAATCAAGGAGGGTGGATTTGGACTAAGCTTGGATACTTTGTCTCTCTTCCAACGTAAAGTAATGGACAACAATGATGTGTAAGTGTCTTGGTGTTTTATTTAAGTTCTTGATAGCTTGTCTCTGGGTGTTGTCATCAATTTAGCCATAAATCCCACATACTGTAAGAGGGCGACAGGGTGGAGAGGACTCCGCTGGCCTTAAGACAGTGATTGGGGTGTCTTTTCTTGTGATGTGTTGTGGTGTAATTTACTCAAGCTATGTTGAACAAATACTAATCTCACTTTGATTGGTCGTGACAGATTTGTAAGAAGGTATTAATGCAACAAGCATCCCCTCCCCCTTCCCTCTTTTTCTTACATATATAATTGTGTTTGCTTGATCACTGTTGAACATTTCAAAGCAACCCGAGCACTATCTCTCTCTCTCTCTCTCTCTCTCTCTCTCTCTCTCTCTCTCTCTCTCTCTCTCTCTCTCTCTTTACGCGTCCTAGTTCGCATCTAAAACTAGGTGGTGCCCCAAATTTGTGTAGGGTTAGGTTGCGGGTTTGTTTGTGTGTTTGTTGTTTTTTCCAACCCCAACCCAATTGAGCAGCACGGGAGCCTAGAAGGATGCTAAGAGGCCACTCTTCTTGTTGCCCGCCCCGGACCGCCTCAAATTGGTGCCCCCATGGAGGAACCGACTTGTGTATGTTTTTGTGTAGGGTGAACCTTTAGCATAGTCAAGTAGGTTGCATGAATCACGAGAATCTATATGATCCTTTCATTCCGATTGCAAGGCAAAAGGTTCACATAATTGTTAGTACTAAGTTGCAATTTCAACGTGTAATTCGTAGAATTTTAGGTCCCCTTAGGTTGGCAGAGATAAACGCATCAGTAAATCCCTTTATTTTGCCTCTCATTAGGTACGACCTTAGTTTGGACGTCTATATTTTTGTTCTGTTTTAAGCATTAGGTCATGCATAGACGATGGATAATGGCCCAGGAATAGAGGTTTTCCCCTTCCATTTCACTCGACACATTAGAATAAACGTTTCCATTAGTAGGAAGATCCACTTTCAACAACGTATGGTGTTCATGTTTGGTGCCCAAAGAGTAGGAGAAATTCTCGCGTCACCAAACCCTGTCATTCTACCTCTTATTGATTATCATAGGTCATTTGATGTGAATATTTTTATTTTGTTGTAGATTAGATTGCAATTTAGAAAATATTATTGTGTAAATCTTTTAAAGAAAGAAAAAACAAAAACGCGTCACTTTGAAATCAATTCAATGGAGAGCCAACGCCAAATGTCTGGATATCCTCTTTCTTTGGAGAGCCTGGAGATGATGCAGAATTATTTTTAGCAAATTTCAAGATGTCTTGTCGTATCAAGAGGATAGTAACTAATCAAGAACGTGTAGAGATGTTTGAAGTGGTCCTTAGGAAAGATGCTAGCACTTGGTTTGACTCGTTGCCTGAGGAAGTTAAAGGGAATTACACGGAAGTTGTGAATCATTTCAAGAGATACTTCTTTGATCCCCAAAACACTCAAAAACTATGGCAAGACATTGTTTCTCATAAGAAAAAAGACCTAGATGACTACTACTTGTACAAACAAGAGTTTCTACGTCTTTGGGTTGTATGGGTGAGAAATGTTGCTAACCCTGGTGATGGTGCAGAATTTCTAAAGAAGGAGAGGTTCATAGCCGGGCTCTTTCCTGACCTTAAGATAAAAGTTGAGGCGGGTGCACCTGCTACCTTTGATGCAGCTGAAACTAGGGCTGCTGAGAAATATAGAAAACTCAAGTGCCCAAGGGGAGAGGTTCCAATAGAAGGTCTTAGACCCAAAGGTAAGTCACAAGCATCAACATCTAGGGAGATTTCTGAGGTAACGGCGGTGATTGAGAAGTTAAATGAATCTTTAAGAAGCTTGTCAATTCACCTTGCACAAGCTGTAGGTCCAAAGGGACAAGCAAAGAAGTCTGAAGAGCGAGATCCACGACCAAGGAGAGTCTTGCAATGTTGGAATTGCGGAGAGTCTGGACATGGGATGTATAATTGTCCTTGGCCCTGTGGGGAGCCAGGGAGAACTAACTTGAATTACCCAGTGATGAATGCAGGTGAAGGAACTGGTCAACAACCAAGGCTTCTACAAAGGCCAAATGGAGCAAGACCACCTCCACAAGGAGTGGAAGGAGTTCCACCTTTTCCAGACCCAAATGTGCATGTGGTAGAGGTGACAAACTCAAATGAGGTTGACATGGAAGCAAATGGCATTAAGCGTGGCCGAGGAAAAGGTAAAGAGAAAGAAGGTGTCACATCACAGAATGACCATGGACGAGGCAAGAAGGCAAAGGAGACCAAGGAAGATAAGAGGACTCGACGTCGTATCAATCTCCAAGACTTCCCTCTTGGACATGGTATGGCTCCATACAACCTATTGGAAGACATGAGAGGTAAGGGTCCTGATATCTCATGGCCTCAGTTTCTTGCATTATGCCCACAAGTTAGGAGGGATTTAACGAAGGCAGTTAGCACTAGGAGAAAGATAAAAGAGAGTGTTCTTGTTGTAAAATTTGCACATGCTGAAATGAATGAGGATATTACACCTGTTCTAGATTGTTACATCAAAGGAAGATTGGTTAGGAAAGGTCTAGTGGATGGGGGTGCACAAATTTGCATCATGATAGAAGGACTCGTGCAAAGACTAGGCATGCAGATCCGTGAGACACCTGAAATTAAAGTCAAAATGGCAAACAATAGCAAGGCTAGGTGCGTAGGAATTTGTAAAAATGTCTCTGTGGAGGCCTTTGGCATTAAGAAGGCAGTGGATTTCTATGTCATGTCTACCAAAGGAAATGGTTACCCATTTATCCTAGGGAGACCATGGCTAATGAAAATGCGAGCTTTGTAGGATTGGGAGAGTGGAAAGCTAATTTGCAGAAATGAAAATCATAAGAAGGTTGTCTTTGACATGAAGGAGCAACTCCAAGAGGAGCTCCATGAAGAATCATCTCAAAGTGAGACGGAGGAAGGCTGGACCGATAGCACTTCAGAAGGAGAAAGTAGCGGTGGCAGCATTACTGAAGAGGAGTCTTCCATCGAAGTCATGGGGGTAAGGTTTAATCCAAACAACCAAGAGACCTCTTGCCCAGGTTTGGAAGAGGTAGGTTCCCAAGAGAACCAAAATGTGCAAGATAAAGGAATGTTAGAAGGTATGTTGTCTACAACACTTACAAAGGATGAAAGAGAGGAGCTCAAAGGTGTGTTAAGGAAATTTCCTAGGCTTTTTGCTAAAGACTACACCGATGTGTGTGGAGTAGATGCTGTTCAACACAAAATGAGTTGAAGCCAGAGGCCACACCTAAGGCTCAAAAACTACGAAGGCTAGGAGTCATCAAGGAGCAGGATTTACTCAAGGAGGTAAGAAAGCTTCTAGCAGCAGGTTTCATTTATCCAGTGGAGAATTCAGAGTGGGTCTCTCCCGTTGTTGTCACTCCTAAGAAAAATGGCAAGTGGAGGGTGTGTGTGGATTACCGTCCACTCAATGAGGCAACAAAAAGAGATCACTTTCCCCTCCCATTTCAAGATGAGATACTAAATGAGGTAGCTGTTCATGAGAAGTACACTGTGTGTGATGGCTACTCGGATTACTTTCAAATAGGTATCGCATTGGAAGATCAATTGAAAACAACCTTCATCACTCCTTGGGGTTGTTATGCTTTTAGAGTCATACCATTTGGACTGACAAATGCTCTTGCAATTTTCCATCGCTTCATGAACATGGTGTTTCAAGCATTCTTTGGAAAGTAAATAAGGGTGTTCATTGATGATTTCTGCATTTATAGCTCAAAATCATTGCATCTACAAAATGTAGAAGAAGGTTTAAAAAAACTTTACGACATGGGAGGTCAACTCAACCCGGACAAGTGTCACATAGATGAGGATGAAGTGATCTTGCTTGGTCACAAGGTTTCCTATAAAGGCATTGAGGTGGATCCTTCAAAGGCAAAGGCTCTTATTGAGCTCCCATCACCCAAGAATCTCAAAGAGGTCATCTCATTCATTCAAAAGGTGAAGTATATGTCATGCTTTACTCACTTGGCTTCGGAGTTGCTTCATCCTTTGCAAAAGTTGACACAACAAGTAGAATTTGCATGGTATTATGAGCTTGAAGAGTACTTTTGTAACATTAAAGTCATTTTGTCAGAGCTACCAACACTCATGCCTCCTTGTTGGGGGTACACATTCTTTGTTAGCTCTAGTGTTGGGAAGGAAACAATTGGTACAATTTTACAAGATCCCCACAGTACCAGGATGCGACCCATCTACTTCGCTAGTAGGGTCATGAATGCTTTGGAGAGAGGCTACACGGAGGCAGAACTCATGATGCTTTCTCTCATGTTTGCGGTGAGAAAGTTTAGATCCTACTTGCTACCAAAACCTTTTGTAATTCTCACTGCATAAAATTTATTTCCTTGGGTGTCATCTCAAATGAATCTTAGCACCAGGATCTCAAAGTGGATTATGAAATTGCAAGAGTTCCAATACTCTTTCAAGGTAGAAGATAGTGTGCATGCACAATTGGCAGGGATCCTTACTTATAGGGTACATGAGAAGGAGATTAAGGTGCCTGAAGTAAAGACCCTACCATTGCCACCAACTAAAAGTATTCCTAATGCTTTTACCTTGTTCTTTGATGGAACTTTTCGACGAGTCACAGGAAAAGCAGGGGGAGGGCTAGTATTGCTCAACCCAAGTGGAAAGGTGGTCATGAAAGAGAAGGTCATTCTACCAGGTTCAACTAGCAACAATGAAGCAGAATAAGACACACTACTTCATGATTTAAAGATATGCATTGGCCAATGTATACAACGTCTCATGGTAAAAGGGGATGCACTTCTCATTGTGAAGCAAATTTTAGGCATTTGGGCATGCAAGAATGAAAGCTTAAGGACAAAAGTTCATGCCATTCGTAGGATGTTTAATCAGTTTGAAGAAGTGCAACTATATCATATTCCTAGGAAACAAAATGAAGATGCCGATTTACTTGCACAACAAGAAGTTACATGTGTTGAGAAAGAAATGCAGGTCATCATAGTGGCAGCAACTGTCAAGCAACCGAGATACCAGGGATTGGAGTCATTGAATTCCATTATTAGCTACATTTTGGAGGGTGAGTTTCCACAAGACTTCACGAAGGCTCAGAAGAGGAGACTCATGAAAAAGGCAAGTGCGTATCTCTTTCTAGAAGGATCCCTCTATCAAAGAGGGAAGGATCAAGTGTGTAGAAGAGTACCAACTATTAAGGAAATTCCAACCATTCTAAAATGTTTGCATGAAGAGGCATGTGGTGGTCATTTTGCCCAAGAGTTAATTGTGAAGAAGATCTCTCTTGCGGGTATGTTTGGCCAAGTCTGCATGTGGATGTCCAACATTGGTGTAAAAGTTGTCACAATTGTCAGGTAAATGGGAATAGAAGATTGGTTTATGGTCCAAGGCAAATCGTGCTTGCAAATGGACCCTTTGAAAAGTGGGGCATTGATGCTATGGGTCCTCTACTTAGGACAAAAAATGGTAAACTCTACATTCTAGTGGATGTAGACTATATGACTAGGTGGGTGGAAGCACAAAGTGTGGCAAAGGTAAATGAGAGGACAATGAGCAAATTGTCTACACTCACATTTGTCGTAGATTTAGCACACCTTTGGAGATTGTTTCTGATAATGGTCCAGGGTTTAGAAAGGGCTTGTTCACAGAGGTCTGTGAAGAACTTCACATTCTACATCGTCATAGTACACCCTACTATCCCCAATCCAATGGTCTGGTAGAAAAAGCTAATGGTGTCATTGCAGGCATCATTAGAAAGATGGTGAGAAACAAGACAAAGTTGTGGGATGACTTCTTGGATGGTGCCTTGTGGGCGTATCGAACCACATATAGGGAAGCCACGGAGTTCACACCATTTCACTTGGTCTATGGCCAAGAGGCTTTACAACCCATTGATCTCAACATTCCAACAATGTGACTTCATGGCAAGATGATCAAGAAGCATGGATGGATCGACTTCTTACCTTAGCTGAGCTTGAGTGGAAAAGAGAAGCAGCATACGAGTGCTACAAGAGGAAAGCCACACAAACGAAGGAAAATCTTGACAAGAAACTGAAGGACAAAGGCATCAATGAAGGAGATCTTGTGCTAAGGTATGACAATCGAATCGATAATCGTTTTGATGCCAAATTTGAAACTAGATGGCAAGGGCCATACATAGTTAAGAAGGCTTTCAATTCAAGTTACTATCATCTTATGGACTTGAATGGGAAAGAGCACTCTAGGAAGGTAAATGGTTATCTTTTGAAGCCCTATTTGAGTCGCCTTCTACCAAAGGATCTACTAAAGACCTGTCAAAGGGCAGTTGTCTCATGTAAGTATTCTTACATTATGAGGGGCCAAACAATGAAGATCTCGTCAAGGACTCTGAAGCACTCTCTTTGGAAAAGATGCTCTATGATGGTACATGAATATACCATCATCCTGAGGGAGGGCTAATGATAGCCGTTTTTCGGCTTTCCATAATTTCCATAGTAAGCTACCTCACCCTATCAAATCACTCAAATATTTTGGTTATCCCTACCATTTCACTGTACATAGGCGTGTGTGAGTTAGGGACTTTCTCCATATTTTCTTAAAACCCTCAACTAGCTAGTCACTAGGCTAGTTGAGCCAAATAAATAAATAAAATAAAAAATAAAAAATATTATGGCCCATTTGTGTATAAATATTTCATTGTATATAGGGCCTAAATAAAAGGATTTTTCATAATTATTTTGGTATTTATTTAAATATTTCTACCTATGGTGTGTTATTTATGCTATTGACTCACCATTACCATATTTTTTCTTACCATTTTGCATACTCTTTATTCCATATAAAAATAATTTCATGCAAGCTTCTCTTATTTTTGGTGTAACTACATCCCAATAAAAATCCAAAAAAACTAGTTTTATTTATGTATATATTTTTTCACTATTGTGATTTTCTTCCTTCCTACATCTATTGTCTATTACTCTCATAAATTAGACCACCAAAAATATTCATCTTTTTATGGTAGACTTATAATGAGAGAGATTTATTTTGACCCTTTTATATTTTTTCCACCTATATTATTTATATTTGACATGTACATATTTTTTTTAGACCCCTGAATATTTGATTTTCTTAGTTGTACTATTCACTTATATCATGATCTCAACAATATCTTCAATTATAGACCTACCAAATAAGGTCAAGGGTATGTGGAATGTATGCATGCGCCATGGGAGGCTCACTCTTGGAGGTATTCAAAAGAATCATCCAAAGAAGGACCTCACAAGGATTTTGTGCAGTGGAAAAAAAAAGTCGGTTTCGGTGAATTTTTAAAGATCACATGCTCCCCGAATTTGAAAAGGTGATACAAAAAAAAGTTGTAGCTCGTGAGCTAAAATTTCACTTCAAAGTTTTTCATATAATTTTGAGCTACGACCTGCGAGCTATGATTTTATTAGTGGACCCCAGTTTGCCCATGCTATGCAGCCACACTCCTTCTTCCACTTTATCATTTTTCTCTTTCACACACACTTCTCCACTCATCATCCCCACCTCTCTCACCAGTCCTCTCTGCACCCTACTCACCTTCTTCTCAACCTTGAAGAATAAGAGAAACCATGGTGAACTCATATCTCCTACACACACTTCCATTCCAAAATTGACCATCTAGTCTCATTTTTCCTCTTCCAGATTACCCATATCTATAAAAAAACCACAAAATTCAGCCTCTTCTCTTGAAAGACAGCACCATGTTGATTGATTACTCATATTCAATCACCTTGGCTCTCAAGGAAGGTCAAGAGTGGAGAAAAAACATACCGTCAAAGCTAGTGGACCGTCAACAAGCGTCAAAATTGACCCTACTCAAGACACTTGGAGCATCAACATTGTAAGAAATCCATATTTTCTTACCTATTAAGAGTTTTTTCTTCCTTATTTGTATCCTATTTGGATACTTCCATTGTAAATATCCAATTCTATTTGTAAATCAATAAAATACTAACTCTACTAATTTACTAACACTAACCTACTATGAAAAGTCCTATCACCTCCACTTCTCTCCTTTCTCTCTTCTTCATCTATCCCCACCAACTTCTTGATAATTCCAAGCAAAAAAAATTAGATAAGTGCTGAAAATCGAACCCAACCATGGTTAGAGGAGTAACCTTAGCCCTCAAAATTGCTATAAAAGGAGGGTGTGGCTAGCACAAATGGGGGGAGCCATAAGCAAGAGCACTATGCTATAGCTTGAAAATCCAAGCTCAACCTCTGTAGAAGGAGCTCTTGGATGGAAGCTCATTGTCTTATGCATATGCATGTGTTGTATTAGGGGTGATTAGCAAGGGAACTCTATGCCATTGTAAGAGAGAGTGATCATTCAATTGAGAGTAGGAAATCTATCATTTCTCCTACTAGTGTAAGCCCAACATTTGCTGAATCAAGGAGGGTGGATTTGGACTAAGCTTGGATACTTTGTCTCTCTTCCAACGTAAAGTAATGGACAACAATGATGTGTAAGTGTCTTGGTGTTTTCTTTATGTTCTTGATAGCTTGTCTCTGGGTGTTGTCATCAATTTAGCCATAAATCCCACATACTGTAAGAGGGCGACAGGGTGGAGAGGACTCCGCTGGCCTTAAGACAGTGATTGGGGTGACTTTTCTTGTGATGTGTTGTGGTGTAATTTACTCAAGCTATGTTGAACAAATACTAATCTCACTTTGATTGGTCGTGACAGATTTGTAAGAAGGTATTAATGCAACAAGCATCCCCTCCCCCTTCCCTCTTTTTCTTACATATATAATTGTGTTTGCTTGATCACTGTTGAACATTTCAAAGAAGCCCGAGCACTATTTCTCTCTCTCTCTCTCTCTCTCTCTCTCTCTCTCTCTCTCTCTCTCTCTTTACGCGTCCTAGTTCGCATCCAAAACTAGGTGGTGCCCCAAATTTGTGTAGGGTTAGGTTGCGGGTTTGTGTGTGTGTTTGTTGTTTTTTCCAACCCCAACCCAATTGAGCAGCACGGGAGCCTAGAAGGGTGCTAGGAGGCCACTCTTCTTGTTGCCCGCCCCGGACCGCCTCAGTATTTATTATGATTAAAACTCCTACACACACCCCTAAACACCAGGCCCTTCTACGTTCCTGGGAGGACCAAGACACTGGCTTTGGATATTTTGTGTATGTAGGACTTGAGTGACCCACTGTCTATAATTACTTTACTGTTTGAGAGGTGTTAGGTGGTTTCTCCTTGGATATAGACTGGATTCCTACTCACGGCTATTGTAGTCTTTTGGCTCAGTCGGTTTTAAGTAGCAGGTTAATCCAATTCTACTCACCTTTGCTTAAGAAAATTGTATTTTGACAATTACAGGAACATGCTACCTATTGCACATATGATGACTTTTGGGAAGAAGAGGAAAAGCTTGGCGGGTATCATCTATTGACTACTCAATGAAAACCTTACTTTTTCAAATTAGCTGACAAATCCTTAAAACTCCTACCGGAGTAATGTCTTCCTGGAAGACGTTATTAGATAGTGTATTAAAATTTATCACAAAAAAATCTACCCTTTTCAGGGACACTCCAACTTGGCACTTCGATGCTAAAGACTTTTTTTTAACTCATGTTTTTGATGAGGCAGTACGCCCATACACAATGGCCCTATTGCCAAAACCCATTGTGTATGGCGCCTAGGTTAGGGCGGGTACACACACACACACACTTGGTCACACACACACACACACACACACACACACACACACACACACACACACACACACACACACACACACTTTGTCACAACATCTCAACATCTGGCCTTGATAGCATTTGGGGGGCTTCTGATTGTGTCTTGAATCACTATATCTGGCTACAAAATATGGCATCCAACAAGTTACACTCAAACTTGATGTTTGTTGCCTTATGGGAGTTTTACCTCATGCTTTACATAATAATTAACTACTATCTTTTTCTATGGTGAACACTATGGCTAAGAGAAGCTATCTACTATGCTGTTTTGGTAGCATGGTACCTCTAAAAACCTAACCCTATGGAACTAGAGCCTTGTGGAAATAACCCTACCCTATATGGTGTCTATATGGCATCTCCCAACTTAAACCACCGGGTTGAATCCTATGCAGTATCTGTTGCCACAATCCTCTTCCTCTTTTGATGATGATCGGGGGCCTGGCGAGGCTTGTAGCTCTGCTTTTTCATAAAATCTCCTCCTCTTTAGGGCCTCTCACGATCCCGATGAAGATTGTGCGCTATGAAGGGCTTGCAGGGTATGGCCTTACCTGGTTTGCTGTGACGACTACTGTCATACTTCTCTGACCCCTATAATAAGGTGAGGGTTTTTTCCCTTCACTTAGACTTGGTCGCCCTTGGCTTGTTGGAGAAAATTTAGGGAGTACTCCTGCTCATAGGTTATATAATTTTGAAACTCAAAATCTCAAATGCTTAGTTCCTTGCTCTGTTGGGTGATTATAACAGGTTTTTTCACCTTAGGATAACCTAGTTACTGATTTTTGCACATCAACGGAGGTTTTTTTTCTTCTTGCCTCGTACAGATTACATACATACTCACTCTAGTTTTTGTTGCTTTACTAAAAAGTGGCATGAATTCTAACGGACATATGGTTAGTGATCGAGATGTTTTAATACCTAAATGTGCTATATGGGGAAACTCTTTTGAATGTGCTAATCACAGGTTGTTATTTTGGATGCTATGTGATGGTTCATATTCCTTCGGTAAGTATTCTGGTGCTTCTTGCCTGGTATTGATTCCATACATACTCTGGTTTGTTTCTGCTGTATTAACAAATGGCATCAAGTCTGACATGCATATGGATAATGATTGGGTTTATTGTGCTACCTAATTGGGTTGCATTATGCTGATATGAAGGAAACTGTTCTGACTTACAAAAGAATCGGTTATTGGCTATAATTTGACTGATGAGATTGATTCCTAATAGTGGGCTAAACTCTGGAACTATTTTGTGAGAAAGTCCTTGTTCTGGGGTAGTGTTTAAATTGAAGCTTGGACACAATACAAGAAGCTTTTGAAATACTGTTGGTCTTTTTGACTTGAAAATTAAATGGTTTTTTGTGGGGCTTCAGCCCTGCTCACTTTACTTTAGAAATCACTCTATGCAATCTTTGAAGTAGTGGCTTATCATGGAAATTTATGAAAAATTGGTGCTTTTGCCATTAATTTGATACTTATGGTGAGTATAATGTTGAGAGCCTAGTGGCATTGCTGGTTATGCTACCAAAACTTGAGTTTTGAAGACTGCAGTTGTTTATTTGGTTATGATACATACAGTTTGTAGAAAAATACCATGACTATCTATTTGTATTTGGCTTAATCTCTCTATTGACATGGGGGTGCTTGTTTACTTTGATTTACCTATAGCCTCTTTACTGAATACTAGCTGACTTTTTGGGCCTTGGTGAAAGGGCGGTGGTAATGCATTAATGGCTGGCTTTTGAAACCATGCCCATGAGAAACACACCCTAAGGAAGGGAGGGGTTTTGTTACCAAGAAGAAAAAAAAGAAAAAAGAAAAGGCCCTTGCCACTTACCATACCCCTCTCCCAAAGTTAACCACTAGTGGGGCACCGCCAGATTGGCCACTCCCCTCCAATATCACCACAAGACGATCTCTCTCTCTCACTGCCCAGCCCCGCCCATATTCTCTCTCTCCTACACACCTGCTGCATCATCCAGCCAATAGGCACCGTTGGTATCTCTGCCACACTTCAGCCCGACAGGCCGCCATAGATAATATCCTCTCTCTCTCTCTTCCAAATATTTTCTCTCTCTCTCTCTCTCTCTCTCTCTCTCTCTCTCTCTCTCTCTCTCTCTCTCTCTCCTCTGTGCTTGTCCACACTCCAGCCACGACAGGCCGTACCCCCATCTCTGCTTGTCCACACCCCCCACCACGGTAGGCCGTAGGGCAAGTATCACCTCACCCTCCCTCCATCTCTCTCACCCTCTCTTCTCTCTCTCCTCTAACCCCCATCATATCCTCTCTCTACCCTATCTCATCCCAACCCCTCTCTCTCTCTCTCTCTCTCTCTCTCTTGGTGGGAACCCCCCCCGCTCCCATCTACTCTTTCTCTCCTCCTCTCGTTGACTAAAACACCCCTCCCTCTCCCCTCCTTGTCGCGCCTGCTGTCCAATACCACTGCCCCTAGGCCTTGCGCTCCTCCGCTCCTGCCGCGCACGATTCTTCCATACACCACACCCCAACCCTATCCCCTCATCCCCTCCCTCACCATCTCCCCCCTCCCCCATTCTCACTCTCTCTTGCGCCCTGTCTCGTCCGCACCCTGTCCGCGCCCTGTCCGGCTCCACTGGACCACAAGGTCGCGCACCTGTTGCACTGCCGCAACCGCACACTATACACACCCACACGCTCACGCACACACACACACACCCCCTTTTAACCATCGTCACCCCCCTATTTCTGCGTTGTCTGCACTGCCGGAAACCGAAAAAAAAAATAAAAAATAAAAAAAAATAAAAAATATATATATATACATATGTATGTATATATATGTATATATTGCATACAAGCCCGTTCCCACCACACACTTGCGCACACATACAAATACACACACATCTGTCAACATGCACCCATACATATACACACACGCATATACGCACATAAATACAAAAGCACCCGAAGGAGGTCTATGATTACGACATGGACAAAAAGGAAGGAACACGCAAAGCACGCGCTGCCAACAAAAAAAAAGGAGAAATGCACCGAAGGCATGCTCCGGTCGACCCCGAAAAGAAGTACGCTCTACACCGACGCACCGGCAACACACTATTTTCCGACAACACGCAACCACGATGACATTTTCAGTAGTTTATAGGGTATTTTCATCATTTCTTCACTTTTCAACCAAGCAGTTGTAAAATCCCCACTTTGTAAATTTCCTCTCTCTAGAAGATGGTCACAAAGGCCCACCTAGAGATTCCCATATTTTAATAACCTCCCAAAACAAAGAAAGGGTCAACCATACCGGGCCCACCACTTGCTTTGTCTCCTCGATTAAGCTTACCCTAATCACACGGGGATTACCATAATCCAAGCAGCCACACCAACACATATAACTTTGGCACTGAGAGGTCACTATCGGGGGGGGGGAATTCATGAGAAGTCAGCACTTGGTAGAGTATAGTGGGAAGAGTTGACACTATCACCATCACGGGGAGGGGGCTTGGGTGTTGGGTTTGCCTTGGGAATTGCACCATGCGAAGGGAGCCACGTCCATCTCTCGACTCCAATGGTCGATGCATACGCATATACACTCTCTTGATAGCAAGCTTCACAATCATTGAGGTTGTCTTAGAGAACGCACCAAGTAGTTTGCACCATATTTTTTCTCCCTACCTCTCTACCACCACGGCATGTCATTTGTAAATATTGCAGAAATAAATCTCCCTCACACCCCCGAGAGTTTTCATCATTTGAAATATCTCTCTCTCTCTCTCTCTCTCTCTCTCTCTCTCTCTCTCTCTCTCTTTTCTCTCTCCGTGTGTAAGTTTGCGGTGTTCATGTCATTGTGGTTTGCATCCTAGCCGCTCAAAGCTAGGTGGTGCCCCTTGTTCGCTTTACCGTGGTAGGCTTGAGGCATGCCATTCGGCCCCCGGCGTTTTAGAGGTCGTCGAGGTTCGCTTTGCTCCCATCATTTGGTGCCCCCACGGAGGAGGGATTTCTAAGACCCTTCAGTTTACAATGCTGAAAGCGACGCCCACTATCAATCATGGATGAATGGCTAAAGGAATTTTCTAACTGGAGCACGGAAGAAGAGGAGAGGAAGGAGGCACTAGTCGCCTTCATTGAAGTGCTACTACTAGGCTGCAGTGTCGTCAGTATTCAAGAGGTAAATTCTCCATCTCGTGTTGCTCGTTCTAACCATAAATTGAGAGCATCAGGTGGGAGGTTGATGAAGTTCCATCACTTTTTTCAGCCAAGACACACTGTCAATGAGTGCCAGCAACAGCGAAGACAACGAAAGGGCTGAAATTGTCTACATCGACATTCATCGCGAAGAAGTCATTCACATCAAGGAAGGAAGAAAACTGTGAGGCCTCTTTTCCCTAAAGAAGCTGCAGTCAAAGTTATAACTCCAAAGTCGCCTAAAGGGGCTGCTTGAGCCAAAGGTAAGGAGAAGTTAAGCCAGTTTTGGAAACACATGACCCCGAAGGGAGAAGCATCTGACCAAGCAAGTGCTTCAAGCTCAGGAAGCCGGGTTGTACCGAGCTTGCCAAAGAGGAAGTCATCCAAAGCTAAGCGGCAGAAGGTCACCTACCGATTTTCACGACGCATGCGAGTGCTACCAATCCACTTCGACAATCCTGAAGAAGAAGTGGTAAGGAGATTCCCATGTCCTAGGGAAGAGTGGTTCGGCTACTGCTCTCACTGTTTTGGGAAGCGAGTGGAGGATCTTCCTCCTCTCCCTGTACAACTTATCGTGAAGAAGCTTTCTACCACGGGTGAAACCCAGTGGGCTGGGGACGAGTTTCAAATGAATGGATTAGAATTCATGCAACACATCGACTATGAAAATTACCTGCAATTGCTACTAGCCAAAAGGCTAGGAGTGGTCAGACGCGTCGCCATCACCCCGGAGGTGTTGAGCAACGAAGGAAAGGTAGAGCCCAGGAAAGGCGATGACCTCTTGTGGATGTCTCGACTCATGAACACTGGCACGGTAAGAGTATAAGTAAGTATTCCATCCTCTGTGCATGATGGAAAACGGGCCGACGGCATTCCCGCTCAGATTCCTGCAGCATATGCATGTGAATATCTATGTAGATAGGAAAGTCTTCTACCAACAGATGATCGTATACGTATTCGGTGTGGTAGTACTAGGAGAAATCCTCAATTCCCCGAACCCTATCATTCTCCCCATATTGGATTACCATCATTCCTTTAATGTTTCTATCTTTATCTTGTTTTAACCTATCCACCCAACCCTGTAAAAAGCCACTATGAGCCACTACTGTTGTTAATGTAAAAAAAGAAAAAAGAAAAAAGAAAAAAAAAAGAGTTTGTAATTTCCTAAGTCACTACCATGGCAAGTGCTTCTTTCCCCACGTTCAGTGGAAAGAAGGGAGAGGATCTCACCACCGAATTTTTGGATGATTTCGACATTGCTTGTGTCGTCTCCAACAAAGATGACGATGTTTCACGACTTAGAATTTTTCCTCTACTGATGAAAGTAGAGGCCAACTCCTGGTATAATGCATTGCCCCAGGCTACCAAGAATGCATGGGATGTGTTAAGGGTTGCTTTTGTAAAGAGGTTTGGTGGAGGTACAACGTCGGAGAAGCTATGGCAGCTCTACTGACAGAATTAAAGCAGGGAGGTCTGCTGGAGTATGCCACCTACGAGTCCAAATTTGTGGACTTATGGGAGAGTTGGGTTGCCTCACTAGAGGAAGGCGAAGGAGCGCCTAATTTCCTAAAGAAGGACCATTTCATTGATGGTCTATGTTCGTCGCTTAGAGAGAAGATGAAGGGAAGGTTTCCTGCAATATATGAGTTGGCAGTCGAAGTAGCCCGCCTTAAAGACAAGAAGCTACGCATGCAAGCAAGAGTAAATGAGTCAGAGGAAACAAGCTCGGCCCGACCAACCCCAGTTGACTGCAAACAGCCAATTATAGAGCCCAATCGCAAGAGGCATCAGAAGAGCAGCAAGACCTGCTGAGTCGCATCACCACCCAACTAGAGAGTATATCTGTGCATCTGGTGTAGCAAGGGCATGCACGTGGTAGGAATCCAAAACCAAGGAAGAGGACAACGAAGGCAGAACCAGGAGTACCACTGTTACAACTGCGGGGAAGATGGCCATGGAATGTACTACTGCCCACACCCAAGGAGACAGAATTTCAATAGAGAGGGGAGACAGAATCAGATCTCTCAGCCAAGAGCAAGACCACCACCAGCTAGGCAACCAAGACTGATCCCACCGGTACAAATCCTTTGATCATCTCTACAATAGAAACCACCACCCCAACCTCTCATTCCGCCACTACTCCCACCACTTGCTGTGAACCAAGTGGTGAGTGTTATTAGCTTGGAGGCTAAAGGGAAGGCAAAGGTAGAAGAATCAGTTCGAGAGAAGCACAAAGGGAAAGCAAAGGTAGAAGAAGTGGATGCTATGGGAGTGAAGCATGCCAGGCATGAAGAAGCATCTTAAAGAGAAGAGAAGATGAAAGGGAAGGCCGAGTTTAGCAAGCAAGTAGCTAAACCGCAGCGAAAGATAGACATTGTGGACTTCTCACTAGGTGAGTATGCAAAACCCTATGACTTAGTTCAGGATGTGTTAATGTAGGGCCCGAAGATAACTTGGCGCCAATTACTCCACCTTGCACCAAGGATGAGGAGGAAATGGACAAAAATGGTAAGTACCAGGAAATCAAGGCCCAGGATAGTTGTGGCTATCTCTGGAAGGGATCTCGATGACATCCTACCAACCATGGATGCTCACATCAAGGGGAAATGAATCTCAAATGTCTACATAGATGGCGGCGTGCAAATATGCATCATGAGTGAAAAGATGATGCACCATCTAGGTCTAGAGGTAAGTAGGCCAGCACCTTGCCGAGCCAAGATGGCAAACAATGTAAGAGTGAAATGCGTGGGCATTATAAAAGCGGTCAAAGTAAAAGCATTCAATACAGAAGTGGAGGTAGACATCTTCCTCATGCCACACAAAGGTGAGGGCTACTCCATCATTCTTGGGAGGCCTTGGCTTATGGCTATGGAAGCTAAACAAGACTGGATCACCGGGATGATTCAGATGAAGGACGCTAAGGGGAAGTCCATATTCTACGACATGAGGACTGGAAAGCAGAGCAACATGATCTTGGAGGCTTCAGAAGATGAGTCCACCAGTGACTATTTGTCTACATTAGGAGAAGAGACGACCACCACCGACGGAAGTGACAGTAGCATCGAAGTGATGGGGGTCATTCTTAAAGACCCAAACACATGGACACAATCTGAAACACCCCCGACAAACCAAGAGGGATCATCAGGTATGTAGTCCTTGGAGGATGCAGGTAAGTTACAAAAATGCTCTCAAATGAGTTAACCAATGAAGAAAGGAAGGAGTATGTCTCCATGCTAGGTAACTTCACTACTTTGTTCATTGATGGCTATGATAAGATCACATGAATTACAGTAGTGCAACACCACATAAAACTCAAGGGAGACAGTAAACCCGTAGTACAAAATCTCAGAAGACTTGTAGTAATCCAACAAGAGGAACTGCTTAAAGAAGTGAGAAGTTTGCTACAAGCAAGTTTCATCTACCCTGTCGAAGACTCAGAATGGGTCTCCCCAGTAGTAGTCACACCAAAGAAAAATGGTAAGTGGAGAGTTTGTGTGGATTATAAACCTCCCAATGCAGCCACGAAGAGGGATCACTTTCCCCTCCCATTCCAGGATGAAATACTCAATGAAGTGGCAGGTCACGAGCGATACACAGTGTGCGATGGATACTCAGGATACTTCCATATTAGCATTGCGGAGCAAGATCAGAAGAAGACAACCTTCATCACACCTTGGGGATGTTTTGCCTACAGAGTGATGCCGTTTGGCCTCACTAACGCCTCGGCCACATTTCAGCACTATGTGACTTTTGTTTTCCAACCCTACTTTGGAACATCAATACGGGTTTTCATTGATGATTTTTGCATCTATAGTTCATGAGCCCTTCATTTAAGCAAAGTCTAGGATGGCTTAACTAGGCTACAAACCTTGGGTAGCCAGATCAACGTGGATAAGTGTCACATTAGTGAAAGCAAGGTCACTCTCCTTGGTCATGTAATTTCAGTAAAAGGGATCGAGGTTGACCCTAGCAAGATTCAAGCCCTAGTATCTTTGTCGTCACCCACCACCACTAAGCAGCTGGTTTCTTTCCTTCAGAAGGTAAGATACTTAAGCAGGTTCATTCACTTGCTATCTCAAGTGGTCCTTCCCCTACAACAACTCACCCAGAGGGATGTCTTCTCATGGAGTGAAGAGAATGAGCAGCAGTTTACTGAGGTAAAGCAAATCCTAGCTAAGCTTCCCACTATTTCACCTCCTACGTGGGACAAGCCATTTTATGTGAACCCTAGTGTGGGAAGTGATACACTCGGAGCCGTGCTAATGCAAAAGGACCCCAAAACTTATTTCATGCGTCCTATTTACTTCTCTAGTCGTGTAATGACCCCGTCAGAAAAGGGATTTACCGAAGTAGAACACATGGTTCTGGCACTAATGTTTGCTACCACAAAGTTTCGCTCCTATATCCTGCCTAGACCCTTTGTAATCCTGACAATGGAAGAGGTTTTCCCATATGTAATGCGACACATGGATGTCTCATCTAGGATCTCAAAGTGGTTGATTAGATTACAAGAGTTTGACTACACCATGCAAGTAGAAAACTCCACCAGGGCTAGTTTAGCAAGAATTCTTACTCATTGCCATTATGAGAAGAAGCTGAAGGTCAACAAAAAAGCAAAGGAAGAAACACCAATGGTAGAGAGTCCTAGGCTAGAAAGAGCTCACTCTCTTTTCTTTGACGGAGCATACAAGAGAACAATGGATTAGTCTGCAGCAGGCATAGTCATTTTCAATGAACAGCAAGAAAGAATGTTCTCCATTGGGCAGTTATTACACTCCCACTCCAACAATGAAGCAGAATATGCAGCCCTAATTCTTGGGTTGGAACAATGTATCTCACAAGGAATTCAGCTCCTAAATGTGTTTGGTGATGCTTTGCTTTTGATAAGGCAGATAAATGGCACCTGGGTTTGTAAGAATCAGGTTTTACTTGGTCAACTAGCCAAGTTAAGGACCTTCTAAAGAAGTTTGAAGTAGTGAAACTATTTCATGTCCCCAGAGCAAAAAATTAGGAGGCAGATGCTCTAGCCAAAGAGAGAATACAAGACGTTTCTGTAGGAGCAATCAAACTGAAGCTACCCCTCTTCCAAGGTAGTGATGCTATGCCTGATATCGTCAATTTTTTAGATACGGGAGAATGTCCGAAAGGATACATCAAAGGCCAAAAACAGTGGGGCTGGTAAGGAAGGCTACTGGGTACCGCCTTGTAAACGACCACTTGTATTTTAAGGGCAAGGATCAAATTGTCAGGCAGGTACCAACCTCCAGTGAGATCATAGAGGTAATTTCAAGTTGCCATGATGGCGTCTGTGGCGGTCATTTTTCTCTAGACATCACCAATAGGAAGATTCTACAAGCATAATACTCTTGGCCTAGCTTGAACAGGGATGTACACCATTGGTGTAAAACATGTAAGGCTTGTCAAGTGGCCAGTGATCACACATTAACCTACAAGCCACAAACTCATATCATCTCATTTGGGGAATAGATGCAATCGGTCTTTTACCAAGGGCCCATTCAGGTAAACTGTACATCATAGTGGGTGTAGACTACATGACTCGATGGGAAGAAGCAACAACCACCACCCGCATTACAGCCCAAGAGGTGACTTAGTTCATTTTTGAGCATATCTGTTGCCGTTTTGGCACTCCTCTTGAGATAATATTAGATAGAGGACCAAGATTCAGAGGTGATTTGGTGGGAGAACTGATGAAGAAGTTAGGCATCACACGTCGACATTCCACACCATACTATCCACAATGCAATGGTCTGGTAGAGAAGGTAAATGGAATGATTTGCAAAATCATCACAAAGCAGGTGAGCAATCACAGAGGAGACTGGAATAAACACCCGATAAACATCTCATGGTAGCTCTTTGAGCCTACAGAACAACGTTCCGAACATCACTAGGTTTCACCCCTTTCCATCTAGTTTATGCGAAGGAGAAAATTCTACCCATTGAGGTACAGATAGCCAGCTTACGAGTTTTGTCTAGCCAGATACATCGTCCGATTGTAAATCTCCGAAACCACATCTTGGATCTGGAGAGACTCCAACTAGATAGGGAAGAAGCAATCAATCACTATGAAGCGCAGGTAGAATGATGCCGGCTCACTTTCAATCAAGGGCTTAAAGAAAAGGGACTGAAAAAAGGTATGTTAGTGCTGAGGTACGACAACATATTTGATACTAGGAAGGACAAGAAATTTCAACCCAGATGGGAAGGGCCATTCATCATCAAGAAACATTATGACAACGGCAGCGATAAGATGATGGAAGCAGATGGGAGAATTCAAAAAAGACTAGGGTCAATGGATGGAGACTAAAAAGGTATTTTCTTAGGTTTGATCCAGAATTTATGCTAGACATTCCAGAAGAGGGAGAACCCTCTAACTCCACAACTAAAGATGCCGATGAAGGGCTAGAAGCATGAATGCCTCTAGCCAGATGGGAGGGCTAATGATGGCTGGTTGTCGAAACCATGCCCGTGAGAACCACACCCTAAGGAAGGGAGGGGTTTTGTTACCAAGAAGAAAAAAAAAAACAAAGAAAAGGCCCTTGCCACTTACCATACCCCTCCCCCAAAGTTAACCACCGGTGGGGCGCCGCCAGATTGGCCACACCCCTCAAATATCACCACAAGACGATCTCTCTCTCTCTCACTGCCCGGCCCCATCCATATTCTCTCTCTCCTACGCACTTGCTGTATCATCCAGTCGGTAGGAACCATTGGTATCTCTTCCACACTTCAGCCCGGCGGGCCGCCATAGATAATATCCTCTCTCTCTCTCTCTTTCACATATTCTCTCTCTCGCTCTCCTCTCTGCTTGTCCACACTCTAGCCACGGCAGGCCGTACCCCCATTCCGCTCGTCCACACCTCCCCCCCTTTCGGCCTTAAGCCCCCCCACACCCCCCGTTTTTGGTGGACCATTAGCCTAAGCACCCCCCCCCCCCCCCCCCCCCCCCCCCTTATCTACACCTAGCTCTCCCCATCCTCTCTCTTAGAAGTAACCACGGCGGGCCTTAGGGCAAGTATCACCTCACCCTCCCTCCATCTCTCTCACCCTCTCTTCTCTCTCTCCTCTAACCCCCATCATATCCTCTCTCTACCCTATCTTCTCCCAACCCCTCTCACTCTCTCTCTTGGTGGGAACCACCCCCCCTACCTACTCTCTCTCTCTCCTCCTCTCGTTGACTAAAACACCCCCCCTCTCCCCTCCTTGTCGCGCCTGCTGTTCAATACCACTGCCCCCAGGTCTTGCGCTCCTCCCCTCCTGACGCGCACGGCTCTTCCATACACCACACCCCAACCCTATCCCCTCATCCCCTCCCTCACCATCTTCCCCCTCCCCCACTCTCACTCTCTCTCGTGCCCTGTCTCGTCCGCACCCTGTTCGGCTCCACTGCACCACAAGCTCGTGCACCCGCTGCACTGCCGCAACCTCATGCTATACACACACACACCCACACCCTCTACGCACCCACACGCTCACGCTCACGCCCCCCCCCCCCCCCTTTTCACCATCCTCACCCCCCCCATTTCTGCGTCGTCTGCACTACCAGAAACCAAAAAAAAAGAAAGATATATATATATATATATATATATATGTATATATTGCATACAAGCCCGTTCCCATCGCACGCTTGCACACACATACAAGTACACACACACACATCCATCCACATGCACCCATACATATACATACACGCATATACACACATAAATACAAAAAAACCCGAAGGAGGTCTACGATTACGACATCGACAAAAAAGAAGGAACACCCAAAGCACGCGCCGCCAACAAAAAAAAAGGAGAATGCGTCGAAGGAATTCCCTGGCCGACCCCGAAAAGAAGTATGCTCTACACCGACGCACCGGCAACACACCATTTGCTGGTAACATGCAACCACGATGCCATTTTCAATAATTTAAAGGGTATTTTCATCATTTCTTCAACTTTCAACCAAGCCGTTGTAAAATCCCCACTTTGTAAATTTCCTCTCTCTAGAAGATGGTCACAAAAGCCTACCTAGAGATTCCCATCTTTTAATAACCTCCCAAAACAAAGCAAGGGTCAACCACACCGGGCCCACCACTTGCTTTGTCTCCCCGATTAAGCTTACCCTAATCACACTGGGATTACCATAATCCAAGCATCCAACACCTATAAATTGGCACTGAGAGGTCACTATCGAGGGGGGGGGGGGGGGGGGGGAATTCATGAGAAGTCAGCACTTGGTAGAGTGTAGTGGGAAGAGTTGACACTATCACCATCACGGGGAGGGGGCTTGGGTGTTGGGTTTGCCTTGGGAATTGCACCATGCAAAGGGAGCCACGTCCATCTCTCGACTCCAATGGTCCATGCATATGTGTATACACGCTCTTGATAGCAAGCTTCACAATCATTGATTCGTCTTAGAGAACGCACCAAGTAGTTTGCACCATCTTTTTTCTTCCTACCTCTCTACCACCACGGTGTGTCATTTGTAAATATTGCAGAAATAATTCTCCCTCACACCCCCAAGGGTTTTCATCATTTGCAAATCTCTCTCTCTCTCTCTCTCTCTCGCTTTTCTCTCTCCGTGTGTAAGTTTGCGGTGTTCGTATCATCGTGGCTTGCATCCTAGCCGCTCAAAGCTAGGTGGTGCCCCTTGTTTGCTTTATCGTGGCAGGCTCGAGGCGCGCCATTCGGCCCCCGAAGTTTTAGAGGCCGTCGGGATTCGGGGTTCGCTTTCCCGACGTCAGCATGAACTAGTCTCCACCCAACCATGCTATCTTATAGCCTCCCCCTAGCGTACACACTATCTGGCCGTGTCGATGGCCTTGCCCATGGGCCCCATGTCCTTACATTCCCCCCCCCCTTGGAGAATCATTTTTTTCCTAAAAAACAAACGTAGGAAAATGTTTCTTAAGTGCGGAGACATTCTCTCATGTAGAACCTTCTTGAGGTCTATCTAGCCATTTTACCAACACTTGTCGTCTGACATGATGTCTGGTGCGAAGCTCATGAGAATCCAAAATCTTTTCGGGCTCATGAGGGATGCTTGGTGATTCAATAAGGTCAACTAACACACCTGTGTCAATGACATTATGACCCTGTCCTAGCTGTTTTTGTAAACGGCTAACATGAAAAACGGGATGAACTTGTGACTGATCTGGAAGAGCTAACTTATAGGACAATTGAACTATACGTTTGAGAATGGTAAATGGTCCACAATAGTGTGGTGAAATTTTAGAACCTTTTCACGTCTTCAAACTTTGTGAATGCTTCGAAACTTCGAGGAAAGCCTTGTCTCCTTCTTCAAAAGTAGCAAGACGACGATGTTCATCTGCGTACATCTTATATTGATCTTGAGCTTGCTTAACATTCTGTCGAGCAACTCGAAGCATGTCAAAATGGTCTTGGAGAAAATCCTTTGTTTGTTGTCTGTTCTCCTTAGCCAACCCCACCGTAACGGGTCATCTAGGTTGAAATCCATACAAAAGCATAAATGGACTAAACCCTCTAGTCACATGCTTTGAACTATTATAAGCAAATTCCTATATAATAGGTAAGTAGTCCCATAAAATTTTTTGCTTATTGCTGACGTACGCTCGTAGCTTATCCTTTAGCACCTGATTAACTCTTTCGGTTTGACCATCCGTTTCTGGATTATTAGCCATACTTAGATTAAGCTTAGTTTCCAACTTTTCCAACACAGCTCTCCAAAAGTGATTATCAATTTTTCAATCTCTGTGACTAAGGATACTAGCTGGAAGATTGTAGAGTTTATATATATGCTCTACAAATAGCCGTGCTAATTCCGATGTCTTAACCGTAGTCTTAGTGGGAATGAATCGACCCATTTTGTGAGACGGTCTACAATTACCCAAATGGCATCATGGACACGATTTGTAGTAGGTTTTCCTACTACAAAATCCATAGAGAGACTCTCCCACTTACCTTGTGTAATCTCTAAAGGATGTAACAGGCCACCTACCTTGAGGTTCTTTTCCTTATTAACTTGGTTACTATTGAAAATTTAGTACGTACTCTTGAACATATGATGTAAGCCCGGCCAATAAAATTGCCATCGAACTAAGGCATACGTCTTACAAATACCTGGATGACCAGCACTTGCACTATCGTGACACTCAAATAAGATTTGGCACCTAGTGTCTGAGTCCTTTGGCATGCATACTCTACCCTTGTGGAGTAAGTAGCCATCATCAATGGAAAAATTCTTCGATCGCTTAAGCTCTTCGTGTGTAGGGGTGGAGCTCTGTGGGTTGGAGTTTTTATTTGTGCATGCAGAGACATGTGAATTTGAGGGATCCCTTTTTAAAACTGAACTCCACACTTTAGCATATGATTGATCTTGTGCCACTTGCCACGTAATGACTCCAAGAATCCACTCTTTATTTTTGTGAAATCAAGTGAATTAATCTGAGGCATCCGACTTAGTGCATCCACTACTACATTATATCACCCCTTGCAATATCGTAGCTTACAATCATAATCTTGAAGGATTTCTACCCATGTAGCTTTATGGCCCTTCAAGTCTGTTTGAGTAGTAAACCATTTGATACTCTCATGGTCAAAAACTACCTCAAACTCTGCACCATATAAATAGTGTCGCCACTTTCGTAAAGCGTGAATTATGGCATAGAGCTCTCTCTCATAGACAAAATAATTATGTTGAGCTCTATCTAACATTTTACTTTCAAAGGGTATAGGTATTCCCTCCTGGAGAAGTACCACACCAAGTACTTTATCACTAGCATTAGTCTCTACCACAAATGGCTTAAGTGGGCCAATGATTGCTAGGATGGGAGCAGTGTCTATAGCTACCTTGAGATGTTCAAAATTGCGTTTTTGGGCTTCTTCCCAAAAAAATGTCTTACCTTTTTCTTTAAGTTGATCCGTCAGAGGAACAACGATTTTGGCATAGTCACGGATATACTATCAATAAAATCCAGCCATGCCTAAAAATATTTGAATCTCCTCAACCATGTTGGGATGTGGTCATCAAAGAATGGCAGCGACCTTGTCAGTGTCCATCTTGATGCAAGAATAAGAGATCACATGACCGAGGTAATGTATTTCTGCTTTAAAGAAATCGCACTTGCTTTGCTTAGAATACAGCACGTGAGCTCGTAGCTGTTCAAACACTAATCGTAAGTGTTCTATGTGTTTATCTTCATTCTTATTGTAAATGAGAATGACATCAAGGAAAACCACAACAGATTTTCCAAGATAGGGACGTAAGACACTATCCATGAGTTTCATAAATGTAGCTGGAACAATGGTTACACCAAAAGGCATAACCAGAAATTCAAAATACCTGAACCGTATTCTAAAGGATGTTTTGGAGATATCTTGTAAACGGTGTGAGCGGGATGAAAACACAAACAGCACCTCTATAAGGACTCGACACACACTCTTGGGAAGATACACACACACACTATGGGGCACCACTCGGCTTAGACAACACACCTGGCCGAGACAGGGAACACACCTCTGGAGTGAGAGGAGAGAAACTATCCACTTGTCCACTCCACACAGACACACACACACACACACTCAAAAAACGCAGCTCAAAAGAGGAGAATTTCTGATGTTTAGATACAATTGAGCTTGGGCCAACACCAATGGGGCAAACAGCTCACACAATATGGGTAAAAGATACCAGATACAATCACAAATTGGAGGAGAAGCTTCACTCACCGGAGAAGATTACACAGAAAAACAGCAGAAAAAGAGTGAGGAATTTGGCAAAATGGACAACGCCATCGCGTCCGGAACAGCCCAAAACCCCAGTCTACAATGTCAAAGTGCTCAAATCCGACCTCGGATGAGCAGTTTACGGCCAAAACAGGTTCCAAAATGAGCAAAAACACAACTGCGGCTGTTCCTCCTCTCTTCTCCACGTTTTTTCTGGTCTTCTCTCATTTTGTTTCAGTTCCCACACTTAGCTTTTTTAGTTGGGCACCCTTGGCATTTTAGATGACCTCAAACGGACCCCGAACAGGCCAAAAACTGACCTCGCAGTGCATAGTTGTCACCTTTTTGCACCATTCGCACACGTGGCACTCAGATTTTTTCCAATAATGCATCTCGCCACCACGTGAAGTGGGCCCAAAAAGTGGTCCTAATGATGACCTTTCTACATAACTCTCACCAAAAAACACCCACGTTGTGTCGGTCCTCATCCACATGCAAATATTGACCTCGTTCACCCTCTTGACGCCACTAGATGCCATCTGACGCACCTGCTGACCTCACGTCGTCGGCCCGCGGATAGATTCCTCGAGAAGTTTTACGCGCTACCAACTTCACTTTATTGCAGAAAAAACACACTAATACTGATAATAGTGAAAATTGCTGCACTATGTACATGCTGTCCTACCTATACACATGTGGGCCCCACGTAACCACCTGGCTCTGGAAAATGGGCAATCCTTTATTTCATTCACCATGCATGTATATGTACATATGCGCAATACCTTGCTCCAAAAAAACTCCTGACATAATTTGCCCATCCCCTAGCCTGCTAGATCATTCATGATCAGCAGCAGCAAAGAGCGATATGAGA
The DNA here is from genome assembly GCF_014529385.1 of Adiantum capillus-veneris. NCBI lineage: Eukaryota > Viridiplantae > Streptophyta > Polypodiopsida > Polypodiales > Pteridaceae > Adiantum > Adiantum capillus-veneris. The sequence continues at coordinate 86,160,551 of NC_140950.1, forward strand.
CTCGCCGCATCACATGTCTCCTCATCCTTCACCAACATTGCTTGTTCCACAGACAGTTCATCTTGCTCCACCATCTTCAATCTAGCATGATACAATTTAAGACGCAATCCATTTACCCTTGACTTATGTAGAACACCATCCAGGTTAGCCAGCTAATATGTGCCATTTGGAAAACACTCTACTACCTTGAAAGGGCCTTCCCACTTAATTTGAAACTTCTTTTGGAAGGTGTTGTCCAGCTTACTGTTGTAGCGCAAAACCAAGTCATGTTTCTTGATACCCTTACTTTTGACCTTTTCATTTATCTTTGTCAAAGCCTTATCCTGCATCTGCCCATAATGCTCCAATGCGCTCATCCTATCCAACTGGACCTCTTGTAACTGCAAGAGCCTCTCTTTGAATGCATCACTATGCGGCCCAAGCAACTTCTCTAACATCTTGACCGCAGGCAACTCTACCTCCACAGGCAATAGTGCTTCCTTTCCATACACCAAATGAAATGGAGTAAACCCTATACCTGTCTTCACCGAAGTACGGTAAGCCCATAATGCACTAGGCAATTCCAAATCCCAATTCTTTCCTTGGTGCTCTCTCACTTTAGAAAGAATTTGTACCAACTCACCATTGAATCTTTCATTCAAGCCATTACACTGTGGGTAATAAGGAGTGGTATGCTGGTGCTTAATCTTCATCTTTGTGCATAAGAAGTCTAGCAGTTTAGCTCTAAATCCTGGCCCCTTATCTGAAAGTAGCTCTAATGGCACCCCAAACTTGCAACATATTTCATCATACACAAATTTTGCCACATCCTTTGCAGTGATCTGTTTTACTGCTATAGCCTCTGCCCATCTAGAAAGATAGTCCACTGCCGTCAAAATATAGCTTTTGCCCCTGCTTGTGATAGGTAATGGGCCTATTGCATCAATCCCCCACTTTTCAAACACATCAAACGCCATAATGGTTTTTCGTAGCTCTGGCTTCAACACTCTCTTCCCAAATGCTTGACACCTATTGCAAGACCTACACCAATGGTGAACATCCTTGTGCAAACTAGGCCATACATATCCCTCTTGCAAAATCTTATGCAAGGTGATCTTTAGAGCAAAATGGCCACCACATGCGCCTTCATGATTCTCTTCCAACACTCTGTAAAGCTCCTCCCGCCAAGGTACACGTCTCAACACGAGATCAGTCCCTTTCATGTATAAGACATCACCAATCAATTTGTACCTGTATGCTCTACGCACAAAGCCATACTTTTTAGACTTCTGAATCTCCTTTGGAATGATTCCTGTTAGCAAAAACTCCTCTTCTTGACCCAAACTTTCCCGGCCATGATAAAGAGGTAAATTGGTCCTCAACACGAATAGTTCCCCAATCATGCCTTGAGCTGCTTCATGTGCCTCTCCATTTAGAGCACGTTCAATATGTCTGATGCTCCATGCTTCAAACTTTTTTAACAGGCCTTTAATTCTAAAGCACATTTCCTTCAATGAGGTGTTCTTGCTCTTCCACACACCCAGCACTCTTCCACACACCCAGCACTTGCTTCACCACTAACAAGGCATCACCTTTTATGCTCAACCTTCGAACCCCATGCTTCAAACAAATGTGTAATCCGGCTTCCAATGTAGCATATTCAGCCTCATTGTTACTATGCGCATCCAATTTGAACCCTCTCTTGCATACTAGCTTCCCCTCTGGATCATAAAGTGCTATACCCCCTGAAGCTGCATCATGGCTCTTTCTGTATGAACCATCAAAGAACAACACATGTGCATTGCTGATCTATGGCACTTCTTCAACTACCTTTCTCACCACCTCTTCCTTAACAATAAGGGGATTCTCCTTGTAGGTCAACAAATCAGCTAGGGTAGCCCTTGTACTATCTTCCACTAGAAAAGAGAACTCAAACTCTTGCAGCTCAATTACCCATTTCTTCACCACATTTGACATGTTAATACCATTAATTAACTGTGGCAAAAATGCATAACTCGTCAAGAAAACAAAAGGCCGTGGTAGCAAGTAATGACAATCAGGAGCCTGCATGGCTGACAACCCTCCTAACACCTCTTTCACCTCTTGAAACACTTCTTCACACTTGTCATCCCATTGCAATGGATCATGCTTTGCCACTTGCTGTAATGGATAAAGAAGCTGCGAAGACAATGGAATAAACCGTGCCATGTACTTCACTTTGTGTATAAAGGTTGCCAATTTCTTCGTACTCGTAGGTGATGGAAGAAGAATAATAGACTTAACCTTGTCTGGATCAGGCTCAATGCCATTTTCTGACACCATGTGGCCCAATAACTTCACCCTTGGCTGTGCTAGATGACATTTCTTTGGATTTAGTTGTCCTCCACATTCATCATATCGAGCCAATACCATCTGCAGCTTCTCACGGTGTTCAGCCCTACTGCTATAAACACAGAAGTCATCCATAAAAGCTTTAACACAACTACCAATGAATGGTTCCAACACCCAATTTGCTCTCTCTTGATAGAAGGAAGGTCCATTTGACAACCCAAATGGCAATACTGTGTAGCAATAGCAGCCCCATGGCGTAATAAAAGTTGTCTTTCTGCGGTCTTTAAGAGCAATCTTCAATTGAAAATAGCCTGAAAAACCATCACACACATTGTACCTCTCATAACCTGCCACTGAATCCAAGATCTGATCAATGAATGGAAGAGGATATGGGTTCTTCTTAGTGACTGCGTTTAAGGGTTTAAAATCTACACAAATTCTCCACTTCCCATCCTTCTTTGGACTGACTACAACTGGACTCACCCATTCTGTGGTCTCCACAGGGACTATGAACCCTGCCTTCAATAACTTGTCCACCTCTACCCACAAGGCTTCCATTTTCTCTTGACCCATCCTTCTTAGCCTTTGCCGCACTGGCTTAGCACCGTCTTTCAGCTCTATATGAATCTCTTCGCCCTTGAACCCTCTGATCTCTTCATATGAAGTAATGAACAAATCAGGAAAACTAGCCAGCATGTGCAAATATATATCCTTCTCCATAGCTGAGAGGTCTCCACTAATCATTTGTGTCATCAATTCCTGCTTCTTTGACAGTTCAACCTTGGTTTGCATCAGCCCTTCAATCACTTCATAAGGCCCTTCACTTTCATCTTCAACTTCATTCGCAAATGCGACTAAACCACACTCCTGGATTTCTTTATCCATCAAAAGAAATGCAACATCAGCATCCTCATCACTGCTGGTAGTACTATCACTGTCCTCATCTGTCACCGTGGAAGAGTCTTCATCACTAGACTCATCCTCATCTTCATAAAGCTCCTCTAATCGTTTCCTTGTGTCCATATTATAAAGGTTCTTGGTACCTGTCTTTCCATAAAGGCTAATCGTACCATGTCGCCAATCTTGAACAGCTCCCACTGCACGTAACCACGGTCTGCCCAATATAATAGGATATGATCCCAACCCTGCTGGCATCACATGAAAATCAACCACTGCCTTTGCATCATATGCCTCCACTTCTAAGCTCTTTACAACACCTAAGCATTTTACTTTTTGATGGTTTGCCAATCTGATCCGAAAACCTGACACCCCAGCCACCGTGAGACCCATCTTCTCAACGCATGAGTGTGTTATGACACATATTTGGGATCCGCCATCCACATAACCTTGTCCCAAATATTTCCTTTTATGCCACACATCTACTATTGGACAAATGTCTGGTAGCTCGTCCATTGCCAACACCTTTACTGAACCTCTCTCTGGCTCTTTCTCCATTGGGTTAACTATCCTCTTCCACTGTCGCTTTAGCTTAGGCACCATCTCTATAAGCTGCCCAAAAGTAACATCTGCCTTTCTGCTCGTCAGATCCTCCCTCAAGTCATAGCTTAGTTGCCCATCCCCTAGTGGAAAATCTGAAACATGAAACTTTCGACGAGCTCTCCTTTTCCTCTTGGCCTTGACATCCTTGCCTTCATGGCTCTTTCCTTTCTTCTTACTAGGACCTGGGGCACTTCTTCCTTCCTTTTCCTCTGTGGTCCTCTTCCCAATAGGCATCACTAATGTATCCTCTAGCTTTGATGCCTTCTCCAAGGTGACTACACTTAGCACTTTTGTCTTTCCCTTTTCCTCCCGAGTCAGTCCACTGGTTCCTTCATCTCCCTTAATTTCGATGCCATAATCATGCGACCTAGTTAGCACCTGTTTTGGCAATGGATACATGTCTCCCCCCATCCTTGGTGGCTTATCACATTGCAGGCTGATGTGACCCAACTCTCCACAATTATAACATGTGGGCGTCTGCCTCCAAAACCTACCATTGCTTTGTCCAACACGATTCCTAGGCCTTTCTTCACCTCCTGGCTGATTTGCAAACCTCCCTCGACCTCGATTATTTCCCACTTGACCTAGCATGTTTAGGCTAAGATTCTTCATCAAATCAAACACTTGCCTCATGTCTTGCCTTAGGCCATCATCTTGCACTGCTGTAGTGACCACTGTTGGCATAACCTGAGTAGTAACAGGAACCACTGGTTCATGATGAACCCTTGACATGCGCCCTTGTAAAGACTCTATAGGCTGAAATTCAGACCTCATTGGCAAAGACTCCACCCCTAACTGGCTCATTTTCCTCAGCTTCCACTCTTTGTTCCTTGCTACCTCTAGTGCATCCTCATATGTCCTAGGCTTCTTTAGCTCCACTCTCCAACGTATATTCTCACAAAGACCAGCCAAGAACCTGTCCTTCTTCATCATGTCAGGCGGGGGTACCTGTGGTGCTAAAGCCTTGCACATTCGCTCCCATGCCAATGAAAACTTACGTATGTACGCATCTACTGGATCACCTTCCTTCTGCACCAAAGCCTATACTTCTTGCCACACCTTGTCAGGATCTTCTATCTTCACAAACTCCACTTCCAACCCTGCTCGTAGATTTTCCCAACTCAACCTTACAGGTGGATCAGCCACACGCAACTCCTCTTCAAATGCTTTAGACCAAACTCGTGCATCACTCTTCAAACAAATTTGGAGAAGGCGTAACATCTACGCAGGGTCATGAATCTGGTTGCTAATGCAGGAAACCTCCATCTTTTCCAAAAATTCTTCCACATCTTCATCACTTCTTCCATGAAACTCCGGATAAGAGAAAGCCATGGCTACCCAAGTTACAATGCTTTGAGAACCCCTTTGGACACACGTGCAAGAACCCAAAACTTTTTACTACCCAATCCCCAGAAACCTCAATGGAGCTCAGCTTTAGATGAGAACAAACACATGCACATCAAATGAGTTTTCATAGTTGATCATCGGAATTACAACAGGCAAAGGACATTCCAGGATCTCTCTCAATCTTCTTGGCCCAAACATAAAGACTATGCGCTGCTGGAAAAAGATCTTCCTGGACACATGAACATTAATCTGAATTCTTTGAGTTATATGAAATGGAGTGAATTGAGGGCCATTTTGATCATCCATTAAAGCCAACCATGAAGCTCCCAAGAAGGCACACCTGACTCAACCTCTGATTTTGCCAAAATTTCAGCAGCATAACAACATAAATGGCTCAAAATACCAAAAAACCAGCCATCATAACTTGGGAAAATTTCGACAGAGTTTCCCCAGAAGTAGAGCAGTAGGAACCCAAAATATAGACTGTCTATGTACGCATAAACTGTCAACAATAGAACCCGAGCATCAAGTAGGACTCACTAGTACATAGCCTATGGCGAGGTCACGAAAAGGGTGCTCCAGCTACCTGTATCACCGAAAGGATCTCCACATTTGAGAATCCCCCAGCTCAATAAAAACCTCACGCTGTCGACCCTCACATGAAAGCTAATGCAAATCGCGTATAGTCAAGTCTCAGAAATGACTATCTTCCAGACCAAGTCTCAGAAATGGCTGGGACTGCCAAATACAACCAAGTATGGCTCCACAAATGCGTACAATGGCAGTTTCCACAAGTAACGTACAATCCAACAGACAATGCGCTCAAGTAGGCGCCAAGTGATGCATACCCACAACAACTGCAAGTGTCAGCACTGCTAGTATATCACTGTACTCCAGCTACCTGTACCTGTGTTAATCACCTGTACCTGTACCTGTACCTGTAACCTGTAACCTATAATCCCGAATCTCGAAGCTCGAAACAGAAGGTACTCGAAGAAGATCCTCCGTGGGGGCACCAAAAGAATGTGAGCGGGATGAAAACACACACAGCGCCTCTATAACGACCCGACACACACTCTTGGGAAGATACACACACACACTATGGGGCACCACTCGGCTTAGACAACACACCTGGCCGAGACAGGGAACACACCTCTGGAGTGAGAGGAGAGAAACTATCCACTTGTCCACTCCACACAGACACACACACACACACACACACACTCAAAAAACTCAGCTCAAAAGAGGAGAATTTCTGATGTTTAGATACAATTGAGCTTGGGCCAACACCAATGGGGCAAACAGCTCACACAATATGGGTAAAAGATACTAGATACAATCACAAATTGGAGGAGAAGCTTCACTCACCGGAGAAGATTACACAGAAAAACAGTAGAAAAAGAGTGAGGAATTTGGCAAAATGGACAGCGCCATCGCGTCCGGAACGGCCCAAAACCCCAGTCTACAATGTCAAAGTGCTCAAATCCGACCTCAGATGAGCAGTTTACGGCCAAAACAAGCTCCAAAATGAGCAAAAACACAGCTGCGGCTGTTCCTCCTCTCTTCTCCACGTTTTTTCTGGTCTTCTCTCAGTTTTTTTAGTTCCCACACTTAGCTTTTGTAGTTGGGCACCCTTGGCCTTTTAGATGACTTCAAACGGACCCCGAACAGGCCAAAAACTGTGACCTCGCAGTGCATAGTTGTCACCTTTTTGCATCATTCGCACACCTGGCACTCAGCTTTTTTCCAATAATGCATCTTGCCACCACGTGAAGTGGCCCCAAAAAGTGGTCCTAATGATGACCTTTCTGCATAACTCTCACCAGAAAACACCCACGTTGTGTCGGTCCTCATCCGCGTGCAAATATTGACCTCGTTCGCCCTCTTGCCGCCACAAGATGCCATTTGACGCACCTGCTGACCTCACGTCGTCGGCCCGCGGATAGCTTCCTCGAGAAGTTTTACGCGCTACCAACTTCACTTTATTGCAGAAAAAACACACTAATACTGATAATAGTGAAAATCGCTGCACTATGTACATGCTGTCCTACCTGTACACATGTGGGCCCCACGTAACCACCTGGCTCTGGAAAATGGGCAATCCTTTATTTGATGCACCATGCATGTATATGTACATATGCGCAATACCTTGCTCCAAAAAACTCCTGACAACGGATACGCACCTGGTGGTATCCTGAGCGAAGATCTATCTTTGTATAGCCCCATGGAGTTGATCAAACAACTCATATACTCATGGCAAAGGATACTTGTTCTTGATGGTTATGGTGTTTAACCCGCAATAATCTACACACATGTGAATAGTACCATCTTTCCTTTTTACCAATAGAATTGGTGATGCCCAAGGCGAAGTGCTAGGTCTAATGAAACTAGGGGCGAGGTAGTCAGTCAACTGACTCTCAACCTCCTTGGCTTCTTTAGCACTCATACGATAAGGTGGTTTACTCACCGGTTTAGTTCCTGGCAAGACATCTATGCCATGCTGCACATCACGTGTAGGAGTTTACCCCGGTGGTAAATCACAACAGTTGCACGTTGCTCTATAGAATTAAAATTGAGAGCACTTTGCTCGATAGATTTGTTAACACTTTGTTTATCATTAGAATTCATTGCACTTTGCATACCATTACTAGAATTCAACGCACTTTGCTCTTGAGAACTCACAAGACTTGGAAACAAGAAGTACCACAAAAAGACTTCGTCTATTAAATTTGCTTTTTGTAAAATAGAAAGATCAGCTGTACATCTAAGAGGTGCAGATGGTATATTTTTCTCACCAAGCAAAAGCACATGTTTACCATTGTCCATAAAGGATAAGGAGTTGTGTTCATAACTAGTGTGCAACGTGTTTCCTAAACCATGCAGCCACTCCTGTCCTAAAACTACATCAGCACTCTCCATGTTCATAACTTGGAAGTCAAGGGTCATCGTATGATCTTGAACAATAAGCTCAACCTCTTGAACTACCGCATCCCATACTTCTTTATCATTTCCAGACATCTGCTCCACCATATACTTGTGAGAGCAGCGAGTCTGTGTAAGCTTCAATTTCTCGACGAGCTTATAGTTCAAGAAGTTATGAGTTCCACCATTATCCACTAAAATACGAACATGTTGTCCGTTAATAGTGCCGCATGCGAATCAAATCATGGGGGCCAAAGGTGGGCTACCACATTGAAGCAGGCACACAACACTTGTGCTTTTCTTCCATATGAAGAACCTCTACAACACAATATTTAGGAGATGAATCTAATGTGAGGCGTTGCACCATGTGCATGGCCTTTTCTTTGCCTTGCAAAAGAGGACAATCTTTCTTGTTATGTTGGTCCGAAAGACATTTAAAACACAAAATGTGTTTCTTCGCACACTCCAAATCGGTAGTGCTGAGAGACCCACGTGGAGTATCTCGTGATTGCTTAGGCTTCTTAGCCTCTTGTGGGCATGGAGAGGTAGATTGTCTCTTATTACTCTTGGAATGTTGTGAAGGATTGGGGGGTGGCCTCTATAACACCTCCATACTCACAAGATATATGAGGAAAAGTAAAGTAGCTCTCACAAGAGGATAGGATCCAATCTCCACTCACAAACATACTCACCCTTGCATGCACAAAACCCCGCCTACACTCGACTAGCTTCCCTCTATATTGTCACAGCCCTAGCTATGATCAATTGCACTCAAGGAAGAAAAAAAGGCACTAGATTTTGAGAAAAAAAACCAATGAAAACAAAGAAAAATCTATAAACTTTTGTTCATAAACACCATACCCTCACACCATCTCAGCAGACCTTGCATATGCAAGAAGGGGCTCCATAGTCGCTCCCAACCATGTACACAAACCCATCAAAAACCATGCCAATCATGAGTTATACAAAAACTCATGATGCTCAGCCAAAAAAATCAGAAAAAACCATGGAAAACATGGGGAAACAACCTCTCATTCACAACAATAAGAAGGGGCTTTCACTTCCAAACCTGAGTAGTAGGCACACGTGTACAAGAAAACTCCGCTTCACGCAGCTTCCATCACCAAAAAGAGAGAAGAGGGGTGAAAGTGCAGAGGTCACCACTCATGTTCATGGTCTTATTGATGAGAGACACACTCTACAATCAAGGCTCCAGGCCCTCGCACACACACACGGGCACCTCCACTACACAATCCCCATGCACCACCGCAGACTGCAGTAAGAGAGGCTTTCTTCTTCACAGCTGAAAACTCCCACTCACTCACGACCCCAAGCTGATAAAATTTCAGTTTTTATTCATAATTTTAAATAACTTACTCACACTTTTAAGTCTCGACACTTCTATGTACAAAAATAGCAAAACTATGTACCCCGCACAATTGGCACGCATGCATAGAGACAGCTGGCAGACACCACCTTTGTACACTTTGTACAAGCATGCTTTATTAACATCCAAGAGGTCTAAGAGAACCAAAAAACATCTCGCAAAGACTTTGGGGTGGTCCGCACCATTTCGCCAAAACACGTCACATATTGCCCCCCTAGCAAGCATGGAACACTTTCAAGTGTTTCATGTGCATACTTTCACATCATTGTAAACATTCTCGTATTTTTCATGCCATAAAAGACCCAACATATAAGATGAGAGCTAAAAATAACATATATTCTTTTACCATCCACCTCCATGTTACATCCAATAAACGTATGCGTAACATACTAGGAGCTTCTCCCACCGAAGCAAAATCCCATATGATATTGACACGAGACATTTGTCTTTTCCCTCTATCATACACATAATTTTGCATTGAATGCAAGCCAAAACTTTCATGTTTCAGCTCATACAAATCAGTGATTTCAAATATCCATCAAAGCTTCTACATTCTCAACCATAATTTGTCTAGTCAAGACATTCAAAGTGTCCTTGCATGCCAAACCACAAAAGAGCACTTTCTCTTGCCTATCACAATTAAGACCATAAGGCATGACATCATCCAGCTTGGCAAGCATATCAAAGCCACTAGCACAAAGCATATGACCATCCATATCATCAAAATTTCCAAAGAAAAGAACCTCTTTCATTAGTCTCAAAACTTCCTCTAATATTCTCTCATGGTTGACATTAGAGCTTCCAACAACAAGTAGCTCACCAAGCAAGCCACTAAGAGATATGCCATCATCAAAGACCACATCATCATGCAAAAATTTAGGCTGAAAATCAACAATCAAAGCATCCAAGTCATTACGTTTAAGCTCAACATGGGACTCCATAGAACCTTGTGCAACACAACCGTCCACATGATCGGCAACCATATGCATATCATCAAACATGCCACAAGTGGAAACAAAGTCTTGGATATCAGTCACCTCATCCTCACCAATGGGTTCTTTGGTGAAACTAAATGAATCCATATTGACCTCATTAACATCCAAGTGATAATCCAAATCACCAAAATCATTTACATCATCATTGGCAGCCATAGGAAACTCATCAAACAACCTAGGAGTAGAGGCATAGTCTTCATCATCAACCACAAGAGTAGCATGAGATTCTTGTATACCATACTCAAGAGGAGAGTCTATACAACCCACATCACATACATCTTCCATTGTAGATGCTCCCACAACTTCGCATACCAAAGCATTTTCATCAAATAAGCCATTTGTAGACACATAAGCTCCATCCACATCAACATCACTCTTAACCATGGGATTCAAACCATTTTCCAAAGCACAAAAATCAGCATCTCGAACATCAAGAGAAGAATCCATAGAATTGTATATGTTTACATCATAAGCATTCACCACATGTATGTCATTTTCTTCCACGTGATCACATGCTGCTACATTTGCATGCTTTGTTTCCTCCTCATCAATAGAAAGTGGCTTCTCAAGCTCATGACCATTTTCAACAACTTTATACAATAAATCAACCAAATGCATATCCTCTATCTTAGGTGGTGCATCCAAACCTACCATAAGCCTTATCTTCCTCTCTTTGTTGTAGGCAACATGTAGTGCTTCTTTTATGCTTTTTGGATTCTTCAATTCCACATGTGAACGCAAGGTATGTTTCAGCTTGCTTATCAACATTTTCAACCTCTCAAATTGCATGTGTGTACCATGTAACTCTTTCACTGACATCACATTAGCATACTTTACACACTTTTCCCATTGCATCCATACATCATTGAACCTCTTCCAAAAGAATGAAACAAACTCATCTTCGTGCATAGATAAGCTCTTCACCCTTGACCAAGCTTCATTTGGAGTTGGCATCACTAAATATCTTTGAAGAAATAATGCTTCCAAGATTGACCAAAAACTCTTATTTGCATCATTCAAGTTCTTATACCACACATAAGCATCACCCTCAAGCAAGAGAGGAAACATACGCAACCATTCTGCTTCACAATCATTCCGTGTCAGTAAACATTGCAATTGTACCTGTCTCAAGAACCTTCTCGGGTCCTTATCATCTTCACCTGTAAAACTTGGAGAACTCATGAAAAAAACTTACAAATAGAAGGTTGAGGTTGACTCCAGGGAAAGTCTCAACCCGAGAGCCAAAATAGAACCTCAGACAGGGGGCACCAAAACATGTGAAGGATTCGGGGGTGGCCTCTATAACACCTCCATACTCACAAGATATATATGAGGAAAAGTAAAGTAGCTCTCACAAGAGGATAGGATCCAATCTCCACTCACAAACACACTCACCCTTGCATGCACAAAACCCCGCCTACACTCGACTAGCTTCCCTCTATATTGTCATAGCCCTAGCTATGATCAATTGCAGTCAAGGAAGCAAAAAAGGCACTAGATTTTGAGAAAAAAAACCAATGAAAACAAAGAAAAATCTATAAACTTTTTTTCATAAACACCATACCCTCACACCATCTCAGCAGACCTTGCATATGCAAGAAGGGGCTCTATAGTCGCTCCCAACCATGTACACAAACCCATCAAAAACCATGCCAATCATGAGTTATACAAAAACTCATGATGTTCAGCCAAAAAAATCAGAAAAAAACATGGAAAACATGGGGAAACAACCTCCCATTCACAACAATAAGAAGGGGCTTTCACTACCAAACCTGAGTAGCAGGCACACATGTACAAGAAAGCTCCGCTTCACGCAGCTTCCATCACCAAAAAGAGAGAAGAGGGGTGAAAGTGCAGAGGTCAACACCAATGTTCATGGCCTTATTGATGAGAGACACACTCTCCAATCAAGGCTCCAAGCCCTCGCACACACACACGGGCACCTCCACTACACAATCCCCATGCACCACCGCAGACTGCAGCAAGAGAGGCTTTCTTCTTCACAGCTGAAAACTCCCACTCACTCACGACCCCAAGCTGATAAAAGTTCAGTTTTTATTTGTACTTTTAAAGCACTTACTCACACCTTTAAGTCTCGACACTTTTATGTACAAAAACAACAAAACTATGTACCCCGCACAACTGGCACGCATGCATAGAGACAGTTGGCACACACCACCTTTGTACACTTTGTACAAGCATGATTTATTAACATCCAAGAGGTCTAAGAGAAACAAAAAACATCTCGCAAAGACTTTGGGGTGGTCCGCACCATTTCGCCAAAACACGTCACAACGTGTGGGGGATCTACCTCGCCATTGGCTCTTAGCCACATTGCTCTTCACAAGATTATTCTTAGAGTAAGGAACATTTTCTTCCCTCTCTTGGTCATCATCATATCTTTGGGCATGACTGATGGCTTCTTCCAAAGTTTTTGGATGTTGGGTCTTGACATGAAGACGATAGTCTTTGTCAAGGCCCCTATTTAAACCCCGTATCTTTTGGAATTCATCTAGACCTTCTAGTTTTAATATGATTTTGCGATATTTTGAACGGTTCTGTGTGAGAGAGAGGCCCAACATGCGACATGCATCCCATGCTAACCAATTCTTATCTTCTTCATTGGAGTTCAAAAACTCTTTGGAGAAAGAAGCTTGAAACACAGCCCAAGACGGAGGACGGACATCTATTGGAAATGTCATCCAGCACTTATAGGCCTTGCCTTAAGAGATAGACTTATTTCCACAGCTATCTTTATATCCGGGGTGTGTCTCAATCTATGAATATCACTCCATTTCTGTAAGAACGTTGTTGGGAAAGAAGCAAACTGAAACACCTCTATAGCGATGTCACCCAAGAGCGTTCAAAGAGAACTACAAGACACCAAAAGCTTTTCAAAATCCATTTGAAACACCACAAGTCCATTAGGAGTAGACCCTTGGGAATTTACTAGCCGTCGCCCACCCAAGAGACTATGTCACATAGGAGCAAAACCCTGTCAAAGCACGGATTTACAGCACACGCCGACCAATGCATATGAAGGAAAGGGCCTCCCCTTTCACCATTTAACATCACAAAACCACAACTTCAACATCAATTCCACAATTCATAGATACATGCCCTCCGAATCTATCTACACACAGTTTACCACTAGGCTGCCATAGCCATAACCCTGCAGAGAACTAGTCGTAACCTGATGAGCACAACTCCAATTGGGGCACTTTAAAGCTTGAGAGAAAGCTTGAAAAATGACTGGCGAGCAAGCTGAAGATGACCAAAATTGATTCCATACGCCGCCATGAGAAAAATTGACGCAAACAGAAAGCTGTCCCAGCACGACTACACGTAGAGAAGGCTAGTCGGGGCAAAAAACTGCATCCAAAAGCATCAAGAAGCCACAACGATCCAAAACCTGCAAACTTATGGAGTTTGGATGAAAGTTTTTCAGTTTTTACATGAGTTTTAGTTATATACAAGGCTCACTTCAAAAAACTCACTCACGGGCACTTACAATAGCCCGACAGCTATCACTAGACTAGCGACTTGCAATGCATGTACATGTGCTTGCTAAAGCAAGATAAAAACCCCACAAAAAGAAATCCCATACACCCTTTTGACATCGGGCGTCATGTCCGTATGTACAAATTTACAAAAAATGTGATTCTCAAAATGCGCGCAACATAGTTTGCCAACCCCCCAGTCTGCTAGAGCATTCATGCTCAGCAGTAGCATAAGAATATTGTCCACCTGGATCAAAAGACCATACAACATAAGCACAAAATGCATGAAAATACACCAACCATATCAATTCTCCAACTTCCAATATCAAAGCATAAACCATATGTAGAATCCAAATCCTCATTAAGCATAAAGTACTCTAAATAGATACCACATAGAGACACCCTTTCATTACTAAAGCATGCAAATAAGCCTTCAACATCTCATCCAAACTGCCTTCAATATTCATCTCAGCCATTTTCATATCCTCATGTATATCCATTTCATTCTCCCCACTCTTAATTAAGCCTCTTATCCAATTCAACCATATCATGCTTGATAGGTAAGCCATCTTCCATATATGCCTTAGGCTCCTTAACAAGAGGATCAAACAAGGTAGCATCAACCATATTCACATGAGGCATAACAAGAGAATCTCCATCATTTTCCATATCTTCTAAAACCTCAATATTCTCTTCATCAATTAAGGCAGGATCACCCACACCATCATGCACGCCATGAAGCTTCTCATTGATAGGGTCCTCATCAAAAACACAAGTAGTATAATTAGTTGCTGCATCACCCTTTTGCATACAATCACCCAAAGCAGATACTCGAGAGCCCTCATCATACACATCACCATCTTTTCCATTGCTAACTTCCTTGATCTCCATCATGTGATCTTTGACTACTTCATCTACACAAAGAGAACTCCCAAGAGTCACATTTGTATCACAAACATACTCCTCTTCATTAGAACATACATAACAAGAATCAGCCATGTGACTTGGATATTTAAAATTCTCATTTCCTTGCATTTGAGACTCATTCATGACCATGGTAGCCTTCTTGCCTACATCCATCTTACTAGCGTCATCATCTTTGACAGGAAGGTTGACATCAAAGTGCTTAAGCAACAAAGATGGCATACATTGAGCATTCTTCTTGATCTCATTGTACATATGGAATTCTTCTTTCATATGCTCAAGAGAATGAGAAACATGGTAGTCTTCATTGCATATGTTGTCCATATTTATGTCTAAAACATAAGATACATTTGGCTTCACATCTTCTTGCAATCCAAGTTGCCTCACTCTCTCTAGTTTCCATTCATTATGCTTTGCAATCGATACTGCATCCTCAAATGTAAGTGGCCTCTTAAGCTCAACCTTTAACTTCAAATCAGCCCTCAAAATTTGTATAAACATACACTTTTTAAGCATAATAGGAGGAGAATCATTGCCGAAAGAAACACACCATCTCTTCCACAAGGCATTGAACTCCTTGACAAAGGCATCTACACTTTGACCATCACATTGGACAAGTCCTTCAATGGAATGCCATACATCCGTTGGGCCCTCTACCTTCTTGAACTTCTCAAGAAAAGCCTTCTTTAATGCATCATAATTCATCACCTATAGAGGTTGAGATGATTTCAACCAAAACTCATACTCATCATACCATGTCCTTGCATTGTCTTTCAAGCAAAAGAACAAAATCTTGAGCATAATCATTGGATCTTCCTTATTTGCCATCAAACAAGAAAACTCCATCTTTTCAATGAATGCATCAGCATCCTCACCTACATGACCATAGAAACTTGGAAACTCTGTCATCATAGCCATCAAATCTGTCAATTGAAGGTCACTTGAAGAAGATCCTCCGTGGGGGGCACCAAAACACTGTTGGGAAACAAGCAAACTGAAACACCTCTATAGCGATGTCACCGAAGAGAGTTGAAAGAGAAATACAAGAAACCAAAAGCTTTGCAAAATCCCTTTGAAATACCACAAGTCCATTAGGAGTAGACCCTTGGGAATTTACTAGCCGTCGCCCACCCAAGAGACTATGTTACATAGGAGCAAAACCCTGTCAAAGCACGGATTTACAGCACACGCCGACCAATGCATATGAAGACAAGGGCCTCCCCTTTCACCATTGAAAATCACAAAACCACAACTTCAACATCAATTCCACAATTCATAGATACATGCCCTCCGAATCTATCTACACACAGTTTACCACTAGGCTGCCATAGCCATAACCCTGCAGAGAACTAGTCGTAACCTGATGAGCACAACTCCAATTGGGGCACTTTAAAGCTTGCGAGAAAGCTTGAAAAATGACTGGCGAGCAAGCTGAAGATGACCAAAATTGATTCCATACACCGCCATGAGAAAAATTGACGCAAACAGAAAGCTGTCCCAGCACGACTACACGTAGAGAAGGCTAGTCGGGGCAAAAAACTGCATCCAAAAGCATCAAGAAGTCACAATGACCCAAAACCTGCAATTCTGAAGTTTGGCTGAAATTTTTTCAGTTTGTACACGAGTTTTAGTTATATACAAGGCTCACTTCAAAAAACTCACTCACAGGCACTTACAGTAGCCCGACAGCTGTCACTAGACTAGCGACTTGCAGTGCATGTACATGTGCTTGCTAAAGCAAGATAAAAACCCCACAAAAAGAAAGCCCATACACCCTTTTGACATCGGGCGTCATGTCCGTATGTACAAATTTACAAAAAAATGGGATTCTCAAAATGCGCGACCGCATCCTTGTTGCGATCACTCTCTTCTCCATGAAACTCAAGAATGGTGATATTCTTAAGTAATGCATTGCTACCTTCTGCATCTTTAGAAGCACTTGTCTCTTGGACTCCTTAAGTTGTGCGAGCTTGGTTCCCTTGAACCGTGCCACTTGTGGCTCCTTGAGCCGTTTGTGAATTCATAAATTTCACAAGTAACTTTGTAAGATTGATAAATTGTGCATTGAGTGCAAAGAGGTTGCGTTCAAGTACGCTTTAGCAATTTTTCAAAGTTTTGAAAGCTGCCATATCTACAAGGCCATGATCTCCTAGATCATCATCATCATGCATATTAGCATGAGCTGCACCCATGGTGCCTTGATTTTGATCTACCTGCTCAAAATCAAATGTGTGTGTAGGTAGGATATACTCACTAGCCATGGTAAACACACACTAATGTAAAGAGAGAAAAAACCGTCAACTTGTACCTTGTGAATTTGAAGTCTTTGTTTTTTGTATGCTCCGAATTTGCGTTGCATGCGAACCTCGCCTTGTGAGAATTGTAGCGCTTCACGTGTTGTTTGTTGTAAGAACACCTTTGTTGATTCTTCACAAAAACTCGTCGTTTTTGTAAAGGCTTTTGTTCACTTTGAAGCTACCTCCTTGAGAAAAAAAGAATTTTTGGAGGAGAAATTGCCTTTCTCCAAGAAGTGAAAAGGAAAGGGGAAACTACTTCTTTGAAGTTTGAAGCTTTCCCTTTCCTTCTAGTTTTTCTTTCGACACAAGTATGCTATCTCTCCTTGTTATACTCAACAAGGGTCAGTAGCTTGATGGTAAAGTGTTGGCCTCTTACTCTCATGGTGTGGGTTCAACCCTCCTTCATGCAAGGGTTAAGCGGGTCTTCCTACACGTGTAGCCAATAGCGCCAACGGAAGCCTTTGGAGCCTTGATGCGGTAGAGTTGTCGATCAAGTTTGCCTTGGTTGCTCGCTGTGGAAGGCATAGGTGAGGGGCTTTTGCTATCTCTCTGTGAAAAAACCGTGCCTGCCTTCTTTTGCCTGCACAACGAAGATATCGCTGTCTGTAGAACATGGGAGAGAATCAGCACGTCGCATGCATATGCAACCTGGTTTTCCCCTTCTCCAAAAATAGCTTGGATACCAGTGAAAGGGCGGTGGTAATGCATGTGCTAATTTCCACCCAACGCGCTATCTTATAGCCTCCCCCTAGCGTTGTCATGCTGCGACACGTACATAGTGGAAACGTATGCTACAAGATCTATCTTGTAATTTTTTAGATCCATAATTATATTTCCTATAATGTACATATGCATATGTAAGTATAACAATAAGCTTTCTATCTCATCCTATTATTTATCTCAAGGGTAACGTATTCTTACTTTACCATCAAAAACTACTATAGGAAAAGCATTAATAGCTCTGTCTCTTTAACCCGGGGCAAAAAGCATTGATTCTTTCTTTCTACCATCTCATTATTATCTTACACCCTATCTAGATCCTATATCTAGGGTAATTTCCAATCTATATATATTCTATGTATTTTTCATATTTTTCTTATATTTCTTTTTAAATAGCTACTAGGAGGCAATCAAATCCTAGTGGGACACTAGGTGGCATAATCTCAAAAATACACTTATTTTAATGCATTATTGCAAGCATGATTACAAAACTTTGTCAAAGAGCAATGTCATGCTTTCATATGGCATGAGGTGTCCATTGGAATCAAATAAAAGTGTAGGCTAAGGAGACCACAAGAAGACTTTTGCTGCCAAAACTGTATCCTATTTTGATGAATTTTTTACACAAGGTTCCAGTCCAAATTTGAAAATGCATATAAAGAAGACGTCGTAGGTGATGAGCTGAAGTTTCTGCCCAGATTTTTATTTTTTATTTGGATCCACAGTTGAGGAGATATGATCAAAATACTAGATCCCAGTCTGCCCACATCATGCAAGGACAGCTCATTTCCAACTTGTCCAGTTTCTGTTCACACTGGCTCTTCTCTTCTTGTGTAAACCCTTGGGGGTTCCCTTCACCTATAAAAGGGGACCTCTTCTTCCTTGAAAACCACTCAAGCATTCAAGCCATTGATGAGAGGAATTCATGAGGGAGTGAGTAGTAATGCCAAATTGTACTTAACCATTAACATAAGCCGAAGCCATTAACATAAGCCTAAGCCGAATTGTACTTAACCATTAACATAAGCGTAAGCCAAATTGTACTTAACCATTAACATAAGCCTAAGCCTACACTTTCTCCTAGATGAAGACTAGCCATTCTTGCATGCTATCCTTGAAAGATCAACTCTAATCAAAGAAGGTCTTGAACTTGGCGTATCAATCACCGTTGAATTCTCTCCTCTTCTTCTCTCTCCATCAATAATGGTGCCGAAGGATTTGTAAAGTAAGACGTGTTCTACATTGATGTTTTCTTGATTTCTTGTTGTTTTCGTTTTCATCTCTAATCCAACATATATATATATGTATCTAATCTCATCTCCTTAACCAAACCTATCTCTCTCACTCTTAGTAATTCATCCTCTCTACAAATTTTAGGTTCTCCTCGCTACATGTACATCTCTCCCCGCAGTATCCTTATTGCCTACGGGTAAGAATACCGCTTGGGAGGGAAATTCTCTTCTCTTCTCTTCCCTTCTCTTCTGTCATATCTACATTTTGCACATACTAGAGTTATCCTAGATGAATAATCCACATGATGATAACTTCTATCTCTCTCTGACTCTGTACGATCTATTATAATTAACATATGGATTAGCCATAAAATACACTTTCAAAAATGTATAGCGTTTCTCTTTGGCCCAGAAAGGCTCAATGAAATACTTCTATCACCAGATCCCATTACAACCTCTCATAGACTATAACTTTTCTTTTGACGTAAGCGTAGTTATCTTGCTATGAACCAAGAGGATTTGTACACACAATTAATCCCAATCACTAGACAAAATATATATATTATGGTAAGCACAAAACTACAATTCCAAAGAACAATTCATAGCCTATTTGGTCAGCCAAGAATCAATGCCATTAACTCATCTATTAACCCTTTCATACTACCCTTGATACGATATGACCATAGCCTTGATGTTTTCATCTTTGTGTTGTTTTGACATTCTCTTTTGTGTTGTTTCTTTGTGTGTGTGATTGCAAGAGAGAAAGAGTGGGGCTTCTTTGATTGCACTTCTTTCCAAACCCTAGTCTTCATGGCATCTATGGTTTAACTCCTTCATCTATTTTTTTGTTGAGTTCTCTCACAAACTCTCACAGCCATAAGCCCGGTGCTTTCCTGGCAAGACTGCAAATTTCTCAACACATTTTTGGTGAACCCGACGTGAAACTGCCAGGGTGAGAGTTTGTGGGTAACCATGGGTGATCATGTTAAGCATCAAGGTATGCATATTGACCCAACAACAATGCAAATGTTTCAAGCATTTGCAATGTTCATGCAACAACAACATGCCACTGAAAGAAGAGAGATATCAGCAATGAAGGCCATACAAGCGGTTGTCAACAGAATGGATCAATTCAATGGCAAAGATGTAACCAAGTACTTACGCGAGTATGTGAAGGAGATGGAGCTGCATCGCGTGTCAGAAGGTGAGATGATTCAAAGCTTTGAGCTAGTTGTTGCTCCAGAAATTAGGGAGCATGTTAGGGCAATTAAAGATGGGCATGGGAGAAATTGGGAAGAACTCAAAGTAGCTTTAAAGGAGGAATATTTCATGGAGGACTCAGAGAGAGTGACCAAAAGGACATTCCTAGAATGGGTAGTCAAGCCAAAGCAAGGACTATCAATAAGAAAGCTACTTAGGGAATTTGAGCGGCGCTATGCATAACTCACCAGGACAAAAAGGGCCCCACTCGATGCAGAGTAGACAGATCTTTTCTTACAAGGTGCAGGTAAAGAGTTTCAAGAAAATTTGGAGCTTCTGCTTGAAGATAAAGACGCTGAGCAAGGACTAAAGATCGACTGGAATGAGGTTGAAGGTGCTGTCTCATTGCTTGCCAAACGACAAAGAAGAAGGGACAAGATGGTAGTAAACACTACAAGTCGTTCCACCTCAACTCCTCACAAAATGGTAAAGCCTACTTTTATCGCTCCGAATTTTGATGAGTCCATGCTAGATAAACTTGTGAAGGGAATGCGTGACTTGAATGTGAAGCTTGCAAAGCTTGAAGAAAAAGGCCAACCGTCAGGGCCACTTTCTAGGCAAAGACAACAGCCCAAAGAAGGGTTTGTTAATAGATGTATTTGGTGTGATAGTACAGACCATGTAAGAAGGGATTGTGATGATTTTAGTGATGCTTTGTCAAAATATTTTGTCTTTTTTAAGGTTGGTAAAATCCACTTAAGAGAGACAAGTCTACCCTTGAGAACTAACTTTGGGAAGGGGGGAATGCAAACCTTATTGAAGATATGGCAACTAAGCATGCCACCTCTTCAGTTGAGGTAGCTCCTTATGGAGTAAAAATTGAGCATCTTAGTGATGAAGAGGTGAGTGACCATCATGGTCAAATTTGGCTAAATGTCATGCAATTAGCTAAAAAGGGAAAGCTTACAAAAGAGATTCTACATGAAGCAGGTGATTGCATACGTTTAGAAACAGGATGAAATGATCCAGTGGACTCATTGTCAGTGCATGCCTACATTACAAAATGCCAACAAAATGAGGCAATTGTAGAAGAGAAGCGCAGACGTGAGAAGGCTGATGAAGGACCAGCAAAAAGAGATGAATCTACAAGTGGGGGAAGAAGCGACTCAATGCCTTCTCAAACACCCTCAACACAAGTAGCATCTCCACCTGAAGTACTCATGGAGGAGTCTACAATAGGAAAGAAGAAAGAAAAAACAAAAGGTAAGACAAAAGGCCCAGCTTATAAACTAAAATCTGATATTGAGGTTGCTACAGATTTAAAGAAATTCTTGGAGGAAAGGATCTTGAATACCAAGATTGAGTTTACTCTGGGAGAAGTTCTTGGCATTGCAAAGCGTGAATTCCATGAGGAGATCATTGACATCATCAAGAGGAAGAGGCAAACCCTTGCTGAAGTTTCTCGTCCACAAGTCGAAGGGGAAACCTCGAAGACACAAGGGATGCAGCTGCAAAATAAGACGTATGATGGAGCTGTGGTAGGATGCTACCAATCTAGTGGGAGAGTGAAGCAAGTGCATTTCTCAAATGATGATGAAGAATTTGAAGATATTCCTAGGAGCTACTATTCACGAAGTCAGTGGGAAAGGGCTACTACAGAATCTTTGGTCAAGGTAGGTGACCTTGAAGAGCCATTTGTTGCCTTGATTGACCATGGTTCAGAAATAAACATAATGTCAAAGAGTCTCTACAACAAGTGCAAATGGACGATGGACAAAGATCATGGTTGGATGGTGAAAGTGGCAAACAATTCATCCGGTGAATTGTATGCAGCATGTCCAGGTGTGAAGGTGACAATAGGTGATGTAAAGATTGACCAAAACTTCTTTGTACAGGATACATCTTCATATCATCTCATCCTTGGACAACCCTACATTGTGGGAGTTTGAATGGAAACAAAGGTAATGGATGATGGTTCAGCATATGCTAGGATACGTAGTAAAGATGGTAAATGAGCTGTCCAATTTCTCATAGTTTGTGTTAACCATGAAAGAAATCGTGACAACCTCAGAGAACATCCTTTACCAAAGGTGAGCAAAGAGTTTCATGATCATAGAGAAATGATGGGTTTTGGCCAAGGACCATTGTAAAGCGAGATTGCAGTGGTACTGAAAGAAAAAGGGTCTCGCCTGATCCAAAAACAGGTGAAACTTTTTCAACGGGCTCCTTGGTAACAAGGAATGGATCAGTATGTTTTACAAAGCTTGAAGATTTGAAGAGATGTGAGAGGCAATATGTGCATAATGTACAAATAGGCATGAAAAAGAGTGGGTTGCTAGAGCCTACTGAAAATGTTTTGGGTTTGTGTGAACAAGTTTCTTTTGTAGATACTATGGGTGAGCTTGATGCTATAATGGGGTCTAGTTTGCATCTTGAAAATGAAGTTGTGGAAGTTTGCTCTATGGAAATGTATCAAGTAATAGAAGCCTTCAAAGAAAACCAAACAGTTGGCCCAGAATTCCATGTTGAAACTAAATACAAGAGTGTAGCAAAGAAGGTGAAACCAGTAGCTCCACCCTTACCACCCAACAATAGGGAAAAGATTGAGCAGGTTTCTTTACAACCAAGTTTGAGGAATCCTAAAAAGATTGGGCATACCTTCACAAAGGAGTCTTTCCAAGAGTTGCAAATTGGTCACGAGGAGTTTTTAACACAGAAGAAGACAAAGTGCTTCAAATAAATGCTTTCAAAACATGGCAAGGCTTTTGCATTTGAGCCACATGAGATAGGATGTGTTGATCCTTCTATTGTAGCTCCTATGGTAATTTTCACAATACCTCATGTGCCTTGGAATCTGCGGCCTATTTCGGTTCCAAAGGCTCATTTGCCAAAGTTAGTAGAGCTACTAAATGAGAAAATCAAAATGGGAATCTTGGAGCCTTCTTGTGCTCCATACTCAAACAGATGGTTCACAGTTCCAAAGAAGAATGGTTCTCTACGCTTCATCCAAGATATGCAACCAGTGAACAAGGTGACAATTAGAAATGTAGGTACATGTCCAATTGTGGATGAGTTTGCAGGGAGGGCAATCTACTCAATGGGGGATCTCTACTCAGGGTATGATCAATTTTAGCTTGCAATCAAAAGCAGAGACTTGAAAACCATGAGGAAACCTTTGGGTTTGGTAAGGATGTGTACCTTGCCATAGGGAGCAACCAACTCGGTTGCACATATGATGAATGGGATGAATAAGGTACTACGTGACTTTATTCCTGGTGAGAGTTTGTGGGTAACCATGGGTGATCATGTTGAGCATCAAGGTATGCATTTTGACCCAACAACAATGAAAATGTTTCAAGCATTTGCAATGTTCATGCAACAACAACATGCCACTGAAAGAAGAGAGAGATATCAGCAATGAAGGCCATACAAGCGGTCATCAACAGAATGGATCAATTCAATGGCAAAGATGTAACCAAGTGCTTACGTGAGTATGTGAAGGAGATGGAGCTCCATCGCTTGTCAGAAGGTGAGATGATTCAAATCTTTGAGCTAGTTGTTGCTCCAGAAATTAGGGAGCATGTTAGGGAAATTAAAGATGGACATGGGAGAAATTGGGAAGAACTCAAAGTAGCTTTAAAGGAGGAATATTTCATGGAGGATTCAGAGAGAGTGAACAAAAGGACATTCTTAGAATGGGTAGTCAAGCCAAAGCAGGAACTATCAATAACAAAGCTACTTAGGGAATTTGAGCGGCGCTTTGCACAACTCACCAGGACAAAAAGGGCCACAATAGATGCAGAGAAGACATATCTTTTCTTACAAGCTGCAGGTAAAGAGTTTCAAGAAAATTTGGAGCTTCTTCTTGAAGATAAAGATGCTGAGTAAGGACTAAAGACCAACTGGAATGAGGTTGAAGGTGCTGCCTCACTGCTTGCCAAACAACAACGAAGAAGGGACAAGATGGTAGTAAGCACTACAAGTCGTTCCACCTCAACTCCTGACAAAATGGTAAAGACTACTTTTATCCCTCCGAAGTTTGATGAGTCCATGCTAGATGAGCTTGTGAAGCGAATGTGTGACTTGAATGTGAAGCTTGCAAAGCTTGAAGAAAAATGCCAACCGTCAGGGCCACTTTCTAGGCAAAGACAACAGCCCAAAGAAGGGTTTGTTAATAGATGTATTTGGTGTGATAGTACAGACCATGTAAGAAGGGATTGTGATGATTGTAGTGATGCTTTGTCAAAAGATGTTGTCTTTTTTAAGGATGGTAAAATCCACTTAAGAGAGACAGGTCTACCCTTAAGAACTAACTTTGGGAAGGGGGGGATGCAAACCTTATTGAAGATATGGCAACTAAGCATGCCACCTCTTCAATTGAGGCAGCTACTTATGGAGTAAAAATTGAGCATCGCAGTGATGAAGAGGTGAGTGACCATCATGGTCAAATTTGGCCAAATGTCATGCAATTAGCTAAAAAGAGAAAGATTACAAAAGAGATTCTACATGAAGCAGGTGATTGCATACGTTTAGAAACAGGATGAAATGATCCAGTGGACTCATTGTCAGTGCATGCCTACATTACAAAATGCCAACAAAATGAGGCAATTGTAGAAGAGAAGCGCAGACGTGAGAATGCTGATGAAGGACCAACAAAAAGAGATGAATCTAGAAGTGGGGGAAGAAGCGACTCAATGCCTTCTCAAACACCCTCAACAC
This sequence comes from Adiantum capillus-veneris, assembly GCF_014529385.1. Lineage (NCBI taxonomy): Eukaryota > Viridiplantae > Streptophyta > Polypodiopsida > Polypodiales > Pteridaceae > Adiantum > Adiantum capillus-veneris. Next base: position 86,185,604 of record NC_140950.1, read on the forward strand.
AAGTAGCATCTCCACCTGAAGTACTCATGGAGGAGTCTACAATAGGAAAGAAGAAAGAGACAACAAAAGGTAAGACAAAAGGCCCAGCTTATAAACTAAAATCTGATATTGAGGTTGCTACAGATTTAAAGAAATTCTTGGAGGAAAGGATATTGAATACCAAGATTGAGTTTACTCTGGGGGAAGTTCTTGGCATTTCAAAGCGTGAATTCCATGAGGAGATCATTGACATCATCAAGAGGAAGAGGCAAACCCTTGCTGAAGTTTCTCGTCCACAGGTCGAAGGGGAAACCTCGAAGACACAAGGGATGCAGCTGCAAAATAAGACGTATGATGGAGCTGTGGTAGGATGCTACCAATCTAGTGGAAGAGTGAAGCAAGTGCATTTCTCAAATGATGATGAAGAATTTGAAGATATTCCTAGGAGCTACTATTCACGAAGTCAGTGGGAAAGGGCTACTACAGAAGCTTTGGTCAAGGTAGGTGACCTTGAAGAGCCATTTGTTGCCTTGATTGACCATGGTTCAGAAATAAACATAATGTCAAAGAGTCTCTACAACAAGTGCAAATGGCCGATGGACAAAGATCATGGTTGGATGGTGAAAGTGGCAAACAATTCATCCGGTGAATTGTATGCAGCATGTCCAGGTGTGAAGGTGACAATAGGTGATGTAAAGATTGACCAAAACTTCTTTGTACAGGATACATCTTCATATCATCTCATCCTTGGACAACCCTACATTGTGGGAGTTTGAATGGAAACAAAGGTAATGGATGATGGTTCAGCATATGCTAGGATACGTAGCAAAGATGGTAAATGAGCTGTCCAATTTCTCATAGTTTGTGTTAACCATGAAAGAAATCATGACAACCTCAGAGAACATCCTCTACCAAAGGTGAGCAAAGAGTTTCATGATCATAGAGAAATGATGGGTTTTGGCCAAGGACCATTGTAAAGTGAGATTGCAGTGGTACTGAAAGAAAAAGGGTCTCGCCTGATCCAAAAACAGGTGAAACGTTTTCAACGGGCTCCTTGGTAACAAGGAATGGATCAGTATGTTTTACAACGCTTGAAGATTTGAAGAGATGTGAGAGGCAATATGTGCATAATGTACAAATAGGCATGAAAAAGAGTGGGTTGCTAGAGCCTACTGAAAATGTTTTGGGTTTGTGTGAACAAGTTTCTTTTGTAGATACTCTCAGAGCCATAAGCCCGGTTCTTTCCTTCCAAGACTGCAAATTTCTCGACAGCGTATACACTGTCCGACTGTGTCGGTGGCCTTGCTTGTAGGACCCATGTCCTTACACTTGGATTTCTGGCGTAGTTATGATTTTTTTACTACAGCTAGCTCTTAGGGTTATTGCCATAATTGTTTTGGTCTGCTCTGGCTGGTACTTCTCTGGCACTTCTCTTGCTCTGGCAAAAACTTCTCTGAGCTGGTTTTTTTTGCAAGATCCTTTCACTTCTTTTTTGTTGACCTTGCTAGACTTTGTCGTTCTTGCTTTGATGGTAAAAAATCTAACATACATCATGCTATTAATTACTAGATTAATGCATTTTAATCTAGTCTAGGTTTGAAAATTTGACATGAAGGATGCCAGGTTCATCATTGTATATTTCTTTGGTTGACTTAGTTTGATGTACTGATGAAATCTGAGTTTGTTTATGGTACATACTCGTGGAAAAAAGTACAATAATAATGAGTGGGGTTACTGGTTTGCTTTGATTTACCTGCACCTTGACTAGTGATTACTGGTTGGCCTTTTGGGTCTTGGATTTCTGGTAAGTTGCAAAACTTTTTACAGGTAGCTCATTTTTTTGGTGGTACTATACTACCTGGTTTTGGTGCACTGAGTAGTTGAAGTTTTACTTGAAATGTTGAGAAAGTATCTTTTATAATTTAGGCAGATCAACTTACTTGGTCTCTATAGTTTAACAGAAATAAAATATTGAAATTTGGCTTCAACACAAAATAGGTTGGAATTCTTTGGGCCAAATATGGCTTGAAACTGGATAAATATACTTCGGGCCTACTCAATAAGCCTGAAAAATACTATCTAAAAACTTTTGTTTTTTTCATACAATGTTTAGCTAAAGATATACTTTGAATAATATAATGTAAGACAATTTCTTCTCACAGTAAATGGTTGAATAACTGTTATAAACATATGAAGCAGTTCTAGTAGGATTACTTTGTATGCAAAAAAACCTTGAGATATTATCTACTGTGATGTATAGGACAATAGCTAGTCTAATAGGTTCTTTGAATCCTGCCATATGTAGCCAGGTCTAACATATCTATTGTCTTGACTATATGTATGTAGGTGAGAATTCTATCTTGGCTTAAAAAGGATTAGCTTTCTGCAGTCCACTTTGAAAACACTTGATGATTCAATTGGGATAGTTTTGATAACTTTGTACAAATCAATTGGAATGATACTTCATTCTTATTATGTTGTACAATTATGAATCAAAGACTGAGTTATTTCTGTACTTATCTTTGCCTAGACATCTTTAGCCAGTCGTCTTTTTGGACATCTTTTTCATTGATGTGTATTTATTATGATTAAAACTACTACTACTACTACTACTACTACTACACACACACACACACACACACACACACACACACACACACACACACACACACACACAGACAATAGCATCACATACAAGATTAGTAGGAGCCTTAACACTATGTTCGTTACGTAGCATGACATAAAATTATCTTTTCAATTTCATAAGAGACATACTCATTTTGCAAAATATTTTTCTTGAGATTGATGTCAAGAGGACACCACTTATGGGAAAAATGAGTAGTTACCCTAGGAAATCCTCATTCTTGATAATGGCAAGCCTTTGAAGTTGAAGCAGTACTACATTTTGTGCAAAACGGAAATTTATTTCCATGTATTTCCAAGGCAAGAAAATCAAGCTTGGTGGCCTCTACACCAAGACAATGCCTAGGGACCTTATCAGTGGGGGGAGATAGAAACTTGGGCCAGCACCTAGCAGATGTGCGGCTAGGACGCAGTGCAGGAACTCATAGAGTAGCACACACACACACACACACACACACACAAGAGCTAGGATGCTTGCGCTCATCCAGCAAAGCCAAGCAAATAGTATACAACGTCCATATAATAACGACAATAAAGAGCACGTGCGCATGGAAAGTGTGAGAGAGGAGGAAGAGAGAAAGGAAGATATCTTTGAATGCTACACCAAATATCACACCAAATCTCATGAGTCACAAGTATCAAATGCGTGTGTATATTTTACAAATAGAGTAGATGGTATATTACAAAAAAAGAGCTCTTGTGGATTCCCATCCATTTACATTGTGTGTCCACAAGGATGCTTTATTGTTGGCGGATTCGGATTTCTTGGCCGCATGGTGCATGATGCCATCTAGAACCAAAGAATCTGGGATATTCCACATCACTTTTGCAATGTTTCTAGTGAAGTACGTGGCATATCATGCGGCTAAGACTATTTGTATGATTTATGAGATGCCATAATGGGAAGTGCGATGGTGTGTGTTAACTATGGTTTGCACTAAGCCTTTATGCTATGGCGTGTGTGCGCGCGCACACACACACACACACACACACACACACACACACACACACACACACACACACACACACACACACACACACACACACACACAGAGAGAGAGAGAGAGAGAGAGAGAGATTCTCAATGGTGCATAGTGGATGCCTAATGATCATCGGCATGGTGATAGCTATCATACCCTCCTTCTTTAAGATCTACTAATGGTAGTGATTGCTTACTTGTGATTGTGCTTCCTTGAGAGGGACCTTTCTTTCTTTATATAGCCAAGGAGTGGAGATTTCTCATGCTTTAGTCACTATGTATAAAATAAGTATATCTCGTGCGTTCAAGGACTATTTCTAAAGCTCCTTATCTATTAATTTTTGACCAATAAAATACACCCTTTTCTACTCAATCTGTAATTTCTTTTCTTGATTTCATTTGATGGTACCCTTCTGTATGTGAAAATGTGAAAAAAAATAAATTTAATAACCCCTTCTGCTACACTCACGTGATAGTCACAAGACTATTAGGTGACCCAAATATATATGTTGCATAATACATGTGATGGGAGAGGTCCACAAAGAGAGAATAGGAGAGAGGTAGAGAGGGGGGTAGCATTGAGAGAGGAAATTACATGCTTGCTACTCAAAGCTAGATTATTGGGGGATAGGGATAGAGGGTAGAGAGTTACAAGGGTTTGTCGATGGTGGTAGTTGTTGGAGAACATAAAACTGTTAGACTTGGTGGTGGAAGCTCCTTGACTTAGCAAAGACTTCATTCAATAAACTCTTGGCTCTTACAATCATGCACCAGATTCCTAGTAAGGTTTAATGTCATCGGGATCATTCAAAGTTGATTCAAAGTAGTGATGGCCCGCCGCCCAGTCGTCGCCCTTGTAATTTGATGCCCACTCAAACCCACTCTTCAGCTCCACTACATCGTTTGAGATCGTTGTTGCAAGCTTTTTGGTTGATTGCACTGCTCTTTGCATCTCTTCACCATTTTATTTTCCGTCTCTCTTTTGTCGGAGAGCGTGTATGTACAATTATGTACATAAATACATGCATGAGTGTAGGTATGTGAATATATGAGCAAGAGGGAGGTTGAAAAAAAACAGTGTTTTCCTTTACAGGCTGATTTGAGAGGTGTTTGAATGTGAGTATGAGAGAAGAAGTGTGTGTGTGTATGTGTGTCAAAACAAAAAAAAACTGAAATTTTCCTTGTTCTTAGGCTATGAGAGAGCTAGAGAATGGGAGGGTATGGGCGAGTGTGTGTGGCATGAGATGAGGAGTGTGTGTGTATGTGCATCCATAAGTGTGTCTATGTGTGTGTATATGTATGCACAAAGAGAGAGAGAGAGAGAGAGAGAGAGAGAGAGAGAGAGAGAGAGAGAGAGAGAGAGAGAGAAGATACAAGATTGACTGAGAGTGAGGGGGGGTTGTGAGGGTGAGGGTGTGTGTGAGAGGCAAGGTGTGTGTGTGAGAGGCAAGGAGTGTGTGTGTGTGAGAGTGATTCAAAAGAGGGGCTGAAGTTGGATGCCGACATATAAAGAGAGAGAAAGACTTTTTTTAATGCTAGAGAGAGAAGGGAGCTGAATTTCTTTCCTGATTGAAGATGTGAGAGGTCAAGCAGGAAGAAAGAGCATGAGAAAGAGGGTGGGGGAAGGTGAGTGTGTGTGTGTGTGTTTGGCCTGTTTGTGCCACACACACACACACACACACAGAGGGAGGGTTCATTTTCTTTTGATAATGGACAAGAGAGAGAGGGAGGGTGGTGGCGCCAAGCAAGATGGAGAGGGTTGAGTCCAAGAGAGAGTATGGAGGGGTCGTGTGAGTGAGGTGGTGTGTGTGTAAGCGAGAGCGAGACTCCAAAGGGCTGCCATTAGAGAGAGGGAGAGAGGGGTGCTAAGAAGAGGGTGATGGAGAGAGAGGTGGGTATGGAGCCAAGCAAGAAGAGGGAGAGGGGAAGGGTGGTGGCGCCTTTGGGAGAGCAAGGTGACGAACCTGCTTGTTGTGAAAACATGGTTTTATAAATTAGAATTATCTTGATAAGGCTCCCTTTTTGGGCTAGTACCCATGGCTGCAGGTCGTGCATCCCTCCGTATCCATGGACAACTTCCAAGGTCGGACTGTGTCTACGGTGACCTTGAAATCGGGAACATGGGTGAGCTCCCTGTGGTGAGTGCACCGTACTGGTATCCATGTATTTCCCAAGGGTGTGGGGATGGTCGTGTCCAAAAGCATGCTTGGAACTGCACGGATCACTGGGGTAAGCAAGGTGTCTACTAGCCTAGCTATGTAAAAGGGGCGGTTTTTTGGGGGGGTGGTGGAAAGCGTGCTATCGAGAAGTTTTCAATCTTTCCAAGAGAGCACCGGGATTCTTGCTGTGAGAATTTGTGAGCTAACTCCAAAACTATGTGAACGAGTTATGCCATAGATGCTATGAGGTTTAGCTTTTGGTAGGGAGTGCAATCAAAGAAACCCCATTCTCTTTCTCGTGCACTCACACACACAAAGAAAGAACACAAAAGAGAAAATCAAAACAACATAGAGATGAAAACATCAAGGAATTTGTCATATCTTATCATGGGTAGGATGAAAGGGCTCATAGATGAGTTAATGGTATTCAATCTTTGCTGATCAAACAAGCTACAAATTGTTCTTTGGAACTGTAGTTTAGTCCTTACTATGATATAAATGTTATGTCTAGTAATTGGGGTTAATCGTGTGTACAAATCCTCTTCGCTCATAGCAAGATAAATGTACATTGTTGAAAGTGTATTTTATGTCTAATCCATATATTAATTGTAATAGATCACACAGAGTGGAAGTGATAGAGATTCACATCATGTGGATTATTCATTTATCATAACTCTAGTATGTGCACATTGTAGATATGAGAGAAGTGAAAGAAAGAGAAGTTTCCCTCCCAAGCCCTATTCTTGCCCGTAGGAAATAAGGATACTACGGGGAGAGATGTACGTTATGTATTTGCATAGCTCTCCAAGAAGGTTGATCATAGCTTTGGCGGAGTATTATAGCTTGAATGCCTTGAGTAACTAGGACACAAGAGAGATCGAGATAGAGATATAGATAGAGATAGGACAGGTGCATAATTAGAAGTGGATAAAATCTAGGTTAGGAAATAGATTTGGAAATAGAGATAGAGGTAAGGATTAGACTAGAGATGGAAAGAATAACACCAAGAAACTAGCAAAATCACAAATTAAAAACAAACCTTGTTTGATAACCCTTCAAGATTTATTCACCAATTTGATGGAGAGAGAAGGAGAGGGAAGAATACCAACCTTGAATGATGCACAAAATCCAAGTCCTTCTTTGGTTAGAATTGATCTTACAAGGATTGTTTATAAGATTGGCTAGCCCTCCTCAAGGAGCAAGTGTAGGCTTAGGCTTATGATTATGACTAAGTACAATTAGGCATTAATCCTCTCACTCCCTCATGAATGGTTTTCATGGAAGAAGAGGTCCCCTTTTATAGGTGAAGGGAACCCCCAAGGGTTACACAGAAAAGAGAAGAGCCAGTGTGAACATGAACTAATAAAGTTTGAAATGGGCTATCTCTGCATGATGTGAGCAGATTGGGGTCCACCATTTTGATCATATCTCCTAAACAGTGGCTCCAAATAAGAAAGTAAAAATAGAGGCAAAAAATTCAGCTAATAATCTATGACCCCCATTTTATATACGTTTTTCAATTTGGATTGGAACCTTGTGCAAAAAAATCATCAATATAGGATACATTTATGGCAATAAAAGTCTTCTTGTGCTCCCCTTAGCCTAGACTTTCATTTGATTCCAATGGACACCTCATGCAACATTAAAGCATGAAATTGATTCTTGAAAAAGTCCTTGAAATAATGCATTAAAATAGGTGTATCTTTAAAAATCATGCAAGCTAGTGACCCACTAGGATTTGGTTCCTTCCTAGTAGCTATTAAAAATAAATATAAGAAAAAAACCTAGAATATATACATATTGGAAGTTACCCTAGATATATGATCTAGCTAGGGCGTGAGATGATAATGAGATATTAGAAAGAAAGAACCAATGAGTTTTGCCCCAAGTTAAAGAGGTGGAGCTATTGACTCTTTTTTCTATAGTACTTTCTAACATTAAAGTAAGAATATGTTACCCTTCAGATAAATATTAGGATAATATTATTATTATTCTTAGATATGCATATGTACATTATGGAAAATATACTTATGTATCTAAAAAGTTGCAAGATAGACTTTGTAGAATTTCTTGTCACTATGTACGTGTCACAACAGGACATCCACCCCCTCTAAACTTGCACATCCTTTGGTATGTGCCACATTTGATTTTTTGTAGCGTTAATTTCCTTGTAGATATTCCATGATTTCATCTTCATTGATAACTTTCAATGCTTCATCTTCACTTTGATCTTCACCTGTGTTTTTCTCTTCCTCCTCCTCGATATCTTTTGGATCACTGTCTTCTCTTCTCTTAAAAACTTTGATCCATTTTTCTGCAATGAAAACCTTTACTTCTATACCATCTAGTTTAGACAAGCTGTAAGTAGCATTTTCATGCACATGCTTTACAACAGACAATCTAAACCATCTTTTTGAGAACTTACGCATGACTGTGTGCTGGCTATGAAGACTACTATCATACACTAAAACTGAGTCAGCTTTGTCAATTGCTTTGCTCTTGAGACGATGTCGCTTATCTAAGTAGCCCTTGTTTTTCAACCTTGCATTTTTCAGTCTCTCTTTTGCAGCCTCAATGTCTCCAAGTCTTCTCTCTAGTTGCCTTATATACGTAATGCAAGGAGATTTTCCCTCCTATTAAGCTCGTCTTGCCAAGGTAGTACATTCCATGTGGAAATTGTATCTTCAATTTGCATCACTGGATTTTGACCATACATCAGCTCCATAGGCATATAGCCAGTTACTGAGCTATGTGTTATACGATCAGCCCATAAATCATATGGCAACAATTTTGGCCACTCACCAACACTCCCTTCGCAAGCCTTGGCCAAATTTTTGATGACAGAAGGATGCCCTCTTTCACTCTTTCCATTGGCTTCAAGGTTGTAAGCTATAATAAGAGAAAGCTTGATTCCTAATCTAGAAAATAAATCCCTTGCTTGCTCGGCATCTAGTTCACCTCTATCCGCAAAGATCTTTCCCACACAACCATAACGAAAAATCACCTCATCAAGAAGGAATTTGCATATAGCTTTTGCAGTTTTTGATCTTAATGCTTACCCTTCACCTTGGTTAGTTAGGTCCTCTCGTGCAAGAACTAAGTATCTCATTTTCTAGAATCCTAAAGGCATTGTGACTAGATCCACAATTCATTTATAGTGCATGGCTAGTGGATATGTAGGTTGCAAACCATCAGAGATGTTGAACATTTGAATACATTTGACAAGTTACACACGACTCTACAAATTGAGATACATTTTTATACATACCATTCCATCAGTATTTTTCTTTCAACATGGAGAAGGTTGTCCACACACCCCTATGCCCAGCCCATAGACTCTCATGAAACTCTTGCAAGAGCTTTACTTGAGTCTCTTTTTTATATATAACCCTTTTTTGGTGTAACACCCTTTTGTTTAGAATGTTCCCACAAGCAGCCATCCCTCAAAAAGTAACCATATGCTTTCTTTCATATCCTCTTGAATTCTTGTTCAGACAAATCATCCTGTTTTGTTAGAGTACTTAAGTAGCTTCCAATAAGAAGCCAATCACCTCCATAAAGCTCTTTTAAGAACAATTCAAGTGGATTAGTAATGCATACATTGTTACCTTTGACATGAGAGATAGAATAGAGGTTTGTGTCCACATCATCTCCCTCATCAATCATCTGTGACTCATCTTCATACCTTATCCTTGATAGCATATCTGTCACTGTATCGTCTTTACGTGCAATGTGCTTAAACTTTGGATTTAAGGACTTAATGTAGGAAATCCACTGCAACATAAAAATGTTTGGCATTGAACAATTGTAATCATCCCAAGAAGTGGTAAATAATCTGTTTCTACAACCGCATATGCACCAAATTAGGTACTCTTTTCCATTTTTCAAGGCTCTATTTGTGGGCAGTTTCTTTGGAGAGCACTCAGTACCTTTGCTCCAAATCTCACCACATATCAGTGTCCTTCTTCATCATCTTGACCTATTGACCATCCAATTCCTGTAGGACTGGTGTCTACTATCACAATTACTGGCCTTTTACACGTATAGTCTACCTTTCTCAAAGTTTGTGATGATTGGAGCAACTCCTTTAGCTCTTTCATGGCTTTTACATGTGCTTTTGTCCATTTAAACTTTTGATTCTTTCTAAGGAATTGATAATTAGGATCATCTATATGTGCATGGTGTGGAATCCAAATAACATAAACGACACATGCTCCCATAAACCTTCGAGCCTCAGTGATGCTAATACATGTTTCTTATATTCTTTGGATGACAACTATCTTTTTTTGGACAAGGTTTCCTACCATATGGAATGCACATGTACCCCCCAATGAGAAGTTCATTTTGACACCAAACATAGACTTTTCCCCTGACAAAGTAAGATTCACTTCTTCCAACCTAGAATTTTTTTTATGACAATCATTTATGTGATTCCACAAATCTACGACGTCCCTTGAGATCCAAAGCTTTATCTTTTGATAGGCAAATCATCAATGAAAGGCATTGTGATTTGAGGAATAAAGTCACGTATGACCTTATTCATCCCATTCATCATATGTGCAACAGAGTTGTTTTCTCCCTGTGGGTGGCAAGGTACACATCCTTACCAAACCCTAAAGGTGTCATCATGGTTGTCAAGTCTCTGATTTCTTTTGCAATCAGAAATTGATTATACCCTAAGTAGAGGTCCCCCATTCAGTAGATTTCCCTTCTTGCAAACGCCTCTACAAAATCATCCACAATCGGACATGTACCTACATTTGTAATTGTCACCTTGTTCATTGGTTGCATATCTTGGATGAAGCATAAAGCACTATTCTTCCTTGGCATTGTGAACCACTTGCTTGAGTATGGAACACAAGAAGGATCCAAAATCGTTTTGATCTTTTCATTCAATAGCTCTACTAACTTTGGTAAACGAGCCTTTGGAACCGGAATAGGCAACAGATTCCAAGGCACACAAGGTATTGTAAAAATTACTAAACATCCTATCTCATGTGGATCAAATGCAAAAGACTTACCATACTTTGAAATAATTTCTTTAAAGTACTTTTTCTTGTCCTGTGTTAGAAACTCCTTGCAACCAATCTACAAAGTCTTGAAAAGACTCCTTTGTGAAGGTGTACCCAATCTTTTTAGCATTCCTCAAAATTGGTTGCAAAGAACCTTTCTCAATCTTTTCCCTATTGTTGTGGGTGGCAAGGGTGAAGCTATTGGTTTCAGCTTCTTTTCTACACTCTTGTATTTAGTTTCAACATGGACTTCTGGGACAACTATTTGTTTAAAACAGATTGGTTTTGTTTAAAGGCTTCTATGACTTGATACATTTCCATAGAGCATACTTCCACAACTTCATTTTCAAGATGCAAACTAGACTCCATTATAGCATCAAGCTCACCCATAGCATCTACAAAAGAAACTTGCTCACACAAACCCAAAACATTTTCAGTAGGCTCTAGAAAACCACTCTCTTTCATGCCTATTTGTATATTATATACATATTGCCTCTCACATCTCTTCAAATCTTCAAGTTTTGTAAAACATATTGATCCACTCCTTACTAAGGAGCCCGTTGAGAAAGTTTCACTTATTTTTGGATCAAGCAAGACCCTTTTTCTTTATGTACCAATGTAATCCCACTTTACAATGGCACTCGGACAAAACCCATCATTTCCCTATGATCATGAAACTCTTTGCTCACCTTTGGTAGAGGATGATCTCTGAGACTGTCACGATTTCTTTTATGGTTTACACAAACTGTGAGAAATTGAACAACTCGTTTACCAATTTTCTATTTTGTGTTCTTTCTTTGTGTGTGTGAGTGCAAGAGAAAGAGAATCAGGCTCCTTTGATTGCACTCCCTACAAAACTCTAGACTTCATGGCATCTATGGAATAACTCCTTTACATATTTTTGGAGTTAGCTCACAAATTCTCACAGCAAGAAGCCCGGTGCTTTCTTGGCAAGACTGAAAACTTCTTGACATAATTTTGATGAACCCGATGCAAATCTGCCAGGCTGAGAGTTTGTGGGTAGATATGGATGATCATGTGGAGTAACATGGTATGCATTTTGACACAACAACAATACAAATGTTTCAAGAATTTTAAATGTTCATGCAGCAACAACATGTCAATGAAAGAAGGGATATTTCAACAACCAAACCATTACAAGCGGTCGACAAACAGAATGTATCAGTTCAATGACAAATATGTAACCAAGTACTTGCATGAGTATGTGAAGGAGATGGAGTTGCAGTGCATGTTAGAAGGTGAGATTATTTAAAGGTTTGAGCTAGTTGTTGCTCAAAAATTAGGGAACATGGTAGGGCAATCAAAGATGGGCATGGGAGAAATTGGAAAGAACTCAAAGTAGCTTTAATGGAGGAATATTTCATGGAGGACTCTAAGAGAGTGATCAAAAGGACATTCTTATAATGGGTAGTCAAGCCAAAGCAAGGAATATCAATAACAGAGATACTCAAGGAATTTGAGTGGCCCTATGCACAACTCACTCGGACAAAAAAGGCCACACTAGATGTAGAGAAGACAGATCTTTTCTCAAAAGCTGCAGGTAAAGAGTTTCAAGAAAATTTTGGGGATTCTTCTTGAAGATAAAGATGCTGAGCAAGGACTAAAGACCAACTGGAATGAGATTGAAGGTGTTGTCTGAGTGCTTGCAAACGGCAAAGAAGAAGGTACAAGATGGTAGTAGAAACTAAGTCCTTCCACCTCAACTTTTGACAAAATGGTGAAGCCTACTTTTATAGCTTTTAGGTTTTATGAGTCCATGCTAGATGAGCTTGTGAAGGAAATGTGTGGCATGAAGGTGAATCTTGAAAATCTCGAAGAAAAAGGCCAACCATTAGGGCCACTTCCTAGGAAAAGACAATAGCTCAAATAAGGGTTTGTTAATAGATGTATTTGGTGTGATAGTACATACCATGTAAGAAGGGATTGTGATAGTTTTAGTGATACTTTGACAAAAGACATTGTCTTTTTTAAGGATGGTAAAATCCACTTAAGAGAGACATGTCTACCCTTGAGAACTAACTTTGGGAAGGGGGGAATGCAAACCTTAGTTGAAGATATGAAAACTAACCATACCACCTCTTCAATTGATGTGGCTACTTATGGAGTAAAAATCAAGCATCTTAGTGATGAAGAGTTGAGTGATCATCATGGTCAAATTTGGCCAAATGTCATGGAACTAGCTAAAAAGGGAAAGCTTACAAAACAGATTCTACATAAGGTAGGTGATTACATACGTCTAGAAACAGGGTGGAGTGATCCAGTGGATTCAATGTCTATGCTGTCTACATTACAAACTTCCAAAGCCATGAAGCCATTGTAGAAGAAAAGCGTAGGCATGAAAATCACGTGAGTGCAGCAGAAGGGATTTTTAAATTTTATTTTCTGACATTTTCATATATAGAGGGGTATCATAAAATATAATTGGGAAAAAAATTTACAGATTGAATAAGAAAAGGCTGTACTTTATTTGTCAAAAATTCACAAATAAAGGTTTTTAAGAATAGTCCTTGAATGCACGTGATATACACAATTTATATACAATGAACCCCCTCCCCTCCCCAAGAGCGTGAAAATGGCGATGGAGGGACTTCAAAAAGAGCTACAAGAAGTGGAGAGAGGAATGATGCAGCACCTTTGCGAGCACCACCAACATAGGAGGCACCTTCACCAGAAGTGACCATGAAGGAATCTACAATAGGGAAGAAAAAGGAGCCAATAAAAGGTAAGCCAAAAGGACTAGCTTACAAACTACAATCTGACATTGAACTTGCTACAGACTTGAAGAAATTTCTAGAGGAGAGGATTTTGAATAGCAAGGTTGAGTTTACTTTTAGGGAGGTGCTTGGTATAGACAAGTATGAATTCCATGAAGAAATTATCGACATCATCAAGAGAAAGAAGAAAACACTTGGAGAGTCTGTTTGCCCACAAGGTCAAGGAGATACTATGAAGACACAAGGACTACTAGTGAATGCTAAAGAAAGTGATGAAGCTATGGTGGGATGCTACGAGTCTTCTTGGAATGTAAGGCAAGTGAAATTTTTTGATGATGGGGAAGAATCTCAAAGTATTCCTAGGAGCTACTATGATTAGGAAGTGAATGGGATATATGAGGGCCTCTTTATTTGGCAGTTTAAGGAAATGCTTAAAGCTTAAGCCAAGTTTGACAAAGCCTAAAAGAGAGGGCAAAAAGTCCTATGCTGAGATTTTTTTTAAAATCCATTTCCATTTGAATTTGAAAATAGTCTACCCAAAAGAGAGGGAGGTAAATGAATTTTAAAATGTCCTTTTCCCACCCCTCCTCTCTCTCTAACATATAAAACACTCTCTCTCACTTAGAACTCATTAAAGGAGGCACTTTTTTAGCCCCCTGCCAAAAAAGCAGATTTTTCACGTTCTCTCTCTAAAATGTGAGCCAACTCTCTCTCTTTATTTCCCCCTTTTTCTCTCATGTCACTTTCTCTTCCAGTCATTAAGGAACATTCTTAGCTGCCTCTTTTTGAAAAAGTGCAGATCCTCCAAATGGTTCTGTATATCTGGGCAGCTTCTGCACTTTGAAGTGTTGCGATATAAGGTGAAATGGCAATTCAGTTTTTGAGTATATCAAATCTTGATACGTCAGAACTGGTGGCCTCGTTGCTTCAAGAAGGCTTTATCATTATCTATTGCCGTTGTCTTTTGCAAGAGATTGTGCGTCCCTTACTGCAGGTTGAGGGCTTTGTTGATTATTTCTGTTGTGATCTTTACCTTAACTACTTCCCCATCCTTGTCGGTCAGAGTTGCTTCCCCATTGTACTAAATTGAACTTCTGATCTCATGAGCTCGTGTGAAGTCCGTTCCCCAAGGAGGTAATTGTAGGAAACTGTCTAATTGTAGGCACCTGACCCCTGCTTGCACACTGGGTTTTGGTTAAGTGTCCACATTTCTCTTGGAAAGATAGTGGCCTTTAGTATTTCTTCATCTGTGGCTTGAAACCTTCCGATGAAGATGTTAGCGGGTATTGCTTTGAGTACCTGTTCTGTGATATGAGCTTTCTCATTTCAGGAGATATCTGTTATCTCATAAGGTGCAACATTCTACTCCCTTTGTGCTTTTCTTTGAGGCATCATGTGGTCAATTTTAGCAATGAAACCAGGTTTTAGCCATTGATCAGACTGTTGGAAAGTTGCAAACTTGACCATAAAATGAAAAATGAGCATAACTTTGTCAAAACAACCTCAAATTTTACCAAATTTCACCAGTGCATCTAGGATTACTATAGGCACAAGGATAGAATGTAATAGATGAATTTTGGCAAAAAGGAACATGGATCATGATCCATGTTGGGAAGAACTTTGAAATTCCAACTAGGGGAAGTTGTTCCTGGGCATATAGAGATGCTACTGTGCACGTTTTTTTGGATCTATGATTTGAGGTACATGGATCGTGATCCATGTTGGGCAACATTTTGGAAATCTCATGATACCATCTGGTAGGGTTTATCTACAGGATGCCTTGGTCCAAATTTTTTGGGATTTGGATCAATGGTCTAACACTTGGGCTAAATTTTGGGACTTCTTTGCAAACTTGGAGATTTGTGGCTTTTTGAAGTGGATTTTGGAATTCAAATGGATTGAAACTTCATGGCTTGGCTTTCTTGAATATACTCGATCAGATGGCATAGTTTTTGCTTTTAGTGGGCAAAAAGGTACATGGATCATGATCCATGTTGAGAGGAATTTTGAAACAGTTTCCCTGCACATATGTTTCAATAAGTTTTCCTACTACACTGGTGAAATATTTTCAAATTTGGACATGTTTTTCCTTACTTTGCCCCATTTTCTACTTTATGGCCATGTTTTTTTTGTTTTGACCATATCTATTTCTTGAAACCCTTTTTAGGCCCATGTTTTGCCTGACATCTATCATTGTCTTGATTCCCAATGATTTAGGTCTGTAGTTCACAGCTTTGCTTGGCTCCCTGTCAAATTCCATCAGAAATTGAATCCTTTTGAGGGGACAAATTGATTCCTGCAATTTTTACCATTTTGCAAGTAATCCTTTGCTTATTTGATCCTACAACCATCCTTAAATTACATTTCATTTGCTGATAGGCTCTGAGGAGAGTGTGAAGTCTCCCAATTGGCTTAAGCAGAAATTTGAAACTTGTCAAGATCTCTGCTTTTAGCCCTTCCTCATAAGTTTTGCTAGCATCCGACCATTTGACCTCTCCCGGAGTTTTCTTCTGGGATCCTACCTTTTTCCCCCTTGATAATGACCAAAGGACCATTTGCAGACTGAAGGTAGAAAACCAGGAGGATTTGATGATCTTAAGAGAAATTTTTTGCGATTATTTTTGTAGCACAAATACTATTTTTGCATTCTGTAGCTAGTGAGTCACTCCTGCCCTGATTTTGGCAAAAAGGAACATGGATCCTGTTCCATGTTGGGATGCATTTTGAAAATCCAGCTGCAGGAGTTTGTTCCTGGCTACTTGTGGGTGCTCTTGTACCAATTTCTCTGATTTTAGGGTTTGAGGAACATGGATTGCATGGATCACAATCCATGTTCCACCAATTTTTGCTGTTGTTTTTGTCCTGCCTGATTCTACCAGCTATTTAAGGTCTACTGGTGAAAAAGTTTTTGTTTTTGATGAGTTTGGGGATACTCCATTGGCCTTGTTAGTTTGAAAATTTATTGACTTTGTACTGCTCTGATCTATTGTTTTGGCAATGTTGATGTAGAATGGGGCATATACACATGCTCTTGCAAGGTTAATGATCATATCTTTCAAGTCTGGTGTAGTAAGATCCACCGAGGTGGTCACAGTGGGCAGAAACAAATTCGAAAACTCTATGCTTCTGTCTCTCTCTCTCTCTCTCTCTCTCTCTCTCTCTCTCTCTCTCTCTCTCTCTCTCTCTCTCTCTCTCTCTGTGAATGCAAATGAGCTTATGTTGCCCCATTTGACTATATGTTCCTAGTTTACCCGGATTGCCCTATTTTTACTTACCTCCATTGATCATATCTCGTTGTTCATATCACTTGCGGTTGGAACCGTTCATCATTCTGACGCTCGATTGATAATTGGTGTTCGATCTGCAGTTTTGATCCTTTAGAAGTTGGCTCAAAATCCATCTTGTGTCAAATCTTTCCATATTTGTCATGTTCGAAATCCTTGCTTTGAAGTTTTGGCATTTTCTTTCAAAAGTCAATTCCGACTTTCTTGGCTCGACTTATCAATTTTTGTTGATTATTTGTCTTTTTTTTTTGCTTTTTTTTTTCCAAAGCAAGGATTGATTAGTGTAATTATTAGTGTATGTAAGGGAGGTTACACTAATTTTGGTCAATTCCGACTTTCTTGGCTGGACTAATATTTTTTAAAAACTTTTTTTTTGAAAGCAAGGATAGATTAGCAGTTTTTTCTTTTTTACAATTATTAGTCGACAAAAAATTAGCCAAAATTAGTGTAACCTCCCTTACATACATATACTTATCATGGTATTAGATGGTGACATTATGGCTCATGATTATGCCGGCTAAGAGTTTATAAGGCTCTAAAAGAGTTGTTTTTAAAGAAAAAGAAAGGATAGGATAATAATAATACATACAAATGATAATCCTGCCACATTTTCCCCCTTTCCTAGAGTGTGTCGTCCTAGATGAACATGTGGTAGAGTGCATGGGAGCAAAGCACTTGTCTATCATAGCCGTATAGTGTGGCTCTATCATGCGGATGGAGGATATGCACGGGGAAACAAAATGATGTGCAAGAGAGAGGTGCTAAACAATATGTTTAGTGGCTGTTGGTGGCAAGGTCACATTGAAGTTGCGTGGTCCAAACAGTAGGAATTGTAGAAGACGTGCTCTATGTTTGACGGTGACCTGCAAAAGTTGTGATTATGGTGGTTGTTTTCTTGAGGGTTTTGTTTTGGTTGCCACTGAAATTGCTTGCTTGTGGATTTCCAAGAAGAGGCCTCGTGTGAGCAAGTTTGTTTTGGTTTCCATACCCACTTGACATTGTTTGGTTGTCAAGGGTTTTGTTCCATTGGCCTAGGTTGTTTGACAAAAGATGTAGGCAATTTGGCAAGGTCTGGTTTTTGTCGTTTTGGTATCCATAATTGCTTAGGATTGGTTTGCATGATGGCTTTTTAAAGCCATATTTTCTTGACCACAGCTGTGGAATATCACTAAGCTGGTGCATGTGGTGATGGTAGAGGTTCACATACATGGTTTGTTTGTACAAAGGGCGTGGCAAAAGATTGTCCTCTTGTTTAAGCAGTAAGGTATTGTCCTGCCAATTTGGCATGGCTTGCTAAGTGCGCATCCACGGCACTCCCAGAAAAACTGCTTCATTAAGATACTGATAGTCAACCACATGAAACTGATGCAGATAAGCTGTTCCACCAATGGTGATTGGTAAATTTATGTGGCCTAGACTGTCCATAGTGCCTTTGTTTGCTACTTTGAACCCCATCGTGTTTGGCATTAGAGGCTCTTGCGTGATTTTTTTGAAAGACCTCTTCTCCTCATCCCATGATGCTAGGGCGTCCATGGAATTACATGCAAAGAAATTCTAGATGCGAGGAAGCAAAGGAAAATGTTGCAAAACCTTTTATGGAATTTTTTGTCGGTGAAGATCTACTCGATATCTCTCGGAATCACATTTCGGACACTTCTCCATGTCTATGTATTCCCCTCTGAGAAGAATGCAGTCGTTAGGACAAGCATGAATCGAATTGTACTCCATCCCCAAGTTTTGCAAGATCTTTCTTGCTTCCTCTCTAGAATCTGGCATCACATTATCAGTTGGCAGTATGTGCTCTTTGAGAAATCTACACAGTGAAAAAAATGCGGTACACTTGTGTAAGTAATCTATCAGATCATTATACATCTAGAGTTTTTTATTGAAGTAAACACATACTAATAGATCACCTCAAAAGCGCTGAGACGCTAGTGTCACTCCATCCAAAATTTGCCTGCATGTTGAGAAGAACTAGGAGCGCCTTCAATCTAGACACACGTGCTCCATCATATAATGGCATATCGGCTTCACTTTTCATATCATCATAGATAAGCCTTTTTGAATCCATAATTGTCTCGATCATTTCATCGATCTCGGGCTCAAACATTGCCTTGTTGGGAATGTGGTCTACATGATCATCCTCCGAGCTGTCAGAGGCTACATCTTGTGGCCTCACGTATGCTACTTGCAAAGCACCTGCGAATACGTCTATTGGGTTGCAAGATTGCTGCCTGTTGGCCACCCCAGCGTTAGAGTCCGACGAGTGATAATTGGAAACAATTCGATCTATAATAGATGGAAACGTGCTGCAAAGAAACGTGTCTTGTCCATCGCACAGCCTTCTTTCATCGATTACAAGGAGATAAGATCCTTGCTGAGAGATAGGTGTTTCGGTTGGATGGTCCCACATCCTCGTCACTACTCATAATGAATGTAAAAACCTTATAACCTGGACATAAATTTAATCTTCTATTGGCATCCTCCATCTTTTATGTCTCTCTCTCTCTCCCTCTCTCTTTGTTCACACTCTGTAAACTACCTCACATTCTCTAGTCATGTTCGATCCCTGCACACCTCGGTCTAGAGGTGCACGGAGATCAGAACCATCGGGCTATGGCTATAATCTCGTCTTTATTGGTCAATGCCTATATTTGTGGGTACAAGAAATCTACACACTCATGTCTACATGATAGTGCATGTAGTGGACAAAACCCCTTTGCCTCTTCTCTAGTTGTAGCAATTCACAGCATCTTAACATCTCAGTAGATCCTTGTTCTAGGGATTACTTAGCACATTACATGTTGGCCTCCAATCTGAGTATCATGCTGTTGAAAGCTTTCCAACTTAAGGTCGCATCCTTAGAGAGGAAGAGAGGGATCACCGTTCACCTAACTCTAATTTTTTCGTAATCCCGAAGGTAAACTTTAATATAAAAACTAAATCCAAAATCTACTCTTAAATCTAGCCTAATTGAACATATAGTGATTCTGAGCTAATTGAACATGGTTAGTGGGTGAGTTGATAGGTGTCAGATTCCGATGGGAATATACATATTGTTGTGTACCTAGTGTTTGCCCTTTGGGAAAAGCTTTCATTGACATGCCCTAAAATCTTACCTAAATCTAATCTTATCTAACCTTAAATCTAACATAAGTTTAGATCTAATCTAGTCTTAAACTCAACATAAATCTAAATCTAATATAATCTTAAATCTAACCTAAACCTAAATGTAATCTAACTTAAATCTAAATCTAATTTAATCTTAAATCTTGTCTTAATCTAAAATCTAAATTTAATCTAATCTTAAACTCAACATAATCCTAAATCTAATCCAATCTTAAATCCTAAACCTAAATGTAATCTAGTTAAATCTAACCTAGCTAATCTTAAATCTTGCCCTATTTTGAAATCTAACCTAATCTTAAACTCAAGATAAACCTAAATCTAACCTAAACCTAAATGTAATCTAACCTAATCTTAAATCTACTTTAAATCTGAACCTAATCTTAAGTCTAACCTTATTTTAAATTTAGCATAAATTTTAAATATAAGTTAAATGTAATCTGACTTAATCTTAGATCTTAATCTAACCTATAATTAAATGTAAGTTTAAATCTAACCTAACCCTAAATTTTAATATAGCATTTCATTTCATATTTTCTCTACTTTTTTTACCTCTCTCTCTCTCTCTCTCTCTCTCTCTCTCTCTCTTTGTTTTCTATCCTTAACTCTCTCTTTTCGTCTTCTCCCCCCCCCCCCCCCTCTCTCTCTCTCTCTCTCTCTCTCTCTCTCTCTCTCTCTCTCTCCTTATTTCTCTTTATCTTTGTTTTCTCCTCTCTCTCTCTCTCTCTCTTTGCTTTATATATATCTCTCTCATTCTCTCTCTTTACTTTATCTCTCTCTCTCTCTCTCTCTTTCTCTTTTCCTCTCTCAGTCTGTGTGTGTATCATTCTTTGTTTATGCACACGTGTGTGTGTATGTGTTTTTTGTTTATGCATGTGTGCACCCTCTCTCTCTCTCTCTCTCTCTCTCTCTCTCTCTCTCTCTCTCTCTTTTCAAAGACACAGTGTGTGTGTGTGTGAGAGAGAGAGAGAGAGAGAGGGGAAGGGAACATGAGAGAGAGAAGAGGGAAGGAGCATACCTGGCTCTCCTTCCTCTCCTTGTGTGCATGTGCGTGTGTGTGTGAGAGAGAGAGAGAGAGAGAGAGAGAGAGAGAGAGAGAGAGAGAGAGAGAGAGAGGGAGAGCGCGGGTTTACCTCTTTCGCTTGAGCGCCAAAACTCAAATATGAGATCTGAGTTTTTGGCACTCTCAGTTTATTTTTTACCCTTGTCGGTGTTGCTATGGATGTCTCTATAAGCATCACTATGCAACAATAGTGACGCCCATAGAGACGCTATGGATTTTCACTTTTGAGTGTCGCACTACGAGCGTCACTAATGTGAAGTACCTGTTGTAGTGTTAGAAATGAACCTCTAGATTGGAAGCTAGGTTAATTCTATCGATTTGACTAAGCTTCTACCAGTTTTGGGCTTTTGGGATGTTTTTTTGCATCCAAATTCAATTTTGGAAGGACCACTAGACTCTGCTAAGGTGCCAGTTTGAAGGTGCCAGTTTGGTATCAAAATGTGTCAGGGGAACATGGATTGCAATCCATGTTCCTTAGTGTTAGTATGCACTGAAACTTAGCCCATAGCGAGTCCTTGGCCTACTGATACTAGCTATATGAATTTTGAATGTTTTGGAGTTTTTAAGGTCAGACAAAAGTAAGTTTTAGATATTTTGAGTTGTACATGCTATCGTTGCGTATGCCGAACAAGGATAGCAAAATGCAAACTTTTCCTTTGATGATGCGTGGTAGAGCTAAAGCATGGTACGACGCATTGGAAGGTGAGCCAAAGCAAGCATGGCCGGCTCTATGGGCGAGGTTTCTTCACAAATTTCTTAAGGAAACTTACCTAGTTGAAATGGATGAAAAGCTGAAGGCGCTTAATCAAGATGTAAGTGAAGAGTTCAATTTGTTTTTGGGTCATTTTGAAGAGTGTTGGGCAGAATTAGCGGCAGCCATGCAATTGGCTAATGGAGACTACTTCAAGATGGACAAATTCATGGCGTGTCTGCATCCTTAGGTGAGAGAGATAGTTTATTTTGAGAGCCCAGAGAATTACAATGGTGCGGTAGCCATTGCACGGTCAAAGAGAAGAAAGATAAAGAAGAAGATGGAGCAGGGCGTGTCAGGCTATCAGACAATGGCCCATGTTCAACCGCAGAGTCCGAGAGAAGCTGCACACGAAGATAATCATGGAAACCGCGGTGTAGCTGTTGTGCTACAAAACTGGGTATGCACGGTGCAAGATTTGTCTGAGAAAATGTAGGATTTGTGGCTCAGTGTCATAGATAGAGGACAACCAAGAGGAGCCAGGGGCAGGGCATGGCCACTGCCTGGTAGGTGTGGAGAAGAAGGGCACTATGCACCCGATTGTCCTGAACCGCAGAGAGAAAGAGGAGGTATGTACCTGCTTTTTGGTAGAGGTCGAGGTCAAGGACAATACGATGGTCCAAGAAAGCAAGCGGTAGAGAACCCTGTGCAGCCAGCTCCGCAAAACGGAGGCGAGGTCCCAAGAGTAAACACCATAGGAGTGGATAAGCAAGAATTTGAAGTTTTAGCCAATAAGAGAGCAAGAGCTGAGAGGGAGACAGAGAAAGAGCGGGAAACTAGAGCTCGCAAGGGCAAAGAGAAGGTGTACGAAGGTAGAGAGCAGCCTGAGCCTAGCAAAAGAAGGAGGCGTCGCAAGATCAAGCAAGCGGATTTCCAGCTAGGACGAGGCTATCTCGAGTACAATCTGGTGAGTGATGTTCAAAATCAAAAAGCAAATATTACGTTTGGTTATTTGTTAGCTTTAAATCCAAAGTTAAGAAGGCAGTGGTCCACAAGTTTAGCACTAGGCTGCCAAGAGCTAAGGGAAATGTCCAAGCAGTGCAAAACATGGCTTTGAGGGTAGGTATCCCCACTGATGTTCTTCCGTCGGTGGATGCAATTATAGAGAAGAGGATGCAGGTACAAGCCTACATAGACAGTGGAGCACATGTTTGTGTCATGACGGAAGCAGCCATGAAAGAGACGGGAGTCAAGGCAGTAGAGTCAGGTCAAATCTGTGCATGAGGATGGCTAACCATACTAAAGCTAGGTGTCTGGGTGTGGCACAGGATGTAAAGGTCAAGGTGATGGGCATAGAGTGCGTGATCGATTTTTTTTCTGGTGAAGGCAGGGGACAATGCTTATCCAATAATTTTGGGTACGCCATGGCTTTTGGCGATAGGTGCAAAGCAGGATTGGGAGAGCAAAGTGTTCACTTTGCCTGACAAAGAGAAAGGAAGACAAATTGTGCTTGATTTGAAGACCAAGGAGAGTAGTTCTTGTCCTATGGTAGTTAAAGATGAGGGCGACACGACGAGCTATGAGTATGATACAGAGACGGGCTATGATGAAGGCTATACTAGCACAGAGGAAGAGGAGAGCGAGGATGACATGCTGAAAATAGATGCAGACTTGTTCGGGGTCACCATAGACGACTCTCCACCTAAAGAAGAAGGTATGCGGTCTCAAGATCATGGTTTAAGCATAGAGGAGGTTTCAAGCATGTTGAGTGAAGACTTAACCAAGGGTGAAAAGTAGGGCTATGTTCAGCTGTGTGAATCCTATCCTAACCTATTCGCGACGGAGTACAAGCATTTGCGAGGTGCAAAGGGGGTGGAGCACAAGATTGTTCTTAAGGAGGGACATAAGCCTAAAGCACAAAAGCTGAGAAGACTAGGAGAAATAAAAAAGGAAGCCCTTTGGCAGGAGATCAATAAGCTACTGGAGGCAGGCATCATAATCCTGTGAAGGAGTCAGAGTGGGTCTCGCTAGTGGTCATAACCCCTAATAAGAATGGGAAATGGAGAGTGTGTGTCGACTACAAGCCATTGAATTCCGCAACCAAGAGGAATCACTATCCCTTGCCATTCCAAGACGAAATCCTAAACCAGGTGGCTAGGCATGAGAGATACTCAATTATGGACGGATTTTTGGGGTACTTTCAGATAGGGATTGCGCTTGAATACCAGTTGAAGACCACATTCATATCTCCATGGGGTTATTTTGCTTACCGCAGGATGCCATTCGGATTGGTGAATGCATATGCCACCTTCCAAGGTTGGATGAAAAGGGTATTTGGTCCATACTTGGGCCGTTTTATTAGGGTCTTCATGGATGATATCGGCTGCTACAATTCAAGAATAGAGCATCTATCAAATCTCCAATTATGCTTTCAAAGGCTTGATGAAGAAGGGGGTCAGCTGAACCCCAAGAAGTGCAAGCTAGCACAGCCTCGAGCACAGTTGTTAGGTCATGTGGTGTCACAAAACGGTATAGAGGCTGATCCCGAGAAGGTGAAAGCATTGGTGTTGCTGGAGCCACCATCAGATGCTCAAGGTTTGGCTTCATTTGTTCATAAGTTGAAGTATTTGTCACGTTTCTTTTGGATGCTGTCGCAATATGTGCTTCCTCTTCAAAAGAGGGCTCAGCAAGTGCATGGTTATGAGTGGGATGGGGAAGCTCAGGAGGCTTTCGATAGGGTTAAAGAGATTTGTGTTAGTTGCCAGCGGTGTGTCCTCCCAATCAAGAAGGCAACTTCTATGTGTCTATGACCGTGGGCACAATTTCTATTGCAGCGTTTCTACTGCAAAAGGTAGGGAGAAGATACAAGCCGATATACTTTGAGAGCAGGGTGATTAACCCAGGAGAGGCTACCTACACTGAGGCGGAGCAGTGGGTGATGGCTCTAGTCTTCGCTTGTAGGAAGTTCAAAGTCCATTTGATTGTGCATGAAGCCAGGAAGGAGGATTATGAAATGGGTGTTGGAGCTACATGAGTTCGAGTTCGAGTTCAAGGTAGATCACACGAGTCGGTCTCACCTGGTAGACATTCTTGTTAGCAAGGCCATTGATTTTCCGGCCTATCCAAGGCATTAGAAAAAATATGGACTCTCCATGGGCCTTGTAAGAATCCCTAATTTTAAGGAAGTATGTTGTGATTAAGGGAGACAAAGGAAATGATGGGGGCTAGTTTGGTAGGTCATTTTCTAGCCTTCAAGCCTAGAAAAGGTGGGGTAAGTAGTGACTAGGAGGCTACCTTCTCTCTCTAGCTTTTCAGCATCTCCTAGAGAAAAGGGGGTGTCATAAAGAGGGAGAGGGACCCTTGTAAAAAAAGAGAACCCCACCTTTCATTTTTTTCTAAAGGCTCGGCCAAAAATAAACCCTAAAAATTTGAAATTTATTGAAATTTCAAAAGTAGTCATTTCCCCCCAAAAAGTGACCCCAAACCTATTCTAATATCAAAACATCATTTTTTGCCTCCAAAATCCCTTTCTCTTTCTCCATGTCTCCTCTTTTTCTCTCTCACTCCCCTTCCTCAAAGTAGCCATGCCCACCATAGCCAGGACCTGCTGCATCTCCCTCTTCATCTAAATGCTAAATCCTCCTTCTCACTCTTACAGAATTTTTCATCTCCCTCTCCATCTACCTGCTAAAATCTCCCTCTCATTCTCACACACTCCTGGATCTGCCTCTTCATCTACCTGCTAAACCCTTCCTCTCACTGTCACATTCCTCTCCTCTCTTCTTTCTATCCCTGTACCCTCTTCCATTGTTCACTGTCCTCCCTCAAAAATACCAAGATCTACAACAACTACCTCTTCATCTACCTCCTCAATCTTCCATTTCAATGTCAACGTCCCCTCCCCTGACCCTACCCCTTCCCTCCCACTCAACTTACCCTATCAACCAAGCCCACCCTGATTACAAGCTAATGTAGTTGTCTTCACATCCACCTTTGCCTCTATTGCATCCCACAACACTAATACCCAACTTCTACAAGCTATGGAAAAGACTCTAGCATACCCAAATTCTTGCAAGCTATGGAACAAAATATTTCTTTTTCATGTAAGGTGGAGTCACATCACAAACTTTCTAGTTGGAAGGACAGAGAAGGGTGCCCCTGCACCATAGGTGGAAACTCCATAGCGATGAGGCAGAGATGGATCCCAAGCATAAGAAGGTCAAGTATGTCAAGCAATGGTGATGTTACTTTACACAAGGGCACTAGTTTCAAACTTGAGTGTATTTGAGGCAACATTTAAGGAATTTAGATCTGTACTCTATACATGCCGATCATGTATCCATAATGCCCAAAGCTATCAACATAGCTTTTCCTTTGTAATCACATAAAATCATGTTTGAGGTGGTCTACAATGGACATGGTTTTGTAACAACAAGCGCTATGGCTTTAATATATGAAATCTTTGATCTTGCAAATTATTTTCCATGTAGCAATTTCTTTGAAGATTTGATTCTTACTGAGGGGTTTGATGCTTATACAAGTGTGTCACATGAATACGGTAAATTCGTTGTGAATACTAGGGGTTAATAACTAATATAGAAAGTGTTGAACCAATGTTGAGAATTATGCTAGTGGGGAGGATTACCCATCACTCATAAGCCTGCATCAAGATGGGCCATGTAATTCCATCATGGTAGCATTTCTGAGGCTTTAAAACTATATCAACCAATGATTCAAAGGTAGGGGCTAGTTGGTTAGTTTAGTAGAGGGGGCAAGGGTGCCTATTCATGCATTGGATGGAAAAGAGGCATGGGATGGGTTTAGAAAACCTTTATTATCTCTCTCTCTCTCTTCTACCCCCCCCCCCCAATATCTCTTTCCTTTCAGCTAGCTAGCCATGTATGATCAATTATTTTTTGCATAAACTTACAGAGTAGTGTTTTGTACTAATAGAATATTGTCTCCTTTATGGGTAGATTCTTTAAGAATCAATTATCTCTCTCTGTATCTCTCCTTTTTGGGCAGCTCTGTTTCACTAGTAGGCCTTTGTGACACTAAAAAGTGTCTTGTACAACCAAGCAAAGCCCCTTTTTCTTTAGAGACCAAAACTAGAGCATACACACTACGGGGCACTATCCTCAAAATCAAAGGGGGGCTTGCAACGCGCCATGGTATGAGATAGCTATTATTGCATGGTTGAGTGAAGTTTGAACATCCTGTAGGACCATGTCAACCATGCCAAAGAAAGCTTGCACAGATATAAGGCAAGGCAAGGGATGCATAGGCCTTGGGAGGCCCAAAGAAAGCCTGCCCCACAAGGGAGCGCATTTAGGCCTTCCATAGGTCTATGGAAGGCCCAAATGCACTCCCTTGTGGCAGGGTGCATAGGCCTTGGGAGGCCCAAAGAAAGCCTACCACAAGGGAGCGCATTTGGGCCTTCCATAGGTTGCCTTCCATAGACCTATGGAAGGCCCAAATGCGCTCCCTTGTGGGCAGGCTTTCTTTGGGCCTCCCAAGGCCTATGCACCCCCTGCCTTGCCTCCTACTCTTTGTGCTTGCTTAGTTTTGGGCATGGTGGCCTTGAGCCTACAAGATAACCATGAACATCCATCCAAAGAAGCATTTTACAAAAATATAGCTCATATGATATATCTAGAAAAAGCAAACTCATCCTCTACTACAAATGGCTATAGATCGCTCACCATGTGCATGATGCATTCTCTACTCATTCTCTGCTACAGATGGCTCAAAGTATGCATGATGCATACTTAATTAGCAAGCAATCCAAGGAATAAATTGTCTTGGTTTGATCCATGTATCATGTCATTTATCCATCATAAGAGTGTATCCTCAACAAAGGGGCAATGCCCTTGAGTTCCAAAAGGGTCTCTCTCTCTCTCTATCCCTAGTTATCTATCTATTTATCTATCTTTGTGTTTTTTATCTGCATGTGTATCTATCTATTCTATATGTATCTATCTATCATATTATCTATCCATCTATCTATCTATCTATTAATGTATTTATCTATATCTATTTGTCTGTCAGCCTGTTTATCCTCCATCTATCTATGTACAATATATATATATATATATCCCCTATCTCTATTTGTTTGTTCGCTCTCTTTTCTTTATTTTGATTTCATAGTCTAGGTATTTCAAAGAACACAAGCTTATGGTTGAACTTACACAAATTCATATCAAATACAACATAATAGCATGCCATTGCATTATTGATGGCAAAGGTAGAACGAAGTGTTTGCATAATGCCAAGAGGGGATTCATGTGTGTGCTTGCAAACATGAGGGAATATGATTGCTCTATCTTTCTTGGATTAGGTTTGAGTGTATTCTTTCAAAAATTTGAAGCCTGCCAAATATATTGAGATAAACTGTGAGTGCTCATGAACTAAATGTTTGTTCAATGCCAAAGGAGTCTCATGTCTATGCCTGCAACACAAGAAAATATTATTGCTTTATCTTGCTTAGATTAGTCTTGAGTATGGGAATTTTCTAAGAATTTAAAGCTTGCCACCATTTTGAGATAAACTTTAAGTGCTCATACGATAGAAAATGAATCAAACCTGACTTCTGAGATTAGATGGCTTACTATATCTACATGCAGGCACATTGCAAAGGTGTGCTTGCTACCAAAAAATCAATTTACTTGATCAATTCACTTACGAGCACAAAAATTTGGCAAGAAGCACAATACCCATACAAGATTAGATGAAACAAAAATTGATCACAAGCACAACATCATATAGTTGAAGATTAACTAGAGTGGACAAAAATGTAATGAAACAAGAGTGCTTTCTATTCAAGTAGTTTCATTACAAAGTTTGTAGCTTGGCTACAATAATAACTTGGGATGTTATGTTCTGGATCAAATACATTGAATGGAATATAGACTGAGGAAATTGCTATGCTCTTAGAAAGGCTTGTCTCATCATTGATAACTCCATGGACCTCCATATCCACAAGTATACTCACCAAACAAAGACTGTTTAGAATGATCTTCTGATTGGAGAAGTCGCACTTTCCACTTGACACCAAACCAGGTTGAGCCCAAGCATCCACTGCAATAACATCCTGTAATACAACAAATATGGTGTTAGCTACTATAGTTTAAATTAATATACATTGTTGAGTTATATAGATTAGTTCTTATCTATAGCATGCAAACCATAAAGGTACCCGAGAGGCATTCAAGCGGTTGCTTTGCAAGTAAGCTGGATAAAAAATATGTTCACAAATACCGTTGTCAAAAAATATGAACACATGAAAATTAAAGAGGACATATCCATAAGATGACTTAGCATTAGACTTACAATGAGGTGCAAATTGGTTTGAATCTCTTTGCAAGTGGATCTCAACTACACTATACACATGTTGAGTGATGGCCACCATTCCAAATTTTGTTTTGAAAGCCATCAATCTTCACTTCCAATGGTGTTCCAATATGCCTCGACATTGTTACTCCATGAGGAACAACACTGAATGGTTGCATGTAGACCCATGAGCCTTGCTAAATACCTGTGGGATCCATTCCACCTTCGAGCTCTTTGTGTTGTGCAGTATGACCTTTTGTATCTCAAACTTTGGCCGTCTATGCGTGGTATGGGTGGACATTCTTGGGAAGAGGTCGGGTGGCCACACAGCAGAGAGAGATTGGGAAGGGTGAGGGGGGTGAGGGTTGGAGAGAAGGATAGTGAGGTAACAGTACAGAGAGAAAGAAGGGGAGAAAGGAGAGAGAGAAGATTTCTATGGAAAGTGAGCTTTTGGCTATCATGTGAAATTTGGATTATTTGCTGCAATTTGGATTGAATGGATGGGGTGGGGGAGGGAGAGCTAGATGGAGAGAGTAGAAATGACTATGGTGGGGTTGACTGTAGAGAGAGTGAGGAGAGGGAGGAGGGACAGATGAAGAGGAGGATATGATGAGCTTTGGGCTATGGTAGGCTGCACAGCACAGAGAGAATGGAGGGGGGAGGGGAGGGAGAGCTAGAGAAGATGGAGAGTGAGCTTTTGGCTATGGTGGGGTTGACTGCACAGAGAGAGTGAGGGGAGGGGAGAGGGGGCAGGGAGAGAAGATTGTGGGAGAGAGAGAGAGAGAGGAATTTGGAGAGAAAAAGTGACTTTTTGATGTTTGGTTATGTTTTGGGCAATTTTGGAGGGGAAATGGTCATTTTTGAGACTTTTCAAAAATTCAAATTTTTAGGGTTTTTTGACCTGCGCAATTTTTCTTTTGGGGTCCTTTTTGTCAAGGGTCCCTCTCTAGGCTTTATGACACCTCTTTCCCACTTTTAACCCCCCCCCCCCCCCCCCCCCCCCCCCCCCCCCCCGAGCCCATCTCCCCTTTCTCTCTAGGAATCAAGCATTGAAGAGGGGGACAAATAGGCTGCCCCCTATCTCTCCTTAGGCTATAGGTGATATCCCAAGAGCCCTCTCATTGGTCCTCCACTAACCCTTACCTAATCAAAAGGGACCTAGGAGAGTCCATATTTTTCATAATGGGTGATGCGAGATGAAGCTAAGGAGGAACCCGACTTAGAAGATGCTTTTACAATGTGGTTCGATGGAGCATATCGAAGGGTAGTACAGAAGGCAGGAGGAGGTGTGGTGATA
Source organism: Adiantum capillus-veneris (assembly GCF_014529385.1). Taxonomy (NCBI): domain Eukaryota; kingdom Viridiplantae; phylum Streptophyta; class Polypodiopsida; order Polypodiales; family Pteridaceae; genus Adiantum; species Adiantum capillus-veneris. Next base: position 86,215,901 of record NC_140950.1, read on the forward strand.
CACGACCCACACGGCAAAACTATATTCTCGAAGGTGTATGATTTGGAGGATTTCCACACTAATAATGAGGCAAATTATCTCACTCTGCATTTGGGTTTAAGGCAGTGCATAGAGTTCGGCATTTCAAGGTTGGTGGTGAAGGGAGATTCATTGCTACTCATCAAGCAACTGCTAGGCCAATGGCAGGTAAAGTGCGATTCTTTGAAGCATTGGTTCTTTTCCATCAAAAAGATGCTGAAGTCTTTTGAAGAAGTCCAATTCAAGCATGTGAGAAGAGAGCAGAATCAAGAGGCGGATCAAGTAGCTAGGAGCAAAGTAAAGGTGCATGTTGCAGGTCTATATGTGGCCCCAACCACTTATGCAGATAGGGAGACCCGTAAAGAGATCGAAGATTTTTTGAGTAGAGAGCAATGTTTAGAAGGTTTGACCAAGCTGCAAAAGAGAAGAGTGGTGCAAAAGGCCCACAAATTCACATTGGTAGGTGAAGATCTCATGAACTATGGGCATGACGGTGTGCTTAGAAGGGTGCTATATAGAGAGGAGATAAGAATGGTGTTGGAGCAATTCCATGAAGAGAGTGGACACCAGGGCAAAGACCAGGTTCTGTTTCGAGTGCTTAGAGCCGTTTTTTGGTGGCCTTCCATTGTGAAAGATGTGCATTATTGGTGCAAGACATGCCACGAGTGTCATACTATAGGTGAAAGACAACTGGTAGCGGAGTCACAGGGCACCATCATCGCACAAAGCACCTTCGAGAAGTGGGGTCTAGATGCTATAAGCCCTCTCCCAAAGTCTACAAGCGGTAAGAAGTACGCGGTGGTAGCCATTGACTACCTTACAAGGTGGGTCGATGCCAAAGCAGTGAAGGAAGTGAATGCTAATGTAGTGGCTCAATTTGTTTTTGATAATATTTGTTGCCGTTTTGGTGTTCCATGGGTGTTAGTTTCTGATAGGGGTTAGGGTTTTAGAAGCAAGCTCATGAGGGCATTAGTGGAAAAGTTAAAGATTCAGCATCGGTTTTCCTCACCCTATCACCCCCAGTGCAATGGTCTAGTCGAGAGTGCTAATGGTCAAATTGTCAAGATGTTAACGAAGTATGTGTATAAGCAAGAAGCTGAGTAGGAAGAAAATTTAGAGAAGTGTATGTGGGCGTATAGAACGTCCTATAAAGTGGCTATAAACTTCACTCCATTCGAGCTTGTCTATGGTAAGGAGGTTGTGTTGCCAGTGCATGCACAGCTAGGTGCTTTAAAAGGTATGTGGCGTGTCAATGCCACTCAACAAGAGGTTCTACAGGATCGGATAGCCAGCTTGGAGGCTTTGCAGATGGACAGAGAGGAAGCTTAGACTACTACTATGAGGGTTCCAAATTCAATCAGAACCTGCCGGACAAGAAGATAGACGAAGGAGACCTGGTCATGAAGTATGAAAGCTATCTGGATTTCACATTCCAGAAGAAGTGGACAGGTCCGTATAAAGTGAAGAAGGCCTTTTCGAATGGGACATATCAACTGGTAAGGGAAAATGGCAAGCTTCTTAGGAATAGGGTAAATGGTGTGCGGCTCAAACTATATTTTGAGAGGAATCTAGTGCCTGAAGTGCAGCAAATTATAGTCAAGGGGGGTGGGCAACCCACCTAAAGCATGCAGTGTGTGAGATAAAGGAGATGAAGCTTTTGTGCATAGCCTGTACATACAGTTATGGTTTTGTGAGTGTTTTTTATCATCGGTTTGGTCTGCCAGTTTTAAAGTTTTGTACATATGCTTTTGGTCGAACATAAATGTTTGACGAGGGGGACTGGGCAATGATGGTGCAGCCAAAGTTGGCCTGAGCTAGGAGATGGTCAATGCTAGGCAGAGGCAGCATGTGAGTGTAGTGCAGAAGGCTAGGGCAGGTGCTAAGGCCCTTGGCAGCCAAAGGGTAGCGGTAATGTATGCTTAAAGAGGTTCTAGGCCAAAAGTGTAGCGGAATGGTCCACATGGGGTGGCAGATGAAGATGTCCAAAATGACAAGTCAAAGCTCTAGAATGTAGAGTTCAGCGTGCACTAGAAGCCGGTCCAGATGGCATATATTGCAGTTTAAAGAAAGGGTATGTAGCAGATCCCCGACATACAGTGCAGCCGAGGACAGGTGGCCCGGGCTAATGACAGTATATCCATGTGTAGTGCTCAAGTTGTGGAGCATGCCTGTCTTCTCGGATTGCAAATCGGAGCTCTGAATGGCAAGTTATGGCCATTAGAAGATTTTCTGGGGGACCGGGTCTGAGCCCACTTGCACGTATTGGAGGATGTGACGTTTGGCAGTTTTGTAGCCTCGCCAAGGTTCTCGATGGCAGTGTGCATCAGGCGGAATTAGCACAAATTGACGGTTCACTGATCGGGTTCCTGGTCCGCAAGATGCTCCAGGTCAAAGTTGGGGGACTATCCCTTGGGCGGTGATTACAGATGCTTTTCTTGTATTTTGTCGGCCTTGTTTGCTAGGCCTGGGAGAGTCAGAGTGTGGTGAGCACCGGGGGGTTCAAAGTCAAGAACCAGCTCCATCAGTTGAACCTCACGGCCTTGAAACCCGATTACCGAGTGCTAGTTGGCAAGCAGACAAGCAATGTGGGAAAAGTGGTTTTTTATGGAGTGTTTTCAAAAAAACTTTACAAGGCTTTGAAGGCCATGGGCCACAGAGCTGCCACGTGGTGTCGAAGTAAACCCACATGCGAGGAGGAAGCTGGATGTTGCGCCCTATATGGGTTGGGGCGAGTAAGCCTCATTGGTATCACAAGGTGAAGAGGGAGCTTGGAGCTCCGTGAGTTGGTGGCTATGGCGGGCCTTGCCGAGCGCTACTGTGGTAGCGTTCCGCGGTGGTTTTGGGCGAGGCACCATGTGCCGGTGGCGTGTTGGCGGAAGTTTGATGAGGTGACAATACCCGACATGGTGCACGTTCTCGCCGGCTAGGTTTTGGAGAGGGAGAGAAGAGTCAATAGCGACATCGCTATTGCTCCCTCCCCCTTCTATATGAGGGGTGTCCCACAGAAATGGAGCAAGGTAAATCAAGGGGCCAGTTGGCCGTAGGGTTAGAAGCAAAGAGGGTTCAAAGCCCGTCCGGACAAATCAAAGGGTGCAAAGCCAAGCCAAGTGCAAGGCCAAAAGAGGACAAAGAGGAGCCGGATAAGGAGTGAGGGGCAAAGTAAAAAATGAGCAGTATAAGGCTAAGCCAAAAGAGGGTAAAAGGTGAAAAATAAAAAAATGAAGATTCTAGGGGGCAATAGTGACATCGATAATGCCCCCCCCCCCCGCCAAGTGCAAAGAGTGAAGAGAAGAGAGATAGAACAAAGAGGTGCCCCCTTCCCAAAAATGCCAATTCAAGGTGCCAGGTGGACCAATTAAATTGTAAATTCCCAAATTAAAGGCCCCCGCTATAAAAGTCAAAAATGGATCAAATTAAGGGCTTTTTTTTTGGCCTTTTGAGGTGCCGTTTGAAGCCTGCAAAGTGGAGTTCTCAAGTAAGCTAGCCCCTTTGTAACTTTTGCTTGAAAGTGACCATGGTCATGGCATTGCAAGCCTGTGTATATGTTTTCTGAAGTGCAATCAAGCCACAGTTGCCTCTTGTGTTGTTGTTTACCCTTCCCCCTTTCTCTTTCTCTTGCTTTCATGTTTCTCCTCGGTGCCGGTGGACTGTGTGGATGTGTGGATGTGTGTACCCCCCGCCGATGGTATTTTGAGTGAGAGAGTGATATTGAGTGTCTGTGTGCTTGTGTAAGGGTGGAGATAGGCAGTGGTAGTAGGTGTATCTTGTGTGGTGGTTTTGTGGAGTGTGTGAGCAATAGAAATTGAGCAGGTGGTGGTCTGCTAGTGTGTTGGGAATACACTGAGCTATAGAGAGACCCTTTTGTTTGTGCTGGGCGTGTTTCCCCATTCCCCCTCTCCAATGTCTGCTGCATAGCTCTTTTGTACTAACATAATGTCAATATGCAAGGAAGCAACTCAGGATGGGTCACAGAGACTTAATGAGAGTGTTGATCTCACCAAAGTGAACACAAAGGGCTGCTCATTCTACAACAAAAGCAAATCAACCACTTCCTCGTCAAAAAATCAGTATGCGTCCAATCTCACTACTCTAGGCCATCACGCCTTTTTGGCATCCAAAAAATTTGGAATGCAATGAAACTTAAGGAGAAGTATCACAACACCTAAGAGCACAATCCTACCAAGTTCTGTCACCATCAAGGAAGGTACATAAATCACGACGCATCACAAAAAATGTGCAAAAAACTAAAACATAAGTATTTGAAAAGGTCCCCCTTAAGCATAGAAACATTTATCCATGGTCAAAGCATAAAAAAACAACCATTTTAACCTTCAAATCAATGAATTTTAGCTCACAAGAAAAGTGTCACTAACCACAACAGAATTGAAAATGATTATACTTAGATTGTAGATCAAGAGACAAGGAGCACAATGTGCTTTTCGAAAATGAATTTTGATTACCAATCCAGGAGAAAAAAAGATTACAATTTGTAGCCGCAAGAAGCTCTCACAGTGAATGTTTTCAAAATCCTCCAAGCTAATGATATCTCTTTAGTCCAAACTAAGGGTTTTGACTTAAAGGTTAAAGGAGATTTCCCACGGCCATCCGACCACTTACAAGGGTGTAGACTCAAAGAGGTTGAGAGGGTATGCCAAATCACATTACAAACAGTGTCTACAGGGTTTGGTGTGCATCCGCTTGTATCCCCCAAACAATGATAGATGAGTATGCTACTGACCCTGACTTTAGAGACATAATGTCAGCCCGTGCTTTGGGGAAGAAAGAGAAACCATCCACCTTGCATGATGGTTATCTTGTCCATGGAAATAGGCTATGTGTTACCCATTCCCTTCGTGAGAAAGCTATGTATGAATCCCATGCTCCTCCATATATGGGACATAGAGGCATTCAACCTACTCTTTGAGCAATAGAGATGTATTTCTCTTGGCCTACCATGAAAGTATACTAGTTTGGATGGCTATGCAAAATTACATGGGTAGGAAAATAGTGCTTACCTCCATCCATGTAAAGTCTCATGGTCATCCACTGATATGGTTTGGGCAGTCCCGACCCATACTATGCACTAGCATGAGCCATACGACCTATGTTAGTGCATAGTATGGGCCTTGACCGCCCATATACCAGCTTGGATGGCTATGAAAAACTGCACGGGTGGGGGGAGTGTGCACCTCAATCCATGTAAAGTTTCATGGTTATTCACCAATATAATTTGGGCAGTCTCGACCCATACTACGCACTAAAATGGGTTGTATGGCGCAAACGGATAGATTTAGCGTATAGTATGGACCTTGATCACCCATGCTGTATTGGATGGTTGTGAAACTTTGAATGGATGGGATATTGATCCACAAACCCATCCATGTAAATTTTCACAACCATCTGATATGGTTTGGATAGACCCGACCCATACTATGCGCTAAAATGGATCGTATGTTTCCGATCCATTTTAGCGCATAGTATGGGGCTTGACCACCCATACCATATCTGATGGATGTGCAATTTTTCATAGATGGAGGAATGGTTCTCACTCCCATCCATAAATATTTTCAGAGCCATCCAATGTGGTCTGGGTGGTCCTGACCCATACTATGCGCTAAAATGAACCATACGGCCCATTTTAGCGCATAATATGGTCCTTGAATGCCCATACCAGTTTGGATGGCTATAAAAATTTTACAAGTGGAAAAATGATACTCATATTCACCCGTGTGAAGTCTCAAGGATGTCTGGTATAGTATGGGAGGACTCGGTCCATACTATGCGCTAAAATGGGCCGTTTGGCTTATACAACCCATTTTAGTGCACAATATAGGCCTTGATCGCCCATACCATATTGGATGTTGTATGGATATAAAAATTTGCACACATGGTGTTAACCCTCACGGCTCACGGACACCCATCACCTACGATGGACGCGTATTATGTATTTGGTAGAGTCAGGTATCGGGCTTGTCGGACCAATAGGGAAAGGTAGAGTGATCGCCGATGAGAGGCGCACTTTAACTTGAACATGCTAGGGTTAGTTGGTTAAGCATGGGCGCCCAAGTGTGAATGGGGTGAGCTCCTATAAAAGCCAACTAAACCTAATTTTTACTCATTCTCTCATTTGTGCAATTGAAGAGTGCTCTTGCTCCATCTCCATCTTCTTCTTCTTCACCTCCTTGTGTGTGTGTGTGTGAGAGAGAGAGAGAGGGAGAGTGTGTGTGCGATCGAGCATTACGAAGGCACGACGGCGGCGAAGCGGTTGAGCGCGGCACGACTGCAGCTTCTTCTTCATCGCGGCGAGGAATCCACCACGAAGGCGAGCGTAGAGCGGTGAGTGACACACCCTTTGTTTTCTTGAGCTTGCTAGTTTAGGCTTGTTGTGTGCTTGGAGCCGTTTGTGGCTCGCATACGGTGTATTGGCAAGTCCCTTGCTTCGACAGTGCGGCAAGGAGCGCACATTTATTTTGGCGCCGCTTGCCGGGGATATGCCCTACACTAAGCTCGGTTAGCACTTTACGCTTCCTTGTGGGTGCAATTTCTATCATAGGAAAGGCAGGGAAGGAGTGTGTGGAAGGTTTTTGTTTTTTTGCGTTTCTGCAATTTCTGTAAGTTTCAATTTCTGCTATTGTCTGCGTTTTTTTTCAATTCTACAATTTCTGCGTTTTTTCAAGTTCGGCGTTTTCACTTCCTCTTTGCATTTCTGTCAATTTTCTGCAATTTCTGCGTTTTTTTCTGCATTTTCTGCAATTTCCTACAATTTCTGCGTTTTTTTTTTTCTGCATTTTTCTGCAATTTCTGTCATTTTCTGCAATTTCTGCGTTTTTTTTTAATTTTTGCGTTTTTTTTCTGCATCAACAAAAAAAAAAAAAAGTTTTTATTTTTTCTCCCAAAAAAAAAAAAAAAAAAAAAAAAAAAAAAAGAGGGAAAAAATCTCGGAAATTAAAAACGCAGTGAGCGGGCGGCGAAATTTTTCGAAAATAAAAAACGTGACTCTTAAAACGGACGGTTGGTTTGTATAAAAGATAGATCGGGATCGGGATCATTTCCAAGCCCAAGCCCAAGCCCAAGCCCAAGCCCAGCCCAGGCCTCAGTCCTCAGTCTTATGATATATACTAGACTCACTCTTATATATATACCCTACTCCCTCAAGAGAGAATGAGAGCATGTGGGACAAGTCCTCCACTCTCCTCCTTTCTCTTCCCACTTGCACCCTTAGACTTTCTAGTTTGGGCCTAGTTCCCTACTGGAAATTGACAGTTTTAGGGATTCCGAGGGCATAGAGTGACCAAACGGAGGGCTGTAAAGCACGGCACGACCCTCTGACCGATACGCTCGTTTCGAGCTATCACACGGCCCATTCCACGACACGCTCTAAAAAATCTAGCAAAAAAACAAACAAAAAACACGCTAAAAACTAGTCACAAGGCCTCCTAGAGCAGCTTTTTGACACCTTAGGGTATCAAAAGCACATGCACTTACGCTCTGGGCGGGTGCTAGAACACGAGCATATTGAGGGTGCCTCTGTTCATACGGACACCCATTACCCATCCACGATAAGCTCTAGACCCTCAGCGGGGACACAAGGTAGCACCACCCAAGACCCTAAAATAGCCGCTAGTGATTCCTCCTCCGACTCAGAAATCATGGAAGCATACCCTACCCAAAACACTGAGAGAGAAGGCCATGCACCTCCCGAAGCTCCACAGCCTAGTACTAGTATGTTTAGCCGTTTCATGGAAACATTAGGTAGAGCTACTCGCTCGGAACCTGATGCAAATGAAGCACACGAAGGGGGTGGGGAAGTGGACTCTCCTTTCACATCGCACGTGGACCCCACACCCCCAAAGAGTGTCCATGTGGATATCCTGCCAACTTCTTACCAAGAAGGCCCTGTTGAGCTGCCTCCTTCAGAAGTTCCCTCTAGAGTACCGTTGGTGACAAGTAAAACCACGGGGAGCAACATTGCTTCTACCTCACAAGAAACCGTTAACACGTCGACTCTAGAAGGATTGTTCATTAATGATCATTGGACATACGACCTCCACACTGAGGTGTTGACGGATCTACACTCTGGCCACGCCTACCATGTAGGATGGATAGAGATTGTACAATCCACCTCTAGTGCCACGAGCATCGAAGATCAACAGAAAATGATCTGTAATGTTATCCATGGCATTATTCAATCAGAAAGGCAAAACCGAGGGGTAAATATACTCTCAACTGGCCCCATGAGATTTCTGGATACGAGCAAGGCTCAACAGCCTACTCTATCACAAATGGAGACTCCTCTAATGAGCCCCATGGACCCATCTTACGTCATTTCACCTGGGGTCTCTATGCAATCTGAGCCTCCGAGCGAAAACTTTAGCTTCCCTAACTTGGCTCAACCCTCTATCAAGGAAAACACAGTGCTCACTCCAGGGATAAGCCTGACAGAGAATGTACCGATGACATCTACGGTTAGCGCAGTGCCACTACCTAGTGTCGTAGTACCTAATATGGGGCCTCGACCATATGTGCCTCTAGCCCCTTATGCACACATGGCCCCCACACCTCCAATTGTACCACTTGCTTATGCTCCTCGAGTGCCGCTCCCTAGCTCTTATCCGAGTGGACCTATGCCCGGTTATGTTCCATATCCTGCATCATCCACACATATGCCAAGACCGTACCCGTTCCTCTCCCACATATGATTCCAAGAGTACCTCCACCGGCCCTGCCTCCTCACATAGGTGACTTGGCAGCGTTTGCTCAAACCATAGGTCGATCTATCGCGGAAAATATGCGTCATGCATCTGATAGAGAGCCTAGAAGTAAGGCAGTACAAATTGCCAAACTCACGCAAAAATTCAATGGGGACGAAGATGCTAGGAAACACATTGAAGTGTTTGAACAAGTATGTGATTCCTTAGGGGAACGCAACGAACTACATAAGTGCAATGCCTTAAGCTTGACATTAAGTGGGAAGGCTGGAGATTGGTATAGGACCCTAAGGGTGGACGAGAAAACAATCTACCCTACCCTTCGAAGGTTGTTTCTAAAGGAGTACATACGAGAAGGTGTGCTTTGGGGTGTAGCATCTCAGCTACAGAAGGCCGAACGTAAGGAAGGAGAGTCAGTAAGGGACTTCATTAGTCGTCTAAAGCACTTAAACTCTCGTTGCCCTGTAAATGAGCGCTTCAACAATAACCAACTGCTTGATCGATTCATTCGAGGGTTGAGGAATGAAGGAATCTATAATGGACTAGTGATTAGAGGTATCACAACCTGGGAAGATGTCACTGCCAATGCAATCCAATTAGAGGACAACTTGATGATAGCAGGCATGAGGGTGTCTACTGACACGAGATCCACTAGCTCACAAGCCATTGAGTATGAACCCATGACTGCAAAGCCCATTGCCAATGAGCCAAAGGTATTTGAGACATTCTTGACAGAACCTCACCAAGGCAATCCAAGAGTCTCTTAAGGATAATCGACCCCCTCAAAATAGTCACAGATGATCCAAGAAGGGAGCAACAATGGTGTTCCATTTGCTTAGTCCACATAGCACTAGTGAGTGCCCTACTTTAGAGTAAAATTTAATGGAGCTTGCAACGCATGTGGTAGGTATGGTCACCAAGCTAAGGATTGTTTAATGATCAAACGTATGATGGCAAATAGACCACCTGTAGCCTGGACGGATGCGCCTCGAGCTCCTGTATTGATGCCTGCTCCACCTGTTGAGCAACTACCGCAACACATGGTCCCTAGACCTCAAAATGTTGTACAAGCTACACCGCTACCACCTCCTGTGCTAGGACCGCAGCCCCCGCATCCAAGAGTCGCCCCTATGAACCAAGTGGGTTGCGAGCCATCTAATGCTTATGCAGATGGTTGTGAGGAGGAAATAGACACTAGTATTGCCTACGGACTTGATACATTGGAAGAATGTCCTATATACTACATGGAAGATTGTTGGGGACAAGTCAAGCCGGTTTATCAAGCTGCTGCTCTCGCATCCAGAGGTCAAAATATCAACACCCAGGCTAGGAGGCCACCTCTTCAATGCTACGAGTGTGGTGGACCACATCGAGTAGCGGAGTGCCCTATTAGGCTACAAAAGAATGCTGCACAGATGCAAGTGAATCAAGGGAGCACGTCTGCAATGCCAATACTCACATGTAATCGTTGTGGCATAGATCACTTGATTGCCCAATGCCCCTATAACCCAAATGCGCCTAAAATCACACCCCTGAATTTGGTCGAAATTGCTAGTGTGACATCGCCAATACCACCCGTCGCACCCGCTTATGCGATTACACGGTCCATGCTTCAAGGGCCAGGACATATCCTCGAAGAGAGAGATACCGCGTCAGTTATCCAAGCAAAGAAAAAGAAGACACGAAGGAAGAAGTCGCAGAATACGGAAAATTCAAAGCCAAGTTCCAAAACAAACATAGGAACAGGAGATGACCCCGTGTATATGAATGACCTCGAAGATGATTCAGATTCAGTCGAGACAATGGAGACTAGAACCAATACCACAAAGGGAAAGACCGACAAGAAAAACCGTAACATGGAACCAAATGAAAACCGAATGAGAGAAAACCATAAAGAGCCTCTGAAAACACCACAAGTGTTTCCAAATCCAATCCAAGACCCCCAAGAAAAACCGCAGGGGCAAAAAGGAAAAATCGTAAAAAGAAGATTGGGACGTACCCAAACCCAGTAGATGAGATTGAGCAGGTGAAACATCTAAGAGGTTTAGTGGAGGAGACTCAAAGGAAACTAGAACCAGAACCCATGCATATCAAAATTCATGACACAGTGTTTCCCACGCAAGTTCATCCACCCCACATGAACCATAGACCGTTAGCCATATCTAGTATCATCCAAGAAGGGAGTGAGGACGGGACATTAGAAAGTGAGCATACACCCTTCTTGTTGGAAAGGATGTTTAACGAAGGAATACCTGATCCCATTGAGGAATATGAGATTCCATCCTCACCAGTTCCTAGTCAAGGACCTACACCCTGCAAAACGCCAATGAATGTTGCCAAACTAGTGGACTTCATGTCTTCTGAGGTCCGAACCACGATCATAGCAAAGCTGTATGGAGATCCTGAGTTATTCCTTGCACTTCGAACATTCCTTAACGGAGAGCTACGAACGGGATTACCGCAGTTTGCGCAACCAAATAGGCCTGACTCGATTATGATTGATGAGGAAAATCATGTGCAATCACTTGACTTAGATGGACACAAGTCTGTGATCGAGGTACCCATTAACGAATTAGGGCAGTATTTTGAAGGCGACGAGTCTAATGCGACCCTACCCATCACTACCAAGGGATTAACTATAAAGGGAATTCTTGATGGTGGTGCGGGAGTTAGCATCGTTACAAAAGATTGTTGGGAATCCATGGGAAAACCCCGCCTCAGTGTTACTAACATTGTGGTAAAGATGGCAAATGGTACCATAGCCAAACCTATGGGGATGCTCAAGGATCTTAAGATCAAAGTTCTAGGACACAAGGTACGACATACGTTCATTGTAATGGATTTCTCTAAACACCTTATGTCATATGAAATGATTTTAGGACGACCATTCATGAGGGAAGCACAAATGGTTCACGATTGGTCTAAAAATCATGTCTATTTGCAATTCCAAGACTCTGTCCTTAGAGTGGATTTGGTGACTGGTAAGGTACACCCCTTAGGGAGTAAAACCATTATTGATCATCGCTCTGACACCACAGTTCACTCGGCCCCACTACAATATTGTTACACTTGTAAGAAGGATACAGACATTGGCCAAGATTCTCCTTACATGGATGTGTTACCGGGTATGACGGAATCAGACAATGTAGACTGGGTCCACCTAGCATCAACCATAGACACTTGGGGAAATAGGGGGATGACCTGGGTAACACCTGAGGGGAATGAAATGCCTATACCCTTAAATATGCTACAAGCAATGCATATCGCTTCCGACAAGACTCATCCTAATGTAACGAAGAAAACATACAAGTGGGTCCCTAAAACCTCTGTAGTGAGCATGGTTGATGCAAAAAAACGGAAACCTAGTAAGAACCGTCCCACTCACTCCAAGAAAAGTAAGAAAATGTTGCGATGGATCCCTAAACGACTATTGGAAGCCCAAGGCTACTATCAAGGAAATGATCAAATCTGGGTGCCAAAACGTAGATTGTGCTCTTACCTATCACCTGACCCAAGTGAACCCAATCCTGTGGCTCCAAAACAAATTGAAAATCGCGGAAAGGAAAAAATCATGGAATGTTACACACCTGTTCTAGAGCTAGTTTGGGTACCAAAGAAAGAACGATTTGTTCCACCTAGCTCAGGAACAGGGAAATCAAATGAAGCTTCTTGCTCTTCATGTAGTTCCTATATGCAAATAGAAGCTTCGACACAACCTCCACCTACCACTGTACATATCCATCCAAGCACGAAAGAGTTTGCACCTTCCGGGGTAAGTTCACCACCTACAACAACGTTGCAAATAAAATCCTGCGAGAGTACCTTACCACCCTTACAACTTGACAAGGCACCTAGGGTAATAGAAAACTACTGGCAAAAATCCTCACCTATTACCAACTGGAACAATTGGTTTCAAAGGGTGACAAGCTCATTTCAAACGGTATGATCTACCCAAGGAAGGGGGGAGTGTTTGCTGACAGTCCTCATTCATTTGTTTCCCTCTCAACCTTTTTCCCTCACCTCTCAATCTCCGATCTTAGGGAATGTACATATAAAGCTTTATACTCACAAAAACAAAAAATAAAGAGCAAGAGCAATTAGCAAACGAGTATGCACATTAAAGTCCAAACATTGACTCAGACCTACACATGTCACATCTGGTACAGTGAAACAGAAACCTATGCCATAAAAAACCTTTGATCCTCATCACTTGAGTGATGGAGGGTAGGTAAGATTAGTACGATAGGAGTGTTTCTGTTTTAGAGTTGAGTGATTAGCAAAGTTTTAATTTTTCCCACTGATGTGCCTCCTGGAGGTATTCCTTTTGTTTCATAGTGTGTACAGGAGCGTGTTGCTATTGATAGGATTTGGACCTTCATGGAACCTTCAAATCAAGCGCGACCATCAACACGGACACCCATCACCTACGATGGACGCGTATTATGTATTTGGTAGAGTCAGGTATCGGGCTTGTCGGACCAATAGGGAAAGGTAGAGTGATCGCCGATGAGAGGCGCACTTTAACTTGAACATGCTAGGGTTAGTTGGTTAAGCATGGGCGCCCAAGTGTGAATGGGGTGAGCTCCTATAAAAGCCAACTAAACCTAATTTTTACTCATTCTCTCATTTGTGCAATTGAAGAGTGCTCTTGCTCCATCTCCATCTTCTTCTTCTTCACCTCCTTGTGTGTGTGTGTGTGAGAGAGAGAGAGAGGGAGAGTGTGTGTGCGATCGAGCATTACGAAGGCACGACGGCGGCGAAGCGGTTGAGCGCGGCACGACTGCAGCTTCTTCTTCATCGCAGCGAGGAATCCACCACGAAGGCGAGCGTAGAGCGGTGAGTGACACACCCTTTGTTTTCTTGAGCTTGCTAGTTTAGGCTTGTTGTGTGCTTGGAGCCGTTTGTGGCTCGCATACGGTGTATTGGCAAGTCCCTTGCTTCGACAGTGCGGCAAGGAGCGCACACATGGAACAAGAGTGCTCACCCCCACCCTAAAAATTTTCATAGCCATCCAAATTGGTATGTGTGATCAAGGCCTATACTATGTGCTAAAGTGGGCCGTATGGCCATTTGAGAAGATAGTATGGTTTGCGACCGCCCAAAAAAATATTGGATGGCCACAAGACTTTGCACGGGTGGGGGGTGAGAACCATTCCCCCCCCCCCCCCCCCCCAAAATCTAACCCCATTTTAACGCATAGTATGGGTCGGGATTGCCCATACCATATCAAATGACCATGAGACTTTTTAGGAGTGTTGTGATATCCATTCAGCCACTCCTACTGAGTCACATATCCATATGATATGGTTTAGGTAGTGAAGGGCCATACTATGTGCTCATATTAGACATATGGCTCATACATCTCATTTTAGCTCTTTTATCATGGATTAGGATATGATCATCTGTTGGGGTATAAAGCCCAATGTGGTCGCCCAGGTAAGTGGGCAGGCCGCCAGGTATGTACACATATTCTTTTGTTAAAACCTAATAAGAACTCACTATTCTCTACACATTACAGTAGAGCGAGTTCACCATATCGTCGTGCTCTTCTTCTCGCACTCTCTCTCGTGTCGCACTTCCGCTCGTACTCCTTCAACTGGTATCAGAGCTCAGATCGAGGCTCGGGGCAGCACTGTAGGAGGCTAGAGTCACCAGCTCAGATTGGAGTGAAATTCGACAGGCAAAGACACGGCCCCAAATCTTGTGGGCGAGCGTGTAGGGCTCGCTGTGCTCAGAATTTCATTCTGAGGTCATCTCGATCACCATTCGGCTTCGACAAAGTTCTACAAAGGCCATTTTTGACTACGTGGTCTCAGCGGGTGCAGATCCGACTCTGCATATTTGGGGTTTTCAGCCTACGACTACAGTGTTTGAGGATATCGACACTCCCATAGTGTTGATTTGTGGTTGTCTACACATCGAAGGACGGCTCACAGTTCTTGGAGGCGTGTCACATACGACACGGGCGCATCTACACATAGATTGTAGGCGACATCCACTAGTTCATCAGGTAGCTTGTGTTTGCTGCTTGATATTCCAGATTTCATCCTGACATTGCAGGTACTTCCACATGGGATGTATTGTCAGAGATGATGTATGTCTGTTGAGGGTTTTCTGGCTGTGAGTCACACAGCAAACAACCCGCCGCAATGGTTACAGCATACAGTGGGAAATTTGTGGATGTATGACTTTGTGGAAAGTCTATGTACTGTCAGATTTACTGCAGCCTTTGTTGAGGGTCGAGTGAGGTTTTATTGAGCTGGGGGATTCTCGAATGTTGAGATCCTTTCAGTGATACAGGTCTTGGAGCGATCCCTCGAGCACCCTTAGATAGGCAGCTAGGATGTATTGAGTGTGAGTTAGACAGTTGGGATTGCATCTTTGATTTACTGCCGTTGAGGCATTGTCGCAGTCTATGCTTACAGGACAGTGACAAGACAGTCAGAGACAGTACAGGTGCAGGACAGGTTTACCCGCAGCTTACAGTGTCAGAGAGACAGTGTTTTTTGAGTACACTAGAGCCATTTTACAAAGAGACTCTGCCAAAATTTCAGCAGAATCTGAAGCTTTCTTGGTTCATTTGACAGGTTGATATTGGTTTAGAGGTCAGTTTACATGGGAAACTCTGCCGAATTTTTCCCAGGAAAGTAAACTACTGTGAAGCGTAGCTATGGCTGGATCACAGGACACTGCTTTTTACAATATCAAGAAGCTGGATGGAACCAATTTCCTATTGTGGAAGAAGCAGATTTGGCACGTGTTGGTATAAAAGAAGCAGATAAAACCTAAAAAGCTCAAGGGGATAAAACCAGAAGATATGGACGAAGATGAATGGACCGAAATGGATGAATTGGCACTTTCTACCATTATGCTGATTTTGGCAGAAAGCGTTTACTTCAATGTAGCAGACGAGATGTCGGCTTATCAAGCATGGTTAAAGCTGAGTGATCTTTATGAGAAGCAGAGTGCAGCTTCACAGGTATACTGGATTAAGAAGCTTGTTGACTTGAAGATGAAAGAAGGGACACCTATGTCCAATCATCTTGAATGAATTCAACACAATCTATAGTCAGTTGTCAGCTCAAGGTGTCAAGTTTGATGAACCTGTTAGAGCTATGTTCCTGTTGATCACATTGCCAGAAAGTTGGGACACTTTTCACACAGCTTTGAGTAATTCTGCACCTCCAGATGGTTTGAACATAGCAGGTGTAGAAGGAAGTCTGCTTATGAAGAAACCAATAGAAAGACAATGGACAAAGGCAAGGGAACAGCCTTAGTTGTCAGGGGAAGGACCAAAGAAAAGTACAAAGGTGGAAAGAGGAATCAATCTCGTAGCAAGTCCCGTAGTGCTAAAGGCAAGAGTGACATAGAATGCTACCATTGTGGAAAGAAGGGTCACATGAAAAGAGACTGCAGAGAATGGAAAGCAAAAAAAGGCAAAGAGAAAGCTGAAGACCATGGTGAGAAGAACAAGTCCTCAGTGAAGATTCAAGAAATAAATGTGACAAACACTGTTGCAGAGGATGACAGTCTAGTGTCAGGAGACATCTACTTCTTGAAGAATACAATGGACTCAGCTCTTCTTACAGCATCTGATGGAAATGCACTGAGTGACTGGATTATAGACTCAGGGGCATCACTTCATGTGTCTCCAAACAAGGAGTGGTTTACCTCTTATGTGACCACTAAAGATCATGTTCGGCTAGGCAATGGGCAGACATGTGAGATCTTAGGTGTTGGAGATGTTCAATTGAAGTTTCAGAATGGCTCTTCTTTCACGCTGAAGAATGTGAGACATGTTCCCGCAATTACAAAGAGCTTGATCAGCACAGGTTTACTTGATGATGCTGGCTACGTCACCACTTTTGGACAGAACATGTGGAAGATATCCAAGGGTTCTATGACAGTAGCACATGGAGTAAAGTCTGGAGGACTTTACATGATTTATGTATCAAATGTCTCTAAAAATGTAATCAATGTAACCGAGCAGCCGAACGTTTCTTTGTGGCATAGCCGGTTAGGACATATGTCCAAGAAGGGAATGGAAATCTTGTCTCGTTCTGGTTATTTGCCTGGCTTTTCATTTAATGATTTTGAATTCTGTGAACATTGTCTGTATGGTAAGCAAACACAGCAGCCACATAAGCATAGAAGCAGTAGAAGAGATACACAGTTGGCACTTGTTCATAGTGATTTGTGTGGACCTATGCCTAACCTATCTCTAGGGGGAGCTTCTTACTTTATGACATTTATAGATGATTACTCGAGTAAAGTATGGGTTTACTTTCTCAAGCACAAGGATGAAGCGTTTAGTGTTTTCAAAACGTTTGTGACACTTGTGGAGAATCAGAGTGGCAAGAAGCTTAATTGCTTACGCACTGACAATGGTGGAGAGTATGTTTCAAAGGCCTTTCAGAACTTTTGTGAGTCAAAAGGTATAAAACGTGAACTTAATGCTCCTTACAATCCTCCTCAAAATGGTGTTGCTGAGAGGATGAATAGGACCATACAAGAGAAGGTCAGAAGTATGTTGTCTAATGCACAACTGCCAAATGGGTTTTGGGCTGAAGCTGTATAAACAGTTGTTCATTTGTAAATAGATCTCCTAGCAAGGTTTTGCAGAAGGATTCAGTGCCAGAGATGGTATGGTCAGGCAAAATGCCCTCATACAAGCATCTCAGATTCTTTGGCTGTGAGGCATATACTCACGTTCCAAAGGAATTTAGGAGCAAACTTGAGCCAAAGAGTAGAAAGTGCATCTTTCTAGGCTATGGTAATTCTGGTGAGATGGGGTACATACTTTGGGATCCCGAATCTAGAAAGGTTGTCCGCAGCAATGATGTTCACTTTAATGAATCCAAATATCATTCTAAACCAGAGAGGGTTGAGGAGATTAGAAGAGTTGTCTTCCAAGAAGATGGACCTGCACGTGCAAGACAAAATGTCAGGGCTCAAGAGGAGCAAGGACAGGAGAGAGTGGAACCACAGGTTGTGGCTGAGCCTGAGCCACCTATTGTTCGTAGATCTGGACGTGTCACACGACCTCCTGTCGGTTTGTTCCATCTATGAATTATGTCATGTTGACTGATTGCAATGAGCCTTCATGTTACAAGGAAGCAGTGCAAATAAAGGACTCCGAGAATTGGCAATTGGCCATGCAGTCAGAGATGACAGCTCTGCATAAAAACCAGACATGGAAGCTAGTTAAATTACCACGGGGCAAAAAAGCTCTACCCTGTAAATGGGTTTACAGGTATAAGATCACCGCTCATGATAGTCAGCCAAAGTACAAAGCACGGCTTGTTGCCAAGGGCTTTAAGCAAGAACAAGGCATTGACTTTGATGAAGTCTTCTCTCCGGTGTTCAAGATGACTACATTGAGATGCTTTCTTGCATTGGTTGCCATATTAGATTTGGTGTTGCACCAAATGGATGTCAAGACAGCGTTCTTGCATGGTGATTTAGATGTGGAAATTTACATGCAGCAGCCAGAAGGGTTTGTTGAGAAAGGCAAGGAAGATTGGGTATGCCAGTTGTTAAAGAGTCTTTATGGCTTAAAACAATCACCGAGGGCATGGTACCATAAATTCCACAAGTTTATGCTTTCTCAAGGCTACAAACGTAGTGAGTTCGATCACTGTCTATATACAAAGAAGGCTAAGGATGGCAGTTGGCTGATCCTTATTTTGTATGTGGATGACATGTTGATTGCTGGCAAGCACTTGGAAGAAATTTCAGCTTTGAAGTCAAAGATGGCAAAATCGTTTGACATGAAAGACATGGGTGAGGCAAGTCATATACTTGGTATGCGCACTGAGAGAGACAATCAAAGAAGTTGATTTGGTTATCTCAAACAAAGTATATTGACAAGGTTTTGCAACGTTTCAATATGGAGAAGGGAAAGGCATTGAGTGTTCCATTGCCACCATATGTGAAACTTAGCAAACAAGATTGTCATGTGTCTGAGGAAGAACAGGCTGAAATGGATAAGATTCCATATGCGTCTGCAGTGGGTAGTTTGATGTATGCAATGATTGCTACTCGCCCAGACATTGCATTTGCAGTGGGAGTAGTAAGTCGATACATGTCAAACCCAGGAAGAAACATTGGGAGGCAGTGAAAGGAATATTGAGATACCTGAAAGCTACAAAGAGTATGCGTATATGCTATGGGAGTCAGGAGCTAAGTGTAAAGGGTTTTACAGACTCAGATTATGCAGGTGACTTAGACAACCGAAGGTCTACGTCAGGGTATGTCTTTACATTGGCTGGTGGAGCAGTATCATGGCGTTCTAGATTACAAGATTGTGTTACTCAGTCTACTACAGAGGCTGAATATGTTGCAGCATCAGAGGCATGCAAAGAATCAATTTGGCTTAATCCACTAGTAACAGATTTGGGAATCAAAGAAGAGATGCCTGTGTTATATTGTGATAGTCAAAGTGCTATACAATTGGCTCGCAATCCAGTTTATCACTCAAAGACAAAGCATGTGGATGTGAAGTATCATTTCATCGGGGAAATGCTCGAGGATAAGCAACTTCAGCTTGTCAAAGTTCACACCATAGAAAATCCTGCTGATCTACTTACAAAAGGACTTCCCTCAGAGAGCTTTGCGCATTTTCGCAAGCAGTTAGGTGTAGGGTAGTACATCACTTCTCTACATCTCTTGTATATTAGCTTGTATAGTAGCTTCTCTCACACTTAAAGTACCACATTGGACTTTAAGTGAGAGGTTGCTGGGGTATAAAGCCCAATGTGGTCGCCCAGGTAAGTGGGCGGGCCGCCAGTATGTAAACATATTCTTTTGTTAAAACCTAATAAGAACTCACTATGCTCTACACATTACAGTAGAGCGAGTTCACCATATCGTCGTGCTCTTCTTCTTGCACTCTCTCTCGCGTCGCACTTCCGCTCGTACTCCTTCATCATCTAGTATTGTTGTCTCTTTGGCCATGCATATGGGTCTTTATATGGTTGCCTATAGTTTCAAATATGGTTGCTATATATGTGGACCTTTACATGGTCATTTAAATTGGTATCCTTCATATATGTGGACCTTTAGATTTATAGCCATATATGTAGATCTTTATATGGTCATCTACATTGGTATCCTTTTATAATGGATTAGGACATGCTTGACTATATAGTTTCTATATGGGTGTTTATATGGTCCTCTACAAGTGCATCTACAATGTTGTTTGTATGGTCATCTATACAGTTGTCTACATGGACATATACATGGTTAACTTTGTAGATATTGGTTGTCTACATGGATCATCAATATGGTTTGGTAATGTCATCAATAGGGTCATCTGCATTGCTATCTTTCTATGATGGAGTATGATATGATAGTCTTTATAGTGGCACTATGGAAATCTATATTGGCCTCTATATGGTTGTCTCTATGACTATCTACATGGGAATTTATATAGTCCTCTACATTGGAATCCATATGATCATCTAGATATATTGTTATCCTTTTTCCATGGAACACATGCATATGGTAGTTTGTATGGTTAACTCTATGCTAGTCTATATGGTCAGTTCTATAATCTTTTGTATAGGCGTACATATCGTCATCTATATGATTATCTATATGGTTGATGGTATGATCCTCTATATGATCATCTATGTGGTTGCTTATATGATTGCTCCAAGGCCTTTTAAATGGTTCTTTGTATGGTTAACTAGATTTTATCTATATGGTCTTTTTGATTTTTTTCTATATCATCATCTTTATTGTCTCATATATGGTCAACCAGATTGGTGTCTACTTAGATAACTAGCTCATCGTCTATATGGACAAATATATTTTTATCAACTAAAATTTAAAAGAGAACTCTTCCTCTCTCTCTCTCTCTCTCTCTCTCTCTATATATATATATATATATATATATATATATATATATATATATATATATATATATATATAGATATATATATATTGTGAGCAGTGGGATCCAAGGGGGGGCGGGTAACAGCTATTTAGCCCCCCCCCAGGCGGAGGAGTTCGGGGGCAACACCCCCAAAGGTTGGAAATAAGTGCATTTTTGGATATGTATTTGTATATATATATAAAAATGATATGATATTTGTCATGTGGTGGAGGGACTCTTATACTTATTGTATGAGGAGAGAGAGAAAAGAGAAAAAAAGATTGTCAATAGAGACAAGGAGTGATGGAGATTTGGTCCAAACATTCTCTGAGCTAGATGCTTAGTAAGATTCTTGTCGAAAAAGTCCATGCACGGATGTGGGTCCATGTAAAATTATCTTTGCAAGCCTCACAAAGTTACACATAACTGGTCGCGTTGCATGGCATGCAAACGGTCGAAGACTTGTTCACGTAACTTGCCAAGTTACATGGCGATCACCTAAATCGCTGAGTTATGTGGTGACCATGTGATTCAATGGGTTAATGGATATCTAAAGTGTATCCCATGTCGTTGTCAAGAGTTCTTCCTAGATAGTAGCCATGTAAGTTGTTGAGTTATGTGGCCTGCCTATGTGACAATCTAGTAGGCTTTGCACGTAACTCGACGAGTTACGTGGCGTGCCTATGTTGGCATGGCCACGATACGTTGTGAGCTACATGGAAATGCTACGTGCGTATGTACGTGGAAATAACCTGTTGCCTTTGTGGCATAACCACATCAGTCACAAGTTACATGGAGCCTCTTACCACAATAGCTCGTCGAATTCTAGAAGTATGCCATGTGTCGAAAGTTCTTGCTTCAGGCACAAAGGTAACTCAACGAGCTAGCCTGGGTCACGCTTGGGTGCGGACTACGGAAAGTGGGTATGCTCTATCTTGCATACACCCAACTATGTGGTGAGAGATATATACTACTGTACCACACAAGTGAGAATCAAAGTCTGTCCTAGAACCCTTCTCTGTAGTGAGCGTAGTGGTTGCACAACACAAGAAAGAGACTAGATTGTACTCACTTCTGGAGTGAGCCAAATGGCTACACACCACAAAGTGGCCTATAACCTGGAAGCCAACTTTGTGGGTGGTGAGAGAAAAATTGTTACACCACACGAGTCCGACACAAAAAAAAACAAGTTAGTACACATAAACAAGTAAAAAATTATACCTCAATAGTCTCTATCCATCGATAAATGTAGTGTAGCTCTCCAAATGGGTAGTCTCTCAAACCCTAGCAAGGTAGTAGTAGGTAGTCTCTAGTTTCAATCAAAGTTAGCAATTGTCTTTATAATAAGTAGTTTTTTCGATCAAAATAATCTTTTGATGGAAGTAAAAAACATGGCTATTCGGTGATTATCGAGATTTCGGTGTATAATAGCGTTTTATACGTATAATTTTTCAATATGGACGTACAAATGCATGGGTCTATCCAAAGACACAGGTAGAAAACTTAGTGAATGGTGGTCATTTGCACATTCATTAGCTATTTAGGTAGTGAAATGGCTCAAATTACCCCAAACTTTGAGTTCCCATTGTCACAAGGTAGCAATGATGAACAACCGTGATGCCGAGGTGGGGGATACTCAAGTGAAAGATGTATAGCTGGGAATCAAGGATATCACAAATCTTGAATTTTCAAGTCATGAATATGGAGTGGGCTGATGCGGTCCTTAGTTGGCTGTTAGCAGTAGCTAACACATGCTATACCAATTATGCATCAAGATAGGGATTTGCTATGGATGTGCACAATATTTCCTATTCACACTGTATAAGGTCTTGGCTCATTTGAGAGTTCCAAATTGTATATGCTAGCTAGAAAGCTCAACTTAATCCCATCGTAGAAGTCTTGTGATTCATGCCTTTATAAGAAAGCCTTTTATCCAAAGAGGCTTCATTCTTGAGGATTTATTCTTGAGTACTCACCCTTGAGAGCTCACCACTTTATGGATGTCCTAGCCTTGAGCTTAATGCCCATGCTTGAAAGGCTAGTGCTAATCCTTTGTAATTAAGAGATGCATTTCTTAATCTAATCTCTACTTTCTTCATTAGTCCTAATTTCTCTATATTCCATTATGTCATGAGGTAGTTTCACCTTCTCATTATTCTAGATCTGAGTGTGTGTGATGACTTCTTTCTTATTGACCACTCCTATCCTTCTATGAGCACTCTATTTGTGATATTTAACATCTCTAAATAGGTTGATTAGATAGGTTCTTAATCTTGTGATTGGAGTAAGTGCCCTATTGTTTGCTTGTGTGTGGATGGGTTTAATGAAACTCAAGCACCATTCACCTTGTGTGTGTAGCTTTTGATTAAGTACCTTGATTGGCATGTGGCGATTGGAGAGGCTAACACCAATGCAACTAGTGTGTGCTTATGAAGAGTGTGCTTTGAGATTCTAGTCTATGGAAAGTTGGACTTTGGTGGGCTTATTGTGTGTAGGTGATGCTCATTGATGATGATGATGGTATGATTAGAATTAGTGATTCATGGCTAATCTCTATCGCATTGAAAGAGAATTCTCTTGAATCCTCTCACTTGATACATCCAATGATGCTCATGCTTCCATGCTCTAGCCGGTTGCCGATCGTAGGATTGATAACTTTGTTGGTCTTGGGTTGATTAGTGATGCTACGATTGTCCCCAACATTGACAGTGGTTACATAGTCTAAGATCATCACTTAAGCCTAGTGTGCCTTCCTCTCCACTTACTTGTAAAGCCAACCTTATGAAGCTCTCTTCTCAAGATGAAATAGAAGAATTATTTGTGCTAGACCATGTGTCATTTTCTTTCAAACGTTGATAATGTTTTGAATGAAAATTTCTCAACACTGCAAACTTCTCTTTGTTCTCTTCCTATGGATACTACTCTCTCTCCTAAACAAGAAAATATTGCTAATAAGTGAAAAATTATTCACAAAATATAAAGATGTATTCCATATGTTTTTCCACCAGGGTTACTTTCGACACGGGCTACGCATCATGGCATAGACATGGTTGCAGGCAGTAAACCCATAAGTAATCCACCCTATAGAATGAGCCATTATGAGGTTATTGAGGTGGAATGTAACTCTGCCAACTATCTCTGTAGAGGTTTTATACAACGTAGTTCTTCACCATGGTCCTCTCTCATGTTATTGGTGAGAAAAAAAACGGTCGTATGCGCATGTGTTTAGACTAGCGAGGATTGAATGTGGTAATTGTTAAGAACTAGTACCCACTGCCAAGACTGTATTTTGAAGATGGTTTGGACACTATGAGTTTTTGGTTATGCCCTTTGGATTAATCAATGCACCCAAGCTTTTGCGATGCTTATGGATAACGTCGTGAACCCATAGCTAGGCAAGTTTGTCATCGTTATTCTCCATGAGCTTCTAGTGTATAATGACTCATAACATCTAAAACATGTGTTTGAATTATTACAAGGAAATAACTTACATGCCAAAGAATCAAAGTGTCATTTTCTTTAGGATGACATTAACTACTTAGGTCATGTTATTTTAGATGATGGGCTTCACATGGATCAATCCAAAGTGGATTGCGTTTAAAGGTGGATTTCTCCCAGAAACCTCAAAGAGTTACAAATTTTCTTTGCATTTGTAGGTTTTTATTAAAGGTTTTTTAAAAACTATTCTCATATTGTTGCTCAACTACCAAACAACTAAAAGACACAAGGAAAATGTTTCAGTGGGGCGAATCTCAACAACAAAGTTTCAATGCTCTCAAGGATACATTAGCACACAACTCCTATTCTACTGATTGTGGATGTTTTGAAGCCATATTTTTTAGAAACAAATGCTAGCAATTGTGCTATTGGACCAGTTCTTATACACTAGGAAAGGCCAATTGTATTTGAAAGCAAAAATCGTTCCCCCCCCCCATACAGTAGGAAGAGAATGGGGTCTAGGAGGGCCTCTTTAAGGAAGTCAAACCTTTATTATTAATAAAGTAAGCAAATGAAAGCTTTTGAGTTCAAACAAGAAAAATGTCTAGTCTATTTGAGTTCAAATTTCCCCCCCTAAATGGATTATACAAATCTAGTAGGTAAAACTATATCATGTAGCATATCAATAGAAAGAAGTCGATGCGTAGATTGAAGATCTATGATCTTTGCTCAAATTGGAGATCATACGTGGGAGTTATGGAAGGCCATAAATCATAAAATTATCCACCTCCTTTTTGGAAAGAAAAGTACATCCTTTGACCACTCTTACACACCTCTTACACACCCACCATCGTTGCACACATGGCTTACACCTATTTGTCCAAATTTCCTCCATAAGATCATGCCAAATAAAGAAGCCCTCCGTGAACCCATCCTCTACCTAATGAATGATGGGTACCTACTCTACAAGGGGAGAGTTTGTGTAATGATGGACATGAACATTTAAAGGAACATTCTTTATGAATGTCACAATAATTTAAGTGTAGGGGCATTAAGAAGAATTATACTATCATAAGACGATAGTTTTACTACCCACGTTTATAGGGCTATGTGCAAGACTATATCTTGTATTGAAAAAAATGTCAATTAAATAAAAGAGAGCGCCTAAAGTCAGGAGATCTCTACTTGAATCCATTAGATATTCCCAAGGAAACAGTACAAGTATCTCTATGGATCTCATTGTATGTTTACAAACCATTGTACAAAGTCATGACTTGGTATGGATGGTTGTACACCACTTGACTAATCTTTGCAAGTTTATTTCAGCCATATCCATACTTAAGGCTCAGGAGATAACCAAGTTATTTCCAAACAATCTGTACTGAGTGTATATGTTTCCAAGTAACATTGTGAGTGATCGTGATCCCAAGTATAACAGTCACTTTTGGAGGGCTATGTTTAAACGATTGGATACACAACGCAACATAAGTAGTACAAATCATCTTGAAAAGGATGGTCAAACTAAACAAGTCAACCAAGTGGTGGAGGTGTACGTTAGCAAGAAGCAATCAAATTGGGAACATTATCTTTCTATTCTCAAGTTCTCTTTATAAAAGTGTTAAGCATGTCACAATTGGTTTTATGCTCATGAACAATTTTCAACGTAGGTCACCTGCTACGGTGGGGATGGTGATTGAAAAGATTCAACACATCAAGGATTCCCTCCGATGACCAAATGGAAATGGTGAGATTGGCTCATCAAAGTGTTCAACAAGCATATGATCGGTATAAGAAGTATGCTAATGAGAAACGTCGCCCAGTTACCTTCAAAAAAATGGAAGAGGTATTTTTGCATGTGCTAGAGCATTTTTAAAGTCTAAAGATTGGGCCAATACATAAATTATGCTCGAGGTATTTTGGTCCTTTCAAGATACTCAAGCAAGTTGGTGATATGGCCTACAAACTCTCATTACCTGTGGACTTTCATACTCATCCTGTATCTCATGTAAGTCATGTACGTAAACACTTACATAAAGACAACAATATTATTGATCAAAATTTTTGTTGATTTGATTGAACCTCCTACTCAACCGCACGAACCTGAGTGTATACTCAACTACCATGATCTATGTATGCATCATCATGTTTGTCAAAACGCATTAGTCAAGTGGAAAGACAAACCTAAGGAAGGTGCCACTTCATTAGTGTTCTTAAGAAGAAGTTTCTCACTTTTATTTTTGAGGATTGAAATTTTTCAAGGGGGGAGTAATGTAAGGCCAAGGGCCAAAGGCCACTGGGCAGTCTAAACATGGCTTGGGGTTGTCCTATAATAGATTACAGAGGTGAATAGGCATTCAGGTTACCCATGGTCTTACAAAATATGTTAATTTTAGTTATGGGTCTTACACTAAGTATAATTGATTGTCATGTTTCCATGAATGTCACTATCTTGAACATCCTAACATCCTTAACAAATACACAAACAAGGAAAATTGTCCAAAATCTCAACCATCCAACTCTAATTGGGTGTTGAGATTTGGATGGTTGTACTAATATTTTTTTGTGTATTTGTGAACAATTTTAGGATTTCAATAACAATGACCAGAGTATTTGGATGGCATCCTTAATCTTTTTTCTATATCTATTAAGGATTTTAGGATATGGGATAGTTGTTTAAATTTGGTTTGCAATTGAGATCTATACAGATGTCCAAATCTCATTGTTCTCCAAGTGTTTGCTTTTACTAAATATGTGAATGGTAATAAATCTATGAGTGATAAATCCTTGAGATTTTGACAACAACCTTCCAAATCTCATGTTCAAGCATGGGATATTTCTTGTGGTTGAGAATAGGAAAACCTTCAACATCTCCTATTGATATGTGAACACTAGTGTTTAAGGTCTTCAATTTAAGAGGAACCTTGAAAACTCGGTAATGGACCATAACTAGTGCATCATAAGGTAAAATCAACAAAATACGATTATATCTCATTGGAACTACCCTATCAAAAAGCGATCTTGGAAGTTTTGGCTTGATTTCTAAGTGGTTGTCACTTTCTAATTAGGGTTTGAGATTTGGAAAGTTGTCCAAATCTCATTTATGTATTTGTGATCATCGGTGGTGCAAGGCCCATTGAAAAGATGTTCATGAAGCTTGCAATTGAGTTTTCTTTTTGTTGAGATTTGGAAAACTGTCTAAATCTCATCATTTTCTAGGTTTTTTTGATTGTAACAGATGCTTAGAATCCCAACTCTATGTGTGACAAATCTTTGAGATTTAAAAACATTAGGGTCCAAATGAGAGATGGTATGTTAAAGAGAAATGGTACCTAATGGAGCTTAAAGACCTTAGGGTTAGATTCTTTAAAGACCTCCAAAATTAGTGTTAAAAGGTCCTTTGGCCTTAGGCATTGACCTTAGGCAAGCTAGGGCTGACCTTGAGGTGGGAATACTACCCAAGCATGAGGTTCTTCTCATTCTTGCTAACTAAGGTGCTTAAAGTGTTTGTGGGAACCTTACTGAATCTTGAGGTGTTTCTCATTATAAATTAATAAGTTTCTTGAAGTGTTAAATTCAAACACGATCTCTCAAGAGGCATAAACAATTTTCATGCTTAAATGACTAAGGTGCTTGAAGTGTTCAATTCAAACATGATATCTTAAGAAGCATAAAAGGCACATGTAAAGATCCCCCCATTGGGCCCTCATTCTATGCTTGAATCCTATTGGATAGTATTTAAAGGGGTCCAATGAGAGTTTTGATGCATACAAATAAATAATTAAGTTCTTTCTCTCAGTTGAAAAAGAGGACACATGTTAAAATGATATAATTAAATAATACAAGAGAGAGAGAGAGAGAGAGAGGAGGGATGGACCAAGAATGAGAGGAAATATACTCTCCCACACAAAAACACACTCTCTCTCGTTGTGTGAAGTGAAAAATGCAGGAGCTCCATCTCCTTATCCAAGCTTGTTGAGAAGTTGAGAGCCTACACCAACACTCTTGGCTATCGAATGCAAATCCAACCAAGAGTCATGCTTCAATTCTTAATCTTGCCATCTTATTCATCTTCATTACTATGCTATTATGCTATGCTAGGCAAGAAGAGTGATGATAAGTGAGGAACTATTTCTTTCTCCTATGAATGATTCTTCTTCCTCTTCCCCACCCTCATTCCCCTGCTAGCTCTCTCCACCTTCGAAGGTGTTTGAGGCCTTGGGATTGAGGCTTGGGATAGTTAATGCTTCTTGCAAATTTTATGCTATTCTTATGATGCATGAAGCTTTCCATCTTCATTGCATCACCTAGGTCACAAGGAACACAACTTTTGTATTGTACCAAGTCTCTCTTGATGGGAGAATCTATAACACAAACGCCTTTTGGAGGGGGGACCGGCTCCAAGTAAATCCGGTCCTCAACTATTGTCATGTCCTCTAATAATCTCTCTTGCAAAAGTATTTTTCATGTCAATTTAATTAAGTACTATTTTTATGTTTCTACCATCAATTAAGTTCATCCTCTATGTTCTCAAAGTAACCTCACAAAAATGTTCACTCCAATTATCTTAATTCCGCTATTCTCAAAGTTCATAGGCTATTTCCATTACATTGGTATCAGAGCATTGCCTATTAATGGTTGATTATGTTAATTATATTAGGGTAAGTGGGACTGGGATCTATTATCAATTTTGTTGAGCCCACTATGTAGGATATGGTGCACACCTCGGGACCTTCGGTTATAATAATGGGGTCTTTTTAGACTTGCTTGTGCTTTACCATTATTAAGCCATAAGAAGTCCAAAAGGAGATAGCCCTAAAAAATTATACAATATTAGATCCACTCCACTACTCTCTATAATTAACCAATTTGAGCCGTGGGTTTAGATACTTGAGTGTGCTGATTTTCAAAGGCTAAGAGGAGTGCCAACTAACATTTTGAATTGCCCAAAGAATACACTAAGTAAACAACTAGTATAATTAGCATGGATGGCAATAACCAAGAGAGTAGAATGAAGATTGATAACTTTGATTTTGCAAATGAAGGTGCTAATGATGATCCCTCCATGTTTGTCAACTATCCGGTTACCCCTAGGTTGTAGCAAGCTATGGGCAACCGTGCTTTGCAAGCCAAAGTTACTCAACAACTTTGTGCTTATGGGATTTCCCTTTCTCTCCAAGAGGAGAGAGAGCTTAGGAGGCCTCTTGATGAGACCCCCAAAAGAAAAATCTATCCCATACAAGAAGAGGAATGCAAAGAACAAGAATAATGAATCCCTAAGTTCCTATGAAGATGGGGCTCGATGAAGACAATGATCTAGATGATTGACAACTCCTCCCAAGAGGAAACGATCAACACACAGTCCTTCTCCTTGTCGTTCCAAAAGGGAAGAGAGGAAAAAAAGAAAGAAAAGCTCAAGAAATAGGTCAACCTCTTCTCTTTCTTCTTCACCTTTCTCCTCTTTCAACGAAAGCTATGGCTATTCTCCTAGAGAATACAAGAGGGGAGTTGACACACTAGAGTATGTCAACTCCCAACGGCCTGGTTCTATCTTTGAAGTAATCCACCACACCATGGTTACTTCCCACACCATTTTCTAACAAGTGGATAGACGGAATGTCAAGCCCATGGAAAACAAAGACAAAAGTGATGCAAAGGGAAAAACCAATGCCCAAAATTCTTTGCAAGGAAATTCAAATACCAACAACAACAACAACTGGTACAAGGAGAAGGGAGTTTACAAAGGTAGAAAAAAATCTCTCCTGAAGAGCTTGAATCTTTTCATAAGGACCATAAGTGTTTTAAGTGTTGGGAGCAAGGACATGGCTATTGTTCTTGCACCTAGAGAAATGTATGAAATGATACCTCTAGGGCTTCCATGGTTGAAGCTCCAAAAGAGGATACTGATCCCTTTCCTATGATTGGGGAAAGGTGAGGGAGCATGATGCCCTTATTGTCTTTGACCCTGGCTCTACTCACAACTATATATAAAAGGAGTTGGCCACCAATCTGGGCATGTAAGCTTTTGATATGGGAGATACAGTCACTGTTGATGGAGCTTTCAAGGGACCATAAGCCTCCGTTACTCCCTTGATTAGAAAGTTAAGGCTTCATGTCCAAAGCTACGTTGACAAAGAAGACTTTTTTATCTCTCCTCTCCAACATGAGTGCTTTCCTAGGGACACCATGGTTCAACCACATTTTTGCCAACATGAAGTTCCCTGAATGGAGAATCTACTTCACCTACACGGAAAAGAGAATGTATATAGATGCTAATGAGTCTGGTCATATTATACCACTTGTAAATTCATCAGCTTTTGATAAGTCAATGAAAAGCTTGGTTTTCTGCATACATGATTTTTGTCAAAGAATCCACTAATGACGCTAATCATTTATCAAATGAAAATGGTAGGAATCAAGAAGAGTTACACTTATCTACTTTTCTAAATATCCCTAAGGACTTACCTCCAAAATGAGGGGATGATAACCATTGAATTGAGCTCCTTCTAGGAAGCTCATCGCCTAACGATACTCCTTATAGAGTTTCCCAAGCTCAACAAAAGGAGATCATGAGGCAGGTACAAGAATTGATAGACAAAGGGATGGTGAGGCCTAGATCCTCTCTCTTTTGTTCTCCAATCCTTTTACTGCAAAAGAAAGATGGTACATATGGTATGTGTGTGGACTATATCGAGCACTAAACCATATCACTATCAGAAACAAATTTCCCATGCTTCGGGTAGAAGATCTGTTTTTGGATAAGGTACAAGTATCTACCTACTTTAGTAGGATTGACCTTAATAGTCGCTATCATCAAATAAGGATAGTGGATAAAGATATCCTAAAGAGCGTGTTTTCGTACAACGTTTGCTCTTTATGAATAACTAGTCATGCCTTTTGGCTTGCACAATATACCATCCACATTCAATCATTTGATGGAGAAAATGTTAGACCCTAATTCAAGTTCATTGGTTGATGATTTCATCTTCTACTCCAAGTCCTTGGAGGAACACAATCACATCTCCAAGTTTTTCCAAGAATTGAGGGAGAAAAAATGTTTTCTCAACAAAAAATAAATAAATAAATTCTTCAATATATTCAATACTTAGGTCATATTATCTCTCAAGATGGTATCCGTATGGATCCATTGAAGTTAGAGGTAATAAAAGCATGACCTAATCCAAGGAATCTACATGAGCTAAGAAGCTTTATTGGTATGTGTGCATACTATAGGCGCTTCATAGAAAAAAATTATGAAATAGAAGGACCATTGCACGACTTAACAAAGAAGAACGTTAAGTACTCATGGACTGCTACAAAACAAAACTCTTTTGACAAGCTCAAAGATAAGCTTACCTCCCAACCAATCCTCATGCTTCCGGATCTCTCAAAGCCTTTTGAGGTCCAATGTGATGGTTGTGGTGATTGCCATGGAGAAGTATTGCTTCAAGAAGGGCATGCCATAGCATATGAGAGGCGAAGGCTCAATACGGATGAACGGGTCTTGGGCATTTATGAGAAAGCGATTTTAGCTATTCTACAAGTCCTAGACACATAAAAGCACTATTTATTGGGGACTCATTTACTTTACAAACACACCACCAAAGTCACAAGTACTTCATGACGCAAACCAAGCTTTCCGACAAGCAAATGAGGTGGGAAAATTTTTTTCATAATTTTTTTTCATATTGCTCACATTGCTGGTAAGCACAATCAAGTGGCTGGTGCACTTTAACAAGGACCAAAAGTTAATGCGGTCTCTATAGAAACTCACAATGATCTATCTTTTATGATAAATAAGTTTGCTAACTGACCTTGACTTTAAAGATGTAATGTCAACCCTTGATTTGCGGAAGCAACCATTCACCTTGCAGGATGGTTGTCTTATCCATGGCAATAGGCTATGTATTACCCACTTTCTTCGTGAGAAAGTCATGTATGAATCCCATGATCCTCCCTATGCGGGGCATAGAGGCATTCAACCTACTCTTCAAGGAGTAGAGATGTACTTTTATTGGACTACCATGAAAGTGGACATACAAGAGTATGTTTCAAAATGTGTGGTATGCCAAAAGACTAAGTATGATAGAGGGAAGAAACCTGGATTACTCCATCCATTGCCAATCCCTAATTCACCATGGGAGAGTATATCCATGGATTTTATCTTTGGATTACCCATGTCTATCCATGGGCCTTAACGTTCAAAGGAAATGATTGGGTCTTACTTAAGTCTCCCAAGTCTCGATTGAGGCAAACGATGGGAAAAAATCCTACAGGCCATCAAAAGTATTATGCTAAACTAGCAAAAATATCCTATGGTCCTTTTCAAATCTTGAATCCAAATCAATGACATGGCTTATCAACTCAAGTTTCCCAACCATTGTCTCATACACAATGCTTTTCATGTGAGCCTACTTAAGCCCTACAAAGGAGAGCCACTCATAGTCGTTTTTTGGCTATTCAAAATTGCCATAGTGATCTACCTCACCCTATCAAAATCACTCAAAAATGTGGTTATCCTCACCCTTTCACTGTACATAGGCATGTGTGAGCTACGGGACTTTCACCATATCTCCTTAACACTAGGTTGGTAATGGGACACTTTTATGTCCTGTTAAGTGACCATTTTCCTTGAATTATATCAAAAGTTTTAAAATGGATTTTGAGGTTCTATCTATCTAGAAAGTTGTCTCATGAGCTGAAAAAAACTTGACATTTTTTTGGAATATCAATTCCATCTTTAACCTCGTCCTTGCACAACATTTCACAACCTAAACTGTGTGAAAAAATGGGTCCTGTTTTTGGCTTTTTTCAACTTTTTGCAACTATACCACTCTAGAATTCATGTTTGTGAGGTCTATAATGCTAGAGAACTATCTTTAGTAGTCCTCAACATGTCTTGATGCTTCTAGGGATAAATAAATGTTAAAGTTGTAAGTTATGACCAAATTACAAAAACTGTTTTTTAGCCAGTTTTAGCTCTTCTATGATTTTTTTGGTGGCTTTCATGATATCCAAATGCAGTTTTGATTTTCTATGTCGCATATTGTAACATAAATCTAATATTCCCTGAGTTTGGGGCACCTAATACCCTATTTTTCATAGTACACAACGATGGTTGATTTTTTCAATTATAGAAGAAAACGAAACATTCTAGTATATCACGTATAGCTTTTTCAATATTTCTAGCTTCTTGTGACAACTATATGCATTTTGTAGGTAGTAACCATATCTAGTCATAACGATCAAATTTGGCTAGATATTAAATAGTTTCTATGGGATTCTACAACTCATAATGTTGAACCCATTTTTTCATGTTTGTTGTCTTTAGCACTTCATCTTTGTCCCCAAGATTCCCCTTGGTAAGAGATGTATTATTCTTTTGAGATGCTCCATGGATCCTTATGAACCTAAAGGACAACAGGGAACTAAGAAAACATGCATATATTATTTGTATTGAGCGTGTCTATAGAAACTTTGATGATAGGTTTGCAGATTGGTAAAAATTCAACTTTTGTACTTATTTCTTTTGGCAAAACAAAAAATAGTGAGTGAGAAGCACTCAAATGTTCTGATCACCAACCCATTGAAGTTAACTAGGGAATTTATCTCAAGTCCTACAAAAATCCCTAATCTTATTTTTATGCAACAAAACATAAGAAATGACTGTTTTGATGAAAATGTACTGCTCCATCAACTTTGGAGGCTTGGTGTGACCAAAGATGAGAAATTTTACAAGTTTCTTATTTTTTCCATGTGTAGTAGGCCTTGAACTATAACCTCATGAAAGGATTTTACAAAATGAGTGGATCTACTATGGTTTTGGAGGTTTTTTTCAAAACCCTGAAAGGACACTTTTATGTCCTGTTAGGTTACCAACCTAGTGTTAAAAACCCTCAATTAGCTAGTCACTGGGCTAGTGAGACAAAAATAAAAATTTAAAATTTTTTATGGCCTTTTAGTGTGTAAATATTTCATTGTATATAGGGCCTAAATATAGAAATTTTTTATTATAATTATTTTGGTATTTTATTTAAATATTTATAGCTAGGTGTGTGTTTTATTAGACCTATGTATGCCTTCTTTTATCCTCTTGCACCATAAGTTATATATTTTTTCCAATGTGTATACATTCTTCAAATCTCATAATATTGTTTTTTTTATACAAATTCCTCCACATTTTTATCCTCACCCTTGTGAAAAACAAAAAAACCGGCTTCTACTCCCTTAATCACTTTATAATATATGATTTTGATTTACTTGCATACTTTTTTCTCTTTCACCCCAAAAGAATACAAAAGAGGGACCATATCATATGACTCCAATATCTTTTTTCATATCCATAATTCTTCCATATTTTCTCATTATGTACTCATTATTCTAGCACAATGTGCTCATTGAGCTAAAATCCATGAATAGTCCATACACTAGTCCCACCATGTATATGTTTCTTTATTCACCAATAATCCTCCTCCATGCATGTGTAAAGATAACTTGGATGCTTTGTATCATGATATGATATGAAAAAGGAGGGGCTCACTCTTGGATGCATTATGCAAATTCAACAAAGGAGGGAGGCAATAAAGACCTTTGCAAACATAAAAAACAGGATTTTGGGTGAGATTTTTGGCGCCTATCTCCACTCGGAATTTGAAGAAGTGACCAACAAACAAAATATAGCCCACAAGCTGAATAATCACCTCAAAGTTTTGCATGATTTCTAGAGCTACCATCGATGAGATATGAATTTTATGGTGGACCCCAGTCTGTCCACCTTTTCTCACAAGCTAGCCTAGTCTTCTCTCACTTCTTTTCATACTTCCCTTCCCACTTCCACACACACACACACACTCATTTCTCTCCATCCCTCATTCAAACCTTCACTTCCATGGTTTCTCTCATCCTCCTCACCATTACCCTCTCCTCTCACACCCATATCTTTATCTTGAAGGTCTACCTACATACATTATCTCCATATCCCTCTTTATTACTCCCATATTACAATTTTATTTCATCTTTTAAAAATTCAATAACCTAACCATGCTTACAGCTCTGCAAAATGGGGGTTTTTTATCAACAAATAACCTCATATTCTTGGAGGTGTTCAACTATGGCGGTGGCATGAAGAAAAAAAGATGAAGAAAATCGACGCGATCACTCTTGACAATCTACACACGAGTGAGTCCAAGATAAGGATTAACCATCTCGAGGGTACACCCACCTCATTCACCCCTCTTTTCTCATCCTTCAAGTAATTGTACCCATTGTAATTATATTACTAGCATTTTCTAGTGATTGCTAATATTAACTGCTAACCCTTTCTTGTAAATTGTACCCACTCTACTTTACCTTGGAGTAGGAAACCTCACACAAAGATATTCTCTATTTCCCCTCAATAAATCAAGAATCTATTGAGCAAACCTGACACATTAATATTCTCTATTTATTGAGGTTACCTTACGCAAAAATCTTCTCTATTTCACCTCTCTAGAATCTTCTCTATTTCACCTCAAAAATTCTCTCCTCTTCAGCCCACATCCATGTGACTCAAGAGACAAGAGAGCCCACTCTCATAAGAATATGTAAAAATTTCAGAAACATGGTTTTCTATGTAAATGTTGATCAAGATATAATCCTAATAAGGGCTCTCCTCACCTAAAAATAGAGCCCTTCTCCTGTTGCAAATGGCATGATCTCTACACTATTTCTCACTACTTTAAGAATACCATTCTCCATCTTAGTTGTAGGGAGAAGAGTGATCCCTCTAACACCATACTTGTGTGTATAGGAAATCTTCTTTGAGCTAGTTGTAGCATTGCAACGGAGTGAGTGATTCATCACTTCCAATCAAAGTTGTACCTACTTTTGCACATCAATTGAATCACTAAGTTGGGTGCAACCATGGTTCAAAACTCTCTTGAGTCTCTCCAACTCAGGCTTGCCAACCTCATCTCATTTGGTGTAAGGTGATGCTTTTTCATTTTGAGATTCTTTCATAGTATTTTCTTATAGTGACTCAAGAATTTTGTGTTTGTTTTGTTGCTTGGAAAACATTATAAGAGGGTTGTATGTGAGAGGGTTTCCATAACCCTAAGATAATGTGTAGATTTCAACAACGTCAAACTTAATTGTGTCTCTTGACTCTTCTCCAAGATGTTTATACACCCGCATCAATCATTAACATGAAGATAAATTCTTGCACAAAACTCTCTCTCTCTCTCTCTCTCTCCTCTCTTCTATCTGTCTCTCTATGGTTGATGTGTGTATATGTATCATTGATATTAGTGATAGTATACCCTTCCTTCTCGCTTTCTTGCTCAGGGATTCTACTAGTTTGTTGCATTCTAGTTCTCTCTATAACTAGGTGGTTCCCCTCCACTTGTTGTTGTGGCTATGTGTTTGCTATTGTTTTGATTGTTTGTGTAGCCCCAACCCCAATTGAGCAACACGGAGCCTTGAGGGGTTTTATAGGTTGCCTCTCTTGTTGCCCCCCCGGATTGCCTCAATTTTTGTGCTCCCATGGAGGATGGATTGTGTATGTTTTTGTGTAGGTTCAACCTTTAACATAGTCAATTAGTTTGCATGAATCACAAGAATTTGTATGATCCTTTCATTCCCATTGCAAGGCAAAAGGTATAAATATTTGCTAGTACTATTTGCAATTTCAACGTGTAATTTGTAGAATTTTAGGCCCTCTTAGGTGGCCGAGATAAAAGCTTCGGTAAACCTTTTATTTGGCCTCTCATTAGGTACGACCTTAGTTTGACGTCTATATTTTTGTTTGTTTTTAAGAATTAGGTCATGCATAAACCATGGATAATGCCCATCATGAAAGGTTTTTCCTTTCATTTCACTCCACATATTAGAGTAAACATTTCAATTAGTAGAAAGATCCATTTACAACAACATATGGTGTTCATATTGGTGCCCAAAAAGTAGGAGAAGTTCTTGCATCATCAACCCTCTCATCCTGCCTCTTGTTGACCATCATGCATCCTTTGACGTGCATGCTTTCATCTTGTTTTAGTGCAACTTAGCAAAATAGTCTTGAGTGCATAGTTTAATTTAAAGAACACAAAAAATGAGTCTTACCATAGCTCGAGCGAGATTTTTTTAGCAAACTAATACCCGAGCAAAGATTGGGTACCGGTGTCAAAAAACTCAACCCATCTTGTGCTCTCAAACCATCACATCAACAATAGTTGAGTACCAAACATCTTTCCAAAAGAGAATGGAGCAACTACTCAAGGTTGAGCTCCAACTTGGAACTAGGGGACTACGCTCCATACTTGCCCCACAAATATTTTCACCTTTGTTGGTAGTTATATCCTTTCCAAGTTGTAGGAGATTAAATCCATAGTCATTGAAAATAAATCCATCAAGCCATTCAAGATCGACAAGGTTGCCACCTCCCCTAATCTCAAAAAGCCACGACATCTTTCCGAAGGATCAGGCAGAGGCCTTCTTGGTGACCATGCAAATAAGGCAAAAACCACTGGAGGGGGTGAAGGAGAGGGAGGGTTAGAACTTCAAGGAAAAGGATGTTGATGAAGAGGACGAGCATAGGGTGACACTATGCAAAGACGAGATGGATGAAGAGCTTAATACAATGGCCACAATATTTACACACAAAAGAATCTTGCCAACTACCTTTCCTCACTCTTTCACCTACGAGAAAACTCCTCTCTCTCTCTCCTCTCTCTCTCTCTCTCTCTCTCTCTCTCTCTCTCTCTCTCTCATCTCTCTCTCTCTCTCTCTCTCTCTCTCTCTCCTCTCTCTCTCGATTTGTGATTTTTGTGTGCGTGCGAGTTTGAGCGAGAGAGAATTTAGCTCTTACCAGTGACTAGTCTCTCTTTCTACTATCTGTGTTCTTTGCCTCTCGATTTGTGATTCTGTCTGCACGTGTGCGTTTGAGCGAGAGAGAATTTAGCTCTTACAAGTGACTAGTCTCTCTTTCTACGCATTCTATGCCTCTCGCTGCATGGGCATGGGGGTTGTTAGTAAGAGAGAGAGATAGATAGATAGATAGATAGTTCTATTATCATCCTCGGAGGTCAAATATGACCTATGGGACCAACTTAAACATGTCACGTGGTGTGAGTGTAGGTCATAAGTGACTCTCGATGCTCAAAAATGGCTCAAATGAGCGTCGCAATAGAGAGTCCACATCGTGGTTGGGAGAGGAAGGTATGTAGGGAGAGATCATGGTTGAATATATGGAGAAAAGAGGACCTAATGTGGTCAAAATCTGAGCACTCAAGTAGTGTGTGGTACTCACTCTCTTGCACTTGACGAGGGCATAAGGTGCAAAGTCAATGACACTCCTCGCCAGTGCCCCAATGTCCTATCTCGCAGCGTAGAGAATGGGAGCTAAGACGAATGGAGGCAATGGTGCGGATCGCGCTCAACGGGATGGGCTCAAGGATGTAGGGATGGGTTCGTTTACCTCTTTCGAGAAGAAGAGAGATTTGTAATTTGGGGCAACGTGTGTGGTGTAATGGCTAAAGTGAGAACCTCCGGATTTCTCCCAAGCCATGATACATTGGCGTTGTAAGAAGGCCTTGGGAGTCAATCGACGCATCCTTGACCAAGTGACATGCATCCCATCTTCCAAACCAATTCTTGATGTCAAGCATCCACCCCGAACTTAGTATTTTTCTCTTGCATGTCTTTTGAACCTTTTGACTTGCTTCATATGCAATTCTAGGAAGTCGATGGAAAGGGCTACGTTGTGTCTTACGCATGTACTCCACAACCCTTTGCATGCCCAAGACCTCAATAAGAAGCGATCAGGACTCAAGAAGTAAGATCATGTAGGGTGTTTGTGTCTTGACTTGGAGAAAGTTGGTGAGAAAAACGCTTTTGGACATTCTCAAACTCTTTCCAAGTAGAATTCCCAATGCTTCCACCCCACACCTTCACTCCATAAAGAAGCACCGTGTCACCAATGTGTCAAAGAGGTACTTTTTGAGAGCCCAACACTTGATCTCTCCAGCATTGCACATGTTCTCAAATGCATAATAAGCCCTCTTTCCAGCTTCCAAGCTACGCATTGCACAATCGTTCCATTTATGATTGGATGGAACCTCAAGGCCAAGATAGATAGAGAGAGAGAGAGAGAGGCTTCTGCATAGGAAACTTGGAGTGACCTGACTATGGCGTACTCCAAGCTCTCCTTCCTCTTATTTGTCTTCCTCATTTTTCTTATGCAGAATACAATGCCGCATGGCTAGCCATCAATGGCTTCCGCGCTCCTTCCCCAACCAGTGATGGAACCACAATTGACCTTGGCATTGCCTATGCCCTAATGTTTGTGGCACTCTTGGTTACATACCTTGTGCATCCTGTTGATGGCTTCCCGTTGTGAGTGGGATGGAAACACACAAAACGCCTCTATAATGACTCGACACACACTCTTGGGATGATACACACACACTATGGGGCACCACTTGGCTTACACAATCCACCTGGCGGAGACAGGGAACACACCGATGGAGTGAGAGGAGAGAGACTGTTGGTTTACCCACTCCACACAGAGAAACACACACACACACACACACACCCAAAAAAACTTAGCTTAAAAGAGGAGAATTTCTTATGTTTAGATACAATTGAGCTTGGGCCAACACCAATGGGGCAAATAGCTCACACAATATGGGTAAAATATACCAGATACAATCACAAACTAGAGCAGAGGCTTCGCTCATAGGAGAAACTTACACAGTCAAAACAATAGATAATCAAGAATTTAGCAAAATGGATAGCGCCATCGCATCTAGAACGGCCCAAAACCCCAGTCTACGATGTCAAAGTGCTCAAATCCGACCTCGGATGAGCAGTTTACGGCCAAAACAGGCTCCAAAATGAGCAAAAACATAGTTGCGGCTGTTCCTCCTCTTCTCTCCATGTTTTTTATGATCTTATCTCTGTTTTTCAGTTTCCACACTTAGCTTTATTAGCTGGGCACCCTTGGTCTTTTAGATGACCTCAAACGGACCCCGAACATGCCAAAAACTGACCTCGCAGTGCATAGTTGTCACCTTTTTGCATCCATCCGCACACGTGGCACTCAGCTTTTTCCCATAATGCATCCTGCCACCACACGAAGTGGCCCCAAAAGATGGTCCTCATGATGACCTTTTTGCATAATTATCACAAGGAAACACCCATGTTGTGTCCGTACTTATCCACGTGCAAGTATTGACCCCATTCGACCTCCTGACACCACTAGATGCCATATGACGCACCTGCTTACCTCATTTCGTTAGCCCGCGAATAGCTTCCTCGAGAAGTTTTATGCACTATCAACTCCTCATTATTATAGAAAAACACACTGGTACTGGTAATAGTGAAAATCGATGCACTATGTACACCCTGTCCTACCTGTACACATGTGGGCCCCACGTAACCACCTTTTCATTTATCTTTGCCACAGCCCTATCTTGCATCTGCCCATAATGTTCCAATGCACTCATCCTATCCAGCCGAACCTCCTGTAAACTGTAAGAGCCTCTCTTTGAATGCACCACTAGGCGGCCCAAGCAAATTTTCTAGCATCTTTACTGCAGGCAACTCTACCTCCACCGGAAATAGTGTTTCCTTTCCATACACCAGATGAAATGGAGTAAACCCTGTACCTGTCTTCACCGAAGTACGGTAAGCCCATAATACACTAGGCAATTCCAAATCCAATTCTTTCCTTGGTGCTCTGTCACTTTTGAAAGAATTTGTACCAACTCACCATTGAATCTTTCATTCAAGCCATTACACTGCGGGTAATAAGGAGTGTATGCCAGTGCCTAATCTTCATCTTTGCGCATAAAAAGTCTAGCAGTTTAGCTCTAAAGCCTGGCTGGCCCCTTATCTGAAAGTAGCTCCAATGGCACCCCCAAACTTGCAATATATTTCATCATACACAAATTTTGCCACATCCTTTGCAGTGATTTGTTTTACTGCTATAGCCTCTGCCCATCTAGAGACATAGTCGACTGCAGTCAAAATATAGCTTTTGCCCCTGCTTGTGATAGGTAACGGTCCTATTGCATCAATCCCCCACTTTTCAAATACATCAAACGCCATAATGGTTTTTCGTAGCTCTGGCTTCAACACTCTCTTCCCAAATGCTTGACACCTATTGCAAGACCTACACCAATGGTGAACATCCTTGTGCAAACTAGGCCATACATACCCCTCTTGCAAGATCTTATGCAAGGTGATCTTTAGAGCAAAATGTCCGCCACATGCGCCTTCATGATTCTCTTCCAACACTCTATAAAGCTACTCCCGCCAAGGTACACGTTTCAACACGAGATCAGCCCCTTTCATGTAGAGGACATCACTAATCAATTTTTACCTGTATTTTCTACGCACAAAAACATACTTCTTAGACTTCTCAATGTCCTTCGGAATGATTCTTGTTATAGCAAAAACTCCTCTTCTTGAGCCAAACTTTCCCGGCCATGATAAAGAGGTAAAGTGGTCCTCAACACAAATAGCTCCCCAATCATGCTTTGAGCTGCTTCATGTGCCTCTCCATTTAGAGCACGTTCAATGTGTCTAATGCTTCATGCTTCAAACTTTTTTAACAGGCCTTTAATTCTGAAACACATTTCCTTTAATGAGCTGTATTCTTGCTCTCCACACACCAGCACTTGGCTTCACCACTAACAAGGCATCATTTTATGCTCAACCTTTGAATCCATGCTTCAAACAAATGTGTAAATCTGGCTTTCAAAGTAACATATTCAGCCTCATTGTTACTATGCGCATCCAACTTGAACCCTCTCTTGCATACTAGCTTCCCCTCTGGATCATAAAGTGCTATACCCCCTGAAGCGGCATCATGGCTCTTTCTGTATGAGCCATCAAAGAACAACACATGTGCATTTCTGATCTGTGGCACTTCTTCGACTACCCTTCTCACCACCTCTTCCTTAACAAGAAGGGGATTCTCCTTGTAAGTCAACAAATCAGCTAGGGTAGCTCTTATACTTTCTTCCACTAAAAACGAGAACTCAAACTCTTGCAACTCAATTACCCATTTCTTCACCACATTTGACATGTTAGTTCCATTAATTAACTGTGGCAAAAAAGCATAACTCGTCAGGAAAACAAACGGTCGTGGTAGCAAGTAATGACGAAATCGTCGACAAGAAAATATTACACTGGCCATCACTAGCTCTACTTCCTAGAACTTTCTCTCTGCTACCAACTTCACTCAACTTGCACAATACGTTGGCCTCATATAATGTTTTCCCTTCCCCTTTTGCAATAGCATGGCTCCAATGGCATCATCCCCTACTGATGGATTTACACAAAACTCTTGCTTCCCAATCAGGAGCCTGCATGGCTGACAACCCCCTAACACCTCTTTGACCTCTTGAAACACTTCTTCACACTTGTCGTCCCATTGCAATGGATCATGCTTTGCCACTTGTTGTAATGGATAAAGGATCTGTGAATACAATGGAATAAATTGTGCCATGTACTTCACTTTGTGTATAAAAGTTGCCAACTGCTTCGTACTCGTAGGTGATGGAAGAAGAATAATAGACTTAACCTTGTCTGGATCAGCCTCAATGCCATTTTCTGACACCATATGGCCCAATAACTTCACCCTTGGCTGTGCTAGATG
Source organism: Adiantum capillus-veneris (assembly GCF_014529385.1). Lineage (NCBI taxonomy): Eukaryota > Viridiplantae > Streptophyta > Polypodiopsida > Polypodiales > Pteridaceae > Adiantum > Adiantum capillus-veneris. Next base: position 86,258,574 of record NC_140950.1, read on the forward strand.
ACATTTCTTTGGATTTAGTTGTCCTCCACATTCATCATATCAAGCCAATACCATCTGCAACTTCTCATGGTGTTCAGCCCTACTGCTATAAACACAGAAGTCGTCCATAAAAGCTTTAACACAACTACCAATGAATGGTTCCAATACCCAATTTTCTCTCTCTTGATAGAAAGATGGTCCATTTGACAACCCAAATGGCAATACTATGTAGCAATAGCCTGAAAAACCATCACACACACTGTACCTCTCATAACCTGCCCCACTGAATCCAAGATCTGATTGATGAATGGAAGAGGATATGGGTTCTTCTTAGTGGCTACATTTAAGGGTTTAAAATCTACACAAACCCTCCACTTTCCATCCTTCTTTGGACTGACTACTACTGGACTCACCCATTCTGTGGTCTCCACAGGGACTATGAACCCTGCCTTCAATAACTTGTCCACCTCTTCCCGCAAGGCCTCCATTTGCTCTTGACCCATCCTTCTTAGCCTTTTCCGCACTGGCTTAGCACCTTCCTTCAGCTCTATATGCATCTCTTCTCCTTTGAACCCTCTGATCTCTTCATATGAAGTAATGAACAAATCAGGAAAACTAGCTAGCATGTGCAAATATATCCCCTTCTCCATAGCTGAGAGGTCTCCACTCATCATTTGTGGCATCAATTCCTGCTTCTTTGACAATTCACCTTGGTTGGCATCAACCCTTCAACCACTTCATAAGGCCCTTCACTTTCATCTTCAACCTCATTCGCAAATGCAACTAATCCAGACTCCTGAATTTCTTTGTCCATAAAAAGAAATGCAACATCAGCATCCTCATCACTGTTGGTAGTACTATCACTGTCCTCATCAGACACTATGGAATAGTCTTCATCACACTAGACTCATCTTCATATTCATAAATCTCTTCTAACCGTTTCCTTGTGTCCATATTATAAAGCTTCTTAGCACATGTCTTTCCATAGAGGCTAATCGTACCACGTCGCCAATCTTCAACAGCTCCCACTGCATGTAACCATGGTCTACCCAATATAATAGGATATGCTCCCAACCCTGCTGGCATCACATGAAAATCAACCACCGCCTTTGCATCATACGCCCAAACATTTTACTTTTTGATGGTTTGTCAATCTAATCCGGAAGCCTGACACCACAGTCACTGTAAGACCCATCTTCTCAACGCATGAGTGTGTTATGACACATATTTGGGCTCCGCCATCAACATAACCTTGTCCCAATTTTTTTCTTTTATGCCACACATCTACTATTGGACAAATATCTGGTAGGTCGTCCATTGCCAACACCTTCACTGAACCTCTCTCTGGCTCTTTCTCCATTGGGTTAACCATCCTCTTCCACTTTCGCTTTAGCTTAGGCACCATCTCTATAAGTGGCCCAAAAGTAACATTTGCCTTCCTGCTTGTCAGATCCTCCTTCAAGTCATAGCTTAATTAACCATCCCCTAGTGGAAAATCTGAAACATGAAACTTGCAACGAGCCCTCCTTTTCCTCTTGGCCTTGACATCCTCACCTTCATGGAACTTTCCCTTCTTCTTACTAGGACCTAGGGCACTTCTTCCTTCCTTTCCCTCTATGGTCCTCTTCCCAATAGGCATCACTAATGTATTCTCTAGCTTTGATGCCTTCTCCAAGGTGACTACACTGATCACTTTTTTCTTTCCCTTTTCCTCCTGGGTTAATCCACTGGTTCCTTCATCTCCCTTAATTTCGATGCCATAATCATTTGACCTAGTTAGCACCTGTCTTGGAAATGGATACATGTCTCCCCCCATCCTTGGTGGCTTATCACATTGCGGGCTGATGTGACCCAACTCTCCACAATTATAACATGTGGGCGTCTGCCTCCAAAACCTACCATTACTTTGTCCAACATCATTCCTAGGTCTCTCTTCACCTCCTGGCTGATTTGCAAACCTTCCTCGACCTCGATTATTTCCCACTTGACCTAGCATGTTTAGGCTGAGATTCTTCATTAAATCTACCACTTGGCTCATGTCTTGCCTTAGCCCATCATCTTGCACTGCTGTAGTGACCACTACTGGCATAACTTGAGGAGTAACAACAACCACTGGTTCATGATGAACCCCTGGCATGCGACCTTGCGAAGAATCCATAGGCTGAAGTTCAGTTCTCATGGGCAAAGACTCCACCCCTAGCTGGCTCATTTTCCTCAGCTTCTGCTCTTTGTTTCTTGCTACCTCCAATGCATCTTCATATGTCCTAGGCTTCTTTAGGTCCACTCTCCAACGTATATTCTCCCAAAGACCAGCCAAGAACCTGTCCTTCTTCATCATGTCAAGCGGGGGTACCTGTGGTGCTAAGGCCTTACACATCCGCTCCCATGACAATGAAAACTTACGTATGTATGCATCTACTGGCTCACCTTCCATCTGCACCAAACCTTGTACTTCTTGCCACACTTTGTCAGGATCTTCTATCTTCACAAACTCCACTTCCAACCCATGCCGTAGGTTGTCCCAACTCAACCTTCTGGGTGGATCAGCCCCACGCAACTCCTCTTCAAATGCTTTTGACCAAACTCGTGCATCACTCTTCAAACAGATTTGGAGAAGACGTAACATCTGTGCAGGGTCATGAATCTGGTTGCTAATGCAAGCAACCTCCATCTTTTCCAAAAATTCTTCTACATCTTCATCACTTCTTCCATGAAACTCCGGATAAGAGAAAGCCATGGCTACCCAAATTACGATGCTTTGAGAACCCCTTCGAACACACGTGCAAGAACCCAAAACTTTTCACTACCCAATCCCCAGAAACTTCAATGGAGCTCAACTTTAGATAAGGACAAACACATGCACATCAAATGAGTTCTCATAGTTAATCATTGGAATTACAACAGGCAAAGGACATTCCAGGATCTCTCGTAATCTTCTTGGCCTGAACATAAAGACTATGCGCTGCTGGAAAAAAATCTTCCTGGACACATGAACATCTATCTGGATTCTCTGAGTTAAATGAAAAGGAGTGAATTGAGGGCCATTTTGATCATCCATTAAAGTCAACCATGAAGCTCCCAAAAAGGCACACTGACTTATCCTCTGATTTTGCCAAAATTTCAGTAGCATAACAACATAAATGGCTTAAAAGACCAAAAAACCAGCCATCATAACTTGGGAAAATTTTGACAGAGTTTCCCTAGAAGTAGAGCAGTGAGAACCCAAAATATAGACTGTATATGTATGCATAAACTGCCAACAATAGAACCCGAGCATCAAGTAGGAATCACTAGTACATAGACTATGGCGAGGTCACGAAAAGGTTGCTCCAGCTACCTGTATCACCGAAAGGATCTCAACATTTGAGAATCCCCCAGCTCAATAAAACCTCACGCCATCGACCCTCACACGAAGGCTTATGCAAATCTCGTATAGTCAAGTCTTAGAAATGACTATCTTCGAGACCAAGTCTCAGAAATGGTTGGGACTGCCAAATAAAACCAAGTATGGCTCCACAAAGGCGTACAATTGGCAGTTTCCACAAGTAACATACAATACCAACAAACAATGCGTTCAAGCACGCGCTAATTGATGTATACCCACGACAACTGCAAGTGACTTCACTGCTAGTATACCACTGTACTCCAGCTACCTGTACCTGTGTGAATCACCTGTATCTGTACCTGTCCCTGTAACCTGTAACCTGTAATCTGTAGTCTGCAACCTGTAATCCTGAATCTCGAAGGTTGAAGCTCGAAGCAGAAGGTACTCGAAGAAGATCCTCCGTGGCGGCACCAAAAGAATGTGAGCGGGATGAAAACACACAGAACGCCGCTATAATGACCCGACACACACTCTTGGGATGATACACACACACTATGGGGCACCACTCGGCTTACACAATCCACCTGGCCGAGACAGGGAACACACCGATGGAGTCAGAGGAGAGAGACTGTCGGTTTACCCACTCCACACAAAGAAACACACACACACACACCCAAAAAACTCAGCTCAAAAGAGGAGAATTTATGATGTTTAGATACAATTGAGCTTGGGCCACCACCAATGGGGCAAATAGCTCACCCAATATGGGTAAAATATACCAGATACAATCACAAACTGGAGCAGAGGCTTCGCTCATAGGAGAAACTTACAAAGTCAAAACAAAACAAAAAACAGTGAGGACTTTGGCAAAATGGACAGCTCCATCGCGTCCAGAACGGCCCAAAAACCCAATCTACAATGTCAAAGTGCTCAAATCCGACCTCGGATGAGCAGTTTACGGCCAAAACAGGCTCCAAAATGAGCAAAAACACAGTTGCGGCTGTTCCTCCTCTTCTCTCCACGTTTTCTGTGGTCTTCTCTCTGTTTTTCCAGTTCCTAGACTTAGCTTTATTAGTTGGGCACCCTTGGCCTTTTAGATGACCTCAAACGGATCCCGAACAGGCATAGTTGTCACCTTTTTGCATCCATCCGCACACCTGGCACTCAGCTTTTTCCCATAATGTATCCTGCCACCACATGAAGTGGCCCCAAAATATGTTCCTCATGATGAGGTTTCTGCATAATTATCACAAGGAAACACCCACGTTGTGTCCGTACATATCCACGTGCAAGTATTGACCCCATTCGACCTCCTAACGCCACTAGATGCCATCTGACGCACCTGCTTACCTCATGTCTTAAGCCTGCGGATAGCTTCCTCGATAAGTTTATGTGCTATCAACTCCTCATTATTATAGAAAAACACACTGGTACTGGTAATAGTGAAAATCGATGCACTATGTACACCCTGTCCTACTTGTACACATTTGGGCCCCACGTAACCACCTGGCTATGGAAAATGGGCAATCCTTTATTTGATGTACCATGCATGGGTATGTACATATGCGTAATCCCTTTCTCCAAAAAACTCCTGACACCGTTCAACCTATTTTGAACAAAAGCATTTGTAGGTTTCTATTTCTTAACCCTTGTACACAATTGCTCGAGTGTTGGTGATCAGATAACCCTTCTTCATGGATGTATGCTTATGGTAAATTGCTTTCAACAACCTCTTTCCAACAGTTTGTTGGAGACACACTTTATTTTTTTCTAAGAGAAATCTGAGCTCAATATTTATTTGGGTTCAAAAAGAGAGGGAGAGAGAGAGAGAGAGAGAGAGAGAGAGAGAGAGAGAGAGAGAGAAGAGAGAGAGAGAGAGAGAGAGAGAGAGAGAGAGGGTGTCATAAGTAGTTGGCAGCCCAAGGCGATTGAGATTGATGATGCAAGCCTATTGATGGTTGCGCTAAGGAATGGAAAGCCCATATTCACGTGGAGTAATGTAGAAGCACTGATGTGCATGCAGACTTGAGTGCCCAGTAGGTAAGAAAATGGCTGAGGCAGAAGCTTAATCAATAGGTGGCCTTGAAGGTGCAACTAGAGGAGAGCGTGCATGGTTATAGGAAACGGTGTGGCAGCAAATGGGGGCGCGGTGTTGTTGGAGGATTGCTAGGTGGCCAAAATATCAGCAGCAAAAGCGAACTTGACGGCGTCCTACCCATGAACTAAGAATAAGTCGAGTGAACCATGTGGACCAATCATCACGTCCACCGATCCAAGTCAAAATCAAGGCCTTTACTTATTCAAGGCAAGAAGAGAAGGGTGGACATGATGTGTGCTTGAGTGGGAATCATTGTCCCCCTTGTCAAAGACATGAATTATTCATCATTGTAGGCAACCTAAGGGACCCAAAAGTCGTTTTGCAAGGGAGTACTTGAGCCTGTCAAATTTCAATGCCATTGCGTAGAATGATGGCAACGCCTCCCATCTCTGGCAACAACATCACATTTACACATGAAAGTTTTACAAGAACTGAAAATATGTAGCATGTCTTGAAGATTACGTAAAAAGCATTTTGTCAGTTAATTCACAAGAAGTTTATGTGTGTGGAAGTGGGTCATTATAATTCTCGCATTGCCTTTAAATGATCATTCAATCTTTTTCTCGTCTTCAAGAATCTCTATCTTTGAATTATATTATGATATCTTTTTCGAGTATCACGATGACAATGCCAAACCGGTTTTCAAGACTCTTTTGTGACTCAAGGTAGAAAAGTGTAGGTCCCCTTAATTCACAAGAAGATTTAAACATTTCCTCATGTAAGAAAAAGGACTCTTTTTCAATGTTTTTCATACAGTACATAACATCATGAGCTTCTGCTCGAGAGGCATCGCATACCTAGCTAGGTACGATTGGGGTCGGAGGACCACCACCCCCTCACCGGGCCGGTGGTCCCCTGCCCCAATCGTACCTAGCTAGGTATCTAGTGTCTCCTTCATAGAAGCTAATGATGTTAAGGTAAGTCACAATGTGGGAGTTATTGTGAGAATTTGTCTAAAACTTCTTGTGGTACCAGAGAGAGAGAGAGAGAGAGAGAGAGAGAGAGAGAGAGAGAGAGAGAGAGAGAGAGAGAGAGAGATGAGATGGATGCGATGATTGTGCCTGAGTGGTGGGATGGTGGATGCTTGCATGAAGGTGGATAGGACCTCGAGGGAACTATTAGCACAATACGAAGCAACAAAAAATGTATCGTTGAAGGGTTATGAAGGGATGTTTCTTTGAAGGTATTTTCTTTGAGGCACATTCTTTTGGATCACGGAGCGTGGAGGCACTACTATTGCCCCACAAGCCTCTCACCCCGATCTTGCAAAATCATACTACCACGTCATCCCTTGCATACATCACTGTTTGCATGGTGATCTATGCACGCATCCATCTGGTGCAGTCCCACCCCCCCCCCCCCCCCCCCCCCCCCCCCCGCCACTCTGTCCTGGGCCAACCCTCATCTTGATTAGGCTGGTGAAACAAACAGGGTAGCCCTCGTTTCTTTGTTTGTCCCCTTGCGAGCCACAATCATGGATTGTTTCAAGCTCACAAATGGTGATGTATGGAATCAATAGTAGGCAAGTTTTGTATGAAATCTACAATTACTAAAGGCAAAGTGGGCACTCTTCTTCTTCTTCAAGAGAAGCGTAAATTATGCAAACTTGATGATGTGGGTAGCAATTCTATCCTGATTGAGAAAAGCTTAATTTATTTATAGAGAGATTATTTATTAATAAAGAGAGATAGAGAGATGCACTAGGTTGACTGGAAAACAGCAAGGAGCCTCTATTTCCTACTTCTTGTGCACATGCGCGTCATTCTAGAGAGAGAAATGAGGAGAAGGAGATTCATGTAGAACTCCAAATGGAAAAAATGGGTCCCATGTATTTAAATTGTTTGAAATGATAAAAATCCTGGTTAGATTTTGAGGTTGCATTTGGAAAAAATGAGAAATTTACACGTCTTAGTGTAATTAAGTCTAAAAGCTTGAAATTTTGACCTACAAACCGGGAGAGTTTCAAGTTTTCCCTTATTTTCACTAGTTAGGAAAAATGTATTTTTCTAGCCTTGAGGGGTAGAGGGAAAGAGAGAGAAGAGTTGATAACATTCTCTCTAGAAATCCATGTTGGTGTGTGCCGCTAGAGAAAGTTTAGCTTTTGATGGTTCAAGATCATTAACTGATTGAGAGAGAAGAAGACTCCGAAGAAGAGAAAGAGAAACTCTAACTTCTTAGAGAGAGAGAGAGAGAGGAGCCAAGTGGGATATAATTAAGTAATGCAAGAGGCGGGTCGATCAAGTTGTTGTTCTTTAAAAAATTAGCCTCTTTACACACTAATGTGAGAGAGAGAGAGAGAGAGAGAGAGAGAAGAGAGAGAGAGAGAGAGAGAGAGAGAGAGAGAGAGAGAGAGAGAGGAGAGCCAAGTGGGATATAATTGATTAAAATGCAAGAGGCAGGTCGATCAAATTTTTGTTCTTGCAAAAAATGAACTTTAACACTTCACACTACGTGGAGAGAGAGAGAGAGAGAGAGACGAGAGAGAGAGAGAGAGAGAGAGAGAGAGAGAGAGAGAGAGAGAGAGAGAGAGAGAGAGAGAGAGAGAGAGAGAGAGAGGCTTGGCTGCACACAAGGGAGCATGGAGGTGATGTTGTAGCCAATTCTAGGAATCCATATCATGCGGGCAACATCCAACATCTAATAAAAGCTTCATCACTCAAACCATTTAATTGCAATGCATAGTTCCAAAAGTTGTTGCACATTTCTACTCTGCTCAAAGTCTTCTCTCACATAACCACCAAGGCATAATTATTAGAAGAAGTAATTGATAGTGTGACCTTGCTCTAAACTTGTTCACAAAAGGTAGTACCAATATGGATTGGCATAACATAATAAAGAAAAACAATTTTCATACAAGAATCTAGAATTTATGTTGGAATTCCTTTCAACACTCCATGTGGTTTATTGCATGTCATGAGCAAAAATGATTGTTTGGAACTAGCATATGTGTGGTTCTAGAATTTAAAGACTATGCCATGCTATACCTTTGAGGATATCCCAATCTTCTTTAGAAATTTAGAAGAAGATGATGATGATTTTCTTGCTGATTTTAGAATGGTTTACCATATCCTTGGCAAAAGGGATGACATTGAATAAGGGGATGTTTTGTTGCTATGCCTTAGAGGCAATGCTGAGCAATGGTTTTGGAGTATGTCTTCGTAGATTGAAGAAAAATATACGGAGAAAGTTCCAACAACGGAGAAAGCATGGGCTTCATTGAGGAGACTTCAACAACACGGTAAAGACTACTATGCTTATGAGGAGATTTTTTCTCGTCAATGGACAGGATGTGGATTTAATTTTACATTTCCAGATTATGTAAAAATGTATCAATTTATTTTGGGGTTTTTGTCTCCTTTCCTAAAGACTAAGGTTACTTATAGTGGACCCTCCACCTTTGAAGAAGGGGTCACTATTGCACGAAGAAAGTTTCACAAGTACTTCTACATTAAAAATGGTTTCCATCATTCTGGAAGAACCAACTATCAACAAAGTGTTTCAATAAAAGAATTGGTTCCTTTGCCATCTTTCTTTCCTTATACTCCAAAAAATATTGAAAATGATGTTAACATGGAAATCAATGCTTCAAGTGCTAAAGCGTGTGATAGAGATTTAAACGTGGCATCTCTTTCTCCTACCTTCATTACAATCTTGAAATGATCAACACAAGATATCTCGAATGGTGTTGGGGATGATTCAATAATAGATACACCCAACCTTTTGGAGGGCTAGTTTCTAGTCAAAGCAGAGGAAGCTTTTATGCAACATGACTCTATGGAGAATGAAGACATTGAAGGTAACCTTGATCCTATGGAATGTTTTGAGAATGTGTCTTGTCTAAACAAAGAGAGTGAAGAAGAATATGAAATCATAAGTGGGAAGATCATTGACCACATTGATCATAAAGAGATGACTATGTACATGGAAGGCCAAGTTCAAAACAAAGTAGAAGATGTGAGTTGAATCCATGTGAGGATAATCTTCAAGAAGTGTTTGAGGATTTTGAAAAGCATTGGTATGACTCTTGTATGCTAAGCATGGAGGAACCTACCATGCAAGAAGCCAAAGTTTTTACAAAATCAAAAATAATCCATCAACCTTTGAGGTGGTACAATGTGAGGAGTTCCAAACTTGCCAAGGGGGGTGCTTAGAAGGGGATGAAGAACATGGGAGAGTAGCAAAAATAAAACCGTAAAAAGAAACTACTAAAAGGGTATTATTCTCTCCAATGGTGTATTAGTGGGCGGATTTTCACTCATAGGACAATCTCCTAGTAAGAAAATCCAAGTTTTTGAAGTCTCAATCAGCTTCACATTGGGTTTCACCTCTTCAAAATCAACTTATCCTCTCTTCACATATACCTTTCAACATGGGCACCATACCTTCTTAAGTGGAAGAGGACATGAGTACTTGGTGATGAACATAGTGTTTCCAAACCTTCTTCATTTGGTTCTTTGGTGTATAGAGGTCTCAGATTGTGATGGTTCTGGTCTTCATCATATATGGAAAACTTGTTGATTGCTACCTGAGGATATTTCATCAATCCGTACCAAAATCTATTCTCTTCCAATGTGTTGAAAGCAATAGGAACCTTCGTCTATTATCTACTTATGCGGTAAACTATTTGCAATAGTTTCCAACATGGAAGCATGGATCAAGCTTTCCTAAATCATGCAAGTCATAGAATTTTTGACTTGATGAGCCTACCTAGGTTGAATGAATTTTATGAGCTACAATTCAAAGATTCTCTCATACAAGCTCTTGAAGATTGTAGTAGATACATCAACTTTACACAGGAGAAAGAGCAACCTATCTTTTATATCACATTGATAGTGGTGGAGGCAATGATGGACAACAATATGAGCCACAAGTTTCTTCAACGAGATTTAGTAAGTGATTCCATACCATACATCTTTCTCTGGGAAACAAACTTCAAGATCTTTGATCTTGGGAGGTGCTTATGGATTTTTTTTAATGGAGGCGGTTTACTCAACCACTTCATTGCATCATGCTATTGAATTTGGAGACAATCTTTCGTAGCACACAAAGTTCTCTAATGATACATCACATGTGCTTCAAGAAAGATAAAAGCAGACAAAGACAAACACTACAAGCCTTAAAAGATGTATCTTCGTGACTTGATCAATTGGATAATGCCACATGAATGTGCCATTATCTTGGGGGGGGGGGGGGGGCTAATGATAGCCGTTTTTTGGCTATCCAAAATTTCCATAGTGGAGCTACCTCACCCTATCAAAATCACTCAAAAACTGTGGTTATCCTCACCCTTGCATTACATAGCCGTGTGTGAGTTAGGGGACTTTTCCCATATCTCCTTAAAAACCCTCGATTAGCTATTCACTGGTCTAGTTGAGCCAAAAACATAAATAAAATAAAGATAAAAAGTATATTATGGCCTTTTTGTGTGTAAATATTTCATTGTATATAGGACCTAATCATCAAGATTTTTTGTTATAATTATTTTGGCATTTTATTTAAACATTTATACCTAGGTGTGTGTTTTATTAAACCTATGTATGCCTTCTTTTATCCTCTTGCACCATAAGTATATATTCTTTTCCAATGTACACATTCCCTAGTCTCATGAATATTTGTTTTCTTTTATACAAATCACCCCCACATTTTTATCCTCACCTTTGTGAAACAAAAAAAACTGTTTCTACTCCCCTGGTTACTTTTATTATATGATTTTGCTTTACTTGGATACTTTTTCCTCTTTCACCCAAAATAATACAAAAGAGGGACCATATCATATGATTCAAATATCTTTTTTCATGTCCCCATCTGCCCTGCCCGTCGGGGATCTGCTAAACCTTCTAACTTTGAACTGCAATATTCTACACACCGTGGCTCCGTTTGACGAGCCGTCTGGACCAGATTATAGAGCACATCAAACACTACATTCTAGAGCACTCACTTGGCACTTTGGGCACCTTCACTTTCTATCCCAACTGAGCCACCTTGGAGATTTTTTTGGCCTAAGATATGCATTAAGCATACATTCCCACTACCCTTTGGCTGCCCAGGACCTTGGTACCTACCCTAGCATTCTGCAGTGCACCTTCATGTAGCCTTTGTTTGACATAGATCACTTTCCAGCTTCGACCAAATTTGGCTGCACCATTATTGCCCTGTCCCCTCGTCGAACCTTTATGTTTGACCACACATAGGCTTATTACACCAAAAGACCGCACACCCAAAAAAAACTCTCTAGACATCACAAAGCACCTAGAATATGTACAAAACCTGGCATCTGTCACCCGCTGCTTTTGTTTAAGCGGGTTTCCCAACTCCCTACTTTACCTACCCTCATCTACCTGGGTCAAACACCTTCCATTGGTCTCCTCCACCCACCTGTAACACCCTTGCATAGTGCGACACCAAGGCACATAGCCAATTGCATACCCAAACCGCCAGCGGCATACTTCTACCACTCCATGCACCCAATGGCCTACTTCCCACTCGCAAAAAAGCACCTCCAAGAACACCAAATAGAGCACCATCGTGCTCACCATCCTATTCAACCAACACTCCTGACATACCTGGCCCACCCTCCCATCCATGTAAAGCTAAATTCTCCTCCACTAGATTCTGCACTTGCTCAGTGGCCCATTGCACATCCTCTTTTATCAGCATCCCTTTCAACCACGGTTCACAAAGCCCTTGGAAAGCTTAGACACCACCTTGCAACCGGCATCACCTATCATAGAGTGCACTGGTTGCATAGGAAGCACCTCTATCTTTGACTCTGCACTGCCCCTCTCACCTGGCATTGTGAGGTCCCCAACCCCAAGAAGATTGGGGCAACTTGGTAGATGGCCTTCCTTTATTCTCCTTTTCTATTGTGACAAAATCCTACTCTGTTTCCACAAAGTAGATATACAAGCAACAAAAGAGACGAAGTCCTCTATCCATCGTTTACGTGGTTATAAGGGTCGTATGCCACAAGCCGTCGATAAATCTAGGATTCTAATGATAGTTGTTTGCCAACATAAAGATGAATTTCATTGACATATTTAGAATCCATAAACAACGCCTTTTTCCCCACATTTAAGAGGCACGATCGCCATCCATAAACCATAAATATGATATGAGACTTAGTCTAAGCTAAGGTAATTTTGTGAAAACTACCCAACTAATTGGGACCCTAGCTTCCAGGGGCACGTAGATTTGGGACATCTCCACTCTTGGCACAATGATTATCTAATATCACTTCTCTTAATAAGAGGGAGTGGAGAGTTTCTCGACTAATTGAGACCACCCATCCTTGACTGGAAGCCTGAGCCATCCCCCACTTTCCACCCCACACTCACACTTTTTAGCTTGTTTTCAAATTACTACCACACAGTTTTACATATACAAACAATATTCTTTTCTTAATTCCAAGCATAGGTTCTTTCATCCAGCCCTTCAAACATCACCAAAATATTTCTTTCTTAGACATGGTCTAATTAACACAATCCTATAACCAAAATATTTCTTAATTAGACATGGTCTAATTAACACAATCCTATAATTCAACAAAAATGAATCTTTCAATTGTTCTTAAGAGCTTGCCGCTACCCGCGGACTTGATCTGCCTAACCCCAACAGAGCTTTTGGAAAGGATTTACTTATTCGCGAGTCGTGAAATGCACAAGGGAACATCTCGTTAATCGCAAGGCATCCTACTAACCGCAAGAGACAAAAAGAGAGCCAATAATCTCACCTTAATCTCCGCTAATCGCGGAATCACCTCGCTAACCGCGAGTTCCATTTCTTTCATCAATTTTTTTCTTTAACTGATTTCTCAAGAATAAGTACCCAACTTCTTATATCAAACAAAGACAGTTTATCAAACAGTAACCATTAATCAAACAATTCTTTCTCTACTCTATGAACTTAATACATAAAAATCTTTTTCTTTCTCTATGAATCATATGATTGTTTCTTGTGATATAACCCTTGGATAGTTTAAGGGAATTCTTAGGCTTGTTTATCGGTCATCATGTATAACGATGCAAAATTATAATTTCATCTTTCCAAGATTAGCAAACATTTGACTACCTCTCATGGTTGAGGTTAAACGACTTTGACTTCTTCCACAACCAATACCTCTGCATGAGAAATATTTGGATTAGTTGATGCCTTCCTCTGCACCTTTCTTAGAGATGGAGTGGAATGAGCGTCCTTTGAGCTTCGAGTCACTTGCTTCATGGCCATCGTATCGCCAAACAGAAGGGAGAAAGAGAGAAAGAGAACTCAAGAAATTGAGGGACAACACAATGATGGTAGAGAAAGAAGTTGGATATGGAGATGGCTTGAGGGTAAGAGCTTGAAGGAGATAGGTTGCAAGAGAGAAGGTAACTCCAACGTCAAGTGTTAGCTGATCGCCATGACTTTTGGTACTAACATAATGTCAATACTCAGGGAAAGTGACTTGGATGGGGTACGTAGACTCCTTGAGATCGTCAATCTCAAGAAGTGAAACTTAACAAGCAAACACACTAGCTCAACAAGCAAACCAACACTCAAAGATCAAGGAAATATGCCCATGTCATTTCTCACAACTTGCACACTATTTTGGCACTCGAACGGACTCAAAATGCAACGAAACTTTAGGAGGAGGTCTAGGACACCTATGGGCACTATCCTAGCAAGATTGGTCACAATCTCACAAGGTAACAAAATCACAATCCATCATGAAAAAGGTCTTGAAAATTGTAACAAAACTATCCAGAAAGGTCCCCTATGGTCTAAGAAGACTCTCCTATGGTCAAAACGACTAGAAATAGTGATTTAAGCACTCAAATCTGCATTTAAGACTCATAAATGTGTAGTCGCAAACCACAACAAAACTGACAATGCTTACACTTAATTGAAAGAGCAAAGAGAGAGCATCACAATGCAAGTTTCGGATTCAAAAATGGACTACCCAATCATTAGTTGCGATGATTACAAGTTGGAGCAGCTTGTAGCTTGAGCGTACATACAGTAGAGCTCTTTCTTCTTCTAAAAATAAGCCTTGTTTCACATTAAAGTTATTGACCTTTATACCTAGGGCATTCTAAATGGCCAGGGGCCTGGAAAGGGGCCAACTCACATGGACCTTTACAAATATCATGATAGCATTACAACTCAAGGAATTTATCCACTATCCTCGAATTAGGATTTACACAGAGTATTGATACACTAGCTTGGCAAAATAATAGATTACAAATGTGGTGTCCGGCTACGTGTCCGACCAGTTGGGTGCCCATTTGGTCTGTCCTCAAACATTCCCCCCTTCCTAATTCGTGACGTCCCTTGACACAACCTTGTGCAGTCTTGTCGTAAGGTTGTCATCAGCTTTGTCTGCAAGGTTGGACTTTAGCTTGGGAAGTGCTTTGTCGTTGATGACACTCCCCCCTTCCTTGAGTGATTCATATATGCCATGAAGAGTTCTCTTGATGTTTCTGTCTTTGTCATTCACTTGCAATACTTCACTAGCTTCAGCACTATGGAACTCCTTATGTTTTGTTGTTGGCAGCTTTTTGTTAAAGCTATAATTATTTGTGTGTTGTCTTTTTATGACATTCTTCGTCTTTCCATTGATCGTTGAATCGTTGTCTTCAAGGTTGGTCTTTAGATTTGGAAGTACATTGTTGTTCATGACGGTCCCCCTTCCTTGAGTTATTCATATCTGCTGTGTTGTGGATACATGACTTGATCTTTCATTATCGAGATAACTTTTCTTCTCAGTGCACTGTCTTCTCTCTTTTGCTAGTCTTGGCCACCATGAAGAAGGATTTTAATGTTTTGGAGTTTATAGAACCAATCCTCTTTATGGAGTGGAATTTACAATGGATTTTCTTTCAAGGCCCCTGCAATTTGAGATTACCATAGTAGGTAGTCAATGTTGAAGGTCGTTGTGGATGACTCTCTTGCGGAATTTGTCATTTCTTGTAGTTGTAGGCCACTCTTTGACTTGCCATTGTCTGATGGAGCTTTGTTGTTGACCTTGGAGATAAAAGATTATCTTGATAAGCATATGGAGACCTACAATTTTTCTCCAAGTCATTGTTAATATATTTGGGTATCCATATAGGTGATGCATGGCTATCGTTAGCTCATGTTGTGAGATATGATTTTTGATGTAGAAGGAATATATACAAGAAATTGATGATGAGGGTTCCTAGATTAGGGTCTAAAACTTGGATAACCAAAGGGAAATACCCAGTAGGAAAAAAGTGCCTTTGGTATACTCTCTTATTGGAGTTGAGCATTTGTACTTGAACTACCTGTCATGCAAGGTGAGTGCTTGGGAGAAACAAAGGAAGAGTGTCTAATGCAAGTGTTTTATTTATGGGACACTCTATATGCATACGAGAATTTTTTTGAAAAAAGCATGTAGTACAAGAGATGCAGTTGATGGGTCCTTCAAGGAACAAATGTAGCACATGTGACATCAAAGACGTCTCAATAGCTTCCACATTTTCAAGAAGGGTTTTTTATGAAGAAGCTTCTCCATTCATACCTCATTGTGCTAAGTGTGTGAGTGTCTTTGGACTTCCTTCTTCACTTACCACTATACTACAATCACTTTTACTCTTATGATCAACTCTTCCAGCTTGAGCAGTACCTAGAATAACTAAGATGCTTAGACCACAAAGAATATTACATGAAGTTTTGGGACTAACTCTTGCTCATTTAGTGGCTTAGCTGCCCGACTTTGACTTTTATGCCATGTATTTTTAATGGCGACTTGGACTTACCTACTCAAGGCCAGAAACTCATTCCCATAAGTTCTTGAAATTTAGGCCTCTTCCATTGTGTTGGTCTTTGGATGCCACCATTTTTTCAAGTAGGTTGGCATATTTTGGCTCTTCTTGACTTGCTTGTTGTATGTTCATACTACATTGTGAAACAAGTCCTTCAGCTCTGGTAGGGAATGATGTAGCCTTTCCATTATTTTCCATGAGAATAAGTTACCGAGAGGTGTGGGTTCTTTGTGATTGAGTTTTGACTAGCAATTTTGGAACCCACCTTGTATTTGGTCCTTGTGTGATCGTATGTGGAATTTTCTCTGCTTCTTTGGCTTGATTGACACTAGGATTTGGTATCCACATCTGATGATCTCCTTTGTAGAAGCCTTGATTTTGGAGTTGATGATGAGGTATCCATCTAGAGATTGTAACAGACTTGGTTGCAATTGTAGATTTTGGTTGTCATTGCTTGCCTTTCGATATAAGCTTGTGTTGCATGATTGTTCTTGGTTGTTCCAGACTGAGGTACAACTTTTGGTAACCATATTTGAGTGTTACCTTCATAAAATCCTTGTGCTTCGGGTAGCTTCACTGGAATCATCTGCTGCTTCAACTGTTTGTGCTGGGTAGCTTCGACGAGGTCTGACTTTTATACCCAAACTTGTCGTGTTGCTTTATTGAAAGGTCTTTTCTTCTGCATTTTGTGGTAGTTCTTTCTCCTTGTTGAGCTGTTTGTCTTGCGTTTATAGCTCGTCTTGCTCCTTGTAGAACTCTTTAGTTGAGACAAGTAGATACAGGCTACTACTTTAGGCTTTTTGGCCCAAACATTAGTGTTTCCTTGGAAGTAGCCTTGAGCAGTGATTGACTCATGTTTGTCTTGCGTTTATAGCTTGTCTTGCTCCTTGTAGAACTCTTTAGTTGAGACAAGTAGATACAGGCTACTACTTTAGGCTTTTTGGCCCAAACATTAGTGTTTCCTTGGAAGTAGCCTTGAGCAGTGATTGACTCATTTGATGCTACCCACCCTATCACCTTTTGTTGTTGTGGTTGAACTTGTGCTTCATGTATCCAAACTGGGTCTTTGACTTGGATGTGTTGTTTGGATACTAGAACTTGGTTGACATTCTTTGGATTCTTCTGAATGCTTTTTTGTGATGGAAACTTTGCTTGATAGACTTTTTTTTTTGGTTTCCATTGCATTGCCGATGGTTTGGCTCTTGATGTAGAGGCTTTGCTATGGAAGTTTGATCAAAGCTCGTGGAAGGTAAAGTCGTCTTGCAAGGTTGATATACTTTAATGTTTTCCTTTGCTTTACCTTTTCTCGTGATGGTTGGCGATTTCTTCTCCACATGGATTTGAGAAGCTTCATGAACTCTTATAGTTGTTGTTGTTGAAGCTTGTGATTGTTGTCAAAAGAAGATGTTACTCTAGCTTTCTTTCAGGACCATACCCTCTTTGATGTGATGGGAGTCGATTATGTGGAAAATATCCTTATACTCCCCGGTACTCAACTTGAGTACATCTTCTGCCACTTTGAAGCTAGGAATCAGTATTTTTGAACTTGTGTACACGATCTTCTCTAGCACAGTGATTGGTGGCTTTCCCATCATGATCCTCGTTCCATAAATCATTAGATTCTTTGCTTCTTCTGGATCTATCACATCTACACATGTGATTTTGAGTTTTGTTTCTCCGCACATGCTGAATTTGATCATAGTAGGAGACAATCGATCTTCGTCCTTATCCCTATTCTTCTTTTGATCTTGCGTTTGTTGAAGATTTTCCGATGAACTTGGAAACTTTTCTCCTTCATCTACTTTCATTTGCACTTTTTTTGGAGTCGGCTTCTTTGAAACAGCTTTTGTCGATTCTTCAAGTATGTCAATGATGACATATTCTTGTGGTTGCTCTGCTTCCTTCTTTTGCACTTTGGCATCATGCTCCAGGATGTAGCTATCTGTCTCACCTTTTCTGCTTTCACACTCACAAACTTCATTAGCTTCCTTCAACACCTTTATCGTAAATAAGGGAGTTATATCATACCCATCTTCATCGTAAAATTTAGTCAGGGTCACCTCATTCACACACACATCAAGAGTGGCCAGTTTGATCCCATCCAAAGGGTTCAAATAACTCCTCTAGAAATGGCTCTCCTACATATGCCTCGTCTTCTACTGAACGCTCTAGGATGCAATCTTCCTTTCTAAGACTTCCACTCTCAGGAGCTCCATACATCCAAATATGCACTTTGCTTTCAAAATCAGTTGTGGAGTCTAATTATTCCCCCGGGGTTTGTTCTACATCTCTATAACTATGAATTTTGACACCGATTTTTGTAGTGATCTCTTTGTGTCTCATGTAGATATAGTCATATCCCCAGTCTTGTACCATTTTGAGCTGACGCATGAATGGTCTGCCCAATATGATATCAAATTTGCTTCTCTTGTCAAAATTCATTATGGGAAAGGTGTTCTCATACTCAATGCCCCACGAGGATACAATGATTTTTTCTAATATCCTATCAATTTCTCCACGTATCCATCTGCTAATTACAGTTTCATTCGGGTTTTGTAAGAGCAAGCTTTTCCCATTTTTTCCATATTTCTTTGGTTGCAATGGCAATTCCTACCCCACTATTTGATATAGCAACCATCTTTACTCCTTTGTACTCAAGTGGTAAGGTGGTGTCTCCTTCTTTGCCTTCACAGTAATCACCCACCTTATTTACCGATATTGGCTTTGTTTGTGGCTTCTTAGGCATGGTGTCATCCATGTTTTTGTCTGAAAGTTGGTCATGTGAAGGGATTATCAACCCCATATTTTCTAGGTTTTTGCCCATTTGTCCCCATAGATGCGGTCTAATTTTTAGTAGCTCGGAGAGATAAAGTGTGAATTATATAAGAGAAGACATCAATTCATGCAAGCTCTTGGTATCCATCATTTTTGGTGTGGCTTTCCACTGAGAAGGTACCATTTCAACCTCCAATTTTGTTTTGAGTTCTCCTATGAAAGATAGCAAAGTCTTTAGATAACATACTCGACATCCTCGTATAGAGATCTTATATCCCCTGGGAAAAATTCATGATCCATGTTTATCTCAGAGATAAGTGTAGACTGTAAAGTAGCATTACCATCTTTTTGGTTTCTGATCGATCCCATAAGGAATGTGGCCACGGTTCTTCTACCTCCAGAATAGGCATCACTACTTGTAAGCCCACCCCATCTGTGGTATTGGCTACTTCCCTTGTATCTAAAGGTTCCTCAACTTCTGGCTCTTCCTCTTTGTTTACAATACCACGGCTCTCCATTTCCTTGATTTTTTCGTGGACTAGTACCTCCATTTTTGGAGCATCTGGAACTGGTTCCATAAGAGCTTGGGCCTTCTGGATGAGCTCCTTGCACATTTTCAGCCTCTCTTTTTCATACCCTCGATGAGGATATGTCAACCGCCTATCCTCTTGGGTTTGGTTGGTCTTTAACCTAGCATCATAAGCTTTCAAGATTGCATCCAAAGGTTCAAGACTTTGTCGACCAAGACCAAACCTCCCAAGTTATTCTTTGACTCTTTGTATTCCTTTGTGTTTTCTTGCTTTCTTGCTCATGTTTAAGTTTTTCTTTGGTTTGATGTAGTTCAATTTCCAAAGCATCTTTATCCTGCAGCCTCTTTGCTTTCATTTTGTCCCTTTTGGCTTTCCACAATTTTCTTCCTGTTCTCATCGATACGTTTTTTATTTCTATTTGAACAGGCAATGTGGCTTCCTCCTCAATGATTACATTTTTGGCAGCTTCTTGAGCTTGAGCTTGAGTCAGCTTGAGTCATCACCTTAAAAGGAATGGCAGGCTCTACCTTAGATCCGCTTGAAGAAGGCATAACGCCTACAACATTCATTGTTGCTTTCCCCTTGTAGTCTGGATTTTTAGCAAAGTTTTGGCATAGATGTTCTGTCCCACAACATTCACACAGAATACAAATAATTCTATTTGTGGACCCTTGTTTGGACAACTTCGTGCCCAATGATCACTTCCACCCTCATAACATGGACCTTCTTGTTTCATAGCTGGTGATCCAACCGATGGTTGTTCTTGACTTGTAAGGATTTTATTTGAACCATACTCATGATTGGCTATGAACATGAGTGTATTTGTATTCATGGCGTACTGGTTTCTTGTAGGTTGTGGCACATGTGTTGGATATGTGTAGTTGACTACTACTCTACCATCATTCAAAGGATGCGGTTGTTGCCCTAGAATACGTTGCAGTTTTGGTTGAGTGCTACACCATGGAGTGTGATGATCCCCTGCACAAGTATTACATCTCCTCAATTGAAGTTGTCGTACATTCAAGTTTTTTTTGTAGCCTTGGTTTATTTTTCTGATTACCCACTCAATCACTTGCTCACTGATATGTTCAAGGAGTTTGAACATCCTCCTTTGTTGTTGATTTTCTTTTTGGAGATGATGCACTACTAGTCTTGTTGTCTATATCTTCACTCACCTCTCTGCAGGCCTTGCAATTGTCAACTAGATATAGAGCTTCTCTAGTGACTTGGGGAAATGTTGTGCATCCTTTCGGATGTAGGACTTTTTTGAGAGTTTCATTCCTTAAGCCCTTTATGGAGAGAACTGATAATCTTTCATCTTGTGGTAGCTCTCTCATAGGACATCTGTCTATGTACTGTTTGAAGCAAAGCAAAGATTCCTTCACTTTCATCCTTTTTTGTTTGAAAGCGTAGATCTGGGACACTTGTTGTGTTTTGATTCTCCTTTTTGAGAACTCCTCTACAAAATCTTGTAAGAGTTGTGCTATATTGGGAAAGTCATCCCTATTCAATGGTTGGAACCAAATCAAAGCTGTTCCTTCTAATGTCAACCCAAATCCCTCATATTGAGTATGGAAATCTGCAATTTGTTCGTCTCTCAAAACTTGTTTGAAGAGTGAGACATGAGCATATGGATCCTTCAACCCATCGTATTTTGTTTTGACACATTGACCACTTGATATGGTCTTAATCGTTGTGGTTCAGTCACCAATCTAGCCAATTTGTGGTCTCTTGGAAAGACGTCTCTGGTGCTCTCCTCTTGTCTTGGAGAGAATCCCAGTGGAATCCTCTATGATGTATACTCTGGTATCATTTTTGACTGAAAGTAAGTAGAGATAGGAGTTCCCTTGTATGTGTATCTCTCTAGGTCAATGGGATCGACAAGTTTGTACTCACGTCCATATTTATCTACCATCAAAACTTGCACTTCGTTGGCATCTGTATACGTGAATGCATAGAGATTCTTATGGGTGGCCAACTCTTTAGCATTGGGCTCTACATACTTGTAGAAGATAAAACATGGATCCCCGTTTGTGAACCTAAATAAGCCTCATGAGAATAATCTGTAAGCACTCTCATGGATTCATTGGCTTTGATGAATCTCACGTTTGGTTTGTTGATCAGAGGATGCCTCTCCTCTATGTATTCTCCCAAGCCCACTCTTGTCGGCCTTGCAACGTTTTTCATGTCTCTGAGTGGAGTAGAAAACCCTAGTGGTGGATGATTTGTCATGGTTAAGGCTCACTCAAATCTCTCAAGATAGTACTTGACAGCTCCAACATGGCTTAGTGCAACTTATCCCTTTTTGCCCTTGGTAAGGTATCTCAAAAGTTAGGAGTTTGTGACTTTTTGGTTTCTTGAAATTGGTTCTGAGATACCCTAAAAGTTTGGATTTAGGAAAATTAGTAAAACTCAACTCTAAAACCAAAACTCAGGTCTAGGTGTGTGTTATTTCCCACAAGCTTTCTTCCTGGCTATACCGGACTGAATTTGGAGTTGTCTATCAAAAGCTAGAGCACTGTTAGTGAACTCCACTTGAAATAGCACTCAAGATAGTCTCAAGACCAGAACACAAAAACTTTGGCTTGTATCTTGGTCTCCAGAAGGTATTTTTAGCTCAAACTTGAGATTTGGGATGTACTCAAAAATATCTACAAGATCACCAACTCAAATACCCCCACTATGCTGAGGTACATGGATCGCGATCCATGTTCCTTTGTCAAATTTTTTCTCCAAATTTCCCAAATTTTTACTATGTGTAGACAAGGTCATATGCAGGCTATATACCAATTTTCATCAATTTTTCAAGGTTGAGGTACATGGATCGCGATCCATGTTCAAACCACATAGGATGCTCTCTTGAGGCATCTTGTTGTAATCTATGTCCACAAGCTCTAAATCTCAAATATTTTTGTATTTGGACTTGTTTTGATAGGTCAAATAGCAATACTAGGTTTGCACAGTGGTTTTCAGTCTGTCACATGTTTGCTCTCTTTTGACCCAACTTTGCTCAATTTTTTTTCAAAATGAACTTGGGATATGTTTCCTTGTGTATGCACTATACTCTGAAAAGTTATAGGTCAAGCTATCACCATGGGTACATGGATCATGATCCATGTGTGGAGCCCCAAATTAACTTTTCTTGGTTCCTTCAAAATCAGCATGATTAGGAGGTCCTTGTGGTATTAGTTTTTTTGAAAATGGACCTTTGGATTGAAAGTTAGGTCAATTCTATCACTTTGTCAGCGTACTGGTAGTTTTGGCTTTTGGTTTGTTTTTTTGGGATCTAAATTCACTTTTGAAAAGACCACTAGACTCCTTGTGATGTCCTCTAGCTATGACACAAATTTGGTATCAATCTATGACAAAGGAACATGGATCGCGATCCACGTACCTATGTGTCAGAATGTACTAAAACTTGGTAACAGCTTTCCCTTGGGCTCCTGTTGTTGCTAGCTATGTGGTTTTTGTGTGATTTGGACTTGTTTAGGCCAGGCAAAAGTCAATCCCTAAGTCTACTTTAGGGTCTTCCTCTTTGAACAGTTTTTGGCTCTTTTCACCACTTTTTGAACTATTTTGACAAAACGTCTTTGGGGACTTTTGCTCACAATGTTCTTTGCTACAGGCTAGAAACATTTCTGTCCAAAAATTTCTCAGGGGTACATGGATTGCGATCCATGTTCCACCACTTTTGGATCTGAAATTTTGTTGTGGCAGTTTGACAATGAACTATTTTGGCTCTTTTGACCACTTTTTACAACATTTTTGCATATGGTTCTTTTGGGATAGTTGTTTGTCTATGTGTCAGCTATCCACTGCTCAAATCTCAGCAAAAAAAAATTCATTTTTTTCATGAGATACATGGATCGTGATCCATGTTTGATCTCATTTTGACATGAAACTTGGTCAACTTATAGTCCATGTTATGGTGACACTCTTTCCCAAATCTTTTTGAAATTGGCCAAATTTTTCTTAGTCAAAAGTGACTTTTTTTCTGTCTGCCCTGCGACTTTTGACTAGTTTTTGTATTGGCTATTTTGACCAACCTTTTTTTAATTTTTTTGACATGGTCCCTTTTGGCAAAGTTGTTCCAATAGTTATTAGGAATGTACTTGTCAAATATCAGCCCCAAATGTCAACATGGATCGCGATCCATGTTTGGCAGCATTTTTTCATTAATTTTGTTCTACAGGTTCTCTATGCCTTGTAGAAGCCAAATCTCACCCTTTTTGAATTTGGATCCCAAAATCTCAAGATTTGCCCAATTTTGTGTCTAAATTCCTGTTTTACTGGTTTTGTCCTTACAGCAAATTCTGATGTGATTTTGAGTTTTTCTTTCAAGTAAAACCTGATCAAAGCAGTATCCCATTGATGCTCAATGTAACAAGTCACTTTTTACCAAAAATGGTCTCTGGGGTGCATGGATCATGATCCATGTTCCTCCATAGATTCTGGCCAAACTTTCTAGATTTCTTCTAGAGAGTATTTTGATGCCTGTGATCAACAAATTTTTGAATTTGGATCGTTTTTGAGGTCTGTACCATCAAATTTTTTAAAAATTTAAGAGTTATATGGTCATTTTGGCAAAATATGGTTTTCATCCATTTTTCCCTCAATCTTTTAGCCCAAATTTGATGGTCATAGTCTCTACTTACCTACTTCTAAGTACTGAAATGAAACATGAAACAAAACAAACAAAATGATAAAAAAATAGTCAAAATGGAAAATGGAACAGCACTCTAAAAGCATAAATAAAATAAAAAAATGAAATTCTTTTGGCTATCTCACTCACAACCCTCTTTACTTCTCAAGAATAGATCTAGCAAATCCTCAACTTCTATACTCTATCAAGCACTAAACCCGTGTCTAGCAGCTTCACTGCTAAGGTGTAAATGGAATGGAGAGACAAATGTTAGAAAAGAACGCTCTAAATACACACTCGGTCACTCACCATTTAAGGATCATATCCCCGACAACGGCGTCAATGTTAGCGGGTCGCTGTGACAAACGTCTACATCATAGCTTTTTGGTACTAATATAATGTCAATACTCAGAGAAAGTGACTTGGATGGGACACGGAGACTCTTTGAGATCGTCAATCTCAAGAAGTGAACCTTAACAAGCAAACACACTAGCTCAACAAGCAAATCAGCACTCAAAGATCAGGGAAATCTGCTTATATCCTTTCTCATAGCTCTAGGTCATCACGACATTTTGGCACTCGAACGGACTCAAAATGCAATGAAACTTTAGGAGGAGGTCTAGGACACATAGGGGCACTATCCTAGGAAGTTTTGCCACAATTGGACAAGGTACCAAAATCACGATCCATCATGGAAAAGGTCTTGAAAATTGCAACAAAACTATCCAAAAAAGTCGTCCTATGGTTTAAGAACACTCTCCTATGGTCAGAACGACTAAAAGTAGTGATTTAAACACTCAAATCTGCAATAAGGCTCACAGACGTGTAGTCACAAACCATAGCAAAACTGACAATGCTTACACTTAATTGAAAGAGCAAAGAGAGACGAACACAATGCAAGTTTTGGATTCAAAAATGGATTACTCAATCATTAGTTATGGTGATTACAAGTTGGAGCAACTCGTAGCTTGAGTGTATGACCAACAGAGCTCGTTTTTCTTCTAAAAATAAGCCCTCTTTCACACTAAAATTATTGACCTTTACCTAGGGCATTCTAAATGGCCACTGGCCGACTCACATGAACCTTTACAAATATCATGACATCATTACAACTCAAGGAATTGATCCACTACCCTGGAATCAGGATTTACACAGAGTATAACTACACTAGCTCGGCAAAATAATAGACTACAAATGTGGTGTCCAGCTACGTGTTTGACTACTTGGGCACCCGTTTGGTCTATCCCCAAACATCAAGGCAAGAGATCTTCCGCTTCTCAGAGTGTGTATCTCAAAGTGAAGGGAGAGGGATCTTTATATAGGCTCTCTCAAGGCCAGCTAAGAATAGGGGAAGAAATGAGAGATAACTTTGTGCACGTTTGCGGCGGCTGTTTTTTTTTCTATGGACACAGATTTTGATGCGCGATTTTGAGCCTCTTAGAAGAAGCTTGGATTCCCAAGAAAAGACTCCTCTAAACTAAGCTCCTCCTCTCTCTTTTCTAAAAAGACTCTTTCTTTCCTAGAACTACTCCTCCACTCCTCTTCCAAAATTACTCCTCCTTTCCTAAAGTTACTCTCTCTTTCCTAAAGGGTCAATTCTTATTTATAGATACAATCTTGAGACTTATGTTTCCATCAACCTATTGTTTTCAAGTGAATAAGGGTCATAATTAATAGTTCTGAAGTATGATTTTTTTCATCTGATCGTTCCATTAGAATGCTCTTTGACTTCATAAAATGCAAACCTCGAATATTTGCAAAGTAAATGAAATACTTTTATTGAAAAATGTTGGGTACATTAAAATCTCCCCAACTTAGGGATTGGACATGTTCTCATCTCAAGAAAAAGTATGGATATTCCTTCTTTAGGGTGGCTTCATCTTCCCATGTCGCATCTTCTTCAGGATAGTTTTTTCATTGAACAAGGTGTTCTCTATGAGAACTCTATTTCAAAGAATATTCTCTTGAGACTCTAAAATTCTAGAAGGTTGGAGTTCCAAGATCTTTTGAGTAGGCATGAAAATTTGTTCATCATTAGGAGTTGATCATCACTGGGAATATAGGGTTTTAATAAGCTTATATGAAATACATCGTGGACTTTGATGTGATCTGGCAACTTCAACTTGTAAGCTTGGGTTCCTATACACTTGGTCACTTTGTAAGGGCCAAAATAATGTAGACTAAGCTTCTTGTACTTTCCAAGTGATGAGGTACTTCTCTTTGGATGAATTCAAAGAAAAACCTTGTCACCTTCTTTAAATTCTTTTGGATATCTTATTATCTGCATACTGCTTTTGACAATCCTGAGTTACCTGAATATCCTTTTGGATGGCTTTTGTTTGATTTTCCATTTCTTCTAGCATCTCTTGTTAGACAAGGGGAACTAGAACCTAGGATTCCACCTCCCAACCACCCACTATATACCATGTCTCCTAGCCCTTTGCCCTAGTTGGACTCCCTTTCCACACTACCTAGCCTGGGCTTGCCCTTGTCTAGTTCGGCCTTGCCCTTGTCCTGAAATTACTCCCCCCTTAAAGAAGAGTTTTTTTCCTCTCAAACAAAAGTGGGGAGCTTATTCTTAAGAACACTAATGTTTTCCCAAGTGGCGCCTTCCTCAGGCAGATCTTTCCACTTGATTAATGCTTGTTAACGTACATGATGACGCATACGTAAATCATGATAGTCGAGAATGCGTTCAGGTTCATGCGATAAAGGTAGGAGGTTGAACGAAATCAACCAAAATCTGTTGGTCAATGACATTGGCATCCCCATGTAACCACTTATGTAAACAACTTACATGAAACACCGGATGAATACGAGAATGTGTAGGTAGCAATAGTTTGTAGGCACGATCACCTACTTGATTGAGTATTTTGAAAGTCCCAAAATATCATGGACATAATTTAGGTGTTGGCCCAGTTTTTGGACTTTCTGAATGTTCTGGCATACGTAAAAATACTTCCTCCCCTTCCTCAAAGGTAACTTGCGGACGTTTCTCATCAGCGTACTTCTTATACTGATCCTGCGCCGCTTGTCAGACATTCTGATGAACGAGTTTCAGCATATCCATGTGGTCTTGGAGAAACTTGCCGCCCGACATAAAAATACTTTCTCCCCTTCCTCAAAGGTAACTTGTCGACGTTTCTCATCAGCGTACTTCTTATACCGATCCTACGTTTGTCGGACATTCTGATGAACGAGTCTTAGCATATCCATGTGGTCTTGGAGAAACTCCTTAACCTGTTGGAGCTTTTTGATTGCCAAACCCACCGTAACTAGTGATCTAGGTTGAAACTCATACACGACCATGAAAGTACTAAATCTAGTTGTGACATGCCCAGCACTATTGTAAGCAAACTCGAGAATAGGTAAATATTCTTCCCAGTCTGACTGTTTCTTGCTAACGTATACTCTTAGCATATCCTCTAGCACTTGGTTAACTCATTTAGACTGACCATCTGTTTCTGGATGATCGGTTGTACTGAGGTTTAATTGTGTACCCAAATGTTTGAACACAGACCTCCAAAAATGACTATTAAACTGAGGATCACGACCATTGACAGTGTTTCTTGGCAAACCAAACAACTTATATAGATTGTCCACAAATAACTTGGCTAGTTCTGGAGTCTTAACCATTGAT
Source organism: Adiantum capillus-veneris (assembly GCF_014529385.1). NCBI lineage: Eukaryota > Viridiplantae > Streptophyta > Polypodiopsida > Polypodiales > Pteridaceae > Adiantum > Adiantum capillus-veneris. The sequence continues at coordinate 86,286,323 of NC_140950.1, forward strand.
TTGGTTGGAATAAACTTACATACTTTAGTCAACCGGTCTAGGACCACCCATACCGAGTCATGACCTCGTACAGTGGTTGGTAAACCCACAATAAAGTCCATAGAGATACTTTTCCATTTTCCATTGGGAATCTCCCAAGGATGTAAGAGTCCTCTTGCTTACAGGTGCTCTGCTTTGTTAAATTGACATTTTTGGCAATGCAAGACATAAGTTTGAACAAAGACATGTAAACCTGGCCAATAAATCTATGGTCGTACGAGAGCATAAGTCTTTCTAATACACGGGTGCCTTGCACTTGGACTATCATGACATTCATAAAGAATTTGGCACCGATTGTCTGTGTCCATCGGTACACAAACTCTCCCCTTATGGAGTAGGTACCGTTGTTGATGGTGAAATGCTTCCATCGCTGTAGTTCATCACTCGATAGAGGAGAACTATCTCTGGAGGTTAACGTTACCCTACCATCATTGGAGTGAGAAGGATCCCTCATTTGTACATGGCTCCACACTTTGGAATATCCTTCGTCATGCTCATATTTTCCTTTTAGAGAATCCAAAATTCACTATGAAGTTCTGTGAACAAGAGAGAATTGATCTCCGGCATACGACTTAGAGCTTCGGCCACCACATTGTATCATCCTTTACGATACTGAAGCTTGGCGTCATATTCCTGAAGAATCTTGTCCCACCTGGCTTTCCGACCCTTCAAATCCGTTTGTTGTGTAAACCATTTAATGATTTCATGGTCAAACACAATCTCAAAGTGAGCACCATACAAATAATGCCTCCATGTTTTTAAGGCAGACACTACTGCATAGAGTTCGCACTCATAAGTAGAGTAGTTCTACTGAGCTGCATCAAGCTTCTTGCTTCCAAATGCAATTGGCCATCCGTCTTGTAACAAGACTGCTCCAATAGCACAGTCACTGGCATCCGTTTCCAAAATGAATGGTTTCAAAAAATCTACAATAGCTAGTATGGGAGCTGTAGCTAATGTATCCTTGAGCGTATCAAAACTGTGTTGTTGAGCGGGTCCCCACTAAAAAATTTTGCCTTTGCCTTTCAGTTGATCCGTCATGGGAATAGCAATATTAGCATAGTTCTTAATGAACCTTCGATAAAAACCTGCAAATCCTAAAAAAAGATGTAACTCCTCTAGATTTTTAGGACAAGGCCACTACCGGATTTTATCCACTTTGGATTGATCCGTATATAGCCCATTAGTTGAAATAACATGCCCAAGATAGTGAATTTCTTCTTTCAAAAAATCACACTTAGATTCCTTGGCATATAATTGATTTGTTTGTAACAATTCAAACACGTGCCTCAGATGTAGTAATGATGAAAAATTTGCCCAAATACAGATTCAAGACATTATCCATAAGTGTCATGAATGTTGAGGGCGCATTGGTCAATCCAAAGGGCATCACCAAAAACTCGTAGTGTCCAAACCTTGTTCGGAATGCAATTTTGGGTATATTAGCAAGTCGAATACGGACTGGTGATAACCTGAACACAAGTCTATTTTTGTAAAAATAAGAGTAGGAGTGAGTTTGTCGAACAACTCATCCACGCGTGCCAATGGGTACTTGTTCTTAACAGTAACCGCATTTAAGCCACGATAGTCTACGCACATGTGCATACTGCCGTCTTTTTTCTTCACTAATAGGATAGGAGAAGCCCATGGTGAAGAACTCGGTTGGATAAACCCTTTGCTAAGGTTGTCAGCAAGCTGACATTCCACCTCAGCAACTTCAGAGTAACTTATACGGTAGGGTGGTTTACTGACAAGTTTACTGCCTGCAACCACATCGATGGTATGTTGCATCGATCGTGTCAATGGTAATCCTGGTGGTAAATCATTAGGAAAAACATCTTGAAATTCCTTTAATAATTTTTGTAACTCACTAGAAACTTTTTCTTGTTTGGAAGTAGCCATTGGTGGACGAGATGAGAGAGAAGCATGCGGCGTTGAGGAATGTTCAACAGATTCAATATTAGAGAGAAAATGAGACAATGAGTAACACAAGAAAACTTGATCTATTTCATCATCAAAAATGAGTTGCATAAGCTCATCTGTACATATCAATGGTGAAGAAGGTATATCCTTCTCTCCAAACAACACCACATGTGCGCCATGGGATTTGAACATCAAGTTGTTGTGCTCATAGCTACGCTTGAGTGATGGTCCTATGCTATGCAACCATTCTCTACCAAGGACCACGTCTGCCCTCTCCATGTTCATAACCTGAAAATCCAAGGATGTAGAGTAGCCTTGTACTTCCAATAGAGCAGCTCGGACTTGAGTATCCCTGATTTCGGTATTATGTCCATTCATCATTGCTACCTTGTAGTAGTGGATACACGGAGTTTGAGGCAATTTGAGTTTTTTCACCAATCCATAATTGATAAAATTGTTAGTAGCACCATCATCTACGGAGATGCGCACCTTGTGTCCCTACAGAGATCCGTGCATACATACTAACACATGTGGTCCAAAGATTTGTTGCCACATGGAAGCTATGAGACAACATTCATGCACCACCTCGGTGTGTGTTACCTCCACTGTAGAGAATCGTAAGGAAAACTCAAGAAGTAGCAGTTGCACCTTGTGCACTGCTTTCTCCTTGCCATGAGTAGCATATTTCCCCTTGAGATAATCCATTTTTCCATGACCGCTTCTTAAACATTGAAAACATAATTTCTCTTTCTTAGCTTTATCAATGTACTCAGGAGAGAGAGGGTCTCTGGACCCCTTGGGTCTTTTAGATGCTTCTGAATTGGCTACTATAAATTTCTTTTTATTTTTCCCATACTGTGTGCGTATATTATCATGTGTATTAGCAGGTACGTCTGTATTATGTGATTTATTTTCATATGGATCATCATGAATATGTGCTTTCACGATGGCTTCCTCAAGTGTTTTAGGGTTTTGGGTCTTGACGTGCTTCTTAAGCTCTTGTGTGAGACCACATATAAACCCCCGTACTTGCTGAAAATTATCTAAGCCTTCCAACTTGAGGATAACATCTCGATAGTGAGATATATATTCAAGTAATGATGGGTATTGTCACATGGAACACGTGTCCCAAGCCGTCCAATTACGATCTGCCTCATTTGTAGGCAAAAATTCTTTGCGAAACATAGCTTCAAACGCTACCGAACTCTATGGTATGATATTCTTATCCTTGAGAGACATCCACCGTTTGTAGACCTTGCCTTCTAGAGTTAAGCTCGTTTGCAGTGCTCTGACTGTGTCTGGAGTACGTCGTAAGGAGTGAATTCCATCCCACTTGCTGAGAAAGATATTCACTGTATCCTTATTGTGGTATCGGTCTTCTCCCTTAAAAGTCGGTGGTTTGGTGTTTTTCAACAACTCATCCACCTCTTTTGCAGTGAGAGTGTGCAAAGTATTAGTAGCAGCAGCAGATGGACCTTATCCGAGATTAGAAGGGCCTTGCCCCTACGTAGCAACGTGCTCATGCACGTGCATGTCAGCAGGACCCTTGTACTGCTATTGCATTAATTGGATCACTAATGTGGATAATTTAGTGACATTTTCATTTAAAGATTTAAAATTTTCTTCCATGACTGATATGCACTGCAAAGGTTAATTATCCTTGCTAATCTCGATGAAATGGATATTCTCCAAGTCGAAATTGATCCAAAATGTCAGCCGTGTAGGAAACTACTTAACCCGTTGTAGCCTTATAGAGTATGAGTAGAATTGCTTTCCACCGCAATCAATTTTGAGAAATAACATCGCTTCTGACTCCCCTTGAGACGATTTATTAATTCTATATTTTTCTGTGGATACTACACAGAAAATTTGTGTGGGTGTGTGTACTTGTCGGCCCTGCCTTCGATCCCCTTGGATCTGATTACAACTCTGGAGGTCGGAACTCATTGCTTGATGCGGGGTGTGTATCACCCCTAGGACCACTTTAAAGTCCTAAGGCCAAGGGCGTTAGGCGTTTTAAGTGTGAATTCAAAGCTCCACGAATGCCATAGCCGGCAGCAGTAGAGCCTTGGTTTGTGATTTGCTCAGTAGCCCGGCGCGATGCCGTAGAGCCCGACAGGAGAAGATTTTGCGAAGGAAACATTTTGGCCCCTTCTCCTCGCAAGCGGTGTTGCCCACGACGTCTTCTTCATCGTCCTCCTCACAGGGGGTGAGTTCGACGGTGCTCTTCACCCCGACATGCAAAGTTTTGTGTGGCTCGCCAACACCACATCTCCCCCCTCCCAAAAATAGGAACCTTGCTCTTGATAACAATGTTAGACAAGGGGAACTAGAACCTAGGAGTCCACCTCCCAACCACTCATTATATAGCATGGCTCCTAGACCTTTGCCCTAGTTAGACTCCCTTCCCACACTGCCTAGCCCGGCCTTGCCCTTGTCTAGTCCGGCCTTGCTGTTGTCTTGACATTTCTTAGACACTTCAACTTTGATGGTAGGGTGAGAAAAGTTGAGTGGAGAGACACATACTTGACCATACAAGGCACAAAATGGGTCATACCAATGCTTTGATGAGATGAGAAGCATTGTAAGCATACTCCACTAGAGGTAAAAATTGAATCCATCACTTAGGTTCTCTACTGCAGTAAGCTCTAAGAATATCTTTGATGACTTGGTTTACTCGTTCTGTTTGACCATGGGATTTAGGATGGTATGCGGTACTAAAGTTTAATTCTGTTCCACTCGCCTTGAAGAGTGAGGTCCAAAAGTTTGAAGTGAACTTCACATGTTGCTCGCTTACAATCCGTTTGGGCAATCCATGCAATCTGAAAATCTCTTTAACAAATAGTCGTGCAATATCAAAGGCGGTAAAAGTTGTCTTGACCAGTATGAGGTGTGCAAACTTTGTGAGTGGGTCAACAACTACCATAAGTGAATTATAACCTCCTTGTACTGTAGGTAATCCAATGACAAATTACATACTTATGCACTCCCACTTCATTTGGGGAATGTCCAATGGTTGATATTTACCGGGAAGTTTAACTCTCTTAGATTTTATCCTTTGGCATGTCAAGCATTAACGCGAACATAACGTAGAACATCTTCCTTTTGCCTAGTACAATAGAAACTGGTTTATACGGCATTGAGAGTCTTCGCATATCCTAGGTGTCCTGCAGTAGGGGTATCATGGGCCTCAAATAAGATAGCCTTCTTTAAGTTCAGGTCCTTTGGTACACATAACCTATCTCTACAGTAGAGACAAGGTCCATCATGTGAGAAGTGTAACATTGAAGGTATATTCTTTGAATCCCCATATCAAACTAGGTTAAGCTGCCTTTGATACTCTGAATCAAATGACACAACTTCATTAATATTTTCAATGATTGGGTTGTTGGGTATAGATATGAGGCTCAAAAAGGGTTTTCGACTAAGTGAATTTGTAACCGTTTTTTTTTTCTAGGACAATAGATAATGTCAAAGTCTAACTCTTGCAAAAGTTCTACCCATCACCTTTGCCGCATATTCAAGGTTGCTTGGGTGAAAATCCACTTTAAGCTCTTATGGTTGGTTATGAGTCCAAACTCCCTTCCCAATAAGTAGTGTCTCCATAGCTTCAGAGCATGAATGATTGTCAATAGTTGGAGGTCATGGGTGGGGTAGTTCTTTTAATGTACCTTTAAGCTTACGCGAGGTAAAAGCTATTAGTCTGCTTTCTTGAACTAATACTCCTCCAAATGCTATCCCACTAGCATCAGTGATGACTTCAAAGGCCTAATTAAAATTTGGTAGCTTTAGGCACGGTGTTGTAGTCACATACTGCTTAAGTTGATCGAATATTTCTTGGTGTAGTAGCCCCCAGCTTATCTTCACTCCTTTCTTCAAAAGATCGGTCAAGGGTGAAGCAATCACTGCATAATCCTTTATAGATATTCTTTACCATCCTGTGATGCCCAAGAATCCTCTTAGCTCACTTGCATTTAATGGTTGAGGCTATTCAACAATGTCTTGAACTTTATCAAGGTCCACTGATATTTTTTCATGCAAAATAATAAATCCCAAATACTAAATCCTTGGAGTGAAAAATGAACACTTGCTTATCTTTGCATATAGCTTGTGTTCTCGAAGAGTATCAAACACCTTTCTCAGGTGGTCTTCATGTTTTTCTTTATCCTTTGGGTAGATTCGAATATCATCAAAGAAGACAAGAACAAAGTCATCTAGGTACGGCCTAAAAACATCTTGCATCAATCTATTGAATGTATCCAGAGCATTAGTCAGACCAAATGACATTACTATAAACTCAAAAGTGTTAAAAGCTATCTTTGGAATATCTGACTCCTTCATTCTAATTTGATAATAACCAAATCTTAAATATATCTTTGAGAAGACCTTGGAACCATGTAGCCTGTCCAACAAATCATTGATTTGTGGGATAGGATATTTTTTCTTAACTCTTACCTGGTTTAGTCCTCTGTAATCAATGTAGACTTTGTAAAGTCCCATCTTTCTTCTAAAAGAGTACTCGAGCTCCCCAACTTGATTTATTTAGTCTAATAGATCCTTGTTCTATAAGCTGATGAAGTTGTTCTTTCAATTCAATGGCCTTTGGTAGCGCCATTTTATACGGTCTCTTTGACACGTGCTCACTTCCTCGAAGAATCTCTATCTCATGATCGATCTCTCCATTTGGAGGAAGAGCAGTGAGATCTTCAGGGAAGACATCTGAATATTCATGAATCCAAGAGGGTTTTGTAATGCTTGATTTTGAATCCATCTTGTTTAGCTTGACCACTAGTATTTTTTGACCGGCTCTCATAACTTTGAGTAGACGGTTGGCTTTAACTAATTGAGTCATTGGAATCCCATCCTTTCCCTATACTTTGACTTGCTTTGCTTGACTATCTCTAAAGCTCATACTACCTAAGCCACAACGGATGCTAGAGTGATTATTAGATAGCCAATCCATCCCAAATATTCCATCATACATCTCAATTGGTAGGGTTCTAAAGAAAGTTGAAGTAGCATGTCCTCCCAGTTCAAAGTCAAGGGTTTCCACAAAATATTGTGATACCGCGGTTTACCCATTAGCCAATTCTACCATCATAGGTTTAGCTTGTTTTTTATTCAAGTTCAACTTTCGCAAGCATTTTGGGGATAGAAAAGAATGAATATTGCCACAATCAATGAGGATGTTAAAAGGTTTACCTTAATGGGTTGTTGATGTTTGAATAACATCCAATTTTCTTTGGGCTCTAGGGTTGTCAATAGCTACATAAATTCTTGCTCTCTCTTCTTCTTCACCAAGGCTAGGCTCTCCTAAGACTACATGTACATGGGCATTCCTACCTTGACCTCTTCCAAAGGCTCTTGCTGCTCTTCCTCGTCCTCTACCTCGTCCATTGTTATGTCCAAAAGGGCAGTGTCTTTGATGTACTCTAGTAGTTTTTGTTTCTCTATTAGTCAGACGTGGACATATATTCTGAGAATGTCCCAACTCTCCACACTCAAAGCATCCAACATCCAAGCGTGAAGGATTTTGAGCATTAGCGGCATAAGCTCTTTGTGGTTGTCCATTATTATTGGGAAGCCTTATTGGTTGTCTGGCACCATTAAAACTTTGATTTTGTTCAACTCTCCTTCTAATCCCTTGCTCCTTCATTAAGCTCTTAGCTCATAAGTAAAGAATCTTGCATAGTAGTAGGTTTCATGGCTTCTAATTGTGAGCTAATTGGTTCTCTCAAACCTTGATAGAAACGGGCTACCTACGGCTCTATGGTCATTGGTGGAGCATAATGTTGTCAGGAGTTTTTTGAGAAAAGGGATTGCGCATATGTACATACACATGCATGGTGCATCGAATAAAGGATTGCCCATTTTCCATAGCCAGGTGGTTACGTGGGGCCCACATGTATACAGGTAGAACAACATGTACATAGTGCATCGATTTTCACTATTACCAGTACCAGTGTGTTTTTTCTACAATAAGGAGGAGTTGGTAACGCGTAAAAATTATCGAGGAAGCTATCCGCGGGCCGAAGACATGAGGTAAGCAGGTGCGTCACATGGCATCTAGTGGTGTCAGGAGTCTGAATGGGGTCAATACTTGCACGTGGATAAGTACCGACAAGACGTGGGTGTTTTCTTGTGCTAATTATGCAGAAAGGTCATCCTGAGGACCATCTTTTGGGTCCACTTCACGTGGTGGAGGGATGAATTATTGGAAAATGTTGAGTGCTAGGTGTGCGGATGAGGCAAAAAGGTGACAACTATGCACTGCAAGGTCAATTTTTGGCCTGTTCGGGGTCCGTTTGAGGTCATCTAAAAGGCCAAGGGTTCCCAAGTAATAAATCTAAGTGTGGGAACTGAAAAAATAGAGAGAAGACCAGAAAAAACGTGGAGAAGAGAGGAGGAACAGCCGTAGGTGTGTTTTTGGGATTTTTGGAGCCTATTTTGGCCGTAAACTGCTCATCCGAGGTCGGATTTGAGCACATTGACATTGTAGACAGTGGTTTTGGGCTGTTCGGGACGCGATGGCGCTGTCCATGTTGCCAAATTCCTCAATCTTTTTCTGCTATTTTTTTGTGTAATCTTCTCCTGTGAGAGTGAAGCCTCTGCCAAACTTTGTGGAACTTGTATCTGGTGTATTTCTTGAAAACTGTGTAAACTATTTGCCCCATTGGTGTTGGCCCAAGCTCATTTGTATCTAAACATCAGAAATTCTCCTCTTTTGGGCTGAGTTTTTTGGGTGTGTGTGTGTGTGTCTCTGTGTGGAGTGGGTAAGCGGATAGTCTCTCTCCTCTCGCTCCATCGGTGTGTTCCTGTCTCGGCCAGGTGTGTTGTGTCAGCCGAGTGGTGCCCCATAGTGTGTGTATATATCCTTCCAAGAGTGTGTGTCGGGTCATTATAGAGGCGTTCTGTGTGTTTCCATCCCGCTCACATTCTTTTGGCGCCCACGGAGGATCTTCTTCGAGTACCTTTTGCTTCGAGCTTCAAGCTTCTAGATTCGGGATTACAGGTTACAGGTTACAGATTACAGGGACAAGTACAGGTGATTCACACAGGTACAGGTAGTTGGAGTACAGTGATATACTAGGAGTGGTGTCACTTGCAGTTGTTATGGGTATGCATCATTTGGCGCCTGTTTGAGCGCATTGTCTGCTAGATTGTACGTTACTTGTGGAAACTCCCATTGTACGCCTTTGTGGAGCCATATTTGGTTTTATTTGGCAGTCCCAGCCATTTCTGAGACTTGGTCTAGAAGATAGTCATTTCTGAGACTTGACTATACGCGATTTGCATTAGCCTTCGTGTGAGGTTCTATTGAGCTGGGGGATTCTCAAATGTGGAGATCCTTTCACTGATACACGTAGCTGGAGCACCCTTTTCGTGACCTCGCCATAGGCTATGTACTAGTGATTCCTAATTGATGCTTGGGTTCTATTGTTGTCAGTTTATGCATACATATACAGTCTATATTCTAGGTTCTTACGGCTCTACTTCTGGGGAAACTCTGTCAAAATTTTTCCAAGATATGATGGCTGGTTTTTTGGTCTTTTGAGCCATTTATGCTGTTATGCTGATGAAGTTTTGACAAACTCAGAGAATAAGACAGGTGTGCTTTCTTGGGAGCTGCATGGTTGACTTTAATGGATGATCAAAATGGACCTCAGTTCACTCCATTTCATTTAACTCAGAGAATCTAGATAAATGTTCATGTGTCCAGGAATATATTTTTTCCAGCAACGCATAGTCTTTATGTTCGGGCCAAGAAGATTAAGAGAGATACTTGAATGTCCTTTGCCTGTTGTAATTCCGATGATTAACTATGAAAACTCATTTGATGTACATGTGTTTGTCCTTATCTAAAGCTTGAGCTCCATTGAAGTTTTTGGGAATTGAGTCAGTCAAAAGTTTTGGGTTCTTGCACGTGTGCTCAAAGGGGTTCTCAAAGCATTGTAACTTGGGTAGCCATGGCTTTCTCTTATCCGGAGTTTCATGGAAGAAGTGATGAAGATGTGGAAGATTTTAGAAAAGATGGAGGTTTCATGCATTAGCAACCAGATTCATGACCCTGCGCAGATGTTACGTCTTCTCCAGATTTGTTTGAAGAGTGATGCACAAGTGTGGTCCAAAGCACTTGAAGAGGAGTTGCGTGTGGTTGATCCACCTGTAAGATTGAGTTGGGACAATGTAAGGCATGGATTGGAAGTGGAATTTGTGAAGACAGAAGATCCTGACAAAGTGTGGCAAGAAGTACAGGCTTTAGTGCAAAAGGAAGGTGAGCCAGTAGATGCATCATACGTAAGTTCTCATTGTCATGGGAGAGGATGTGCAAGGCCTTAGCACCATAGGTACCCCCACGTGACATGATGAAGAAGGACAGATTCTTGGCTGGTCTTTGGGAGAATATACGTTGGAGAGTGGAGCTAAAGAAGCCTAGGACATATGAAGATGCACTAGAGGTGGCAAGGAACAAAGAGTGGAAGCTGAGGAAAATGAGCCAGGTAGGGGTGGAGTCTTTGCCCATGAGCCTATGGATTCTTCGCAAGGTTGGGTTCATCATGAACCAGTGGTTTTTGTTACTCCTCAGGTTATGCCAGCAGTGGTCACTACAGCAGTGCAAGATGATGGGCTAAGGTAAGACATGAGGCAAGTGGTAGATTTAATGAATAATCTCAGTCTAAACATTCTTGGTCAAGTGGGAAATAATCGAGGTCGAGGGAGGTTTGAAAATCAGCCAAGAGGTGAAGAAAGACCTAGGAATGGTGTTGGACAAAGAAATGGTAGGTTCTGAATGCAGACGCCCACATGTTATAATTGTGGAGAGTTGTGCCACATGAGCCCACAATGTGATAAGCCAACAAGGATGGGGGGAGACATGTATCCATTGCCAAGACAGGTGCTAACTAGGTCCAATGATTATGGCGTCGAAATTAAGGGAGATGAAGGAACCAGTGGATTAACCCAAGAGGAAAAGGGAAAGACAAAAGTGTAAGTGTAGTCACCTTGGAAAAGGCATCAAATCTAGAGGATACATTAGTGATGCCCATTGCGAAGAGGACCACAGAGGGAAAGGAAGGAAGAAGTGCCCTAGGTCCTTGCAAGAAGAAGGGAAAGAGCCATGAAGGCGAAGATGTCAAGTCCAAGAGGAAAAGGAGAGCTCGTCGCAAGTTTCATGTTTCAGATTTTCCACTAGGGGATGGGCAATTAAGCTATGACTTGAAGGAGGATCTGATAAGCAGGAAGGCAGATGTTACTTTTGGGCAGCTTATAGAGATGGTGCCTAAAGTAAAGAGACAGTGGAAGAGGATGGTTAACCCAATGGAGAAAGATCTAGAGAGAGGTTCTGTGAAGGTGTTGGCAATGGATGAGCTACCGAACATTTGTCCAATAGTAGATGTGTGGCATAAAAGAAAAAATCTGGGACAAGGTTATGTGGATGGTGGAGCCCAAATATGTGTCATAACACACTAATGCGTTGAGAAGATGGGCCTTAGAGTGACTGGGGTGTCACGCTTCCGGATTAGATTGGCAAACCATCAGAAAGTAAAATGTTTGGGTGTTGTAAAGAGCTTATAAGTGGAGGCATATGATGCAAAGGAAAACGGGGTTGGGAGCATATCCTATTATACTGGGCAAACCATGGTTACGTGCAGTGGGAGCTGTTCAAGATTGGCGACGTGATACTATTAGCCTCTATGGAAAGACAGGTGCCAAGAAGCTATATAATATGGAAACAAGGAAACGATTGGAGGAGCTTTATGAAGATGAAGATGAGTCTAGTGATGAAGACTATTCCACAGTGTTTGATGAGTATAGTGATAGTACTACTAGCAGTGATGAGGATGTTGATGTTGCATTTCTTTTGATGGACAAAGGAATCTAGGAGTCTGGTGTAGTCGCATTTGCAAATGAGGTTGAAGATGAAAGTGAAGAGCCTTATGAAGTGATTGAAGGGCTGATGCAAACCAACGTTGAGTTGTCAAAGAAGCAGGAGTTGATGACACAAATGATCAGTGGAGACCTCTCAGCCATGGAGAAGGAGATATATTTGCACATGCTAGCTAGTTTTCCTAATTTGTTCATTACTTCATATGAAGAGATCAGCGGGTTCAAGGGTGAAGAGATGCATATAGAGCTGAAAGAAGGTGCTAAGCCAGTGCGGCAAAGGCTAAGAAGGATGGGTCAAGAGCAGATGGAAGCCTTGCGGGAAGAGGTGGACAATCTATTGAAGGCAGGGTTCATAGTCCTAGTGGAGACCACAGAATGGGTGAGTCTAGTAGTAGTGAGTCCAAAGAAGGATGGGAAGTGGAGGATTTGTGTAGATTTTAAACCCTTAAATGCAGCCACTAAGAAGAACCAATATCCTCTTCCATTCATTGATCGGATCTTGGATTCAGTGGCAGGTTATGAGAGATACAGTGTGTGTGATGGTTTTTCAGGCTATTTTCAATTGAAGATTGCTCTTAAAGACCGCACAAAGACAACTTTTATTATGCCATGGGGCTGCTATTGCTACACGGTATTGCCATTTGGGTTTTCAAATGGACCATCTTTCTATCAAGAGAGAGAAAATTGGGTATTGAAACCATTCATTGGTAATTGTGTTAAAGCTTTTATGGATGACTTATGTGCCTACAGCAGCATGGCTGAACACTATGAGAAGCTGCAGATGGTATTGGCTCGATATGATGAATGTGGAGGACACCTAAATCCAAAGAAATGTCATGTAGCACATCCAAGGGTGAAGTTATTGGGCCATATGGTGTCAGAAAATGGCATTGAGGCTGATCGAGACAAGGTTAAGTCTATTATTCTTCTTCCATCACCTACAAGTACGAAGCAATTGGCAACCTTTATACACAAAGTGAAGTACATGGCGCGGTTTATTTCATTATCTTCTCAGCTCCTTTATCCATTACAGCATGTGGCAAAGCATGATCCATTACAATGGGATGACAAGTGTGAAGAAGTGTTTCCAGAGGTGCTAGGGGGGTTGTCAGCCATGCAGGCTCCTGATTGGGAGAAAGTTTTTTATGTAAATCCATCAGTAGGGGATGATGCCATTGGAGCCATTCTATTGCAAAATGGAAAGGGCAGCCATTATATGAGGCCAATATATTGTGCAAGCCGAGTGAAGTTGGTAGCAGAGATAAAATTCTCGGAAGTAGAGCTAGTGATGGCTAGTGTAATATTTGCTTGTCGACGATTTCGTCATTACTTGCTACCACGAGCTTTTGTTTTCTTGACGAGTTATGCATTTTTGCCACAGTTAATTAATGGTACTAACATGTCAAATGTGGTGAATAAATGGGTAATTGAGCTGCAAGAGTTTGAGTTCTGTTTTCTAGTGGAAGACAGTACAAGGGCTACCCTAGCTGATTTGTTGACCTATAAGGAGAATCCTCTTATTGTTAAGGAAGAGGTGGTGAGAAAGGTAGTTGAAGAAGTGCCACAAATCAGCAATGCACATGTGTTGTTCTTTGATGGTTCATACAGAAAGAGCCATGATGCAGCTTCAGGGGGTATAGCACTTTATGATCCACAGGGGAAGCTAGTATGCAAGAGAGGGTTAAAATTGGATGCTCATAGTAACAATGAGGCTGAATATGCTACTCTGGAAGCCGGATTACACATCTGTTTGAAGCATGGGGTTAGAAGATTGAGCATAAAAGGTGATGCCTTGTTAGTGGTGAAGCAAGTGCTGGGTGTGTGGAAGAGCAAGAACAGCTCATTGAAGGAAATGTGTTTCAGAATTAAAGGCCTGTTAAAAAATTTTGAAGCATGGAGCATCAGACACATTGAAGGTTCTCTAAATGGAGAAGCACATGAAGCATCTCAAAGCATGATTGGGGAGTTATTTGTGTTGAGGACCACTTTACCTCTTTATCATGGCCGGGAAAGTTTGGCTCAAGAAGAGGAGTTTTTGCTAACAGGAATCATTCCAAAGGAGATTCAGAAGTCTAAGAAGTATGGTTTTGTGCGTAGAGCATATAGGTACAAATTGATTGGTGATGTCTTATACATGAAAGGGGCTGATCTCATGTTGAGACGTGTGCCTTGGAGGGAGGAGCTTTACAGAGTGTTCGAAGAGAATCGTGAAGGCGCATGTGGCGGCCATTTTGCTCTAAAGATCACTTTGCATAAGATATTGCAAGAAGGGTATGTCTGTCCTAGTTTGCACAAGGATGTTCACCATTGGTGTAGGTCTTGCAATAGGTTTCAAGCATTTGGGAAGAGAGTGTTGAAGCCAGAGCTACGAAAAAACATTATGGCGTTTGATGTGTTTGAAAAGTGGGGGATTGATGCAATAGGCCCGTTACCTATCACAAGCAGGGGTAAAAGCTATATTTTGACTGCAGTGGACTATCTCTCTAGATGGGCAGAGGCTATAGCAGTAAAACAAATCACTGCAAAGGATGTGGAAAAATTTGTGTACGATGAAATATGTTGCAAGTTTGGGGTGCCACTAGAGCTACTTTCAGATAAGGGGCCTGGCTTTAGAGCTAAACTACTAGATTTTTTATGTGCAAAGATGAAGATTAGGCACCAGCATACCACTCCTTATTACCCACATTGTAATGGATTAAATGAAAGATTCAATGGTGAGTTGGTACAGATTCTTTCGAAAGTGACAGAGCACCAAGGAAATAATTGGGATTTGGAATTTCCTAGTGCATTATGGGCTTATCGTACTTCAGTGAAGATGGGTACAGGGTTTACTCCATTTCATTTGGTATATGGAAAGGAAGCATTATTGCCTGTGGAAGTGGAGTTGCCTGCAGTCAAGATGTTAGAAACGTTGCTTGGGTCACCTAGTGATGCATTCAAAGAGAGGCTCTTACAATTACAAGAGGTTCAGGCTAATAGGATGAGTGCATTGGAACATTATGGGCAGATGCAGGATAGGGATTTGTTGGACGGGAGAGACTCACACACCCATGAAGTGCATGCAAACACTACCTAGATCAACATAATGTCAATCGAGGACACAAATGACACGATAGGTACACGGAGGAAATCTCTTTAGCTTGTCAGGCTGAGACCATCCTACACATACAACACTCTGGAAGGCCAACTAAACCACAATCAAGAACCTCACTGCTCTCAACTACACCACCTAGCCACATACACACATACGGAAGGTAACTCACCTAATCATGCCAGATTCATACGAAACTTAACGAACACCATCCCCTCACTAGGATACACCTGTCCCTAAGCCTCTACACTCAAAACCCTCACTCAAAACCCATTTGCGAAAAACGCGTAGGATGACAGATCTGAATTTTGAAAGTGCCCAAAACTGAAACTTATGAATAGCTATGCGTAGCTTATGTTGCCACGATTCTATAGACTACTAGCACGCAGAAAACAGACATCGTTTGATACACTTACGACCACAAATAGCTCGTAGATGCGTCGGCATGTGCGCTTCGTCTCGCGTGGAATGCTTGGCGTTGTCGCGTAGCTCTCCTCGCGCCTACAGCAATGGTGCAGTCGGATCTCCAATGTGTTGAGCGAGCCGGGCATAGCAAGAGGATGAAGCTCATGCTCACTCTCTTTCTCTCTCACACACAGTAGACGGCAGCGCTAAGTTTTGATTATGATTAAAAATTCTTCTTTACAAAATGACCTAGGTACCTTATATACTAAGGCTACCTTAGGTTTAACCAAAAATGGGGTTGAAAGGGTCAAATGGCTTTGTATTTACAATCTGGAAGTGCCATTGCACCCTGGCTTCTGAAACTAGAATAACTACTCATTACAAATGACTTTTATAGCCATAATCCGCAGCATTTCATAACTCTCAAAAGATAAGACTTTGGTATGAAACTTGAGTTATGTTGTGTTGTTGACCCAGCGGTCAACATTCCCCCCTTCCGCGTTCATGTCGTCCTCGACATGACTTGATTGTCGATGGCGATGTGGTCTTTGTTTTCGTTTTGTTGTTGGAAAGAAAGTATAGACCATAGCCTTTGTAGTAGCTTGTCTTGTTCGTCCAATCCGATGTACATAGTCTTCACATGATTCAGGAAAATCATAATTGATGACGAACTTTATGTCTTTCACATCCACACTCCGAGCTGCAGCATCTGTTTCTGTCATTATAGGTCTACTGCCAGATCTAAATTCAAAAAGAACCCAATGTCGTTTAACTTGACTCTTATCATCATGGATAGAGAAAGCTCCATCCATCATTTTCTCCAGCAAATCTGTGAATTCGGAGTATTTGTGATTCTCAGAAACAACTTCTACAATCTGTAGAATTAAGTGATTGGCTTTCTGATCTTGTGAGCCAATGAAAACTTTGTAAGGATTTTGTAGAAATTGTATGGCTAAACCCCTAACTTCTTTAGACCAAGTTGCACTCCAATTCAAAGTCTGTCTGTCAGGCCGAATCCAGGACTTAATTATTCTAATTTGAGGTTCAAAACCCTGCCGAGCATTCGATGCGCATTATCAAGGACAAGCTTTTGAGATCCTCTGATTACCCTTATGTCTGCTCTTTGTCATTGAGGACTTCTTTGTTCTTGAGTTATGTTGTGTTGTTGACCCAACGGTCAACACTTTGCTGTTGTTTTGGCTTCATCTGTTGCACTGCTTGTATCTTTGTCGAACCACAACATGAACTATGATCCATTAGAGCGGACGTCTATCATCGTAACCATTCATATTTTGAGATCCTCTTATTTACTTTATGTCCGATCTTCTTCATTGGGGACTTCTTTGATCCTATGCAATCATGTTGTTAGTGTTGTCTGCAGCTTTGTCATTGTAGGCCATTCTTCAACTCTCCATTGAGGAGAAGTATGCTATGATCTGAAATTGGTTCTCCAATTCATTTGTCAATTGATTTGAGTAGCATTTCCTTATTGTTGATGTAGAAGGAATATGTACAAGAGGATGGTGATAGGTGTCTTTAGATTAGGGTCTAAAACCTGGATGACCAAAGGGAAAAAAACCGGTGGGAAAAAATGCCTTTGGTATACGCTCTTATTGGAGTCGAGCAGTTGAATGTGAAGTACATGTTCATGAAAGGTGAGTGCTTGGGTGAAACACGGAAAGAGTGCCTGATGCAAGTGCCAATTATGGGACACTCTATATGCATATGAGAAATTTGTCAACAAAAGCATGCAATGTGAAAGAAGGAGATGATGGGTGTTTCAAGGAATAAATGTAGCACATGTGACATCATAAGATGTCTCAATAGCTTCCACCTTTCCAAGAAGGGTTTTCGATGTAGAAGTTTCTCCACTCATCTCACTGTGCTCAGTACGTGAGTGTCTTTTGGACCTTCTCCTTCACTTCACCAGACTTAAGTACTTAGACTTTGACTCTTTTGCTCACCTATACCAGCATGAGCGACATAATGTAAATATGCTCAACTCTTCCAGCTAGAGAAGTACCTATAATAGCTAAGATGCTTCGACCACAGAGAATATACTTGAAGCTTTGGGACTAACACCTCATTCATTTTGTGGCTTAGCTACTCGACTATGACTTGTATGACTTGTCGGTTGCATGTTGACACTGCTTTGTGACAAGTTCTTCGGCTGTTGTAGTGGCTGCTGAGACATACTTCGTGAAGTTTCATCGTTTCCCTGTACCTTCTTTGCTTTGTAGTACTCAGGCCTCTCGTCAGTCTTTTCTTCATGTGGATTATGGATTTTTTTAATTTTTTCTTAATAATAAACAAAGAAAATCTTTAAAAAAACTTAAACAAAAGAAAAATCATTCAATAGAAATCTAAATGCTATGTATACTATACACATGTCCCTAGGGGCTCATATATGGATTTTGTCCCCATACTCCTCTGTAACACTACTATGAGGGCATATACTCTAAATTTTGTCAAAAAATTATCACAATAAAACGAAAAATTCAATGAATCTCACAACACATTGCCCTCTAATAGTCATAATGTTAGGTCCGCATTCAGAATGCCTCCTCCCTTCCTATTTGGAGTCATCCTTTACGATAGGGTATCGCAAAGGGTATGTGTTGTGCTTGGGCAATTAAAAGTTGTGCCTATGCAGGACTTGTAATGTAGCCCTATTATGCATACAGAGTCAATGCATGGAAAAGATATATATTGTGCAAGATGTGGGTATAAGCAATTTGCTTATTGGCATTTGTTGTCGAGGCTTCCTATTCTAAGCAATGTAATGGTCTTTGAAGCTCCTCTATCGTTCCTTGATTGAAGCGACTTTCTCTCTTCTAATTGTAATGTAATCGTAGGAAGAATTGTAAGAATTCAAGAGGCTGTTTGTTGTTCTTCTTTGGGACTCATTTCTTTGCAATTATTGGTTGTTTTGTTGTTGGCGCTCGTTTGGGAACCCATACTTGCCCATGCTTCGTTTGTGTTTGAAGAGACTTCTTTGGGATCCACCTTTTTGTTGTGTGAGTCGACAGTGGTCTTTGCTTCAGCCCTTGTACGCCTCGTTGGGGGCGGGATTTAGGCTTTGAAAGTTGATACTGTGGTTGTTTTGGAATCCAAATGAATTCCTGAATTTTTTGTGCTTGAATCAACTTCTTTGGAGCCCAAACCTGAGTTGTGAAAGCTTGCGACTTTGTGGTATTCTTACCCGTTCATGCACGCTTTCCTTGTTTTTGTTTTTGTGTTGGATCTTGTGATTTGTCATTAGAGATCTTTGTCTTCTTGATCCATATCTGTTTTTGGCCGATCTGGCTTTTTGGTATCCAAATTTGTCGAGATTTTTGGCTTTGACTTGTTGTCCTGTTCTTTTGACCTGTCATGGTTGTTGCTGAAGGGGTTGGTGATAGTGATGGCCGAGTTGATGATAGGAAATGTCGTAAGATTCATTGCTATCGCTACTATCCTCAGCAAGGTTGACTTCTTGTACTTTCCTTTGATTTTTTGGCTGGTAGTGGAAAGTTACTGTCTGTTTGCTCGTGGGTGGTAGTTTCTTGGAGGACTTTTCTAGCCATTGATTAGAGCATTGTTAGCTCGTTTCTCTGGTCGTATTCCTCCTAGCTGAGTCTTTGCATCCTTATTAGGATCCATGTATGAGGATGCTTGTGGTGGCTGTGTCTTCACGGAGGACTTTGGAATCCACTTTTGATGCACTTTATTTGTGTAGCGATGACATTGATTCCTGGGTCTTTGATCTTCTTGAAGCTCGAAGTGTTCTACAAAGTTATAGAACTCGTCGTCTTCTTCATCTTTTGATTCTCCACATTTCTTTGTTTGCTCGTTATTTCGAGAGCTTGTTGATGTCTAGATCTCTTCGTTTTCCTGGATTACACTCATTGCAAAATAAGGAACGACATCATAGCCATTTTCATCACAAAACTTTGTTGTGGGAGCATCCTCCATGGCGCACACGTCCAGAGTAGCCAAGATGTGTTCCCATCCAAAAGGCTCTAACTCTTCTTCAGGAAATGGTTCTGGGATATAGTCCATATCCTCTATAACCCGCTCTAGGATACATTCCTCACATTTTAAGCTACCACATTGTGAAGCTCCACACATCCACAGTTCTTTAGGCTAACCTAACCAAGTTGGAAGTTCTGATCCTGCTACTGTGGCGGAATCAAACTCCTCAACCGGTGTTCTTGTCACATCCCTATAGCTATTGTCCCTCAAGTTTACCTTTGTTATGGTTTCCATATGTCTCAAGTATATATGGTCATAATCCCAATCTTGGACCATTTTGAATTGTCGCATGAATGGTCTTCCCAGAATGATGTCATAGTTGTTCTTCTTGCCAAAGTCAACAACAGCAAAAGTGTGTTCATATTCAATGCCACAAGAAGTAACAAGTACTTTTTCTAGCAGTCTAGGGCTTTTCCTTGTGTCCGTCTGCAAGCTGGAGGGTCATTCGTGTGGATCTCAAGGCAAGTTTTCCCATTTTTTCCAAACCTCTTTGGTTTCAATGGCGACACCAGCTCCACTGTCAAGGATTTCCATGGTTTTTACACCATTGAATTCCAAAGGAAGGGTGGTGTTTTCATATTCTCCCTCGTAATACTCGCCTACCTTGTTTAATGGCACTGGCCTAGTAATTAGTTGATGCATTTCAATTCTTGATGCCTTCCTCGATTTGAGTCATTGGGGTTTTTACACCAAATTTCTCTAGACAATTACCCACATTAGCCCACATGTGTTGGTCTTATTCTGAGCAATCGGCTACATTATTGTATAGGTGACTGGGGTAGATAGAATATCTACTAGCCCCTTTGAATCGATGGCCTTGTTGGGAGACAGTCTCTGTGATGGGATTGCAACCACATCTGACTTGGTTTCGTACTCTCCCATGTAGGATGGTAGTGTTCTTAGCGAATGGGGTTGACTATCCATAGATTGTACAGATCCTTTGTCGCCCCAATACGATCGCACGTCTAGATTCATTTGAGATCCAGTCTCAAATTCCTTTATTGGTGGTAGAAACACTCCTCGTTCATCACCAGTCTTGTCTACTCGTCTTCTTAGGTCATCGGCTTCATTGGCCTCTCTGACTTGTTTCCACAATTCGTCAAGAACATCTATATCTTTACAATCCTCCGGTATAGCTTGGTGAAATCCCTCGGAAGAGTTATCAGTGCTATTCAGTACTATCCTTGGTTCTAATGCTCGTTCTTTGAGGTTTGGTCTATGCTCATGACTAGAATCTGGCTATTTTAGTTCTTGGTTTGGTTTTGCAACTGGTGGTTCTAGTAAATCTTGGGTTGTTTGAATCATTTTCTAGCACATTTCAAACTTGTGCTTTTCTAGTTCCGCATAGGAATATGTCATCCACCTTTGTTCTTGGGTTTGGTTGTTTTTAAGCTTCACATCATAGGCTTTCAAGAAGCATCTAATGCCTCATTAACCTTCTCTGCCAACACAGATCCTCCTGAACTAGCACTTCTCGGTTTCTCATCCGTGGATGGTTCTTCTAAAGGTTTAACCATTTGTGTAATAGAAGGTGCCTCCTTTTCCTCATGTTGTTTTATCTTCTCCTGAGCTTCGGTAAGCTTCTTAGCTAGGGAGTTTTGCTCTCGTTCCCTGCGTGCTTTCATACTAGTCTTTCTAGCTTTCCAACTATTTCATTTTCTCTTGGTTTTTTAACTAGGTGCGTCTATCTTTGGTCCATCATTTGTCGTTGGACTCATGTCACTTTCCGTGCTCTTTGTCTCTGGATTCTCATCAGCTGTCTTTTGAGATTGTGCTCTCGTAACCACTTGCACTGGTACAACATTTTCATTGTCTGAGCTACTAGGGAGCTGAACAATCCCTAATACATTTGTCGTGACTTTCCTGATTTGGTTTGGTTTTTTCGGGCAATCGGGGATCAAGTGAGTGATGCCACACTCAAGACAATAGGCATTTACTTCAATGATCTCCGTATGAGGACATTGTTTGACCAAGTGGTTTTCACGACTTTTGTGACAATCTGTCTCTGGTTGAGGAGATTCTTTTAGCATTTCCTCTTGGCTATAAGAAAGCTTTGACCTAGATAAGCCGCTATTTGCAATGAATCGCAATGTCCTTTCGTATATTTCATACCTTCTTTCTTTCGACTGAAACCCAGGAGGTGGAGGTCACCACTCCATGTGTTTCTCTCACATTTTGTTGCTTCGAAGGGTAGTACTCACTTTGGTTGCTATACCACATTGTAGCTGGTACTGGCGTTGGTTTATTTGATGCTTCCATCATTGGCTTGTATCTCATGTCTACCTGCATTCTAGCACCTGGCAGCGGAGGTTGTTGTCCTGAGACAACAAGCTGTGGCCTTAAAACTCCCACTGGTCTTGGCGCATTCCCCGTAATGTATCTAGGTGGAGTAGGTGCTTCTGGAAAAGGTTGTACAAACCTCTCCTTAGCATTTTCCATGCTATAATAGCACTCTTCCCTCGTATGGTTCGTCCATTTTCTCTCAATTTCACACCACTTCGGCTCTCCCGAATCAGACCTTACAAGAGGAATCAACCTCTTGACCAACTCGTCGATAAGCTTTTCTTCATCAATAGGTGCCGTTGGCTTGACAATGGACTCACTTATCTGTGAAACACTGTGCTGAGAGGATGTGTCATCTCCTTGACTCTTTAAGTCCGTTTCTTTGTATCCCTCACAGTTATCCACTAGATAAAGAGCTTCTTTGATTAACTCGTTTAGCGTCGTCCTCCTTATCATATGCAGATCCTTCTGAAGGCCCGCATGTCTCATTCCTGGATAAAGATCAGCATCAGTCGTGCTTGCGTAGGTAATTCCGCTCTCGGACAGAGCTCGGACAGAGCTCAACATATCTCTTGAGCCGTAATGATGCTTTGCGTACTGATTCATTCTCTTTCTGTTTGAATCTATGGATTTGCGAGACCGTGTTGTGAGCAATGGCTTTTGGAGAGAATTCTTCAATAAACTCCTCAAACAGCTCATCTAGGGTCTCAAAATCCCATTTTTCCATCAAGTCGAACCATGTAGCTGCATCATCTTCTAGAGTCAATCCAAATCCCGCAAACTGTATCGCAAAATCTGAAACTTCCTCTACTCTCTAATCACTCTTCTAAAAGCCGCTACGTGATCTCTTGGATCTTTATCTCCGGAGTATTTTCTATCTACCCATTTCTGGACTTGGGATGGTCTAACTCGTCGATTGTCTACAAGTCTAACCAGAGACTCTCCCAATCCTTCTCTAGTTATTTCTCTTGAAGGGAATCCTGGTGGCTCTCTTCTTGGAATTCCTATAGGAATTCTCGTGTTTGGTGGAGGCATTTGTGGTCCTTCATTGACCAAACATCCACCGCTTTCTAGTACAATCTGTGGATTTGTGCTTTCTTCAAATCTGTATTCTCGTCCATACTTGTCGACAACTATAGATCTCCATTGACAGTCGACTCCGTATGTGTAGACATATAAGAGATTGTAATCCGTTATCCCTTCTAGGTATGGATCTCAGCACCTATAAAGATTGACCTCATTGTCGTCAATGTATCTATATAGTCCTTCACTCTCATGACCAATCATCCAAACTCTCTCAACAAGATGGGTCTTTATCAATTGCAAGTTTGGAAGATCCATTGTGGGAGGATATTCCTCTATCGTCGGGATCTCCAAGCTTGTGTAAGCTGCGTTTGAATCTAGGGTAGACATGATTTCTGGGCTTAAGAGCTTTTTATTGGTTCAAGTAGACTTAGTCCACTGTGTTCAAGTGCTTTGGTTAAGGAAAAGTCGAAACTATGTCCAAAACCGCATCCGTTTCGTCACAATTCTCGTAAATTGTCGCTTTTAGACATCCCTAACTTACGAATGAATTTTGAGTCCTCAAACGATGTTTTTTTCAAAGTCAAACTAAATGGTTGCTCTAAGATCTGTAGATCCACTCTCAGGCTACGTTTTGATATAAAAACTTTTTCAATCCGATACCTTTTGTGAAAGTTATGGCCAAAACAGTGAAATGTAGTTTAGACTGGTCAAAATGAGTCCAGATTCAATTTTAAAAGAAGGTTTGGATCTCTGTGACACTGTGAACACTTCTATATGGTCAAAATTACAGTTGGACCCTAAAACTGGCCTAGAGACATCCTACGCGTAGGATGTCTATATGCTCAGAATTTAGCAAAATTTGGTCCAGAGACTCCCCTTAAGTCCAGCAACACAATGGTATGCTCAGAATTTCATTTGGCCATAAGACATCCTACGCGTAGGATGTCTTTTTGCTCAGAATGACTTGAAATTTTCACCCTAGCTTCTCCTTGATGTGCTGATCACAGTGGTGTGCTTATAAGTTGGTTTGCAGTCCTAAATCAAGCTGGAGACATCCTACGCGTAGGATGTCTTTTTGCTCTGTTTCAGCTCAAACTTGCATTGTAGCTTCCCCTTGATGTGCTGATCTCACAGCTATTTTTACTTTTTGATTCTGACACCTATAGGTTGGTCAAATGATCAAGAATCTGCTTTAGAAGCCTGATGTCTGTTCTGATGAATTCCTAAGTCAAATCAACTCCAAATTGGACCAAATTTGACTAGGAGGCTTGCCTAAGGCTATACAACACCGTGCTATGTCCACAGTTTGAATTTGGCCTCTAGATCATGCTTTAGACATCCTACGCGTAGGATGTCTAACTGTTGAGAATTGCTCCAAATTTGAACCACAGACTCTCCTTAAGGTGCTGATCACTGTGGTATGCTCAGAATTTTGTTTAGAGTCCAAAATCACACAGAAGACATCCTACGCGTAGGATGTCTTTTTGGCTTGTTTGACCCCAGACTTGTCCCACAGCTTCCCCTTGATGTCAGTAACCCAGTGGTATGCTTAGATTTTGGTTTGGATTTCAAAAGTCCCAAATTTAGCTATTCTTGCCTTTTGTCTGTCCAAAAATGCTAAAGTCTGTTCAATCTTCACTTTAATTGACCCAAATGAGATGAAATTTATCACATGCACTCAATACAACATTTAGAGCATGCCTATGGATTCATCCTATGGTTTGGTCTCAAAATTAGGCCTTGGACACAATTTGGGTAGGATGTCTGGCAATTCTCGTCTTTTGGCTTTGATCTGTCAAAATTTGGTCAAAGTTTCACTTTCCAGGTGAAAATAGGGTAAAACTACCTTCTAAACACACTAGTAATCTCAGATTTTCAAAATTTCCACCAGATCACCCTGTAGACATACTACGCGTAGGATGTCTACTGCTTATTTTTTGAGAGTGAAGTGTCCCTGATGCTTCCTTATGCTCTCAGCAAGTGCAAGTATGCTTCACAATTGCAAAAACATGCAAAAATCACTCAATTAAGCCTTTGCTGAAATTTTACGTATTCTGACTCTGCCTTTTGGCTTTTGGTCAACAAAAATAGGAAAAAACACCCAAGTCAATGTGTTACTAGGGTAAAACCTACCCTCTGAACCCACTGGTGCAGTCAGAATTTTCAAATTTGGTCTCTAGAACCCACATGACACATCCTACGCGTAGGATGTCTATGTTTACAGAATTGCAGGTTTTCTTCACAAAACCGTTGCAAATGCTCTTTTATATGCACAGCATCAGTTAGTCATACAAAACTGTCCACAAAAAGCTTGTTTAATGCATTTTTACCCTCAAAAGCACACTTTTCCATGATTTCAAATGCAATCAAGCACATTAGAAAATAATTCAGTGTTGAATAGCTCTAGATCAGAATCGGATCACTTACCTAAAGCTACTCCTACAAATCATATGGGGTTTTGCATCTATGAGTAGAAAAACACTTCACTGCCACACACGGACTAGTAAACACTTTTATCACCTCACAAATCACTCGACCACTAACAACTACTCTAATCCACAGATCCTAACTAAACCTATCTAGTCGGAGACCCTCCGCAAGACACACGCTTCCTGGCTATCCACTTGATCGCGGAATATCCTCTTCCGGATCCACTTAAGAAAAACGCTTTCTTTAGCCAAAACTAAATCAAGCAACCATCACACGAGTGTTAGTAGGAAACCTACTTAGGTCCTTGTGTCCCTGCCAGCGGCGCCAATGTTGGACGGGAGAGACTCGCACACCCATGAAGTGAATGCAAATACTACCTAGATCAACATAATGTCAATCGAGGACACAGATGACATGATAGGTACACGGCGGAAATCTCTTTAGCTTGTTAGGCTGAGACCATCCTACACATACAACACTCTGAAAGGCCAACTAAACCACAATCAAGAACCTCACTGCTCTCAACTACACCACCTAGCCACATACACACATACGGAAGGTAACTCACCTAATCATGCCAGATTCATACGAAACTTAACGAACACCATCCCCTCACTAGGATACACCTGTCCCTAAGCCTCTACACTCAAAACCCATCTACGGAAAACGCGTAGGATGATAGAGCTGAATTTTAAAAGTGCCCGAAACTGAAATTTATGAGTACCTATGCGTAGCTTATGTTTCCACGATTCTATAGACTACTAGCACGCAGAAAACAAACATCGTTTCATACACTTACAGCCACAAATAGCTCGTAGATGCGTCGGTGTGTGCGCTTTGTCTCGCGTGGAATGCTTGGCGTTGTCACATAGCTCTCCTCGAGCCTACAACAATGGTGCAGTCGGATCTCCAATGTGTTTAGCGAGCCGGGCGTAGCAAGAGGATGAAGCTCACGCTAACTCTCTTTCTCTCTTACACATAGTAGACGACAGTGCTAAGTTTTGATTATGATTAAAAAGTCTTCTTTACAAAATGACCTAGGTACCTTATATACTAAGGCTTAACCAAAAATGGGGTTGAAAGGGTCAAATGGCTTTGTATTTACAATCTGGAAGTGCCATTGCACCTCGACTTCTGAAACTAGAATAACTACTCATTACAAATGATGTTTATAGCCATAATCCGCAGCATTTCATAACTCTCAAAAGATAAGACTTTGGTACGAAACTTGAGTTATGTTGTGTTGTTGACCCAGCAGCCAACAGGCTTTGGCAAAGATAAATTAAAAGGTAAAAAGTAAGGGTATCAAGAAGCATGACTTGGTTTTGCGCTACAACAGTAAGCTGGAAAACACCTTCCAAAAGAAGTTTCAAATTAAGTGAGAAGGCCCTTTCAAGGTAGTGGAGTGTTTTCTGAATGGTACATATCAGTTGGCTAACCTGGATGGAATTCTCCATAAGGCAAGGGTCAATGGATTGCGTCTTAAATTAGATCATGCGAGGTTAATGATGATGGAGCAAGATGAGTTGTCTGTAGAGCAAGTAATGGTGGTGAAGGATGAGGAGACTTGTGATTCCACGAGTCTCAAATCGCTTTTTGCTACTGCTGATCATGAATGATCTAGCAGGCTAAGGGATGGGCAAATTATGTCACGAGTTTTTTGGAGCAAGGGATTGCGCATATGTACATACACATGCATGGTGCATCGAATAAAGTATTGCCCATTTTCCATAGCCAGGTGGTTACGTGGGGCCCACATGTATACAGGTAGGACAACATGTACATAGTGCATCGATTTTCACTATTACCAGTACCAGTGTGTTTTTTCTACAATAAGGAGGAGTTGGTAGCGCGTAAAACTTCTCGAGAAATCTATCCGCAGGCCGACGACATGAGGTAAGCAGGTGCGTCAGATGGCATCTAGTGGCGTTAGGAGGCTGAATGGGGTCAATACTTGCACGTGGATAAGTACAGACACGACGTGGGTGTTTTCTTGTGCTAATTATGCAAAAATTTCATCATGAGGACCATATTTTGGAACCACTTCACGTGGTGGCGGGATGCATTACTGGAAAAAGTTGAGTGCTAGGTGTGCGGATGATGCAAAAAGGTGACAACTATGCACTGCAAGGTCAGTTTTTGGCATGTTCGGGGTCCGTTTGAGGTCATCTAAAAGGCCAAGGGTGCCCAAGTAATAAAGCTAAGTGTGGGAACTAAAAAAAGAGAGAGAAGACCAGAAAAAATGTGGAGAAGAGAGGAGGAAAAGCCGCAGGTGTGTTTTTGGGGTTTTTGGAGCCTGTTTTGGTCGTAAACTGCTCATCCGAGGTCGGATTTGAGCACTTTGACATTGTAGACTATGGTTTTGGGCCGTTCCGGACATGATGGAGCTATCCATTTTTCCAAATTCCCCACTCATTTTTTGTTGTTTTCTGTGTAATCTTCTCCGATGAGAGTGAAGCCTCTTCTTAACTTTGTGGTTGTATCTGGTGTATTTCTTGAAAACTGTGTAAACTATTTTCCCCATTGGTGTTGGCCCAAGCTCATTTGTATCTAAACATCCGAAATTCTCCTCTTTTGGGCTGAGTTTTTTGGGTGTGTGTGTGTGTGTGTCTCTGTGGAGTGGGTAAGCGGATAGTCTCTCTCCTCTCGCTCCATCGGTGTGTTCCGTGTCTCGGCCAGGTGTGTTGTGTCATCCAAGTGGTGCCCCATATTGTGTGTGTATATCCTTCCAAGAGTGTGTGTCGGGTCATTATAGAGATGTTCTGTGTGTTTCCATCCCGCTCACAACGCATAAGCCTTACAAACTTTGAGTAGTATTCTTCCAGGGTTAAACTGTATTGTTTCAAGCTAAAGAACTCATTCATCTTCAATGCTTCATGGGCACGAGGAAAGTATCTTTCGTTCCCACCAACTCTGGGAGTTCTCCAATACTCCCATGTCACAACAATGTTGTTTCCACCATAATTTCACTTCACCAGAGAGGAAAAACATCCTGATCATCACCTTATTTGCAGGTGCAGTCCTTGCAGCCAAGAAGTAATCATCCATAGCTTCAATCCATACTTTTGTACCCTTCTCAATATCAACACCCTCTCCTTTAAAAGAAGGTGGTTGCATTTGTTTCAGCAATAACTTCTTCTCCTGAATCTCCGTATAGATAACATCGAGAGATCCCCACTATAGGAGTGATTTGAGAATTATTTTGAGTGTACGCATATATTAACGTTAATATTAATAGTAACTCAAAACACTCGGGTATTTTCTAGACTTAGACTTATCCAGTCTAGTAAAGTTTCAACCACATGGCTTTATTAATCATGACTTATCCAGTCTAGTAAAACTTAACCATATGTCTTAACCAACTCTGACTTATTTAGTCCATCAAAACTCAGTCACATGACTTAACCAGTCATGACTTACCTAGCGTATTAGAACTTAGTCACATGATCACTTAACCAGTCATGACTTACCTAGCGTATTAGAACTTAGTCACACGACTTAACCAGTCATGACTCTTGTCAGTCACACAACTTAACCAGTCATATAATTATACGACTCTTGTCAGTCACACGACTTAACCAGTCATATGATTATTTTCAAAAGAAAAACAACTCAATCAAATGACTTAAGCAGTCAACCATTTTTGTAAGAAAAACATTACTAATCATAAACTCATCAAAAATCCATATGCGCATCTACAAGAAATCTCTCCATGAAAATATATAATAGAGGTTTCAACCATAACTGTAATACACATCAATTGACATATCATAAAATATTGGTGGTTGGTGATGTGGATGTAAGAAGCAAAACACAAGAGCAAGCTCGGGGTAGCCAATGAAAACTTTTCCCTTGAAGGTCGATTGAGTGTGATTGTCGATAACAACATAATTGGAAGGGATAACTAATGTCACTTTGTCGTAAACCCATCGATTACAAATTGTGACTCCATCTGGGGCCATGACAGCCAATTGTGCTTCATAAAATTGAAAGTATGAAACCAACTTCAAATCTTCAACCCACTTGATTCGATGTAGGTCAATCTCCAAGTGTTCAATGTGACGTGCTCGAATAGCAAAAGTTGTTCCGCGAACCCAATGACTTGTATATAACCATGTATTTGGTGGGTCAAAATTGATGTGAGGTGCAAAAATCTTATCAAGAATGCGGAACATATTCTCACGGAATTCAAATATTGGTGATTGGCAAGCAGTGTTATATTTTGCCTTAAAGATGGTTAAACAATTGATGTCCATAAATTTGTGCTACAAAATAGATAGAATAACTATGTAAAAGCAAGTATTCATACAATTAGTCTAAGAATAGTACAGGCGGTTAAGAAACCAAGCTTTAAACCTAAGGCTTTGATACCAATTGTGATGTCCCCAACCCCAAGAAGATTGGGGCGACTTGATAGATGGCCTTCCTTTATTCTCATTTTTTGTTGACGACACCCTACTTCGTTTCCACAAAGTAGAGATATGAGCAACATAAGAGAGAAAGTCCTCTATCCATCGTTTACGTGGTTATAAGGGTCGTATGCCATAAGCTAGGTCGATAAATCTAGGATTATATTGAAATTTTTCTCCTAACATAAAGATGAAATCCCATTGACATATTTAGAATCCATAAACAACGTCTTTTTCCCCACATTTGAGAGGCACGGCTGCCATTCATAAACCATAAATATGATATGATACTTAGTCTAAACTAACTAGTAATCAAAGTACCCGACTAATTGGGTCCCTAGCTTCCAGGGCATGTAGATTTGGGACATCTCGACTCTTGGCAGAATGAGTCTCTAATTTCACTTCTCTTAATAAGAGGGAGTGGAGAGTTTCCCGACTACTCAAAACCACCCATCCTTCACTGGCAACCTGAGCCAACTCCCCACTTTCCACCCCACACTCACACTTTTTAGCTTGTTTTCTTATTACTACCACATTGTTTTACATATACAAACAATGTTCTTTTCTTGATTCCAAGCACAAGTTCTTTCATCCAGTCCTTCAAATATCACCAAAACATTTCTTTCTCAAACACGGTCTAATGAAGACAATCCTATAATTCAACAAAAATGAATCTTTCAATTATTCTTAAGAATTTTCCACTGCCCGTGGACTTTCTTTGTCTAATCAATAGAGCCTTTGCAAAGTATTTACTTATTTGCTAATCGCAAAATACACATACTTTCCCAGTCGCTAACTTCAAGGGAACCTCTCGCTAATCGCAATACATCCTTCTAACCGTGCAAGAATAAATCTTGCTAACCACGCAAGAAGGCATCTTACTAACCGCAAGAGATAAAAAGAAAGCCAATAACCTCAGCTTAATCTTTGCTAATCGCGGAATCACCTCACTAACCGCGAGTTCCATCTGGAAACAAGATATTCTTTGAGCAATAATTATCTTTAACTGATTTATCAAGCATAATTACCCAGCTTATTATATTAAACAAATACAGTTTATCAAACAATAACCATTTATCAAATAATGCTTTCTCTACTCTATGAAATCATATGCTTGTTTCTTGTGATATAATCACGTTTCTTGGATAGTTTAAGGGAAGTCTTAGGCTTAACTTACCGGTCATCATGTATAACGATGTAGAATTATAAATTCACCTTACCGAATTAGAAAACACGTTTTGCTACCTCTCGTGGTTGAGGTTAGACGGCTTTGACTTCTTCTGCAACCAATACCTCCACATGAGTAATGTTTGGAGTAGTTGATGCCTTCCTTTGCACCTTTCTTGGAGGTGGAGCGGCATGAGCATCCTCAAGCTTCAAGTCACTCACTTCAGGGCCATTGTATTGAAAAAGATAAGGGAGAAAGAGAACTCAATACATTGAGCGACAACACGATGATGGTAGAGAAAGAATTTGGAGATGGAGATGGCTTGAGGGTAAGAGCTTGAGGGAGAAAGGTTGAGGGAGAGAAGGTAACTCTGACGTAAAGGAAAGAGAGCTTCTGATTCTGAGAGTTTGTGTCTCAAAGTGAAGGGAGAGGGGTCTTTATATAGGCTCCCAAGACGAGGTAAGAATAAAGGGAAGCAAGGAGAGATAAGTTCACGCACATTCGTGGGGCTGTTTTTTTTCTTTTGCGAACACTGATCGGATGCGCGATTTTGTGCCTCTTAGAAGAAGCTTGTCTCCCAAGAAAAGAGCTCTAAACTAAGCTTCTCCTCTCTCTTTTCTAAAAAGACTCGTTCTTTCCTAAAAGTACTCCTCCTACTCCTTCTCTTCTAAAATTACACCTCCTTTCCTAAAATTACTCTCTCTTTCCTAAAGGGTCAACTCTTATCTTTAGATACAATCTTGAGGCTTAAGTTTCCCATCAACCTATTGTTTTCAAGTGATTAAGAGTCATAATAAATAGTTCTAAAGTGTAATTTTTGATCCGATTGTTCCATTAGAATGATACGACACCGGGCCATCTATCTCCATCTTATCACACACTTCCCCATGCAGGCAATCCATGAATTTACTCAACTTTAAAAAATTGGCATTTTTTGCAATAATTACCTTGATCAATTTCCCCCAAAGGGCCTTGAACTCCCACTCAAACGCTTGAAAATCACCCTCCAAGCTTTGATTCAACCCGATTAACTTCTACTTTACTTCATCCAGCTGCGCATCCGCTACAAATTTGCTTCAAAAATCCACCTCTAGGGCTTCACAATCTGCCTTGTCTTCTTCACACAAGCCATTGAACCATAGCATCGCTTTACCACGAACTAGGAGCGAGAACACCTGTACCGCACTTTCTTCTCTCGATAGACCGCTTTCCAACACGAACAATCCGTAGTCTTGGAGTTAGGTTTCCATATATTCAACCCTAGTGAAAATGGGAAAACCTGTCCACTCCATCTCTAGCAGCACTTGCTCTTCAAAGGTTGCATCTTTGGCATCACCAATATTACTGCTTCGACATTAACTAGGAGCATCAGACAACTCCTTAGTGGGGGCACCAGAAGATGGAGAGGGGGAATGGGGGAACACATCCACCACAACAACAAAGGCCTGTCTATAGCTTAGGGTATCCACACACCCCTATCCTCTCAAAAAACACCTTCAAAAACACACTTCTCACTAGTAGAACACTGCCTTCTCTTTTCCCAATGTCTACACACTCCACAAGTCCACCACACAACGCACACATATTTCCACAGTCGGTCTCCACCCTTACACACACACACACACACACACACACACACACACAGCCACTCAATCTCAATCTCTCACACAAAACACCGTCGGTCCGAGGGGGCACATGCATCCACACTGTCGGCACCGAGGAGAGACATAGGAGAAGGAGAAAGATAAGGGGGGGAAAGGGAAACAACAGCAAAGCGGGGCAATAGTGGCTTGATTAGGCTTGAAAAGGCATGTACAGAGTTTACAATGCCATCACCATGTCCATTTCAAGAAAAATTACAAAGGATTTGATAGGCACACTCTTCTGCCAAAGAACTCTCCTTTGCAGGCTTCAAACGGCACGCAAAAATCCCCTAATTTGATTAAAAAATGACTTTTATACTGGGGGGTCTTCAACTTTGGAAGGGGTCTTCAACTTTGCATTTATAGTCGGCTTTCCTTAAAGGTCGGAGCCTCAAGAAGCATCTTCTTTAATTTTATGTTAGCTTGTGTGTAAACTTCTTCCCAAACAAACCTTTTACCTTTCCTTAACAATTGATACAACACCTATGCAACATGAGCAAAGTTGTGGTAGCCAAATATGATAGAACACACATGCACCCAAGAATTGACAAACTTGAGTAACCGAAGAACATGTTTCCTTCATCTTTTGGATAGCTTCGACTTTTGATGGACATGGCCTTGGACCTTTAGAACTGCACGTATGTCCCACTATTAAGACTTCATTAGCACCAAAAGTTGATTTTTGACCTGAAAGTGTTAAGTTAACTTCTTCAAGCCTTGATAAAATAGCATCACAGTCAGTAATATGTTGAGCAACAAACTATCTGCACCCGAGTCTGGTATTTTGCTTCATCTTTTGAGCCTTCTTCACATCTCTTAATTGGTAGATCATCAATGAAATGCATAGTAACATGTGGGACAAAATCCCCTAATACCTTATTCATGCAGTTCATCACATGAGCTACAAAATTAGTAGCACCCTATGGCAGAGTGCAAATCCTTACCAAACCAAGAGGAGTACGCGTCGTAGTAAGATCCCTGGTCTCCAGAGCTAACTGGAATTGATTATATCCTAAATAAAGATCACCCATGGAGTAAATAGATCTACCTGCAAAGGCCTCAACAAATTCATCCACAATTGGGCCAGTACCCACATTGCGGATTGTTACTTTATTAACCGGTTGCATATCTTGAATGAACCTTAATGTATCGTTTTTCTTCAGAACAGTAAACCATTGATTGGAATATGGTGCACATGATGGCTCCAAATTCCCATTTGAATCTTTTCATTAAGCAAATTGATAAGCTTTGGCAAGTGAGCTTTAGGAACTAAAATAGGACGTAAGATCCATTGCATGTAAGGAAGTGAAAATAACCATAGGTGAACAACACTTGGATCCACACATCCTATCTCACTTGGCTCAAAAGCAAAATATTTATCAATTTTTTCAAGCATATCTTGAAAACACTTGATCTCCTCTTCATTGAGGAAACCATCTTCTCCAACCTTCAGTTGCTGCAATGTCTCCTAAGTAAATTTATGCCCTATGTTCTTTGGATTCCTGAGTATAGGCTGTCGAGAAGCCTCCTTGATCATCCGATCTTTTCCTTCTGGTAGCGGTGTAGCCACTGGCTTCACTTTCTTTGCAACAATCTTGTATTTTGTCTCTACCTATGCTTCAACTGCTTCACCTGAATTATCCTCAATATGCATAAGTGCTTCATATATACCTAACTCATCATACATGTCCATTGAATGGACCTTAACCACTTCAGTTCCGCTTTGTAACCTGTGTTGCTTGATTTCCTCAAGCTCTGACATAGTATCTACGTATGATACCTCTTCAAAGGTTCTTGAAATCACATCATGTGATTCAAGCACACCACATCCCTACAATTCACTTTGGATACCTAAAACATACTGTTTTTCCCACTTTGGCAAATCATTAAATTTTTTGAAAGATACCGAAGCTTTAGATGTTAACCCCAAAAACCCCGAAGAGAAATCTTCTCTTTGAGAGAACTTCTCCTCATTTGTACCACCATAGTCCCGCTTTATAATGGCACTCCAAGAAAATCCTGTGAAAACCTGTGTTTTCTACACTCTTTGTGTATCTTTGGCATTGGATGATCACGTAGACTATCCTTGTTCCTGGCATGTTCAACACATACAATCAAGAATTGAACAACTTTCTTACCATCTCAGCTTCGGACCCTGGCATAGGCCGAGCCATCATCCAACACCTTGGTTTCCATTCGCACAGCCGTAATGTATGGTTGCCTTAAAATTAATGGATAAGAGGAATGTTCCTGTATAAAGAAATTTTTCTCATCCCAGACATCCCCTACAGTTACCTTAACATTGGCACATGCACCATAGAGGTCACCTGGAAGCATATTGGCAACTCGAATCCACCAAACATGGTCCACATCAATAGGCCATTTCCTCTTTTTGTACAAGCTTTTTTCCATCAAATTGATCTCCGATCCATGATCTATTAGTGCTAAGAACGGTTCTTCAATGTTGCCAAGCTTTACAACAGTTTCAGTTGTTGCTCTTGCCCAATGAGTCCTTGAAAAGTGACTCCTTGGTATACTTTCATTGTCTTCATCTTCATTGAAATGAACATGCCTTACCTCTAGTACGGTTGGATTTGACACCACCACAGACCTTGACTCTTCTTCTTCTTCAAGATCAGCCAAATACTCTTCATAGTCATCCAAAATTGCTTCAATGTGGCGAACCGCCTGGCTCTTAACTGACTATGGCTCCTGTTCACTTGGTATCTGCCTCTTTCTTTTGATAATATCAATAATCTCTTCATGAAACTCATGTTTGGCAATGCCCAAAATATCATCGAATGTGAGTTCCACTTTGCTATTCCGAATGCGTTCTTCAAAAAAATTCTTTAAATCTATAGCTAAATCAATGTCAGATTTAAGCTTATACGAGGGTCCCCTGGGTTTACCTTGCTTTTGTCCTTGGGTGCCTCTCCATCACCGCTTTAGGAGCGGGCTTCGGAGTAGGACATTCTTCTTTTTTGCTGTTGAATCTCGTTGTTCTTTTCGATGTCCTAGGAGATTCTTCATCTCTTTTGCGCATTTCCTCCACCATAGCCTCATTAGCTTGAGACTTCGCAATGAATGCATACACCGAGAGGGAATCCACTGGATCAGTCCACCATGTAGTTTCTCGAATTGAATTCCCTACTTATCGCAGCTTCCCATAAGTTACCTGCCCTGTTTTTTCTATCTTCAAAGCATAAGGCCATAATTGACCCTTAGTACCTACACCATCATCATCACCCTTTCCGCAGACTTGCAGCCCATATGTAGCTGCTTCCACAAAAGCAACATTATGCTATATCTCTTCTACTATCTTTTTCATGCCGCCCCTACCGAAGTTCAAGCGGAGCATCTCACCTGTTGCCCTAAGGTGTATCTTCTTGTCCTTCTAGAACACCACGTTTTTTTTATAAGATTCGTCAAATTCATCACATTCTTTAACGTACTTGTGGTCTTCACTATCACACCACATGCATCGGTCCTAGTCTTTGCAAAGATGCTGCTGTCTAGGCTCAGAAGTAGACCCCTTTGCAGCTAGCCCTTCAAATTTTACAGCTTTACAATTCAAATTTGATTCTTGAATAACTTTCACCAATTCTGCAAGAACTGGCTCTTCCACTCTTGGTATTTCTGAGGTTGTTTTATCCTTAGGATCCTCTTCCACAACATCCATGATGTCAGCCACGATCAGCTTATCGACTCTCATTTGTCGTTTCACGATCATCATTACTGCTGACTATCTTCCAATCGGATTTTAAGCCCAATTCTCCTGTTGAATCCTCCAGCAACTGCATTACACTCTTCTAAAGTCGTGGATTAGTAGCCTGAATGAACAGTTCAACCTTTTGATCCTTCATTGAACATTGCTCTCTCGAGGACAATTGCTCAAATTTCTTCTCAAATTTTGGTAATAATTCTCGTGCAAATGGATTTTTGTTCTTCTTCTGCACCCACTTCATAAAGCTTTGTCTGGTTACTCTTTGCGAATCCTAAAGGAAGTCTTCCTCTTGAAGCGCCTTCTTGAAGTCCTCCCAATTCGGGCCTTCAATCGCTTGAATTTCTTTAATTCAGCTACGCAATTAAACGGAATCTGATCAATTCCATTATCTTCCATTTCTTGCTCATAGATATTGCAAAACTTGATAATATCCCGGCCTTCGAATCGATGTAATTTCTCAGTAACTGTGTGTCGAGCTTTACGGATCCTCTCTTGCAAATTATACTGTTGTTGGAAAGCCTGTTCTTGTTTCATGTAAGTAGCAAACTGCTGCATCATTTGTTGAATGGCTGCCTCTTGTGGTGTCGACATATTTCTCCACAACACTGCTCATCCCGGCTTGTTTCGCGTTGGGTTCACCAAGAATGTCGAGGGATTTGTATTTGAAAGGTGAGCCAGGAAGGCACATGGCCCCTAACTATTAGAGGTGCAAGGAAAAGAGTTACAACAGACACAATTAATGGGAACAGAGCTTAGAACAAATAGTTTAACTTAAACCAAATAATCAACAGTATCCATGATTAATCAATTGTTAATGGATGCGTTTATGCTCCTTACAAGGTTGAACCTATCTTAATCTAGGTGCTAATCGAGACAATTATTAATGATGTGATTCGTTCCCGCCTGCTCCTTCAAGATTGAAAGAGAATCGATTTACCTTCCGCTATGGCTATGGGAGCTTCGGTTTCGAACGGCCTTAGGAGTTTGTATTTGTCTTACTATTGTGGCTCAGGTTTACGGCTTAAGGTTATAGTGGCTAATGATTAGGGAAGTTTGGTTTTGAGAGCTTAGCTTTGAGAGCTTTAGGTTTGGCTTAAGGAGATTAAGGTTTAAGCTTGGCTAATGAGAGTGAGATTAGGTTTGGCTTAAGAAATTGAGCTTAATAAGATCAAGAGCTTTGTTTGGCTAGGCTTGGGTAATGAGATTAGAGCTTAGGAAATCTTGGCTTTTGAAAGCTTAATGAAAGCAAGCTTAGGCTTGGCTCATGAGCTTAAGATTAGGCTTAAGGATTAGAGAGCTTAGGAATATGGCTTAAGCAAGATTAAGAAATCAAGACTTTTGCTCGCCCCTACAGAGAGAGCTCTAAGAAAGGGGAGAGAATTCCAAACACATGAGAGTGCTCAAGAGAGCCCCCTTCGCTTTATATCTTGCATGGCTTATTTTCTTGTTAAAAAAAGCCTACCCATTACCAACGTCTGTCGTCGGGGGCAGCACGCTGCACTTCTCTGCACTTGATTCCGACCATCGGTACACATGTAGCGTCAAGATGAAGCTCAAACTCTCTCTCGTACACAGTACGCTCACTCACAGACTTCAAAAACTGTTCTAAAAGGACAAATGTTTTTCATTAAGGTCAAAAAGTGGTATAAATACCTTACAATTCTCAAACCCTAAAGTTCCAAATTAACCATCTACTCAATCTAAATGTCAAAACTGGATACAATCTGGAAACTTCTGTAAGCCCCAATATTTACAAGGTGAAATGTCGAATTTTCTCAATATATGAATAATTAAAAAAAATGATAATCTGCCGAGCAGTCAATTTCCGTAGGATGTGTCCACCTTCTAACACTCCTCCCCTCCTTGCTCATGTAATCCCCGACATGGCTGTTGAGCTGCTTCTTTATCTTATGGTTTCTCACATCTTGAGTAGCGACTCGTATCTTGCATGTAAATCCAGTAGTGTTGGGCCGAATATGTCGGTGATGATGGTGAAGAAGCCGGTGTAGAAAGCTTCTTCAAAGGACTAGAGGTGATAGGATGGCAAAAACATGATCCTTTGATACAATGCATTTATCACCTCCGTGAAAGGCTGACCCGCGACAGATCATATGCACATCTGTAAGTATCTTGAAAGAAGAAGATACTGTCTGTCACCTGGCCCGGTTTCAAAGTCTCGAAGACTGCCAAAAGGATTTTTCAGATCTTCCTCATCATTATGCAAGAAAGGTCATGCGAGCCAGTGAACAATTTGATGGTGCCCACTAGGGTTTTCACCATGTATTGAACACTTATTCTCTCGCTGTCGTGCAGCTCCGCTCCCATGCTAAGAAAGATGCCAAGAAAGTGCACATCAAGTTTGTTTGAAGCTTACAAGATTAATGAACAGTGATTAGGGCCTGGAAACAGGCCAAGTTCAATGTTGAATGTATGTCAAATGCGGCTAAAGAGCCAAAACATGCCTTAATGATGCCAAAAATGAGTATTATTGAGGTGAGCATAACTGGGATATTATGATCTAGAACTCAAGTGCTTGAAGTCTTCTAACGGTCTGTCCTTACGGCTCGTCGTGATAGGAGCTATGTTGAAGAAGTTATGGCAATTTAAAGTTTAAGTCGATTGCAGATCCGTCACTGATTAGGCAACCGCAACTGAGGTGACAGAATTGAAATGAATGCTTGGCAATACCTTGGCCGAGATGTATGCCATGCAGGATGCCCGAGTGTGATGCCCAAAGCCATAACCTTATAAAAGGCTAGGCCGTCCACTTATGGCGAGGCCGCCCGACATAAACTAAGGCCGCCCATTAAAAGGGGGTATGAACAAAAGAAAAGAAGGAAAAGAATGGCGTTCAACAGCGCGCAAGAAATCAGGGGAGTGAAAATGAGCTCTCAGCGACTTGTACGAGCCTTGGATGAGCTTGGTGGAGAAGCAAAAAATGCAGAACTCGATAGCGCGCACAATTTTGATCCCACTTCCAGCAAATTTCGCGCTGGTCTATTTTTGCGTTTCCACGTCAGCAGGAGAAGGTTTTTATGCCTCCCTAGCAACGACAACGCCGTCGTTGCTAAGGGAGGATGCATGCTATTAATAGAGGAGGTCTTTTTTGCATGCGTGAGTTGGGAAGAAAACGAACAAGAGAAGAAGGGAGAGATAGGGCATCAACGAACGAAGCAAAGAGGCAAGGAAGGCGTGCTCTCTCTCGCGAGCTTGGACAAGAAGGTGCTTCGGCTCCTTGGCACACAAGCAAGGACTAGTTCTCTCTCTCGTATTGAAGGGTGAGGAAAATCTTGGTGAGAAGGAGTTCTCCTTCTCTCTCACTCACCAATTCAAGGCGAGCTCTCTCTCCCACTCTCTCGATCTCCGGCTCAAGCAAGGAGAGAGCAAACAAGGCTCGTAAGCAGTCTTTGAGAAAGAAAGCCAAGCTTCAGCATAGCAAGCAGGACAAGTTTTGAGAGCCCGGGGTAAGCCGACCGTGAAGGGAAATTGGAAAGTCCAGTGCTAAGGAAAAGCCAAGATAGTGTTTGAAGACAAGTCAATCAAATGGAACCGGCACATTAGGATTTTGTTTGTAGGGAGGCAACCTAATTTTATTTTCTTTCTTTTTATTGAATCACGGAGTCGTGAACGGCCTGGAGTATTCTGTAAGGGGAGTTTA
This sequence comes from Adiantum capillus-veneris, assembly GCF_014529385.1. Lineage (NCBI taxonomy): Eukaryota > Viridiplantae > Streptophyta > Polypodiopsida > Polypodiales > Pteridaceae > Adiantum > Adiantum capillus-veneris. The sequence goes on from NC_140950.1 coordinate 86,326,024, forward strand.
AGCTCCTAAATCGTCATTAGTATAAATTAACGGTGTTGTTAACGACACTTCTTCATAATTGTGCATCAATTTCATCGGTGTTACCGGTTTCTGAGCAAGTTTTGTGCATCGACAGCATTACCAAGTGATTAAAAGCTGTTGTATTATGCGTTGCGGCAAATTTTTGCTCTCAATTTTTCCACAGCTAGCAGCCCGTTGCTGACCTGGCTCAAGTTTTGAACACTTATCCCCTGACACCTAGTGAACTCGACGCGAAATCGAGCCGGGGTGGGAAAATTTTTGAAGCTTATGTCTACACTACAAGAAGCAGCCATGCAATAGATGATGCAACAGTTTGCATCATACATGCAATAGCAACAGGCTGCCGAGCAGCAACATAATTTTCAAGAGCGGATTCGTAAAGCTCATCAAAATGTTACGAAAAAGCTACAACGGTTTGAGGGCCGAGATATTTCAAAATTTTGCAATTTATATGAGCAGTCTATGGAAGATAATGGTATTGAAGAGTTGGATTCAGTGGAAGGATTTCATTTGATTGCAGTGCTAGAACTTAGGGCCCGGATTAAAGAAATTCAAGCGGCTCAAGGGACAAAGTGGCAGGATTTTAAGAAGGCGTTGCAAGAGGAATATCTTCTGGAGGATTCTCAATGGGTGACCAGGCAGAGTTTTACGAAGTGGGTGCAGAAGAAGGGTAAAAATTTATCTGTACGAGAACTGTTGCGAGAGTTTGAAAAGAAGTTTGATCAATTATCGTCAGCAGAACAACGTTCCTTGAAGGATTAAAAGGTGGAATTGTTTATTCAAGCTGCTGATTCGCGACTACAAAAGAATTTGGTGCAATTATTGGAGGATCCGGCGGGAGAATTGGGATTGACATCAGATTTGAAAATAGTATCTGAAGCGGTGAACATGATCGTAAAATGACATAAGCGGGCTAATAAGCAAATCGTATCGAGGTACTGGATGATGATGAAGAAGAGCTTAAAGAGAAACCACCCTCGACATTACCCAAAGTGGAGGGGCCTATTCTTGATGATCTCGTTAAAGGTATTCAAGAACCAAATTTGAATTTTAAAACTGTTAAATTTGAAGGGTTAGCTACAAAGGCGTCTACTTCTGAACCTAAGCAGCAGCAACCACCACATAAAAATTGGGATCGATGCATGTGGTGCGACAGTGAAGACCACAGGTTTGTGAGAGAATGTAATGAGTTTGATGAAGCTTATAAGAAGAATGTGTTTTCTGGAAAGACAAGAAGATTCATCTTAGGGCGACAGGGGAGCTGCTCTGCTTGAACTTTGGCAGACGCAGAATGAAGAAAATAGTGGAGGAAATACAGCATAATGTTGCCCTTGTGGAAGGAGCTACATATGAGCTCCAAGTTTGTGGTAAGGAAGATGATGATAGTACACGTACAAAGGGCCAGTTGTGGCCATATGCTTTAAAGACAGCAGAAGCAGGTAAGGTAACATATGGGAAGTTACGCCAGGTGGATAATTCAATTCGAGAAACTACTAGGTGGACCGATCCAGTGGATTGTCTTTCAGTATATGCTTATATTGCTAAAGCTCAAGCCAATGAAGCTATGGTGGAAGAGAAGCGAAAAAGAGATGAAGAGGTGGCTGGGATCCAACAATAAGAAAGAAGAAGTTCCAGCTCCTAAACCTGCTATGGAGGTGGTTACAGAAGAGGCTCCGAAGGACAAGAAGCAAGGTAAGCCTAAAGGGCCCTCCTATAAACTCAAGTCTGATATTGAACCGGCTACACATTTGAATAAATTTTTTGAAGAACGTATCCTAAATAGTAAAGTGGAGCTCACCTTGGGGGATATTCTTGGAACTGCTAAGCGCGAGTTCCACGAAGAGATCATTGACATTATAAAAAGGAAGCGACAAGTACCGAGTGATCAAGAGTCAGATCCCGTTAAAAGCCAAGTGGTTCATCACATTGAAGCAATCTTGGAAGACTGTGAAGAGTATTTAGCAGATCTTGAAGAAGAAGAGCCAAAGCCTGTGGTGGTTCCCAGCCCGATTATACCTGAGGTAAGAAACATGCATTTTAATGATGGTGAAGATGAAGAAGTTATACCCAAGAGTCACTTTTCGAGGACCTATTGGGCCAGAGCAACGACAGAAATAGTTGTAAAGCTTGGCGACATTGAGGAGCCGGCGGTCTTCGCCCTCATAGACCATGGTTTGGAAATCAATCTCAATATGGCAAAGAATTTGCACCAAAAGGGGAAGTGGCCTATTGATGTAGATCACGGGTGGCGGATACGAGCTGCCAACATGCTTCCTAGAGATTCTTATGGTGCATGTGCAAATGTTAAGGTAGCTATTGGGGATGTCTGGGATGAGCAGAACTTTTTTATACAAGAGCATTCCTCCTATCCATTGACTCAGGGACAACCCTACATTACAGCTGTGCGGATGGAAACTAAGGTGCTAGATGGTGGCTCGGCCTATGCCAAGGTTCGAAGCTGAGATGGTAAGAAAGCGGTTCAATTTCTAACTGTATGTGTTGATCATGTTAGAAACAAAGACAGTTTACGTGATCGTCCAAATGCCAAAGATACACAAGGAGTTTAAAGAACAAAGATATTTTCAGGATTTTCTTGGGGTGCCACTATAAAGCGGGACTATGGTGGTGCAAGTGAGGAGAGGTTCTCGCAGAGAGAAACCTTCTCTTCAGGATTTCTAGGGTTGACATGTGAGGGTTCAGTATCTTACATGAAATTTAATGATTTAACTAAGTGGGAGAAACAATATGTTTCAGCATTCAAAGTGACTTGCAGGGATGTGATGTGCTAGAACCAGGTGATGTGATTTCAGGAATCTTCGAAGAGATCTCTTATGTTGATACTATGTCAGAGCTTGAGGATATCAAGCAGAACAGGTTAGAAAGTGGAACCGAAGTTGTTAAAGTGCACTCAATGGACATGTACGAAGAGCTGGACATATACAAGGCACTTATGCATATTGAGGATGACTTGGATAAAGAAGTTGAAGCACGGGTAGAGACGAAGTATAAGACAGTTGCAAAGAAAGTGAGACCTGTGGGCTACACCTCTACCAAAGGGAAGTGATGGATTAATTAAAGAAGCTTCTCGACGGCCTATGCTCAGAAATCCTAAGAACATTGGGCTCAAGTTTACTAAAGAGACATTGTAGCAGCAGCAACTGAAGGTGGGAGAAGATGGTTTTCTTAACAACAAAGAGGAAATCAAGTGTTTTCAAGGTATGCTCGAAAAACATGGTAAGGCTTTTTCCTTTGAGCCAAGTGAGATTGGGTGTGTGGATCCAAGTGTTGTTGCACCTATGGTTATATTAACTGTTCCTCACATGCCATGGAGCTTACGTCCTATTCTAGTTCCTAAAGCTCACTTCCCAAAGCTTATCAATTTTCTTAATGAGAAGATACAAATGGGAATCTTGGAACCATCAAGTGCGCCATACTCTAACCGATGGTTCACTGTTCCAAAGAAAAATGGTACTTTAAGGTTTATATAGGATATGCAACCTGTTAACAAGGTAACAATCCGCAATGTGGGTACTTGCCCAATTTTGGATGAATTTGCTGAGGCTTTTGCAGGAAGGTCAATTTACTCTATGGGTGATCTTAATCTTGGATATGATCAATTTTAGTTAGCTTTCGAGAGTAGGGATCTTACTACGATGCGTACACCTCTCGGATTGGTAAGGATGTGCACTCTGCCGCAGGGTGCTAATAATTTTGTAGCTCATATGATGAACGGCATGAATAAGGTATTAAGGGACTTTATCCCACATGTTACTATGCCTTTCATTGATGATGTACCGATTAAGGGATGTGAGGAAAGCTCAAAAGATGAGGTAAAAGATCAGAGGGGGTGCCGACAGTTTGTTGCTCAACATATTGTTGATTGTGATGCTATTTTATCCAGGCTTGAAGAAGTTAACTTAACACTTTCAGGGCAAAAATCAACTTCTGGTGCCAAAGAGGTTCTAATTGTAGGGCACATGTGCAGTCCAGAAGGTAGAAGGCCAAGTCTGGCTAAAGTCGAAGCTATTCAAAAGATGAAGGAAACGTGCTCTTCGGTTACTGAAGTTCGTCGATTTCTGGGTGCATGTGTTTTCTATCTTATTTGGCTGCCACATTTTTCTCATGTTGTAGAAGTGCTTTATCAACTGCTGAGAAAAGGTGAAAGATTTGTTTGGGAAGAAGTTCATACACAGACTATCAAGAATTTAAAGAAGATGCTTCTTGAGGCTTTGACCTTGAGGAAATTCGACTACAAATGTGGAAGGCCCGTAATTTTAATAGTTGACACTAGCCCGACAGGTATTGGATGGGCTATAGGTCAAGATGATGAAGAAGGTAACAGGTATGCGGTTCGATTTGGAGAAAAAGTGCTCAATGCTCGCCAAAGAGGCTACCCACAGGTTAAGAGATAATTTTGGGGTGTTGCTACTGCTCTAAGGTCTGATAAAGAACACTTTATTGGAGCTTTAGTCATGGTAGAGGCAGATTTCTTGCCACTGATAGGGATGATTTCAAATTTCTCTACTCTGGATATTGCTATGCTACGATGGATAGCCTATATTAAGTCTCTTAATCCTGAATTTTGTCATATTGCAGGTAGAGATAATCCTGTTGCAGATATGTTATCAAGAGCTAGATTTGAAGATGAAGAAGAGATTCTGACCACAAGTGATGATGTTGGCTTGAAGTTCTATTCGTCTTCTTATTTGCATGCAAATTTTGGAAATATTGCTCATGCTTTTGAGGTATTTTCTAAAGAGTTCTATGAAGGAGAATGGCTTTTGATTGGTCGCTACCTTAGCACTCTTACTAAGCATGAAGAGTGGATGGATCAAGAGTACAAAAAGATAAGGAAGAAAGCTTACGGCTATTTTTTGAAGGATGGGCATTTATGGAAGCAGCCAAAACGCTCTAAAGGAGTACCGCAGTGGATTGTTTGTGATAAAGCGACTCAACAACAGGTTATCAAAGAGTTTCATGAAAGTTTATGGGCTGGACATAGAGGGGTCTAGGCAACTTTTGTCAAGATTAAGGATCATTACTCGTGGAAAGGTATGTATAAAGATGTGGCTCAGTTTGTGGAGACATGCCTAATATGCCAACAGTATTCTAATGTACGACATTGAGATGGATTGCATCCCACCTATCCACTGGCTATGCACTACAAGTGGGTGGTGGACCTAATTACCATGCCAGTAGGTGTCTGGCAAATGCGGTATATAGTTCTTTCCAGAGAGGACCTTACTAATCAGGTGGAAGGCAGAGCTTTGCGTACCAAGGCTACGAGTTCCGTATGCAAGTTATTGCTTGAGGATGTTATTTCCAGGTATGGATGTGTTGGTAGAATTACTGCTGATAGAGGAGAGCTTGAAGCAGATGAAGCTCGGGATTTCTTTGCTCGCTTGGGCATGAAATTGGCTCTCACTATGGCATACAATCCATAGGGTAATGGCAAAAGTGGAAGAGGGCGTCTGTCTATTGTTAAAGCTTTAGCAAAGTCATGCCAGGGACATATTGGTGATTGGCCTAAACTCTTACCATTTGCTTTATGAGCTCATCGAACTACACATAGTTCTGTTACAGGTTTTATGCCAGTTGAGCTAATGTACGGGCAAAAACCCATTATGCCTACAGAGGAAGCGGTTATCTCTTGGACCATAATGCCATGGAAAGAAGGTATGTCTACAAAAGATCTGCTTGCATTGCGCATACACCAACTTGAGAGACGTCAAGAAGATATTGAACAGGCTAAAGTAATGCTTAAGGAAGCAAGGTTGAAGAACAAAGCAACGTTTGATGGTAAGCACAAACTACGACCTCGTGCTATTAAAGATGGGGATTGGGTCCTTGTACATGACAGTATCCTGGAGAACCAGTACACTGCTATACGAAAGATGGTTAAACAATGGTTCGGTCCATATTTAGTACTTCATGTTTATGATAATGCGACCTACATGTTATGCGAGCTTGATGGCACAAAGCTCAAGGTGCCGATTGCAGGGAAAAGAGTTAAGTTGTTTAAGCAACGAGATAGTGAGATTAATATTGGAGGCTTCAATATAGATCAACCTCCTGAAGACAACGTTATGTATGCATTAGACGATGAGTCTGATGATGCTCTTGATGATGCTTTATAAGTGCGGTTGGCACAGACCAGAGGCTGTGTAGGCTCAAAGGGGGTGGATGTTGTGCAACTCTGCTCCCATGCTAAGAAAGATGCCAAGAAAATGCACATCAAGTTTGTTTGAAGCTTACAAGATTAATGAACAATGATTAGGGCCTGGTAACAGGCCAAGTTCAATGCTGAATGTACGTCAAATGCAGCTGAAAGAGACAAAACATGCCTTAATGATGCCAAAAAATGAGTATTCTTGAGGTGAGAATAAGTGGGAGATTATGATCTAGAACTGAAGTGCTTGAAGTTCTCTAACGGCCTGTCTCTACGGCTCATCGATAGGAGCTATGTTGAAGAAGTTATGGTAGTTTAAAGTTTAAGTCGATTGCAGATCCATACCGGATTGGGCAACCGCAGTTGAGGTGACAGAATTGAAATGAATGCACGGGCCTGAAGAGCTCACTTTGTGGAGCGCCTCGGTCTTTTCAGATCAGCGACGATCAGAGTTCCGGTTGCCAAGTTATTTGTCGTTAAATATTCCCTGGGGGCCGGTTCTGTACCAATCTGGTCGGGCATGGTTAGAGTGCTAACTAGAAATTTTTGAGCTTTATCCAGGTTTTGGAATGCAATGATTGCAGGGAAAAGTCAACGTGGCTACGGCATGCTGGAGAAAAATGAGGTGCCAAGCATTGCCTTGGCCGACATTTATGCCAATTGTGGTGCCCTTACAATGGCTATGGCCGCCCAATAGAGAAAAATAATGTGCTTGGCATTGCTTTAGTCAGTATGTATGCCGATCTTAGAAACCTAGATTGTGCATGTCTGGTCTTCAAGAAACTTATGCACTGACGAGATGTTGTCAGCTGGATACAAGCTTACATGGAGCATGGATATTTCTTTGAGGCAGTCGGTATGTATGCAAAAAGGGGTGTACTGAAGATGTTATGCTTGGCAATACCTTGGCCGAGATGTATGCCATGCGCGCTTCCCGAGTGTGATGCCCAAAGCCATAACCTTATATAAGGCTAGGCCGCCCGCTTATGGCGAGGCCGCCCATTAAAAGGGGGTATGAACAAAAGAAAAGAAGGAAAAGAATGGCGTTCAACAGTGCGCAGGAAAGCAGGGGAGGGTAAATGAGCTCGCGGAGGCTTGTATGAGCCTTGGATGACCCTCATGAAGAAGCGAAAAATGCAGAACTCGAGAGCGTGCACAATTTTGATCCCAGTTGTTTGCAAAAAATTTCACGCTGGTCGATTTTCACGTTGCCACGTCAGCAGGAGAGGGTTTTTATGCCTCCCTAGCAACGACGGCGCCGTTGTTGCTAAGGGAGGATGCATGCTATTAATAGAGGAGGTCTTTTTTGCATGCGTGAGTTGGGAAGAAAACGAGCAAGAGAAGAAGGGAGAGGTAGGGCATCAAGGAAGGAAGCAAAGAGGCAAGGAAGGCATGCTCTCTCTTGCGAGCTTGGACAAGAAGGTGCTTGGGCTCGTCTTTGGCACACAAGAAAGGACTATTTCTCTCTCTCTCTCTCTCTCTCTCTCTCTCTCTCTCTCTCTCTCTCTCTCTCTCTCTCTCGTATTGAAGGACGAGGAAAATCTTGGCGAGAACGAGTTCTCCCTCTCTATCACTCACCAATTCAAGGCAAGCTCTCTCTCCCTCTCTCTCGATCTCCGGCTCAAGCAAGAAGAGGGAAAACAAGGCTCGTAAGCAGTCTTTGAGAAAGAAAGCCAAGCTTCGGCATAGCAAGCAGGACAAGTTTTGGGAGCCCGGGGTAAGACTACCGTGAAGGGAAATTGGAAAGTCCAATGCTAAAGAAAAGCCAAGATAGTGTTCGAAGACAAGTCAATCAAATGGAACCGGCACATTAGGATTTTGTTCGTCGCTAGGCAACCTAATTTTATTTTCTTTCTTTTTACTGAATCGCGGAGCCGTTAATGGCCCGGAGTATTCTGTACGGGGAGTTTAAGCTCCGAAATCATCATTAGAATAAATGGTGTTGTTAATAACACTTCTTTATAATTGTGCATCAATTTCGTCGGTGTTACCGGTTTTTGACCTAGCCTGGCTCAAGTTTCGAACACTTATCCCCCGACATCGCCTGCCTTCAAGCCTGGCAGCTTCAAATAGTTTAGCCAAGTGGGTTGGCTTCTTTGTAGTAGCTCCTGGGTCCGCATCCTTGGTAGAGGGCAGAAGCTTAGGTTATCTCTGATGATTTTGGGTGCCTCTACCAAATGGATTAGGTATTGTGGATACTTCGTCAGCCATGCCTCTCTCCACCTGGGCTGGGAGTCGACAATAAACTTTACCCCTTCAGGCTTGGAGATATCTGCTATGTAGAGTGGCACTGTTGGCTCTTCTCTCATTCTCTTGTTGATTGTGGCGGCTTCGTACTTTAGCAAAGGATATGGGAGAGAGGGCTGTAGCCATTCATGCCGAAGGTTGCTGGCGTATATCTTTTGAATGGTCATGGATTTAAAAACCCTCTGCTCCCATTCCAAAGCTTCCTTAGCCATTTCTCTGATTTCTGCTTCTATGGCCTTGCGCATCTTCTCTTCCTCTTTTTTTGTCAGATCTTGTGGCTCTTGAGAGGGTCCTACTAGGATTTCCTCTTGCATGGGTGTGTCCACAGGATCTGCCACATTCTCTAGGTCTATTCCTTCCATGGCTGCTAGCCCTGTGCTTGCCTGCTGGCCTCTCAACTCTTCTATCTGCTTTTGGAGTGTCTATTTCTCTGCTTCATCTTGTTCCCCCATGCTCACGAGGAGGTCATTCAACTCGGCGTTTATCTTCTCCGCCTCCTCCAGCTTTCTCTTGAATTTTCTAGCTCATCTTGCATTGCCTTCTCCTCTTCTTCCAGGCGTGTTTGCATAACCACCGACCTCTCTTCCATCATCAACCTTTGCTTCTTCTATAAGGTCAACTCTTTCTAGAGCTCTTTCATATGTTCTTCATAGATCTGGCTCTCTGTAGTGGTGTGAGTCGAGCTAGTAGCTCTGACTCTGGCAGGAGATGACCGTAGCCGCTGGATGGTTTGATCTTTAACTTGAAGCTGGTCCTTGAGCTCAACGACCTCATCCTGGCTAGCCTCCTGATCTATTTCTTCCTTCTCCTTGGCATTCCACATTGCTTCAACTTCCTTGGACTCCTCAGCAAGTTGTAGGGTTAGGTTATCTCTTTCCCTCTCTGCATCTGTCAATGACTTGCTGAGTTGTCTATAATCCTCTTTGGCTCCTTGCAGTCTTTGAGCTGCTTCATGATTTTCTCTTTCCATTTCCTGGCATCTTTGCAATGCCTTTGCCAGACGGGCTTGTAGCTCTGTTTCTCTCTCTATCTGCCTTTGGCTTTGTTTTTGTAAAGTGTTGACTTCAAGCTTTATCTGCACTTCAGTGGATTTGAGAGTTGCCATTTCACTTTCTAAGGCCATTGATTGTGCTCTTAGCCCGGTTAGCTTGATCATCACCACATCCCAATCATTGGTGGGTGGATGTAGGTCCACTATATCAGTGGCCATTTCTTTAATCTCCACTAACCGCAGGCTCTGCATTTGCTCTTTGGGCCCCATGCTTGCCAAGTCAAATGTGACTGTGGGGGAAGCCTCTTCTTTTGTATATCTAGCAGCTAGTAGGTCTCAGAAATGTGTTATATCTTGCTTCATTTGGCTCTGGCTAATCACTTTTAGGCTTAGCCTCTTCCTTTGGTTCTTGCTCTTGGCTTTGTTCTTGCTTTGACTCTTCTTGGTCTTCCGGTTTGTCCTTCTCCTCTTTCTCTTCTTGTGGAGGGCTACGAGGAGGTGGTGAGGGTAGTGGGCTGGACTCAGGGCTGGACGGTGGAGTTGTCAGATTTTTCTTGAAATCTCTGTCCGCCTTTGTCTTCCTTTCTCTGTCTTGGCTTTCCTGCTCCTCTAGAAATTTTCATCGGACTTGCTCCACTTCTGCTTCTGTAAATGGTACATGTGGGATATTTTCCGCTGTGGCATCCAGAATCTCAAAATTCTTAATATAGTCGTCGAATCTGTCTATGTGCACCCTCCGGGATGATCCCGACATTGCTTCTAGAGACGGCTTCCATAGCTCATTCAAATCTCCCTTGAGGGCTCTTTCGGCCCTGAAACTTTCCATCAGCCGCTCTAGCCGTGCCGCTTTCTGTGATTTCGTCTCTTTTACTTGCACTTGGACAGATTCCTTCTTTCCCTTCTTCAGCTCAGGCTGCTCTTCTTGCACGGTTTCTAACCGGCGTTTCAAACGCATTGCCACCCTTGGTGTTTTGGGATGTTCGTCTTCCTTATCTTCCTAGAGCCTCAGCCAGTCGTTCTATGATGGAGGGTCAGGCCATCTCCCCTTGGCATGCAATGCTCCATAAATCACCTTCGTGATTAGCTCACTCGACACGATGTATGTGGGGTTGTTGTTGCCCATCTTCACCAGATTATCATGTATAAAAGCTACATAATTGATTACCTTCGGCTTGCTCTTCTGCATTGCCCAGGTGAATGTTGTGGCAATTGCTGCAGGCGGCATTCTGTACTTTTGTGGCCGCTTTGTACACATATGGAAATATTGATTGTACAGCTGACTCATGATTGCCACTTTAGGGTTGGCAATGTCTTCAAAGGTGTAGTTGGATTTCTTTTCTGTGTACACCTTTACTTCGTCTCTTCTTTTGGTTACACTATCCCCTTTGTTTGAGAGGTCTAGTGCAGCTGCCACCACTCTCTCCGTGATTATAATCTCCGTGTCTGGCTTGCCCTGCAGATCTGTAACCCGGGCCACTCTATCTTCTTTGATTGTCGTCACAAATTCCCATACTCTTTTTATGTCAATACCTACCGGCATAGCTTCAAAATAATTGTGGAGATCAATCTTTTCCACGTACTCTGCCATCTCACTTCTGACGAACTCATTGAGCTCCCGCGGTAGCATTGGTAGCTCTATCACATTTCCTTCCGTGTCTTTGAACACTCCTTGGTAAATCTTTAGATCATTTGATTCTAACAGATCTTCTTAGATCCATGTGCTGGTTGGCTTTAGAGTTTCTTCTGGTATGACGAAGGGCTCTCCTTCTTTTAAATAATCCTTTATGGTCATCCTTTTCTTGTTTTCCGGTGACTTTGCGGTGGCTGCCATAGATCCTGTTGCACTTAGTAGTCCGAAGTTAGCGTTTTCTCCATATTAGCTAAGAAACGGAGTTTTAACTATCCAAATTGTCAGGACAAGGGTCCTACGGGACAAGGCCCAACCTAGGGGGTCAGGGACCTAGGCCAAGGGCCGGCTGGACCAATGCAAACTGGGGATCCACTTAGGGCAAGTGCTAGGAGCTAGCCTATATAAGGGGCGGTAGGGAGGAGGATCCTAGGTTGAGTTACCCTAAGCCTTATATTGGTATCAGAGCTCAGGGGAAGGGGGGAGCTATGGAGGAGGAGGAAGCCGAGCATGGAGGATTGCATGATCGTTCTCTCTCTCTCTCTCTCTCTCTCTCTCTCTCTCTCTCTCTCTCTCTCTCTCTCTCTCTCTCTCTCTCTCTCTCTCTCTCTCTCTCTCTCTCTCTCTCTCTCTCTCTCTCTCTCTCTCTCTCTCTGGGCGGGTCTAGAACAAGCAAGGCGGGCTTGACAACGCAGATAAGCCCATGGGAATCACGACTTCCATAGGAGGGAACCTCAGGGTCGAGAGCTATGGGAGCGACCGCTTGCAGGGGAAAAGGATCTCGGCATGAACCGCCGCTTGTAGGCTCAAGAAGAGCAGTGGAGACGAGCACCATATGGAGCAAGAGGGAGCTTGTCGGGCGCGTGGAGGGCTGCTGAGGAAAAATCGTTTCCTGCTTGTGCTCAACTGGATAGCACACATGACGCCATGAGCGAACCTTCTCTGACGGCGTTGTCTGTGTTTAGCCATCACTAGGGTTTACATGGGAACTGCATGGGCACCCTAAGGGTACCCTAAATCCAGTTAAGCGGCGTATCCCACCTCGGTAGCAGTCAAGGTAGGATACAAGGAAAGCATGCAAGGTACCGGCATGGACAGAAAGGTAAAATGCATGGTGTCGCAGAGCATGCACAAAATATTTAGGTACTAGCATGGACCGAAAGGCCTCGAACCATGCTATTGGCTACGCCGATTTTCTTGAACACCCTTGCCATGTGATCGACATGGCAAGATGATTCGCTTCATTACTGAGGTATGCAATTATATTTGGCTTTGTTTGAATTTTGCGGCATGGTTATGGCATGTAAAGGATATACGCACTGCCATGGTTTTTTTCCATAATTTTGCAATTATGGCACTCACGACACAAGCAAGGCTTGTGATCATTACCATAATCATGTGTTTACAAATATCATGGAGATGGGCAGGGCCTTGGATTGCATCGATGAATGACACCATTTGTCTACTAGTACATGTAGCTCAGGCATGGCCTTTGCCTGTAACTCAAGCAAGGCCGCGATCAATAATCTGATTCTACGAAGCTGGCATTCAGAAATGATACCTAAATTCCGTGTCGGCAAGAGACATTCCATGGGATTCATTGGTGCTATCTAGAAGAGGGGGAGCAAGGATTTCAGAAGCATGGCTCCATGCATTGGATGCATAATCCCTTCTAGGTGTTGTAGCTTACCAGGGAGCACGTCTCCATATATGACCACTCATGATAACGGCTTGAATACCTGGACATGCAAAGCATCTCTCATAGTCCTAATTGTTAACTACATGGTGGTTAAGGCTTGAAGCATATTGTTGAGGTATGCTATGCATGACCTAATGCCAAGGTATGACTTCTTGTTTTAGTAAATCATGTTTTTTAAGATATATAAACAATAGTCTGTACGACATAACCTTTCATAGTTGCTGAAATGTACGACATGTTATGCACTTACTTTGATCTTGGAGTACATGCCACTATTTTACGATGATGCGACCTAGACGGTGAGCATGTTAGGCAACATGTAAGACATGTAACAATAGCTTGTCTACATGTCACTAGGCTATGATTCTATGTCTACAAGTGTAATACGACATCACGTCTATGGATTACATTATCCTACAAGGATTACAAACATATTTTATGTTGCTTGAGTCGATATGACAAGCTCTCTCAAGGAGATTCAAGAATGCATGGCAGGTTATATTGGAAGCACTTGTAGTGACTTACGGTGCAATGATGGTTGTTGCTCATGGTAAAGTCACCTAGTGCTTGAGACTATCCTACTTGCACCTATCCATCTTTATTATGTATGTATACGATGGTTAGGAAGCAACGACTTTCATGTCGTGGTATGCTTCTCAGTTATCAAATCGGAGTCATACACAAGAGGTGTATGAGCTGATTGCACATCCTACGAGGTTTGTGAGCAGCTTACGTTCTTTTATCTATCCAAAGTACTTTGAACTTACTTCCATGGATGCCATGTCTTTGTGCACATATGCACACTCCCAGTTGTGAGGTCTTATGAACACTACAAGTAGTTTCTGGCATCTAAAGTATGTTCCGTTTGTATCTACGAGCCATAAACTATGAATTAAAGCATACTCTTCATCACAAGGTGGTTAGAGTGGTCACACAAGGTGTATGCTCTATTGATGTACTAGTAGACCATCGTATGTAACATGTTGCTTGGGATTTTCTTGCTTGCATGAATTGGTATCCCTCCACTCGCATGACAAGGCATACTCTATGAATTGGGCATGACCTTGTATGTTGAGTAAGGGTACATGTTTTTTGATGCATGAAGATGCTGGCTCCATGGTGATTGCATCTATTATGGTTTGCTTGCTCCAGATCTACATGACACACTGCTATGAGCATGTGTTAGAGATTTCAACAAGGAATATGCAAGGCATAATTCTAGTGGTTGTCCATTTGAGACTTTTTGATACTTTGGTGAGACACGGTTTCTCCTTTGTGTGGGAAAAAAGAGTTGTGTTCAACTCTCTTGTCTTCGAGATAACCTCTCATCAAGCAAAATATGTATGCTATGTATACACCACATCTAAGGCATGTGGCGAGTTGTACGATGCGACAATAGAGCTGCTTAAGTTGTTGTTATTTCTTGATTTGTGCAAGATACAACTAGGATTTTGTAAGAAAGGCTTGTCCAACTTCAAGCTAGGCTAGGAGCCATGAACTTCTCTTGTGAACATCTAGTTGTTTCACTACAGTGTTGGGATTTCAAGAATGTCTACCACGTTACAAGTGTAGTATACACTTGAGATGCTTTGTCCTTACATGCAAGGCATGATGATCAATTTCGGAAGATGGATGACACTTTGTCTTGGTGTTTCTTTTACCATAGTTTTGACTATGAGTTACACTGTGGTACGTCGCGTGGATACGAGTCTCATGCCTATGAGTCATTCGTGTTTTCTTGTGAGTTGTTTCTCTTCTCAATGCCTTTTTCTACAAGATAGATAAAGGCAAGTACGACGCTTCATTAAGATTGTTTTTATGTGTAAACAATCTATAAAACTTACCACACTCTTGTAGGTAGTCCTAGTCGGGAGAGAAAGGTCACGACATCTTGTTGATAGCATTCTATAGCCTCAAGTAGTTATGATGCTTTGTAGTCACGGTACCACTGCTTTGGGGGAAGACCTAGCGGGTGATTGTTACATCACCCCATAGGCATTAAGGATCACAGTTTGGTCTGCATTAAGGATCACAGTTGATCTCTCCAAGGAAAGAAGTCTGTAATCTACCACACACGGTAGCGGATGGACACACTTTTCAAGTTGATTCCAATCATTCTGTACACTGTTGACTATGTTGGTTACCGTTATCTTCTAGTTGAGCAGTTTCTACAAAGATTCTTACAAAGGGGTTTGACTACATAGATTCTAATCCAAGGGCTTGGATTGCAAAGGCAACACCCAGGGTTCCTAGTGCAATGCTATTTGTTGTTTTAGGTAGGGTACGTCCTCCTCTACATTTGAATACAGGTAAGTGTACATTACGTTCAAATCTCCAAGTACGCATCTATTGATTTGGTGATATTCCATTTTTAGTATTCTTTGCTTGGTTTTTCAATACATCTAAGTATGCTTGAATGTTACAAAGCAATGCCAAGGTCATGTCGGCACAAAGTATTTTGGGCCAAGTGTCCAATCTATCTTTCTGTCTTATGCTGTTACAAACCTACTCGTAGGGTTCAATTTGGCACATGTTGTTACATGGGATACGACATGGTCTAGGAACTCCAGAAGTTTGATTTAGCCAGTGTGGAGCAAGGCTAATGAGGGTCCCTCTCACTCCCGTCGTAGATTGTTTGCAATTACCTCCACACACAAGTACATCTTGTACATGAAGGATGTTCTTTTCTTCACATCCTTACATGAGACATATTCCACATGTGGAGAATATGAGTCTCTAGATTGACACTGGCGCCATTATTTCAATTATGTGTCACGACAAAGTCCCTAGGTGCTGGTCACATCTATTTTCTAGACCATTTTTAGCACGACGTATCAGGAGCAATTTCGTGGCCAGAAATTGTCGGATACTTAGAATGACTTGTTAAGGTACAAGTACTGCTAAACAACATTACAGATGGCTGTTTATACATATAGCAAGGCTATAAGTTGTTAATGAAAAAGTTTCATTGTCTATACCTAGAAGTGATCAATGTTTCACCTTCTATTGTGATTCAGACGTTTCAGCAAGGTTTGCAAAAGATTGCAGCTAAAAGTATTTAGTTTCTTTTCAGAACTATTTACATTCCTTTTAAATGCATGCTAGGTGCATCACATTTGCCATAAGTATTGGCAAGGATCATTATGGATATACAGGTTTGGGTTAGTCTTTGCTAAATGCATTCACACTAGGTGTTATGGTCCCTAGTGTTTAGCAAAGGCTGATTTGGAACGGCATGCATATTCCACAGGCTGTTGCTTATGAAGCATTTTGCACTCTATGTGCACTATCTCTATGAGATTACTTTTTGATCCACTAATCACCAATAGAGTTCATGGCTTGGTTTGGGCGTTTGTGGATTTTTTCAAGTTAACCACGATGGTTATTTCAGACATTGTTGATTCTTCACCAATGTTAAACACTACTATGATTCCCCGTTTACCAATCATCTGGGACGACTATCTGTAAACCGTGAGGAAAACACTCCTCAGTATTGTCAGTTATCCAAGGGGATAGGAAGATTACAAAGATTAATCTTGTGCTAAAGGATCTGCTAAGATCATATGTTAGCTCAACGCATTTCTGAATAGATGATTTTCTCCCTATTCTAGAATTTGCTTAAGTACGATTTTCGACTTTGAACACCTCTTGTGGTGGGGTTGGAGATTGTCTCAATACATTCATATGTAAAGGACTTACCAGGTGTGCTGACAAAGTATGTTGGCAAGTAACCTTCATTAGGGATGAGCATGTAGTTCTTTGTGTTCCAAACTATTCAGAATTGGAACATGAGGACATTCCCTATCTACGGACTTTTCAAGATACTCAGGTGAGTAGGAAATCTGGCTCACAACTGCATGGATAGTTATGCCAAAGTTCCCTTGCATTATTCTAGTACCTTTCGAAGATCTGAAAACTGGTTATGCCTTTGGACAACTCTTAGTTGTGGTTACTCCTTTACAGCACTCAAGTGAGTCATAAATGGAGTTACCATTTTAGACCCAAGTGGTTGCAAACGGACAAGAATGTTGAAAATCAATATGTTGCTATTGGTTTCATTGAACCTCCTCAATGCACCAATTATCAGTCATACAGACAACTGGCTCACTTATGGGATGTTAGTAAAGAAAACATCAGTATTCTTAAGAAGATATTACTACTTGTGTTTTCAAGGACGAAAACTCTTTCTTAAGGGGGGAGTAATGTCAGGACAAGGGTCCTACGGGGCAAGGCCCAACCTAGGGGGTCAGGGACCTAGGCCAAGGGCCGCGGCTGGACCAGTGCGGACTGGGGATCCGCTTAGAGCAAGTGCTAGGAGCTAGCCTATATAAGGGGCGGTAGGGAGGAGGATCCCAGGTTCAGTTACCCTAGGCCTTATACAAATGACTTGAAAATTGAAAATAAAACTTAAAAGGAACTTGAGAAACTGTGCATGTGCTTTCATCAGAATTTGGTGATACTTGACATGTTGGTGGTCCTTTGCTTGTACAACATAGCTATGTGCTTGGAATTGGATTTGGGCATCAAAAAGTGGATTTTTGGGAAGATTCTGGCTTTAGGTCACAAATTGGGTAGAATGTCCATAACAAGTAGTAAATGATATCCAAATGGGTTGAAAATTGATATATGGGCTCCTTGCACCATGGTAAGGCTCCCATGATGTCATTCTTTGCACAAAAGTTCAAAAACATGCTGGAGACATCCTACGCGTAGGATGTCTATTTCATCAAAATGGCTTGAGATTTGTTCTGTGGTTAGCTCTTGGCCTGTGGAACATGGCCATCCTCTTGGATTTTGATTTGGACAAGAATTGATGTTGGTAAGACCCTGTGCAGTGTTTTTGGGCTCAAAAAGTGTATCTTGAAGGTGTTGGGGGTCAAAAATGATTAGAATGGCTTCAAACTTGATATATGAGCTCTTGAAGATGATAAGAAAAGATCTCGAATGTAAAAATACCCTCTATAGGCCAAAAATGTCAAATAGACACGCGTAGGATGTCTCTTGATGATTTTTTCATGGAAATTGTCACTAGTGCCTGCCCTTAGTCCCCCTGAGTCCCTTTTAAGACTAATTTCAACAAAAAAATCAAATGGAGAGAAAATAACTCCCTATGTGGATTTCAAAGCCTCCGAACCATTTCTTGACTTTTGGAGTGCTTTTCAGCGATGAAATTTCTTCATGTTGGTCTCCTTTGCTTCCCGATCCCTTGGGGATGCTTACCGTATGGTTTTTGTCGACTTTGGCTTCACTGGAGCTCCATTTGGAAATTTGTCACCCTAGAAGCACCTGTGGTTGCGTTTACATGCCTTCGATGACTTGTGGCGGTCTACCACCATAGGAATTGGTTGTTGATGGTCTAGGAAAGCCGCTCGTAAAGTTTGGTGGCAAACAGACATGCGGTTTGGCCGCGAGAGCTATTTGACACTTTGTGTGTCTGATGCCGTTCTGAAGTTTAGTGCCGCTTCGGGTCACCTTTTGGTCATGTGGGCTTCATAGACTTTCTAGCATGTCGAGATGCTCCTACCCATGAATTTTGGTAGCATTTGGGAGCCTTTCCGCCGATTTTCCATTTGGTGGTCTTGTTGGAATTAGGGTTGCAGAGAAACACACACACCTTGGAGAAGACGAAGGAAGCTCAAGGCACACAATAGAGAGTGTGTTACTTAGTGTGCAATGGAAAGATAGATAGCCCTAGAGTGATGGGCGTATATACAATGCACGGGGGAAAAAACCTCCTAAAGAGGGAAAAAATGCCCCGGCGGTCCTAGTGTGTTCATACACATCACTACCACATGTATATGGTAACAAATCCCCCCCTGGAGTGATGCGGTGAACGAGAGCTGGTACATGAGTAAAGGGAAGTGCCATGCCCAGAGGAAAGGATCAGTCCACAAAGGGGAGTAAGCCCAAAGCTTTGCGGAAAGCTTCAAGCTTCTCACGAGACAATGCCTTTGTGAAAAGATCTGCAAGGTTGTCCTGTGTTGGCACATAAGCCAAGCTGATCTCTCTTGCTGAGAGCCTCTCCCTGACATAGTGGTAATGCACCTCAATGTGCTTTGTGCGAGCATGAAAAACTGGGTTCCTCGCAACTACCAATGCGCTCTGACTGTCAGTGTAGATAGTGTTGGCAGTGTCCTGTCCAACACCCAAGTCAGCCATAAGGCGTCTGAGCCATACACACTCAACCGTAGTTGTGAAGACTGCCCTGTACTCTGCCTCACAACTCAAAGTGGCCACAGTAGGTTGCTTCTTGCTCAACCATGATATACATGAACTGCCAAGCATGAAACAAAAACCACTTATGGACACTCGCGTGTCAAAACAACCAGCCCAATCTGAGTCCGAAAAAGCATGTACGTCTGGCGGCAATGATCCCCCCTTGGGATAAAACAAGCCAAGATGTAAAGTGCCACTAAGGTAGCGGAAAATCCTCTTGACAGCCTGCCAATGCTTAGACCCTAGGCTATGCATAAATCTGCTGACCTACGAGACTGCAAACTGAATATCTCGCCTCGTGTTGCATACATAAATGAGGCAGCCAACAGCAGTTTGGTAAAGAGTGACATCAGCAGGATCGCCAGCATCATGCAAACTCAACTTCAAACCTGTTTCCATGGGAGTGGCAATAGGTTTGCAATCCTCAAGTTCAAACTTACATAGCAATGTCTCTATGTAACTTTTCTGACACAAGGCAATACCACCATCACACTGCTTAAACTGTATACCCAAGTAATGATGCAACAGCCCCAAATCTTTCATCTTGAAAGTAGCATTTAAATCAGCCTTAAATTCAGCAATATGTCTCTCATTTGGTCTAGTGATCAGCAAATCATCAACATAAAGAACCACAATGAGAAACACATCATCCTCACGCTTTACATACAATCTGCTTTCTGTTGGACTGTTACGAAAGCCTCGTTTAACCAAATGAGTGTCAGCTTTCTCATACCAAGCACGAGGAGATTGCTTCAACCCATACAAAGCCTTCTTACATTTGCACACTTTGTCCTCTTGTCCTTTTAGGACAAAACCGCGAGGCTGCGTTACATAAACTTCCTCAAATATGTCACCATTCAAGAAAGCAGTAACAATGTCTGATTGATGTACATCCCAACCAAAATGAGCTGCCAATGCACATAGAAAACGTACAGTAGTCATACGACAAGTGGGAGCAAAAGTCTCTTCATAATCTATGCCTTTTTGTTGTGCATAACCCTTTGCAACAAGTCGAGCCTTCTGGCGATCGATCTCACCATCCGGCTTGCGTTTCAACTTGTAAACCCACTTCGTACCAATGGCCTTTTTGCCAGGAGGCAAATCACATAAAGTCCATCTGTCATTCTCTATAAGTGTATCATATTCTGATTTCATGGCAGCAATCCAATTTTCTGAATTCTGTGCTTCATCAAAAGACAGAGGCTCCTCAACATCATGTAAACTAGACACAGCCAAAGCATAACAATCTGATGCATAAGATGCATGGCGAGAGCCTGAACGAGTACGACTAGATAAAGGTGCATCCAATTTATTGTCACGCAAAGTGTGCACCAGCCATTTTGGCATACCTCTAGCCTGCTCATTTTCAGCCCTTTCCTCATCAAGTACATCATGTACATCTGCATCAGTAATAGGCTGTTCTAAAACATTTTCAGAAACCCCCATAGGCTCTACATTTGCCTCATTGGAACTTACATTCGTATTTCCACGACTGAAAAGAGGCAAACAAGTGTCATAAATGTCCTGTGAGCTTACATTATTGTCTCTAGTACATGACAGCAAGGGCTGAACAAAATCTTCCACAAACACTACATCCCGTGAAACCAAAATACGTTTTGTTTGCGGATGATACAACCTGTAACCTGTAAGGTCTCTACTTTCAAATTTCACACAAGTTCTATTACGCAATTGAATTTTTTTAACCATCACTCATTATTTAAGATATTCAAGTTCAAATTATGAATCGTAGGTTGAGAAAACCTAGAATTTAAAATTTACGCTACAAAATTCTGACATGTTTAGCTATATGAATCACTAACTAACTTATTGCAAGACTTATTTACTAATTGTAGAATTTTCTTTTACTACTGTAAAGTTAATATAAGACTGTAAAGTTTAACTTAAAAATGTAAAGTAAATTATCATCAAGAAAATAAATAAAATAATACATAGGGATGACAAATGAAGGCACATGGATCACATAGGAGGGGACAAAGTGGGACACACTATCACATGGAAAGGAGTGGCCTTATCTTTTGATGATAATGACAAAGTGGTCAAACTCATGGGTACCACAAGGGTACCAAAAACGCGGATATGATTTTTGAAAAAAAATAATTATTTTTTTATTTTAAAAAATAAATAAAATTTATTTTTTTTGAAAAAAAAAAAGTTGGACGTTTTTCTTTCTGCTATAAATAGAGCATCCATGCTCACACTTTGGGCATAGAGATTGCCTCCATAGCGCTCACGAAGTGCTGCCACTTCTCTTAGAGAGAAGGCGTCCACAAACCACTAAGAGAGCAAAAACTCTAGTGGACTAATAAGGTATGTATTAATTGAGCATTCAATTAGTTCTAAGAAGGATATGTGTGTATGTGTGCTATCTCTTACTCTAATCTCTCTAATAGATTAGTAAGATTCAATTAGTTATGTGTGTGTGTGTGCTATCTATTACTCTAATCTCTAATAGATTAGTGAGATTCAATTAGTAATGTGTATGTGTGCTATCTCTTACTCTAATCTCTAATAGATTAGTAAGATTCAATTAGTTATGTGTATGTGTGCTATCTCCTACTCTAATCTCTAATAGATTAGTAAGATTCAATTAGTTATGTGTGTGTGTATGTGCTATCTCTTACTCTAATCTCTCTAATACATTAGTAAGATTCAATTAGTTATGTGTGTGTGTGTGCTATTTATTATTACTCTAATCTTCTAATAGATTAGTAAGATTCAATTAGTTTAAGAAGGATATGTGTGTGTGTGTGTGTTATCTTTTACTCTAATCTCTCTAATAGATTGGGGATATTCAATTAACTTTAGAAAAGATGTGTGTGTATGTTTTCTCTTACTCTAATCTCTCTAAGTATACCTATTCTCTCTAGTTAGTACATCTTCACTATTAACTTATATATTGTTAATTGAAAGTTAATACATAAGAGAACTTATCATATTTTTATCATACATGATGAAATTCGCATTCACCAGTGTTATTGTCAATTAGGTTAAATAGAATTTTGAATAATAACTAAAAATTGATTTAGTTGAAGTATAGAATTGAAGTTAGAATTGGATTAGAAATGTCAAGCATAAAAGTAATGCATTACTAAACTTTCGCTCATAATTTACACACTTAATTTATTAATTAAGATTAGCAAATATTTGGTGTATAGAAATTATATGTAGAACAACAACACTAAGTGTGAATCCGAGTTGGCGAGGGTTCAAATTACAGACTCTCTTTGAAAACAAGGAGATTACTAGGGAAATTGACCAATTTAAAGTTCTAAGTGTATAACATAAGTGTAGTACAAAAAAATGGCTCCAAAGCGTGCTCGAACACAAGGCACTAATGATCATGAAGCTGGTACAAGTAACGGTGGAATCCCTGCGGAAAATGCTATGTCTCCACCAATCGGACCAATCGGAGCTATGGTACAGGTTAGTATGGCAGTTTCAAGTTATGCATCAGTGCATATGCGAGACCATAGGAATATATTATTTACCTTATGAAAAGAAAACACGGACCGAAACCACGGGGCTTAACCCCAAGAAACGCGTCATATGTTTGACAAGTAGGAAAGATTGTCTGGTTAAACTGGTTGCTATAGGAAAGAATGTTTGTCCAAAACCTTTGGTATGGTTTTTCTCAAGTATCTCTACTTATTAGCGCTGGTATTATGTGGCAGTTGCCGAGGCGTGAGATGACCGCCAGGATGGCACCGCTGATGCTGTGGTGGGAGTACACCCAGATTAGCCCAGCGGGATACTGCGGTTTTGTTTTGCCGTGGCGTGAGGATGACGCCCAAATTGGCACCGTTGTTGCTGTGACGGGAGTACGTCCAGATTAGCACAACGAGTACTTGTCGAGCGGTATGGGACGCTCATGAGGACAAGGGGTTTTATGAATAATGTATACACCGATCGGACATAATAGCGCCAGTAGAGATTCTTGAGTGAACTTAATCCAAGGGTTGTTGGTTTAAAAATTGGACGACTTCTTGTTTGACAATTGTTTGTAATACTATTTGAAGGGCTGTTTTAACGAACCAGTATCATAAATAAAGTAAAGGAACATGTATGTTTAAACAGTGTGGTAGTAATTAGATAACAAAAGAAGGGTGAGTGTGGTGTGGAAAGTGGGAGAATGATACCCCGACGGTATCATTCTATGGACGGGTGGACCCGATGAGTCGGGTAACTTTCCAACGCTAGAATTTTTTTTAGTCATAAATCTTAAAAGAGACAAACCTTGGCGGCTGTGCTTCTGAAACATGGGGAAAAAAGCGCACAGGTTGGTCACTCTAAGATTTATACTTTTAGGTATAATTGATTATAGATAGTTTTTAGATAGGGTTATGGTGGTCACGCTCCGCCATAGCGAGATAGGACCAATCCTTCACTAACGGTTCATGCCCGTGGCTACGTAGTAGCTAAGGCAATGTCCGTTGGTTTTTCCTTCTCAGGATTGGAGACCTATCAAAGGTACTGCGCTTCTTTCGACTAGGGGCAGGGACCTCACACTGGTATCAGAGCCTAGGTTAAAGCTTGGGGATATTTTCAGATTGATGTTTGGATATTGAAGGATGCGAATGTTTGAAATAATAGAAGAACCTAGAAAAATTTATTTGAGTTTTTATATGGTATTGAAGACTGAACTTTCCTGGTATAGGAAAATGTTCATTCAGCCTACCAGAAATTCCAGGTGTTCACCATCATGTTTGAAAATGCATGCCAATCACCAAATTATCAGTTTGAAAAAAGGGTGATGATGATTTTGGATAGCGTGTTTGCACCACCTATTCCAAGGGTGCATAGAGGATGGGGTATCAACTGGAGTCCATCTGGAGGAATCTATGCCATCGATGCTGACAAGATATGGTGCATGGATACCAATCTTAAGAAACTTCGTTGTGTAGAGGAGTTAAAAGTCATCGAAGTGTATCTTTTCATTGGTACTAAGAATCCAGATGCTACCATTACCTTGGGAGGAGAAAAGATATCTCAGACTCAATGGGTCTATAACCAAGTTACAAAAGTTATCCATGGTGGTAGGATTCGACCCATATGTGTATCTCGTAGCTTTCAAGGGTCAAAGGAAACTTATTATTTTGATCCTTTAGCCTATCCTTTTGTAGTCACTAAACTCAAAATATAGAGACATTACAAGCCTTGTACCTAAAGACGACCAACCTTGGTAGTAAATAATGTGTATATAAATAAAGTTTGGATTAATATTATCTTTTGTTTGTATTATTGTGTGATCAAGTCTTGCCTTAAAGTAGATTAAAGTTAGAGTATCCAATAAAGTTTCACTTAATATATATTGCACAGAGTGCAGTGTATACATCTCTTCAAGAGAAAAAGCTACTTCTCAAGCAAGCTAAACTTACCTCTTTCAAAGGGGAAGGAGCCCTAGTTGAGCGTGATGCAGAAGTGTGGCTCGAAGAGATGGAGGATTATTTTGTTGCTGCTGGTACTACTCCCGATAACCAGGCAATGTTGGCTATGTTTCATCTCACGGGGGATGCCAAGCTTTGGTGGAAACAACACTGCAAAGATAACCAAGTAGCTCAAAACACTCAAACTTGGGAAGACATTAAGTATGCTGTCAAAGGACGTTATCTTCCACCTGCACATGAATCCCTTAAGATGAATGAATTCTTCAACTTACGTCAGTTTCATCTTACAGTGGAAGAATACTACTCCAAATTTCTAACTCTTAGGCGCTATGCTCCGCCAATACCGCAGATCAACAAGTAGCCCGTTTCTGCTAAGGGCTAAATTCTCCTTTAAATACACGTCTAGAAGATATGAGGCCTGAAAATTTGCAAGATGCTCTTTTAAGAGTTAAACCCTTAGCTAAAGAGATGTCAAACTCTCAAAGGGTACGAAATGGAAATTTAAGGAATGTTGGAGGGAGAGGACAGTCTATGATGTGGAACCAAAGGCAAGTTCACCCCGTTCACCAAACTCATCTAATAGTTGCAGCTTCAGCAAATGGAGCTCAAAATGCAGATCTTAGATGCTATGAATGCAACGAGCTAGGACATTTTAGGAATATATGTCCGAGGCGAGTCTCCGCAACAAATACACCCAATCAAGCTAGAGGACGAGGCCAAATAATAAATCGTGGAGGAAGAAATGGAGGAAGAGGTCGAGGGCGCGGAATGGCTGCCAGAGTCAATGCCATCATAGGAGAACCAACATTGGGAGAAGAACAAGAGGAAAGAGAAACTCTACATTCTGCAATTGATAACCCAAGAGTGCATTAGGAGGAGTCCTTACTCAAGAAGGAAGGCCTGTAGCTTATACTTCTCGGAAGCTTAGGATTCATGAAGTGAATTATGCTACACATGATTTAGAATTGTTAGCAGTTATTCATGCTCTCAAGCTATGGAGACATTATCTATTGGGACGCAAATTCCAGTTGGTAACAGATCACAAGAGTCTTAAGTGAATTTTTACCCAACCTAACCTTAACATGAGACAGAGGAGATGGATAGAGCTCATGCACGAATATGATTTTGATATTAAATTTAGACCAGGTAAGGATAATGTTGTGGCAGATGCCCTAAGCCGTAAAGATTTTTTGGGGGCAATTTCCATGGCTAACAACCCTATTTTAGACAAGGTCTCCTATGCTGCTGTCAGAGATGCAGATTACTAGATGCTTGCTAGTATCCTACGTGAAGAGAGGGTATCATCAAATCAGCCTAAACCTCTACATTACTCCTTAGAAGATGGGAAAATTTACTATAGGAATCGACTATGCATACCTAAGGATTCTACGCTAAGGAATGCTATTTGTCCTTCGCTATGTCAAGCAGTGTTTGTCTTGTCAAAGGATTAAGGCAGAGAGACTAAAGATGCAAGGTAAATTAAATCCTTTAGATATTCCACAAATGAAATGGGAATGTATTAGCATGGACTTTATCACCGAGTTTCCTTCTGTCCAAGCTGGCTACGATTCAATCATGGTCATAGTCGACTTGCTTACTAAAGTGGCTCACTTAATCCCAGTCAAGACAACCTTTACAGCTTCAGATATTGCTCGTCTGTTTGTGAAGGAGGTTTTCACAATTCATGGTTTACCCAAGAGGATTTTCAGTGATCGTGATGCCAAGTTTACTTCAAAGTTTTGGGTATCATTGTTTCAAGCTATTGGAACCCAATTATGTTTTAGTACTGCTTATCATCCTCAAAGTGATGGCCAAACTGAAAGAGTTAATCAAGTAATTGAAGACATCCTTAGAGCCTACTGCAATAGGGAACCTCGCAAGTGGATTCAATACCTACCCTTGGTAGAGTATGCATACAATTCCTCTACTCATAGAAGTATTGGAATGACACCTTTTAATGATCTTTATGGTCAAGAATGTTTATCACCTCTTAAATTTTCTGACCCCACTATAAGGGTAGAAGCCTCAAAGAAAATGCTTGAAGAAATGGAAGATCAAACCAAAGCTATTCGAAGGGATATTCAAGCGGCTCAAGATCGACAAAAGAAATACGCCGACTTAAAAAGATCTGATCGGATTTTCAAAGAAGGTGACAAAGTTTTCTTACGAGTAAAGCCCAAAAAGAGCAATCTATCTCTCGGAAGGTATAAGAAGCTTAGCTAACGATATTGTGGACCTTACGAAATAATCAAGGTTGTAAGTGATCAAGCTTATAAACTAAAACTCCCTTCTCATCTCAAAGTGCGTGATGTATTTCATGTAAGTCTGTTAAAACCTTATGTATATAACCCTGACCATGTCCTTGATGATGAGCAAATCATTTTACCTGCTTAAGATGTTCTACAACTCCAACCTGATACTATCCTAGAAACTGGAGAGAGAAAGCTTAGGAATAGATCCATCAAAGAACATCTTATCTTATGGAAGGATTTTCCTATAGAAGATGCTACTTGGGAAGATGAGACATCCCTTCTTAAGGATTACCCTTCACTGTTCTTGAGATGAGGACATCTCAAATTCTAAGTTGGGGAGATTGTAAGGTCTCTACTTTCAAATTTCACACAAGTTCTATTACGCAATTGAATTTTTTTAACCATCACTCATTATTTAAGATATTCAAGTTCAAATTATGAATCGTAGGTTGAGAAAACCTAGAATTTAAAATTTACGCTACAAAATTCTGACATGTTTAGCTATATGAATCACTAACTAACTTATTGCAAGACTTATTTACTGATTGTAGAGTTTTCTTTTACTACTCTAAAGTTAATATAAGACTGTAAAGTTTAACTTAAAAATGTAAAGTAAATTATCATCAAGAAAATAAATAAAATAATACATAGGGATGACAAATGAAGGCATATGGATCACATAGGAGGGGACAAAGTGGGACACACTATCACATGGAAAGGAGTGGCCTTATCTTTTGATGATAATGACAAAGTGGTCAAACTCATGGGTACCACAAGGGTACCAAAAACGCGGATATGATTTTTGAAAAAAAAATAAATTATTTTTTTATTTTTAAAAAAAAATATACTTTTTTTTTCAAAAAAAAAAAGTTAGAAGTTTTTCTTTCTGCTATAAATAGAGCATCCATGCTCACACTTTGGGCATAGAGATTGCCTCTATAGCACTCACGAAGTGCTGCCACTTCTCTTAGAGAGAAGGCGTCCACAAACCACTAAGAGAGCAAAAACTCTAGTGGACTAATAAGGTATGTATTAATTGAGCATTCAATTAGTTCTAAGAAGGGTATGTGTGTATGTGTGCTATCTCTTACTCTAATCTCTCTAATAGATTAGTAAGATTCAATTAGTTATGTGTGTGTGTGTGCTATCTATTACTCTAATCTCTAATAGATTAGTAAGATTCAATTAGTAATGTGTATGTGTGCTATCTCTTACTCTAATCTCTAATAGATTAGTAAGATTCAATTAGTTATGTGTATGTGTGCTATCTCCTACACTAATCTCTAATAGATTAGTAAGATTCAATTAGTTATGTGTGTGTGTATGTGCTATCTCTTACTCTAATCTCTCTAATAGATTAGTAAGATTCAATTAGTTATGTGTGTGTGTGTGCTATCTATTATTACTCTAATCTTCTAATAGATTAGTAAGATTCAATTAGTTTAAGAAGGATATGTGTGTGTGTGTGTGTGTTATCTTTTACTCTAATCTCTCTAATAGATTGGGGATATTCAATTAACTTTAGAAAAGATGTGTGTGTATGTTTTCTCTTACTCTAATCTCTCTAAGTATACCTATTCTCTCTAGTTAGTACATCTTCACTATTAACTTATATATTGTTAATTGAAAGTTAATACATAAGAGAACTCATCATATTCTTATCATACATGATGAAATTCTCATTCACCAGTGTTATTGTCAATTAGGTTAAATAGAATTTTGAATAATAACTTAAAATTGATTTAGTTGAAGTATAGAATTGAAGTTAGAATTGGATTAGAAATGTCAAGCATAAAAGTAATGCATTCCTAAACTTTCACTCATAATTTACACACTTAATTTATTAATTAAGATTAGCAAATATTTGGTGTATAGAAATTATATGTAGAACAACAACACTAAGTGTGAATCCGAGTTGCCGAGGGTTCAAATTACAGACTCTCTTTGAAAACAAGGAGATTACTAGGGAAATTGACCAATTTAAAGTTCTAAGTGTATAACATAAGTGTAGTACAAAAAAATGGCTCCAAAGCGTGCTCGAACACAAAGCACTAATGATCATGAAGCTGGTACAAGTAACGGTGGAATCCCTGCGGAAAATGCTATGTCTCCACCAATCGGACCAATCGGAGATATGGTACAGGTTAGTATGGTAGTTTCAAGTTATGCATCATTGCATATGCGAGACCATAGGAATATATTATTTACCTTATGAGAAGAAAATACGGACCGAAACCACGGGGCTTAACCCCAAGAAACGCGTCATATGTTTGACAAGTAGGAAAGATTGTCTGGTTAAACTGGTTGCTATAGGAAAGAATGTTTGTCCAAAACCTTCGGTATGGTTTTTCTCAAGTATCTCTACTTATGAGCGTTGGTAGAGTAACGGTGGAATCCCTGCGGAAAATGGTTAAACTGGTTAAATTGTTTAAACTAGTTGCTATAGGAAAGAATGTTTGTCCAAAACCTTCGGTATGGTTTTTCTCAAGTATCTCTACTTATTAGCGTTGGTACAAGTAACGGTGGAATCCCTACGGAAAATGCTATGTCTCCACCAATCGGACCAATCGGAGCTATGGTACAGGTTAGTATGGCAGTTTCAAGTTATGCATCATTGCATATGCGAGACCATAGGAATATATTATTTACCTTATGAAAAGAAAATACGGACCGAAACCACGGGGCTTAACCCCAAGAAACGCGTCATATGTTTGATAAGTAGGAAAGATTGTCTGGTTAAACTGGTTGCTATAGGAAAGAATGTTTGTCCAAAACCTTCGGTATGGTTTTTCTCAAGTATCTCTACTTATTAGTGTTGGTAGAGTAACGGTGGAATCCCTGCGGAAAATGGTTAAACTGGTTAAACTGTTTAAACTAGTTGCTATAGGAAAGAATGTTTGTCCAAAACCTTCGGTATGGTTTTTCTCAAGTATCTCTACTTATTAGCGTTGGTACAAGTAACGGTGGAATCCCTGCGGAAAATGCTATGTCTCCACCAATCGGACCAATCGGAGCTATGGTACAGGTTAGTATGGCAGTTTCAAGTTATGCATCATTGCATATGCGAGACCATAGGAATATATTATTTACCTTATGAAAAGAAAATACGGACCGAAACCACGGGGCTTAACCCCAAGAAACGCGTCATATGTTTGAAAAGTAGGAAAGATTGTCTGGTTAAACTGGTTGCTATAGGAAAGAATGTTTGTCCAAAACCTTCGGTATGGTTTTTCTCAAGTATCTCTACTTATTAGCATTGCTATAGAAAAGAATGTTTGTCCAAAACCTTCGGTATGGTTTTTATAAGTATCTCTACTTATTTTCCGGGGTTGCTGAGCAAAGGCTATTACCTGTTGTTCTTGTGCATGCTGAATTTTGACTGTATTCACAATCCAATCTATTTGCACATTGTACTCTTTTTGCCAAGGTTGTCCCAACAACATGGCGTGTTGTGTACTTTCATCCTTTACCACATAAAACTTGTGTGGGTAAATATATTGATGTACTTGTACATGCACTATAGTCCAACCCAATGTTTTCAACGAATGTGATGTACTACTTTCCAGCACTTGTGGAGTAGGATGGAGTTGACCTGTGGACTTGAGTTTTTTGTATAATCCGTAAGAGATTAAATTTGCTTGAGCTCCAGAATCAAGCAATGCCGTCGATTGAACTTGATTGCTACCCACTTTGACTGCAATTATTGGCTCCACTGTGTCTTCATCAAATCTCGTTAGTCGAATGGCATTGATTTGCAATGGTGCTCCACATTGTTTTTGTTGTCGCAGAAGCCTTCTTTTTGCAATGCGTTCTTTTTCTTTTGCTTGAGCTTCTTCTCGTACCCTCTGTTTCTCCTTCATTCGTTGTTTTTCTTGATGATCTCCTGTGTTAGTGGTAAATGACATTTCTTCAATCGACACCCACTAATCCAATTTGGCATTTCTCCACCTGCTAATGTAGTAAGCTTGAAAACTCCCCTTTGTGATAGATCACGAATCACAAAGGGTCCCATCCCTCACTTTTTAAGTTTCTTGGCATGCTGCTTCAAAGTATAAACAAGTACATAATCACCTATTTTGAACTCTTTCATGCGCACATGCTTGTCAAAAAACTCTTTTTGTCTTCTCTTTTTAGCATAGATCGAAGCTACAGCTCTCAAGCAAAGTTCATCTAGCTTTTCAAGATCATCTATTCTTGAAGAGAGCTCATGCCCTGTCCATTTTAAGCATTTTCCTACTCGTAGATTTGGAATTAAAAACTCTATGGGTAATATAGTATTTAGGCCAAACACCATGTTGTACGGTGTCGTTCCTATCGATGTTTTGTAAGCTACCTTGTATGCCCATAGTGTTGAGTGTATCTGCTGATCCCAATCTATTCTTGTCTCTGATATAATTTTAGTGAGATCAGTATATAGTGTTTTATTTGTGGCCTCACCTTGTCCATTTGCCTGTGGATGGTATGGAGCAGATTTCCTATGTATGACCATGAATTCCTCTATCAGATATTCAATGACTTCATTAAGAAAATGTGTTCCACGATCACTGACAATTTCTATTGGTAAACCGTGCCGTACAGAAACATTCTCATACAAAAATTGTGCAGTGGCCCGTGAATCTGCTTTTTGTGTTGCCTTGGCTTTCGTCCATTTTGTGAGATAGTCCGTAGCCACAATAATATATTGGGTATGGGTACGATATGTAGGGGGTGAAATAGGCCCCACAAACTCAATGCCTCATTTTGCAAATTCCCTTGCCCCCATCATTGGCCGTAGTGGAATCTCATCTCTCTTTATCAACACCTTGGTGCGCTGACATGCATCACAACTCTTTACAAACTCTTTAGCATCGATATGCAATGTAGGCCACCATATTCCTACGGTTAAGACAATTTTTTCCGTCTTATCGCCTAAAAATGGCCTTCACTTATACCTCCATGTACGTGTTCTAGAATTAGCAGGTATTCACTTTCACTTGCACAGATTCTAATTTGATTGTCCTTTGCTCGCTTATAGAGTTGGTTGCCAATTAGTTGAAAGTCATGAGCCTCCAGCTCTATAGCCCTTTTCGGTGCTCTTGTTATGTTTTCAGGAAACATCCTTATGGTTAAGAAATCAATGATATATTGACTCCATGTAGGTGCAATGTTTACCTGAAACAATGTCGCGTGATCCACTAGTCGTTTGGCACTACATATAGTACAATTGTTAACATAAGCATGTCTATCCGCGTACATATTTGGCCAATAAACCCCTAACTGTCTCAGTATCTGGTGTTTTTTCACTGTTGAACAATGAAATGCACAATCCTGGACATGTGCTTCTTCAAGATAACACTCGGATTCTTTCGGATTTATACATAATCGTAGAATTTGGTCTGATCCTAGATGATACAGCCGTCCTACAATCAAATGGAAGTTTTTTGTTTGTCGAATTGTTTGTTGTTTGGATTTGTCTTCTGTGTTATCAAACCTACCTCCAAAGGAAAGAATGCTAGCAATTTTCTAAGACCATTTGGGGATCATTTCAATATTGAAAAGATAAGCATCTGGTATGTCATCATCTACTCCTTCAGGAGCTTCCCCGTTGTGTAGCCTTGAAAGATGATCCGCCTGTAGATGGGTTTTACCCTTTTTTACCACCACTGTGAAATCAAAATCTAGCAATATAATAAACCAACGTACAATTCTTCGTGTATTGCATGGTTTATTCACCAGATACAAAAGAGCTTGATGATTTGTGAAGAACACAAATTTGTTTGCAAGCAAATAATGCTGAAATTTCTTTACAACATAAATCATTCCTAACCCCTCTCTTTCGGTGGTTGTGTAGTTCTTTCCCTCATTGTTTAACTGTCGGTTTGCATAACAAACTAGAAAATCCATTGTTCCGTCTCCAGGTTGAGCCAGAATACTCCCGATTGCATATGCAAAAGCATCGATGTGAACATGGAATATCTTTTTCCAATCCGGTGCTTTAAGTACAGGTACTGGTACAAGGTTTTCCTTCAGCTTTTGGAATGAAGTTTCACACTCCTCGATCCAGTCGAAATTGACTAGCAAACGATACAATGGTTGTGCGATGACTGCATAAATATATATGAATCTTCGATAATACCCACAGTGTCCCATGAAGGATTGCACTTGTTTCGCATTAGTAGGCTTGGGTAGGTCTACTATGACTTTGAGTTTGTCTAGGTCATTGGTTATTCCATTTCTTGAGACAATGTGTCCTAAGATGCGGCCTTGCCTAACCATGAAAATGCACTTTTCCGGGTTAAGACAAATTCGATATGTCTTGCATTTTTCAAATATCTTTTGCAAATGGTCAATATGTTCCTCTCGTAGAAGAGAGTGTACACAAAGATCATCCATGTATATTTCTAAGAATATTCTCAGGTATTCTTTGAACGCGTGCATCATTAACCTTTGAAAGGTAGCTGGGACATTAGTTAAGCCAAATGGCATAACTGGATACGCATAAATTCCCCATTCTGTGGCAAATGTTGTTTTGTGTTGATCATCCATTGCAATTGCCAGTTGGTTATATCCTGAAAACCCATCCACAAAGGAATAAGTCCGTTTCTCGGCCACCCTCTCAAGTACATGTTCTGTGATTGGCAAGGGATAATTATCCCTTATGTTGGATACATTTACCTTTTTGAGGTTTACACACACTCTCAGTTTTTCGTTCTTTTTAGGGACTACCACAATGGGTGACACCCAATCTGTATGTTCAATTTCATAGATGAATTCAACTTCCATCAGCTTGTCAATCTCCTCTTTGACTCGTTTAGCAAATGTGTCATTATATGTATAAGGACGCTGTTTGCTAGGTTTTGCATCTGATTTCAAAGGAATTGTATGTTGGCATATCGATGGATCAACTCCTTTGAGGTCTTTATAGGACCATGCAAACACATCTTTATACTTCTTGAGAAGTTGTGTTAGCCGTTCTTCTTCTTCAGGCTCTAAATCGGTTGCCATATAGACCGGCTGTGGCTTCTCACCTGGTTCCGCGAGATCTATCCTTTTTGCATTTTCTGGCCCATCGTAAGATTCCTGGTTTGCTCTTTCCCTAACTGGTGGTGTCATTATGATTTTTCCGTCCTGGATGGTGAATTTCCGATAGTGTGATGGTACATTCATGTTTCCCTTTTCTAACTCCACTTTACCATCACTATCTTCCTCAGTAGTCTATATCTCTTGTAAAGACCGTTTTAGTTCTTGGTATTTCAATTTACGCTCCAGTTTGGTCCACTCTTGGTCTTTCGTTGTTTCTTTTTTTATTTTTGAGATTTTTTTGATTTTGTTTTTGTTTTAGCTTTTCGTACTTGTCTTATTTCCTCTCGCGTTATTTCCCTTCGAACTTTTGAGAATATTCCTGATATTTGATCTTTTACACAATCCCCTGCTTTTACAAGCATCAGATAGTGAGTTTTACCTTTTATCCTGGGCATCAGGTTCTCTCTCACTTTGTTTCCTGCTCGTTTTCTCCTATAGCGCTCCTGGTGTCTAGGGTGCTGATTAGCAAAATCATAAAACTTGATATTCTCTTCTTTCTCCCCACACCCACTTGAGTTGTCTGAACACTCATTATCTGCATCGTTGTTTATCTCCAGATGTTTAGAGGAGTTATAAAACTCTTCTTGTTCTGGTGGTTCTATCATCTCATCTCCTCCTGGTATAATGCTTACCATGTAATCAGGTAGCACATCATAGCCATACTTATTGCAAAATTTTGTTGTTGGACTATCTATAATGGTACAGATATCCAATGTTGCTAGTATGTGTTCCCATTCTAGAGTTTCCAAGGCATCTTCAGGAAAAGGTTCCGGAATATAATCCTTGTCCTCAGTCGCTCTTTATAAGACACATTCCTCTCTTTTTAGGCTTCCACAATGTGAAGCTCCGCACATCCATAGATATTTTTGTCGCCCTAACCATGCTGGGAGTTCCGACCCTGCGACTGTAGCTGAATCAAACTCTTCCACTGGTGTCTGGGTCACATCCTTGTAACTATGGTCTTTCAGGTGTATTTTGGTTGTTGTCTCGCCATGTTTGAGGTATATGTGGTCGTAACCCCAATACTGGACCATCTTCAATTGTCTCATGGATGGTCTTCCCAAGATGATCTCATAATTGTTATTTTTATCGAAATCGACTATTGCAAATGTATGCTCATACTCGATTTCGCACAAGGTGACAATCACTTTTTCTAAGAGTCCTAGAGGCTTTTCCATGAACCCATTTGCCAATTGCAATTTCATTCTGGTAGCTCTCAAAGATGGTTTTTCCCATTTTTTCCAGATTTCCTTGGTGGCGATAGCAACTCCCGCTCCATTGTCAAGAATAGCTTTGGAAACTACTCCTTGGAATTCTACTGGTAGCGTGGTGTTTCCATCTTCTCCCTCACAATACTCTCCAACCTTGTTTAAAGGTACTGGCCTAGTATTTAGTTGAGGTCTGTCCAATTCTCTGATCCCTTCCTGAAGCTTCGAGCTTGGGTCTTTCACTCCAAATTTTTTAGGCATTTACCTACTGTGGTCCACATGTTTGTTCGTAACCTTAGGAGTTCGGCTAATGTGATTCTGCATGCCACCGGGGTGGACAATAACTCAATCAACCCTTGTGAATCCATCACTTTGTTAGAAGAAAGTCTTTGAGATGGGGTTGCTCTCACTTCAGACTTGGCTTCATAATCTCCTTGATAAGAGGGTAGAGTTTTCAGCGAGTCTGGTTGGCTATGCCCCGAACTAATTGATCCCTGGTCTCCCCCTTGTGAATGTATATCAAAGTTCATTTGCGACCTTGCCTCCAATTCTTCAATAGGAGGTAAGATCTCATTTTTCTCTTTTCTCCTGCTATTCATGTGGAAACTTTCCCTGTTAGCTTTGTTGGCCTCACGGATTTGCTTCCACAGACATCTAGACCGTTACAGTCATTACCTATTTCTGCCAATGTTTTAGGTTGGAAACCGTCACTTGCCTCATCTGTTGTATTTGGCACTATGATAGG
The DNA here is from genome assembly GCF_014529385.1 of Adiantum capillus-veneris. Taxonomy (NCBI): domain Eukaryota; kingdom Viridiplantae; phylum Streptophyta; class Polypodiopsida; order Polypodiales; family Pteridaceae; genus Adiantum; species Adiantum capillus-veneris. Next base: position 86,361,666 of record NC_140950.1, read on the forward strand.
CTCTCCCCTCGACTCACAGGCATTCATGAGTCTTTCCTTCATTTCTACTTGCTCCTCTAAAGCTGGTTTGATAGGGGTTGGAGCTGGTACTTCATGCCAATTTGCAGATTTACCAAGCAGCTTTTCTATCAGAGATTGAGCTGTTTCAATCATCTTTCTACACATTTCCAATCTCTGTTTTTCTATTTTAGCATATGGATAAGTCATCCACCTTTGCTCTTGGGTTTGGTTTTTTTTTAGTCTAGATTCATAAGCTTTTAGAAGTGCATCTAACTCCTCATTTACCTTGTCTGCCAGTACTGATCCTTTTGATCCTGCACTTTTGGGTTCTGCTATTTCCTTGGGCTCTATGGTTGTTGCAAAGTATGAGCTTAGGCTAGCTAGATCCTCTAACCACTCTAATCTATTCTTTGTGTGTTTTAACTCCTCGGATAGAGCCATTTGCTCTCATTCTTTCCTACCTTTCATCCGCGCCTTTCTAGCTTTCCAAGTGCTTCTCTGATTTTTCGTTTCTGAACTTGGGACATCGGTTTTTGGCTCTTCAATTATGGGTTCGTTTGTCATTCTTTGAGCTTGGGCTCATGTCATTGCCTGAATAGGTATGATTGTTTCGTTTTTTGACCCCCCAGTGGAAGGCACTGCTTCTAGTATTTTCAAGGTAGTTTTTGATCCTTTGCTCGGGTTCTTAGGGCAATCAGGATTCAAATGATTAATTCCACACTCGGTGCAATATGCGTTGACTCTAATGATTTCATCATGAGGACCGTCTCTTAGCCAATGGTCTCCGCCACACTTGTAGCAGGGTCCTTTAGGCTGTTGAGCTTCTCCTTGACCTCCTCTTTGTTGGTATGCATGTCTCTGTCCGCCCATGCCTCCGTTGGCTATGAACAATAATGTTCGTTCATCTAAGCTATATCTTCCTTCTCCTGCGGCCTGTGCAGCTATTGGTGGTCTTGTATTTCCTATCATGCTCCATGGTTTTGATGTCGAGGGTTCTTCCGATGGATAATAGATAGGTTTTGCCGCATATCCACTGGGATATTCATAATGTGCATGCATAAGCACCAAAGCCTTCTCTTCTGATTCGGTTATGGTTGGTGTGTATCTTATGCCGGTTGGTCGTAATCCAGGTAGGGGTGGTTGTTGCCCCAACACTGATTGTGGTCTTTCTACACCTACAGGTCCTGGTAGGTTGCCTGCTTGATACCTAGGCATCCATGGAACTTGAGGAGAAGCTACCTGAGCTTGGAGAGCGTAAGGTCTTTCTCTCACATATCCCTTGTTATAATAACATTCCTCCGTTCCATGGTTTGTCCATTTTTGTTCAATAGCACACCACTTGGGCTATTTAGCCTGGGGTTTGGCGTACAAGTTAATCTTTTTTAGCACTTCCTCTACAAGCTGCTCCTGGCTTACAGCTACTTCTCCTTTCGGTGCTGTCTTAGAAGACTTGCTTTCACTTTGTTGTGAAGATGAATCGTCGTCAAGATCTTTGAACTCACCCTCTTTGTAGACCGCACAATTGTCTACAAGGTAAAGAGCCTCCTTGGTTAACTCATTCAACGTCGTGCTTCTCTTCATATGTAAGTCCTTCTGGAGATCTGCATTCCTTAGTCCTTGGATAAATATAATCATAAGTCTGGACTGAGTTGGCAGTTCTTCCACAGGGCAGAACTTAACATATCCTTTTAGTCTTAGGGCTGCCTTTCACACAGATTCTCTATCTTTTTGTTTGAATTTATGGATTTCTGAGACCGTATTATGAGCTATCCCCCTTTGTCAGAATTCCTCAATAAACTTGTCAAACACCTCCTCCATAGACTCAAAGTCTCTACGCTCCACATAGTCAAACCAAGTAGCAGCGTCATCCTCTAGGGTTAGTCCAAACCCTGCAAATTGGGTAGGGAAGTCTAACACCTCTTCCTCTCTAATTACACGCACAAAGGCAGCTATATGATCTCTGGGATCTCTGTTCCCTGTGTATTTCTTGTTTACCCATTTTTGCACTTGAGAAGGACTAACAATGGTCTACAAACCTCATCATTGGATCTCCACCTCCTAATCGATATACCTCTTTTGGTATTTTGTAGTAGGCTGGTTCCTCTCCCAATGGTGCTCCTAAGCCATAATTTCCAACAGTTCTTGCAAGAGATGGTTGATCTCTTGAAATTTTTTCTATGGGTGGTCTTCCAGGCTCCGTTGACCCTTGAATTTCTAGTTTACTCTCTCCTTGATACCTTGAATAGAGTGGTGGTTCTTGTAAATCCCTTAGCCCTCGTGCAGCTTGATAACCATCTCGATTTTGGTATTGTTCTAATGTTGCACTCTGTTGAAGCCATGCGTGCAATGATGGCTGAGTTGCTGGTTGGTTTTGGTTGTTGAATGTCTGCGGCAGCGGTCGGGTAGAATGTGAGGTCGCGTCATACTCCTCTGAAAAGGGATTTGTAGACTTGCTAGGGGTGTAGGTGGCTCTTGGCACTTTGTCACGGGCATATGTTGATGCTCCTGGAACTATTTCCTTTTCTACCTCCTCTGGGAGAATACGTTGGTATTCCCGCCCGTACCTATCAACAAAAGCTATATCCTTCCCCATAGCAGTTTCATAAGAGAATAAGTAATGAACCTTGTCTTTGCTTAACTCGGTTTGGGTATGGTTCTTTGCAACAAAAGTAAGAGACTATTCCCTCGCTCTCATGCTTGTAGATTCCCACATTCTCATTATAAGTTGAAACCCGGGTTGTTTTCTTATCATACATAAAAATTGCTCCAGGTCGATCAATGTTTGGTGGTGGTTCTTGAGTTTCTGAAACCATTTTCCCTTTTGCCACGTTATCTCCATATCTGTTGTAATCTTCAGGGTTACTCACTATCAGATAGTGGTTCCCCTTTTCGTCTCGGAATCTATCTCCATCATCATAGACTCAAATTATGTCTAGTCTCTGAGCCGGCCTTTCTTCAATACAAATACACTTGTGTCCTCAATAGTTAGAATAAACTAGGGCTCCCCTCGAGTTTGTTCCTTCTAAGAAGATCATAGTGAACTTGGAATCATTCAAAGGATTTAGGGAGGTGCTTCCTCCTGGCATTGGTCCGTCATAGGTAAAACCTCCTGGCTATTGACTACCCATCATGAAGAAAGATTTGTCTGATGAAGTGTCAGTATATATCATATATATCATGCAGATCATGCTCATGCAGCCATCCTATGGTTTTGGTCTTAAAATAATGCTTTAGCACAATTGGGTAGGATGTCTGGAAATTTCAGTCCATCTGGCCTTATCCTATCAAGATATGGTCAAATTTCCACTTTCCAGGTGAAAATAGGGTAAACCCCACCTTCTGAACACACTGGTCTACTCAAAATTCCAAAATTCCCACCAGATTAGCCTGTAGACATCCTACGCGTAGGATGTCTCCTGGCTTAAAATTAAATTTCTTCCTGATAGAAATGCTCCTGATGCTCTGCAGCTCTATCAGAAACACTCACAGTAACTTTTAGACTTCACTTCAGCTTTCAAACACACATTTGCATCTTTTTACGTCTTTTACAACCTTGTGATGAATCTACAAGCAAGTATACATGCATGAAATGCTATAGATCCTGAATCATGATGTCCTACTTACTCTACTCCTACTCATCATATGAAATGGTGATAATGGTGTTTTGGTTCCTTCCTGGCCTCTCCGGACTCTCCAGCTCTCCTCACCACTTCTACCACTCCAACGCCTACTCAAGAACTCAACTAATATCTAAAAATATCTCAGTCTACCTAAATCTACCTAAGTCGGAGGATCTAGGCTAGACACACGCTCCCTAGACTCCCTCTAAGACCTAGAGAGTCCTCCACCGTCTCATCATATCTAAATGTAAAATGAGGCTCTTGGCAAGCCAAAGAATCCCTATCCTCAACGACTAGTCTCGGTCACCTACCTAAGGTTTTCGTCCCCAGCAGCGGCTCTAATATTGGACGGATACACCGCGACGGACGTCAGCACAACGAGAACTCACTTAACAAGATTTTTCAGCTAAGGACGAAGCTCGACCCGCAGGCGCGTGGAAGCAAGCATAGGGTGTCAACCTACACACAACCGACTCCTAACTAATTCCTACAGAGGTATCTACCCAATGTCTAAGTCACAGCCTTCAGGAGTGCATAAGAGGAAACTTCCTACAACGCTTTCTAGAGACGAACACCCATCAAACAATCTCGAAACACCACAGAACTTGAAGGAGACCCTACTAACACCAATAGGTTGCTCTCCCTAAGGTCTATGAACCAAAACCCCAACCCATAACACCCAGTGCAAAATCACGTAGGATGTCTGGCCGAAATTTGCAGGTCTTCGTTTCCGTAATCTAAAGTGCCTAATGTGTATCTCTACTCAATGTGAATGCGTGGATATGTTGCAATGCAAAATCGGACAACGTATGCTCACCGAATCACCACATGAAGCTCGTAGATGGAGCTCGCAAAACCAGACCGTATGCACGCAATGTAGGTATTGGGGCGTAGCTCTTGTCGAGGGCAACACGCTGCACTTCTCCGCACTCAATTCCGACCACTGATGCACATATAGCATCAAGATGAAGCTCACACTCTCTCTCGTATACAGTACGCTCACTCACAGACTTCAAGAACTTTTTTAAAAGGACAAAGGTTTTTCATTAAGGTCAAAAAGTGGTATAAATACCTTACAATTCTCAAACCCTAAAGTTCCAAATTAACCATCTACTCAATCTAAATGTCAAAACTGGGATACAATCTAGAAACTTCTGTAAGCCCCAATATTTACAAGGTGAAATGTCGGGTTTTCTCAATAAATGAATAATTACAAAAAATGGTAATCTGCCGAGCAGTCAATTTTCGTAGGGTGTGTCCAGCTTCTAATAGGGGGGGGATGGTGTGTGTGTGTGTGTGTTTGTGTGTTTGGTGTGTGTATAGAGAGAGAGAGAGAGAGAGAGAGAGAGAGAGAGAGAGAGAGAGAGAGAGAGAGAAATTTTGCACTGTGCCTGTACAGGCCGAGAGGGAGAGAGAGAGATTGCGGGCAATCTGGTGCCGAAACAGAGCATGAGAGAGGGAGAGGGGATTGGAGTTGGTGAGTGAGGGAGAGCATGAGGGTGTGTGTGTGTGTGTGATGTGGGTGTGTGGTGAAGAGAGAGTGGGCTCCGGCTGGGCTCCCGCTTCTTGCGCTGCGGCTTCGGGTTGAGAAGAGTGAGGGAGAGAGAAGGGGATGAGGTGGCATGGATAGGAGAGAGTGAGAGTTCTATGGCGGGTGCCCATCGTGGGGGGAGGGAAGAGAGTGTGTGAGAGGGGGGGGGGGGGGGGGGGGGGGGGTCTTATTCTTTGTCTTTCATGGTGTCTCAAGTATGAGAGGAGGGGGAGAAGTCAATGGTGTGGGGGGAGGAAAGAGGGTGGGGATAGCGGGCCAAGGGGGGGGGGGGGGGGGGGGGGGGAATGAAGCCGAGGGAAGGGTGAGGCGAGCGGGTGGGGAAGAGAGAGGCGAGGAGATTATTAGCGGGCCAAGGGAGGGAAAATGAGAGGGCGAGCGAAAGACTGTGAGAGGGGGCGAGAGAGGGGTCGGGCTGAGCGCTCGAGGCTTGCGCCTGTGGCCGAGGGTGGCCAGTAGGGGGGGTGTAGGTGAGAGAGAGAGAGAGAGAGAGAGAGAGAGAGAGAGAGGATATTAGAGAGAGGTATGTAGGAAAAATGAGAGACAGAGAGGGGGGGGGGGGATATTTCATCCGATGCTCGTCGGGGGAATAAAATATGGGGGAAAGAGAGAAGGGTTATCTGAAATCGAGGGCGTCTGGCTAGGCTGGGGTATAGACAAGCGGGGGCCTGATGGTGATAAGGCCGGCCAATCGAAAAGGGGGGGGGGGGGGGGGGGGGGGGGGGGGTTCCATGCCCGTAGGGGTGTTGTGAGGTTGATCAAGCATTGCCGAGCCTTCCAACAATGTCGCCAAGGCTCCGGTAGAGGAGAAATAAATTTTTTTTCTTCTATTTCTCTTTGATTTTTAAAAATCGGCCATCATTAGCCCTCTCCCTTTGGCTAGAGGCATTCATGCTTCTAGCCCTTCTTCTGCATCTTCAGCTGTGGAGTTAGAGGGTTCTGCCTCTTCTAGAATGTCTTGCATGAATTCTGGATCAAACTTAAGAAAATACCTTTTCAATCTCCATCCATTGACCCTAGTCTTGTGAATTCTCCCATCTGCTTCCATCAGCTTATAGTTGTCGTTGTCATAGCGTTTCTTGATGATGAATGGCCCTTCCCATCTGGGTTGAAATTTCTTTTCGTTCCTGGTATCAAATCTGTTGTCATATCTCAGCACTAGCATACCTTTTTCCAGTCCCTTTTCTTTAAGCCCTTGATTGAAGGTGAGCCGGTGTCATTCTACCTGCGTTGCATAGTGATTAATTGCTTCTTCCCTATCTAGTTGGAATCTTTCCAGATCCAAGATGTGGATCTGGAGATTTACAATCGGACAATGTATCTGGCTAGCAAAAACTCGTAAGCTGGCTATCTGTACCTCAATGGGTAGAATTGCCTCCTTCCTATAAACTAGATGGAAAGGGGTGAAACCTAGTGATGTTCGGAATGTTGTTCTGTAGGCCCAAAGAGCTGCCATAAGATGTTTATCCCAGTCCCCTGTGTGATTGTTCACCTGCTTTGTGATGATTTGGAAATCATCACCTGCTTTGTGATGATTTTCCAAATCATTCCGTTTACCTTCTCTACCAGACCATTGCATTGTGGATAGTATGGTGTGGAATGTCGGCGTGTGATGCCTAACTTCTTCATCAATTCTCCCACCAAATCACCTCTGAATCTTGGTCCTCTATCTGATACTATCTCAAGAGGAGTGCCAAAACGGCAAAATATATGCTCAAAAATGAACTTTGCCACCTCTTGGGCTGTAATGCGGGTGGTGGTTATTGCTTCTGCCCATCGAGACATGTAGTCTACACCCACTATGATGTACAATTTACCTGATTGGGCCCTTGGTAAAGGACCGATTGCATCTATTCCCCATTTCTCGAATGGACCATTTGAGATGATAGGAGTTTGTGGCTCGTAGGTTAATGTGCGATTACTGGCCACTTGAAAAGCCTTACATGTTTTACACCAATGGTGTACATCCCTGTTAAAACAAGGTCAAGAGTATCCCGCTTGTAGAATCTTCCTACTGGTGATATCTAAAGCAAAATGACCGCCGCAGATGCCATCATGGAAACTTGAAATTACCTCTCTGATCTCACTGGAGGTTGCCACCCACCTGAGAATTTGATCCTTGCCCTTACAATACAAGTGGTCGTTTACAAGGCGGTACCTAGTAGCCTTCCTTACCAGCCACTGTTTCTGGCCTTTGGTGTATCCTCTCGGAAATTCTCATGTACCTAAAAATCTGACGACATCAGGCATAGCATCACTACCTTGGAAAAGGGGTAGCTTCAGTTTGATTGCTCCTACGGGAACGTCTTGTATTCTTTCTTTGGCTAGAGCATCTGCCAAAGCAGATGCTTCAGTTTGATTGCTCCTACGGGAACGTCTTGTATTCTTTCTTTGGCTAGAGCATCTACCTCCTGATTTTCTGCTCTGGGGACAAGAAATAGTTTCACTGCTTCAAAGTTCTTTAGAAGGTCCTTAACTTGGCGTAGTTGACCGGTGGTGGGTGACGACAAAGATACCAGGGCTTGAATCTTGCTAGGGTCAGCCTCGATCCCTTTTTCTGAAATTACATGACCAAGGAGGGTGACTTTTCTTTCACCAATGTGACACTTATCCACGCTGAGCTAGCCACCCAAGGTTTGCAGGCTAGTTAATCCATCATAGACTTTGCTTAAATGAAGGGCTCCTAAACTATAGATGTAAAAATCATCTATGAAAACCCGCATTGATGTTCCAAAGTAGGGTTGGAAAACAAAAGTCATATAGTGCTCAAATGTGTCTTGGGTGTTAGTGAGGCCAAACGGCATCACTCTGTAGGCAAAGCATCCCCAAGGTGTGATGAAGGTTGTCTTCTTCTGATCTTCCTCCGCAATGCTAATCTGGAAGTATCTTGAGTAGCCATCACACACTGTGTATCGCTCGTGACTTGCCACTTCATTGAGTATTTCATCCTGGAATGGGAGGGGAAAGTGATCCCTCTTCGTGGATGCATTGAGAGGTTTATAATCCACACAGACTCTCCACTTCCCATTTTCTTTTGGTGTGACTACTACTGGGGAGGCCCATTATGAGTCTTCGACGGGGTAGATGAAACCTGCTTGTAGCAAACTGCTTACTTCTTTAAGTAGTGCCTCTTGTTGGATTACTCCAAGTCTTCTGAGATTTTGTACTACGGGTTTACTGCCTTCCTTGAGTTTTATGTGGTGTTGCACTACTGTAATTCCTGTGATCTTATCATAGCCATCAATGAACAAAGTAGTGAAGTTACCTAGCATGGAGACATACTCCTTCCTTTCTTCATTGGTTAAATCGTTTGAGAGCATTTTCTATAACTTATCTGCATCCTCCAAGGACTGCATAACTGATGATCCCTCTTGGTTTGTCAAGGGTGTTTCAGATTGTGTCAATCTGTTAAGAATGACCCCATCACTTCGATGCTACTGTCACTTCCGTCGGTGGTGGTCGTCTCTTCTCCTGAGGTAGACGAATAGTCGCTGGTGGAATCATCTTCTGAAGCCTCCAAGATCATGTTGCGCTGCTTTCCAGTCCTCATGTCGTAGAATATGGACTTCCCTTTAGCGTCCTTCATCTCAATCATCCCGGTGCTTCAGTCTTGATTAGCTTCCATAGCCATAAGCCAAGGCCTTCCAAGAATGATGGGGTAGCCCTCCCCTTTATGTGGCATCATGAAGATGTCTACCTCCACTTTTGTATTGAATGCTTTTACTTTGACCACATTTACAATGCCCGCGCATTTCACTCTTACATTGTTTGCCATCTTTGCTCGGCAGGGTGCCGGCCTACTTACCTCTAGACCTAGATGGTGCATCATCTTTTCACTCATGACGCATATTTGTGCGCCACCATCTATGTAGACATTTGAGATTCGTTGCCCCTTGATGTGAGCATCCATGGTTGGTAGGATGTCGTCAAGATCCCTTCCAGAGATAGCCCCAGCTATCCTGGGCCTTGATTTCCTGGTACTTACCATTTTTTTCCATTGTCTCCTCATACTTGGTGCAAGGTGGAGTAATTGGGGCCAAGTTGTTGCCTCCTCATCCTTGATTTCCTGGTACTTACCATTTTTTTCCATTGCCTCCTCATCCTTGGTGCAAGGTGGAGTAATTGGGGCCAAGTTATCTTCGGGCCCTGCATTAACACATCCTGAACTAAGTCATAGGGTTTTGCATACTCACCTAGTGAGAAGTCCACGATGTCTATCTTCCGTTGCGATTTAGCTACTTGCTTGCTAGACTCGGCCTTCCCTTTCACCTTCTCTTCTCTTTGAGATGCTTCTTCGTTCCTGGCACGCTTCACTCCCATAGCATCCACTTCTTCTACCTTCGCTTTCCCTTTGTGCTTCTATCAAATTGGTTCTTCTACCTTTGACTTCCTTGTTGCGGGAGCGACTCACACACCCATGAAGTGCATGCAAACACTACCTAGATCAACATAATGTCAATCGAGGACACAGATGACACTATAGGCACACGGAGGAAATATCTTTAGCTTGTCAGGATGAGACCATCCTACACATACAACACTCTGGAACGCCAACTAAACCACAATCAAGAACCTCACTGCTCTCAACTACACCACCTAGCCACATACACACATACGAAAGGTAACTCAACTAATCATGCTAGATTCGTACGAAACTTAAGGAACACCATCCCCTCATTAGGATACACCTGTCTCTAAGCTTCTACACTCTAAACCCATCTGCGGAAAACGCGTAGGATGATAGAGCAGAATTTTGAAAGTTCCCAAAACATAAATTTATGAGTACCTATGCGTAGCTTATGTTTCCACGATTCTATAGACTACTAGCACGCAAAAAACAGACATCGTTGGATACACTTACGACCACAAATAGCTCGTAGATGCGTCGGCATGTGCGATTTGTCTCGCATGGAATGCTTGGCGTTGTTGCGTAGCTCTCCTCGAGCCTACAACAATGGTGCAGTCGGATCTCCAGTGTGTTGAGCGAGCCGGGCGTAGCTAGAGGATAAAGCTCATGCTCACTCTCTTTCTCTCTCACACACAGTAGACGGCAGCGTCGCTAAAGTTTTTGATTACGATTAAAGTCTCTCCCCCCCCCCCCCCCCCCCCCCCCCCCCTTTTACAAAATGACCTAGGTACCTTATATACTAAGGCTACCTTAGGTTTAACCAAAAATGGGGTTGAAAGGGTCAAATGGCTTTGTATTTACAATCTGGAAGTGCCATTGCACCCTGGCTTCTGAAACTAGAATAACTACTCATTACAAATGACGTTTATAGCCATAACTCGCAAAAGAGAAGACTTTTGTACGAAACTTGGTTATGTTGTGTTGTTGACCCAGCGGTCAACACTCCCCCCTTCCGCGTTCATGTCGTCCCCGACATGACCTGATTGTCGATGGCAATGTGGTCTTTGCTGTCGTTTTGGCTTCATCTGTTGCACTGCTTGTAACTTTGTCGAACCACAACAAGAACTATGATCCGTTAGAGCGGACATCTATCATCATAACCATTCATCTTTTGAGATCCTCTGATTACTTTTATGTCTGCTCTTCTTCATTGGGGACTTCTTTGTTCCTGTGCAATCATGTTGTTAGTGTTGTCTGCAGCTTTGTCATTGTAGGCCATTCTTCGACTCGCCATTGAGGAGAAGTATGCTATGATCTGAAATTGGTGCTCCAATTCATTTGTCAATTGATTTGAGTAGCATTTCCTTATTGTTGATGTAGAAGGAATATGTACAAGAGGATGGTGATAGGTGTCCTTAGATTAGGGTCTAAAACCTGGATGACCAAAGGGAAAAAACCCGATGGGAAAAAAAATGCCTTTGGTATACGCTCTTATTGGAGTTGAGAAGTTGAACGTGAAGTACATGTTCGTGAAAGGTGAGTGCTTGGGTGAAACATGGAAAGAGTGCCTGATGCAAGTGCCAATTATGGGACACTCTATATGCATATGAGAAATTTTTCACCAAAAGCATGCAATGTGAAAGAAGGAGATGATGGGTGTTTCGAGGAATGAATGTAGCACATGTGACATCAAAAGATGTCTCAATAGCTTCCCCCTTTCCAAGAAGGGTTGTCAATGTAGAAGTTTCTCCACTCGTATCTCACTGTGATCAGTACGTGAGTGTCTTTTGTACCTTCTCCTTCACTTCACCAGACTTAAGTACTTAGACTACGACTCTTTTGCTCACCTATACCAGCATGAGCGACACAACATAAATATGCTCAACTCTTGCAGCTTGAGCAGTACCTACAATAGCTAAGACGCTTAGACCACAGAGAATATTACTTGAAGCTTTGGGACTAACACCTCACCCATTTTGTGGCTTAGCTACTCGACTCTGACTTGTATGACTTGTCAGTTGCATGTTGACACTGCTTTGTGACAAGTTCTTTGGCTATTGTAGTGGTTGCTAAGACATAATTCGTGAAGTTTCATCGTTTTCCTGTACCTTCTTCTCTTTGTAGTGCTCAGGCCTCTCGTCAGTCTTTTCTTCATGTGGATTATGGAATTTTTTATTTTTTTCTTAATAATAAACAAAGAAAATCTTAAAACAACTCAGCAAAAGAAAATTCATTCAAATAGAAATCTAAATGCTATGTACACTATACACATGTCCCTAGGGGCTCATATATGGATTTTTTCCCCATACTCCTCTGTAACACTACTATAAGGGCATATACTCTAAATTTCGTAAAAAAAGTATCACAATAAAACGCAAAAATTCAATGCCTCTCACAAAACATTGCCCTCTAATAGTCATAATGTTAGGTCCGCATTCAGAATGCCTGCCCCCTTCCTATTTGGAGTCATCGTTTACGATAGGGTATCGCAAAGGGTATGCGTTGTTCTTGGGCAATTAAAAGTGTGCCTATGCAGGCCTTGTAATGTAGCCCTATTATGCATACACAGTCAATGCATGGAAAAGATTTATGTTGTGCAAGATGTGGGTATAAGCAATTTTCTTATTGGCATTTGTTGGCGAGGCTTCCTATTCTAAGCAATGTAATGGTCTTTGAAGCTCCTGTATCGTTGCTTGATTGAAGCGACTTGCTCTCTTCTAACTGTACTATAATCGTAGGAAGAATTGTAAGAATTCAAGCGGCAATGCACTGACAACAGTTTTGTTGTTCTTCTTTGGGACCCATTTCTTTGCGATTATTTATTGTTTTGTTGCTAACGCTCGTTTGGAAACCCATACTTGCCTGTGCTTCATTTGTGTTTGAAGAGACTTCTTTGGGATCCACCTTTTTGTTGTGTGAGTCGACAATGGTCTTTGCTTCAGCCCTTGTACGCTTGGTTGGGGACGTGATTTAGGCTTTGAAAGTTGATACTGTGGTTGTTTTGGAATCCAAATGAATTCCTGAATTTTATGTGCTTGAATTAACTTCTTTGGAGCCCAAACCTGAGTTGTGAAAGCTTGCGACTTTGTGATATTCTTACCCGCTGGTGCACGCTTTCCTTGTTTTTGTTTTGGTGTTGGATCTTGTGATTTGTTGTTAGAGATCTTTGTCTTCTTGATCCATATCTGTTTTTGGACGATTTGGCTTTTTGGTATCCAGATTTGTCGATCTTTTTGTCTCTGACTTGTTGTCCTGTTTTTTTGACCTGTCATGGTTGTTGCTGAAGGGGTTGGTGATAGTGATGGCCTGAGTTGATGATAGGGGATGTCGTAAGATTCATCACTATCACTACTATCCTTAGCAAGGTTGACTTCTTGTACTTTCCCTTGATTTTTTGGCTGGTAGTGGAAAGTTACTGTCTGTTTGCTCGTGGGTGGTAGTTTCTTGGAGGACTTTTCTAGCCCATTGATTAGAGCATTGTTAGCTCGTTGCTCTGGTCGTATTCCTCCTAGATGAGTCTTTGCATCCTTATTAGGAGCCATGTATGAGGATGCTTGTGGTGGATGTATCTTCATCGAGGACTTTGGAATCCACTTTTTGATGCACTTTATCCATGTAGCGATGACATTGATTCTCGGGTCGTTGATCTTCTTGAAACTCAAAGTGTTCTACAGAGTCATAGAACTCGTCGTCTTCTTCATCTTTTGATTCTCCACATTTCTTTGTTTGCTCCTTATTTCGAGAGCTTGTTGATGTCTAGATCTCTTTGTTTTCCTGGATTACACTCACTGCAAAATAAGGAACGACATCATAGCCATTTTCATCACAAACCTTTGTTGTGGGAGCATCCTCCACGGCGCACACGTCCAGATTAGCCAAGATGTTTTCCCATCCAAAAGGCTCTAACTCTTCTTCAGGAAATGGTTCTAGGATATAGTCCCTATCCTCTATAACCCGCTCTAGGATACATTCCTCATGTTTCAAGCTACCACATTGTGAAGCTCCACACATCCACAGTTCTTTAGGCTTACCTAACCAAACTGGAAGTTCTGATCCTGCTACTGTGGCGGAATCAAAATCCTCAACCGGCGTTCTTGTCACATCCCTATAGCTATGGTCCCTCAAGTTTATCTTTGTTATGGTTTCCATATGTCTCGGGTATATATGGTCATAACCCCAATCTTGGACCATTTTCAATTGTCGCATGAATGGTCTTCCCAGAATTATGTCATAGTTGTTCTTCTTGCCAAAGTCAACAACAGCAAAAGTGTGTTCATATTCAATGCCACAAGAAGTAACAAGTACTTTTTCTAGCAGTCCTAGGGGCTTTTCCTTGTGTCCGCCTGCAAGTTTCAGGGTCATTCGTGTGGATATGAGGGTAGGTTTTACTCATTTTTTCCAAACCTCTTTGGTTGCAATGGCCACACCAGCTCCACTGTCAAGGATTGCCATGGTCTTTACACCATTGAATTCCAGAGGAAGGGTGGTGTTTCCATCTTCTCCCTCGTAATACTCGCCTACCTTGTTTAATGGCACTGGCCTAGTATTTAGTTGAGGCATTTCAAGCTCTTTGATGCCTTCCTTGATTTGAGTCATTGGGGTTTTTACACCAAATTTCTCTAGACATTTACCGACATTAGCCCACATGTTTTGTCTTATTCTGAGCAACTCGGCTAACATTATTGTACAGGTGACTGGGGTAGATAGAATATGTACTAGCCCCTTTGAATCGATGTCCTTGTTGGGAGACAATCTCTGTGATGGGACTACAACCATATCTGACTTGGTCTCGTACTCTCCCATGTAGGACGGTAGTGTTTTTAGCAAATGGGGTTGACTATCCATAGATTGTACAGATCCTTTGTCGCCCCAATACGATTTCACGTCTAGATTCATTTGAGATCCAATCTCAAATTCCTCTATTGGTTGTAGAAACACTCCTCGTTTATCACCAGTCTTGTCTACTAGTCTTCTTAGGTCATTAGCTTCATTGGCCTCTTTGACTTGTTTTCACAATTCGTCAAGACCATCTATCTCTTTACAATCTTCAGGTATAGCTTGGTGAAATCCCTCGAAAGAGTTATCCGTGGTATTCAGTACTATCCTTGGTTCTAATGCTAGGTCTTTGAGGTTTGTTCTGTGCTCATGACTAGAATCTAGCTCTTTTAGTTCCTGGTTTGGTGGGATTACTTGTGTAGGCAAGACACGGATCACATCCTCAGGTTTTGCAACTAGTGGTTCTATTAAATCTTGGGTGTTTGAATCATTTTCTGGCACATTTCAAACCTTTTGTTTTCTAGTTCCGCATAGGGATATGTCATCCACCTGTGTTTTTGGGTTCGGTTGTTTTTGAGCCTCACATCATAGGCTTTCAAGAGGGCATCTAATGTCTCATTAACCTTCTCTGCCAACACAAATCCTCCTGAACTAGTGTTACCATATACATGTGGTAGTGATGTGTGTGAACACACTACGACCGCCGGGGCATTTTTTCCCTCTTTAGGAGGTTTTTTCCCCCGTGCATTGTATATATGCCCATCACTCTAGGGCTATCTATCTTTCCATTGCACACTAAGTAACACTCTCTCTATTGTGTGCCTTGAGCTTCCTTCGTCTTCTCCAAGCTGTGTGTGTTTCTCTGCAACCCTAATTCCAACAATTGGTATCAGAGCAGGTCACGTCCTCCCGGGCTTAGTCGCCAGCTGCTCCAGCACACGCCTGCTCACTTTCTCCGATTTCAGTGAGCTTTGGCGAGCGTTCCCAGGTCGACAAAAATTTTGGGAGGGCTCAAAAGCTCGGATCTGCTCAGAATTTTGATTTGGGCTCATTTTGGCCTCCTTTTCCACTACGGGCAGTACTGCACAGGCTATTTCATCATTTTGTGCAGATTTTCTGTCAGTGTCATTTTCTGCATAACATGTGCCTTATAGTCTTCTACGGTTTGTGCTATATAGCACAAGTTGTTTCCGCTCCATTTCTCCTATTTTCGGGCAGTTTTCACATCAGCTGCAGCATTTACCATGGCTGACAACAACAACACAGATGTGTTCAAGATGTTTGCTGCTGAGGACAGGTTGGATGGGGACAACTACCCTATGTGGGCTTATATGATGCAACATGTTCTTGTGTCAAAAGGTGTCTGGAACATTGTGCAGGGCATTGATGTACGTCCTGGTTCTGAAGATGTAGGCGATATTAAGGATGTTGCAGGTCTTGTTGCAAGGATTGCAGCTGTTAGAGTTGTTTTGCCTATGGGAGAACAAGCTCGTTGGGATGTTAAGGATGCACAGGCTCATGCATTGATTGCGTTGTCTGTGAAGCGCACCATTATTCCTCACATCCGTTCAGCAAAATATGCAAAACAGGCTTGGGATATTCTAGCAGGTCTTTATGCAAGCCGCAATGAGGCTAAAATTGCTTTGCTGCGTAAAGAGCTAGAGTCGAAGATTATGCATTAGGAAGATGATATGGACACTTTCCTTGCTAGTGTCAAGGATATCAATGAGCAACTCATTTCTGCAGGTGAAGTCATTTCGGACAGTTCCCTTGTGCAGACTGTTCTTGATGCCTTACCAGATTGCTACCAGACTTTTGCTAGTACTTGGAGACTGATGACCCAAGGAAATCCTGAAGTTGTCAAGTTTGATGCATTATGCACATTGCTATTGCAAGAGTCACTTTCTAGAAAAAACAGGACTAGGCAGAGAGCAGTTGAACAGGCTTTTATTGCTTCTCAAAGAAAGGGTGGTAACAGTAATGCAGCCACTTCTTATGGTTCTGCTGCGAGTGGCAAAAATTCTGTTCCTAATGCTTCTGCTGGCAGCACTTCGTCTGGCAATTCTGGCGATAAGGGCAAAAAGAAGATGCGTTGCCATTCTTGTAAAGCCAATGATCACTTGATCAAGTCGTGTCCTAAGTTGAAGGCCAAAGAGGCTAAGAAGAAAGAGGGTGGTTCCACTGCAAATGCTGGTTCCACTACAAATGCAGCCATTGTTGAGTCTTCTGTGAAAGGAGATTGTGATGCTGATGTTGATGCAGAATGGGCTTTTAGCGCAGAGTGCACTTACAATCCTGCTATCCATGATGCATGCTTGTCAGTTGCTGCATATTCACATGCGTGGTATTTCGACAGTGGTGCTACAAAGCACATTACCTCACATCGTGAATTGTTTACCTCTCTCGAGTCTGTCCCTCATGGGAATTCAGTCACTTGTGCCAACAACGCCTCTTATCCAGTTCAGGGAGTTGGAAAGATTGTGCTCACTGCTGCTAATGGCAGTTCCTTCACACTTGTTGATGCACTTTATGTACCTGGGATCAAGAAGAATCTCTTGTCTGTATCCGCACTTGCTAGACTTGGACTTGTAGTCAAATTTGTGGATGACAGATGTATAGTTCATGATCTCAGTTTTGGTGATGAAATTGTTGCATCTGGGCTTTTGTGCCGTGGGCTGTATAAGCTCACTTTGTATGACAAGTGTGGACAAAATTTTGCAAATGCTGTTGCAGATTCAAGGGCTATTTCAAATGCAAAACTTTGGCATGCACGTTTTGGTCATCTGAATTTTGCCAGTTTGCTGCGTTTGCAGAAATCTGATATGGTTGCTTCTTTGCCGCCTCTTGAAGCACCTGTCAAACATGTTTGTGAAGGCTGTATTCTGGGTAAAATGCAGCGTTCTAAGTTTCCAAAGGATGGTTCAGTTAGGGCCACATGCAGGTTGCAGCTTGTGTATAGTGATGTTTGTGGGCCCATGCAAACTCCGTCCTTGGGCAATTACCTGTACTTCGTGACTTTCATTGATGATTACTCCAGGCATGCATGGGTATTTCCGCTTAAAGCGAAGTCCGAAGTTTTTATGTGCTTCAAACAATTTTTGGCTATGGCTGAAAATGTCTCAAAATGTACTATGGGCACCCTCCGTTCCGATCGAGGGGGGGAGTATATGTCTCATGAATTTAATGCATTTCTGGCTAGTCGTGGGATAAAACACCAATGTACAATGCCTTATACACCTCAGCAAAATGGTGTTGCTGAGAGGAAAAACAGGTCACTAACGGAAATGGCACGATGTATGGTCAAAAGTCAAGCTTTGCCGCATTCTTTTTGGCTTGAGGCCATCATGTGTGCCACTTATGTACTTAACAGGTGTCCTACAAAAGCTTTGCAGTCTATTACTCCATATGAAGCATGGCATGATAGAAAACCTTCTATTGAGCACATGCGTGTTTTTGGCTGTTTGGCATATGCTTTGGTGCCACAAGTGCAGCGCAAAAAATTGGATGATAAGGCTGTCAAATGTATTTTTGTTGGTTATAGTGCTGAAAGCAAAGGTTACAGGTTGTATCATTTGCAAACAAAACGTATTCTGGTTTCACGGGATATAGTGTTTGTGGAAGACTCTGTTCAGCCCTTGCTGTCATGTACTAGAGACAGTAATGTAAGCTCACAGGACATTTATGACACTTTGTTGCCTCTTTTCAGTGGTGGAAATACGAATGTAAGTTCCAATGAGGCAAATGTACAGCCTATGGGGGTTTCTGAAAATGTTTTAGAACAGCCTATTACTGATGCAGATGTACATGATGTACTTGATGAGGAAAGGGCTGAAAATGAGCAGGCTAGAGGTATGCCAAAATGGCTGGTGCACACTTTGCGTGACAGTAAATTGGATGCACCTTTATCTGGTCGTACTCGTTCAGGCTCTCGCCATGCATCTTATGCATCAGATTGTTATGCTTTGGCTGTGTCTAGTTTACATGATGTTGAGGAGCCTCTGTCTTTTGATGAAGCACAGATTTCAGAAAATTGGATTGCTGCCATGAAATCAGAATATGATGCACTTATAGAGAATGACACATGGACTTTATGTGATTTGCCTCCTGGCAAAAAGGCCATTGGCACGAAGTGGGTTTACAAGTTGAAACGCAAGCCGGATGGTGAGATCGATCGCCATAAGGCTCGACTTGTTGCAAAGGGTTATGCACAACAAAAAGGCATAGATTATGAAGAGACTTTTTCTCCCACTTGTCGTATGACTACTGTGCGTTTTCTATGTGCATTGGCAGCTCATTTTGGTTGGGATGTACATCAATCAGACATTGTTACTGCTTTCTTGAATGGTGACATATTTGAGGAAGTTTATGTAACGCAGCCTCGCGGTTTTGTCATAAAAGGACAAGAGGACAAAGTGTGCAAATGTAACAAGGCTTTGTATGGGTTGAAGCAATCTCCTCGTGCTTGGTATGAGAAAACTGACACTCATTTGGTTAAACGAGGCTTTCGTAACAGTCCAACAGAAAGCACATTGTATGTAAAGCGTGAGGATGATGTATTTATCATTGTGGTTCTTTATGTTGATGATTTGCTGATCACTGGACCAAATGAGAGACATATTGCTGAATTTAAGGCTGATTTG
The DNA here is from genome assembly GCF_014529385.1 of Adiantum capillus-veneris. Classification (NCBI taxonomy): domain Eukaryota; kingdom Viridiplantae; phylum Streptophyta; class Polypodiopsida; order Polypodiales; family Pteridaceae; genus Adiantum; species Adiantum capillus-veneris. Next base: position 86,380,599 of record NC_140950.1, read on the forward strand.
AATGCTACTTTCAATATGAAAGATTTGGGGTTGTTGCATCATTACTTGGGTATACAGTTTAAGCAGTGTGATGGTGGTATTGCCTTGTGTCAGAAAAGTTACATAGAGACATTGCTATGTAAGTTTGGACTTGAGGATTGCAAACCTATTGTCACTCCCATGGAAACAGGTTTGAAGTTGAGTCTACATGATGCTGGCGATCCTGCTGATGTCACTCTTTACCAAACTGCTGTTGGCTGCCTCATTTATGTATGCAACACGAGGCCAGATATTCAGTTTGTAGTCTCGCAGGTCAGCAGATTTATGCATAGCCCAGGGTCTAAGCATTGGCAGGCTGTCAAGAGGATTTTCCGCTACCTTAGTGGCACTTTACATCTTGGCTTGTTTTATCCCAAGGGGAGATCATTGCCGCCAGACTTACATGCTTTTTCGGACTCAGATTGGGCTGGTTGTTTTGACACGCGAGTGTCCACAAGTGTTTTTTGTTTCATGCTTGGCAGTTCATGTATATCATGGTTGATCAAGAAGCAACCTACTGTGGCCACTTCGAGTTGTGAGGCTGAGTACGGGGCAGTCTTCACAGCTACGGTTGAGTGTGTATGGCTCAGACGCCTTATGGCTAACTTGGGTGTTGGACAGGACACTGCCAACACTATCGACACTGACAGTCAGAGCGCATTGGCAGTTGCGAGGAACCCAGTTTTTCATGCTCGCACAAAGCACATTGAGGTGCATTACCACTATGTCAGGGAGAGGCTCTCAGCAGGAGAGATCAGCTTGGCTTATGTGCCAACACAGGACAACCTTGAAGATCTTTTCACAAAGGCATTGTCTCGTGAGAAGCTTGAAGCTTTCCGCAAGGCTTTGGGCTTACTCCCCTTTGTGGACTGATCCTGTCCTCAGGGCATGGCACTTCTCTTTACTCATGTGCCAGCTCTCGTTCACCGCATCACTCCAGGGGGGATTTGTTACCATATACATGTGGTAGTGATGTGTGTGAACACACTAGGACCGCCGGGGCATTTTTTCCCTCTTTAGGAGGTTTTTTCCCCCGTGCATTGTATATACGCCCATCACTCTAGGGCTATCTATCTTTCCATTGCACACTAAGTAACACTCTCTCTATTGTGTGCCTTGAGCTTCCTTCGTCTTCTCCAAGCTGTGTGTGTTTCTCTGCAGCCCTAATTCCAACAACTAGCACTTCTCAGTTTCTCATCCGTGGATGGTTCTTCTAGAGGTTTAACCATCTGTGTAAGAGAAGGTGCCTCCTTTTCTCATGTTGTTTTATCTTCTCCTCAACTTCGGTAAGCTTCTCAGCTAGGGATTTTCTCTCTCGTTCCCTGCGTGCTTTCATCCTAGTCTTTCTAGCTTTCCAACTATTTCGTTTGCTCTTGGTTTTCTGACTAGGTGCATCTGTCTTTGGTCCATCATCTGTCTTTGGACTCGTGTCACTTTCCGTGTTCTTTGTCTCTGGATTCTCATCAGCTTTCTTTTGAGCTTGTGCTCTCGTAACCACTTGAACTGGTACGACATTTTCATTTTCTGAGCTACTAGGTAGCTGAACAATCCCTAATACATGTGTTGTCATTTTCCTGATTTGGTTTGGGTTTTTCGGGCAATTGGGGATCAAGTGATTGATGCCCCACTCAAGACAATAGGCATTTACTTCGGTGATCTCCGTATGAGGACATTGTTTGACCAAGTGGTTGTCACAACTTTTGTGACAGTCCGTCTCTGGTTGAGGAGATTCTTTTAGCATTTCCTCTTGGCTATAAGCAAGCTTTGACCTAGATAAGCTGCTATTTGCAATGAATCGCAATGTCCTTTCGTCCATTTCATACCTTCTTTCTTTCGACTGAAACCCAAGAGGTGGAGGTTGTACCAGCCTCACCACTCCATGTGTTTCTCTCACATTTTGTTGCTCCAAAGGGTAGTACTCAGTTTGGTTGCTATACCACATTGTAGCTGGTATTGGCATTGGTTTATTTGATGCTTCCATCATTGGCATGTATCTCATGTCTACCGGCATTCTAGCACCTGGAAGCGGAGGTTGTTGTCCTAAGACAAGTTGTGGCCTTAAAACTCCTACTGATCGTGGCGCATTCCTCGTAATGTATCTAGGTGGAGTAGGTGATTCTGGAACAGGTTGTACATACCTCTCCCTAGCATTTTCCATGCTATAATAGCACTCTTCCCCCATATAGTTCGTCCATTTTCTCTCAATTTCACACCACTTCGGCTCTCCCGAATCAGACCTTACAAGAGGAATCAACCTCTTGACCAAGTCGTCGATAAGCTTTTGTTGATCAATAGGTGCCGTTGGCTTGGCAATGGACTCACTTATCTGTGAAACATTGTGCTGAGAGGATGTGTCATCTTCTTGACTCTTTGAGTCCTTTTCTTTGTATGCTCACAGTTATCCACTAGATAAAGAGCTTCTTTGATCAACTCGTTTAGCATCATCCTCCTTATCATATGTAGATCCTTCTGAAGGCCCGCATGTCTCATTCCCTGGATAAAGATCAACATCAGTCGTGCTTGCGTAGGTAATTCTGCTCCCGGATAGAGCTTAACATATCTCTTGAGCCATAATGATGCTTTGTGTACTGATTCATCCTCTTTCTGTTTGAATCTATGGATTTGCGAGACCGTGTTGTGAGCAATGCCTTTTGGCGAGAATTCTTCAATAAACTCCTCAAACAGCTCATGTAGGGTCTCAAAATCCCATTTTTCCACCGAGTCGAACCATGTAGCTGCATCATCTTCTAGAGTCAATCCAAATCCCGCAAACTGTGTCGCAAAATCTGAAACTTCCTCTACTATAATCACTCTTCTAAAAGCCGTTACATGATCTCTCGGATCTTTATCTTCGGAGTATTTTATGTTTACCCGTTTCTGGACTTGGGATGGTCTAACTCGTCGATTGTCTACAAGTCTAACCAGAGACTCTCCCAATCCTTCTCTCGTTTATCACTCTTGAAGGGAATCCTGGTGGCTCTTTTCTTGGAATTCCTACAGGAATTCTCGTGTTTGGTGGAGGCATTTGTGATCCTTCATTGACCAAATATCCACCTCTTTCTAGTACAGCCTGTGGATTTGTGCTTTCTACAACTCTGTATTCTAGTCCATACTCGTCGACAATTACTATAGATCTCCATTGACAGTCGACTCCGTATGTGTAGACATATAAGAGCTTGTAATCCGTTATCTCTTCTAGGTATGGATCTGAGCACCTATAAAGATTGACCTCATTGTCGTCAATGTATCTATATAGTCCTTCACTCTCATGACCAATCATCCAAACTCTCTCAACAAGATGGATCTTTATCAATTGAAAGTTTGGAAGATCCATTGTGGGAGGATATTCCTCTATCGTCGGGATCTCCAAGCTTGTGTAAGCTGTGTTTGAATCTAGGGTAGACATGATTTCTGGGCTTAAGAGCTTTTGCTTGGTTCAAGTAGACTTAGTCCAATGTGTTCAAGTTCTTTGGTTAGGGAAAAGTCGAAACTATGTCCAAAACCGCAACTGTTTTGTCACAATTCTCGCAAATTGTCGCTTTCAGACACCCCTAACTTGCGGATGTATTTTGAGGCCTCAAACAATGTTTTTTTCAAAGTTGAACTAAATGGATGTTGTGGGCCTCTCTTAGGTCGTGGGCCGTGGTTGCCATGGGCCGCTCTTAGATCTGTAGATCCGCTCTTAGGCTACGTTTTGATATAAAAACTTTTCCAATCCGATACTGTTTGTGAAAGTTATGGCCAAAACAGTGAAACGCAGTTTAGAATGGTCAAAATGAGTCCAAATTCAATTTTAAAAGAAGATTTGGGATCTTTGTGACACTGTGAACACTTATGTATGGTCAAAGTTACAGTTGACCCTAAAACTGGCATAGAGACATCCTATGCGTAGGATGTCTATATGCTCAGAATTTAACAAAATATGGTCCAGAGACTCCCCTTAAGTATAGAAACACAATGGTATGCTCAGAATTTCATTTGGACCTAAAAATGGCCTTGAGACATCCTACGCGTAGAATGTCTTTTTGCTCAGAACGACTTGAAATTTTCACCCCAGCTCCTCCTTGATGTGTTGATCACAGTGGTGTGCTCAGAGGCTGATTTGGAGTCCTAAATCAAGCTGGAGACATCCTACGTGTAGGATGTCTAACTGCTCAGATTTTGTCCAAACTTGATCCCAAGATTCTCCTAGTGCTCAGCAACCCAATGGTATACTCAAAATTGAATTTGGATGCCAATAGGTCAAGATTTAGGTTGCAAGAGCTTCTAGTGCACTCCAAGAGTATGATGTTTGACAATTCTTGTCTTTGCTTCGTAAATAGGCCAAACAAGGTCCAAATTCACTTTTGAAAAAAGTTCTTGAGTCCTTGAGACACTTAGAACCTCCCTTTATGGCTACAATAGAATTTTGACCACTTTATGACCCAGGAGACATCCTACGCGTAGGATGTCTTTTTGTTATGTTTCAGCTCAAACTTGCATTGTAGCTTCCCCTTGATGTGCTAAGCTCACAGCTATTTTTACTTTTTGATTCTAACACCTATAGGTTGGTCAAATGATCAAGAATCTGTTCCAAAAGCCTGATGTCTGTTCTGATGAATTGATAAGTCAAATCAACTCCAAATTGGAGCAAATTTGCCTACGTGGCTTATCTAAGGCTATATGACAGCATGGTATGGTCACAGTAGAATTTTGGTTTCAGAATTATGTGGTAGACATCCTACGCGTATGATGTCTTTTTGCTCAGAATGAACCCAAACTTGGACCAAAGATTCCCCTAGTCTTTAGCAACCCACTGGTATGCTCAGAGGTTGATTTGGAGTGCTAAATCATGGTGAAGACATCCTACACGTAGGATGTCTAAGTGCTTAAAATTGCCCCAAACTTGAGCCACAGCTTCCCCTTCATGTCAGCAACCCAATGCTATGCTTAGATTTTAATTTGAATGCCAAAAGACCCCAAAACTAGCTATTCTTGCCTTTTTCAATAAAAAATGCTAAAGTCTGTTCAATATTCCTTTCATTGACATAAATGAGATGAAATTTATCACATGCACTCAATACAACATTTAGAACATGCCTTTGGAGTCATCCTATGGTTTGGTCTCAAAGTTAGGCCTTGGACACAATTTGGGTAGGATATCTGACAATTCTCATCTTTTGGCTTTAATGTGTCAAAATTTGGTCAAATTTCTACTTTTCAGGTGAAAATAAGGTAGAACCTACCTTCTAAACACACTGGTAGCCTCAAATTTTCAAAAAAAGTGCCCAGATCACCTTGTAGACATCCTACGCGTAGGATGTATTTTTTCTCAGAATGGACTTCTGTTTCTACCCAAGGTGCTTCTTGATGCATATAACAAGAATATGTGATCACAACAAATTTTGGATGTCAAAATTGCTCAGAATCACCACTTTTGGGAAAATATTTCTCTGAAAGAGTAACATCCCCTTAACTCTTAGTCTATATGTACAAATGACATGAGCTTTGGTGTGTGTGTCCAACACAACATGTAGAATATGGGTATGATGTCAAAACTTGATTTTTGCTTCCAGAATCACTCTCTAGACATCCTACACGTAGCATGTCTACTGATGAAAGTTTTGGCAGAATTCATCCACAGGCATCCCGAAGTCTTGAGCACTACTTTTCAAGCATTCCTACCAGTTTTTATGCAAAATTGTGCTCAGAATCTTAAGTTTCTTGTTTTCGCGTTTTTAACACTCCGTCTTTGGTCTTTTGGGTGTCAAGAGTTGGTCAAAACTCTAGTTTCAATGTATACTTAGGGTAAACCCCCCCTTCTGAACACACTGGTGTAGTCAAAATTTTCAAATTTGGTCTCCAGAACCCCCTTGAGACATCCTACGCATAGGATTTCTGTGTTTACAGAATTGCAGGTTTTCTTCACAGAACCCTTGCAAATGCTCTTTTATCTGCACAGCATCAGTCAGTCATACAAAAATATCCACAAAATCTTGTTTAATGCATTTTTACCCTCAAAAGCACACTTTTATGTGATTTCAAATGCAATCAATCACTTTAGCAAATAATTCAGTGCTGAATAGCTCTAGATCAGAATCGGATCAGTTACCTAAAGCTACTCCTACAAATCATATGGGGTTTGGCATCTATGAGTAGAAAAACGCTTCACTGCCACACACGGACTAGTAAACGCTTTTATCACCTCACAAATCACTCGACCACCAACAACTACTCTAATCCACAGATCCTAACTAAACCTATCTAGTCGCAGGCCCTTGGCAAGACACACGCTTCCTGGCTATCCACTTGATCGCGGAATATCCTCTTCCGGATCCACTTAAGAAAAACGCTTTCTTTAGCCGAAACTAAATCAAGCAACCATCACAGGAGTGTTAGTAGGAAACCTACTTAGGTCCTTGTGTCCCTGGCAGCGGCGCCAATGTTCCTAGAGCGCCTCACACACCCATGAAGTGCATGCAAACACTACCTAGATCAACATAATGTCAATCGAGGACACAGATGACACGATAGGCACACAAAGGAAATCTCTTTAGCTTGTCATGCTGAGACCATACACATATATGGAAGGTAACTCACCTAATCATGCTAGATTTGTACGAAACTTAAGGAACACCATCCCCTCACTAGGATACACCTATCCCTAAGCTTCTACACTCAAAATCCTCACTCTAAACCCATCTGCGAAAAACGCGTAGGATGACAGAGCATAATTTTGAAAGTGCCCGAGACTGAAACTTATGAGTACCTATGCGTAGCTTATGTCACCACGATTCTATAGACTACTAGCACGCAGAAAACAGACATCGTTTGATACACTTACGGCCACAAATAGCTCGTAGATGCGTCGGCATGTGCGCTTCGTCTCGCATGGAATGCTTGGCGTTGTCGCGTAGCTCTCCTCGAGCCTACAACAATGGTGCAGTCGGATCTCCAATGTGTTGAGCGAGCCGGGCGTAGCTAGAGGATAAAGCTCACGCTCACTCTCTTTCTCTCTCACACACAGTAGACGACAGCGCTAAAGTTTTTGATTACGATTAAATGAAGGAGTACGAGCGGAAGTGCGACGCGAGAGAGAGTGGGAGAAGAAGAGCACGACGATATGGTGAACTCGCTCTACTGTAATATGTAGAGCATAGTGAGTTCTTATTAGGTTTTAACAAAAGAATATGTGTACATACCTGGCGGCCCGCCCACTTACCTGGGCGACCACATTGGGCTTTATACCCCAACAACCTCCCACTTAAAGTCCAATGTGGTACTTTAAGTGTGAGAGAAGCTACTATACAAGCTAATATACAAGAGATGTAGAGAAGTGATGTACTACCCTACACCTAATTGCTTGCGAAAATGCGCAAAGCTCTCTGACGGAAGTCCTTTTGTAAGTAGATCAGCATGATTTTCTGTAGTGTGAACTTTGACAAGCTGAAGTTGCTTATCCTTGAACATTTCCCTGATGAAATGATACTTCACATCCACATGCTTTGTCTTTCAGTGATAAACTGGATTGCGAGCCAATTGTATAGCACTTTGACTATCACAATATAACACAGGCATCTCTTCTTTGATTCCCAAATTTGTTACTAGTCGATTAAGCCAAATTGATTCTTTGCATGCCTCAGATGCTGTAACATATTCAGCCTCTGTAGTAGACCGAGTAACAAAATCTTGTAATCTAGAACGCCATGATACTGCTCCACCAGCCAATGTAAAGACATACCATAACGTAGACCTTCGGTTGTCTAAGTCACCTGCATAATCTGAGTCTGTAAAACACTTTACACTTAGCTCCTGACTCCCATAGCATATACGCATACTCTTTGTAGCTTTCAGGTATCTCAATATTCCTTTCACTGCCTCCCAATGTTTCTTGCCTGGGTTTGACATGTATCGACTTACTACTCCCACTGCAAATGCAATGTCTGGGCGAGTAGCAATCATTGCATACATCAAACTACCCACTGCAGACGCATATGGAATCTTATCCATTTCAGCCTGTTCTTCCTCAGACACAGGAAAATCTTGTTTGCTAAGTTTCACATATGGTGGCAATGGAACACTCAATGCCTTTGCCTTCTCCATATTGAAACGTCGCAAAACCTTGTCAATATGCTCTGTTTGAGATAACCAAATCAACTTCTTTGATCTGTCTCTCTCAATGCGCATACCAAGTGTATGACTTGCCTCACCCATGTCTTTCATGTCAAACGATTTTGCGATCTTTGACTTCAAAGCTGAAATCTCTTCCAAGTGCTTGCCAGCAATCAACATGTCATCCACATACAAAATAAGGATAAGCCAACTACCATCCTTAGCCTTCTTTGTATATAGACAGTGATCGAACTCACTACGTTTGTAGCCTTGAGAAAGCATAAACTTGTGGAATTTATGGTACCATTCCCTCGGTGATTGTTTTAAGCCATAAAGACTCTTTAACAACTGGAATACCCAATCTTCCTTGCCTTTCTCAACAAACCCTTCTGGCTCCTGCATGTAAATTTCCACATCTAAATCACCACGCAAGAACGTCGTCTTGACATCCATTTGGTGCAACACCAAATCTAATATGGCAACCAATGCAAGAAAGCATCTCAATGTAGTCATCTTGACCACCGGAGAGAAGACTTCATCAAAGTCAATGCCTTGTTCTTGCTTAAAGCCCTTGGCAACAAGCCTTGCTTTGTACTTTGGCTGACTATCATGAGCAGTGATCTTATACCTATAAACCCATTTACAAGGTAGAGCCTTTTTGCCCTGTGGTAATTTAACTAGCTTCCATGTCTTGTTTTTATGCAGAGTTGTCATCTCTGACTGCATGGCACTTGCCAATTCCCGGAGTCCTTCATTTGCACTGCTTCCTTGTAACATGAAGGCTCATTGCAATCAATCAACATGACATAATTCATAGATGGAACAAACCTATCAGGAGGTCGCGTGACACCAGATCTTCGCACAATAGGTGGCTCAAGCTCAGCCACAACCTATGGTTCCACTCTATCCAGTCCTTGCTCCTCTTGAGCCCTAACATTTTGTCTTCCACGTGCAGGTCCATCTTCTTGGAAGACAACTCTTCTAATCTCCTCATCCCTCTCTGGTTTAGAATGATATTTGGATTCATTAAAGTGAACATCATTGCTGCGGACAACCTTTCTGGATTCGGGATCCCAAAGTCTGTACCCCATCTCACCAGAATTACCATAGCCTAGAAAGATGCACTTTCTACTCTTTGGCTCAAGTTTGTTCCTAAATTCCTTTGGAACGTGATTATATGCCTCACAGCCAAAGACTCTGAGATGCTTGTATGAGGGCATTTTGCCTGACCATACCATCTCTGGCACTGAATCCTTCTGCAAAACCTTGCTAGGAGATCTATTTACAAGATAAACAGCTGTTGATACAGCTTCAGCCCAAAACCCATTTGGCAGCTGTGCATTAGACAACATACTTCTGACCTTCTCTTGTATGGTCCTATTCATCCTCTCAGCAACACCATTTTGAGGAGGATTGTAAGGAGCAGTAAGTTCACGTTTTATACCTTTTGACTCACAAAAGTCCTGAAAGGCCTTTGAAACATACTCTCCACCATTGTCAGTGCGTACGCATTTAAGCTTCTTGCCACTCTGATTCTCCACAAGTGTCACAAACGTTTTGAAAACACTAAACGCTTCATCCTTGTGCTTGAGAAAGTAAACCCATACTTTCCTCGAGTAATCATCTATAAATGTCATAAAGTAAGAAGCTCCCCCTAGAGATAGGTTAGTCATAGGTCCACACAAATCACTATGAACAAGTGCCAACTGTGTATCTCTTCTACTGCTTCTATGCTTATGTGGCTGCTGTGTTTGCTTACCATACAGACAATGTTCACAGAATTCAAAATCATTAAATGAAAATCCAGGGAAATAACCAAAACGAGACAAGATTTCCATTCCCTTCTTGGACATATGTCCTAACCGGCTATGCCACAAAGAAACGTTCGGTTGCTCGGTTACATTGATTACATTTTTAGAGACATTTGATACATAAATCATGTAAAGTCCTCCAGAATTTACTCCATGTGCTACTGTCATAGAACCCTTGGATATCTTCCACATGTTTAGTCCAAAAGTGGTGACGTAGCAGCATCATCAAGTAAACCTGTGCTGATCAAGCTCTTTGTAATTGTGGGAACATGTCTCACATTCTTCAGCGTGAAAGAAGAGCCATTCTGAAACTTCAATTGAACATCTCCAACACCTAAGATCTCACATGTCTGCCCATTGCCTAGCGGAACATGATCTTTAGTGGTCACATAAGAAGTAAACCACTCCTTGTTTGGAGACACATGAAGTGATGCCTGTGAGTCTATATCAAGTCACTCAGTGCATTTCCATCAGATGTTGTAAGAAGAGCTGAGTCCATTGTATTCTTCAAGAAGAGCTGAGTCTCTCTGACACTGTAAGATGCGGGTAAACCTATCCTGCAAATGTACTGTCTCTCACTGTCCTGTCACTGTCCTATAAGCATAGACTGCGACAATGCCTCAACGGTAGTAAAGCAAAGATGCAATCCCAACTGTCTAACTCACAGTCAATACATCCTAGTTGCCTATCTAAGGGTGCTCAAGGGATCGCTCCAAGACCTATATCACCGAAAGGATCTCAACATTCGAGAATCCCCCAGCTCAATAAAACCTCACTCGACCCTCAACAAAGGCTGCAGTAAATCTGACAGTACATACACTTCCCACAAAGTCATACATCCACAAATTTCCCACTGTATACTGTAACCGTTGCGGCGGTTGTTTGCTGCGTGACTCACAGCCAGCAAACCGTCAACAGACATACATCATCTCTGACAATACATCCCATGTGGAAGTACCTGCAATGTCAGGATGAAATCTGGAATATCAAGCAGCAAACACAAGCTACCTGATGAACTAGTGGATGTCGCCTATAGTGTGTGTGTAGATGCGCCCGTGTCGTATGTGACACGCCTCCAAGAACTGTGAGCCGTCCTTCGATGTGTAGACAGCCACAAATTAACACTTTGGGAGTGTCGATATCCTCAGCACCTGCAGTCGTAGGCCGAAAACCCCAAATTTGTAGAGTCGGATCGGCACCCGCTGAGACCACGTAGTAGAAAATGGCCTGGGCAGAACTTTGTCGAAGCCGAACGGTGACCGAGATGACCTCAGAATGAAATTATGAGCACACATGGGCCTACGGGCTCTCCCACAAGATTTGGGGCCGTGTCTTTGCCTGCCGAATTTCACTCCACTCTGAGCTGGTGACTCTAGCCTCCTACAGTGCTGCACCGAGCCTCGATCTGAGCTCTGATACCAGTTGAAGGAGTACAAGCGGAACTGCGACGCGAGAGAGAGTGCGAGAAGAAGAGCACGATGATATGGTGAACTCGCTCTACTGTAATGTGTAGAGCATAGTGAGTTCTTATTAGGTTTTAACAAAAGAATATGTGTACATACCTGGCGGCCCGCCCACTTACCTGGGCGACCACATTGGGCTTTATACCCCAATGTTAAAGTCTTCCCTCCCTTTTACAAAATGACCTAGGTACCTTATATACCAAGGCTACCTTAGGTTTAACCAAAAATGGGGTTTAAAGGGTCAAATGGCTTTGTATTTACAATTTGGAAGTGCCATTGCACCCCGGCTTCTGAAACTATAATAACTACTCATTAAAAATGACGTTTATAGCCATAACCCGCAACATTTCATAACTCGCAAAAGATATGACTTTGGTACGAAACTTGAGTTCTGTTGTGTTGTTGACCCAGCAGTCAACATTTCCTTTAGCCTCTAAGCTAATAACACTCACCGCTTGGTTCACAGCATGTGGTGGGGGTAGTGGGGGAATGAGATGTTGGGGTGGTGGTTGCTGTTGTACAGGTGGTCGAAGGATTTGGACCATTGGGATTGGTCCTAGTTGCCTAGGTGGTGGTCCTCTTACTCTTGGTGGAGAGATCTGATTATGTCTCCCCCCTCTATTGAAATTCTGCCTCCTTGGGTGTGGACAGTAGTACATTCCATGGCCATCTTCCCCGCAGTTGTAACAGTGGTACTCTTGGTTCTGCCTTCTTTGTCCTCTTCCTTGTTTTGGATTCCTGCTAGGTGCATGCCCTTGCTGCACGAGATGCACGGATAAACTCTCTAGTTGGGTGGTGATGCGACTTAGTAGGTCTTGCTACTCTTCTGATGCCTCTTGCGGTTGGACTCTATGATTGGCTTTGCAGTCACCGGGGTTGGTCGAGCTGAGCTTGTTTCCTTTGACTCGTTTACTCTTGCTTGCATGCGCAGCTTCTTGTCTTTAAGGCGGGCTACTTTGACTACCAAATCATATGTTGCAGGAAACCTTCCCTTCACCTTCTCTCTAAGCGGCGACCATAGACTAGCAATGAAACGGTCCTTCTTTAGTAAATTAGGTGCTCCTTCGCCTTCCTCCAGTGAGGAAACCCATCTCTCCCATAAGTTCACAAATTTGGACTCGTAGGTGGCATATTCCAGCACAACTCCCTGCTTTAATTCTATCAGTAGCTGCCATAGCTTCTCTGAGGTTGTGCCTCCACCAAACCTCTTTACAAAAGCATCGTTTAGCACATCCCATGCATTCTTGGTAGCATGGGGCAATGCATTATACCAGGACTTGGTCTCTACTTTCATCAGTAGAGGAAAAATTCTATGTCGTGAAGCGTCGTCATCTTTGTTGGAGACGACAGAAGCAATGTCAAAATCATCCAAAAAGTCGGTGGTGAGATCCTCTCCCTTCTTTCCAATGAATGTGGGGAAAGAAACACTTGCCATGGTAGTGACTCAGGAAATTACAAATCTTTAACCAAAAAAAAAACATTAACAACAGTAGCGTCTCATAGTAGCTTTTTACAGGGGTGGGTGGGTAGGTTAAAACAGGATAAAGATAGAAACATTAAAGGAATGATGGTAATCCAATATGGGGAGAATGATAGGGTTTGGGGAATTGAGGATTTCTCTTGGTACTGCCACACCGAATAGGTATACGATCTTCTGTTGGTAGAAGACTTTCCTATCTACATAGATATTCACATGCATATGCTGCAAGAATCTGCACAGGAATGCCGTCGGCCCATTTTCCATCATGCACAGAGGGTGTAATACTTACTTATACTTTTATCGTGCCAGTGTTGATGAGTCGGCACATCCACAAGAGGTTGTCGCCTTTCATGGGCTCTACCTTTCCTTCGTTGCTCAGCACGTACAGGGTGATGGCGATGCGTCTGACCACTCGCAGCCTCTTGGCTAATAGCAATTGCAGGTAATTTCCGTAGTTGGCGTGTTGCATGAATTCTACTCCATTAAGTTGCAACTCGTTCCCGACCCACTGGGTTTCACCCGTGGTAGAGAGATTCTTCAGGATAAGTTGTACAGGGAGAGGAGGAAGATCCTCCACTCGCTTTCCAAAACAGCGAGAGCAGTAGCCGAACCACTCTTCCCTAGGACATGGGAATCACCTTACCACTTCTTCTTCAGGATTGTCGAAGTGGATTGGTAGCACTCGCACCCGTCGTGAAAATCGGTAGGTGACCTTCCACCGCTTAACTTCGGATGATTTCCTCTTTGGCAAGCTGGGTACTACCCGACTTTCTAAGCTTGAAGCACTTGCTTAGCTAGATGCTTCTCCCTTCGGGGTCATGTTGAACGTCACCTTCCAAGCATTCTAATTAACGTTCAAGTAAACCTACGGTCCCCTAACTAACCTAAACGTGCACTAATTTGCCATATATTTGCGATTTTCAAACCCATTTTAACTAATTTCTGATTATGCCTTTCGTATTTCACTTACTTTTCTATGCTTCGTAGTCCAACTCTCTAATATGCAAGATTACTCATGTATGCTCTCCAAACATGCTATTTAGGGTTAAAATCTGAGTTCCCATATACATTTTTAATGGAGTTTTTAGTCAAAATTCATCAGCATGCAATTATCCAGAATATCTATTTGACTGCTATAATTAAAAACTACACTTCAGAACTCACAAAACAAATCAATCACTTACTGGACTTCAAATTATTGAACAATGCAACTAGAGTCATTCAACAGTTTTGCAAATTTTCCAATGAAAAACACGAGAATAAACTTGTAAAATGTAAATTTTTATTGAAATGCCAAAAACTGTCAATGATTGAATTTCTCTTCCTAAATGCCACTAACCATGAAAAAATATGCAGCATTTCATTTCCAAGTATAATTTCAATACAGATATATCTTCAAACAATCACATTTGTGCTCAATTATGAAGCTAGCAATGCAAATAATGAAACTAGCAATGCCTCTTACTAATTTTATGAATTTGTTTAGAAATCAAGAAAAACTAACCAGTGAATTTTAACTTTTGATTTCGGGTTTATTGCTTTCCGTCTCCGTCAGAATTCGAGCAGCGGCTCCTCTCACTTGAAAGTGAGTCACTACGCAGCAAAATTTTGAATTTACTTTCCAAATTTCTCTCTCTTTCTCTCACTCTCACAGATCTCGTACCCTGCCCACAACGGCCTCACGGCCTCTCTTACTACTCTCTCAGGCTCTTGGATACTCTCCCCCTCTCAGATTTGCCCTCACACTCTCTTGCAACTGCTTGCGACCTCACCAAGAAGCACCTTCTTCAGGCGGCTCTCCATGCATGGGAGTACACACACCCCTACACACATGTAATCAGCGCAACACACACACAGTTCTTTTACGAACTGCTCATGACTCTCCCTCTCCTTAATTGCTCACGCTCAAGATGATACACACACTCTCAATAAATCAATCACACAGATACACACAGTTTCCTACTTGGTCTTGAAATTGGTTCATGCTCTCTCCCTTCCTTTCTCAGCATGCTTACGACCTCTCGCAATCACCCTCCTCAATCACACCACCCTGCTCTCGGCTCTTCCTCGTTACCATTGCAGGTGGCCCTCTCTCTAACTTGCGCTATAGCAAATTCATTCTCTCCCTCTCAGGTTTTTCTGTGTAGCGACCTATATTATGCAGGAAGTAGGTAATACATACACTGTCAAGCAAATGGACGTACACACACTGCCAAGCGTAATATTTCTCTCTCCTACTTTCTCTCACTATAAAACCAGCGCTAAAACTCTCCCTCTCTGCTTGTATACTGCAGCGCTCTCCTCAGGCTCTCACTCTCTAACTTATATGTCCTCCACCAGGGCTCGCATGGCATCCTTCCCCTTCTCGCGACCACTGCAGGCAACCCTGTGGTTCAGGAAACCCTCTTCCTATGGCGCTCTGGCCACGCCCTTCTCAACCACGCCACCTCGCAGCTCTCTCTCTCTCTCGTCCTATGCTCTGCACACCCAGTGCAGCCCTTCTCGGCCCCTCATGGGCTCGCCTCTAAGAGCGCCCTCTCGGGCTTGCATGACGACCTCACACACTTAGCGGCCCTTGGTGGCTCCTATCTCCTCTGCACACACACAGTACACGCAAGGGTAGCCCTCTTGGGCTCCCTTCTTCCCCACTCTCCTAGCGACCATTCCCCCTCTCGTCTTCTGGCTTCCTCGTTTCATGGCGGTTCCCTCATGCATGGCGATTCAGAGCTGCCAATCAAAACGTAATTATGTTTTTGTTTTGTTATTTTTTCTTAAAAACATTGTCAAGCATTGGGCTTTTAAGACCTTGCTCCCACCTTGAAAAAGGGTTAAAGTCCCCGAAACCTCAAAGATCTCCATCATGACAATGAGCATCGAGCTCACATCTTCTCTCTCCTTACTCTCTTGAACTTCACGGTCCCTCCCGGATTCTAAGTCAAAATTTAAAGCTTTGCCCGATACTTACACTAAAACTTGTGTACACTTTCCGTTTTCCTCAAAAGCTAGCTCAAAATCTAACTGGAATTCTAGAGTTTAAACCGACTAACATGCCTTAACACAAATTAGGGTAAACTCACAAGAGTCCGAAGATTTACTTCGGCTAAGACTAAACTCAAGAGTAGTACTCACCTTGAAACTTTCTCAAGCTGGTAAGCTTTCCATTGCTTTCCAGATGAGTATGGCCAAATTAGGTCAAGAAATTATGAACTTCCCTTAGACGAACTAATCATAGCATTCAAATTTTAACATAAACATTAGCAAATACTTTCAGATTCTATCAAATCATTTATGTGCAGCAACATCAAATCATGCTAAACAGGCATACATGTATAGTAATTTAAAATGCAAATGATTCTAACATGCGCATGCATATCCCAATTAACCCGGAGTTGTGTACAAATTGTCAAAAAGGTTTGGGGTCTACATTCCTCCCCCATTGAATTATGGAGTCGTCCTCGACGAGCAAGAATGTCTTCTACACTCGTATGAACTTCTTAAATTGATGCAACTCTCCAGCTTAGCAGCTACACTTTGAAAAATAACTAGCTCCCCTCCTTAACTGCGAACACCCTAGTGGCATAAAGCCTGAAACACATTACACTAACACCAGTAGTCTGTCCATTCTTACTTGAATTAAAATAAGAACTAAATTTGTTTCAACAATAAAACCATTAATCAGTCAGTCAGTGACAACTCAGTGACAAATTAATAAACACTAGACATAGTTATATAAACATGTTGGGCCCAGAAAACGTATATACCCTCACTAACTAGCATTTACAAAGATTTAAAAATCACAAACCTAAACCTCACCAATAGCAACTAAAATTAATAATAAAGTGACTAGTTAATAGAATAACTATAAACCGCCCTAGGCAAGACTATAAATTTATTACTGTTTAATAGCAAGAACAACCCCTCTCCATGGTGCTAGATCTCTATAGAGGTAAACCAATTAAGCCCTATATTATAGAAAATATACAGTATTCACATCTAAGTGGAAGTCATCGCCTTTAATCTATTTCCCTTTTTTTGAATTCCCAAGTTTTTTTTTTCATGCATTCTTTTTCTTGTTTTTGTTTTTATTTTGAAGTCACATCAGACTTGATTGTTTTTTTTTCACACACATCCACTCTCACTGCTGCATCGAGCAGGAATTATTAGCACTTACACTTCCACCCCGTACAAAACCTGGCTACGGCTCGTGGCTCTGTCACTAGAGACAAAGTGGATCCACCCACCTACCAAACTTGTACGGCGACGGTCACACAACATATAACATATAAGTCTTGTTTTATTCTTCCCTTGGCTCATCACTAGTGTAAATTAACTAGCATACCGACCATAATCTAGAGTTTAAAGGTCTATACTCCCAACCACAAAGACCTACATCACTTCTAAGGGATCGTTAGATCACCATTAAGAGCATAAATATATTGCCCAAAACTAGTTTAGCTAAAGTGATTCTATTAAATAATCACCTTGACTACCTTTCTCAGCCACTAACAGCTTGGTCACCGTCAGTGATTGCTAAGTCTAGATAAAGGAAAGTTAAAAAGAACATATAAACCCCCTAAGCTAACAAGTCTAATATAACTATGAATAGTTTTGTACTAACTTGTCACTGACATATCTATTACAGCAAGCACACAAATAATAAAAACTAAATAACTGAACAGTGTAGTTAGAAGTAAACCACCTGGTTAATGTGCTTGAAAATACTCCACTTTAGAGCTACTTCCCCAGAAATAGCTTTGACAGTCAGCTCCAATTTGTAACAGGTACTTCTCCGCAAAATTGCTCGGTTCTGCAAAAAGATTAGACTCCCCCTAAAGGAATGTAGATATCCTACTCCTAATTTTTATGGGTTTTTGTTTTGTTTTGTTTTTGTTGGTGTTTTTTTCCTTTTTAGTGTTTTGTTTGAATAAAACAGAAAATCAAGCATAAAAGAAATGATTCTTTTTGGATTTTGTGAAACTTCTTTTTTTTGGTTTTTTTTTTTGTGTGGTTTTGTTTTGTTGTTTTTTTTAAAGCCTCTCGCTACATATGACGGAATAGTGCAGGTGCATTGGCTAAGCCAAAAGGTGCTGCACGTTATGGACTACAGGTATCCACACATGGTCCAGTTGCCTACTCTCATTTTTTTTTTTGTGTGGTTTTGTTTTGTTGTTTTTTTTAAAGCCTCTCGCTACATATGACGGAATAGTGCAGGTGCATTGGCTAAGCCAAAAGGTGCTGCACGTTATGGACTACAGGTATCCACACATGGTCCAGTTGCCTACTCTCAGTAAAAGCTTCAGAATCCTACTCGTATTCAATGCCCTAGTTAGAGGCATCTATATAAGGTTCAGAAACCTACTTTTACCAAAAAGCTACAGCTCCCTACATGTATGTCAAACCCTATCCACTTTTCTTATAGTGTGCTATGGATTCCAAACATATATACATGCTACAGACACCTACTTTCCACTAGAAAGCTACAATACCTACTTTTATAATGCCCTATCCACTACACAATTTTTTAAAAGAAAAATTTCTTCTTTTCAAAAACCAAAATGTATATGCAAATAAAGTAGCATCATGTATTATAACTCACTAGGTACAATCAATAATATTTTTGCATTGCATTACTCTCATGCACCTCTAATCCTTAAACACACATTTTCCTTGCACTAACATATGCATTTCAATTTTAAAACACGGATCCCACCAAACATGGCATCTACTAAATCTAGATTGCTTTGTACCTATTTAAGTTGTCGTAGAATTTATATGCTACCTATCTTTTCTCATTTGGCCAACTCTCTTAAATAGCTTTGCTAAAATTCTATTAGTCAAATTGTAAAATTTTGTCAAATATGTTTGAATTTGGATTTCACTAAAACTCATCATTCTTCCTACAAATGAATGAAAATAACTTGCATATGAGCAAGAATAAACAAGGAACCCTCTCCTCAACAATAACTTATCTCACACCACTCAAGTCACACTTACTCACTCCTACTCTTTACTCACTTCTCACTTTCCCTCAAACTCACAATCTTTTTTTAGCTTCTCTCCTCACACAATAACTTAACCAGTTAGTCAACTTCCATGATTCTAACTCATCTTGCACACACATAAAATCACTAAACGTTCAAATAGGAACAACAAAGACTTCTTAGTGTAGCCCAAATATCTACACATAAATGATAGTACATTAGAACTCACACTCACTTTCCACATGACATGAAATGAAATCTCCCTTATTATATCGTATCTCAATTAAAATGAGCTAGCTATTCCATATTACAAACAAGAAAATATTTTGTTTTGTTTTTCAATTTTCTAAACCAAGCAGTCACTACTCACTCTCTCCTATAATTCCCTCATCATTGAGCTCAGGTAATTTGGTTTACTAATTTCAAATTTTCACCAAACATTGCAATATGGCCTTTTACACCATAATACTTATACCCAGATTGTCTCTTTTCATAGATTTTACTATCCTTGTTTTCTATCCAGCCTTTTCTAGGCTCTATTGGAAACTTTGGTTGGACATTTTGTCTCCTAGGCATGCTACTATTTTTCCCTCTCTTTGTTTCATCTCCCTTTTGCACATATGCAATGCATTGCCTAATCTCATTCCCTAAAATGACTGCATTTACTTGAAATTCATATCTAATATGTCTCTTACATTCCTCACCATTCCCACTAACATGTTGAGTATGATTTTCTCTCAATCTCTCAGGTTCATTCAAAATTAAAGTTTTTTCTATATTTAACTCGTCACAATCATGTCTAGTTTCAAAGTTAGATGAACCTAATTCAATTTCAATCTCAAAATATTTCTCATATGCAAATTGCTTCGTACATGCATCCTTATAATTAAGAATACTTTCTATGGTATATTCCATCAAAAGAAAAGTACATCTCTCTTCTTTACTATAGCATGCACCACTTAATTCATAGGGTACTAAAGTTTCAAAGTAAATTTGCTGAAATATTTGTAAATGCTCCCTATGAAGACACACTTCTAACAAGGCTTGTCTTTTCTCGATATCTATCAAGGTAGCTATATTATTATCTACTAGCTCTCTTTCCTCCCGTTCTACATCTCTCAGCAAACATGAGTTATCAAAAGAAACATCTATATATTTGTTAACATTGTCAATACAACAATCATTATTGACTATAGGAGTCATAGGCTTCTCACTCTCACGTGGCCTCTCATCATTGGAAAGTACTTGGCATCCAAATATAAGCTGCTTACACTCATTAAGCTCCTCTCCCATTGTATTAATGCACCCACTCATGGTTTTCATTTCCTCAACATGCGATTTAGGTTGCTTATCTAAAATTTGACAAGTTTTTCCTATTTCTTCATTAAAACGTATTATATCTTGTTGAAATAGATTATATTCTAATATGGCCGACTCTCTATCTTGCCTAGCCTTCATCAAAGCTTGCTAAGTTTCTAACTTTAATCTAATCAAATTTTGCCGAATTTGAGTGAAAGCCTCATCAACTAGTTCTTGTTGTTTAAGTAGTTCTATGTGAAAATCCTTTTCTTCTTTGAGTGCACTAGGATCTCCTACACACCCACCTATGTCTACTTCCACCAACTTCATCTCCCTCTCTTTCTGTTTATACCATGCTAACTCTAACAAGTGATTGAATCTCTCAGCTTCGATAAACTAACAGACGACTCTTGACTAACATATTCTATCAGCAACCTCAAGGTCATCAAAACCAAGGTATGCATTGGGATAACCCAAACTCTATTTAAGACTTGCCTCTCCTGGCGTTACTACACAGACATTGCCTCTTTTTGATTGGCCAAACCCTAGGTACCAGCATGCAAAATATATGCACCGGGTGCCCCGTAACTTTAACAGCCAGCTAGCTCTCGGCGGACGCACCAAATGAACGTCACGTTCCAAGCATTCTAATTAACGTTCAAGTAAACCTATGGTCCCCTAACTAACCTAAACGTGCACTAATTTGCCATATATTTGCGATTTTCAAACCCATTTTAACTAATATCTGATTATGCTTTCGTATTTCACTTACTTTTCTATGCTTCGTAGTCCAACTCTCTAATATGCAAGATTACTCATGTATGCTCTCCAAACATGCTATTTAGGGTTAAAATCTGAGTTCCCATATACATTTTTAATGGAGTTTTTAGTCAAAATTCATCAACATGCAATTATCCAGAATATCTATTTGACTGTTATAATTCAAAACTACACTTCAGAACTCACAAAACAAATCAATCACTTACTGGACTTCAAATTATTGAACAATGCAACTAGAGTCATTCAACAGTTTTGCAAATTTTCCAATGAAAAACACGAGAATAAACTTGTAAAATGTAAATTTTTATTGAAATGCCAAAAAGTGTCAATGATTGAATTTCTCTTCCTAAATGCCACTAACCATGAAAAAATATGCAGCATTTCATTTCCAAGTATGATTTCAATACAGATATATCTTCAAACAATCACATTTGTGCTCAATTATGAAGCTAGCAATGCAAATAATGAAACTAGCAATGCTTCTTTCTAATTTTATGAATTTGTTTAGAAATCAAGAAAAACTAACCAGTGAATTTTAACTTTTGATTTCGGGTTTATTGCTTTCCGTCTCCGTCAGAATTCGAGCAGCGGCTCCTCTCACTTGAAAGTGAGTCACTACGCAGCAAAATTTTGAATTTACTTTCCAAATTTCTCTCTCTTTCTCTCACTCTCACAGATCTCGTACCCTGCCCACAACGGCCTCACGGCCTCTCTTACTACTCTCTCAGGCTCTTGGATACTCTCCCCCTCTCAGATGTGCCCTCACACCCTCTTGCAATTGCTTGCGACCTCACCAAGAAGCACCTTCTTCACGCGGCTCTCCATGCATGGGAGTACACACACCCCTACACACATGTAATCAGCGCAACACACACACACAGTTCTTTTATGAACTGCTCATGACTCTCCCTCTCCTTAATTGCTCATGCTCAAGATGATACACACACTCTCAATAAATCAATCACACAGATACACACAGTTTCCTACTTGGTCTTGAAATTGGTTCATGCTCTCTCCCTTCCTTTCTCAGCATGCTTACGACCTCTCGCAATCACCCTCCTCAATCACACCACCCTGCTCTCGGCTCTTCCTCGTTACCATTGCAGGTGGCCCTCTCTCTAACTTGCGCTATAGCAAATTCATTCTCTCCCTCTCATGTTTTTTTGTGTAGCGACCTATATTATGCAGGAAGTAGGTAATACATACACTGTCAAGCAAATGGACGTACACACACTGCCAAGCGTAATATTTCTCTCTCCTACTTTCTCTCACTATAAAACCAGCGCTAAAACTCTCCCTCTCTGCTTGTATACTGCAGCGCTCTCCTCAGGCTCTCACTCTCTAACTTATATGTCCTCCACCAGGGCTCGCATGGCGTCCTTCCCCTTCTCGCGACCACTGCAGGCGACCCTATGGTTCAGGAAACCCTCTTCCTATGGCGCTCTGGCCACGCCCTTCTCAACCACGCCACCTCGCAGCTCTCTCTCTCTCTCTTCCTATGCTCTGCACACCCAGTGCAGCCCTTCTCGGCCCCTCATGGGCTCGCCTCTCAGAGCGCCCTCTCGGGCTTGCATGACGACCTCACACACTTAGCGGCCCTTGGTGGCTCCTATCTCCTCTGCACACACACAGTACAGGCAAGGGTAGCCCTCTTGGGCTCCCTTCTTACCCACTCTCCTAGCGACCATTCCCCCTCTCGTCTTCTGGCTTCCTCGTTTCATGGCGGTTCCCTCATGCATGGCGATTCAGAGCTGCCAATCAAAACGTAATTATGTTTTTGTTTTGTTATTTTTTCTTAAAAACATTGTCAAGCATTGGTCTTTTAAGACCTTGCTCCCACATTGAAAAAGGGTTAAAGTCCCCGAAACCTTAAAGATCTCCATAATGACAATGAGCATCGAGTCACATCTTCTCTCTCCTTACTCTCTTGAACTTCACGGTCTCTCCCGGATTCTAAGTCAAAATTTAAAGCTTTGCCCGATACTTACACTAAAACTTGTGTACACTTTCCGTTTTCCTCAAAAGCTAGCTCAAAATCTAACTGGAATTCTAGTGTTTAAACCGACTAACATGCCTTAACGCAAATTAGGGTAAACTCACAAGAGTTCGAAGATTTACTTCGGCTAAGACTAAACTCAAGAGTAGTACTCACCTTGAAACTTTCTCGAGCTGGTAAGATTTCCATTGCTTTCCAGATGAATATGGCCAAATTAGGTCAAGAAATTATGAACTTCCCTTAAACGAACTAATCATAGCATTCAAATTTTAACGTAAACATTAGCAAATACTTTCAGATTCTATCTAATCATTTATGTGCAGCAACATCAAATCATGCTAAACAGGCATACATGTGTAGTAATTTAAAATGCAAATGATTCTAACATGCCCATGCATATCCCAATTAACCCGGAGTTGTGTACAAATTGTCAAAAAGTTTTGGGGTCTACACATGTGTTTCCAGAGTGGCTTAACTTCTCCTTACCTTTGGCTTGAGAAGCCCCTTTAGGCCACTTTGGAGTTATAACTTTGACTGCAGTTACTTTAGGGAAAAGAGGCCTCGCCGTTTTCTTCCCTTCCTTGATGTAAATGACTTCTTCGTGATGAATGTCGATGTAGACAATTTCAGCCCTTTCGGTGCCTTCGTCGCTGGCACTCATTGACAGTGTTTCTTGTTTGACAACAGTGATGGCACTTCACCGACCTCCCACCTGATGCTCTCAATTTATGGTTAGAACGAGCAACACGAGATGGAGAATTTACCTCTTGAATACTGACGAAACTGCAGCCTGACAGTAGTACTTCAATGAAGGTGGTTAGTGCCTCCTTCGTCTCCTCTTCTTCCGTCCTCCAGTTAGAAATTTCCTTCAGCCATTCGTCCATGATTGATAGTACGCTTCACTTTCAGCATTGTAAACCGAAGGGTCTTAGGAAGCCCTCCTCAGCGGGGGCACCAAATGACGGGAGAAAAGCGAACCCCGAGCCCCAACGGCCTCTAAAAGGCCGGGGGCCGAATGGCGCGCCTCGAACCTGTCGGTAAAGCGAACAGGGGGCACCACCTAGCTTGGAGCGGCTAGGACGCAAACCACGATGATATGAACACCGCAAAATTACACACGGAGAGAGAGAGAGAGAGAGAGAGAGAGAGAGAGAGAGAGAGAGAGAGAGAGAGAGAGAGAGAGAGAGGGAGATTTGTAAATTATGAAAACCCTCGGGGGTGTGAGGGAGAATTATTTCTGTAGTATTTACAAATGGCACGCCCTGGTGATAGAGAGGTAGGGAGAAAAGATGGTGCAAACTACTTGGTGTGCTCTCTAAGACGACTCAATGATGGTGAAGCTTTCTACCAAGAGTGTGTATACATGTGTGCATCGACCATTGGAGTCGAGAGATGGACGTGGCTCCCTTTGCATGGTGCCATTCCCAAGGCAAACCCAACACGCGAGCCCCCTCCCCGTGATGGTGATAGTGTCAACTCTTCCCACTACACTCTACCAAGTGCTGACTTCTCATGAACTGCCCCCCGGATAGTGATTTCTCAGTGCCAATTTATAAGTGTTGGCTGCTTGGATTATGGTAATCCCAATGTGATTAGGGTAAGCTCAATCGGAGAGACAAATCAAGTGGTGGGTCTGGTGTGGTTGACCCTTGCTTTGTTTTGGGAGGTTATTAAAAGATGAGAATCTCTTGGTGGGCCTTTGTGACCATCACCTAGAGAGAGGAAATTTACAAAAATGGGATTTTACAATGGCTTGGGTGAAAACTGAAGAAATGATGAAAATAACTTATAAATTACTAGAACTGGCATCGTGGTTGCGTGTTGCCGGCGAATGGTGTGTTTTCGGTGCGTCGCTGTAGAGCGTACTTCTTTTCAGGGTCGGCCGGGGCATGCCTTCGACGCATTTCCTCTTTTTGTTGTTGGCGGCGCGTGCTTTGGGTCCTCCTTCTTTTTCGTTGTCGTCCTGGTCCTGGAATCCTTCATTTTTCCTTGTATTTATGTGCGTTTTTGCGTGTGTGTGTGTGTGTGTGTGTGTGTGTATGTATGTGCATGTGGACGGATGTGTGTGTATATATATGTGTGGATGCGCATGCGTGTGTGGGAACGGGCTTGTATAATATTATATATATATATATATATATATTATATTTATTATTGTTATTTTTTTAATTTTTTTTAAAATCTTTTTTGGCTCTGTTGATAGCGGACTGCTACACAAGGATGGGGTGGGAGGGGGGGATGGTGTGTGTGTGTGTGTGTGTGTGTGGTGTATTTATATATAGAGAGAGAAATTCTGCGCTACGCCGGTACAGGCCGAGAGGGAGAGAGAGAGATTGCGGGCAGGCTGGTGCAGAAACAGAGCACGAGAGAGGGAGAGGGGATTGGAGGTGGTGAGTGAGGGAGAGGATGAGGGTGTGTGTGTGTGTGTGGTGAAGAGAGAGTAGGCTCCGGCTTCTTCCGTTGCGCCTTCGGGCTGAGGAGAGAGAGAGAGAGAGAGAGAGAGAGAGAGAGAGAGAGAGAGAGAGAGAGAGAGAGAGAGAGAGAGAGAGAGAGAAAGAGAGAGAGAGAAGGGGATGAGGTGCCGTGGATAGGAGAGAGTGACAGTTCTATGGCCGGTACCCACCGTGGGGGGGGGAAGAGAGTGTGTGAAGGGGGGGGGGGGGGGGGGGGGGGGGGGGGGGGAAGCGAGGGAAGGGTGAGGCAAGGGGGGGAAGAGAGAGGGGAGGAGAATATTAGCGGGCCAAGGGAGGGGGAATGAGAGGGCAAGGGAAAGAGTGTGAGAGGGGGCGGGGGTGTGGATAAGAATATGGGAGACTGGGAGTTCACATGCGGCTCGACATAGAGGGAGCGTGAGAGGGAAAGCCAGAGAGGGGTCGCGGTGAGAGCTCGAGGCTTGCGCCTGGCCGAGGGTGGCCAGTAGGGGGGGGTGTGGGTGAGAGAGGGGTCAGGGTGAGCGCTCGAGGCTTGCGCCTGGCGAAGGGTGGCCAGTAGGGGGGGGGGTGTGGGTGAGAGAGAGAGAGAGAGAGAGAGAGAGAGAGAGAGAGAGAGAGAGAGAGAGAGAGAGAGAGAGAGAGAGAGAGAGAGAGAGAGAGAGAGAGAGAGAGAGAGGATATTAGAGAGAGGTATGTAGGGAAAATGAGAGAGAAAGGGGGGGGGGGGGGGGGGGGGGATATGTCATCCGATGCTTGCTGGGGGAATAAACTACGGGGGAAAAAGAGAAGGGGTATCTGAAACCGAGGGAGGTCGGCTAGGCTGGGGTATAGACAAGCAGGGGCCTCAGGATGATAAGGCCGGCCAATCAAAAGAGGGGGGGGGGGTGTGCCATGCCCGTAGGGGTGTCGTGAGGTTGACTTGGCATTGCCGAGCCTTCCAACAGTGTCCCCAAGGCTCCGTTGAGGAAAAATAAGTTTTTTTTTCTTTTTTCTTTGATTTTCAAAAATCGGCCATCAACGTCATTTCTTATGTCCTTCCGTACGGCACCACATTTTGCGTATTTAACTTCCAAAGCATATCAATTTTCCGTATTCCCTGAATGAAGCTCAAAAACTCCCAGATGGCACTCCGACCGAGCCGACTAGACTGGCACGGAACCGGGCCCCCCGCTGAACCTTTAACGGACCATAACTCTGATCGCTGATCTGAAAAGACCGACACGCTCCACAAAATGAGCACTTTAGGCTCGTGCATTCATTTCATTTATGTCACCTCAGCTGCAGTTGCCCAATCTGGTATGGATCTGCTACTTACTCAACTTAAATCTATCATAACGTCTTATCCATAGCTCCGATTCACGAGCCGTAAAGACAAGCATGTAGAACCCTTCAAGTACTTCAACTTTAATTAATAAAATCCCAGCTATGACCACTTCAAGAATACTCATTGTTTAGCATTACCAAGATATCTTTTGGCCCTTAGAGCCGTATCTGCACACTTTTAGCTTAAAAATTTCCTTGTTAGCAAGCCCTTATAACTGCTGAATAATCATGTAGGATTCAAGTACACCTGATTGGCATTCCTTTGCCCATTTTCTTGTCTTGGGAGCGGAGCGTCATGACAACGTTGATGGAGCAAAAGACATCATGCGCACACTCACACACCCAGAAAACTCAACACACCACAAGGAATTTGCTTAAATTCAAACCCACACACACCACCACTCAAGACCTCAATAAAAACACTACCCACAAGCTTGATTCAAACTCCAAACGCCGCAATCTACAAGCCCTTGCCTGCCCGCAGACACTACAAGGTGAGTCGAGTTGATCAACACTTGAAATCACACTTGATGGTGGTGAGCAAAATATACAAGAAAAACCATCACAAAGACAAAAACTCTAGCCACAAAATGTCACTCTCAAAACATAGAAAATCCTTCACCAAACTCCACTTTGTTGGACTCTTTGGAGTAGCGCCAATCCTAATGGCACCGATACAGGGTCACATAGTCTTGCAGAAACCCGCACCTTCTTCCCTCAATTCCTTGCACACACACATCCATGGAAACCTCAAAATTTACATATACTCTCCCAAGTGCAAAATTGAAGAGAGAAAGATCTCATTCACTCCTCCACACACTCGAAAACAGGACGTGTACGCTACGGGATTGCACTAGACCACCTGTAGGAACCCTCCTTCCTTCCCACACAGAGAGGTGAAAGTGCCAAGAATTGGCTTCCAAAATTCTCCTTCAGCTTAATCACTCATTGCAGCGTCACTCGTGTGGAAAAATAAAGTCATTTCACACCATTTTTGACCCAATTTTGGCCAATTTTGACCCTCGGCGGGCATTTTTCGCGGGAAAAAACCCCAAACGGACTCAAAAATTCACCAAATTTTGTACGCTTGATTCTTGATACCCAAAGCACTTTTCCACATTCCCACATTCTATTTCTGACCACTTGTAGGGTGGTGCACCCATCACCGCTGTCATAATAATCAATATCTAATTCTCCTAAATGATTTTCTCATGTTAAACTGATCATTTAATATGGGGAAGTGCCAGGGGAGAAAAAACTAGAATATTGATTAAGTTAGCAGACCGGCCACGGTTGGGATCCAAAGGAGGGAAAATAGGGATCCAAAGGGGGGGCCATCTGCAAAAGAGCCATGTGCAACAATGGGTTAAAAAGACCCTAAGGTTCAGCCCATTAAGACTTCCAAAATCTAAGGTTCCCAAATTCAAAGGTTGTGTCCAAAGGTAAACCATAGGGGAACTGGATGCTTTGTGTGTGTACAAAAAAATTCTTAGAAATCCCTACATCGGACAGGGCGAGCCTTGGGAGTAGGGGATGAGAGAGAAAGTCACACAAACACACAAGCTCCCTTTAAACAAAGGGAATGAAGGACACATGTCAGCTCCCTAGCCTAGATGCCCACAAGGTGTACCCAATTCCTATTGGATGGCCTTGGAGGTGGACCAATGAGAATTAGGCTAGAGTAAATCTAGTTTAATTAATTTAAAAAACCTTAATAAAAAGAACCAATGAAAATTAAGACTCCTGGATGACTATTGGACAGTCTCCCAAGGGTTCCAATGAGCATTCAGCAGCCCAATGGCTTGCCTGATTGCTATTGTCCAGGAGGCAAAGGGGTCCAATGAGAGTTTAGTTGAATTATTAAAATACCTAAGCTCTCACAAAAGGGGAAAGCGGGACACATGTCAGAAGGCTATCACTTATGCTGCTTAATTATCATTGGCTAACCCTAGGGAGGTCCAATGGGAGGACAACAAGAGCAAATAGCAAGGGGGCTCGTCCAAGAGAGAGAGGGGGCTGATTTTTGCAAGGCATTATGACACACACACACTCACAGAATCTCATGTGTGAAGTAAAGAAGACTCTCTCTCCTTCTCAAGCTTTAATGGAAAGCTTACCACCTACTCCAAGCTTGTGAGAAGGGAGGCCTACACCAACAACTCTTGGCTTTGTGATGCAAATCCAGCCAAGAGCCAAGCTTCAATGCATGCTCATCTCCTCTACCATGCTAATTACTAATGTAAGCTATGCTAATATGAGTGATTATGTGAGGAGATGTACATCTTTTTCGTAAGATACTCCTTCTTCCTCTCAATCTACTCTCATACCTTGCTAGCTCTCACCATCTTCGAAGGTGTGTGAGGTCTTGGTTTTGAGACCGGGATAATTGATGTTGTGTTTGCTAAGTGTTTTGATTAGTGCATGAAGCTTTCGTCTTCATTGCACTAGCTAGTCTTGAAGGAACACAAAGAATTGTATTGTACAATGTCTCTCTTGATGGGAGAGACCATAATACAAAGCCTTTTGGAGGGGGGACCGTTTCCATGCAAATCCGGTCCTCAATTGTTGTCAATAGCTTAATTTTTCTCTCTTTTGAAAGTATTGTTCATGCTATCTAACTAGGTGTTATACTTTTTGTTTCTCTCTCCACCCAAGCACTCTTGTAATTCTCATTAGGAATCTATTCTAATGAAATTCCCACTATGTTCGTGCTAATTTCCTCCACACACAAGTTTTTAGGCCATTAAATGTTACATTGGTATCAGAGCACAAGGTTTCTCTTTTCTTGCTCAAGAATGGACGTCCTCAAGCTAGCTATAAATGGTTGGTATTATTAATTGCCTGTGAGTAAGTAGAATAGGGATTTTTCAGCCTTGTAGCGCGCCTGCCTTCGTGCAGTTAACGGGGCATTACCGTCGAGAGCTATGGTCTTAATAGTCGAGTCCTACGGGGCTTGCCTACGGCACCACTATTGAGCTTTTAGAAGCTTGACAGGAGCCGGTGCTGTTTTGGTGTTGAAAGACCCTCTCTTCTATTCCTTGCAATTAATGGTATTCGAGCCACGGGTACAGTAGCTTGAGTGTTTTTTCTAAAGGGGTAAATAGGAGTAGCAACTAGGGCTTGAAGTGCCAAAGTACACCTAAAAGTTGTTAGAATGGATGAAAATAGTAAAGAGAGTGAAATTAATGTTGATAACTTTGATTTTGCTAATGAGCAAGCTACTAATGATGCTCCAGTGCTTGTTAACTATCTTGTTTCTAGGCTTCAACAAGCCATGGGCAATCCATCTCTCCAAAATGAAGTGCAACGGTAGCTCAGTGCTCACGGGATTCTCCAAGCTCATCACCATGACGAGAGAACACCTATGAAGCCTCCTTGTGAGACTCCCAAAAGAGGTCTGTCTCCGATTCGGGGAGAAGAAGAGAATCCATACGAAGGGCTCAAGAATTTACTTCTTGATGATGGATCTCCTTCCCAAAGGAGAACTCAAGAGCCTCCACCAAAGGAACAAGAAAGAAGTGAGTCTCCCACCACCTCGGCGAAGATGGCTCCACAAAGACGGCGGGCTAAATGCTCTCCATCACCACCAAAGCGGAGAAGACCATCACACTCTTCTCCACACCATAATTCAAAGAGGGATGATAAAAAGCAAGAGAAGAAAAAGGTGAGAAAGAGGACACCCTCTTCTCCACCTTCTTCATCCTCTTCCTCTTATGAAAGTGATGGTGAAGACGCCAAAGATCAAGACAAGAAAAAGGTGAGAAAGAGGACACCCTCTTCTCCACCTTCTTCAAATTCTTCACCTTCTGAAGAAAGTGATGGTGCAACCTTTGAACCATCAAAAAGAAGAGGCCATAGGAAATCCTATGCCACATGGAAGAGGTCATCAAGCTGATGAAGTTCAAAGAGGGAGGGAAGAGCATCTCTTTCCTTACCTACGATGGCACCTTTGGTGCTACAGACAAAGTCTTGGCCTTTATCCACAGTTTGATGCGGCGTTTGGAGATGAGGGCTTCACGGAGTCCTCTAAGCTACGCCATGTAGCTATGCACTTTCAAAAGTCCGCCAGGCAATGGTGGTCTAGCCTACGAGCCAATGGTGAAGCTCCACGAACATGGAAAGCTTTAAGAGATTCCATTATGAAGCAGTTTTTGGCCACCAATGCCAAAGACAAAGTACTCACCGAATGGCGAAGCTGAAAGCTCTCTCCCTATGAATCCATCCACAAATATGTAGACAAGTTTTGGGACCTACAACTCAAAGCCACTGTCTTCAAAAAGTTGGATTTTGGAGAGAAAAAGCAACAATTTTGTGCGGGCTTAACCGAAGAAATGGCGGAGTATGTCAACTCCCAATGGCCACGTACCATATCGGCGGTAATACACCATACTATGGTGGCCTCTCAAATCAATTTCCAAACGGGGGCTAAAAGAAATAATAAGCCCACGGAAAACAAGGGTTCCAACGTGCCTAAGGGGAAGGACAATGTCCAAAAGTCTCCTAAGGGAAACTCCAACAAAGCTAAAGAGAAGGGAGTTTACAAAGGTAAAAACAAACTCTCCCCTAAAGAGCTTGAGCGTTATCGCAAGGATAACCGGTGTTTCAAGTGCGGCGAACAAGGGCATGCGTACCACACTTGTCCCCAAAAGAACAACCGCCAAGATCCTCCTAGAGCTTCCTTGGTTGAAATCCAAGAAGAGGAGACTCACCAAACTCATCACAAAGGATCTCCTCTATGTAATGCTTGGGGAAAGGTAAGAGAACATGATGCTTTTATGCTCTTTGACCCTGGTTCTACTCACAATTTTATATCTATAGAGTTGGCTACCAAGCTAGGCATACAAGCCTACGAGATGGGAGATGTCCTACCCGCAGACAGTTCTTTCAAGGAGCAAGAAGCTTCAATCACTCCCTTAATTGGGAAATTGAGGCTTCATGTTCAAAGCTATGTGGACAAAGAGGACTTCTTTATCTCTCCTCTCAAGCATGAGGATGTAATCCTAGGGGCACCATGGTTTGATCGCCTGGCTGCCAATGTTAAATTTCCTGAAAGAAGAATCTCCTTTAAGTTTAGGGAAAAATACATGTATATAGATGCTAAGGAAACGGGTAACACTATCCCCATTGTACATACACCAACTTTCAACAAGTCAATAAAGAGCTCTATTTCCGTGTACATGATTTTTGTTAAAGATTCTCAAAATGAACCTAATGCTTTAGCAAAAGAAAATATAAGTAACCATAAGGAATTAGAGTTATCCAATTTTGTCAAGGGGTTTCAAGATGTTTTTATTGACGACATCCCTTGTGAGCTACCTCCTAAACGAGGTAATGATGACCATGCAATTGAACTTCTTCCAGGAAGTTCACTGCCTAACAAACCTCCTAGCTTGTAGAGTTTCTCAAGCTCAACAAGAGGAGATTATGCGGCAAGTGCATGAGTTAGTTGAGAAGGGCATGGTTAGGCCTAGCTCATCTCCATTTTGCTAACCTGTGCTATTATTGCAAAAGAAACACGGCACATATCGTATGTGTGTGGACTATAGAGCACTAAATAGGATCACTATCAAGAATAGGTTTCCTGTTCCACAGGTAGAAGACCTATTTGATAAGCTACAAGGATCAACCTACTTCAGTAGGATTGACCTAAAAAGTGGCTATCATCAAATAAGGATAGTTGATCAAGACATTGTAAAGACCGCATTTAGCACCACATTTGGTCTTTACGAATACATTGTCATGCCTTTTGGCTTGACCAATACACCAGCCACATTCAACCACTTGATGGAGAAGCTGTTCAGGCCTCATCGAACCTTCACTGAAGTGTTCTTTGATGATATTATCATCTACTCTAATTCATTAGACGAACACATGCAACACCTCCAGGTAATATTTCAAGTTTTAAGAGAGAATAAACTTTATGTTAATCGAAAGAAAAGTGAATTTTTCTTGCAAGAGATTCAGTATTTAGGTCACATTATCTCTCAAGATGGCATCCAAATGGATCCATCAAAGTTGGAGGTGATAAAAGGATGGCCTAAACCAAAGAATCTTCATGAACTAAGAAGCTTTATAGGTATATGTGCATACTATAGACGCTTCATAGAAAAGTTCTCACAAATTGCGGGACCATTACATGACCTAACAAAGAAAAGCGTTAGGTATACATGGTTTGATTAGGAGAACAATGCTTTCAAAAATCTTATCTCTCAACCTGTGCTTACACTACCGGATCTCTCAAAACCATTTGAGGTCCAATGTGATTCTTGTGGTGATTTCCTTGGAGCTGTTTTGCTCCAAGAAGGGCACGCCATAGGCTATGAGAGTCGAAGGCTTGACCCTATTGAGCAAGCTCTAGGCATATATGAAAAGGAACTCCTGCAGTTCTACATGCCTTAGACTCATGGAAGCACTATTTATTGGGGACTCCTTTCATTCTGCGAACGGATCACCAAAGTCTTAAGTACTTCATGACGCAGACCAAGCTCTTCCAGACAAAAAAAAATGAGGTGGGAAGATCCTTTGCAATTTCATTTTCATTATGCTCACATTGCTGGCAAGCATAATCAAGTAGCTGATGCACTCTCAAGACGGCCGAGAGTGAATGCGGTTTCCATAGCAACTCATAATGATCTATCTTCAATGATAGATTAGTATGCTATTGATCCCGATTTTAGAGATGTGATTTCAGCCCTTGCATTAGGGAAGAAAGAAGAACCATTTACTTTACAAGATGGTTATCTTCTCTATGGCAATAGACTATGTGTTACTAACTCACTACGTGAGAAAGTAATGTATGAATCTCATGCTCCACCTTATGTAGGGCATAGAGGGATTCAGTCTACCTTAAAGGGAATTGAAACATATTTCTATTGGCCTACCATGAAAGTGAATATACAAGAGTGTGTTTCTAAATGTGTGCTATGCCAAAAGACAAAATTTGATAGAGGGAAGCAACTTGGATTGCTTCAACCCTTGACAATCCCTAGTTCACCATGGGAGAGCATATCCATGGATTTTATCTTTGGATTGCCTAAGTATATCCATGGGAATACAGGAATATGGACGATAGTGGACATGTTCAGTAAACAAGCTCATTTTATACCTGTCAAAAAGACTATCAAAGCCCATCAAATGGCAACCCTCTTCATTTCACAAATTTTCAAGCACCATGGCTTGCCAATGTCCATAGTGTCGGATAGAGATCCTAGAATGACCAGTAATTTTTGGAAGGGTCTCTTTGAGAATTTTAGGGACAAGGCTAAACTTCTCTTCGGCCTATCATCCACAAACGAATGGCCAAAGTGAAATAGCTAACCTAACCATTCTCGATCTACTAAAAGCCTATGTAACGGAAGTAGATCAAAGATCCCAATGGGAGAAGTACTTACCCTTAGCGGAGTATGCTTACAATAACACTGTACATACTTCCACGGAAAAAGCACCTTTTGAGGTAATTGAGGGAAGATCAAAAAGTCCCTTGCTACTTAAGGTACATGGGAAGATCTTCGCTGCAGATGAGTATAGCCGAGACCTACAAGAATCTTTTCAAAAGATTAAGGATGCTATCTCTATCTCACAGCAAAGGCAAAAGGCTGCTTCTAACAAGCACAGAAGATCCTAAGCCTTTAAATAAAATGATTGGGTCTTATTAAAGTTTCCCGAGGCTCGATTAAGGCACACGACGGGCAAGAATCCTACGGGCCACCAAAAGTACTATGCTAAACTATCAAAAAGGTACTATGGTCTCTTCCAGATTCTTAAGCCAATCAATGAGATGGCCTATCAACTCAAGTTGCCCAATCATTGGCTCATACACAATGCTTTCCATGTGAGCCTATTAAAGCCTTACAAAGGAGAGCCACCTCAAGAACCAACTATTGAAGACCCACCGGAGATCGAGGACCAAGAGGAGGTGCTGCAGCCCGAGTCCATTCTCCGACATGAAGACAAGGTACTAAGAGGCGGTAAGCTATCTATCCGACGATATCTTATTAAGTTTAAGAATTATCCTGTTGAAGATGCTAGATGGATGCAAGGCATACAATTAAAGGATAACCTAAACCTTGTCAATGCTTACAATGCTTCCCAAGAGTAAGCAAATGTACAAAATGTTAAAAATGAAGAAAGTTTTTGTCTTATAAGACTCTCTTTTCTTTATTGTGCACAAAAATGAAGTAGTATGCATGCTTAGATCAAGTTTGCGGAGATGACGTCTCCCAAACACCAAGTAGAGCTTGTCACTCTACTATGGAAGACTGATAGGACTAATGTGCAGACATTCTTGCGGTAGCCTCAGGCTCTCAAGCGCCAAATGGACTAGTCATCCATTGTGGAATGATGTCGTAGGGTAACATAGGGATCCTCTACCCGCTAAGAAAAGGACTCATGAATATGATTTATCTTCTCTACACCATAGTCGAGGACGACTATGATTTCAAAAGAGAGGTAATGTCATAATAATCAATATCTAATTCTCCTAAATGATTTTCTCATGTTAAAATCATCATTTAATATGGGGAAGTGCCAGGGGAGAAAAAGGTAGAATATTGGTTAAGGTAGCAGACCGGCCATGGTAGGGATCCAAAGGGGGGGCCATCTGCAAAAGAGCCATGTGCAACAATGGGATAAAAATACCCTAAGGTTCAGCCCATTAAGACTTCCAAAATGCTAAGGTTCCAAAATTCAAAGGTTGTGTCCAAAGGTCAACCATAGGGGAATTGGATGCTTTGTGTGTGTACAAAAAAAGTATTTCCAATCCCTACATAGGAGGGGGTGAGCCTTGGGAGTAGGGGATGAGAGAGAAAGTACACACACACACACACACACACACACACACACACACACACACACAAGCTCCCTTTACACAAAGGGAATGAGGGACACATGTCAGCTCCCTAGCCCAGATGCCCACAAGGTGCACCCAATTCTATTGGATGGCCTTGGAGGTGGACCAATGAGAATTAGGCTAGAGTAAATCTAGTTTAATTAATTTAAAAAACCTTAATAAAAAGAACCAATGAAAATTAAGTCTCCTGGATGACTATTGGACAGTCTCCCATGGGGTCCAATGAGCATTTAGTAGCCCAATGGCTTGCCTGACTCCTATTGGCTAGGAGGCAAAGGGGTCCAATGAGAGTTTAGTTGAATTATTAAAATACCTAAGCTCTCACAAAAGGGGAAAGGGGGACACATGTCAGAAGTCTATCACTTATGCTGCTTAATTATCATTGGCTAGCTAACCCTAGGGAGGTCCAATGGGAGGACAACAAGAGCAAATAGCAAGGGGGCTCGCCCAAGAGAGAGAGGGGGCTGATTTTTGCAAGCATTATGACACACACACTCACAGAATCTCATGTGTGAAGTAAAGAAGACTCTCTCTCCTTCTCAAGCTTTAATGGAAAGCTTACCACCTACTCCAATCTTGTGAGAAGGGAGGCCTACACCAACAACTCTCTGGCTTTGTGATGCAAATCCAACCAAGAGCCAAGCTTCAATGCATGCTCATCTCCTCTACCATGCTAATTACTAATGTAAGCTATGCTAATATGAGTGATTATGTGAGGATATGTACATCTTTTTCGTAAAATACTCCTTCTTCCTCTCAATCTACTCTCATACCCTGCTAGCTCTCACCATCTTCGAAGGTGTGTGAGGTCTTGGGTTTGAGACCGGGGATAATTGATGTTGTGTTTGCTAAGTGTTTTGCTTAGTGCATGAAGCTTTCATCTTCATTGCACTAGCTAGTCTTGAAGGAACACAAAGAATTGTATTGTACAAGTCTCTCTTGATGGGAGAGACCATAATACAAAGCCTTTTGGAGGAGGGACCGTCTCCATGCAAATCCGGTCCTCAAATGTTGTCAATAGCTTAATTTCTCTCTCTTTTGAAAGTATTGTTCATGCTATCTAACTAGGTGTTATGCTTTTTGTTGCTCTCTCCACCCAAGAACTCTTGTAATTCTCATTAGGAATCTATTCTAATGAAATGCCCACTATGTCCATGCTAATTTCCGCTACACACAAGTTCTTAGGCCATTAAATGTTACAACCGCAGATCAGGCACCGTAAATAGACAATTACTGCATGTACCAAACTTCTCGAGCGGGATGAGAGTACCCATACTTGTAGCTTGCATTATTTAAATTCTAGAAATGTCAAAAACATTCTCTAGAGCCAAAATAATCCACCTAGAACTATATCCAAGGCCGTGATACCCTATCCGGGCATGTACATGTGTCTGACTACTAGCACGTAAATCTGCCTTTTCACAATGTGTACATGTTGCATCTTTTTTTAACTTGAAACCACTTTGCAAAGCTCCCAAATGCATATATTTACATATTTTTGTACATATGACCATGCATATAAATGCTACTTTGTACACGTCAAAAGCGGTCTATCAACGTGAAGGACTCCACAGACTGCTGCAAATACAAAGAGAGAAAGAGAGAGAGAGAGATTTGGTGAAGGTCGTCCCCTACACGCTCCCATGCTAAGCGGACCTTCACACACCATGTTCGGGTTTGAGCTCTGATACCAATGTGAGGCAAGGCTACTAACCTCCATACTCTTGGAAATATATAGGCGACCCGATCCGAGTTTAGTCTTGGCCCGTAGCCTGTAGGCCCTTGGCCCGAGAGTAATGCCTTGGGGAGTATATCCTTTAGCCAATACCAAGCTTTTCAGTCATAGCGTGATTTGCTCCACTTGTGAAATATGGAAGGAAAATTGGTTAGAAGAGCATTGGCAAAAGAATGTCAATGCCATTTGGGAAATTAAATGGACGAACTACTTGAAGATGTTTGCATGGAAGGTTCTATAGGGAACCATCTCTAATGAAACAAGATTTGCACTAAAGGGATTGGCATTGGCCTTATCTTTTCAAAAATCTCCCTGTCACGCGAGGTCTAGCTGCAAAAATTTACAATTGGATGTGAAAGACCTGGAAGATTATCATCTACACAACCGACCTGATCCTGCGAGGGAGTAGATCTCGAAACTAAGCCATTTTGATTTTCACTCAAATCTACAGATTCCATTATTTGAAAGAGACATGGAATCTTTCTGTCTTTGAAGTAAAACATCCCATGGCTCAATTCAATGAGCGAGTACATTGAGTTGCTATGTGTTGTAGGATAAAAAAGAGGCACAACCGCTAATGCGGAAGATTTAACATATGTACTTAGTTGCATCAACTGATTGACTGGTGATACTTAGCAGCTCTTTGTCTACCTTCTGCTGCTTACCTATACAAGGCCCCCTTTTGGAAATAGTGACCCCTCAAGGCACATGACGTAGTGTTTGAGGTTGAGCCACTATAGCGTCTCTAATCGAAATTGTCAATATGGCAGTTTTTTCATAATGTAAGCTTATTGCTAAAATACTCAAATAAATGTGTAGTTTTCCTTTGCAAATACTAAATAAATTGTAACTAGAAGTTGCCAAAATATTTACTTGCGTAACTGCATTTGTCTTTGGAGATTGGAAGAGGAAACACCCCCCCCCCCCCCCCCCCGCCTTCTCTCTCTCTTCTCTCTCTCTCCTCTCTCTTCTCTCTCTCACAACACAACAACACACACACACACATAAAAGACTGGGCCAGCGAAAGCCAAAATCGAGCAAGTACTTCCATCTTATGTGTTTACATGCTTCCATTGACACACACAAACACACACACAAGATTGGGCCAGTGAAAGCCAAAATCGAGCAAGTACTTGCATTTTATGTGTTTACATGGTAGACGTGCAATGTATGTACAGATACAAGTAAGGGCTGGGTCGCACCATGGGCTAGTAGGATTAGTGTTTACTATATAAATGCATATCCATGTTTTGCTCCATAAATATAGAAGAAGTTTCTAAACCCCACTAGCACTTTGAAAAAGGGGGGTACAAGCTATTAGTTAGGAGTGAAAAGCTCTCCTTAAACATAAACATAGGCTAACCATCTCCAATCAAATATCTCTCATGATCTTCTTGAAAATAGATAGCCCAACCCTTTTCATCCCATATTAGGGTGTGACCATGTGCAACGCTCTAGCCTTTTGCCCCCACTAACTCATGGTGCAACCCGGCTTTAATATGATGATTTTAATTTAAGGCATGTGTTATTGTCATGTATGTGTCTGATAATCCTCCACTGTCTATAGGCCTACATGTGTTCTTATAACCCTCCACTTACGACTTCTTCTTAAAGCCCAAAAAAAACATATATATTTAGCTATATTATGCCCACTATGATTTGGTTGTTCTCTTGTTTTGGCTTCAGAACGCTGGCCAGGCATGATAGGAGAACTAGGGGGAGCAGGCGAGGCGTCGACTCGGGCAGCATCGCCGGAGCATGGGTGGCTTCGTGGGGTGGAAAGGGCGGCACAGAAAGAGCAAGTTGGAAGAGGAGGAGGGAGGGGGGTTGTAGGGGTGGAGGTGAGGGGGAGGGTGATGAGGTGGAGGAGGGCGCCCATGATGATGAGGAGGAGGAGGGGAGCGAGGGCGATGAGGAGGAGGGCCGGGATGGAGGAATGCGAAGCTGTGATAAGCAGCTTCCATGAACGGTGGTCGGTGCTCGGGATGTGGGGGTGGATGAGGGGGGGAAGCTGTGGGATGCGGGCCGTAGCTGCATGCTGCACAGTAAATCTGCATTTTGCTGCTACTAAGGGGGGACGCGACTAGCTCAGCTCGCATTGATTTGCTAAATCAATGAGGTACGTGTAGTATGCCTTTATAATTTGCCTTGCTTGCCGTCCCCCCACGCCCTGGACTGTTAAGGCATCAGAAACCAGAGCTGATCTTGGGCTGCGCGCGTTGGCCAAGGTTACAGTGGAGTGACGCCTGATGAGAGTCTGTGAGAATGGAGAGTGTGTGTGTGTGAGAGAGTGAGAGAGAGAGAGAGAGAGAGAGGTTTTTGGTCTGCCCAAAGGATAAGGCTTATAATGCCTCTCCTCGGAGGTGGTTTTAAAAAAGTGCATCTTTTTTTATTGGAGATATTCATTACAAAGACAAGGAAATATATTGACATTGCCAGTGAATCATGGAAATATAATTGGTCTTGCCTTGACGTCCACCCCACGCCCTGGACTATCAAGGCATCACAATCCATAATTTGGACTGTGTCAGCCCGCAAAAGAACTGGAATTGATGTGCGGTGTCCCTTGATGTTGATGCCTTGCAAAACCGCCCAACAACAGTTGACCTTTTGACAAGTTATGTGTGTGTGTGTGTGTGTGTGTGTGTGTGTGTGTGTGTGAGTGAGAGAGAGAGAGAGAGAGAGAGAGAGAGCACATACAATAGGGACAAAAAGAAGGCATTGAGGACAGTAACTATCGACATATTGCGCACATGTAGCACTGATTGTTGCTTTCCACTTGTCTTTGTAGAGCATGCCAACAAATGAATTGTTGAGCTATATATAGAGACACTATATATACCCACTGTTATATTGAAAAATTTTAAATGTACATTTACAATGTTCAAAGGAGCTACATCACTCCTGTTTTACAATGAGCCCTTTCAAGGGTCTTCTTAAAATCCAAGATATAGACTATTGAGCTACTGCGAATTCTTTGGTAGAGCAACTTCAACGTTCTTGCGTCTCCGTACACATTGCTTGATGTGATTTAAGTTCTGAAAAAAAAAAATCAACTCAAGAAAAACATATCGAGTCATGAAGGTTAGAAATAAATACATCACATTATCCTTAGAGACGGTTCGCGATGCCGCTTTAAAGACGACATAGAAACAAACGTAATGCCGATGCAATCACATGTGTAGATGACATAGAAACAAACGTAACATCAATGATATCGCTTGTGCACAAATATATACAAAGTCGGCATGTAATAAATACATTGGGACCCCCAAGATCTCAACTAACAGTTTTCATGATCATGGCTTTACGTACCATGGCATCATGGTGTTAACCATTGCATTAAGACGCTTAGAAATTTTTTGAAATAACAATCATCATGGATTTAGGTACCATGGCATCATAGACGCTTTCAATAAAATAATTTGAAATACCAATCATCATGGCTTTATGTACCATGGCATCACGGTATTCACCATGGCATAAGAGACTCTTAGAAAAGCTTGAAAATACCAATCATCATGGTTTTACGTGCCATGGCATTAGAGAGGTTTTCTTCAAATCAAATAAAAATTGTAAAATAATAATCACCATCATGGCTTTACGTACCATGCCATCAGAGACGCTAGTTTTGTGCAAAATCTGCAAAACCTGAAGACAATGACTAGTCAGTATAGATAATGGCTTGGTAAATCTTGTCATCTCTAAATTGATGATTCCCATGAAAACCATCACACACGTTAGTGTACGATCACATAAAACGAGTATTTTATGACAAATTGCAATGAGAGCAGTAGCATTCATGCTATAAATCGCATCAAGTGGTGTGACCCTGCTATCATTGAGGTAGAAACAAATTACAAGAATTGATGCTCAAACATACAACCTAAAGATGGCAAGGTCAAGGTGGCTAGGGCAATCCCTAGTGATGACGAAGGCCGAATGCCACATGCCCAATCTATTAATCAAAGGTTGTTCAAAGATATATAGATTTTTGACTAAATAAAACAACAATTGAACACAATCAAAACGATGCAAAAACCTATTACCAAACTATGAATAACTGAGCTAGCTGAGACATGCAGACACGATCAATGTGCATGACCTCTTAGCTTTTATGAGCATCCAAAAGCAACTCTTAAAATACAAGCCACCAACAATTTTAACGCCAGGTCATTCACTATTCTTAAAATAACATTTAATATAGCACTGTTTGTGGTCATGCTGCCAGCCATAGCATTGTTTCTCCTCCTCATGTGTTGAGTTCGAGAAACAAGGGGCAAGCATACGAGAAACAAGGGCGCAAGCATACTAAGGCAACCCTTTCAAATCTATGCAAGAAGCACGTGCTTGCGACAAAGCTACTGGATACATGCTTATGAGTAGAGAGAAGCTTTCCCATCGAGAAGAACCAGGTTGCGATGACCGTAGACGCTATGAGAAGGTGCAGGCCAACAAGAAGTAGCAATGGCTGCCGATATCTGCCGAGATGTTGTGGAGCTTATATCCAAGTGCCCAGAGAAATCTTGCAGCTTTTTGTTGAGTGAAATATAGAGCCCGGCTTGTGTTTTAATTTGCGCTAGCACTAATTACAGACCCTCGCCGCTCCTCATCTCGGAAGTAACTAGAATCTGGTCATTAAAATAGCACGACGGTTAAAAAGAACGAGGCTCAAAATAGCATCAAATTAAAAAGAGAATTATATTTTGAATGTAGCATGACCAGCGCCATCGCTATTTACAAGCTTGCCTATAACCTTTTTCATAGTCTAGGTCTAAGACTCGGTGATTGAGAAAGATTTGAGTCTCGATGACTGAGGACAACTCGATGCTTATGGAAGAACATTGACATCCGATTGCAAACTACCTACTATGGCAACGCTTGGCTACTGTGAGGTTTGTTGCTAGCCTGCCAAAAACTAGGTGGGGTATGATAGTTTAGACAAAGCACTACGGGTCATGATAGTTTCCATGCAACAATTTTCAGTACAATCCTCTCTTGTGCTCTCCATCTCTGGGGAGGTTACTTGGTGCTGCCAACCCTCAACTTTCTTCCACCGCTGGGCTCAAGAGACATGCTTTTGCTTCCCATGCAACAGGGCCAGTGTCAAAAGGGCCACAACGACATAGAGGCAACAAGGCCACCATCTACGATATGTATATCACAAGTGAGCTTGCTTGCTCACGAAGCCATGGAAGACACTCTTCCTTACTTACTCTGATTCTTGCAAGCAGAGAAATATTTTCTGTGTTTTCTTTGAAGGAAACTAATTTTATCTGACAAACGTTCTCAATCATGAAACATAAGAAACTAAGAGAATCCAATAAATAAATTTACTTATCTGCATATGTCGAGCTCTCATACCATGTTGAACCAGAGGGAGAGAGCGCAAGTAGATGAGAAGAGAGAGATGACACCATCATATGAAAACCCCAAAGTGTGTCCAATGACTACACAAGATGAGTTTATATAGAGGGGACCAGGGTGCTATATATAGAGACACTATATATAGCTCAACATGAATCACCTTTCCGTATCCCCACCGGTGGAGAAGGGCTACAAACGACACTGCACAAGGAAGGATGCCGATAGAAGTTGTGAAAGAGACATTTGAAAACTAGAGGGACATGGTGGGATTGGGGCGGACCTCTTACGCTTTTCCATTGGGTTTAGGGTCATGGAGGGTGCATATGCACACCATGAGATAGAAATAAAAATGAAGTTTTTAGTGTCATCAAAACGATTCCAAGAGACCTCAAAGACTATCCAGCAAGTGTTAATTAAGACAATTCAATACCTATGTAGCGTGATACATTATTCGTAAAACATTTCAAACATGATAATGATCATATAATACATTTAATCATATGATTTGAATGTAGTATGTGGTGAAATGTTATCGTTTTTCAAAATTTTGTATTTGTTCTTACATATAGATCGATAAGCTTATTGCTCAATGATCAATTTTATCCGTCTTAGCATCTCTCACTTTCTCTAAATTGCAAGGTTAATACAATTAGTGAAAAGTATAGGTCGATTTTCTAAACAAAATCATAACATTGACTTTTTGAAAAAGAAATTATAAATGTACTATTTAAACATAGTTTGAATATATGATACTCTAGTTTTGGATTTTGAAGAAATACAATATTGAAAATAGATGAGCTTTAGATAAATTTTTAGTTTTATATTTTTTGAACATCCAAAAATAGTTGATGTCATGTTGGGGTATAAAGCCCAATGTGGTCGCCCAGGTAAGTGGGCGGGCCGTCAGGTATGTACACATGTTCTTTTGTAAAAACCTAATAAGAACTCACTATGCTCTACACATTACAGTAGAGTAAGTTCACCATATCGTCGTGCTCTTCTTCTCGCACTCTCTCTCGCGTCGCACTTATGCTCGTACTCCTTCAACTGGTATCAGAGCTCAGATCGAGACTCGGGGAAGCATTGCAGGAGGCTAGAGTCACCAGCTCAGATTGGAGTGAAATTCGACAGGCAAAGACATGGCCCCAAATCCTGTGTACTCAAAATTTCATTATGAGGTCATCTCGGCCACCGTTCGGCTTCGACAAAGGTTTGCGCAGGCCATTTTCGACTACGTGATCTCGGTGGGTGCAGATCCGACTCTGCAAATTTGGGGTTTTCGGTCTACGACTGCAGGTGCTGAGGATATCGACACTCCCAGAGTGTTGATTTGTGGCTATCTACACATCAAAGGACGGCTCACAGTTCTTGGAGGCGTGTCACATACGACATGGGCGCATCTACACACAGTCTGTAGGCGACATCCACTAGTTCATCAGGTAGCTTGTGTTTGCTGCTTGATATTCCAGATTTCATCCTGACATTGCAGGTACTTCCACATGGGATGTATTGTCAGAGATTATGTATGTCTGTTGAGGGTTTGCTGGCTGTGAGTCACGCAGCAAACAACCGCCGCAGCGGTTACAGCATACAGTGGGAAATTTGTGGATGTAAGACTTTGTGGGAAGTCTATGTACTGTCAAATTTACTGCAGACTTTGTTGAGGGTCGAGTGAGGTTTTATTGAGCTGGGGGATTCTCGAATGTTGAGATCCTTTCGGTGATACAGGTCTTGGAGCGATCCCTCGAGCACCCTTAGATAGGCAGCTAGGATGTATTGACTGTGAGTTAGACAGTTGAGATTGCATCTTTGCTTTACTGCCCTTGAGGCATTGTCGCAGTCTATGCT
This sequence comes from Adiantum capillus-veneris, assembly GCF_014529385.1. Taxonomy (NCBI): domain Eukaryota; kingdom Viridiplantae; phylum Streptophyta; class Polypodiopsida; order Polypodiales; family Pteridaceae; genus Adiantum; species Adiantum capillus-veneris. Next base: position 86,425,071 of record NC_140950.1, read on the forward strand.
TACAGGACAGTGAAAGGACAGTCAGAGACAGTACAGGTGCAGGACAGGTTTACCTGCAACTTACAGTGTCAGAGAGACAGTGTTTTTGAGCTGTTTTTTGGTCTGTTTTTGAGTACACCAGAGCCATTTTACAAAGGAGACTCTGCCGAAATTTATGCAGAATCTGAAGCTTTTTTGGTTCATTTGACAGGTTGATATTGGTTCAGAGGTCAGTTTACCGGGGAAACTCTGCCGAATTTTTCCCACGAAAGTAAACCACTGTGAAGCGTAGCTATGGCTGGATCACAGGACACTGCTCTTTACAATATCAAGAAGCTGGATGGAACCAATTTCCCATTGTGGAAGAAGCAGATTTGGCACGTGTTGGTACAAAAGAAGCAGATAAAACCTATAAAGCTCAAAGGGATAAAACCAGAAGATATGGACGAAGATGAATGGAGCGAAATGGATGAATTGGCACTTTCTACCATTATGCTGACTTTGGCAGAAAGCGTTTACTTCAATGTAGCAGACGAGATGTCGGCTTATCAAGCATGGTTAAAGCTGAGTGATCTTTATGAGAAGCAGAGTGCAGCTTCACAGGTATACTGGCTTAAGAAGCTTGTTGACTTGAAGATGAAAGAAGGGACACCTATGTCCAATCATCTGAATGAATTCAACACAATCTATAGTCAGTTGTCAGCTCAAGGTGTCAAGTTTGATGAACCTGTTAGAGCTATGTTCCTGTTGATCACATTGCCGGAAAGTTGGGACACTTTTCGCACAGCTTTGAGTAATTCTGCACCTCCAGATGGTTTGAACATAGCAGGTGTAGAAGGAAGTCTGCTTACTGAAGAAACCAATAGAAAGACAATGGACAAAGGCAAAGGAACAACCTTAGTTGTCAGGGGAAGGACCAAAGAAAAGTACAAAGGTGGAAAGAGGAATCAGTCTCGTAGCAAGTCCCGCAGTGCTAAAGGCAAGAGTGACATAGAATGCTACCATTGTGGCAAGAAGGGTCACATGAAAAGAGACTGCAGAGAATGGAAAGCAGAAAAAGGCAAAGAGAAAGCTGAAGACCATGGTGAGAAGAACAAGTCCTCAGTGAAGATTCAAGAAATAAATGTGACAAACACTGTTGCAGAGGATGACAGTCTAGTGTCAGGAGACATCTACTTCTTGAAGAATACAATGGACTCAGCTCTTCTTACAGCATCTGATGGAAATGCACTGAGTGACTGGATTATAGACTCAGGGGCATCACTTCATGTGTCTCCAAACAAGGAGTGGTTTACTTCTTATGTGACCACTAAAGATCATGTTCGGCTAGGCAATGGGCAGACATGTGAGATCTTAGGTGTTGGAGATGTTCAATTGAAGTTTCAGAATGGCTCTTCTTTCACGCTGAAGAATGTGAGACATGTTCCCGCAATTACAAAGAGCTTGATCAGCACAGGTTTACTTGATGATGCTGGCTACGTCACCACTTTTGGACAGAACATGTGGAAGATATCCAAGGGTTCTATGACAGTAGCACATGGAGTAAAGTCTGGAGGACTTTACATGATTTATGTATCAAATGTCTCTAAAAATGTAATCAATGTAACCGAGCAGCCGAACGTTTCTTTGTGGCATAGCCGGTTAGGACATATGTCCAAGAAGGGAATGGAAATCTTGTCTCGTTCTGGTTATTTGCCTGGCTTTTCATTTAATGATTTTGAATTCTGTGAACATTGTCTGTATGGTAAGCAAACACAGCAGCCACATAAGCATAGAAGCAGTAGAAGAGATACACAGTTGGCACTTGTTCATAGTGATTTGTGTGGACCTATGCCTAACCTATCTCTAGGGGGAGCTTCTTACTTTATGACATTTATAGATGATTACTCGAGGAAAGTATGGGTTTACTTTCTCAAGCACAAGGATGAAGCGTTTAGTGTTTTCAAAACGTTTGTGACACTTGTGGAGAATCAGAGTGGCAAGAAGCTTAAATGCTTACGCACTGACAATGGTGGAGAGTATGTTTCAAAGGCCTTTCAGGACTTTTGTGAGTCAAAAGGTATAAAACGTGAACTTACTGCTCCTTACAATCCTCCTCAAAATGGTGTTGCTGAGAGGATGAATAGGACCATACAAGAGAAGGTCAGAAGTATGTTGTCTAATGCACAACTGCCAAATGGGTTTTGGGCTGAAGCTGTATCAACAGCTGTTCATCTTGTAAATAGATCTCCTAGCAAGGTTTTGCAGAAGGATTCAGTGCCAGAGATGGTATGGTCAGGCAAAATGCCCTCATACAAGCATCTCAGAGTCTTTGGCTGTGAGGCATATACTCACGTTCCAAAGGAATTTAGGAACAAACTTGAGCCAAAGAGTAGAAAGTGCATCTTTCTAGGCTATGGTAATTCTGGTGAGATGGGGTACAGACTTTGGGATCCCGAATCCAGAAAGGTTGTCCGCAGCAATGATGTTCACTTTAATGAATCCAAATATCATTCTAAACCAGAGAGGGTTGAGGAGATTAGAAGAGTTGTCTTCCAAGAAGATGGACCTGCACGTGCAAGACAAAATGTCAGGGCTCAAGAGGAGCAAGGACAGGATAGAGTGGAACCACAGGTTGTGGCTGAGCCTGAGCCACCTATTGTGCGTAGATCTGGACGTGTCACGCGACCTCCTGATAGGTTTGTTCCATCTATGAACTATGTCATGTTGACTGATTGCAATGAGCCTTCATGTTACAAGGAAGCAGTGCAAATGAAGGACTCCGGGAATTGGCAATTGGCCATGCAGTCAGAGATGACAGCTCTGCATAAAAACAAGACATGGAAGCTAGTTAAATTACCACAGGGCAAAAAGGCTCTACCTTGTAAATGGGTTTACAGGTATAAGATCACCGCTCATGATAGTCAGCCAAAGTACAAAGCAAGGCTTGTTGCCAAGGGCTTTAAGCAAGAACAAGGCATTGACTTTGATGAAGTCTTCTCTCCGGTGGTCAAGATGACTACATTGAGATGCTTTCTTGCATTGGTTGCCATATTAGATTTGGTGTTGCACCAAATGGATGTCAAGACAGCGTTCTTGCATGGTGATTTAGATGTGGAAATTTACATGCAGCAGCCAGAAGGGTTTGTTGAGAAAGGCAAGGAAGATTGGGTATGCCAGTTGTTAAAGAGTCTTTATGGCTTAAAACAATCACCGAGGGCATGGTACCATAAATTCTACAATTTTATGCTTTCTCAAGGCTACAAACGTAGTGAGTTCGATCACTGTCTATATACAAAGAAGGCTAAGGATGGTAGTTGGCTGATCCTTATTTTGTATGTGGATGACATGTTGATTGCTGGCAAGCACTTGGAAGAAATTTCAGCTTTGAAGTCAAAGATGGCAAAATCGTTTGACATGAAAGACATGGGTGAGGCAAGTCATATACTTGGTATGCGCATTGAGAGAGACAGATCAAAGAAGTTGATTTGGTTATCTCAAACAGAGTATATTGACAAGGTTTTGCAGCGTTTCAATATGGAGAAGGGAAAGGCACTGAGTGTTCCATTGCCACCATATGTGAAACTTAGCAAACAAGATTGTCCTGTGTCTGAGGAAGAACAGGCTGAAATGGATAAGATTCCATATGCGTCTGCAGTGGGTAGTTTGATGTATGCAATGATTGCTACTCGCCCAGACATTGCATTTGCAGTGGGAGTAGTAAGTCGATACATGTCAAACCCAGGCAAGAAACATTGGGAGGCAGTGAAAGGAATATTGAGATACCTGAAAGCTACAAAGAGTATGCGTATATGCTATGGGAGTCAGGAGCTAAGTGTAAAGGGTTTTACAGACTCAGATTATGCAGGTGACTTAGACAACCGAAGGTCTACGTCAGGGTATGTCTTTACATTGGCTGGTGGAGCAGTATCATGGCGTTCTAGATTACAAGATTGTGTTACTCAGTCTACTACAGAGGCTGAATATGTTGCAGCATCAGAGGCATGCAAAGAATCAATTTGGCTTAATCGACTAGTAACAAATTTGGGAATCAGAAGAAGAAGCATGATGTGATATTGTGATAGTCAAAGTGCTATACAATTGGCTCACAATCAGTTTTTCACTCAAAGCAAAGCATGTGGATGTGTCATTTCATCATCAGGAAATGCTCGAGGATAAGCAACTTCAGCTTGTCAAAGTTCACACCACAGAAAATCCTGCTGATCTACTTACAAAAGGACTTCCTCAGAGAGCTTTGCGCATTTTCGCAAGCAGTTAGGTGTAGGGTAGTACATCACTTCTCTACATCTCTTGTATATTAGCTTGTATAGTAGCTTCTCTCACACTTAAAGTACCACATTGGACTTTAAGTGGGAGGTTTTGGGGTATAAAGCCCAATGTGGTCGCCCAGGTAAGTGGGCGGGCCGCCAGGTATGTACACATATTCTTTTGTAAAAACCTAATAAGAACTCACTATGCTCTACACATTACAGTAGAGCGAGTTCACCATATCGTCGTGCTCTTCTTCTCGCACCACTCTCTCTCGGTCGCACTTCCGCTCGTACTCCTTCATGTCATAGTTCACCATTGGCATTGCTATCATTTGTGTGGTATGAACAATTCATTACCTAATAATAACTAAATCATTGGGATCATGTGTTAAATTTAGGTTCAACACATCACATAGGTTTAAGGTGTTGGAGATTACTTTAGGAAATAGGAGCTAGCTATTTTGTGGATTATAATAGAAATTTGGCTAATGCCTTGAGAATGATTTTTTGACAACAAGGGAGAAATTGGTATGTTGGTTGTTATGAGATGATAATCTTACCTCCAAGTAGTCCCTATTGGTAATTAGGACATACACAATAGAAAATTCTTTGACGTCTTGAGAATGATATTTGACAACAATGGAGTAATAGGTCTCTTGGTTGTTATGGGATGATACTCTTACCTCCAAGTAGTCTCTATTTGTAATTAGGACATACAATAGAGATTTCTTAGTTGTTGCAAAGACACCTACTTCTAAGTGAGCATAGATGGTATCTTACTTAGAATTCACTAATTTTGCTTGAGCCAACGACTCTTACTTCTTGCGGAAAAGAAGAGCATTGATCAATCTAAGTTTAGCTTACAGGTTTTGTTTGAGCTCTGGTTCTAGAAAATGGTGCAAGAAAAGGAGTGGCTATATGTACAAGAGCTTCACCATGGTAAAACTATATCAAGGCTTCAATGCAACAACTACGGCCATGTCTTCAATGGTTTCTTCAATGCTACCTCTTTACACTTATGACGCACGTATTGATGTAGATGAACTCCTCTTGGCCTCGATATCTAAGTTGCAATAAAAACGTTGATACATGCGTTGCTATATGAATATATTGACGTAAATATCGATGCCTATATTGATTGTGATAATGACGCTGCATAACCATGTATATCGATGTATATATCTACACCTGTAGGTAAAAAAGTTTGAAGGTGGCAAGACCTCTTGGTCTTACCATCCAATTCACCATCTTCAATAATTTTGAACTCTGGAAAAGATAAAAAAATTGATCAACACCAAATTAACCTAGAAGCATTGACATGACACAAAATTTGAAAAGAATTTGTGATTGAATGATGTCGACTAGTGTGCAACAAGCCTTGGACCACATGAGATGTAAACATAGTAACCGCTGTATTTAAGTCCTATGATTAACACTAATTACTTCACACACTATAAACAATCATGAATTCATAATCATGGGTGAAGGAGTCTCGTACTTACCTAAGAATTCTCCAAAACATTTATCTCTAATGTTTGAATTCTATCGACCTACATGCCGGCTCATGTCCGTGACTTCTATGCATGTCCACAATTTTTATAACTCTTCAAATAGGGGACAAAGATAAACATCTATATTCTTCACCATGTATCGATCCGACACATTAAACCTTAAGAATAAATATTCTTTCTTAGTTGGTAGCCATGGTGGAATATTGTAGCTGACAATGGCAATTAGCCATGCACTGTAATATGTTGATCATTGCTCGAATGGATTTACTGAGTTGTAATTTCCTGAGATCTTGTGCAAAATGACCATTTTTCATCAATATGCTTCCAAGCTGCACTATCTGCAAGAATCCTTAGCACACCATCTAAAGATTGGTTATCCTTACATCATGATGCTAGAGCAGCCATTGATTTGTATTGGAAGAAGTTCCTGATGAGATGTAAAATAGAAAAATATTTGAGCACCTTTTGTGGTACTTTTTGACCTTGATGGTCTTTGTGATATCTATATGCTCAACATAGGACATGTTTCCATGTCTACATACTCACCTCTAAATAGAATGCAATCATTGGGACAAACATGAATGTAATTATAGTCCATTCTTAAATCGTGTAGGACCTTTCTTACATCATCCTGTGAGGCTCGCATCACACTACTAGCTATGTTTTTTTAAGTAGCCTACATATAAGCAAGCATGAACGGACTTGTGAAAAAATATTGTCATTACATAAATATAGTTAACACAACATGAAGAGTCACATGAAAAGTTCCATAACACTCGTGTCACTCCATCCAAAATTTGCTTGTATGTTGAGAAGAAACAATATTGTCTTCGATTTGGGAACTCTAGCTCCTTCATACAATGGTTCATGAGCTTCATCTTTCATATAATCATAAAGAAGATGTTCTAAGTCCATGAATGTTTCAATCATTTCGTCAATTTTTGGCTCATACATCTCTTGGTTGGACTATTGATCTGTGTTGTTACCCTCTAAGCTTGATGACACTTCACGCATGGCTTTGTTTTATGCCTGAGCATATCACACCTTGTAGGTTATAGGCTTGTTACACAATTTCCATTGTTTGAGTCTTAAAGAATTGATAATTTATAATTTTCAATACAAAGTAAGCCCTGTAATTGAGAAAGGTATCTTTTACTACTCTCATTCACACTTATCGATGATTTCAAGTTGAAAATAATGCGATTGATAATTTATGCATAAAACATTTTATATTTGTGGACATGATTTTGTGCTAGCATGCCGTGTTCACCACATAGTCTATTTGCATAATTACAAGGACACAAAATTTTGATCGAGAGACACACATGTCAATCCAACCGCTCGACACATTGTCACTACTCATAATGCTTGTGAATACAATCATAAACATAAAGTTAAATTTAAACCTACACTTATACTAAGAAGAAAAACAATATATAAGCTTAGAATAAACAAAACTTTAAAAGAACAAAAAAAAACTTACGGCTTGCCCTTATCACTTTTGATGGTTTGGGCAAGCCGTATGCAAAGTGACAAACACAAACAATAGGTCAAAACTTTTTGAAGTTCCATTTGTGTTTCCATGAGAAAAAAAACAAATAAACTTCAATAATGGATTGTTCTCTTGTCATTCCTACTTCCTCCTTGGTATATAGCTATCTCTCTTGCTAGTTTTTACTTTTAGTAAGCACAATGTTCTTGTTAGCGCAAGGGACCAAGCCATTTTTGGAGTCTAATTGCTTTTTCCTCTTGAAAGTGCAAAAAAGATTCCAAAATGGCTTGCACACTTGCCATTTTTTCTTTACCTTGTCCTTATTGATAGTTTGAGCTAGCCATATGCAAAGAAAAAAAACAAACGAGAAGAGGAAAATTTTCTAAAGTTCATTTGTGTTTCGATCTGGAAAAACACAAATAGTCTTTAAAAATAGCTTTCTCTCTTGATATTTTTGGTTATGGATTTGTATCTGGCTACCCCTCTTTGTTTTTATTGGTTTTAGCAAGTCTTCAATGTTTTTGTTGGGACAAACAGCAAGAGAGCAAGGTGTTTTTGGAGTCTACCTATGTTTTCTCTCCTAAAAAGGCATACAGACTTCACAAATGTCTTGCACACTTGCAATGCCTACTTCTCCCTTTGCACAAAGATTAATATTGTCCCTATTAATTAATGGTTTAGGCAAGCTTTATGCAAATTGGAAAACACAAATAGCAAGAGGAAAAGCTATTTTGAAGTTTGATCGTGTTTCTATGCAAAAAAATGCAATCGAACCTTCATAAATGGCTTGTCCTTTTTTCATTTCTGCTTCACACATAGATTTCCCACTTTCCTATTTATAGTTTGGGCATGCCATATGAGAAGAAACAAGCATAAACGGTAGGAGGGCAAGCTGTTTGTAAAGCCCACTTTCATTTCCATGAGAAAAAAAGGCAAGAGGGTATGTCATCAATGTTCTTATTAGATTTGTGGAAGGATATCTACATGATGGTCCAGAATCTCTAATAGGGAACTCAAAACCCTTGTAGGATTTTTCATGCAATACAAGTTGTACCCAAAGATGGTTGACTAGAAGATAATAGAGGGAGGGCTAGAGCTATCAAATAGGGATGATACAGGCAAGACCATGCTTCTTTAAGGGTTACTAATGCTCTTGCAGTTAACATATGCTTTCAACAACAATATCCAAGTGGCTCAAGGGATAAATGACCACATACGATATCGAGATAAATGGGTGGGCATCATGGTTTCTAGGTAAAGTTATGAGAAATGTATCAATATCATGATTGAGTATTGGAAGAAAGTGTTCATTGAATCACAAAAACCCTCTCTACCAAATGCACACATGTATGAACTTAGATTTTGACATCTATTGGAAGAAACTCATTACATGGTGTTGTTGGAAATGGAAGAGGATTCTAAGTTTGAGGTCCATGAGGAGTACAATGACTAATATTGTGGTCCACAGCCAAGGGGACATCATATTTGTGCATAAGATGTTAAGTATGGTTGAGGAGTATTGACCCTTTAAATGTTCCATTACATTTCATTTAAGTTTATGCAAAGCTCTAATTTTGGATCTAACACTTTCCATTTCTTTCTTAAAGGTTGTGTCTAGCATATGAGATTAAGACTCTTTATATGATGTTTGTGCTATTTAAGCTATTTATCAACACCAAATACACTATGAGATGTGGGCTCTTTTTAACCAAAAAAGGATTCTACAAGTGATAGATCAAACACATATTGACCTTGATAACCTTGTGCTTGAACAATATTTATGTTGTGTAATAGTCCCCAAATTTTAGCATAACTGGGTTCTCCCAAAATAAGTGGGATTTATCCCCGGATTTCTCCCATTTTAAGTCAAATGGGTCAAAGTTTAAGATTCCCATTTTAGTGAAAAATGCCCAATTGTATCTAATATGATGTTAGAAATTGAGTTATTTTCTTTCTATTTGACCTTGTGTCAAGTCTCTGTCCTGTAGATGGCAGGAACAACTGTTTAGTTGTGGTGGTTGTACATGGTAATTTCCAGTGACAGTTAAGATAGTGCCTGGTACAAGGCACAATCGGCCCAAATCTAGTCTAGAAGCTATAAATAGGGGCCACTACTTCATTTAGAGGGACACTTGAGTACCCTTGATCCCTTGTAGCCTAGCTAAAGATTTTTGTTTCACATTTTAGAGCTCTATATCGCTCTTATAGATCTAAACAAGGTTCGTGCATATTTGAATCATTGACTGTACTTGTTTACATTGATCTAATCTAAATATATTTTCCAATTTTAGTACTCATTTCCACGTTCAATGTTCAATGTCATTTCTCTTGCGTTTTGATCTGAAATAACTCTAACTACCAGCCTAGAATAGTTGTCTGCGAGTGTGCATCTCATTCCATTTTGGAAATCAAGGTGGCTTGAGCTAAGTTTCTCTTTACAGGAAAACACCTCCTATCTGGTGTTAGAATCCTCACACATCAGTCATGCTACCCAAAAAAATTACAATACGGGACAGAACACCAGCTACTAGATTCATGGATAATCTAGACCGTGTCAACCCAATTCCAAAAGAGTTTGAACAAGGCTCAGATACAGAAAGAGAACCCTGGAATGAGATAGATGTTCCTCCTGGACCAAGGACACCTAATGCATCGAGGGATTCTTGGCACTCATCTCATTCTAGGAGTAGACAGGCAGAGCGAGCATAAAGACACAATCAATCCCATGGATCTGAGCATAGCTAGAGATGTGCTGAGGAGAGTGAGGGCAAGAAGAAAAGTCATCATTGAGGAGGACACAAACCATCAGAGAAGAAATTTGAAGACACAGTTATTGAAAATACATAGACAATGATTGGGAAGAAGATACACACCATTAGAACAAGAGAAAATCCAAGGACAAAAAACTACGTCAGAAGTTCACAGTCACTAGTCATGAGCATTCCACTAATCTGAAAATATCATGTCTAATGTGCAAGGGAGGCAAAAAGGATGACCCAGATCCTCACATTCAACCATTTGAGTAATATGCTTCAAGGATATTGATGAAGATGAATGGGGATAATATTTTCCCCAGACATTGAAAGAGGCATCTAGGAATTGATACTACCATTACCCAGCTTGCCAACTTAGATCCTACAACAAGCTCATTGACAAGAAATTAGATTATAATATTAATATAATAGAGGAGATGAGGACATCTTACCCTAGTTCGATAAGATCAAGCAATGAAATTTTTTGGTTAGGAGCTATGTGGAAAAGATCAAGGAACTGACTAGACAACTACAAGAGCCTCCATCTAAAAGAAAATGAAAGCTTGGGTTTTGAATGGGTTCATAAGTAAGAAGCTAATGGAATAGAAGTTCAACACCAAAAAAAAAGTTTAATGACTTGGTGCAAAGGGTGCTGAAACTGGAAGACAGGCTAAAAAAGAGAAAGATCATAAGAAGAGATAGTCCAGTGATAGTGAATCATCGACTGAAGAGTTGGAATCTAGTACCAATTCTAGTTTATTTGAAATTGTGTCAAATGAAAAAGGAAAGGCTAGGAAAAGGGACTATGGACCAGAAAACTGGAGAAAATGTCAAAGAAAATTATTGAAATAGTCAAGATAAGACCTTTAGTTAAGAAGATGGAAATATGGTGCTCAAAGTGTAAGTTAAAAGATCATAGGTCTAATGAGTGCTCACAATGTACTTGTTGCAAAGCCTATGGACATGGCTAGAACAATGATGGTATCAAAATTTATCGTTTTAAAAAGGGAAAATTATATTTCATCAATGATTGCACTAACAAATTTAGAAGTAGTTGAGGTGAGTGGGTCCAAAGATAATGAAACGAGCATAGCCACTGGTAGTGGCCAAAGGCAGATACAAAGGGGGTACTAGCCAAGTCAGAGGTAGAGAGGACTTTCAAAAAAGAATCTTAAATTGTTATACCTATGGGAATTATGACCGCTACATAGCTCAGTGTACCGATGCTGCCAAACTAGAGACATCTCGTTAGCTGTGTGGAATTGCAAAGATAGTATTGAGGAGAAATCTTCCAGTTCATATTGTAGATTTGTAGTGAGCAAGATGAGATGTATGCCAAGGTCTATGAAAGGATTCAGAAGATAACATTAGAGCTAAATGATATTAGATGGACATACAAGAGGCTGTAGATTTCATTCTACAAAAGTGGAATGTTGAAGCTAAAGCTAGAGGAGTGACCTAGCAGCCATTACAGATGATGAAGTTCTAGTCATCCAGATTGATTATAAGCTGATAAATCCACGGGAATCATTATTAAGAGTAATCCTAGATGGGGGAGCTATGTTAATATGCTTGGAGAACATTGAAGGCAAAAATTGAATGAAAACTAGCACTATTGAGAGCCAGGATGGCTACCACAGGGTGGTCCAGGCTATTGGTCTAGTTGAAAACAGGAAGGTGAGAGTGGGAAAGAAAATTTTCAATACCAAATTCTTAGTATTGGATGTTCAAGGGACATATGGGATGCTTTTAGGCAAACAATGGCTTAGAACTATTGGTGGGATACTTGACTATGCCAGTCAAACACTGACAGTTCAAGGAACCAACATAAGAATCTGGATAGAGACTGATAACACTACAAGCTAGAAGAAAACCTTGAGGCCTAAAGTGTTGTGTAAGACGCATGGAACAAAGAAGATAGAGAAGATTCTTGACTCAATGAATATTTTTTCTCTAATAGAGATAGACCTGAGTGCAGTGCTGATGGATACAAAATAGGTTGAGAGACAAAGGAAACAATACCTAATTTATATTTACTGAGCTGAACTTTGAGAAAAGATCAATTCAAATAGGTAGTAACCAGCAAAGCAATGAGCACTAGAAAAATTTCACTTCAAACCAGTAGGGAAAACTAGTCGATCAAATTTTGATGAATGGAACCCAACGATCGAGAAAACAAAGATTCAAAATTGACTATTGGAGTTAGGCAATCTCTTCAAGGACTATGTTGCTGATATTTGAAGTGAGAAAGAAGCTGATTCATTGGCTTAATGAAGAAAGAAGGACCAAACTAGTTGCTTCCAAACGATCAAGAATTTGAAGAGTCACAATCAAGGCTCAAAAGAGAAGCCTAGGATGATCAAAACTAATAAGCATCTGAAGCTAGATATGAATGAGAAAGAAAGGGTACTATTTTATAAATACAAGGAGCATTTGCATGGGAATATACTTATTTGAAAGGAGTAGATCCAAAAGTGTGTGAGCATCAAATACCAGTGAAGCTTGATGGAAAACCAATCAAATTTGAAAGGTATAGGTTGAAGCCTAATTATGCCAAGAAAGTCAAGAAAAATATACAATATTCTCAAAGGAGAGTTCATAATAGAAGTAGAAATTAGTGACTGATAATTTCTAATAGTGGTAGTCCCAAAAAATAATGGAAATAAGGGTACATGTACTATAGGAGTTAAGTGTAAATGATCAGACTAAAAACCCTTTTCCCATAGACATAGACTAGAGATGAGATTGCAGGCCATGAATGTACAGCTTTATGGATGGATCACTTCTACAAAACTAAACACTTCCAAAATCATTTACTAAACATTGTACTAAGGAATGTATTGGCATGCCATGGACTGTAGCAATGCTCCCATGGCCTTTGGAATGCTTTTCAGATATTTCAATCATTTAAAGATTTTGGCCATATGTGATGACTTTATGATAACAACAAAGGAAATATTGTATGATGAATTTATTGAAGAGGGTACATGAGAGCGTGAGAGAGAGAGAATTTGTAGAGTGCAATGAGACAGAAAGAAGGACACATTATTCAAATTGATTGAGATTTGGACACAAAGGTGTGTTTGATTAAAAAAAGTATCAAAAATGACATCTGTTGAATGTGTTTATGTGTTTAAATATTTGGTTTTTGATATTGAGTTTTTTGGTTAATCTATATTGGTGTTATGAAGTTGTGAAAATTTGTTTGTAATGAATAATGTATTCATTGTTAAAGGATGGTATTATTAAAAATGTATATCCTTGTCAACCTTTGGGATGTGATTTGCTGTGATGTTGATTTTGGTTAGAGTAATTTTTGAATGTGGATAATTTTTGAAAAAAGTTCAAAACTAGTACAAGGGATTGGTTGGATCTTGGTCTTGGGGTCTATATGGGGGATCAGTTTGATTGGAAAGTGTGTATATCTGTCATGGTTTGTTTAGATGGTTACGGATCAAATTGATTTTCAAGTATTGAGGTTTGTGTATCTGTATGTTTTTGATTGATATGGTTATTGTGGTGGGGGATTGGATGTGAGTGTTTTGGTTTTGGTATTGTGAGGTTAGTTCATTTTATTCTATCTTTGTGAATATTGGGGAGGGTGTTGGACAGTTTGTCTGCGTAAATTTCATTTGTTTGGGTTGATTGTTGACTATTAAATGCTTAATTTGTTAAAAATTGACTTGGTTTTTTTATATATTGTATCTGAAAATGTTTGGGTAAATTTGGGGGTTATGTAGTTAATGGGATGTGGTGAAGGGGGAATTGAGTAATTGGAGGTTGTATGGTATGGTTTGAATGCCATTAATATTGATTTGGTGAGATTTTAGGGGATAAAGGGATTTTTGAATTTGTATATAATATTGTTAATTGGGTATGGGTTTTTTGGTATTTGGAAGAATAGATTTTGAATAGTTGGATTTTGGTTGGGATTCAATTTTGATGAAAAGAAATAGACTTGTCTACCTTTTTTGGTGAATTTTGATAGTCTATGGGGGAGACATGGTAGATCCATGTACTCTCTTATGTGCAATGAACTGACACAGTCTTTCCTTGGGTCAATGATCCCTACTATTGGTTTTTGTGTGTTTTTTGATTAGTGATAAAAGTCTCCCAGTCTGCTTTACGGTTTTTACCTTGTGAACTTTTTTCAAAAGTTTTGGAAATGTTTTTGAGAAAGTGTTTGTTATGTTCACATGTTGTCATTCTCTTCTTGTTTTAATGGGGGTCATGGTTCTCCATGTGTGTTAGTTTGGTGGGGTTGTGTTGTTGTGTGTGGTTTGGGTTTTCCCTTTTTGGTTGGGGGTATTTTTGGCTTGTTTTTGTTTTAGGTGTTTGTTGTGGTCAGTTTTGAGATTTTGTGTTGTTTTTTGGTTTTTTTTGATTTTTGTTTTGTTTTTGGTTGTTCAAATGGTATTAGGTGTGGTGTTGTTGTGGTTGTGGGGGGTTGGTCGGGTTTGGCTTGTGTGGTTTGGGTTGGTTGGATTATGGTGGTGTTGTTGTAGTTTTTTGATTAAGATTTTTTGGTTGTGAAATTTGTAGTGGGTGTAATTTGAAATGTGAATTTTAATTTTTCTTTGGAATTTTTTTTAAAAATATTAGAGAGAAAATCCCATTGATGCACATTGCCATTGATCACTTTTTTGTAAAAATAGTATCGAGGGTACATGAACCTGATCTATGTTCCTCCATAGAATCTGCTCAAACTTTTCAGATCACTTCTACATACCAAATGCCCTTAATGAACAATTTTTTGAATTTGGATCACTTTTCACATCTCTACCATCAAATTGTTTTGGAGGATTGTTTGTAAATGGTGGGGAACACCACCTCATGTCAATTATCCAGAGAGGATATGTTAAGTATGGAGCCTGATTTACCCTTGTAATTTTCTGTGGTAAAAGCGCACATTTGTAAGGCCCCCATTATGAGGAGAAGCCACCGTGCGTGAAGGAAAATCACTCGCTGGAAACCAAAATTTTCATGGCCAAAAATCAGGGGCAACTTTAGGGGCCTCGGGGGCGGAAGCCCTCGAGATTTATGGAGCGAGCACGAAGCATGCGGCTACATGCACGCCTACCGCTTGAGCTGTGGGCGGAAGCTGTAAGTACATCTGTGTACTTAATCCTTAATCAACTGGTCACCCTCAACGGCATTGGATGGGGGAGTTCCAGAAGAGGCATGGACAAGTAAACCAGTGAATTACGCATTTCTCAAAGTGTTTGGGTGTGAGGATTTCATGCACATAGACAGAAGCCTAAGATCAAAGCTAGATGCAAAGTCCAAAAAGTGTTTCTTCATTGGCTATGGAGAAGGTGACTTTGGGTATCGCCTATGGAATCTTGAAGATGGTAAATCTTAAGGAGTAGGGATGTAATTTTTAACGAACAAAATATGTACAAAGATTACTTGGAAAGAAAACAAACAAAAGAAACAGGTGATGTATACATGGAGCTTGCGGACGCTGAAGGCTCAAGGACTGCAAACGGTGACAATGTGCAACAATGTCAACCAAATGAGGAGCCTCAACCTATTCCCTGAAGATCTACAAGAGCAAGGAGATCTCCCGAAAGGTTTGTTCCTGCCTTCAACCATCTCTTGATCTCAGATTCTTGAGAGCTAGAATCATACGAAGAAGCTATGCAACATGAATCCAAAGAAGAATGGACGAAGAGCATGCAAGTGGAGATGGACTCACTACATCGCAACCAAACATGGGAGTTGGTTGAGTTTCCTAAAGGTAAGTGGGCACTTCAAAACAAATGGGTGTATTATAAGGTGAAGGAAGAAGAAGGTGGGAAGAAAAGGTACAAGTCTAGGCTTGTGGTAAAACGTTTTTCTCAAAATAAAGGTATTGACTTCAATGAAATATTTTCTCCTGTTGTAAAAATGAACTCAAGTAGGCTTGCCTTAAGCCTTGTGGCTGCTCATGATCTAAATCTCCAGCAAATGGATGTAAATACGGTATTCCCTCACGGTGACTTAGAGGAGGAAATCTACATGCTTCAACCAAAGGGGTATGAGTAAAAGGTAAGGAGAAAATGGTTTGCAGATTAAAGAAGATCTTGTATGGTTTAAAGCAAGCATCAAGAAAATGGTACTTGAAGTTTGATCGATGGATGTTGGATCATAGATTCACAAGATGCAACTCGGATCACTGCGTCTACATGAAGAATTTGGGAGATGGGAAATTCATCATCCTGATGTTATATGTTGATGACATGTTGATTGCAAATGCTAACATGCAGGACATCAAAGACCTTAAAGAGGAGTTGTCTAAATATTTTTCAATGAAAGATTTAGGTGCTGCAAAGAGGATAGTTGGTATAAAAATATCAAGGGACCGGACGACGAAGACAATAAAGCTATCTCAAGAAGGTACTAGAAAGGTTTGCAATGCAAAATGCAAAACCAGTTTCTACACCTTTGGCTGGTCATTTTAAACTAATGAAGGATATGTGTCCAAAGACAGAAGAGGAGATAGCCTATATGTCTAAAGTTCCATCTGCTGCAGTGGTAGGTTCTCTAATGTATGCTATGGTCTAGACAAGGCCAGACATTGCACATGCAGTGGGAGTTGTGAGTACGTAAGAGCATTGGCAAGCTCTGAAGTGGATACTTAGGTATCTAAAAGAGACAACAACAAATGCTTTGTATTTTGGAGGAACTTATAATTTTCTAGAAGGGTATGCTGATGTAGATATGGCAGGTGACAAAGATATTCGAAGGAGCACTACTGGCTATGTGTTCACGGTTGGAGGCACAGCATAAGCTGGGCTTCAAAGCTGCAGAAAGTGGTTTCACTTTCTACCACTGAAGTAGAGTATGTAGCAATGACGGAGGCAAGCAAAGAAATTATGTGGCTTCATAGATTCTTAGAAGAGCTTGGATTCAAACAAGACAATTGTGTCTTGTACAGTGATAGCCAAAGCGCTATCCATATTGTGAAGAACTCAGACTTTCATTCAAGGACAAAGCACATTGAGGTGAGATATCACTTCATACGCACTCTTTTGGAAGAGGGACAACTAAAGCTAGGAAAGGTGCATACAAGTGAAAATCCTACAGACATGTTTACAAAGGTGGTCAACAAGGAGAAGTTGAGCTTTTGCTCATCTTCAATCGGCATTCAAGGATAAGAAGCCAGAATGGAAATCAGTCACAGGTTTGGTTTGGAGATCAGTCTCCAAGTGGGAGATTGGTAAGTATGGAGCCTAATTTAACCTTGTAATTTTCTGTGGTAATAGCGCACATTTGTAAGGCCCCCATTATGAGGAGAAGCCATCGTGCGTGAAGGAAAATCACTCGCTAGAAACCAAAATTATCACGGCCAAAAATTAGGGGCAACTTTAGGGGCCTCGGGGGCGGAAGCCCCCGAGATTTATGGAGCGAGCACGAAGCATGCAGTTACATGGAGGCCTACCGCTTGAGCTTTGGGTGGAAGCTGTAAGTACGTCTGTGTACTTAATCCTTAATCAATCGGTCACCCTCAATGGCATTGGATGGGGGAGTTACAGAAGAGGCATGGACAGGTAAACCAGTGAATTATGCATTTCTCAAAGTGTTTGGGTGTGAGGCTTTCATGCACATAGATAGAAGCCTAAGATCAAAGCTAGATGCAAAGTCCAAAAAGTGTTTCTTCATTGGCTATGGAGAAGGTGACTTTGGGTATCGCCTATGGAATCCTGAAGATGGTAAAATCTTAAGGAGTATGGATGTAATTTTTAACGAACAAAATATGTACAAAGATTACTTGGAAAGAAAAGAAACAAAAGAAACAGGTGATGAGTACATGGAGCTTGAGGACGGTGAAGAATCAAGGACAGCAAATGGTGACAATGTGCAACAATGTCAATCAAATGAGGAGCCTCAACCTATTCCCGGAAGATCTACAAGAGCAAGTAGACCTCTAGAAAGGTTTGTTCCTTCCTTCAACCATCTCTTGATCTCAGATTCTTGAGAGCTAGAATCATACGAAGAAGCTATGCAACATGAATCCAAAGAAGAATGGACGAAGAGCATGCAAGTGAAGATGGACTCACTACATCGCAACCAAACATGGGAGTTGGTTGAGTTTTCTAAAGGTAAGTGGGCACTTCAAAACAAATGGGTGTATTATAAGGTGAAGGAAGAAGAAGGTGGGAAGAAAAGGTACAAGTCTAGGCTTGTGGTAAAACGTTTTTCTCAAAATAAAGGTATTGACTTCAATGAAATATTTTCTCCTGTTGTAAAAATGAACTCAATTAGGCTTTCCTTAAGCCTTGTGGCTGCTCATGATCTAAATCTCGAGCAAATGGATGTAAATACGGCATTCCCTCACGGTGACTTAGACGAGGAAATCTACATGCTTCAACCAAAGGGGTATGAAGTAAAAGGTAAGGAGAAAATGGTTTGCAGATTAAAGAAGAGCTTGTATGGTTTAAAGAAAGCATCAAGACAATGGTACTTGAATTTTGATCAATGGATGTTAGATCATGGATTCATAAGATGCAACTCGGATAGTTGCGTCTATACGAAGAATTTGGGAGATGGGAAATTCATCATCCTGATGTTATATGTTGATGACATGTTGATTGCAAGTGCTAACATGCAGGACATCAAAGACCTAAAAGAGGAGTTGTCTAAATCTTTTTCAATGAAAGATTTAGGTGCTGCAAAGAGGATACTTGGTATGAAAATATCAAGGGACAGGACGAAGAAGACAATAAAGATATCTCAAGAAGATTACATCAAGAAGTTACTAGAAAGGTTTGCATTGCAAAATGAAAAACCAGTTTCTACACCTTTGGCTGGTCATTTTAAACTAACGAAGGATATGTGTCCAAAGACACAAGAGGAGATAGCCTATATGTATAAAGTTCCATATGCTACAGTGGTAGGTTCTCTAATGTATGCTATGGTCTGGACAACGCCAGACATTGCACATGCAGTGGGAGTTGTGAGTAGGTTCATGGACAACCCATGTAAAGAGCATTGGCAAGCTATGAAGTGGATACTAAGGTATGTAAAAGGGACAACAACAAATGCTTTGTATTTTGGAGGAACTAATATTTTTCTAGAAGGGTATAATCATGCAGATATGGCAGGTGACAAAGATATTCGAAGGAGCACTACTGGCTATGTGTTCACGGTTGGAGGCACAGTAGTAAGCTGGGCTTCAAAGCTGCAAAAAGTGGTTTCACTTTTTACCACGGAAGTAGAGTATGTAGCAATGACGGAGGCAAGCAAAGAAATTATGTGGATTCACAGATTCTTAGAAGAGCTTGGATTCAAACAAGACAATTGTGTTTTGTATAGTGATAGCCAAAGCGCTATCCATATTGTGAAGAACTCAGACTTTCATTCAAGGACAAAGCACATTGAGGTGAGATATCACTTCATACGCACTCTTTTGGAAGAGGGACAACTAAAGCTAGGAAAGGTGCATAAAAGTGAAAATCCTACAGATATGTTTACAAAGGTGGTCAACAAGGAGAAGTTCAGCTTGCTCATATTCAATTGGCATTCAAGGATAAGAAGCCAGAATGGAAAGCAGTCACAGGTTTGGTTTGGAGATAAGTCTCCAAGTGGGAGATCGTTAAGTATGGAGCCTGATTTACCCTTGTAATTTTTTGTGGTAAAACCGCACATTTGTAAGGCCCCCATTATGAGGAGAATCCATTGTGCGTGAAGGAAAATCACTCGCCGGAAACCAAAAATTTTCCGGCCAAAAATCAGGGGCAACTTTAGGGGCCTCGGGGGCGGAAGCCCCCGAAATTTATGGAGTGAGCACGAAGCATGTGGCTACATGCAGGCCTACCGCTTGAGCTTTGGGCGGAAGCTGTAAGTACGTCTGTGTACTTAATCCTTAATCAATCGGTCACCCTCGACGACATTGGATGGGGGAGTTCCAGAAGAGGCATGGACAGGTAAACCAGTGAATTATGCATTTCTCAAAGTGTTTGGGTGTGAGGCTTTGATGCACATAGATAGAAGCCTAAGATCAAAGCTAGATGAAAAGTCCAAAAAGTGTTCTTGATTGGCTATGGAGAAGGTGACTTTGGGTATCGCCTATGGAATCCTGAAGATGGTAAAATCTTAAGGAGTAGGGATGTAATTTTTAACGAACAAAATATGTACATAGATTACTTGGAAAAAAAACAAACAAAAGAAACAGGTGATGAGTACATGGAGCTTGAGGACGGTGAAGACTCAAGGACTGCAAACGGTGACAATGTGCAACAATGTCAACCAAATGAGGAGCCTCCATCTAATTCCCCGAAGATCTACAAGAGCAAGGAGACCTCCAGAAAGGTTTGTTCCTTGCTTCAACCATCTCTTGATTTCAGATTCTGGAGAGCCAGAATCATACAAAGAAGCTATGCAACATGAATCCAAAGAAGAATGGACGAAGAGCATGGAATTGGAGATGGACTCACTACATCGCAATGAAACATGGGAGTTGGTTGAGTTTGTTAAGTATGGAGCCTGATTTACCCTTGTAATTTTCTTTGGTAAAAGCGCACATTTGTAAGGCCCCCATTATGAGGAGAAGCCATCGTGCGTGAAGGAAAATCACTCACCTTTCACGGACAAGAATCAGGGGCAACTTCAAAGGCCTGGGGGGCGGAGGCCCCGAGACTTTTCTTTTCGCCGGAATATTATGGCAAGACGGCGGCTGGAAAGTGGTCGGAAAACAACCGGTCGGTTGGCCGGTGGCCGGTAGTCAATGGCCGACGGCCCGTGGTCGGAAGTCAATGGCCGGTGGTCGGTCGTCGGAAGTCAATGGCCGGTGGCCGAATTCAAAATCGGACTTGTCTTCTCAAGGGCGGCCACACATGGGCGGATTGGAGGGTCCAATTTGGACTTATTCGCACAAGGGCGGCTACACATGGCTGTCTCTCATAAGAGAGGGCAACCCTTTTGGCTTATAAAAGGAGGCCATTTCTACACACATTTCATAGTGTGAAGTTGATGCAACAAGGTGAGTGTGAGGTGGTGAGAGTGAAGCAAGGCGGGAGCTCCATTAAGGGTATAATCCCTTTGTAAACTACTTCTTGTTTTGAAGTACTAAAGCCATTGAGTAGCTGCTTTCCCGTGGACGTAGCCCACATTGGGTGAACCACGTATATCGTGTGTACTCTCTCTCTCTCTCTCTACTCTATAATCTCGTGTATATAAATCTGTCTCTCTCCATTAAGTAATCTAATCAATTATCTATTTAGCTACGTCCTATTTCCTAACAGAGTTGCCTAAAGGTAAGCGGGCACTTCAAAACAAGGGTGTACAAGGTGAAGCAAGAAGAAGGTGGGAAGAAAGGGTACAAGTCTAGGCTTGTGGTAAAAGGTTTTTCTCAAAATAAAGGTATTGACTTCAATGAAATATTTTCTCCTGTTGTAAAGATGAACTCAATTAGGCTTTCCTTAAGCCTTGTGGCTGCTCATGATCTAAATCTCGAGCAAATGGATGTAAATACGGCATTCCCTCACGGTGACTTAGACGAGGAAATCTACATGCTTCAACCAAAGGGGTATGAAGTAAAAGGTAAGGAGAAAATGGTTTGCAGATTAAAGAAGAGCTTGTATGGTTTAAAGAAAGCATCAAGACAATGGTACTTGAATTTTGATCAATGGATGTTAGATCATGGATTCATAAGATGTAACTCGGATCATTGCGTCTATACGAAGAATTTGGGAGATGGGAAATTCATCATCCTGATGTTATATGTTGATGACATGTTGATTGCAAGTGCTAACATGCAGGACATCAAAGACCTAAAAGAGGAGTTGTCTAAATCTTTTTCAATGAAAGATTTAGGTGCTGCAAAGAGGATACTTGGTATGAAAATATCAAGGGACAGGACGAAGAAGACAATAAAGATATCTCAAGAAGATTACATCAAGAAGTTACTAGAAAGGTTTGCATTGCAAAATGAAAAACCAGTTTCTACACCTTTGGCTGGTCATTTTAAACTAACGAAGGATATGTGTCCAAAGACAAAAAAGGAGATAGCCTATATGTATAAAGTTCCATATGCTGCAGTGGTAGGTTCTCTAATGTATGCTATGGTCTGGACAACGCCAGACATTGCACATGCAATGGGAGTTCTGAGTAGGTTCATGGACAACCTAGGTAAAGAGCATTGGCAAGCTATGAAGTGGATACTAAGGTATCTAAAAGAGAGTATTCCTTTTCGCCGGAATATTATGGCCGGACGGCGACCGAAAAGTGGTCGAAAAACAACCGGCGTCGGTTGGCCAGTGGCCGGTAGTCAATAGCCGGTGGCCTGTGGTCAGAAGTCAATGGCCGGTGGTGAAATTGAAAAGCAGACTTGTATTCTGAAGGGCGGCCACACATGGGTGGATTGAAGGGTCCTATTTGGACTTATCTACACAAGGGCGGCTACACATGACTGCCTCTCATGAGAGAGGGCAGCCCTTTTGGCCTATAAAAGGAGGACATTTCTACACACATTTCATAGTGTGAAGTTGATGCAACAAGGTGAGTGTGAGGTGGTGAGAGTGAATCAAGGCAGGAGCTCCATTAAGGGTATAATCCCTTTGTAAACTACTTCTTGTTTTGAAGTACTAAAGCCATTGAGTGGTTTCTTTCCCGTGGACGTAGCCCACATTGGGTGAACCACGTATATCGTGTGTACTCTCTCTCTCTCTCTCTACTCTATAATCTTGTGTATGTAAATATGTCTCTCCATTAAGTAATCAACTCAATTATCTATTTAGCTACATCTTATTTCCTAACAGGATAGGCAATTTATAAATGTCAATCTTATGCTAAAAGGTATGCTAAATTCATACATTAGCACCAAGAAATCCAATTGGAAAGGTTATCTCTCTAGCTGGAGTTTTCTTACCATGCGGCAAAGCATGTTGCGAGTCTAAGTTTAGCTTCTTTATGATTATATCCGTTTCTCAACCTTGAACACAAGTTATGGTGGGGTTGTCTACTGATAGAAATGACATCAAGTCAAGGACTTCGTGCATGCTGGTGGGTTATGTCAGTAGGTCACTTGTATGGAAAATTGAGAAGAGGTATTCCCAAATATTCTAGTATCTTCTTTTTAGAGCTTTGACTCCTTATATTTTTGGTGCCTAGTGCCAATGAAGCAGCCCCTATAGCCCTGATCGCGTGCTTGAACTTGTGTAAAAGATCAATATGAGAGTTGGTCGATGATATTTGGTTGATAGTCCATTGAGCTATCATGGAATGTTGAATGATAAGCTCATGGCATCCACTCAGCGGGTTCACGGTTTAGTATCCTCTATATAATGTGCATTTGTGGGGTATTAAAAAATCCCTCTTTTAAAATGTCTGAATGAAAAAAATAACCCCTTATTTAAGGATTTTTTTCCAAAATTGAATATAAAAACCCTTTATTTTAATGTATCTCTCCTAAATTTCATAATTTCTTTGCATTTAAAACCCCTCCTTATGTTATACATTAACATGATTACATAGTGCACCCATCGAGGGCATATATAGTCATGGGATCCCACCAATCTTAAGTAAGATTGTTTCCCCTTGATATGTAGCATTGAATTGTTTCTCATCCTTCTTGTTGCTTGTTTTCTCCTATAATGTCATTGTCTTTTAGGTTTTTTATTTAAAAAATCAAAGAATTTTTTAGGATTTGGTTCATGATCACTCTGACGACCTTCTGATTTTTCATCATCTACAGTAAGCTACTCGTACCTTTGAGCATCAAGGGTGTCAAAGTAATATTCATCACTTGATACCCTATTTTTCTCCAAGGTGCATCTTGAATCACTTCCCATGCTAAGATCTCTAATAGAAATCCCATCATAGATACATAAAGACTGTACTTCGTTGTCGGTCTCTCGATGATCTTTGTTTGGATTTACTCTAATCATGCATACGGGAACTAAGTATAATCCATTCTTGTTGCAAAACTTGGTGGGTGTGATTTCATTGACACACACACCTAAGGTGTCCAAGATCTAAGTCCACTCTACGGGCTCCATTTCCCTTCAAGAAAAGGCTCACGTACGCACTCTAGATCTTCAAATACTCTTGCTTTCTTGCTCTCATATTTGACAAAATAATCAGAGCCAGAGGCTCAACACATCCACAAGAAAGCTTTAGAGCTCAACCATGTGGGTACTTCATATTCTGTATGAGTTGCAAAATCAAAATCCTATATACGGGTTTTCTTCGTACATATCTATAGATGTGGTCGTTAAGTTGATGCGTATAGTGGTCTCCATGTGTTTCAAGTAGATATAATCATAACCCAAGTCTTGAACCATCTTTAACTGGTGCATGAGTGGCCTTCTTAGAATAACATCATAGTTATAAGCAGTACCAAAATCTGCTATAGTAGATGTATGTTTATACTGAATTCCACAAGAATTCATCACTATTTGATCTAGAATACCAATAGGTTTTGCAATATAGCTGTCAGCTAGCTGTAGTTTCATCCTTGTTTTCCGAAGGGCCGGTTGTTTCCCATTTCTCCCAAATCAATTTTGTTGTGATGGAAAGCCCTGCTCCACTATACAAGATAGCAATGGTTTCTACTCCCTAGTGTTCTATGGGCAGTGTGGTATTTCCTTCTTCTCCCTCACAGTAATCCCCAACCTTGTGTATGGGACCTAGTTTCTCCTCGTGGGGTCCACCTCTATGTATGTAAGTATACCATGAGAGTTCAACAGAAGCGGTTTTTAATTCAAAACTTTTGCATAAATTTACTTAAATATATTTAAATAAGGGTTTGTTTTATTGCACTTTGGAAAAAAACCCATAAGTTCATAAAGAAAGTGGGGTTGTTTTATTAGTTCAAGATTCACAGATAAGGGGTTTTTAAATACCCTTTGAACGCACGTTGTATAGATGGTTTACATATAGTGAAACCCCCGAGGGTTTCTCATTCTTTTTGGGCTGGCTCAACTTTTTTTCAAGGTTTAAGGTTTCAATTGGTTTTTTTATGCCCACTTTCCCAAGACACTTTTTGACATCTGTCCACATATGTAGTCTAATTTTCAGCAGTTTCTCCACTATTAGAGTACATCTAATTGGTGTGGACACAAGATCTTGCAATCCTTGAGAATCTATACTTGGTGGTAAGGTCCCTTGCTATGATTTTAGGACCATCACATTTGGTTTTCCTTTGTAAGGACCCAAGCAAGGAGGTAGCTCCTTAATGGAATCCTTTCGACTATCCTCCGTCGATGACTATGTACCTTGCTCCTTGTAAATTTATTGATTGTCAACATTAATCATGCCTTTGTCAAGATCAACGTTTGCAAGGGGTGTTGTCCATTCATTTGGTCTCTCACTTTCCTGACCATCTTCCAGAGTTCTTCCGACCAAGTATTTGTAGCCTTTCGCACATTAGGCGGTATTTAGTATGTGAAGTTATCCATATGGTTCTCAGCTACTTGAATTGTTACGTCTTTCTGGCATGCGTGTGTTTTTTTATTTTCTAAATGGTGTTCCAACTCCCTCTCCTCATCTCACTCATCTACTGTTTCCTTTTTGATTTTCTTTGTGACTTAAATTTCAGGGTCTCTTTTCTGTTCACTCATCACTTCTTTTGTTTTTTCAAGATCTTTTGAGTTTGTAGATGGTTGGGGAGCTATCCTCTCTTAGATGTGCATTGCCGAATGAGAGCCCATAAGAGTTAGAGAAGTCTCAATCAACTTTTTGCACATCTCCAATTGTAGCTTTTTTCGTAATTCAACCATCTATGTTCCATTGTCTATCTATTGTCCAGTCTTGCTTGTTAAGCCTTTATAATTTCCTCCAATGGATCAAATGTTTTTTCAAATAGCACAAAACCTCGATAACTAACTTCTTTTTGTTTGGTTTCCTTTGGTTTGAGTCCCATTTCATGTATTTCCTCTAGAATAACACTAGGATTGGGTTGTGCTAATTGTTGTGAATCGCTCTTGAGGTTGAGAGAGATCAGCTATAACATTTGTTAACTTCCAATGGTATTGGGATTTGGTGTGGATTTTCTCACTAATTTTTCACCAATAGATTTGTGAGAGTCACTACCCTCCTTCTAATCTGTTTTGTGTGCACCCTCATCATCACTTTCAATGGTATCTTTGTTTCTAAATCTGATCCGCTCAAAGATGGTGAAACTTCCACAATGTTCATTGTCACCTTTCTTTGTTTCTCTAAGTTTTGAGAGCAGCCTGGGTATAAGTTCTCAGTTTTGCAATCCCCACAATATTCTCCTTCACTCTTCTTTCCATGAGGAGTGATGACTACTACATCTGGTTGATCCTCTAGGCAATCTCTAGCCCAAAAAACACCATTGCACCTAAAACAAGGTCCCAAAGATCTTTCTTATTTAGATTGTTGCGCATATGTTCTTTGAGGATATGGTTTTGGCCTCATTTTGCCTTGGTTAGGTATAAACATTAGAGTCCCTTGCCTTAGTCCTTGATTTAAGCTACTCTTCATTGGCTCTAAGGCTCTAGAAGGTGAAACAAAACTTTCTTCGTCATAGAATTCTTGGACCCTCGGTGGGTAGGGATCACTATGATGAAAATGTTTGTGGTGTTCTTCCTCATGAAACATATGTACTGGCACTAAATCACTCTCTTGAATGTGGAGTTTATGTGCGTGCGGATATGTGTGTGCATAGGTGCACTAGAAAGGGAAACTGTGTAAGGGGGAATTGGGGAAGAAGGAGAAGCTACACATCATAGTAGGTTACTTGAGTGAAAAGTGAGAGAGTAGTCAACTCTCTCACTTTCTCTCCCTATATTGATTAGGAAAAGAAAAAGTAAGGGTGGTTTCCCACGACCACATGGCCTACATCCCAAAAACCTCCCACTTGAAGGTGATGGTGGCCAATAGTGGCATCGGTATAGTTAGTCTATACAAAGTTGATGAAACATCGCCTAGGCTTCATCCTACACCCATAAGATCTATGCTATCTGTAAAGAACTTCAAAGCCAGGCTCTCTGTGAGAGCATCTGCGGGTTGTCATCAGTGTGAACCTTAGCAAGCTTGATGCCCTTGCCAGCCAATGCATCTCTTATGACATGGCATCTAATCTCTATATGTTTTGACTTTGAGTGAAACACCGAATTATTTGCCAAAGCAATGGCATTTTGACTATCATGACGGAGTACTAAAAACTTGTGAATAACCAAATCTCCCACTAGTAGACAAGATAACCATAAGGCTTCCTTGCTTGCGTCAGACGCAACACCATATTCTACCTTGGAGTTGGAGCTGATCACGATTCCAGTGTTAGAAGTTTACAGCTACTGGTGATGAGTCAATTCAGATAGTGAAACTAAAAGAAGATAGAATTGAACTGGAATATGTTTACTCAAATGAGAACAGACTGAAAGACTGAGAATGAGATTCATATTCAGATTCAGATTCAGAGAGAATGTGTACAAGATATGTGTGACTGAAGTACACTGGACTACTGTATTTAGGGTTACAGACAAAAGGTTATAGATAACAATTATGAACCAACAGCTAAGCAAAAGTACAGTCGACAAATGCCTTGATTTATGCCCACGACTAATGCCAACAACTACCAACCCGATTACTGCGGTAACTGCCGTGGTAACTACTGACTAATCCACATCCATTGTTCATCTCACAATAGCCGGTTCCCACCTAGTGAGACTATCTCCGCCCTCTACATCCTTCCCTCCTTTCTTGAGTTTTGGCAAGATTCCAAAATTTCTGAGAAAAAAATCCACCTTCTGATTCTGCTCGAAATATTTCCATACAAAAATTGCGAGAGGCAGTTGAAAAGTCCAAGGTAGAGTTCTCATCATCTATAGAGAGGCAACTGAAAAGGCCAAGGTAGAGCTCTTTATCATCGACCCCGACTGATATCAACCTTCTAGCTGATTCCAATGCTAGAAGAGAGGAATGAAAAATCCTTCACTAAATTCTGAGATGGAACTACCCAGTATCCTTCCACTGAACCCGCTTCCGTTTGCCCATGGTTATCTCCATTTCATAAGGCGTGAGAGGATGATATGTTTTGGTATCTGGATCATTGAGCGTGCGTCTGCCTTTGGCGATCCGAGTGTTGACCAGTTTGTGACAATGCGAGGCTGTGTGGATCCATCCTTCTGGGAGAGGCTGATTAGTTTTGATCTGAGCTTCAAAATGAATCTTAGCCATCTCTGTGTACTATGGTCCTAGACCTGGTTTAGCCGTAATGTCCTTTTCAGGTAATTTAGAGGACTCAACAATGAGTTGCAGCAGTTGGTTGGTGACCTTAGTGAGGCCTCTGATCTGAATTTTCCACTGGCCCATACAGTCTAATCCTCTGCACCTCCTCTTTCAGCTCCTAGAGATCATTCAGTTGAAGAGCATGGTTGAACAACGTTTTCCAAGTTTTCCATTCCACCGTAGGTTGCTCATACCAATTCTGAAGTTCATGAGTAATCTTGAAATAAGTGAGTCGATCGACTGGTTCGAGATGTTGAGGGTAAAGTGCTGGAAAGAATCTTGGCAACTCTGGCTCTACTTGTAAATCATACAAGAGAACTGGGGAATCAGGCACAAATTCCAAAAAGTTAAGGACATCCTGGTTCTCTTGCTGCATCATCTTTCTCATTACTCTAACCAGTTGAAATAGTTGCCGGAGAGCGGTTGCTGTGCTCCTACTGACATTCTAGTTTGAGGTCCTTTGCTGGTGGCAGTCTGGTCTTTAAGAATGGTCCGCACCCTTTGATCCACAACTTCCCTGGCAATCTGCATTTGCATTAAGACCTCTTTCAACTGATTCCTGACATCCCTTATGCATTTATTCGTTGGCTTGTTCCCCAACAAAAGCTCTAATTCCATAGCTAGTGAACGACAATCTACAGTAGACCGTCGTTGCCAATGTGGATTGGTTATTCTGTCTTTAGTAGTTAGAATCCATTCAATCACCCTTTCTAACAGTTATATTGTACTGGGATGCGCAAGTAATTGGCAGGCCTCTTGATCATGAAAAGCTGTTGATTTCCAATGTTCGACCATTTCCTTGGCTCCGACATACAATCACTGAAAACGTTCTAGGTTAGATATAAGATCATCATACTCCAAATATCTCTTGGTTATAAGAGCCTGTTGATGTCTCAATCTCTTTTTAAGCATAATGAGTTGTAATAAATGTTGCTCATTACTTGTTGGTCCCTCAGCCATAGCTTTGTCTTTCCCTTTATCATCCCGAATGTTGAGCTTATATGTGAAGCTACTCAATATATGGATTCTCTATATATGGCACCCAGGTCCCCTCTATATATACATCATCTCATGTGTGTATTCTACACACTTTGGGGTTCTATTTCTGTGCTCTCTCTTTCTCTCTCAACATGGTATCACAGCAGTACACTTTGTTTTTGATTTCTCTGCTAATTGAAAACAATTTTGCAGAAACTACTCACGAAAGAGACCGCAATCGATGAGGTCTACAACTTTGTAGAAGGAAGTTTTTTCAAATTCTGCAACGATTTTGAGTTATCGTTCGCGGACTGCGTACATACCCAAAAAGCAACTTTCGCTTTCTGTTTTTGAGTTTTCTCCTGATTGAAAACGATTTTGCAAAAACTACCCGCGAGCGGGTCTGGAATTCATGTAGTCTACAACTTGTACCACATTTTCCATGGTACATACCCTTCAACGGAGCGATGCCCCTCAAAATACAACCCTATTAAGACCGACTCTCCTGCACCAACTCCTCATCCTTCCTTGCCTAAGTCAATCTTGCTTTGCTACCTAAAAAAAGGGACGAATGAAATCTTTGGGAGAGGGGGAGAGAGAGAGAGAGAGAGAGAGAGAGAGAGAGAGAGAGAGAGAGAGAGATCCCTCCAAGGAGCTGTGGGTAATTTGTAAGGTTGGTGAGGATGAAATAGGAAACCTTGGAACAAATAACTTGGGAGCCGTAGGGAGTTTCGCCTTGATTGTAGCTTGCATGGACCATCTTTTCCTTCTTCTTTGTCTTCTTCTTTCTCTGTCCTCTAGCTATCTACTCACATAAAGGATCAACCTTTCTACTTGCAAGAATTGATATAGGGAGGTCACTCTCTCTCTCTCTCTCTTTCTCACACACACACACACACAAGTACTAGAGAATGCTTATAATATTTCCCCCCCTACAATTCCCCCCCCCCCCCCCCATTGGCATGATAGGGCTATTTTCTCAGCTACTAATGTGAAAAACTTTCCTTATAATGGGACAAGGACCTTAATATACTTCTCCTCAAAAGCGTGAAAATCCCCTGCTATCATTATATGATGAAGGCGGCCCCTTCTATTCTCTGACGATGAACCTCCCCTGGCGATGGTATCCGCTGGCCGCTTGTGAGACTCACGCAGTGGAGGGTGGCTTGGGCCATTCATCTCGTCTGCTGTGGATGCGTGCACACCTACCTATTCAAACAAAGGTGAGGGAACACCTTGGCCCTCACTTAGCCTTGGATTAAGTTCTTTTTTCTCTGCTCTATGTTGCTACTGTCCAAACTTGTTGAGCTACGGAGCTTGCCACTCAAACATCGGAGGTGCTGTGTTTTTACTCTAATGCCAGTACGAGTTTTCGTTTGTTTCTATTATGGTATAAATAGGTTATGAAACATTGTGCATGGTTGGATGGGAGCCGGTTGGCATATACAATATAGGTTGATTTTTTCCATTACATAGGCTGCTGCGCTTGGGCATTATGGTGGGCCTTGAGACCGACTGCGTTTGGTTTTTTTGTTGTTGTTGACTATCCTGTAGGTTCTGGTTTTCACTGCAGATTGATATATTGGCTTTATTTTTGAGTCACTATAGGACTTTACACTCGTAGCGTACTATGTTAAAACACTTGGTTGGGATGGCTACTTCTGAAGGTAAGTATATGGCACCCTGCCATTCTGTTGACTAGCATGATTAGAAATGAGGTCGTCTTATTCATTGGGGTTTGTTACTTGCGGACACAACTGGTTTTTTTCAACAGTTGATACACCAGGGCTCTTGTACATTATACAAGTGGGGTGATTTGTTGGTTAAAGAGGTTGACTATTGGAGATTTTTGTCGAGACTGGTATTTCTGAGGTAAATCTGTGCACCAACTGGCATCTCTCAGATTCTTTTGGCTTTGTTCAAAGCCGCTGCAAGTCTTGGCGACTGCCGACTTAACTAGGTTTTAAAAAAAAGGGGGAGTTTATTCTTTGAAGTAGTTGCGTTCAAGATCAACTTTTTTTGGCTCTGTTTTAGCCACTACAAGGCTTTGCAGGCTTAACTCGTTATGTCGCTTTTTAGATTGGTTTACTCATTGAGAAAAGGGGTTAGTCGTTGTCCTTGTTGCGTACAAAACCCTCTGGTACCTTTGGTGGTTACACAATATATGAAAACGTTTGGCATCTTGCACAAACATGGCCAAACAATACCTTTCTTTGCTAAAAAGGGATACTACTGGTAGGTCTAATGAAATCTTTGACCTATAACTTCTGAAGGTAAGTATATGACAATTACTTTGGGCTTTGGCATATGAAAAGTAACCAAGCTATGGTCCTTAAAATGATGTACCTCATTTAGACGATAAATTTTTACTATTATGGGGACTGGTAGTACTATACTGCATGGTATCTACCACCTTTTTTGGTATTTAGAGTAACTTACCGATTGAAGATAGTGGTTATGATGGTTAAAAACCAATGTACTAGAGGCAGAAATTGCTATAGGGTCTACTTTAAATAATATAGTTAGCGTGGCATTTATGAACTTGTTTGGACATGGTAGGCCTCTCCTTTTTTGGGCTAGCCATTAGTGGATGAATAATTTGATTAAAATTACATTTGATTTCATCACGAAATCAATTTAAGCTTTTTTTGCTCTAGATTTATAAATAAACCTCATTATTTTAAATCTTCTAAAGAAAACTCATGATGATTGGATTCTTGGTGGACATCACCACTCAAATTAGAAGGTAGATGGTACCATTCATTTTTAAGTAATAAACGAAAACTGCTAAAAAACAAGTCTTAATAAATGACCTAGCTTGTCTAAAGAAATTAGGTTCTGTAAGATGGACATGGATAACAACTGATATGGTCCATTGATGCCTGTAAAACACATCCAAGGCCAACTAAATTGTTGTCTTGTTTGGATGGATGCATGTAAGGACTCTATCCTATCTTGGAGGGTTTTCTTTTCTTTGGCCAGCAACCTTACTTTAATGAAGTACTCACTGAGGAATGGGGAAGTTCTTTTACTAGTGGTCTAACTGAAAGAGGATCTCTTTCCTATTGTACCTAAATAATTCTGATACTGAGTTATTTTTGTACTTATCTGTTCATTGTTCCTTGGCCAGCTGTCTTTTGAATGTAAAAATTCAATTATGTCTTATTAGTTAAGATTTAAACAGCTACACACACATCCTATACATAAGGTTTTTCCTTTCTTTGGGAAACCGAGATGCTGGCCTAGGAAATTGTCTTAGGAATGGAGCTCTAATTTGGACCCACAGTCTGTAAATCCTTTATTGGTAGACTGGTGTTAGGTGGCCCCTTTTAGACTCTTTTTCTGGTTCCCTGCTCACGGATACCATAGTCTCTGACTTTGCCGGTTGAAGGTTTACAGGACCAAGTATACATTTTTGG
The DNA here is from genome assembly GCF_014529385.1 of Adiantum capillus-veneris. Taxonomy (NCBI): domain Eukaryota; kingdom Viridiplantae; phylum Streptophyta; class Polypodiopsida; order Polypodiales; family Pteridaceae; genus Adiantum; species Adiantum capillus-veneris. The sequence continues at coordinate 86,457,630 of NC_140950.1, forward strand.
ACACTTTGCTAATTGTATGTCACCTCTTTTTCAGGATTGCTCACGTTATAGAATGACAACTTGCATGAGTACTAATCACAACCTTGAGAATCATGAAAAGATTCTCGATCAAATTAAGCTTTACCTTAAAGACCATAAACCAATGAATGCCTTGGCTACTAGAACTGGACCTTTCCTTTCTAGGAAGGCCAAATTATGTATTGCATACTATGGCAAGAAAATGTAAACCTGACCTCACTGTTTTTGCATATTCTTGCTCTCTCAAGGATGGGAACTAACCTCGGAGCCCCTCTCTGTGGCCTCTTCTCTTGTCCTCAGATGTATTAGCAGCTTGGAGGCTTCATAGCTTATTTACGAGTGCTTTGACTTACTTTTTGGAAATCACAAATTGCTTGTGAAAGTATTCTCATAGGATAAAAATATCATCATCCCATAAAAAGATTGTTACACAATAATGAATTTCTTTGGCAGGAAGCAGTCCCTCAGTGTACATGTGTTCCTTTTACCACATTTTGTAGGAATTTTGAAGAAATTGGTAACCAAAGGGCTCAATTATATACCTAAATTTCCACAAAATCCATACCTTGCTCTATCAGCTATACTAAGCTATCTCACTGACCTGGTCAGTGCTCTCCAACTGGAGAAGATAGTCCTACCGAGCTTTAGGGAAGTAGTGAAGGAATGCTTCCTTCATAAAATTTCACAACTTCCTAGTAATTGGTTGTCTTCTGAGGAATCTTGGCTTACTTCTCATCTCACTCTTAACTTTCAAGAAATCTCTGATAAGTGGTTTATGGTCGTTATAAATGGAAATAAGGGGAAACCAGTTATGTAATAACTAAAACCGATTTTAAATGAAAAAACTGGTTTACATAGACAATAGATTAATTTTAGCTGGTTAACACTTTTTTTCCACTAGTATAGAACTTGGTCAAGTGTATATATGTGGTATGTGAAAGATGTACTAGTGAACCCGACCAATTATGCACTTACTAATACCAGTTTGAAATAAAAAGACCGGTTATATAACGAGTAAATTAATTTCAAATGGTTAACACATTTTCACCGTAGTTTACAGCTCGGTCAAGTGTATATGTGGTATGTAGTAGACATACTACATAACAAGTTATATAAAAACTAATAGCGGTTTGATATTACAATACCGGTTTACATAGCCCGTAAATAGATTTAAAACCGTTTACACATTTTATGCCAGTAAACATCTTGGTCTAGTGTTCACATGTACTGTTTGTCATACCAGTTAAGTAAAAAACTGGTTTACATAACCAATAAAAAAATTTCAACACTTATTTCTCACTGGTATACATCGTGGTTAAGTGTTCACATGTACTGGTCGAGTCTTCACATGTACTGTTTGTCATGTCAGATAGGTAAAAAACATATTGGTTTGAAAGGAAAATATTGGTTTACATATCCAGTAAATTTTTTTTAACACTTATTTCTCACTGGTATACATCATGGTTAAGTGCTCACATGTACTGGTTAGGTAAATAACATACCGGTTTTAAATGAAAAGACTGGTTTACATCAACAACAACAGTAAGAACATTTGAACTGGTTGACACTTATATACCACTGGTACGTACCAAGGACATGTGTTCATTTTTTTAAACACTTATTTCTCACTGGTATACATCATCGTTAAGTGCTCACATGTACTAGTTAGGTAAATAGCATACCGATTTTAAATGAAAAGACTGGTTTACATTAGCAATAAGAACATTTGAACTGGTTGACACTTATATACCACTGGTACGTACCAAGGACATGTGTTCATTTTTTTTAATACTTATTTCTCACTGGTATACATCATGGTTAAGTGCTCACATGTACTGGTTAGGTAAATAACATACCGGTTTTAAATGAAAAGACTGGTTTACATCAGTAGAGCAGTAAGAACATTTGAACAGGTTGACACTTATATACCACTGGTACGTACCAAGGACATGTGTTCATATGTACTGGTTTGCCTAACCAATTAAGTGAAAAAACATACTGGTTTGAAATAAAAATATTGGTTTATAGTAATTTAACAGTTTTCTATAAAGATAATAAAAACATGCAGTTTTAACCATATATGTCTTTCATTGTAGGTGGAGCTCTTTCTCAACTTCCAAGAACAATACCCTGAAATTGTAATAAGGCAGCGTGCGTTTGAGTACATGAAGCCATATTTTGTGCGGAAATTGAGAGACCGATATACTTGCTGCTGCATTTCACATGTTCAAATGTCCTTCCTAAAGGATGCCATAAATCACATGCAAAGTTCTATATTCGGTCTGCATGGAAAAGCTTGCCAATGTCAATGCAACATATGAAAAGACAATGGTGGATGCAAGGCACCAAAAAACCCTATCAAGAGTGTAACATCCTTATTGGACTCTATACTATGTCCAAAATCAGATACGTCCACCTTCCATGCTCTTGCCTGCTTGAGTGGTCAATGTAAAAGGTGTAGCCCAGATAAGTTAGATTTTTGTGCTGCAGAGGCCGCATTTATTGCTAAAAAGATTGTGGTGAAGATTTTTGAGGACCTAGAAGTAGGATTTGCGCGTGACGGTCAGAAGAAAAAAAGGAAAGTCTTGTCGCATAAGGAAATATCATGCCAGGATCTCTCAGTCATGTTCAAAGACCATCTTAAGAAATACATAATGCATAATTTTGTGTAGAGATGGCAAGCAGAACAATATAAGGAATGTATACAAAGCTTTCCAAAAGATGTTGTTGTGTCAGTTGTTGACTTTGCTGAAAATTATAGTTTCAAAGATCAAAATGAGATTCAATCCATGCACTGGTATTCAAATCAAGTAACTACTTTTGTGCAAATAACATATTTTCAAATTGCAGGTAATGACATCACCCTAGCTCAGTCTTATTTATTTTGTATTAAGGCTTCAATAATTTATGATTTTTATATTATGCAGGTGACATCCACAAGACAATTCACTTCTTCATTTCAGATGGCAAGCAGCATGACACGCATTTTGTTCAACACTGTTTTCTGAAACACGCGGAATGGCTAAAGCAATTTGGTCTAAACATAAGGCATCATTGGGTATGGTCTGATGGAGCAGCTTCACAATTCAAAGCATGAAGACCATTCTATTTCCTTGCCAAGTATACCATGTTCTAACAAACATTATCTGAAGGTGGTTTTAATATAGAGACCTATAATATTGGCATTAAAGTTGTAATAAAATGCTTGTCTAACATCAGTAATATTATAATACGTGTTTTTTTTGGTAATTTTATCGTGCCAAGAGTATATTAATCTTCTTCTATCCATTGAATAAAATACAGATACAGTGTTTTTACGGGATGGAAAATGTCTTAGAACTTTTTTGGATCCGACCATGATAAGGGAGAACACGACGATGCTAGAGCAGTGATAAAAAGGTCTTTAACTCAATACCAATTGCAGCCAAACTGCCCAAAGATAGGCTGTGCTGCAGATGTTGTGGCATTATTGAGATGGACCTTGTCAGATGGTGCTACAGCCACCTATGCATCCTAGGCCCGTTATGTAAGCAGGATTTTTGGGGTGATTGAATTGAGGGATGTCGAAAGGGGAAAAAATTGGGATGTGATGGCTGTAAAAAATACCCGCTCAATGCACTCTGTTTCTGCATATTCAGAGCATGATACAACTGCTTTGAGAACACGTTCACTGTCTTGTTTCTATAGTGCATGTAAATAGGAAAAGTGGAGGAGATGTGTGAGCAAGTCACACGTTCCTTTCTGGACATACCTTATTTTGGAGCCTACAGAAGAAGGGGAAGATGATGACGACGAAATAAATGAGGATGCAGCGTATGAAGGACACTATGACACCCTCAGTCAAGCTCTTATTCTTGGTGATAATTTTGTTGTTCCCGCACTAGATGACAATGAAGGTGTTCATATATTCACATCTTGTTCGGGCAATCAAAATCCCCATGATACCCCATCCCAACAACTCAAAACTATATACAATATCACTTGATGTCAGTGAGTCTATCTACAATAGTATGCCTTTTGAGCTGTAACCATCTTAAGAAATACATAATGCATGATTTTGTGTATATTTGCCTTTAACTGTAAATTGAACTGTGTTTGAAACCAGTCACTTCTCAGTATCATACCGGTATCATACAAGTCCCTCTCCCTCTTCCTCTCTCTCCCTCTCTCTCTCTCTCTCTCTCTCTCTCTCTTTGTCACTTCTCAGTCACTTCTCAGTATCATACCGGTATCATACCAGTCACTTCTCAGTATCATACCAGTCACTTCTCAGTATCATACCGGTATGATACCGGTATCATACCAGTCATTTCTCAGTATCATACCAGTATCATACATTCCCTCTGTGTGTGTGTGTGTGTGTGTGTCTTTGTCACTTCTCAGTATCATACCAGTCACTCCTCAGTATCATACCGGTATCATACAAGTCCCTCTCCCTCTCCCCCTCCCCCTCTCTCAGTATCATACCGATCACTTCTCAGTATCATACCGGTATCATACCAATCACTTCACAGTATCATACCGATATCATACCAGTAACTTCTTAGTATCAGACTCTCTCTCTCTCTCTCTCTCTCTCTCTCTCTCTCTCTCTCTCTCTCTCTCTCTCTCTCTCTCTCTCTCTCTCTCTCTCTCTCTCTCTTGTCACTTCTCAGTATCATACCGGTCACTTCTCAGTATCATACCGATATCATACCAGTCACTTCACAATATCATACCGGTATCATACCAGTCACTTCTCAGTATCAGACTCTCTCTCTCTCTCTCTCTCTCTCTCTCTCTCTCTCTCTCTCTCTCTCTCTCTCTCTCTCTCTCTCTCTCTCTCTATTTGTCACTTCTCAATATCATACCGGTATCATATTAGTCACTACTTAGTATCATACCGGTATCATACCAGTCATTTCTCAGTATCAGACTCTCTCTCTCTCTCTCTCTCTCTCTCTCTCTCTCTCTCTCTCTCTAGGCTTTGTCCCTCTCCCTCTCTCCTTTAATTTGCAAGATACTTCAAATATAGAATACAACGTATTTCCGTGCAACTTGCTTGTAAATGTATTATACATGAATTCTATTACATTGATGACAAGAAGGCTGAGTAATTATCCATTTACATCCATCAAGACAAAAAAATACATCGAGAAAAGTCGCCCACTTCATAGACTTTATGAAGCTTTTTTTTAATAAAAGAAATCCGTTCCTTTCTTCTGGAAAAAGTCAATCTGCCATTTCCAATAAAAATGACGCACATAGGTGTCATCAAGTTGTTCGTCTGCACAAATTACAGTCCTCTTTGTATACTCAATTCTATCCTTAGAGTACAATCAGTGTGCTAGCCAGTTTATGATAGTGGTTGACAAAAAACAGGTGTGCACTTCTTTAGACTGCTTTTCTAGCTTGGGAAAAACAAGAAATGACCCCAATGGGTTAAACATTAGCTTATATCCAGAATCATCAAAGATAAGTGTGTCAGGTGGTAGGTCAAGAAAATTTTCGAGATTCTTGTGGAACACCAGTTTATCTGTCGCGCCCAATTTAAAAGGGGCCCTTGTGCACTACGCCTGACTTACCACTCTATTGAATATTTTGTGGTGGTCAGGGAACACTATCGCTAGCGTGCGTTTGAGCTTCTCAAACTCGCAGCAGCTGCATATCCACATTTCGAACCATCTGAAACAAAAATTCAGAAACACTTCTGCATCGGGCCTTACCCAAAACTATGTATCCCCTTCAACAACATACCGCATTTCTGGCTAGTAGGGCAATTCTTCACCATATTTTCCATCAAATTTCTTGAGCAGTAATCCATTAAGGTCCAAAATGAGAACCCTACGCTGGACGCTCAACGGAGGTGGTGGCCTTGGCCATATCAGTGGGATTCTTTTAATTAGTCTATACCATAGAGTAAACACGAGCATTGTAAGAGACAACACGCAATTCCATATTGCACGAATGTCAGCCTTGCCATTCTACTTGTCAGCCCTGAACCTATTTGCAAGGCGCCATTCTTTAGCTGAAAACATATCTGCAGATGCCAAATTACACAAGACTCAAATTTAAATATGCAATTAGGACATATCTACAGATTGAAATCATAGAATAAACATACACAATGTTCAAAAATTAGGCACAAGATGAAAGAGACGTCGAATGGGAAAGAAACTTATATTAATTTCAGAAGTGGTTACATAAAAAGAAACATAGGGGGGGCAAACTATAATCTTTTGCACGCTTTGGGTTTAGGGTCAGAACTTGTGCCGGTATTCTGCATCTCCTTAGTGTCTTCTATGTCCATCTCCTCTTCTGGCTGCCCCTGGGTCTCTTCCTCTTCTGGTATAATGTTATCCTACCGATATGATGTTACCAGATGTTATCATACCGGTATGATTACATCCTACCAGCATGATGTTATCCCACCGGTATGATGTTATTATACTGGATAGTATAACATCATACCGGTAGGATAACATCTGGTAACATCATATCGGTAGGATAACATTATACCAGAAGCATAACATCAAACCGGTTGGATTCTATCATACCGGTCAGATCTAACCATAAGGATCGGATGTAACCATACTGGTAGGATGTTATCATACCGGTAGGATATAATACTGGTAGGATTATATCCTACCGGCGGTAAGATGTAATCGTACCAGGAGGATATATTCATACCGGTAGGATGTAATCATATCGATAGGATATAATCCTACTGGTATGATAACATCCTACCGGTATTGTCATCTACCCTTACCGAGTATGATATAATCCTACCGGTATGAAAAATCATACCGTATGGTACTTTGTAGGTATTATACTACAATCAGATGGAGTTAAAAGCATACCTGTGCGTGTTGTAGGGTGGCTTTTCTTGGAGACTGTCAAGCAAGCTTGCAATGGTGCACATCAGCAACAGATTTGACCATAGAATCCTGAGCCTTCTGACACTCGGCTGCTGATACATTGTCATGAGATTTTCTAACCTCAACAAGAAGTTATTGCAAGGAAGTGGATACTTCAACACTAAATGCACACTGAGTAGTCACAAAAAGCCCACTTCCAACTAGTGTACTTCCGGATGGGGTATTTACTAAGAAGATGGCAGAACCACTTGGGGTTCCTGTGGATACTTAGGAAGTCTCTAACTTCCATTGTTCTCTTTTCCTATCTACTGACCTTCATTGGTCACATTCTTCACCACCTCAGATGCAAACTCAGCCCACTTTACCGGACCTGTGCATACAAAATAAACATATCCGCATGCAAACTTGACTCCCAGCAGCAGATAGTTTGGTGGTTTGGATTGGGACACCTGCTTGTAGAGCTGGTAGAGTGCCTTGTAGTGATCCGGCCTTGCTGTTTTTATCGGCACTTTTTTCTCCTTCACTGGAAGACACGTGAAAACTTTCATCCAGTCGAATATGGGCACATCTGCATCTGTCAACTTCCTAACATCTTTTCCCTCAAGACTTAACGCATATTCCCAGTGAAAATCCTCCTTTGTCGTGCAGAATGCCTTCAACGGCACGTCCACTTCCTTGGGGTGAACAAAGCGGCTGATTTTGGGAGGAGGCTGTAACTTCTGTCTCTGAAAGGAATAAACCCATATTCATTACTCAATGTATCCACACCTCAATACTCTACTACACATACAGGTCTGCTTTACACAACACAGAGAGAGATAGAGAGAGGTGACATACCTTAGTGGGAAAATGTCGGGACTTTGTGGGGGAGACCTGTCGGGCTGCATTCCTTGGGCTCTTTCTTAAGTTGCTATCCATAGCAAAGGATAAGAAGCGTGCACAAGGGTCTGTAGAGTGAGCTGAGAAAGGCGCAGAAGGAGAAAGGCACAGAGATATGGAGAAGTACAGTCATGAAAACATTCGACTGACCATTCGTCTAACGTAGGCTCCACACGTGTTTTTGAATCCTCCACATGATTATTTAATTCAAACAATTCTTGCCCATAACACCAATTTCATACCCCCTAAATTTTAACCCTCCAAAAGTTACTTTCAATCGGTTAAAACCGGGCCACCTATTCATGCATCCACTCTAAAACACATCCAAGGCTAACTAAATTGTTGTCTTGTTTGGATGGATGCAGGTAAGGACTCTATCCTATCTTGGAGGGTTTTCTTTTCTTTGGAAAGCAACCTTACTTTAATGAAGTACTCACTGAGGAACGGGGAAGTTCTTTTACTACTGGTCTAACTAAAAGAGGATCTCTTTCCTACAATCATTGTACCTAAATAATTCTGATACTGAGTTATTTTTGTACTTATCTATTCATTGTTCCTTGGCCAGCTGTCTTTTGAATGTAAAAATTCAATTATGTCTTATTAGTTAAGATTTAAAGAGCTACACACACACACACACACATTCTATTTGGCCTACATATACGGTGTGCTATCCACACCTCCAAGAGCTTATAATGTACACTGGTTTGTGATATGTGAGTTGTGTTGCTTATAGATGCAATCTCTCTCTCTCTCTCTCCCTCTCTACCTATCTCTCTCTCTCTCTCTCTCTCTCTCTCTCTCTCTCTCTCTCTCTCTCTCTCTCTCTCTCTCTCTCTCTCTCTCTCTCTCTCTCTCTCTCTCTCTCTCTCTGTCTCTCTCTCTCTCTCTCTCTCTCTCAATCTCCCACTCAAACCCTCGCTCAATCTTCTATGTGTGTAACCTTTCTCCCCCTAGGCAAGGGTGGCCCTATAGGGGGCCACTAATGCACAACCCTCTGGCCCATGCCAAGCTTCGCACAGAGAGGAGCTGGTCGCAAAGAACTCATGTGCTACATACTCTCGGCATTCGTGCCGATCTGCGAGTATGCTTGCCTACCTCCAAGCACCCTCTACCAACTTGGAACCTGCTTACACAACATCGACTACGAGCTCTCTCTTCCGACGTGGAATTGCTCAGAGCATACCTTAATTAGAAAATCCTCATTTTAAACCTTATCCATTAGAAAATTTCGGAGGTCATTTGGAAGGCCTTGTAAGAAATTGTATTTCTCTCTCTAGAATTTTTTTTTAAAAAATGCACTTGCACCTTGTGAGTACGTCCAAAAGGACAACCAGACACTCTAAAAAGTAGATTTATATTCCCAATCGTCCTTGAAAACGGTCACTTTTTTATTTAATGCGAGCGTCTTTTTCAGGAGGTAGGTGCGGTGCATGCAATACATCTTACGTCATCACTGGAACATAAAATTTCATAAACTGTCAAATAATGATAGATTTTGAGGCTTTTGACACCACCAATGCGTCTGAAACGCCAAAATACCCTAAAAACGAATGTCTACTTGTCTCGTTCCGACATCCGGAGAGGCAAAAAATGTCAAAAAACCCAAAAAAACGGGCTTTTTACTTAAGGCGCGCGAGGAGGCATTCTAAAATTCTAGAATGCCCCCTTGCGCGCCGTTAGTACAAAGCTTCTTTTAGTGGTTTCTGGACACTTATCTTTCAAGAAAGACCCTTTTTAGAGGTTTTTTGACATTTTCCTCTCAAAAAGCTCCCTAAAAAGAGGAAAAAAGGGGCTTTTTACCAACGGCGCACGAGGAGGCATTCCAAAATTTTGGAATGTCTCCTCGCGCGCCGTTAGTAAAATGTTCTTTTAGGGGTTTTTGACATTTTTTGTGTCTTTGGATGTCGGAGCGAGGCAATTAGACATTCATTTCTAGGATATTTGGGCATTCCAGACGCATTGACAGTATCAAAAGTTTTAAAATCTTCCACCACTTGATAGTTTTGTGACTTTTTGAGTTCCAGTGATGACGTAAGCCGTATTAAATGCACCGCATCTACCTTCTGAAAAAGGTGCTCGCATTAAATGAAAGAGAGTGATCGTCTTCAAGGACCACTCGATTATTAAATGAGGAGAGGGACACCTTTTATATTTTTGTTAATATCAATCTATTTTTCTACGTAACGTAGGCTCTTCTCTCATTGTAGGAGCTTATTTTCCTCTCTCTTCCAAAAGGCCCTCCTAAAGACCTCTGATATCTCTTAATGCTTTGTTCTCACCAAGACAAATAGATTTTCAAATCTTATTTTTTGATCTCACCAAGAAAAATAGATTGTAAAGCTAGTTGGGCACTCTCAAATATCACTCCCAGTTCAATAGATACAACCTCTGAGAAAGTGTTACTAGCCCTATCTCGGGAAGTGATTTCTTCCTTTGGCACTCCCATTTCATGCAAGAGATTTCTTGTGATGGTAGTGGTGCTAAGAAAAGAAAGGATCACAACCCTCAAGGCTCAGATCCAAGAACTCATTGAGAAGAACATGAGACTCAAACAACCTCTATCCAAGCTTGAAGACACGAAGGAAGTAGAGAGCCAAGATTTGCTTACAAAAGAACAAATTTAAATCCTTTCTCATTGAGACTATTATGACGGCTCAAAAGAATCTGAAGAAGCAACACACAAGAAGATTGACACCAAGATACAGGAGGTCATACAAGAATGACAGCTACAAAAGTCTCTTGACCTCAAGGTTAGGATTGCCAGGGGCTCAACCCACCATGGTGCACCAATAAGGACACCCCTGATGTTACCATATACATGTGGTAGTGATGTGTGTAAACACACTCAAGACTATCAAGGCATATTTTCCGTCACTAGGAGCTTTTTTCCCATGTGCATTGTATATACGCCCATCACTCTAGGGCTATCTAATCTTTCCATTGTAATGCACTCTTTGTCGTGTGCCTTGAGCTTCCTTCATCTTCTCCAAGTAGTGTGTGTTTTCCTACAACTGTAATTCCAACAATGGGTATCAGAGCAGGTTGCATCCTCTCGGGCTTAGTCGCCAGCAACCCAGCACACGCCTGCTCACTTTCTCCAAATTTTGTGAGCTTTAGCGAGCATCATCAGGTCGACAAATATTTTGGGAGAGCTCGTAGTTTCTAGTCTACTTAGATTTCTCATTCGGGCTCATTTTGGCCTCTGTTTCCACTACATGCAGTGCTTTGTAACGCTATTTTGTCATTTTGTGCAAAATTTTATGTCAGTGCTGTTTACTGCATAATAGGTCCCATACAATATTCCATGGTTTGTGCTATATAGCATGTATTGTTCTTGCTTTGTTTCTCCTCTTTTGGGAAATTTTCACATCAGCTGTAGGCATTCGCCATGGCCGACAACAACATAGATGTGTTCAAGATATTTTGTGCTAAGAATAGATTGGATGGGGACAATTACCCTATGTGGGCTTACATGATGCAACATGTCCTTGTGTCAAAGGGTGTCTAGAATATTGTGCAGGGCATTGATGTACATCCTGATTCTGAGGATGTAGGCGATGTTGAGGATGTTGTAGGTTTTGGTCGCATGATTGCTGCTGCTAGACCTGTTCTACCTACGGCTGAATAATCTCGTTATTAGGATGTAAAAGATGCTCAGGTTCATTTATTGATTGCATTATCCGTGAAGCACACTATTACTCCTCACATTTTTTCAGTGAAATCTACAAAACAGGCTCGGGATACTCTGACTAGTCTTTATGCAAGTTGCAATGAGGCAAAAAATTGCATTGCTGCGTAAAGAGCTTGAGTCAAAGATTATGCATGACGAAGATGATATGGAAACTTTTCTTGTTGGTGTTAGGGATATCAATGCGCAACTTATTTATGCATGCGAAGTCATTTTTGACAGTTTCCTTGTGCAGACTATTTTTGATGCCTTGCTAGATTCTTACTAGACTTTTGCTAGTACTTCGAGACTTATGACCAAATCCAGAAGCTATCAAGTTTGATGCATTATGCACATTGCTGTTGCAAGAGTCATTTTTGAGAAAAAATAGGACTAGACAGCATGCAGTTGAGCATGCCTTTATTACTGCTCAAAGAAAAGGTGTTAAAACCAATAAAGCCACTTCTCATGATTCTTCTACGAGTGGTAAATTACATGTTCCTAATGCTTATGATGCCATCAATTTGTCTGGTAATTCTGGTGAAAAGGGAAAAAAGAAGATGCGTTGCCATTATTGCAAATCTAACAATCACTTGATCAAGCAATGTCCTAAGTTGAAGACAAAAGAGGTCAAGAAGAAAGAGGCTGGTTCCACTACAAATGCTGCTACAAATGAAGCTATTGTTGAGTCTTCTATGAAAGGAGATTGTGATGCTGATGTTGATACAGAATGGGCTTTTAGTGCAAAGTGTCCTTATGATTATTCTGTCCATGATGCATGCTTGTCAGCTGGTGCAGATTCACATGTGTTGTATTTTGACAGTGGTGCTACAAAGCACACTACCTCAAATCGTGATTTGTTTACCTCTCTTGGGTCTATCCCTATGGGAATTCAGCCACTTGTGCCAATAATGCCTCTTATCCAGTTCAGGGAGTTGGAAAGATTGTGCTTATTGCTACAAATGGTAGTTCTTTCACACTTGTTGCTCCATTTTATGTACCTGGGATCTAGAAGAATCTCTTGTATGTATCTGCACTTACTAGACTTGGTTTTGTAGTCAAATTTGTGGAAGATAGATGTACTATTAATACATGATCTTCATTTTTGTTGCATCTAGCATTTTTTGCAGTGGGCTATATAAGCTCGATTTGTATGACAAGTGTGCGCACAATTTTCCAAATGCTGTTGTGGATACAAAGGCTATTTTCAATGCAAAGCTTTGGCATGCATGTTTTGGGCATCTAAATTTTTCCAATTTGCTATGTTTTTCAAAAATCTCATATGGTTGCTTCTTTGCCGCCTATTGAAGCACCTGTCAAACATGTTTGTGAAGGCTGTATTTTGGGTAAGATGCAGCATTCAAAGTTTCTAAAGGATGGTTCAATTAGGGCTCCATATGAAGCATGGCATGATAGAAAGCCTTCCATTGAGGACATGCAAGTTTTTGGCTGTTTGGAATATGCTTTGCTGCCACAAACGCGACACAAAAATTGGATGATAAGGCCGTCAAATGTATTTTTCTTGGTTATAGTGCTAAAAGAAGAGCTTACAGGTTGTATCTTGGTCTCACAGGGGGATGTTGTGTTTGTGGAAGATTCTGTACAACCCTTACTGTCATGTACTAGAGACAAAAATGTAAGCTCACAGGAAATTTATGACACTTTGTTGCCTCTTTTTAGTGGTCGAAGTTAGAATGTAAATTCCAATGAGGAAAATGTATAGCCTGTGGGGTTTCTGAAAATTTTAGAGATCAACCTATTACTGATGCAGATGTACATCATGTACTTGATAAGGAAAGGATTGAGAATGAGTAGGCTAGATGTATGCCAAAATGGTTGTTGCATATTTTACTTATTGGATGCACCTTTATCTAGTCTCATTCATTCAAGTTCTTGCCATGCCTCTTATGCATCAGATTGTTATGTTTGGCTATGTCTAGCTTATGTGATGTTGAGGAACCTCTGTCTTTTGATGAAGCACAAAACTCAAAAAATTGGATGGCTACCATGCAATCAGAATATGGTGCACTTATAGAAAATGAAAAATGGACTTTATGTGATTTGCCTCCTGGAAAAAAGGCCATTGGTACGAAGTGGATTTACAAGTTGAAATGCAAGCCGGATGGTGAGATTGATCACTATAAGGCTTGACTTGTTGAAAAGGGTTATGCACAACAAACATGTAGATTATGAAGATACTTTTTCTCCCACTTGTAGTATGACTACCGTGCATTTTCTATGTGCATTGACAGCTCATTTTGGTTTGGATGTACATCAATCAAAAATTGTTACATACTTTCTTGAATAGTGACATATTTGAGGAAGTTTATGTAACATAGCCTTGTGGTTTTTTCATTAAAGGGTAGGAAGATAAAGTGTGCAAATGTAAGAAAGCTTTGTATGGGTTGAAGCAATCTCTTCGTTCTTGGTATGAGAAGATTGACACTCATTTGGTCAAACGAGTATTTTGTAATAGTCCAACAACGAGCACATTGTATGTAAACCGTGAGGGTGATGTACTTTTCATTGTTATTCTCTATGTGGATGATTTTCTGATCACTGGACCAAATGAGAAATATTGCTTAATTTAAGGTTGATTTGAATGCTACTTTCAAGATAAAATATTTGGGGCTGTTGCATCATTACTTGGTTTATACAGTTAAGTAGTGTGATGGTGGTATTGCCTTGTGTCAAACAAGTTACATAGAGACATTGCTATGTAAGTTTGGACTTGAGGATTGAAAACCTATTGACACTCCCATGGAAACAAGTTTGAAATTGAGTCTTCATGATGGTGGTGATCTAGATGATGTTACTCTTTACCAAATTGTTGTTGGATGCTCATTTATGTATGCAACACGAGGTCAGATATTTAGTTTACAGTCTCACATGTCAGTAGATTCATGCATAACAAAGGATCTAAGCATTGGCAGGGTGTCAAGAGGATTTTTTTCTTCTTGAGTAACACTTTACATCTTGGCTTGTTTTATCCCAAGGGGGGATCATTGCCACCAAGTTTACATGCTTTTTTGGACTGGGAATGGGCTGGTTGTTTTGACATGGGAGTGTCCACAAGTGGTTCTAGTTTCATGCTCAACAATTCATGTATCTCATGGTTGAACAAGAAGAAACCTAATGTGGCCACTTCCAGTTGTGAGGCTGAGTAGAGAACATTCTTCACAGCTATGTTTGAGTGTGTATGGCTGAGACACCTGATGGCTGATTTGGGTGGTGGACAAGACACTACCAGGAACCTAGTTTTTCATGCTCTCACAAAGAACATTGAGGTGCATTACCACTATGTCAGGGAGAGGCTCTCAATAGAAGACTCATCAGCTTGGCTTATGTGCCAACACAGGAAAACCTTGCAGATATTTTCACAAAGGCATTGTTTTGTGAGAAGTTTGAAGCTTTCTACAAAGCTTTGGGCTTACTCCCCTTTGTGGACTGATCATGTCCTTAGGGCATGGCACTTCCCTATACTCTATGTGCCAACTCTCATTCACCCCATCACTCCCAGGGGGGATTTGTTACCATATACATGAGGTAGTGATGTGTGTAAACACACTTAGGACTACCGGGGCATTTTTCCCTCACTAGGAGGTTTTTTCACCTGCGCATTGTATATACGCCCATCACTCTAAGGCTATTTAATCTTTCCATTGCACACTAAGTAATACACTTTTTGTTGTAATGTTGCCGGTGAATGCACATTTAGGTGCTTTAAAGGGTATGTGGCATGTCAATGCCACTCAACACAAGGTTCTACAAGATTGGATTGCCAGTCTTGAAGCATTGCAGATGGATAGAGAGGGAGCAACGGACTACTGTGTGAAGGAGCGGGAGAAGTGGATTGCCAAGTTCAATAAGAGCCTACCGGACAAGAAGATAGAAGAGGGAGACCTGACGATGAAGTATGAAAGCTACTTGGATTTCACTTTCCAAAAGAAATTCAAGAAGAAGTGGACGGGTCCATACAAGGTGCAGATGGCTTTTCCAAATGGGACCTATCAATTGGTGAGAGAAAATGGTAAGCTTCTTAAGCACAGGGTGAATGGTGTGTGGCTGAAGTTGTACTTTGAAAGAATTCTAGTGCTTGAGGTGCATCAGATTGTAGCTAAGGGGGTTGGGAAACCCACCTAGAGTATGCAACATGCGAATAATATGGAACTTTTGTACATAGCCTATACATATGCAGTTCGCAAGTGTCTTTTGATAATCTGTTCTGTGTGAAAAATTTTAAGTTCTATAAATATTCTTTTGGTTGAACAACAATGTTTAACGAGGGGGACTGAGCAATGATGGTACAAGCAAAGTTTTTTGAAGCTAGAAGTGGTGCTATCAAGCAATGCTAGAGGTGTGCACAAGTGCATGGCAAAGTGTTTCACAACAGCTACAAATGTTATGGGCAAGTAGAGGCTAGTATGAATGTATGTCTAAGGTGGTTTCATAGGCCAAGAAGGCTCCAAGATGGACCAATGGTATGGCAAGTCCAAGTGTCAAATGTGCAATGTTGGTGCCTTGAAATGTAGAGTTCAAGATGCTATGGAAGCCGGTCCAGACTGCTCCTCAAACCGAGCCCCAATCTGAAAGATATTGTGATTCAAAGTTGGAAGTTCTAGCAGATCCCTGGCGGATAAGGAAAGTGGGGACATGTGGCCAGAGCTAGTATAAGAGGATAGATGCAAGGAGCTCCAATTGTGAACCATGCTGGTATTTTCAGATTGCAAATCGGAGCTCTACACAAAAAGTTATGGACATTTGAAGATTTGAAGGGGGTCGGGTATGTGCCCACTTGGTCGCGTTGGAGATCATGCCATCTTAAGGTTTTTTGAGCTTGACTAGGTTTCAAAAATTAGTATGCACCACGTGGGGTTGATAGGAAGTCATGACTCATCAATCAAATTTTTGGTGGTGAGATATGCCAAAGTTGAAACTAGATGCATTTGGCGGTGAGGAGTAGATAGAGGTTTTTCCCCCCATTTTTGCGGCCTTAATTCGTGGCTTTCTGGATCTTCAAACACGCCAGGTGGAATCGGCGTCAACCATGCGAGTTTTTGGCAGGGCTTTGCGGTCTGGGTTTTTGACCAGTGAGCAAAATGTAGCAGTGCTTTGAAGTTTTGGGAAAAAAATCATGTTTTTTAGAAAATTTTGGGGGTTTTTTGAAGCCCAAGGAGGTTGAGGTGCTCAGAGAGCAACATGTGGTAGACAAATGGGCCCATATGCGAAAGCAAGGCCTACAAGCACACTCTATAAAGGCAGGGGTCTGAAGGCTATATAGGCACGTCAAAGGAGAGCCAAGTGTAGAGAGTGGAAGTAGCTCACGAAGCTAAGGTAGGAGGAATTGAAGCCAAATCGTATGAGATTAGAAGCAGCCAATAAAATTGAGTTGAGAAGCTTGTGCATTCCTTAATCGGGCAGCCCTTGGGAGCCATGTTTGAGCTATAGGTCAAGAAGTAAAAGGGGCAATTGAGCTTGCTTAGCCACACACACACCTCATTGATCTCTGCCACACACGTACACAATCAAACGTGCAACAGGCTTTCGAGAGTTTTTGGTAGCAAAATTCGTTTTTAAAAAAGTTGAATTTACACACTATAGTGTGTGCAAGGTTCAACTCCCATGAATGTATCAGAGCGAAGGAGCCCCGACTACCCACGCATGCAGCTATTTCAAAGCAAAGCATGGAATCTTGAAAGATTTTGAAGCTCTGCAAAAAGTTGAGATCTGCAATAAAATCATTTTGAGAAGGTTTGGAGACTTGAACAGCTCTGAAGGAGCTCATGTAGAGAGTGGAAGTAGCTCACAAAGCTAAGGCAGGAGGAATTGAAGCCAAATCGTGTGAGATTAGAAGCAGCGAGTGAAATCGAGTTGAGAAGCTCGTGCGGGATTTAATCGGGTAGCCCTTGGGAGCTGTGGTGGAGCTCCAAGTCAAGAAGTAAAAGAGACAATTGAGCTTGCTTATGTGAGTGCAAAGACACACAGAAACACACCTTGTTGATCTCTGCCAATAACTGTGGAAAGCCTACTGCACTTTTGACTGTGTACGTGTGTGGAAGACATCAAGAGGTGTGTGGGTGGGTGTGCACTCACACAAGCAAGCTCAATTGTCCCTTTTACTTCTTGACCTGCAGCTCAACAACGGCTTCCAAGGGCTACCCGATTAAGGCTTGCACGAGCTTCTCAACTCGATTTCAATGGCTCCTTCTAATCTCACACGATTTCAATGGCTGCTTCTAATCTCACACGATTTGCCTTCAATTCCTCCTGCCTTAGCTTTGTGAGCTACTTCCACTCTCTAAAGGAGCTCCCCACAGCTGTTCAAGCCTCCAAAATCACTCATAATGGTTTTCTTGGAGATCGTGACTTTCTATAGAGTTTTAAAAACTCTCAAGATTCCATGATTTGCTTTGGGAGGGCTGCACGCACGGGTAGTCAAGGCTCGTGGGCTCTGATACAACTTGTGGGAATCGAAGCTTGCACACATTATAGTGTGTAAAGTCAAATTTTTTTTAGAAAAAAAGAATTTTGATGCCAAAAACTATCAAAAGCCTACTTCATGTTCGATTGTGTATGTGTGGAGATCAATGAGGTGTGTGTGTGGGTGTGCTCTCACACAAGCAAGATCAATTGACTGTTTTACTTCTTGACCTACAAGTCAAACACGGCTCCCAAAGGTTGCCCCATTAAGACCTGCATGAGCTTCTTAGGTCGATTTCACTGGCTGATTCTAATCTCACACAATTTGTCTTCAATTCCTCGTACCTTAGCTTCGTAAGCTACTTCCACTCTCTACAGGAGCTCCCCAAAGTTGTTCGAGTCTCGAAACCTGCTCCAAAATTATTTTCTTGCAGATCTTGACTTTCTGTAGAGCTTCAAAATCTCTCAAGATTCCATGCTTTGCTTTGGGAGGGCTGCACGTGGGGTAGTCGGGGCTCTTGGGGTTTCATACCACTTGTGGCAATGGGGGAGGTGAGTGCAAGAGAGGGAATGAGAGAAGGGGGAAGAAGAAGGATAACAATACATAGGAGGGTTTGGTGGAGCCTCGGTGGAGCACATGAGAGGAAGAAGACCTCTCATCTCCTTATTGTTATCATTATAACCAATAAGTGATAGCGGTTGGTGGCCGGTTTGGCTTGTGGAAACCAGGGAGATGAGTGCTAGAGAGGGAAGGAGAGAAGGGGGAAGCAGAAGGAGAACATTAGGAAGAGAATGGGTTCTAGGAGGGCCTCTTTATTTGGCAGTTTAAGGGAGTCAAACCTCTAGTATTAAGAAAGCATTCAAAGGATAGCTTTTGAATTCAAACAGGCAAAATGGCTAGTTTACTTGAATTCAAAATTCCCCCTCAAAATGAAATTTAAAATATAGAGGGAAAAACCAGATCATGTAACTACGGAAAGAGCTCGGTCTGTGGATTCAAGATCTATAATCTCAGCTCAAATCAAAGATCATATGTACGAGTCATGGAAGGCCAAAAATCATAAAGTTGTCCACCCCCTTTTTGGGAGAAAAAGTGCATCCTTTGACCACTCTTACACCTTTCTTACACACCCACCATTCTTGCACACATGGCATGCATCTATTTGTAAAAATGTTAATCATCTCCATAATATCATGGCAAATAAAGAGGTCCTCCTAGACCCCATCCTCTTTCTAATGAGAGTACACATGAGGGTTTGGTGGAGTACATGAGAGGAAAAAGACCTCTCATCTCCTTATTGTTACCATTATAACCAATAAGTGAGAATGGACGAGCGCCTGGCCAAACCGGCCACTATCACTTATTGGTTGTAGGGAGGCGTTGTAGCACCGCACTAATCGCAACCCACACAAAACTATCAAATCCGTGGATCGAAAACCCGGCTAGGGCATGGAAGCACCAGCTTTTACTTCTTGACCTACAACTCTATTGAGTTGCTAATCTCTACTTGCATTGGAGAGTTGTTTCTTGGTGGCGACTCTTGGCTCCTTGAACCCTCAAGAAGGTGTTCCAAAACCTTATTAGACTACCAAGGCAACAACTAACCCCTATCAACCCGGGGCATTGGTTTAGGGCCTTGACCAAGGGAGCCAAGATGATTCCCCTCGCCTGCCAAGTACCAATAAGGCACTAGGCCTCACATAGACACAACATAACATATAAATTTTCTTTTCATGTGTGTAGTAGCATTTTTGCTACTTTTTCTTGACACTTTTTTGTTTCATTGATTCATTTTTTAGCACTTTTTTGTTTCTTCCAACATGAGATGTTTATGAAAATTGGACTAAAGGACTAAAGCCCAATCATAACCCTAGATCATGTTAAAAAATGAGTGGAGTATTAAGACTATCACTAAGAGTCTAGGGCTAATGAGAAATGAACCTACATTAACCTAAGGTCAAGGCCAATTAGCTATGATTAGCACACATAAAACCAAATTTTTTTGATGAGTTAATATTCACAAAGAAAAGTATTGAAACTTTAGGATGCCTAGCTTTTGAACATAAAAGAACCATAGCTTAGAAGCAAAAATTACTTAAGCCAAGCATAGAGAATGGAGAGATGAACAAAATAGCAAAATCATGGAAGGATTACACCTATTCATGCTCTTTGTGCATCCTTGAGCAAGCATCCCCTTTGCCTAGAGAAGTCTCTTGATCCTTTTTATTTGAAAAAAGAAGATTTTTGAAGCTAAGTGTAAACACAAGATTCAAAGGCCTTTTATTGAAAGCCAAAAAGCACACAAAAAACATTAATAAAAACCTAAAGCTAGGGTCTTGCATACCCGAATTGGCGAAAGGGAAAAAACCCAAGGGAAAAAAGTGCCTTTGGTTTTGCACATGATGCTCTTTGACAACAAATTTATGCATACATATAAAAAATGAGAGAGATAAACTGCTTCTACATAAGCAAAATTTATAGTTTAAAGTCTCTCATGCATGATTCAAAAGTTGATTAGTTTCTAGCTCACTTGAAGTATGGAATTGAAAACAAGCCAAGAGCTGAAAATAATGCAACTTTGATGAAATGAAGCGGCTCTTCAAAGCCAAATTTTACAATTTGAAGCTCTAAACAAGTTGGCTAAACACTAGCTCAAATAAAGTTTTACAATTTTTTTAAAGAGCAACCTATGAGCTAGAGATGACTGCAACTTGATGAAATGAAAATGAATGGCTCTGTACTTGAAAGGTTCCAAAAAAGTTGGGTAAACACTAGCCCAAAATGAAAACATTTCACTTTTGACCAAGCTATGAGCCAGCATGTATACAACTTTTAGTCAAAAGAAGTGGAATGGCTCTAGCTAGCCACATTTTGCAATATTTTGCAATGATGACATCCCGTATCTGCAATGGAATCATAGTTTCCCAATCACTCTTCACAATGAATCTCAATTGTTAGTGCCAAAGAATTTGTACATGCACATCAAGCACCGGAAAAGATCGAGTTCAATCATAAATCAAAATGGTATCTTATGGCCCTATGAGCAAACTCAATGGCTAGTGCTATGCGGTGATTTTTCATTCAAATCATGCACTAAAAATGTACACTCAATGCCAAGTCCAAATTTTAATGCACATTCTCGACCAAGCATTGATTTAGTGTCAATGTAGCTTAGGATGAATCCCACATGCATGCCAAAAAAGAAGAGAGAGATAGAGTCAATGAACAATACAAATGAGCATCTCACTCTCCCACACCAACTGTAGCATACACAAAGGAATCCTCAAATTTATCATAAGTGGTAATCCAAGGTTAACATACTTAACTCACGACATATTCAACTCCGACCAATGCTAGTCATGATAATGGTAAACTTTACATAGCAAAACATTGTGGCTCGTCCTTGCTAGTCCTCACTTTGAAATATCTCAACAATAAGTGTATTAGTGCATTTCATTATTGAAATCAAGCAATAAGAGAGATCCAAAGAAATGCATTCATCCATCAATGAGTTTCTTGTATGGCCAAAGTCTCTCTTATGCGAAAAATCATTTTTCTTCTACTTCTTCTTTTTCAAAGAGATGAGGGTGAGAAGGCGAGAGCGTGAACCATGCCCTACCATTTGAATTTTGTATTTTTTTATTAATTTATTTATTTTCTTTTCAAAAGAATTGTGGCTGCAGCAATCTTGGTGACAGAGCGTCTGTGGGAGAGTGGAGTGTGGGAAAGAGGAGTGTGAGCGTGTGTGTGTGTGTGTGTGTGTGTGTTTATCTAGCCGCTTGGTTGTAACTTGTGGGGTCTCCATGCAGCGCGTGTGAGGATGCGCCGTGGTGGGAGTGGGAAACCTAGATGGCGACAACCACGGGCACTGAAGCTAGCATGCGAGGCTGCACCTGTGTGTATGTCTTTGCTTGCAGTGGGTCTTGGCAGGACCAGGTCGATAGCGAGCTAGTGGGGTTGGGTGCCCTATTTTTCAGGAGTGGTGCAGGATTTGAAAGGCGAAGGCTTCGCGGGTTGGTGGAGCCCGGAGTAGGAGAGTGGCTAATTGAGGCATGCACTTTAAAGCATGTGTGTGTGTGTGTGTGTGTGTGTGTGTGGAGCATGCTACAAGCCAAGAAAGCGGGCTCAATAAAAGTGTAGCGACAAGGCATCGAGCCTGTCGAGGCTTGGCGGAGCCTGATTTGGCGCTCAAGAGGGTGTGAGTGAGAGAGGGCCTAACTAATAAGGCCGAGAGAATTTTTCTGGTGAGATGTGTGTGCGCGTGGAGTACAAGCCAAGCGCGTCAAGAAATGTGGTGAGGTTGGCGACAAAGCAAAGAGAGAGGCTCCTTCTTTTTTATTATAAGAAATGCTCTCTTGTTTTTTTTTGCTTAAGGGGAGTTCTCATGGCATCAAAGGTACATGAGCAAATCTTTAATTTCAATGCTGCTCTTTTAAGCTATCACCCTCTTAGTCGTTAAATGTGTTGCATTTTAAATTGAAATAGAGACTCCACCTCAACACACAAAATCACTCACAATATCAACCAACCGTTCAAATACTGCACCCTCCTCATGTTTCTTTTTGGATTGAATCCATGCACACGTAGTGGCCTTATAGATTTAAATGCAATTTGCAATATTACCTAATTAAGCAATGAATATACCCATTAATCTTTGCAAAATTGATTGCTCACATCCCAAGTCAAAAAGGCATCCAAACCCGATTGGATTACAAGGCTACACATATTTGATGTTTGGTCTTGATTGACATGCATTTGATGCAAGATTATCACATCCAAGCAATTTTGACATACCACCTAGTGGTAATACACATATATAATCCCTAGTTGCATATTAGTGGAGCCATCCACACCACTTTCCAAATGATGCAAGCTCAGTGGAGCATTGCACACATAAATATAGCATTATACTTTTCCTCAAATTCCTTTCAATCATAGAAATTTTTGATTTGCTCGTATCCCATTAGCTCAAATTATTCAAACCCATTGGATTTGTCATTTTTGGTTTTTACATAGCTTCACACGTGATTATGGCAACTCATGGACGCAAGAATTAAGAAATTCTTACCATATCCAATCATATAGACATACACGACAATGATATTACCCAAAAATCAACCCCAATTGCATATCAATTGAGTCATCATTGATGTACACACCAATCTTTTATTGGTCTACTAATCCTGTTAATTGGTAATTGCTACCAATTATTCATCCAGAAATTGGATTGTACATGCCATTGATTAGCACACACACACAAATTTAGAGAAAACATTTATGCAATTAATCCATCAATTTCACATTGAAAATTTCAAATTGCAAACTTAATCAAGCATAAGTGAATGCATGCATGCTCAATTTTTAAAAAATTAACACTATTTTAACCCAATCAAGCAATGCACACACTCAAAAATTAAGCACAAAAATTCAAATTTGGCTCAATTGGCAATGCATTTAGGCTTAAACCTAATGATTGCACAAACTTTTCATGCACATTTCACAATAAGAAATCATTTAGGTGCCTTAATTGACCATCAATCATAGAAAATCAAGTGGCCTTGGATAGGCACACACACTCAATTTTTGCCCAAATTTTTGGCATTTAGGCTAATCCAATGATTAAATTAGCCTCACATACGCATCAATTACATGATTGCATACTCATATTGAAGGTGCCGCGGGAAGCGTGTGCGAGTGCAAGTGCAAGAGCAGGGGAGAGAGAGAGAGAGAGAGAGAGAGAGAGAGAGAGAGAGAGAGAGAGAGAGAGAGAGACCTGCTTTGGGTGGAGCGCACAACAACGTTATCCTGTTGCAGCTCCTTATTCTGTTGTATTAAAGAATAAGTGTATAATGGTTATGTTAGTAGATGGGTTAGTAGTAAGTGGGATGTCCGACCAGTTGGCTTGAATCCCAACAAATTCCCACTTGAAGTACAACGCGAACCAAGTGACTTGTTATGTACAACCATGAAGCAATCTAGTGGCTTCAACCTATACCCATCAACTCACTACAATGTGTAAACCGCTCCAAAGCTAAGCCTTTCATCAAAGCATCTGATGGGTCGTTGTCAGTGTGTACCTTGACCAAATCAATGAGCTCTTTGGCCAAGAAATCTCTCACGAGATGAAACCCGACTTCAATGTGTTTTGATTTGGAGTGAAACACAGGATTCCTTGCCAATGCAAGAGCACTCTGACTATCACAATATATTACTGGAGTCTCATCAATGCCAAGATTTTTGACTAAGCGAGATAACCATACAGCCTCTTTACTTGCATCCGACAATGCAACGTACTCTGCTTCCGTACTGGAAGACGACGTACAATCTTGAAGACATGACCTCCAAGATACTGCTACCCCAGCAAATATGACAACATAGCCAGATGTCTATCTCCTATTGTTGACACAGCCCGCATAGTCTGCATCAGCATAACCCACGATGGATGCATCAATTTTTTCGAAGCATAAAC
This sequence comes from Adiantum capillus-veneris, assembly GCF_014529385.1. NCBI lineage: Eukaryota > Viridiplantae > Streptophyta > Polypodiopsida > Polypodiales > Pteridaceae > Adiantum > Adiantum capillus-veneris. Next base: position 86,481,941 of record NC_140950.1, read on the forward strand.
ACCTACCGACTATACGTTTGAGGTACCTAAGAATGTGCTTCACACCTTCCCAATTCTTGCTGCCAGATTTGCCATAGATAGGCTCACTACTCCCACTGCAAAAGCAATGTCTGGTCTTGAGGCCACCATAGCGTACATGAGATTTCCCACTACCAAAGAATATGGTACCTTAGCCATTTCAGCTCGCTCAGCATTAGATTTGGGTGCATCTTCCTTGCTGAGTTTCAAGAATGCCTACATTGGGGTACTCAATGCTTTCCCCCCCTGCATATTGAAACGCTGCAAAAATTTTCAATGTATGTTTCTTGAGATAACTCAACAATACAATGTTTGCAATCTCTTTAATGCCAAGAAAGTGTGTAGCATCCCCCAAATCTTTCATTGCATTATTATGGCTAAGTGTTTTCTTCAAGTTGGCAATTTCCGCAATGGATTTCCCAGCCATAAGCATGTCATCAACATAAAAAACTAGAATGATCATCGAGGCATCATCGAGCTTTCTTGTGTACAAGCAGTGATCGTCTTTGCTCCTTTTATATCCTTGAGACCTCATACATGCATCAAATTTATGATACCACTACCTTGAACCCTACTTTAAGCCATAAAGTGCCTTTTTGAGCTTACATACTAGCTCCTCACGAGATTCATTCTCCGGAACAAACTCTTCAGGCTGCTGCATGTAAACATCCTCATTGAGATCCCCGTGAAGAAATGCTGTCCTCACATCCATTTGGACAAGTTCCATGTCCTCAATCGCTACAAGACCAAGTATGGTTCTAAGTGTTGTCATCTTGACCACACGCGAGAAGATTTCATCAAAATCGATTCCCTTTTGCTGTTTGAACCCTTTGGCTGTAAGTCTAGCCTTGTACTTTGGATTTGGATCACCCAAGGTAAATTTCGTCTTGTAAACCCATTTGCAAGGTAAAGATTTCGCGTCATTTGGCAGTTCTACCAAGTCCCAAGTGTCAGTAGCTAGAATCGAGTTATACTTAGATTGCATAGCCTGCTCCCACTTCATCACATCATCCACTATCATGGCTTCTTGGTAGCAGCTTGGCTCACCGCAATCGATCAACATGATGTAATCAAGACCTGGCTCAAAACGCGCAGGTGAACGAGAGACTCTAGTAGACCATCTTACTCCTTGACCATTGCTATCCGCTCCCTCTGGAGCATTGCTAGTGGAAGGTATATCACTAGCCCATTGAGTTGATTTCACTGTCTCTGAGGCAACATCCTAAAAAGTGACTCTTCGAATTTCTATTTCCTTGATAGGTTGTTTATGCATCTTTGACTCATTGAAGATCACATCTGAACTACGGATGACTCTACAAGATTCTGGGTGCGAGATGTTGGGGTATAAAGCCCAATGTGGTCGCCCAGGTAAGTGGGCGGGCCGCCAGGTATGTACACATATTCTTTTGTTAAAACCTAATAAGAACTCACTATGCTCTACACATTACAGTAGAGCGAGTTCACCATATCGTCGTTCTCTTCTTCTCGCACTCTCTCTCGCGTCGCACTTCCCCTCGTACTCCTTCAACTGGTATCAGAGATCAGATCGAGGCTCGGGGCATCACTGCAGGAGGCTAGAGTCACCAGCTCAGATTGGAGTGAAATTCGACAGGCGAAGACACGGCCCAAAATCTCGTGGGAGTAACCGAAGGACTCGGTGTGCTCAGAATTTCATTCTAAGGTCATCTCAGTCACCGTTCGGCTTCGACAAAGGCCATTTTTGACTACGTGGTCTCAGCGGGTGCAGATTCAACTCTGCAAATTTGGGGTTTTTGGCCTACGACTGCAGGTGCTGAGGATATCGACACTCCCAGAGTGTTGATTTGTGGTTGTCTACACATCGAAGGACGGCTCACAGTTCTTGGAGGCGTGACACATACGACACGGGCGCATCTACACACAGATTGTAGGCAACATGCACTAGTTCATCAGGTAGCTTGTGTTTGCTGCTTGATATTCCAGATTTCATCCTGACATTGCAGGTACTTCCACATGGGATGTATTTTCAGAGATGATGTATGTCTATTGAGGGTTTGCTGGCTGTGAGTCACGTAGCAAACAACCGCCGTAGTGGTTACAACATACGTGAGAAATTTGTGGATGTATGACTTTGTGGGAATTCTATGTACTATCAGATTTACTACAGCCTTTGTTGAGGGTCGAGTGAGGTTTTATTGAGCTGGGGGATTCTCGAATGTTGAGATCCTTTCGGTGATACAGGTCTTGGAGCGATCCCTTGAGCACCCTTAGATAGGCAGCTAGGATGTATTGACTGTGAGTTAGACAGTTGGGATTGCATCTTTGCTTTACTACCGTTGAGGCATTGTCGCAGTCTATGCTTATAGGACAGTGACAGGACAGTGAGAGACAGTACATTTGCAGGACAGGTTTACCCGCATCTTACACTGTCAGAGAGACAGTGTTTTTTGAGCTGTTTTTTGGTCTGTTTTTGAGTACACCAGAGCCATTTTACAAAGGAGACTCTGTCAAAATTTATGAAGAATCTGAAGCTTTCTTGGTTCATTTGACAGGTTGATATTGGTTCAGAGGTCAGTTTATAGGGGAAACTCTGTTGAATTTTTCCCAGGAAAGTAAACCACTATGAAGCGTAGCTATGGCTGGATCACAAGACACTGCTCTTTAAAATATCAAGAAGCTAGATGGAACCAATTTCCCATTGTGGAAGAAGCAGATTTGGCACGTGTTGGTAGAAAAGAAGCAGATAAAACCTATAAAGCTCAAGGGGGTAAAACAAGAAGATATGGACGAAGATGAATGGAGCGAAATGGATGAATTGGCACTTTCTACCATTATGCTGACTTTGGTAGAAAGCGTTTACTTCAATGTAGTAGACGAGATGTCGGCTTATCAAGCATGGTTAAAGCTCAGTGATCTTTATGAGAAGCAGAGTGCAGCTTCACAGGTATACTGGCTTAAGAAGCTTGTTGACTTGAAGATGAAAGAAGGGACACCTATGTCCAATCATTTGAATGAATTCAACACAATCTATAGTTAGTTGTCAACTCAAGGTGTCAAGTTTGATGAACCTGCTAGAGCTATGTTCCTGTTGATCACATTGTCGGAAAGTTGGGACACTTTTCACATAGCTTTGAGTAATTCTGCACCTCCAGATGGTTTGAACATAGCAGGTGTAGAAGGAAGTATTCTTACTGAAGAAACCAATAGAAAGACAATGGACAAAGGGAAAGGAACACCCTTAGTTGTCAGGGGAAGGACCAAAGAAAAGTACAAAGGTGGAAAGAGGAATCAGTCTCGTAGCAAGTCCCGCAGTGCTAAAGGCAAGAGTGACATAGAATGCTACCATTGTGGCAAGAAGGGTCACATGAAAAGAGATTGCAGAGAATGGAAAATAGAAAAAGGCAAAGAGAAAGCTTAAGACCATAGTGAGAAGAACAAGTCCTCAGTGAAGATTCAAGAAATAAATGTGACAAACACTGTTGCAAAGGATGACAGTCTAGTGTCAGGAGACATCTACTTCTTGAAGAATACAATTGACTCATCTCTTCTTATAGCATCTGACTGGATTATAGACTCAGGGGCATCACTTCATGTGTCTCCAAACAAGGAGTGATTTACCTCTTATGTGACCACTAAAGATCATGTTCGGCTAGGCAATGGGCAGACATGTGAGATCTTAGGTGTTGGAGATGTTCAATTGAAGTTTCAGAATGGCTCTTCTTTCACGCTAAAGAATGTGAGACATGTTCCCGCAATTACAAAGAGCTTGATCAGCACAAGTTTACTTGATGATGCTAGCTACGTCACCACTTTTGGACAGAACATGTGGAAGATATCCAAGGGTTCTATGAGAGTAGCACATGGAGCAAAGTCTGGAGGACTATACATGATTTATGTATCAAATGTCTCTAAAAATGTAATCAATGTAACCAAGCAGCCCAACGTTTCTTTGTGGCATAGCCGGTAAGGACATATGTCCAAGAAGGGAATGGAAATCTTGTCTCGTTCTGGTTATTTGCCTGGCTTTTCATTTAATGATTTTGAATTCTGTGAACATTGTCTATATGGTAAGAAAACACAGCAGCCACATAAGCATAGAAGCAGTAGAAGAGATACACAGTTGGCACTTGTTCATAGTGATTTGTGTGGACCTATGCCTAACCTATCTCTAGGGGGAGCTTCTTACTTTATGACATTTATAGATGATTACTTGAGGAAAGTATGGGTTTACTTTCTCAAGCACAAGGATGAAGCGTTTAGTGTTTTCAAAACGTTTGTGACACTTGTGGAGAATCAGAGTGGCAAGAAGCTTAAATGCTTACGCACTGACAATGGTGGAGAGTACGTTTCAAAGGCCTTTCAGGACTTTTGTGAGTCAAAAGGTATAAAATGTGAACTTACTGCTCCTTACAATCCTCCTCAAAATGGTGTTGCTGAGAGGATGAATAGGACCATACAAGAGAAGGTCAGAAGTATGTTTTCTAATGCACAACTGCGAAATGGGTTTTGGGCTGAAGCTGTATCAACAGTTGTTCATCTTGTAAATAGATCTCCTAGCAAGGTTTTGTAGAAGGATTCAGTGCCCTCATACAAGCATCTCAGATTCTTTGGCTGTGAGGCATATACTCACGTTCCAAAGGAATTTAGGAACAAACTTGAGCCAAAGAGTAGAAAGTGCATCTTTCTAGGCTATGGTAATTCTGGTGAGATGGGGTACAGACTTTGGGATCCCGAATCCAGAAAGGTTGTCCGCAGCAATGATGTTCACTTTAATGAATTCAAATATCATTCTAAACCAGAGAGGGTTGAGGAGATTTGAAGAGTTGTCTTCCAAGAAGATGGACCTGCACGTGCAAGACAAAATGGCGAGGCTCAAGAGGAGCAAGGACAGGATAGAGTGGAACCACAGGTTGTGGCTGAGCCTCAGCCACCTATTGTGCATAGATCTGGACGTGTCACGCGACCTCCTGATAGGTTTGTTCCATCTATGAACTATGTCATGTTGACTGATTGCAATGAGCCTTCATGTTACAAGGAAGCAGTGCAAATGAAGGACTCCGGGAATTGGCAATTGGCCATGCAGTTAGAGATGACAGCTCTGCATAAAAACAAGACATGGAAGCTAGTTAAATTACCACAGGGCAAAAAGGCTCTACCTTGTAAATGGGTTTACAGGTATAAGATCACCCCTCATGATAGTCAGCCAAAGTACAAAGCAAGGCTTGTTGCCAAGGGCTTTAAGCAAGAACAAGGCATTGACTGTGATGAAGTCTTCTCTCCGGTGGTCAAGATGACTAGATTGAGATGCTTTCTTGCATTGGTTGCCATATTAGATTTGGTGTTGCACCAAATCGATGTCAAGACAGCGTTCTTTCATGGTGATTTAGATGTGGAAATTTACATGGAGCAGCCAGAAGGGTTTGTTGAGAAAGGCAAGGAGGATTGGGTATGCCAGTTGTTAAAGAGTCTTTATGGCTTAAAACAATCACCGAGGGCATGGTACCATAAATTCCATAAGTTTATGCTTTCTCAAGATTACAAACGTAGTGAGTTTGATCACTGTCTATATACAAAGAAGGCTAAGGATGGTAGTTGGCCATCACCAAGCATCACCAAGTCTCACTTTGCCACAAGAGTGAGAATAAGTAGAGAACCACTCTCTATGTGGTGTCACATGGAAACTTGCACCAGAATCTACTATCCAATTTTGTGCATATTATCCAATTTTATCCATATTATGCTGTGAAGACCAATACGTCAAAGGTAAATGGCGTAAAAACCACTAGAAGTGTCTCTACAATAGGAGCATTTGAAGACTCTAGCACATTGATCTCCTCTAACTTTTCTTTGCCCTTGTTTGAATCATCAAACTTAGAAGTTTCACCGGATTTTTATCCTTCTTGCTTTGCTTCCATTTCCTGCAATCCTTCTTCACATGCCCTTTTTTATGGTAGTGATAGCACTCGACATTACACATAGAACCTCGAGACTTAATGCGTGAGCCCCCACATTCCTTGCTTTTGGCACGACTTTGAGTGTGACCCCTCTGTCTATCACTAGCAACATATGAATCACCATCCTTCTTGCCTTCGAGAGATTTCCTGCAAATCTCCTCAATAAACAGACTCCCAAGGAAGTCATTGTACACTAAACCGGTACCAGTTGGCTGAGTTGCTAATCAGAATGCATCCCAAGACGAGGGTAAACTGCATAGCAAGAAGATACATTTGATTTCCTCATCGAAGACCAAACCCTGAGTGGTCAACTGAGTGAAAATGATATTGAACTCATTAATGTGAGTAGGAATAGTGCCCTCTTCCTTCATACGAAGGTCAAACAACTTCTTCATCAAGAAAACCTTATTAGTGGCACTTTTGTTCTAATAACTAGAACAAAACTTATCCCATACATCTCTAGCAGTTCTTTCTCCAACTATAGTAAAGTACACAAATTCGGCCAAATGAAAACGGAGGGTAGATTTGGCCTTAGCATCAAGTTTCTCCCACTCAGCATCTGTATACTCGCCCTCTGGGTGCTCCATGATAGGATCCAGTTGGACTTTTTGTATAAAAACATCTTGAATTTGCTCTTCCATAGCAAAATTTGTCACATCAAATTTCCGGATACTATAAATATCCTTTTCAACGCTAGATGACATGGCTGCAAGCTAAAGATAATATGGCAATAAACACTGATAATTCTGGAAAACATTTGAGAGAGTTTTCCCAGAAAAATTGATAGAATCTCAATCCAAAACTGTCACAAGTGATCAATAACGCATAAAAAGTAATGCTCTCAGAGCATAAGACAGGTGCATCAACCACTAACTGTGCATAAAAAGGTCAAAAGCTGACCAAGACTGCCAACACGGCGTCAAATGCACCTAGACCTCTCTATACATGTCCTATGGCGAGGCCACAAAAAAGGGGTACTCCAGCAACCTGTATCACGGAAAGGATCTCAACATTTGAGAATCCCCCAGCTCAAGAAAACCTCACGCTATCGACCCTCACAAAAGGTTATGCAGACAAGAAACTAGCCCAGTCTTAGAAAGGGCCTCCAAACCGAGTCTCAGAAACGGTCGGGACTGCCAGAAACAAGCCAAATGGGCTCCACAAAAGGTACACATGGAAGTTTCCACAACTCAACGTACATCCACTGTCAACAATACTGCAAGGTGCAGTATATGTGCTCAAACAGGCGCCAAACAAAATGTTGAAGTAGTAAACAAATCCCTGGGGGGGGTAAAACCGCTCTCAAAAGAGCTCAAGCACTGTCAAAAGTGCCAAAACAATGCATATCCGCATCAAATACTCCCACTGAAATATGTGCTGATGTTGAACACTACAACCTGTAAGAAACCTAGATTACCTATATGTATGCAAGAACCTGTGAGGAGATGGATGCCCGAGGCAATGTCGATGCCGAAAAGTGCTGCTAATCAGCCCACAAACACCATCTCAATAGCACATAATAGCCATAAAGCGGCTATATACCATCCCAAAATAGTCTCTAAAAAACCTGCACCTGTGTCCTGTACCTGTAGCAAAAGTGGAGTTGAAAAAATACAACTCCTGAAGTGTAGCTCGGATGAAGCTTTCGACTGCATAAACAACTTCAAAAGGGAGGTAAAACCCCATGACACCTACATGAAACGCTCTTAGAATACTGAATTTACCGATGCCGAATTCGGAAACCTGTTTGCACTTTTAAAAAAGCACGCACACGGACAAGCACAAACCCTGCTCTCATACAAGTTGAAAATTCCGCCGGAAGCGTGTGCGAGTGCAAGTGCGAGAGCAGAGAGAGAGAGAGAGAGAGAGAGAGAGAGAGAGAGAGAGAGAGAGAGAGAGAGAGACCTGCTTTGGGTGGAGCCCACAACAACGTTATCGTGTTTGCCGCTCCTTATTTTGTTGTATTAAAGAATAAGTGTATAATGGTTATGTTAGTGGATGGGTTAGTAGTAAGTGGGATGTTCAGCTAGTTGGCTTGAATACCAACACATATCCCATCAATTCCATCAATTCCCATGAATGCACACACACTTGAATTTTTTGGCAGTTTTTCCCTTTTTGGTGCATTACACACACAATGAGTTTTACGCACACACATGAATTCTTGATGGGAATTAAGAATTATCTTGATACACACAAGGTTCATTAGTCAAAATTTGACCATCAATTTCATTCCCAGTGAATCAAATTAGGTGCAAAGTGTAGGTCAATTAAGTTACACACCTACTTTTAGCAAACAATTAGCACACATTGAACCACATTAATCAATCAATAATTGACATGAGCAAGTGAGTGCACTTACATTGTAATCACACTCCAAGCTATTCCTTTGCTCCACGTGGAAATACATCATTTCACACACAAGTGTGTGCACCATCAAATTGGCTCCAAAATTGACCATTATAGGTCAAAAATAAAACACTCAAAATCATCAAATTAAGCATAAATTAGCACAACTAACTTGATAAGAGTGATGATTCCACCTCTTAAAAGGGGATTTAACATAGATTACACTTCAAATGTTAGTGGTTAGGTTAGCAAATTTAGTCAAAATTAGTAGCAATTAGTATGGAATTAGTACAATTAGCATGGAAATGAAGAAAAATTAGTAAGGGTTAGTATGAAATTAGTGAAATTGGGGATTTTTGGTATTCATAACTCAACAATTAGCTTCAACTAATTGCACAACATCATCAGATCAAACCAAAATTGAGTTACACACACTCCAAAACTGAGAAATTAGTAGCGAAATTACTCTATTCTAAACATCCTATACTCACTAGCTTAGGTTATTGATACGCGGCAACGGTGCCAAATGTAGGGAGGCATTGTAGCAACGAACTAATCGCAACCCACACAAAATTATCAAATCCTTGGATTGACAACCCGGATAGGGCATGGAAGGATGAGCATCGTATGAATAGAAATAAAGGATTCAAGAGAACACCTCTCCAATGCAAGTAGAGATTAGCCATGGCAAGACTAACTCTAAACATAATCTAATCACTAATCAATCAACTCCTACACACATCAAGTCCATCAAAGTCCAACTTACCATAGACTAGAAACCCCAAGCACACTAATGATAAGCACACAATAATTACATTGGTGTTGGCCTCTCCAATCACAACATGCCAATCACGGCACTTCATCAATAGCATACACACAAGGTGAATGGTGCTAGAGTTTCATAAAACCTATCCACACACAAGCAAACAATAGGACACACACACTAAGATTAAGACCCAACTTAATCAAACCTAATTAGTGATGCACAAATCTAATGCTCATAGAAGGATAAGAGTGGTTAATAGCAAGAAGTATATACCTCTTTCAAATCTAGAATAATGAGAGTCCAATACTACTTCATGACATAATGAAATGTAGAGAAGAAGTAGACTAATGAGAAAATAAGATTAGATTAATCAAGAAGAGCTTACTCCAATTAAAATGGATTAGCACTAGGCTCTTAAGCATGGTCATTAAGCTCAAGGCTAGGCCATAGAATGAACACGAGAGAGAGAGAGAGAGAGAGAGAGAGAGAGAGAGAGAGAGAGAGAGAGAGAGAGAGAGAGCTCTTAAAAGTGGATCCTCAAGAGTGGATACTCAAGAATGAAGCCTCCTTGCATAAAGGCTTCCTTTTAAAGGCTTTCACCACAATCCCTTCTACTATGGGTTTAAGTTTGAGCCCTCTATCTAGCATATACAAGTTTGGAACTCCCAATGAGCCCAAGACTATACAACGTGAGTTGGAAATATTATGCACAACCATAGCATATCTCCCACTTGATGCATAACCAGAGTATCCTATGTTAGCCGCTGCTAACATTGGTTAATATGATAAAAATAAGGAGATGAGAGGTCTTCTTCCTCTCATGTGCCCCACCAAACCCTCTTGTGTAGTGTTCTCCTTCTTCTTTCCCCTTCTCTCCTTCCCTCTCTTGCACTCACCTTCCCAATTTCCACAAGTGGTATGAAAGCCCAGGAGCCCCGACTACCAACGCGTGCATCCCTCCCAAAGCAAAGCATGTAATGTTGAGAGATTTTGAAGCTTTGTAGAAAGTAGGGATCTACAAGAAAATTATATTGAGGAGGTTTGGTTTGGAGGATTGAACAAATTTAGGAAGCTCTTGTAGAGAGTGGAAGTAGCTCACAAAGCTAAGGCATCAGGAATTGAAGCCAAATCATGTGAGATTAGAAGTAGCAGTTAGGAAATAAGATGTAGCTAAATAGATAATTGAGTAGATTACTTAATGGAGAGAGACAGATTTATATACACGAGATTATAGAGTAGAGAGAGAGAGAGAGAGAGAGTACACACGATATACGTGGTTCACCCAATGTGGGCTACGTCCACGGGAAAGCAGCCACTCAATGGCTTTAGTACTTCAAAACAAGAAGTAGTTTACAAAGGGATTATACCCTTAATGGAGCTCCCGTCTTGCTTCACTCTCACCACCTCACACTCACCTTGTTGCATCAACTTCACACTATGAAATGTGTGTAGAAATGGCCCCCTTTTATAGGCCAAAAGGGCTGCCCTCTCTTATGAGAGACAGCCATGTGTAGCCGCAATTGTGCGAAAAAGTCCAAATCGGACCCTCCAATCCGTCCATGTGTGGCCGCCCTTGAGAAGACAAGTCCGCTTTTGAATTCGGCCACCGGCCACCGGCCATTGACTTCCAACCACCGGCCACCAGCCATCCGCCATTGACTATTGGCCACCGGCCAACTGACCGGTTGTTTTTCGACCACTTTCGGGCCGCCGTCCGGCCATAATATTCCGGCGAAAAAAATATTCCAACGAAAAAAAAGTCTCGGGGGCCTCCGCCCCCAAGGCCTTTAAAGTTGTCCCAGATTCTTGTCCGTGAAAATTTTGGTTTCCGGTGAGTGATTTTCCTTCACGCACGATGGCTTCTCCTCATAATGGGGGCCTTACAAATGTGCGCTTTTACCACAGAAAATTACAAGGGTAAATCAGTCTCCATACTTCACAATCTCCCACTTGGAGACTGATGTCCAAACCAAACCTGTGACTGCTTTTCATTCTGGCTTCTTATCCTTGAATGCTGATTGAAGATGAGCAAAAGCTCAACTTCTTCTTGTTGACCACCTTTGTAAACATGTCTGCAGGATTTTCACTTGTATGCACCTTTCCTAGCTTTAGTTGTCCCTCTTCCAAAAGAGTGCGTATGAAGTGATATCTCACCTCAATGTGCTTTGTCCTTGAATGAAAGGCTGAGTTCTTCGCAAGATGGATAGCGCTTTGGCTATCACTATACAAGAAAAAATTGTCTTGTTTGAATCCAAGCTCTTCTAAGAATCTTTGAAGCCACAGAATTTCTTTGCTTGCCTCCATCATTGCTACATACTTTGCTTCCGTGGTAGAAAGTGAAACCACTTTCTGCAGCTTTGAAGCCCAGCTTACTGCTCTGCCTCCAACCGTGAACACATAGCCAGTAGTGCTCCTTCGAGTATCTTTGTCACATGCCATATCTGCATCAACATACCCTTCTAGAAAAATATCAGTTCCTCCAAAATACAAAGCATTTGTTGTTGTCCCTTTTAGATACCTAAGTATCCACTTCACAGCTTGCCAATGCTCTTTACCTGGGTTGTCCATGAACCTACTCACAACTCCCACTGCATGTGCAATGTCTGGCCTTGTCCAGACCATAGCACACATTAGAGAACCTACCGCTGCAACATATGGAACTTTAGACATATAGGCTATCTCCTCTTGTGTCTTTGGACACATATCCTTCGTTAGTTTAAAATGACCAGCCAAAGGTGTAGAAACTGGTTTTGCATTTTGCATTGCAAACCTTTGTGGTACCTTCTTGATGTAATCTTCTTGAGATAGCTTTATTGTCTTCTTCGTCCTGTCCCTTGATATTTTCATACCAAGTATCCTCTTTGCAGCACCTAAATCTTTCATTGAAAAGGATTTGGACAGCTCCTCTTTTAGGTCTTTGATGTCCTGCATGTTAGCACTTGCAATCAACATATCATCAACATACAACATTAGGATGATGAATTTCCCATCTCCCAAATTCTCCGTGTAGACGCAGTGATCCGAGTTGCATCTTGTGAATCCATGATCCAACATCCATCGATCAAACTTCAAGTACCATTGTATTGATGCTTGCTTTAAACCATACAAGCTCTTCTTTAATCTGCAAACCATTTTCTCATTACCTTTTACTTCATACCCCTTTGGTTGAAGCATGTAGATTTCCTCCTCTAAGTCACCATGAGGGAATGCCGTATTTACATCCATTTGCTCGAGATTTAGATCATGAGCAGCCACAAGGCTTAAGAAAAGCCTAATTGAGTTCATTTTTACAACAGGAGAAAATATTTCATTGAAGTCAATACCGTTCTTTTGAGAAAAGCCTTTTACCACAAGCCTAGACTTGTACCTTTTCTTCCCACCTTCTTCTTTCTTTAGCTTGTACACCCATTTGTTTTGAAGTGCCCGCTTACCTTTAGGCAACTCAACCAACTCCCATGTTTGGTTGCGATGTAGTGAGTCCATCTCCACTTGCATGCTCTTCGTCCATTCTTCTTTGGATTCATGTTGCATAGCTTCTTCATATGATTCCGGCTCTCCAGAATTTGAGCTCAAGAGATGGTTGAAGGAAGGAACAAACCTTTCTGGAGGTCTACTTGCTCTTGTAGATCCTCGGGGAATAGGTTGAGGCTCCTCATTTGGTTGACGTTGTTGCACATTGTCACAGTTTGCAGTACTTGATTATTCACCGTCCTCAAGCTCCATGTACTCATCACCTGTTTCTTTTGTTTGTTTTCTTTCCATGTAATCTTTGTACATATTTTGTTCGTTAAAAATTACATCCCTACTCCTTAAGATTTTACCATCTTCAGGATTCCATAGGCGATACCCAAAGTCTCCTTCTCCATAGCCAATGAAGAAACACGTTTTGGACTTTGCATCTAACTTTGATCTTAGGCTTCTATCTATGTGCATGAAAGCCTCACACCCAAACACTTTGAGAAATGCATAATTCACCGGTTTACCTGTCCATGTCTCTTCTGGAACTCCCCCATCCAATGCCGTTGAGGGTGACCGATTGATTAAGTACACAGACGTACTTACAACTTCCGCCCAAAGCTCAAGCGGTAGGCCTGCATGTAGCCGCATGCTTCGTGCTCGTTCCATGATTGTCTTGTTCATCCTTTCCAAAATCCCATTTTGTTGAGGTGTCCTTGGGGTTGTCCTTTGCCTTCGAATGCCATTGCTAGCACAAAAGCTTTCAAAAGCTTGGCTGCAATATTCGCCTCCATTGTCGGATCTGAGGCATTTAACCTTGGTACCTGTTTCATTCTATACAAAGGCTTTCCACCTTTGAAATATGGAAAATACATCGGATTTATTCTTCATGACATAAACCCATGTTTTTCTAGTCGCATCGTCTATGAATGTTACATAGTACAATGAGCCACCAAGTGATGGTGTACTTGCAGGACCCCAAACATCAAAATGAACCAACTCAAGTTTTTTATTTTTTCTTTCATTTCCTGATTTTTGAAATTTTACCCTCTTTTGTTTACCATAAACACAATCTTCACAGAACTCTAAGTCCACTTTTTTCACACCTGGTAGAAGCTTCTTTGTTTGAAAGATTTGCATTCCTTTGGCACTCATGTGCCCAAGTCGGTAGTGCCACACCGCACTGTCAACTTCTGTAGTTGCTGCACAAGCTGAAGGTTGCGTGCTAACAGTACACAAGTAAAGTGTACCGACTTTTTCACCCTTGGCAACCACCAAAGATCCCTTTGAGATCTTCCACCGTTTGTTTCTGAATGCAATGTTGTGACCTTCATCGTCCAATTGTCCTGTAGAGATCAAATTTTTGCGAAGAGAAGGAACATGCCTAACATCTTTAAGCTTCCATTCATTTCCGTTAGCAGTTTTGATAGAAACTGTACCTTTGCCGACAATCTCACAAGCTTCATCATCTCCCAAGTATACATACCCAAAATTACCTTTGGTGTAGTCTTGGAAATGTTGCTTGTGTGGTGTCGCATGGAATGAAGCCCCAGAATCTACTATCTAGGAATTAGACACATTGTCTAATGAGAGAATTAGAGCATCTTGCTCTACTTTACCTACCACATTGGCCTCCGATGTTGGATTGTTGTCTTGAGACTCTGTCTCCTTCTTCTTCTTGGACCAGCAATTCTTCTTGACGTGGCCCTTCTTGCCGCAGTTTCAACATTCAAGAACTTACTTTGTGCGTGACTTGCTCCGCCTTGAGCGATCATGACCCTTTTGGTTTTTGAACCTCTCCATCCACTCGTCAGGGCTCTCTTCTCCTATGAAAATCAGTCCATAGCTTATAGCTGCCATGACTTCCAATGCAAAAAACCGCTTCTTTTCGATCTACTTGGAGCAATCAGTGTGATCCTCAGTGGGGGCACCAGAAGATGGAGAGGGGGAATGGGGGAACACGCCCAGCACAAACAAAAGGGCATCTCTATAGCTCAGGGTATTCATAGCACCCCTATCCTCTCAGAAAACACCTTCAAACACGCAACTCACACTAGCAGACCACCACCTGCTCAATTTCTATTGCTCACACACTCCACATAACCACCACACAAGGTACACCTACTACCACTGCCTGTCTCCACAAGCTGATAGAATTACTTACAGCCATCACAAGGCTATCCCAACTATCCGGTAGAGATGATAGTATAAGGAGAGCTCGCACTTCGTCATCGAAATTGATTTTCACTGATCGAAGTTGACTTATGTTTGTGTTAAAGTCATTTAGGTGTTCTGCAACTGAACCATTCTCTGCCATCTTTAGATTGAACAAGCGCTTCATAAGAAATACCTTATTGGATGCCGATGGTTTCTCGTAGAAGTCGTCAAGTGACTTCATCAAGTCCTCCGTGGTCTTCATCTCCGAAACATTGAAGGCCACCATTGACGCCAAGCTTAACCGGATTGTTCCCAGTGCCTTTCGATCAAGGACAATCCATGCTTCATCTACCATTGTTGCGGGCTTCTTCGCAAGACCGCCTAGTGGCAAGTAGAGGTCCTTCTGGTAGAGATAGTCTTCAATCTGCATCTTCCAATGTTGGTAGTTTTTTCCGTTGAACTTCTCAATCTTGAGCTTCCCTTCCTCCGCCATAACTCCCACTCAATTCAAGGAATCCTTGAGATAATTTAGCTACGAGCAAACCTTGCTCTGATACCAGTTATTAGGAAATAAGACGTAGCTAAATAGATAATTGAGTAGATTACTTAATGGAGAGAGACAGATTTATATACACAAGATTATAGAGTAGAGAGAGAGAGAGAGAGAGAGAGAGAGAGAGAGAGTACACATGATATACGTGGTTCACCCAATGTGGGCTACGTCCACGGGAAAGCAGCCACTCAATGGCTTTAGTACTTCAAAACAAGAAGTAGTTTACAAAGGGATTATACCCTTAATGGAGCTCCCGCCTTGCTTCACTCTCAGCACCTCACACTCACCTTGTTGCATCAACTTCACACTATGAAATGTGTGTAGAAATGGCCCCCTTTTATAGGCCAAAAGGACTGCCCTCTCTTATGAGAGATAGCCATGTGTAGCCGCACTTGTGCGAATAAGTCCAAATCGGACCCTCCAATCGGCCCATGTGTGGCCGCCCTTGAGAAGACAAGTCCACTTTTGAACTCGGCACCGGCCACCGGCCATTGACTTCCGACCACCTGCCACCAGCCATTGACTTCCGACCACCGGCCATCGGCCATTGACTACCGGCCACCAGCCAACCGACCGGTTGTTTTCCGACCACTTTCCGGCCGCCGTCCGGCCATAATATTCCGCCCTGATTCTTGTCCATGAAAATTTTGGTTTCCGGTGAGTGATTTTCCTTCACGCAGGATGGCTTCTCCTCATAATGGGGGCCTTACAAATGTGCCTTTTACCACAGAAAATTACAAGGGTAAATCAGGCTCCATACTTAACAGTAGCTAGTGAAATCGAGCTAAGAAGCTCATGCAAGGCATAACCGGGCAGCCCTTGGGATGCGTGGTCAAGCTACATGTCAAGAAGTAAAAGGGGAAATTGAGCTTGCTTGTGTGAGGGCACACCCACCCACACACCTCGTTGATCTCTACCACACACGTACACAGTCGAACGTGCAACATGCTTTCAACAATTTTTGATAGAGATCAACGAGGTGTGTGTGTTGGAATGTGCTCATAAAAGAAAGCTCAATGTCCCCTTTTACTTATTGACGTGCAACTAGACCACGACTCCCAAGGGCTACCCGATTAAGGCTTGCACAAGTTTCTCAACTCAATTTCACTAGTTGCTTCTAATCTCACACGATTTGGATTCAATTCCTCCTACCTTAGCTTTGTGAGCTACTTTCACTCTCTACATGAGCTCCCCAAAGATGTTCAAGGCTCCAAACCTGCTCACAATGATTTTCCTGTAGATCTCGACTTTTTGCAGAGCTTCAAAAGCTCTCAATATTCCATGCTTTGCTTTGGGAGGGCTACTCCTGGGCTCTGGTACCACTTGTGGAAAGCGAACCTTGCATACACTATAGTGTGTAAAGACAATTTAAAAAAAGACAAATTTTGCTACACGTTCGATTGTGTACATATGTGGCAGAGATCATGAACGAGGTGTGTGTGTGGGTGTGCTCTCACACAAGCAAGCTCAAGTGCCCCTTTTACTTCTTGACCTATAACTCAAACAGGGATCCTAAGGGCTACCCATTAAGGCTTGCACGAGCTTCTCAACTTGATTTTATTGGCTGCTTCTAATCTCACACAATTTGGCTTCAATTCATCCTGCCTTAGCTTCATGAGCTACTTTTACTCTTTACAAGGCTTCCACAGAGCTGTTAAAGCCTCAAAACATGCTGAATGTTTTTTCTTGCAAATGCTAACTTTCTCCGAAGCCTCAAAAGCTCTAAAGATTCCATGATTTGCTTTGAGAGGGTTGCACGTGTGGGTAGTCGGGGCTCCTGGAACTTGTGGGAACCGAGGAAGTGAGTGCAAGAGAGGGAAGGAGGTAAGGGGGAGGAAGAAGGAGAACGATACACTTGATGGTTTGGTGGAGCACATGAGAGGAAGAAGGCCTCTCATCTCCTTATTGTTATCATTATAGCCAGTAAGTGATAGCGGTTGGTGGCCGGTTTGGCTTGTGGGAACCGGGGAGGTGAGTGCAAGAGAGGGAAGGAGAGAAGGGGGAAGCAAAAGGAGAAGAGTACATAGGAGGGTTTGGTGGAGCACATGAGAGGAAGAAGACCTCTCATCTCGTTATTGTTATAGTATAACCAATAAGTGATAGTAGCCGGTTTGGCCAAGCGCCCACCCATTAGCTCAAA
Organism: Adiantum capillus-veneris; assembly: GCF_014529385.1. NCBI lineage: Eukaryota > Viridiplantae > Streptophyta > Polypodiopsida > Polypodiales > Pteridaceae > Adiantum > Adiantum capillus-veneris. The sequence continues at coordinate 86,499,313 of NC_140950.1, forward strand.
AAACTAAGGCAGGAGGGATTGATGCTGAATCGTGTGAGACTAGAAGCAACTAGTGAAATTGGCAGAGAAGCTTGTGCATGCCTTAATTGGGCAACCCTTGGGAGTTGTGTTCAAGCTATAGGTCAAGAAGTAAAAGGGGAAATTGAGCTTGCTTGTGTGATAGCACACCCACACACACACCTCGTTGATCCATACTACACACATACACAATCGAACGTGCAACAGGATTTTGATAGTTTTTAACAAATTCTTTTTTTAAAAAAAATTGACTTCTCACTATAGTGTGTCCAAGGTTTGGTTCCCACAAGTGGTATGAGAGGCCATGAGTCCCGACTACCCGCGTGTGCAGCCCTCCCAAAGCAAAGCATGGAATCTTGAGAGATTTTGAAGCTGTGCAAAAACTCGGGATCTGCAATAAAATCATTTTGAGCGGGTTTGGAGGCATGAACAACTTTGGGGATCTCCTTTAGAGAGTGGAAGTAGCTCACAAAGCAAAGGTAGGAGGCAAGGATTTCATTAACATGATCACGAGTACGTGATCACATTAATGACGTTGAGTGATCACATTTCAAAATACGTGATCACGTTAAACATTCTCGTGAATTTCCTTTAACCTAAAGAGATTGTCCAATTTAGTACGCCTACTGGGGTTTTTTCATTTCTTGGTGGGCTTGGTTTAACATTCTTATAGTGCTTGATGGGCCCGTTGAGAAAAACACATAACTTGATGGGGTTTTGGTAAGTTGCCATGTCATTCCTTACCATCTCTTTTGTGATCACGTTAATTGTGATTATGTGAATGTGATAATAAACATTGTGATCACAAGAAATTTCACATGATCACGTAAATATTTAATCCCTTGCAAGAGAAATTGAAGCCAAATTGTGTGAGATTAGAAGCAACCAATGAAATCGAGCCTAGAACCTCATGTTGGCCTTAATTGGGCAACCCTTGGGAGCCATATCATGTTTTCCATGATTAGCACATGACCAAACATTGCATATATAGTGGTAGTGGTCAGTAGGTATATGGAAAATCCAGGCAGAAAGCATTGGGAAGCAGTGAAGCACATCTTGAGATACATCAAGGGCTCAGTCAGCAAGATTGGGAACAGTGATGCATCCATAGTTGGATACACTAATTTGGATTATACGGGTTGTGTGGACACTAGGTGATCCACACCTAGCTACATTTTCTTGGTTCTCTAGAGCAATAGTCTCTTGAAGATCATGTCTCCAAAATTGCACTTAGTCTTCCACCACTAAGGAAGACTATGTTGGAGTTTCTAGTTCTAAGGAAGATGTGTGGTTATCTCATTTAGTGGGAGACCTTGGTATACACCAAAATATAGTGCTACATTGCGACAGTCAGAGTGTAATTGTGTTAGCTAAGAACCACGTGTTTCACTCCAAGTCAAAGCACATAGAGCCATGTATCATGTGATACGGGATATTTTGGCTAGAAAATGCATTGAGTTAGCCAAAGTTCACAAGGATGAAAACCCAACGGATTCTCTAAAAAAGAGCTTAGCCGTAGAGCGGTTTGCACATTGCATACAAATGATGGGTGTAGGGTGAAGCTATGGTCATGCTTCACGTTTGTACAATTGTACATACTAACCCCTATATTCTTTAGCCACTTGGGATATGTTGGCCTTCACGAGGAGCTCCAAGGAGATCCGGATATGGTGGCCACTCAATTGGGGGATTGTTGTGCACACAGATGGTGGCCGTTGTGGTGGTTTTGGTGAGCTCGCATTGGCAAAGGTGACAAAGATAGTTCTCAATGGACGAGTGCTGATGACGGCCAATGAATGGGGGCTATGTAGTGATGACATGGCAGTCTTGTAAGGGCATTGTCAAACACCAATTGTGGCCTAAAAGTTTAAAGGCATCTAGGGAGGGATCCCTAGAGACCTCGATAGTGCCCCTTGCGTACTTATGAGAGAGAGAGAGAGAGAGAGAGAGAGAGAGAGAGAGAGAGGGCTCGAAGGGGAGCCAAAATGAAAACTCCAAGTTCAGTCAAGGGCTGGACAAAGTGGACTCCACAAGGCAATTAGTCTGAGACAAAGGCAAGTGAGAGAGAAAAAATTTAGGTTATCGAAGGGAGTCAAAGGGCCTACTAAAGGCGGTCAAAGAGAACAGCCCAACAAATGAGGACCTAAGGTGAGAAAAAAGAGGCAAAAGGAAAAAATTAAATAAAAAAAAGAAAAATGCTAGGGGCACTAGGGGCATCGCTAGTGCACCCCTCTCTCAAGTTCAAAATGAGAGCAAATGAGTCCAAGCCAAAGTAGAGCTTCCAAATTGAAGTGCCAAGTGGACCAAATAGGCAGCAATTTCCAAACTTGAAGGCCCCCCACTATAAAATCGAATGAAGGGCTTTTTGGGTGCCCGTTTGAAGCCTGCAAAGTAGAGTTTTTGATAAAGGAGCATGCCTGTCAAACCCCCTTTATATTTTCTCATGAAAATGGCCATTGTGATGGAAATGCAAGCTTTGTATGTGTCTCTTGAAGTGTAATCAAGCCATTGTTGCCCAATTTTGGTGTTGTTTCCCCTTCCCCCCTTATCGTTTTCCCAGGTTGGTACCACATTCATCGTGAAAGTGTACAATGATATTTTTTGAATACTGTCATTGGTGCAAGCAAAGTTGGTCGATGCTAAAAGCAGTGCCAATCAATAAAAGGGGTGCCTACAGGTGCATGCTAAAGGGCTAAAACCTGTGTGAGAGACCTAGGCAGACATGTGGAAACGGAAATGCATGCATAATGTGATTTCTTAGCCAAGAGGGATTAAGAAAAAACCAATCAGGCTGGCATGTCAAAGTGTCCGGAGTGATGTGCTAGTGCCCAAGAATGTAGTGCTTGAGATGCTCTAGAAGCTGGTCTAGACTGCTCGTCAAACAGAGTCACGGTGTGCAAGGTATGATGCTTTGAATTTGGATGTGGTTGTTAAGGCGGTTACGCCGCTAGCGGAAGCTAAATAGCGAGAACTCAACCAACAACAGAATTTGTCAGACGAGGACGGAGCTTGACCCGCAGACGCATGGAAACAACTAGGTGGGTGTCAAATCACCTCCTCGACCTTCTAATGACAATCACTACTAAGGAAATCAAATCTAAGTTCTAAAATACGCAAGTGACTGAAATCCGTTACTAGAACGAATGCTATACGAAACAGGATCAAGAATCATTGAATCGATCTCAAACTCAAGGGGAAGTCTATACACTAGGTAAGAACAACACCCTAAAGACTTGAACTGCAAAATCAACCTATAACCACTCCGTGCGGTAAACGCGTATGAAGACAGGCCGAAAAATACAGGTGATCGAAACTTGACCCCGATGGTACTAATGTGTAGCTCTACTCGTTGTGGTTCTATAGATATGCTGCACGCTCCATTCCGACACACGAGTTGGAAGAAAACTCACACCGAAGCTCGTAGGAACTTACCACACATAGAAGCCGATAGCGCGCACTCTTGGTATCTGTGCGTAGCTCTCGCCGTTGCTAACACAATGGCGGTGTCGCTTCTCCAATGGCGGCTCCGTAGCTCGCGTAGCAAGTAGATAAGACTCTCTCTCTCTCTCTCTCTCTCTCTCTCTCTCTCTCTCTCTCATCTCTCTCTCTTCTCTCTCACAGTCACGGCGCTCAAAAAACTCACTTTGATTCAAAATATCATTGATTCAATGATCTCCCCTTAGGTTACAAAAACTTTGGCTTATATACCTCAGCCTTGGAGGTGAGAACATCTCTAACTAATTACATCAGCAAGTGAAATTACTTCGGGATTACAAGCTGGAAACTCAATTGAGTCCCGTTACTTAATGAATGGCTCAAATCAAAATAATGTCGGAAAGACATTTATTACAATCAATGGTTACAAAATGATGAGTGTGAGCAAAAATGTGGGTGTGATCCTCTGCTGGCTCAACACTCCCCCCTCCGCGTTCATGTCGTCCCTGACATGACTTTTATGCTTGGTCAATAAAGTCCTGTCGTCTTGAGCATCTGCAAATGTGATTCGTATCGTAGGTTGCCGATGGTCAAGGTTGGGCCGAATATTTTGCTTTCGTGGGTGAAAAAGCCGGTGTAGAAAGCTTCTTCGAATGTTTGCATGTGGAAGCTAGGCAAAAACATAATCCTTTGGTATAGGAGGTGTAACACTTTTGGAGAAGGCTGCAATGAAAGATCGTACATCATATCAGTCACTGTGTCGGCCGTCGTAGTAGACTCGAGGTCAGTGGCTTTTATCTGGCGCGAACACTTCAATGCAAGTTAAGAGAGAAAGGTCAGGAGAGCCAGTAAAGAGCTTGATGGTGCCCGTTAGGGTTTTCACCATGTAGGCTTTACCTATTCTCTCTCCTGCCTTTGGTCCTGGCATCCTGGGATAATTAAGCCAATTTGGATTCTTTTCTGCAATCCTCCCATGCTCTTTCCAGTTTTTGACTCTCGGCACCGGGCAGAAGGTTGCATCCTCCTGAATTTTCTTTGGTGCCTCCACCAAGTAGATGAGGTAGGCTGGGTATTTGTTCATCCAACCTTTCCTCCATCTAGGTTGTGAATCTACTACCTTCTTTGATTGTTCCTCCTTTGTGATGTCGCCTTCGTAAAGAGCGACATACTGCTCCTCCTCTATTCTCTTTTTCGTCTTTAGCACTTCAAATTTCATCAAAGGGAAAGGCAGGCTGGGTTGCATCCATTGTTCATGGAGCACTTTTGTGTCTAGCCCTTGAAGTCTAATGGAGATTAGGAGTCTCCTCTCCCATTCCATTTCCGCCTTGGCACTCTCCTCTGCTGACTTTTCTATTTGGTCATGGAGCCTTTGTTCTTCTTCTTTAGAGATTCTTGAAGTCGAGGCCACCTCTTGAGCTGGGGTTGGATCTTCAATTGTGGTTGCCTCTCCCGTTTCTGGTAGCTCTATGGCTGCTCCACCTGATTCTTCTTGTGGTATCTCTGTCTCTCTTCTTTGTTGCTCTTGTAGATCTTGGAGCTGTTTGCGGAGGGCCTCATTCTCTGTCCGTAGTGTTTGATTTTCTAATGTGAGCCTCTCCTCTGCGGCCAATGATCCCTCTGCAATGTGCAACCTTTGCACTTGCTCTAATCTCAGCTCTCTTTGTAAGCTTCGGACCTGATCTTTCAAAGCTGGTATGATAGCTCCCTCTTGTTCGGTTCCTGCTCTGCTAGCTCTAGGGGTAGTCCTGAGTCTAGTGATTGTTCTTTCTTGGAGCTCGACTCTCTCCCTTAGCTCAATGAGCTCATCCTTGGCCGCCTCCAACTCATCCTCTATCCGCTCCCTTGCTTCCTGTGCACTTGTTACTTCTCTTGAAGCCTCGGCTAGCTGGAGTATCAAGCCGTCTCTCTCGTTTTCCACGTCATAGAGTGATGCTTTATGACTTTCAGATTCAGTCATAGCATTCTCTAATTTTCTCTGCAACTCCGCTTCCCTTTGTTTGGCTGTCTCAATCTCTACTTCCTTTGCCTTGGACCTTTCTTTTATCTTGCTGAGCAGTTCATGCACCATGTGCATGTCTTTTTCATCATCATCTGTCAACTCTAAAGCTCTTTCCGCCACCACCTCCACTGGCTTTGGCTCTTCTAGTACTTTCGGTTCGTCCAGTTTCTCTTCACTTTCTTTTTTACTCTTTGTTTTTTCCTCCGTTCATCTTGTTTTTGTAGGGTGATCCCATAAACTGCCTCAAGGGCCTCTTCTTCGGTGTATCCTATCTCTACCAGATCCTCATAATCATTTCTCTTTTGCTGAACTGGATCTATCTTCTTTTCTTTGGTCTCGGCCTCTGGCTTTTCCAAATCATCTGTGTCCACCTCTATTGTGGTCTCCTCCACAATTTTTCCCGTCTTCTTAGGGCTTGGTACATCAGTCATAGAGGGATATCTGTCCTCAGCTTCCTTGGCTTTCCCTTTGTCGGCTTGCCCATCTTTCTCTTGAGGCTTAGTAGACTCATCTACTTTCCTTTTCCCCTTGTCGTCTTTTTTCAGCTCAGCTTTTAATTGCTGTACCTCCTCTTCAGTGTATGGCTCGACAGGTTGTTGCTCCAGAATAGCCTCTGACTCCTCATAAGCTTTAACATATTGATCGTATTGATCAATATGTGGTCTGGTTGAGCTAGTTCCGACTTTAGTGGGGTCTGGCACCCACTTTTCTTCAAAGTCACCCTTTAGAGCTCTTTCCGCTCTAAATTGCTCCACTAGTCTTTCCATTCTTGCCGCTTTCTGACTTTTGGTTTGCTTGGGAGCAACCTTCTTCTTTACTTTCTTCTTAAGCGGCTCCTCCACATCCTCTTCAGGTTCTGAAACTACTTCTAGTTTCCGGCGTGCTCTTGTGGATTCCCTCTTGGATACTTCGGGCTGTTCTTCCTCCTCGTCGGCTTCTCTAAGCCACTCATTCTGGGAGGGAACCTTTGGCCATTGATCCCTAGCTCCAATAGCTTCATAAGCTATTCTTGTCAGAATTTCCGCTCCTCCTATGTACTTTGGCTTCTCATTGTGCATGGCAATTACTTGCTCGTGGATGTGTTGAGCGTAATTCACCTCTTTCGGCATATTGCTCTTTAATGCCCATGTGATGGTGGTCGCAATGGCATGGGGTGGTGTCGTATACTTTTGCGGTCTTTTACTGCAAACATGAAGAAATTGGTTGTACAGTCGGCAAAGGGTTGCCGCTCTTGGGTCCGCCATATCTCCATAGGTTGCATTCTGCTTCTTGGGCCCATAGACCTCTATGGCCTCCCTTCTTTCCCTGACCGAGCTCCCTTTGTTGTGCAGCTTCAATGCGTCTGTGATGAGCTGTGGAGTGATCTGTACTTCTACTTTCTCTCCATCCATGGCTGTCAATGTGGCTTTTCCATCCTTTTGAATGGATGTTGCCAACTCGTACACTCTTCTTGTATCCACACCTGATGGTCTCGAGGTGAAGAATCTGTGCAAGTCTGCCCTTTCCAGGTACCTGCTGATGTCTTCTGACCTGCTATAATCTACCAATTCATGTGGGATCATCGGTACATCCACCGCTTGCCCTTGAGGATCTCTGAAAGTCCCCTGGTATATCTTTATTCCCTCTTTCTCCAATACTGCATCCTCCACCCAAGTTTTGGTTAGCTTGAGGGTTTCTGCTGGAATGTCAAAGGGTTCCGCTTCTGCAAGAGCATCTTTGATTGTCGGTCTTTTTCTCTTCGTTGCTGATGACTTGGCGGAATCCATGGATCCTGTAACTCCAATTTCAGAAGTTAGCGTCTTTTTAGTACTGAAAGTCGAAGTGAAGCTTTTAACTATTCAAATGACTTGAAAATTGAAACATGAGCTATTCAGGGCCTAAGGATACAAGGTAGGTGAAAAAATATGCAAAATGGGCTCAAAATCATGCTGGAGACATCATACACGTATGATGTCTTTTGTGTCAAAATGACTTCATATTGGTTGTGCTTGTAGCTGATAGTGTATACATGATTATCATATGCTTGGATTTGAGTTTGGATACCATTTGGTCAAGTTTTGGCCAGCAAGTTTTGGCCAGCAAGTTTTGGCCAGTTTAGTCCAGTTCCGGCTCTTGGCAAAATTTTGAAAGGGACTTGGATTTTAGGATCCAAATTGGATAAAACTTGGTGGTTCACTTTCAAATGGCATGTAGATCACTTCTGTTTGGTGGTTGAAGCCCTGAGGTGCCAAAATCACATAGTGAGACATCATACGCGTATGATGTCTTTTAGTGTATTTTTGGACCAAATTTCTCTATAAGCTTGGATTTGGCTTTAGATAGGCTTATTCAATGGATTTATGAAGTTTGGATAGATTTTGGGCTAAAAATGGCTCTGGAGACATCATACGCGTATGATGTCTTTTTCATCAATTTTGCATGGGATTGGTTATGTGGACTCCCCATGTACTAGTGAAGGATTGTTCCTACTCAAATCTTGGTTTGGACTTGAGTATGTTGGATTTGGGCCAAAAATAGGCTTTAGGTGAAGGATTTTCCCTCAATTGGGCTAATGGGGTGATCCTCTTGACCAAATGGTTCCAAATTTCATATGTAGCATGTATTAGATATATATAATGGATGTATGATGACAAATGAGCAGTTTTGGCTCTGTAAGTGCAAATAGACATCATACGCGTATGATGTCTTTTGTGTCAAAATGGTGCTTTTTGGTTCCAGATAGCTTGTAGATGTGTTAATCAACAATCCTACAAAGTTTCAATGAGTTTGGAGTTATTTTGACAAAATTAGGACCAAAAATCAATTTTATGGCCTACTTTGCGTCTTTTTGGTTTTCCTTGGGTTTTCTAACTCCAATTCTCATGATACTTGGTTCATAGGATGTGATTAACATGTGGAATGAGGCTATGCACTCAAATGTTGAAATGGATGTGAAATTCATGCTGTGAGACATCATACGCGTATGATGTCTTTTCTTGAAATGTTGGTCTTTTTGTGCAAAGAATGCTTTGTGCTAGTGCCCTAAGCCCTGCTAACTAGTTTTCAACTTAAAAAGTCATTAGTTTAGCTAAAAAGCCCCCTTATAGGCATTTCAGTCTCCGAAATCGTCTTTTTGCCTTGGAGTTGAATTTCTTCAACTTTTCTTCTCGAGAGTTGCATTTCCAGCTCATTGGATATGTTGTGAAGCCATCTATTTGGTTGAACTTGACTTTGGCTCCCCGTTCTCCATCTTTCTCCTTTTGGTTGCCCGAAAGCGTCTTTTTCACCATCGGTAAGTGAATCAGCTTTCTTTTGGGTTTTGCTTGCAAACATAAGTCATCAATAGTTACTTGAAGCTGCTTGTGAAGTTTCATTTCATTCAGTCGTCAATTTCAGCCGTTATGCCAAAATGACGCTTTGTGTGTTGTCGTCGAATCGATTTTTTTGACCCACTTTTGGTGGTCCAAACCTAGAGATACTCCATGGTTGCATTTCCCTCGATGTTGTTAAGCTTCATGAGAAGTTTTGTGTCGTTTCGACAACTTTTTCCTGTTTGCCTCTTGCAGGCTCTGTTGACCTAGGGTTTTTCCAGTCGTTCTTTCTCGAGCTTTGAGTGTTAGAAACCCATCTTCTATACTAGGGTAACCCACCTATAAGTTCTTGCAAGGTTTGGTTAGGCGGTTGTGCCACTACCTAGCCTTCTACCGCATTCCCCGTCTACTCTTGTTTCTTGGTTTTGGTCAGTTTTCGCGACAAAAGTTAATGATAAGCATCAAAAGCTTATGGCAACGAGTCTACCTCTCATGTCTGGTGTCCTCTGAGCTCTCGTAGCAGTTGTAGAAGGCTGTAGAAGGTTGGATGCTCCTGTGTGCTCTTTGCTCTCTCCAAGAAGGTAATAGTGGAAATGAGCCTGTAAGTGAAGTCAAAAATACTTAACTTCGGACTTCACGGATCACTTGTTACCAAATTTGACATGTGCTCCTATCTCGTCGTGAAATTCACTTTAGGATTTGAAATTTCTCAACTTGGATTCCGTTTGACCTGTTTTTGAGAAATCTGTCCACTTTGCCAAAATTCTGTCATTTCAGGCTTTCAGCAACTTTTCCGAATTGTACTCAATTTTTACCATGGGTTTCCCTTGTCATTAGGATCATCACCATCTATTCTTTTCTTTTTTCTGATCTCGTTTCACCTGCTTTTTTATTTTTCTTTTACTTTTATCAAGAAAATCATAAAAAATAAAGGAAAATAGCAAATTGAAGCCAAAAAATTCCAAACATACACAATAAATAGCTGGTAACCCTGTGTATATAAATATACACTTATTTGTGATTTCTGGACTTGGATTACCACTTTTTTCCACTTTTTAGCTCCGAAAACACTCTTATTTAGTGATATTTACACATCTAGAGACCCAAATTCATCATTTGATCTCTTCTTGTTGCAAAACAAGGTATATAAGGGAATAAATATTATCAATATCCGCAATCAAACATAAAAATTGCGAAATCATGAAAGACACTGCCCTTGTAATATAATTTTTGTTTTTCTTTGTTTTTGTCGCTTGTAGCTGCTTTGTAGCTCCGATATACCTGTATACCTCCCCCCCTCTAAGTCTGAGTCCTCCTGGACGACTATGAAGTGTCTGTGGGCGAAGCATTGTAGTTGTTTTGGTCATAAGTTCCCAATGCAATTGTAGAGCAATGATACAACAGTCTTTCCAATAAAGCTGCTCTTTGTTTGATTGAAGGATTGGTGGTCGGGTTTTGGGTTGGTTTTGGCACTTTGGTAGTAGAATCAGTAGATGGATTCTTCTTTACCTTGTTGTTGTTTTCACAATCCAAATCTGCTTCCGCTTCGCTTGTGCTTGCCACAAACTCTTTGCGACCCAAACCTGCTTTGTTCTTTGTTTTGATTTCCTCGCCTTGATATACCTATGAGTTTCCATGGATTGTACTGAAGGGAGATCCTGTTTACAAATCCTTGGGATCCAAATTTGCTTGCTATAGCTTTGTGCCATCATGAACTTCTTTGGAATCCAGATCTGTTTCACTGTCCTTGATTGTCTGGGACCACTCTGTTGTCTGGTATTGAAAACTCTGTTTTCCACCTTTGTGTTCTCTGGCACAACCTTTTTTGGTCTCCATACCAACTTTGACTCCGTTTTTTCCAAAGGTTGAGCTGTTATATTATTGCTTGTCATCCTTATCCAATGTTGAGAGTTCCTCGTTGAAGAGCAATCCAGTTGTATAGAAATTTTTGGTTGCCATTGCTTCTTCTTTTTCTCTGGTTGTTGTTTACCTTTGTTCTTGGATTCTTCCTTTGGATTTGGCTCTGCTCCTTTGGTGAACTTAACTGATTGACTTTCACCTTCGTATTTGATAAGCACTGATTTAGAACTCCAGTCAATCATTGCATTGTATTGCTTCTGCCATGGTTGTCCTAGCAATAATGGATGTTGTGTAGCTTGGTCTTCAACCACGTAAAACATATGAGGATACACATACTGGTTAATCTGTATATGTAAAACTGTGCATCCGACAGTTTTGATTGAATTCTCAGAGTAACTCTTTAACTCTTGCTTGGCAGTTTGTAATTTAGTGTCATTTGTCAATTGTCTGTACAAACTGAGTGAAAGTAGGTTAGTTTGAGCTCCTGAATCCAATAGTGCTCTGGCTTTGATTTGGTTGGTTCCTACTTTGCATTCAATGATGGGTTCTTCTTTGTCATTATCCATTTCTGTTATACTGACTGCGTTTATTCGTATTGCTCCTTCATTGCGCTGTTTCTGACGTAGTAGTCTTCTTTTCTCCATTCTTTCCTTCGCCTCGGCTTGCGCTTCCTCCACAATCTTTTTCTTTTTCTGGACACGCAGCTTTTCTTGATGTATTTTGAGAAGCATGTCTTGGGTTAGCGGCAAAAGATACTTTTTCACTCTGCATCCACTAATCCAATTGGGCATTTCTTCTCCGTCTAATGTAGCAAGCTTGACGGCTCCACTTGGTGATAGATCTTTAATCACCAGAGGTCCCATCCCTCGCTTTTTAAGCTTCTTAGCATGCTGTTTCAGAGTGTAAACTAGGACATAGTCCCCAACCTTAAACTCTTTAGTCCGCACATGCTTATCAAAAAATTCCTTTTGTCGCCTTTTTTGAGCGTAGATAGAAGCTACTGCTTTTAGGCGAAGCTCGTCTAGCTTTTCCAGGTCATCTATTCTATCAGAAAGCTCGTGTCCTGTCCACTCTAGATCCTTAGCCACCCTTAAGGTTGAAATCAAGAATTCTATTGGTAAGATAGCATTTAGCCCAAAAACCATGTTATATGGGGTCGTTCCTATTGATGTTTTATATGCTACCCTATATGCCCATAATGTTGAATGCAACTTCTGGTCCCAGTCAGTTCTCGACTCAGATACAATCTTCGTAAGGACCGTGCATATGGTTTTGTTTGTTGCTTCAGCTTGTCCGTTTGCTTGTGGATGATACGGGGCTGATTTCCTATGGATTACCATGAATTCATCTAGAAGGATCTCTATCACTTCATTTATAAAATGTGTGCCTCGATCACTCACAATTTCTATTGGCAATCCATATCGTACAAAGACGTATTCATATAGAAATTGTGTCGTGGTCCTGGCATCTGCTTTTTGAGTTGCCTTTGCTTCGACCCACTTTGTTAGATAGTCTGTAGCCACAACGATGTATTGTGCATGAGTCTTATATGCAGGAGGTGAAATGGGTCCGACATAATCAATCCCCCATTTTGCAAAAGCTCTTGCCCCCATCATTGGTCTAAGCGGCATATCATCTCTTTTAAGTGGTACTTTGGTCCGCTGACAGTCATCACACCGTTTAACGTATTCCTCAGTGTCCATATGTAATGTTGGCCACCATATTCCTGCGGCTAAGACAAGTTTTGCTGTCTTATCACCTGAGAAATGGCCTCCACCTACTCCTCCATGAGCTTGCTCCAGGATTATCACATACTCAGACTCTGACGCGCAAATCCTAAGCTGGTTGTCTTTACCTCTCTTATAGAGTTGATCTCCTATTAAAGCGTAATCTCTAGCTTCTGTCTCTACAAATTTCTGACGAGCTTTTGACGTTCCTTCTGGGAAAGTTCTATTTGTGAGATATTCAACAATATACTGACTCCATTCCGGAGCTATCATTATCTGATATAATGTCGAATACTCTGCTGGCGGTTTTGATGAACATACAATACATACAGTGACATATTCATGTACGCTTTCTTTCATTCCTGGCCAATAGACTCCCAATTGTAACAAATTCCTATATGTGTTCCTTCTTGAACAATAAAATGCACATTCCTGAACATGTGCTTCGCGCAGATATATATTATATTCCTCAGGATTGATGCATAGTCGTAAAACATGATCATTTTTCAATTGATACAACCTTCCTGCAACCAATTGAAGGTTCATGGATTGCTGAATAGAAATATGTTTCTGGTTGTATTCTCTTCTATCAAGCTCTCCTCCATAGGTCAATAAGCTAACGACATTTTGAGACCACTTCGGTATCATTTCTATGTTGAACAAGTACGCATCTGGCATGTCGTCATCTACTCCTATAGGGTCTTCCCCATTCGTCAATCGCGAAAGGTGATCAGCTCTAAGATGTGTTTTTCCTTTCTTTACTACTACCGTGAAGTCGAATTCCAGTAAGATAATGAACCATCTCACTATTCTCCCGGTATTGCATGGTTTATTCACTAGGTAGAGCAAGGCTTGGTGATCCGTAAAAAACACAAACTTGTTGGCTAGAAGATAATGCCGAAATTTCTTCACAGCATATATCATTCCTAATCCCTCCCGCTCTGTTGTGGTGTAATTCTTCTCTGCATTGTTGAGCTGTCGACTGGCGTAACAGATAGGAAAATCCATGTTTCCTTCTTCTGGCTGAGCCAGAATGCATCCTATTGCATATGCCGAAGCATCTATATGCACATGGAATATCTTCTCCCAATCTGGTGATTTCAAGACTGGAGCAGTAATGAGTGCCTCTTTCAATTTCTTGAATGATTCCTCACACTCCTCTGTCCATTCAAAGTTCACTATTAGCCTGTAAAGTGGTTGGCCTATTATAGTGTACATGTAAATGAATCGTCTATAATATCCGCAATGTCCCATAAAGCTCTGTACTTGTTTCGCATTGGTTGGTCTAGGCATATCCACTATAACTTTTATCTTCTCTAGATCCGTGGATATTCCGTTTTGTGAGACAATATGTCCCAGAATTCTGCCCTGTCGGACCATAAACACACATTTCTCAGGATTGAGATAAATGCGATATGTCCTACATTTCTCAAATACTTTTCTTAGGTGTTCTAGATGCTCATCTCTCAGAAGAGAATGTACACATAAGTCATCCATGTATATTTCTAGAAACAACCTTAAGTATTCTTTGAAAGCATGCGTCATCAGCCTCTGGAAGGTTGCGGGAGCATTGGTTAGACCAAGGGCATAACCCGATAAGCATAAATTCCCCACTCCGTTGCAAAAGCTGTTTTATGTTGATCTTCCGGTGCTATGGCTAGCTGGTTATATCCTGAAAAACCATCAAGAAAGGAGTATGCTGTTTTCCCTGATACACGCTCTAGAACATGATCAGTTATCGGCAGGGGATAATTGTCCCTGATTGTTGCAGCATTCACTTTCTTTAAGTTGACACACACTCGGAGTTTTCCGTTCTTCTTGGGTATCACCACAATCGGAGATACCCAATCGGTGTGTTCAATCTCATATATGAATTCAGCTTCCATTAGCTTATCTATCTCTTCTTTGATTCGCTTAGCAAACTTATCATTATATGTGTATGGTCTCTGTCTGCTAGGCTTTGCGTCTGGTTTTAGTGGGATTGTGTGTTGGCATATTGATGGGTCAAATCCCTTTAAGTCCTTATAAGACCATGCAAACACATCCCTGTACTCTCAGAGAAGACTCAAAAGTCTCTCTTCCTCGCCTGGAGACAAATCTGTGGCTATGTACACCGGTCTAGGTGTCTCACCTGGAGCTGCTAAATCAACTTTTTTTGCATCCTCCGGTCCGTCATAAGATTCGTTGTCCCTTCTCTCTCGAATAGGTTGGGTTAATACCACCTTCCTATCCTCTATTGTGAATTTCTTGTAGTGAGAGGGAACATCCATGTTTTCCTTAATTTTGGCATTTTCGTCCTCTCCACTCTCAATTTCTATCGTCCAAACTTCTTTCAGAGTTTTCTTGAGCTCTCTGTACTTGTTTCTACGTTCTAACTTGGACTCCGTGTGTTCTCTGTTGCGCTTGTTCTTTTCTGATTTTTCTGTTTTAGTTTTCTTTTCATTCCTTTGAACTTGATTTCTTGAGCTTCTTTTGTCTTTTCGTAAGCTCTTTTGATCATTGCCTCTCATTCTTCCAGAAATCTTGTCCTTAACACAATCTTCCGCCTTTACTAGCATTAGGAATTGATTTTTTCCCCTTATTCTAGGCATCGGATTGGTTCTAACCCCCCTTGTTTTTCTCTTTGCTCTATAGAGTTTCTGGCATTGTTTAGTTTGGTTCAGAAAATCATAAAATCTGACATCCGTTATAGTTTCTTCGTTTCCGCTTGAATTGTCCGTTGACTTGTTGTCTGCTTCATTTTCCCACTCTGGATGATCGGGAATGTCGTGAAACACCTCTTCTTCATCTTCCTTTTCCAGTGTATCGTTCTTTTCAGTTTCTTTTTCGAGTACAGTTCTCAACATGAAGTACGGAACCACGTCGTACCCGTCCTTGTCGCAAAATTTTTTTGTGGGACCATCCAGAATTGCACAAACATCTAGGGTTGCTAGAATGTGTGTCCATTCTAATGGTTCAAGCGTGTCCTCTGGAAAGGGTTCTCCTATATAAGTTTCGTCTTCGATAGCCCTTTTTAAAACATATTCTTCTCGCCTCAGACTTCCACATTTCGAGGCCCCACACATCCATAACTCCTTGGGCTTACCTAACCAGGCTCGAAATTCGGATCCCGCCAAAGTAGCTGAATCAAACTCTCTACCGGTGTTCGGTTCACATCTTTGTAGCTATGGTCTTTCAGGTTCACACGTGTAGTGGTTTCCATATTTCTCAGGTATATGTGATCGTAGCCCCAATCCTGGACCGTTTTCAACTGTCTCATGAATGGTCTTCCCAGTATGATATCATAGTTATTCTCCTTGCCAAAATCGACAATAGCAAAAGTATGTTCGTATTCAATGCCGCAAGAAGTCACTACGACTTTCTCTAATAACCCCATAGGTTTCTCCATGTGTCCATATGCTAATTGGAGTTTCAACCTAGTCTTCCTTGTTGCTGGTTTCCCCCATTTTTTCCAGATTTCTTTTGTAGCAATGGCTACCCCAGCTCCACTGTCTAGTATTGCCATCGTGTATACTCCTTGGAATTCAACTGGTAAGGTTGTATTCCCCTCTTCACCTTCGCAATACTCTCCGACCTTGTTTAAGGGTACAGGCCTAGCGTTCTTTTGTGGTTTGCTCAGCTCTTGTATACCCTCTTGAGGTCTCGATGTCGGGTCTTTTATCCCAAATTTCTCCAAGCATTTTCCTACAGTGGTCCACATATGTGGTCTTAGCCTCAAAAGCTCAGCTAGAGTGATAGTGCATGTCACTGGTGTTGACAAGATCTCTATCAATCCTTGCGAGTCCATGACTTTTTCTGATGAGATTCTTCGTGAGGGAAGTGCTCTAATCTCGAATTTTTCTTCATACTCTCCCAAGTATGAAGGTAAGGTATTCAGTGAATGAGGTTTGCTCTCCATTGTTCTAATAGAGCCCCCATCTCCCTAGTAAGATTGCAAATCCAAATCCACTTGAGATCCTGCCTCAAATTCCACTATGGGAGGATTCCTGTTGTCCTTTTCCCAATTTTTCTGATGAGCTTGGTAACTTAGCTCGTTTGCAAAGTTTGCCTCTCTCACTTGTTTCCAAAATTCATTGTAATCCTCATCTCTTCCGTAAGACCTCTGTATGACTGGATGAAAACTCTCTATCTCCTGATCGGTTGTGTTCAATACTATGCGGTCATCCTTGTGTGTATCTTTAGACTTTTGTGCACTGTGAGTCTTTTCAGCTACCCGTGAAATGATAGTCTCTTGCTGAATTGGGTTTTCCGTTCCACAATTCATTGTTTCTCTTGGTGGTTCTAATAAGGCTTGTGCAGTCTCGATCATTCTCTGGCACATTTCAAGTCTCTGCTTTTCCAATTCCGCGTTTGGGTATGTCATCCACCTCTGTTCTTGTGTTTGGTTGTTCTTTAACCTAGCTTCGTAAGCTCTCATTAGTGCGTCCAATGGTTCGTGTACTTTGTCGACTAGCACTGATCCCCCTGAGCTTAAGCTCGTTGTTTCTTTGATACTCTTTTGTTTCGTTCTTTCCGGGCTCATCTCTCGTTTCCCGTTTTGACTCTCAAGTTTTTCTAATCTATCTTTAGTTCGCTTTAGTTCCTCAGCTAGAATAGCGTCTTCACGTTCTTTTCTCAACTTCATGCGTGGTTTTCTAGCTTTCCATGTGTTTCTCTGACTCCGCGGTCCTTGACTAACCACTCCAGTCGCTAACTTTCCATTCTCAGGTTCTCTAGTGGTTTTCTTAGCTTGAGCTCTAGTAACAACTTGCGTTGGTATCAGAGTTTCATTTTCAGACCCACTGCTGGTAGGAATAGTTTCTAGCATATTCAATGTCGTCTTTTGCACTTTGTTTGGATTCTTTGAACAATCCTCAATGAAGTGAGTAACCCCACACTCAGTGCAATAAGATTTAATTCTAATGATTTCTGTATGTAGACAAACATTCATCAGATGGTCACCTCCACACTTGTAACAGGGTCCTAGTGCTAGTCTTGGTCCCACTTGATTCGTCCTTTGTGGATAGGATGGTCTTTGTCCGGTTAACCCTCCATGAGCTATGAACATCAATGTTCTTGCGTCCAAATTGTATCTCTCTTCATCAGAAGCACTTGTAACTATTGGTATTCCAACATTCCCAATCATGCCCCATGGTTCTGGTTGTTTGGGTTCTTCTGGTGGGTGATACACAGTTGGAGACATGTGTGCACCAGATTCTTCATAATAGGCTTGAACAGGCACTAAGGTTTGTTCTTCCTGATTCCCTAAGGTTGGTGCATATATAATGTCCACTCGTCTTGCTCCTGGTAAAGGTGGTTGTTGTCCCAATACCGGTTGTGGTCTTTCTATCCCCATAGGTCCTGGTACATTTCCCATTGGGTATCGAGGTACTGGATGTACTTGTGGTGGTGCTAATTGAGCAGGAGGTGCATACTGACACTCCCTTACATACCCTTTGTTGTAATAGCACTCCTCTGTTGGATGGTTTGTCCATTTTTGTTCAATAGCACACCATTTCAGTGGTTTTGGCAATGGTTTTTGGTATGGTGCCATCCTTTTTAGAGCATCTTCTATCATTTGCTCTACATTTGGCATGGTTGTTGTTTGAGCATTCTTTTTAGTGGTAGTCTCGCTCGCTATGGAGGAAGAGCTACTGGATGCAAAATCTGTATCTGCTGACACCTCTCCATAAACCGTACAGTTATCCACTAAGTACAATGCTGCTCTCGTTACTTGCTCGAAACTTGTACAAGATTTCAAGTGCAAGTCCTTCTTGAGAGTGTCGTTTCTCAATCCTTCAATAAAGAGAAAAGATAGTCTGTCATCTTGTGGTCGTTCATGTACTGGACATCTCTCAATGTATTGTTTGAAGTGAAGTGAAGCCTCCTTCACTTTTTCGTGTTCTCTTTGTTTAAAAGCATATATTTGTGAGACCGTATTGTGCTTAATCCCTCGTTTTGAGAATTCCTCAGCAAACTCTCTTAGAAAATGGTCAATGTCATGGAATCCCCCTCTGTTCAGTGGTTGAAACCATGTCAATGCTGTAACTTGTAGAGTAAGACCAAATCCCTCGTATTGTGTATGGAAATCTGTTATCTCCTGAACCACCATACTTCTTTGGCATACACTTGGCTACTTGAGATGGTCTCATACGTCTATGGTCTGCTACCAATCTCATTGCTCCTGTGTCCCGGCTAAAGCTTTCTCTAGCATCATGGACTTCATGGGTTACCCTTGTCGGTTCCCCTGCCCTGAGTCTACTACTAGGAGGTAAATGTGATGGTTCCGCTTCGAACCTTGGACCTGGAGTGGTATACGTGGGGATTGGAACTGCACTACCTCGATTCATATCCATTGACTCTCTGGAATGTAATGATCCCATTGGTCCGGGCTCCGAGTACTGAGGTTGACTGAAAGAGTCAGCAGCCTGAGTTCTTTGTCCTCCTGTCGTCATTGGGTTTTGCACTCCATTTGTTGGTGTTGGTCTTTGTGAGCTAGAAGTAACATAATACTGATGTAGTGGTCCCCCAAAGTATGTATATCCTTCTAATTCTTTCTTGCCCATTGTTGAGTATTGCCTCCCATACTTGTCATAAGCGGCAATTTTCACTTCCGATCCCTCTGTGTAGGTAAAGACATAAAGTCTTTTTTGGTCTGTCAACTCTCCGGTGTAGGGTTCTTCACATCTATAATAGAGATCTTGCTCCCCATTATTATATTTGTATAGCCCCACATAGATGTTATCAGTGTTGATCCTTGTAGTTTCATTCTCTCTTCTTAACCTCGCATCAGGGAAGTTCATTATTGGTGCTTTCTCCTTGAGTTCTTCATCTACTTTGGCTTTGGTGCCCATCAATCCCCACTTGTCCACAATGTTAGGGTTTAGGACTACCAAGTACATGGTACCCTCATCATCTAGATATCTATCTCCGCTATAGCTCACAGGCACTAAGTCCTTGAACTCACTAGGTCTATCTTCTATCTTTACACAATAGCGGTCCATTCCATCTTTGTAGATCTTGGCACCTTGCTCATTGTCGTACTGATATTTTATGAACAATAGCTTCATTGTGGCGGAAGGGTTTGATGGTCCTGCTGCCATATTTTCTCTGTTGTTCAGGTTCAAGTGTTCCAAGTGTTCGGTGAAAATCTCGTAAGATCTCTCCGAAGAAGTATCAGAAACACTTCCTTCAAAGATCGGCTCTAATGGTTGCACCCAACTTTGGTTTACACTTCCCTCGGTTGATATGACACTTGCTTGTTCCCCTTGTTTTGGTTGGTTATTCTGGAGATTCCTGCCCGATCTCAAATTCATCAATTCCCCTAAAGGACTTTAACTTTTCCGTCTCGGCAATTTGTTTTCCCAAGTTTTTGTGGTCAGAATTGATCCAAACTGATTGATACTTGGTCAATTGTTTGATCTTGTCAGTTGGACAACTTCTGTTTCATCAAGTGAGAATTTTGTTGCAGTTATGCTGAAAAAGACATTATATGCGTATGATGTCTTTTTTCACAGATTTGGACTATTTTGGTTATGCTCACTCTCAGTAGCCCCCATATGCTCTGTCCACTCACAAAATTCAGTTTGAACTCTGTTTGAGCAAGTTATGGCTAATTTAGGCTTTTCTTGGCAATTTTCCGCTTTTGACTTGTTTTGGGTCAATTGTGATCCAAATGGGATGAAACTTGAAATATAACCTCTAGATAGCTATTACAATGGATCTGTGTTGGCAAAGTATCAAAATATGTCCAAAATTAGGTCAAAGACATCATACGCGTATGATGTCTTTTTCATCAATTTGGGTCAAGACTTGATATTTATGCTTTCTACAGTGTTTGTAACAATCTTGTCAGGTCAGATATAAAAAATAATCAGTGGATGTGCTAAAAGACATTATATGCGTATGATGTCTTTTGTCCCAGATTTTGACTATTCTTGGTTTTAAGCCTTCTCCAATGTTTATAATTGAGTTTCAAGTGTTTTTGTCAGGTTTGAATGTAAAAACAAGATCTGAATCCAAAATTTCCTATTCTTTGCGTTTCTTGGACTCCGGCTTGTCTTTTTGGGTTTCTTTGAGTGTTGATGCTCTTGTTTTAAGTTGAAATTAGGGTATAACCCCCCTTTTGAACACTCTGGTAAAGTCAAAATTTCTGTTTTGGTCTCTGTTTGGTCATTTAGACATCATACGCGTATGATGTCTAAAGTTGCAGATTTCCAGTTTTTTTGGCACAGAATCCTTCCTAAAGCTTTCTCAAGTGCTCAGCAGCTCCCAGATACACAAAAAATTTCTCTGACTTTTGTTTATTGCAAGTTTCACTACTAACATGACGGTTTAGTGATCTATCATGCAATCAACCATATCAAGCAAATACTTCAATGATTACTAGCTCCAGATCAGGATCAAATGAAGTCCTACCTAAGCTATTCCTAATCATAAAATGGGTTTGATAATTGTGATTTTAAAGAGATCCACTGTCACTCACAGACTAGAAAATTCTTCTTCTATCAACAACTACTCCACACCAACAAAACAACAAACAAATCTAAGCTAAATTAAAAATACTGTCAACACGGAAGACCCAGGAATACCCCACTTCCTAGTATCTCTCGAGATCTTCAGAGTCCACCACTCCTAGATCTTTTCTAACTAAAGTATACAAAGTAGTTTATATGACTCACCTCGTAGGATTAGTCTAAGGTCACCTACTTAGGGCTCTCGTCCCCGGCAGCGGCGCCAAATGTTAAGGCGGTTACGCAGCTAGCGGAAGCTAAATAGCGAGAACTCAACCAACAACAGAATTTGTCAGACGAGGACGGAGCTTGATCCGCAGGCGCATGGAAACAACTAGGTGGGTGTCAAATCACCTACTCGACCTTTTAATGACAATCACTACTAAGGAAATCAAATCTAAGTTCTAAAATATGCAAGTGACTGAAATCCGTACTACGAACGAATGCTATACGAAACAGGATCAAGAATCATTGAATCGATCTCAAACTCAAGGGGAAGTCTATACACCAGGTAAGAACAACACCCTAAAGACTTGAACAGCAAATTCAACCTATAACCACTCCGGGCAGTAAACGCGTATGAAGACAGGCCAAAAAATACAGGTGATCGAAACTTGACCCCGATGGTACTAATATGTAGCTCTACTCGTTGTGGTTCTATAGATATGCTGCACGCTCCATTCCGACACACGAGTTGGAAGAAAACTCACACCGAAGCTCGTAGGAACTTACCACACATAGAAGCCGATAGCGCGCACTCTTGGTATCTGTGCGTAGCTCTCGCCGTTGCTAACACAATGGCGGTGTCGCTTCTCCAATGGCGGCTCCGTAGCTCGCGTAGCAAGTAGATAAGACTCTCACTCTCTCTCTCTCTCTCTCTCTCTCTCTCTCTCTCTCTCTCTCTCTCTCTCTCTCTCTCTCTCTCTCTCTCCGACACAGTCACGGCGCTCCAAAAAAGTCACCTTGATTCAAAATGATCTCCCCCTTAGGTTACAAAAACTTTGGCTTATATACCTCAGCCTTGAAGGTGATAACATCTCTAACTAATTACATCAGCAAGTGAAATTACTTCAGGATTACAAGCTGGAAACTCAATTGAGTCCCGTTACTTAATGAATGGCTGAAATCAAAATTAATGTCGGAAAGACATTTATTACAATCAATGATTACAAAATGATGAGTGTGAGCAAGAATGTGGGTGTGATCCTCTGCTGGCTCAACAGTGGTTACAAATCCTTGATGGATAGGGAAAATGGGGACAGATTTCTAGGGATCATTTTAGCAAATAAACATGAAGTACTCAAGCTGTGGGCCACGTCGGTCCATTCAGATTGAGAATTGAATCCCAGATGAGCAAGTTATGGGCAATTGAAGGTTTGACGGGGGTCGAATTTGAGCCAATTTTCCCACTTTGGGAAGTGTGCCATGAATTAGTTTTTGGATCTTGATAAGGGTTGCGGATGTAGTGCTTAACATGGGTTGTTATAAAAAAGACATTGCTCATTAATTGGGTGCCTCTTCAATAAGTTATGGCCCAATGAAGTTTGGTGCAGTGTGGATAGGGGGAAAATACGAGATGTTTTTTTGCCGTTTTGACGGCCTTGGTTAGCGAGCCCGAGGAGATCAAATTTTGGCAATGTTGGTATGGATGGTAGCTAGGGATTGGTTCTATTGATGATTCTTTTTGGCTTGGGGACAAGATCTCTATGCATCATATGTAGTACAACAAAGTGAGGAGGATTTTTTTTTTTTTTTGTTAAGCCCTTTGAGTTTATTTGGGGGCTTGTGGGGGATTTCTGAATGGGAGGCCACAGTGGACCACCACATGGTAGGTGAATAAACCCATATAGGGTGCCTCAGGCTAGGACAACGTGGTATAACAGCTGCAAAGTGCACCACATTAGGCCAGTGAAGTGGAGAGGAAGCTCCATGAGCTCGTTGGCTATGGTGATGCCCTTGCGATCTCTACCCGTCGCGGTGATGGTGGTGGTTTTGCACAGTGTGATGTGTGATGGAGGTTAGTGGTGTAGGTGGCAGGCGATAAATGGTGGCACCGCTCATGCAATGCAATTGATGACATGGCAGACCCTTCGAGGGTGTTGTTCTCGCGCCCACAAAGGGGCCTTCCTTTTTATTGAAGGCAAAGGAGGAGTTTTTGGGTTGTCACGATGTTGCTACAAGAAAAGAGGGCTCCATGAGGTGCTTCACATGCAGGTGAACTTGGATACTAGTCGTGGCGTCACCACCTCATCAAGTTTGCTAAATGTGATGTAATAGAGGGGTGAAAAAATCAAAATAAACCCATGGCAAGGTGCATGAGCCAAAAAAAAAGTATTTTTTTAAATTAAAGAAGGAGCTCCGTATAAGGGGCATTTTCTTTATCAAAGGGGAGGAATTTTTATAGTCGAGATTTTGAAGCCATCATTTGGAGATATTTTGGGAGTGAAGAAGACAAAATGCAAGAGGGATGTGCCCTGCACAGTTCATGGATCTCTTGCGACGCCAAGAGGGCTGCCGGGTTATGTTTGAGCTCGCTGGTGTGTATGCCGGCTTGGAGTGTCTTGTACACAATGTTTTTTGTTGAGAATTGAAGCCATCATTGTTGCACAATCATGTCGGTTTCCCCTTCCCCCTTCTCTTCTCTGCTTCTGTGTGTGCATTGGCATCTGTGTGTTGGTTGGTGTGCCTCCCCGAGGTTGGTTGTGCAAAGAGAGAGATTGAGAGAGGTTGTGTGTGTATGGAAGGTAGTGAATTGAGCATGTGCGGGATGATTGAGCTGATTTGCAATGTCGCATTGAGTGTGTGCATAGTGTGGTGTGTAAACAATGGTTTGCCTATGTGAGTGTGTGGATTTTGAAGGTGAATCGTAGTGGATTGGGGTGCTGTGTGTATCTTGGTCTATAGAGAGGTGCTTGTGTGTGTTATGGGCATGTACCCCCTCCCCCATCTCCATCTTCTGGTGCCCCCATGGAGGAGCATGCTGATTGCTTCCCAATGTTGAGTTTGTGATCAAAGATGCGGGAGAGTTTGGGTCCAATTTTCCACAGCGACGAAGATGCGGATGAATGGCTAGTAGATTTCAAGTTGTTCATGCTGTTGTTGCAAATGTGGAGTGATAACAAGAAGGAGAAGACGTGCCATTGGTGCTGCAAGGTAAGGCAAAGGAATGTTTTCAAGAGAACTTTCTATGTTGGTTTTGCAAAGTGGGGTCGATTGCTAAAGTGGCTACAACAAGAAGTGAAAGTTTTCATGCTTTTGTCAATAAGTTTGAAGCAAGCTGGAAGGATTTCGTCGTTGTCACTCAAGTGGTCAATGCGGATTGTTTTAAGCTGGAGAAGCTCCTACCTTGTCTACATCTGTATGTTCAAGAGAAGGTTGATTATGAAGAGCCGGGGAACTATGCTGACGCTATCAGAGTTTCCATGATACAGAGAACAAAAATGATGAGAAATATGGAATTAGGCTTGATAAAGCCTACAGATTATGTGCCTATGGCAATAGTAGGCTGTTCTACGGACCGATTGAGGATGATGCCAAATGTGCAAAGTGTGGAGCGTGCTAGGGTAAGATCTTTGTTCAATTAAGTTCCTTGGGAGTTTCCTGTTTGTGAGATGCCTATGCCAATTTTGGAGAATCTTGTAAATGAAGATGAGCGCTTTTTTAAAGAGACTCTATATGCGTTAGTATATGCCAAGTGCCCAGTTTCACTTGAAGAGGTGGAGCCTACTCTTGTGGAGTGTTTGTATGCAAGGAGAGCAGATTGTGACCAAGTTGTAGGTACCGAGATCTTGGAATTAGATGACGGAAGTGTGGAAATGCAAGATGGAGGTCAATCTCTTGTGGAGAAAAGGCAGGATGAAAATTTAGGTGCCAAATTGGCCTATGGTTATGATGATGAAGCTACAAGCTTGAGTTTCTAGGAAACAAGTGAGGAGGATAGAGATATGAGATGAGAGATAGAATCCGAAGGGCCGATACTGGTAAAGGTAAAGTTACCTTGTTATATGCATGAAGATGTGGTGGTTTTCACTATAAAGGAAGAGCAGGTGATAACATTAGAGCTTGGGAATGAAGACATGCAGGTGAGGGTGCTATGCAACACCATGTTGATGGTGATGCTCACCAAGGTAGCTGTGGAATGGGATTGAATGGTATAATAGATACATAGGTTTTCCAAGAAGGAGAGAGCTGCTATGGATACAAAAAAAGGACAAGTTGAAGAAGATGGCAGGTAAGAGGTGTTGGATGCTAACCAAAGGGAAGCACAAATGCAATTACATACAATTGCATGAGAGATGCCTTGGAAATAGGTTCTTTGGGCCAGGTGTGCATTGAAGAGGAAGCCAATTGGGGTTTTGATGACCCGATGGGTGAGATAGATGGAGAGACACAGGTGCTTGCTGGAAAAGCTTCGACCAGTGTACATGTGATGCAAGGGTATGTCCTTCTAGATGTGGAGGCTTATTTGGGAGAGCAAAGGTCTGCTGCTATTGTTGTGCTGATAGAGGCATGTGTGGAGGAGTATGTATATCAACCGCAGTGCCCTTTGTAGGTTTCTTTACATGGTTGGGAGGGAGGTCCAGGTATGTTCAATGTGGATGATGGTACGTCTGTTCTAAGTGATGATAATGTGGTTGGTGATGCTTTTTTGGAAGTGGGCAGCCTATGAGTACTTTGAGCAGTGAAGTTATGTTACTAGCAGTTTGGGTGTGTGGAAGTCTATATGCGTTGGTGAGGCACTATGGGGAGATGCTGTTGGTTAATGGGGGTGATCAAAGTCAGGTATTTGACCCAGGTGGTAACCATGCTGTAAAGCATCAGTTGGGCAACCCACTTGAGTAAAGGATGCGGGTGAGAGGTGACATGCTTTGTATATATGACTGTGGTTTTGGAGTGCCTTTGGTTGCCAGTTTGGTGTTGCAAATTTTTTAGTTGCAATAAATATGTTTATGGTTGAGAATAAATGTTCAACTAGGGGTGGGCAATGATGGTGCAAGCAAAGTTGGTCAATGCTAAAAGTAGTGCCAAGTAGTGCAAAGGGTGCCTATAGGTGTAGGCCAAAGGTCTAAAGCCCATGTGAGAGACCTGGCCAGACAAGTGGCAGTAGAAATGCACGCATAATGCGGTTTTCTAGGCCAGGAGGGCCCTCGGAAAGGCTTGGGTTGGCATGTCAAAGTTTTCATAGTGTTGCGCTAATGCTTGGGAATGTAGTGCTCAAGATGCTGTGGAAGATGGTCCAGACGGCTCGTCAAACAAAGCGATAGTGTGCAAGGTATGGTGCTTTGAAGATGGAGGTGGTTACAGACCCTTGACAAATAGGGAAGATATGGACAAATGACCAAGCCTTGTTTTAGCAGGTAACTGTGAAGTACTTAAGTTGTGGGCCACATCGGTCCTTTCAGGAATCAAAAAAGTTATGGGTAGTCGAAGGTTTGATGACGGGGGTCAGCTTTGAGAAAATTTGCATGCTTTGGGAAGTGTGCCATCAATAAGTGGAGAGGGAGATCCACGACCTCGTAGGCTATGGTAATGCCCTTACGGGTGCTGCTCGTGGTGGTGATGGTAGTGGTTTTATGCAGTGTGGCATGTGCTGGCCGTTAGTGGCACATGCCACCATAGCCTACGAGCTATGGTGGAAGACCCCTCGAGGGTGCTGTTCTCGTGCCTACAAGGGGGCCTTCCTTTTTATTGAAGGCAAAGAAGGAGTCTCTGGGTTGTCACGGCACCGTGACAACCAAAGGGGGATCCATGAGGACGTGACAACCAAAGAAGGATCCATGAGGTGCTTCACATGCAGGTGAACTTGGAGACTGGCCGAGATGTCACCACGTCATCAAGTATGCTAAGTAGGATGTAATAGAGGGGTTAAAACATCAAAATGAACCCATGGCGAGCTGCACGAGCCAAAAAAAAAGTTTTTTATTTGTTGTTTTTTAGAAGGAGCTCCATATAAGTGGCATTTTTTTTTGTCAAAGGGAAGGACTTTTTGTAGTTGGGCTTTTGAAGCCATTGTTTGGAAAGCTTTTGGAATTGAAGAAGATGAAGTGCAAGAGGGATGTGCCCTGCACAACTCATGGAGATCTTGGGCACCAAGAGGGCTGCCGGTTTATGTTCGAGCTTGCCAATGTGCGTGCTCCTTGAAGCTTCTTGTACACATTGTTGTTTGTTGAGAGTTGAAGCCATCATTACTGTGAGAATGTATCGGTTCCCCTTCCCCCTTCTCTTCTTTACTTGTGTGCGTGCGTTGTTGGGTGTGTGTTGGTAGGTGTTCTCCCTTGAGGTTGGATGTGCAAAAAGAGATTGAGAGAGGTCCTGTGTGTGTGGAAGGTAGTGAATATAGCATGTGCGGGATGATTGAGCTGATTTTCCATGTTGCATCCAATGTGTGTGTAGTGTGGTGTGCAAATGGTGGTTTGCATTTGTGAGTGTGTGGATTTTGAAGGTGAATCCCATTGGATTGGTGTGTTGTGTGGATCGTGGGCTATAGAGAGGCACTTGTGTGTGTTTGTTGGGTGTGTACCTCCTCCCCCCTTTCCATCGTCTGTTTTGTTCTTTTCTACAGTTTGCAAAGGAACATATTAATTCTTTTAAGAAACGTATGTATATTGGGGGTTAGATTGAGCAAATGCGACTCCATCCCCTAGGTTTGATAATGAGCAGCTCTTTTACTAATTAGACACGGTTTGAATTGGCATCTACTAGTTTGTGCTTATTCCCACATTGGGTTTGACTCGGCCTTGGCATTAGTGGTTGACATACTGGTTCACAATTTAAATCACAATATTAGTGAGGATATGATAGGGCATTACTAGCTTGCACCTGACATGGGTTTGTTTTCTAAGAAAACTATCATGAGATTAGTTTGTGGAATTAAGTTGATTTACACATAAATTTTTTAGCTGAGTAATTAGACACAAGTTTTTTTGGAAGTTTGATCATTTCTTACTTGGACTATTATTGGTTGGATTATTCATCTTGGTTTCATGCATTAAACTGTTACATTTCTTAGAGCCCTCATATTTGCAAAGACTCTCATATGGTTTGTTAGGGTGTAGTAGTCTATCATCACACTAAATGATTGTTTCCCTAGAAATACTGGCATATTTTAGAATACTTAATCATCTTGCTTGATGCTCCTGCATTATGATAACAAAATATTATCTATTTTTCACCTTTACTTACTTACCTAAGTGCATCTTCTAGACTATTGTTTCGAAAGGAGAAATTCTTCTAGCTTATACCATAATCCCAAGTATTTTCTTTGACTAATAGGCCTTATTCTCTTTGTTATATCTCATACGGCTCTAAATTCAAATTATGATAGATGAATTGAAACATTTGGTACCATAATAGATTTAAAATGAGGCAAACATTAGGGAAATTTTAAACTCTCAAATAGGCCCTATAAGGACTAACTTTCTCCCTCTTCTCCAAAATGGGCGCATGGTAAAATTTTTACAAATGAAATCAAAACTTGTCGGACCTTTTGGATTTAGAATGTACTCATCAAGATCTATCCATTGATATATAGCATGCCATCATATTCTAGAAGATTCCATTTTTTGATGTGACAACTCCGTCTTATAAATGGAATCTCTCCCCATATTTTAGCTTCAATGGAGAGGTTGCGACTTCTACAAATCAACTCCATGTTTGTCGGTTTAAGGATTTAGAATCTACTTTCTAATATCTTTCCAATGATATGTTGGTTGATAGGGTTTTGACGAACACTACAAGAGCCCGCTTGAATTCCAACGTCAAATTACCAGCGTCAATGGCGGGCGTCGGTATATGTGTAGGTAAATCTGAAGGGAGATCAACTTTTAAAAAAATTAATTTTTGGATTTTTGAGGCTTGTACAGGCAGGTATTTCGGTGCCTCTACTAGCAAATATTTCGACACCTGTACCGAAAGATATTTCAACGTCTGTACTAGCCACTGTACCAATGGACCCTACAAAAAACAAAGCTGCGGGTCTTTCCTTGTGCATTTCTTTCATTCTCCACCTCTTCTCTTTCCCTCCTCCTCCTCACTTGCTGCAGATCTGTTGCCCAACGAGTTGCCAGAGGTGAGATTCTTGCTTGTGGACTACTCCCCAGCATCAAGGTGAGATTTTTTTCAAGTTTGCTTGTAGGTTTGTGTGTATGGGTGTCTAACATAGTGTGTGTGTGTGTGCGTACGTTTTTGCAGGTTTAAAGACATTTTTAAAACCCTTTCTTGCTCAAATTGGCTGCATGTGAGTGCTTAAAAGTTTTATGCATTTTTATTTAGTTTAAAATTATATTGTATATTGACAAAATAAAATTTCATTCATTAGGCTTTCAATGCTTTAAATTTTTATGCAATTTTGTTTTGAAATTATGCTTTGAGAAAATTTTGTTTTGAAATTATGCTTTGGGGTAATTTTGTTTTTAAATTATGCTATGGGAAAATTTTGTTTTGAAATTGTGCTTTGGAGAAATTTTGTTTTGAAATTACGCTCTCATCTCATCATCATCATGCGATTGATGAGGTTTAGATTATAGGTTAGATTAGGGTATGGGTTATATGTTAGGCTAGATTAGGTTATATGTTAGGTTAGATTATGTTTAGGTTAGATCATAGGTTAGGTTAGAGCTAGCGGCACATAGTGGAAAAAATGCAAACGGACTTCAAAAATGTCTCGTGTACTTCAAAACACGAACGGACTTTGGTTAGGTTAGGTTTAGGTTTTAAGCTAGATTATAGATTAGGTTATGTTATAGGTTAGGTTAGATTAGCTTATGGGTTAGGTTTAGGTTATAGATTAGGTTAGGTTATAGGTTGGGTTAGAGCTAGCGGGCAAATAATAGAAAAAACGCAAACGGACTTCGAAAATGACTCTTGTACTTCAAAAAACGCAAATGGACTTCGGTTAGGATATGTTCTAGGTTAGGTTTAGGTTATAGGTTAGGTTAGGTCATAAGGTAGGTTAGGTTATGTTAGGTTGTATGTTACGTCAGGTTTAGGCTATAGGTTAGGTTGTATATAAAAGGTTAGGTTAGGTTATAGATTAGGTTTAGGTTATAGGTTTCAAAAGCGCAATTGGACTTCAAAAGCGCACACAAACTTCAAAAACAATAATATATAGTCATTGATCGATAAAGATGAGATTATTACCCTGTTCTCCTTACCGCTCTCATCTCATCATGCGATTGATGAGGTTTAATATTTTCCGCTAGCCTTAACAACCTCACATTAACAGATGTTAGACACGTTCTTTGACATGGATCCCATAAAACATAGAAGACGACAACATTCAAGGCAATACTACCAATTAACCTCAGCCATCCCGTCCATATCGACGGCATGATAGCAACAATAAAGAGGGTGAGATGATGCAAAATCTTGCACGCATGACGCTTTACAATGGTGCAAAAATATCAGTTCTCCTTACTGCTTTGGCAATGCTTAATTTGCAGTCTGTGTATGGGTGGTCTTACACCTCCATCACAGAGATTTTCAAGTAACTACATTGTATTCTAAGCATGATAAAGTGTAAATTGTAATTCAATAATTTGATCAAGGGGCTGACTTGTTCATGTAACTACAGGTTGTTCAACAAGCAAATCTTGCCAGAAGGGAATCACATGCCTCCTATCCGTCCAGTCGCTAAAATGCTTCTTACTAATTTGGACTTGGATTATCTTAAAATACATGCATGTCCTAATGACTGTTTACTTTTTTGCAATGAGTATGAAAATTGCATGGAAGCACATAGAGGAAAGTTGGCCTACATTTTGGAATGAGCCTCGATGTATCCGCTTTGGTCTAGCAATGGACGGAGCTAACTCATTCGGATTACGGAGTTCGTCATGGAGCACGTGGAATATTTGTTTGGTTAATTATAATCTTCCTATATGGCTTGCTATCAAGAAGGGCCATCTGTTGTTGTCACTAATCATCCCAGGAAAGTACAAAGCAAAGAACATGGACGTCTATCTGGCACCACTTATAGAAGAGCTCCAAATCTTATGGATAGGAATCGATGTGGTTGATATATCCAAACC
This sequence comes from Adiantum capillus-veneris, assembly GCF_014529385.1. Lineage (NCBI taxonomy): Eukaryota > Viridiplantae > Streptophyta > Polypodiopsida > Polypodiales > Pteridaceae > Adiantum > Adiantum capillus-veneris. The sequence continues at coordinate 86,530,162 of NC_140950.1, forward strand.
AATTGGATGACGGAATGTACATGTGCAAGGCATTCTCATGTGGACCATGCACGATTGGCCAGAATTTGGTGAGTGTTCAAGTAAGTGCCTTTGAAACCCTCACACACATGTTATTCCTGGCTATGCCAACGCTTTTATATTTTAAATTTATGCCTTTTTAGGCTTGAGTTACTCGAGCAATCATGCATGTCCAAAATGTGATCCTCGACTTGGCTTCCGCCGCTCTGAGCATTTGAGCATGGTATATTTTTGCCTGAAGGACATGAGCTACGTGGACCAAACATATGAAAACATGACATGAATCCACTAAAAGCGAGCGACTAGAAAAATATGTGGCCACCTGGAATGAAAAGACTTTCTATTTTCTATGAACTCCCGTATTGGAGTGACTTGCTCATTAATCATCTACTTAAGTCAATGCATATCTTCAAGAATGTGGGGGAGATCATATGGAAAACCATCATTGAAAAAAGGGAGAGCAAGGCCCAAAGAGATGACCTGCAGACTATGGGTCAAATGCCAGAGATGTTGCCTCGACTTAAACCCAATGGAAAGTTTTCTATACCAAAAGGACCATGGGGTTTGAGTTGTGCAGAAGAGCAACAAATGAAGAAGACTATATCTTCATTCAAGACTCCCACTGGGTGCATCCGATGTTTGAAAACAACTTTTCAAGATATGAAAATCTTAGTGGTCTTAAGTCCACGATTGACACAAATTTTTACAGTTTATCTTACAAATTGCCATAAAGGATTTTTTGACAAATGACATTAGAAGAACAATCTACAAAATCAACGAGTTGGTATGCCGGATCAGTTCAAAAGAGATAAAAGAAGACAACATCGATGCAGCACGCTTAAATTCTATTGAAGCAGTGTGCATGGTGGAGAAGTAGTTTCCAACATTCTTACCATCCAAATGCATGTACTTGTGCATGTGGTTGATGAAGTTAGAGTTGCTGGGGTAGTCCCTAGTAGGTGGATGTTCTTCTTGAAGAGATTTATGAAGACTTTAAAGGGGTTCGTTCATCAAAGGGCTCGCCTTGAGGGTAGCATGGCTGAAGGATAGCTTGTATAAGAGACTCTTGTCCTCATCAGTGAATTTTTAGGCTCATTTGATCCAAAGATGCCCTGAATGTGGACTACTGAGGTCAACATCAAGGTGACAAGGGACAAACCACATGGACAAGGCATCATTAAGAAGATGGAAGTCACAATGCAAGAAAAGGTTATGAGATGTTGCCTTCTCAACTCAGACATCATGCAAAAGTAGCTAGAGAGAACAACACTTGACAGATCGCCTGCAATTCAAGCGCAACCATGCCACTAGAAACCTTCTTTTTCTAGATCATCTTCAGAAATTTCTTGACTTTCCAATTGGGTGGTGGTTAGATGCGACAATCTCAGAGGAAAAGAGGAATGGAGTGTTGAATACTGAAGAGGAAGAGGAGATGTCAAGGGGTTGCGATTGGCATGTATATTTTCACAACTTTCTTTTTGAGCTTCACATGATAACATTACTTTAAGAACTTTAAGTCTGTTTCAATTTTGTGGCTACAGTATCACAAATACGGAGCTTTATGGTCGCATGGGAAACACTTCAAAGTGCAACGAATCAAAAAAAAAGGGTCACTTTTGATAGTGGTGTTAGGGCAAGCTTTGTCCAAGAAAGTAGGAGTAGTGCCAGGGATGAGAACACAGAGACTAGCAAACTTGAGTACTTTGGCTACATCCAAGACATCTGGAAGATTAGCTAGAAAGTTTGATATTTTTATTTTTGATGTCAAGTGGTTCAAAGTTATTACCACCAGTGGCCCTAATGTAATTGTGTGCAAAGACAAGAGTGGATTGATTCAAGTGAACTCTAGGCGGTTGTGGACATATGTGTGGGATACATTCGTACTTCGGCAGCATTGTGAAGAAGTTTTGTTCACACTAGATCCACTATGGAGAGAAAATGATGAAAATGATCTGTCTAAACCATGCTGTCTCTATGTTGTTTAAGTTTCTCCACGGAGCAAGCAAGTGTGTGAAGGATTCGACATTGAGGTCGAAGAGGTGATTCATGAACCAAGTGTAGGGCTGACGGATGATATAAGTTTGTATTTTGAGATGGCGTTCAGTGGTGAGCATATGCTTGAACCTAGAGATGAAGTGTCAAATACTGAAGCTGATGCAGAGAGCGACAAAGAAGTAGGGTTTGATGATGAAGATGTAGAAGTACAGATTGAGATAGAAATATTTGGTGCATTAGATCTCATAGAAGATGAGAGATTAATCAATGATTTTTTATAGGAACTCTTATGTAAAACTCTTTTTATTAGTCTACAATACACTTTAGATTGAGTCATTTCTGTTGGCAATTTGCTTATTTGTTATTTGTATTGATTAAGCATTTCTTCTGTAAACTAATGTATTTTGTGGGTTTTATTTGTGTATCTGTAGCTATGGCCAATGACAATGAGCCATACTCTCCTAGTTTTAGTTTTCCTGTCACTCCGGCCTGCATGTCACCCGAGCACATGAGCCTCTTTTTGACACAGTTCACACCAAAGCAGATTGCGATGGCACAAAACCTTTGGGCAACAGGTTCCTCTAGACCTACTATGGTTGACCCCCTATGCCTAGGACTAGTGTGGTCCCTACATTGACCGGCCCCACACCTCAATCGAGTGTGCCCCCTACGCCTAGGACTAGTGTGCCCCCTACATCCGCGGGTGGTTCATCCTCAAGACGAGGCAGACATTGTTGTGGAGGTGGTGGTTGCTGTGGTAGCGGTCTACCAGTGCATTCACACCACCAAGAGAGTGTCCACGACTCTTTTCAGTAGATAGTTCGCCGATTGGCACACCACGTACACATTGGGGATCACACGAGCATGATCCTAGAGGGGTGTTTAAGAGCAAGGATGGGGCTATTGTGGTGGATAGGGTCAAAAAGGCCATGTGACTCAAAATTTGGCATCTCTGTAGAGTTCAGTTTGGTCACTCTGTGATGGATATTTGGGATAATCTTGGTGATGAAAGAAAGAGTTACAACATTGAGGCCATTCACAGAGAGTACACGCCGACAAAGGGGTAGATCTAGTCTCAAATGGTTGGATTTTGGGCATGGAAAAGGCCAAAATGTTACACCATCGGTCAGAGGCAAGATATTGGTACAATACCGGTAGTCCAAATTCGGCATGGTTGGATGCAAAGGAGTGGGTGGGGATTGCATGAGAGACATAAGATAATCTTGACAGATTTCAGCACAGTAGAGAGATGCAACCAGAGCACGTTTGGAGTCTACTGAATTGTCACATCTTGTGAGTGGACATGAGTTTGTAAGTATTATACATATGCTTTGCATTGTTGAAAATATATATGTTATTTGAAGGTTTATCTCATGATTAAACCATAATTTTGCAGGAAGTTATCATGAAGCTCCTCACAACATGCCGAGAGGAGAAGTATGGGTACAAGCATGGACTTGTGGCCCTTTTGACCCACCTGCACAACAGAGCAGGACGAGGGAGAGGACATCGATTGGGAGGCATTACCATGAGGGTTTTCTTGATACAGTCTTCTTGGTACAATCGTTTTTGTAGCTGTGGTCTTCTTGATACAATCTTACTCAGTGATTGTTTGCATGTACAGTTTTGTAGTGCTTATGTTTATGGTTTTGCATTTTGTTTGCAATTATGATTTGTTTTGCAATTATGGTATGGCACAGAGGTTATGGTTATGGTATGGCACATAGGTTCTGATCATGGTTTGGCAATCAAGTTATGGTTATGGTTTTGCAATGATGGTATGGAAATCATGGTATGGTTACGGTTTGGAAATCATGTTATGGTTATCGTTTTGCAATGTTGGTATGGCAATCATGTGATGGTTATGGTTTGCCAATCAAATTATAGTTATGGTTATGGTTTTTCAATGATGATATGGTTGTTATGGTTATGGTATGACAAGCAAGGTATGGTAATGGTTATGGTATGGGACGTGGGTTATATTTATGGTTTTGCAGTTTTTGAATCATGTTTTAATTATGGCTATAAAATCTTTATGCCGTTGTGCCTATGTTTTGGGAGTCGACGTTATGCTTATGCCTTTGAGAACTTGTCATGATTAAGATTTTGATTTTGTGGTTTTGTTCTTTTTACAGTTTTGCTAATTTGTATACACTCGCTCTTTAGCGTCAACTTGTAGGTGGAGTGCATTTGCTTGTGCACTCTTCCTTTGGGCAGAGAGGGCTGGTTTTTGTTGCTGCATGTACTCCCAGCTCTCTCTGCATAAATTCTTTTTGCAGGTTTGGTCATCAGAACAAAATTCGGTACATGCACCAGTATGGGTCTCGAAACAATCGTCGGTATATGAAAACATTTTCGATGCATATAACAGTGTTTATTTCGACGATCTTTACCGGTGCATATACCGACGCCATGATACCGACGTTTATTACGATGCTTATTCTAGAGAATGTTACTCTTTAAAGAAATTTTTTCTTGTTGGTATCTGCACCGATTTTTGTGCGATGTGTTATAGTGAACACATTTATATACTTTACTAGGTTGCCCACTTTGGACAAGAGGGGCAAAGCCAAACTCCTTATAGGGCCCCTTTGAAATACCAAATTTTTCCTAATGAAAACCTTGTGCGACAATGATTTTGGTAAGACATTTGGACTAGAAGGCGTGCTGACCCTATCATCAAAATTACTCTATTTAAATAAAAATAAACTCTTCTCTAAAAAATGGGGTCACTTACTATATTTATTTATAACCTATTATTAGAAACTAAAGAAGTGATGACCTTCAATTCATAAAAGGAGTAAGATGATATCCTCTCAAAAAGTCATGGGACAAAAAAACAACAAACAAATCTGGATGGTAGGTTTAAGGTAAAAAGATTTCAACAGGGGAGGGATCTCGTGGATAGTAAGCCAGAGCAAGAGGAGTTGAAAGGCCCAAGGCGGATCAAAGATGAACCAAAGGGGCCTATCTTGCCCATGGGAAATAGGAAGGAGTTCAAACGCCTAAAAGGGTAAGTGGAAGGAGTAAGGGGGCAACTGCCAATTATGGTGGCAAGATGGAGCAAACAAAGAGCAAGAATGTGTGTACCATGCAGATACCAAACACCAAGAAAAGTGCGAAGTGGTGGCCATGGAAGGAAATTTCTAAAGGAATCTACAGTTAATTGTACGAGCTAGATAGCTACTTGTTTTTTTCATTTTTAGCCTTAGCCAAGCCTTATAAAAGGGCATATAAGTGATTTTTTGGGGGATTTTTTACCAGAGAGAGTGATTGGAGTCTTTCAAGTTTTCCATTGGAGCTACATACTTGACTATACTATCTCCCTATGCAATAATACCAAATATTTGCCCCTACTTCTTGTGTTGCTTTTGCCCATCCTCCTCCTTTTCTCTTGCTCTTTGTGTACTTGCCGGTGTTTGCAGAGGGTTTGCTTGTAGCTTGAAGGGTGCTACCAAGAGGGAAGAATTGGGGTGTCCCGTGAGCAAGAAAGGGTGAGTTGAGCAGTGTGGCCATGTTTTTATTGAAAGGTGTTTTTTTTGCAAGGTGTGAGTCAGTGGTTTGGTATGCTAAAGTGGAGTTGCTATTGCAAATTAGCCAATTTAAAGGTGTTATTAGAGAGGTTACGGGTGCTGTGGAATCCTTGGGCTATAGAGAGGCAAAACTTTTGTGTGCTGGATGTGTTCCCTATTCCCCCTCTCCATCTTCTAGCGCCCCCACTTAGGAGCAGCTGATTGCTCCTCAAACTGTTGATCCCAATTTTCATCGAAGAATAAGATCCAAAGAGTGGATGGCAGATTTTGATTTGTATATGCTATCACTGCATATGCCAAATGAAGATAGCAAAATGCAAACGATTCTGTTCTGCTGATGTGGGGAAGAGCAAAGACATGGTTCTATGCTTTGGAAGGAGAGCCAAGACTTATATGGCCGTGTTGGAGGGACTTTGTAGTGGCCATGCAGTTGGTCAATGGTGTGAGTACTTTAAATTCTAAAAGTCTTTGGTTTGTTTGCATCCCAAAGTTCGTGAGAAGGTGGATTTCGAGGGCCAGGAGAATTACAACGGGGCTGTTGCTATTGCACGGTCTAAGAGCCAAAAAATTAAAGAGAAGATTGAGCAAGGCGCTGTAAGTGCAATGGAAACACACAGAACGTCTCTATAATGACCCGACACACACTCTTGGGATGATACACACACACTATGGGGCACCACTCGGCTTACACAATCCACCTATCCGAGACAGGGAACACACCGATGGAGTGAGATTGTCGGTTTACCCACTCCACACAGAGAAACACACACACACACACATACCCAAAAAACTCAGCTCAAAAGAGGAGAATTTTTGATGTTTAGATACAATTGAGCTTGGGCCAAAACCAATGGGGCAAATAGCTCACACAATATGGGTAAAATATACCAGATACAATCACAAACTCGAGCAGAGGCTTCGCTCATAGGAGAAACCTACACAGTCAAAAAAACAGAAAAACAGTGAAGAATTTGGCAAAATGGACAGTTCCATCGCGTTCGGAACGTCCCAAAACCCTAGTCTACAATGTCAAAGTCAAATCCGACCTCGGATGAGCAGTTTACGGCCAAAACAGGCTCCAAAATGAGCAAAAACACAGTTGCGGTTGTTCTTCCTCTTCTCTCCATGTTTTTTCTGGTCTTCTCTCTGTTTTTTCAGTTCTCACACTTAGCTTTATTAGCTGGGCACCCTTGGCATTTTAGATGACCTCAAACGGACCCCGAACAGGCCAAAAACTGACCTCGTAGTGCATAGTTGTCACCCTGCTGCATCCATATGCACACCTGGCACTCGACTTTTTTCAATAATGCATCCCGCCACCACGTGAAGTGGCCCCAAAATATGGTCCTCATGATGACCTTTCTGTATAATTATCACAAGAAAACATCCATGTCGTGTCCGTACTCATCCACGTGCAAATATTGACCCCATTCGACCTCCTGACGCCACTAGATGCCATTTGATGCACCTGCTTACCTCATGTCGTTGGCCCGCGGATAGCTTCCTTGAGAAGTTTTACGTGCTACCAACTCCTCATTATTGTAGAAAAAACATACTGATACTGGTAATAGTGAAAATTGATGCACTATGTACATGCTGTCCTACCTGTACACATGTGGGCCCCACGTAACCACCTGGCTATGGAAAATGGGCAATCCTTTATTCGAGGCACCATGCATGTGTATGTACATATGCACAATCCCTTGCTCCAAAAAACTCCTGACATAATTTTCCCATCCCCTAGCCTGCTAGAGCATTCATGCTCAGCACAACAGCAAAAAGAGATATTCACTTCACCTGGATCCCACACAAAAACACTTTGCATTCCCTGCATCAAAAACTTAATCAAGCTTCCACATGGTTCCCAAGGAAAACCTGTAGAGATGCCATATATCAACTTTGCATCAAGAAAACCATCAATTACTTTGGCATAGACCTGCATGTGAAAATATATCTCCTTCTCCATAGCTGAGAGGTCTCCACTAATCATTTGTGTCATCAATTCCTGCTTCTTTGACAATTCAACCTTGGTCTGCATCAACCCTTCAATGACTTCATAAGGCCCTTCACTTTCATCTTCAATATCATTCGCAAATGCAACGAAACTAGACTCCTGGATTCCTTTGTCCATTAGAAGAAATGCAACATCAACATCCTCATCAATGCTGGTAGTACTATCACTGTCCTCATCAGTCACTATGGAATAGTCTTCATCACCACTAGACTCATCTTCATCTTCATCTTCATAAAGCTCTTCTAATCGTTTCGTTGTGTCCATATTATAAATCTTCTTGGCACATGTCTTTCCATAGAGGCTAATTGTACCACGTCGCCAATCTTGAACAACTCCCACTGCACGTAACCATGGTCTACCCAATATAATAGGATATTCTCCCAACCCCGCTGCTGGCATCACATGAAAATCAACCACCGCCTTTGCATCATACGCCTCCACTTCTAAGCTCTTTACAACACCCAAACATTTTACTTTTTGATGGTTGGCCAATCTGATCCGAAACCCTGACACCCCAGTCTCATTGTAAGACCCATCTTCTCAACGCATGAGTGTGTTATCACACATATTTGGGCTCCACCATCCACATAACCTTGTCCCAGATTTTTCCTTTTATGCCACACATCTACTATTGGATAAATTTCTGGTAGCTCATCCATCACCAACACCTTCACTGGACCTCTCTCTGGTTCTTTCTCCTGTCAGGACACGAGTCTTGTACCCTAATAACTAGGCTAGGCAAGGACTACGGCCAAGGGCCGGGCTAGGCAGTGTGGACAGGGGATCCGTCTAGGGAAATGGGCTAGGAGCCCACCTATAAAGGGAGGTTGGGAGGAGGATCCAGGAGAGCCTAGTTGCCTAGTTTCTTACACTGGTATCAGAGCTCAGGGCAGAGCGAGCTATGGAGGGGACGTGGTTGCATGGCCTTGCATGGCAAGGTAGGGTCATGGTTGCAAGTTCTCTTCTTCTCTCGGTCTCTTTGTCTCTCCCAGCCGTAAGAAACGGCCCCTGCAGAGCCGAGCAAGACCTTCGTGGAAGCTCGTGGGAAGGGCTGCTTTGCGGGAGGGGGAGAGGATGATCAACGTGCACCGTTTCAGGTGGGCCTAGCACGAAAAGGGTGCTCCCTAGCAAGATAGGAAAATTTCATCACAGCACGGGGCCCTGTAGGGGCGTGGTTGGAGCATCCCGATCGATTAACGGTGACAAACCTGCATTTTTCGCCATCGCTGCAGCAGTGGGAGGTTTCTTTTTTTTTTTGTTTTTTTTCCTTAACACACAAATGGGCGCCCCAACTTGGGCACCCTCCCCACACAAGGGGTTGGTCCAACAGTCGGACTGCATTCGAACGAGGCGGATAATGCAGAGCTCTCTTGGGTATAGTTAGAGGGCAGTCGGCAGGCGTTGTACGCTCTTCGAGCGGATTGTTTGCATTGAGGGACGCGTGCACATGCTGAGATGTTGCATGCAAAGAGGGAACGTCAAGGATATTGCCATGCATAGATGCATGCATGGGGCAATGGCAGCATCCAAAGGTGTCACATGTCTGGTTAGAGGGCAGTCGGCAGGCGTTGTACGCTCTTCGAGCGGATTGTTTGCATTGAGGGACGCGTGCACATGCTGAGATGTTGCATGCAAAGAGGGAACGTCAAGGATATTGCCATGCATAGATGCATGCATGGGGCAATGGCAGCATCCAAAGGTGGCACATGCCGGAGGAAACATGAAGCTGAGGGACTGGAAGCCAAGGTAACTTTTTAAAGTTATGTTTTCTTCTTTCACATATGCATTTGACACAAGCAGTTATGCTTGAGTAGTCGTAGAGATAGCTATGTGTTGCTTGATGTACACAAACTTTGCACAAGACTGCAAGTACAGTGTACATTAGATGTTTTGATATCATGCATGACAAGGAATGCCCCTAGAGAAGGCATACGACCTTGTATGCTTGATATGGTATGCTTACGATAGAACACTTGGTTGAGTCGTAGTAGATGGATGTGTGTGTCAAATTACTTCGGAATACACTCCATGTGTGTCATGGCTTTTACCCTACATGTACGACATGGACATGGCTCTCACGGAGGGGGCATAACCATATGTGCTTGCGGAGGGTATGGCTTTGGTAGCATGATGCGGGGATGTCCTTAGTAGTTGCATATACTCTAGTCTACTCGATCAATGCATGTGTCATATTTGTAGAGCATGTTGTTGACTTTCTTGAGGCGATTTGTAACCCTTATGCTTGGGACGCGCTAGGGTAAGCCTAAGAGGTACCCTTATGCCTAACCGATGATAGGGCCATCCTCGAGGTAACCTCTATGTCTCGGAGGTAGAAAAAGTGTGCCTAGCAGGCACCATGTTTGCCTAAGTGGCAATAAGCATGCCTAGGAGATCATGAAGGTGTGCAGGGCGTACACACATGTCTCAAAGGCAGTTGTCAAGCAGATCTTGAGGTATGCAAGGCGTCAAAGCATGCGTCACATGCTTGGCATGGTGATGTCATGTACGATGCAAGGACACTAGATTGTGCTACCTACTTGTGCAGGGCATGAGTTAGCTTAGACACATAAGGCTTGTCCAATGTGAGACTAGGCTTGTTGCTATGTCTCTTACTCCTTACGTTGGATGAGACTGGGCTAGGTGCTATGTCTCTTACTCCTTATGCTGGAGAGTTGGTTCATGTGTGAAGCTTGGGTATGTGGAGACTTCGTGCGTTTGGCATATGCTATGAGCATACAAAATTGCGAAGACATAGGCAATGTCTTTGCAGGTTAATTCATATTGCAGGTTATTTCATTATGTACCAGGCGGGTGAATAGGATATACGACGGCATCTGTGCAGATACGGCTATAAGCCATTTTGGAATGAGTTTTTCCTTCCAAATTTCATGACAAGTGGTTGTAGCAACAATGACCAGGTTAGCCAAGTTTACGTTGATAGGAGTTTTTTGGAGTAAGGGATTGTGCATATGTACATATACATGCATGGTGCATCGAATAAAGGATTGCCCATTTTCCATAGCCAGGTGGTTATGTGGGGCCCACATGTGTACAGGCAGGACAACATGTACATAGTGCATCGATTTTCACTATTACGAGTACCAGTGTGTTTTGTCTATAATAATGAGGAGTTGATAGTGCGTAAAAATTCTCGAGGAAGCTATCCGCAGGTCGCCGAGATGAGGTAAGCAGGTGCGTTAGATGGCATCTAGTGGCGTCAGGAGGTTGAATGGGGTTAATAGTTGCATGTGGATGAGTACGGACACGACATGGATGTTTTCTTGTGATAATTATGCAGAAAGGTCATCATGAGGACCAGATTTTGGGGCCACTTCACGTGGTGGCAGGATGAATTATTGGAAAAATTTGAGTGCCATGTGTACGGATGATGCAAAAAGGTGACAACTATGCACTGCGAGGTCAATTTTTGGACTGTTCGGGGTCCATTTGAGGTCATCTAAAGGGCCAAGGGTGACCAACTAATAAAGCTACATGTGGGAAATAAAAAACTAGAGAGAAGACCAAAAAAACGTGGAGAAGAGAGGAGGAACAGCCGCACCTGTGTTTTTGGGGTTTTTGGAGCCTGTTTTGGCTGTAAACTCCTCATTTGAGGTCGGATTTAAGCACTTTGACATTGTAGACTGGGGTTTTGGGCCATTCTGGAAGCGATGGCGCTGTCCATTTTGCCAAATTCCTCACTCGTTTTCTGCTGTTTTTCTGTGTAGGTTTCTCCTATGAGCGAAGTTTCTGCTCTAGTTTGTGATTGTATCTGGCTTGTTTTACCCATATTGTGTGAGTTATTTGCCCCATTGGTGTTGGCCCAAGATCTATTGTATCTAAACATCAGAAATTCTCCTCTTTTTAGCTGAGTTTTTTGGGTGTGTGTGTGTGTGTCAGTGTGGAGTGGGCAAGTGCATAGTCTCTCTCCTCTCACTCCATCGGTGTGTGTCCTCTCTCGGCCAGGTGTGTTGTGTAAGACGAGTGGTGCCCCCTAGTGTGTGTGTATATTCTCAAGAGTGTATGTCGGGTCGTTATAGAGGCGTTTTGTGTTTTTCCATCCCGCTCACATTCTTTTGGCGCCCACACGGAGGATTTTCTTCGAGTACCTTCTGCTTCGAGCTTCAAGCTTTGAGATTCGGGATTACAAGTTGCGGGTTACAGGTACAGGTATAGGTAAAGGTACAGGTATAGGTACATGTACAGGTACAGGTGATTCACACAAGTAAAGGTAGCTGGAGTACAGTGATATACTAGCAGTGATGTCACTTGCAGTTGTTGTGGGTATGCATCACTTGGCGCCTGTTTGAGCGCATTGTCTGCTGGATTGTACGTTACTTGTGGAAACTACCATTGTACGCATTTGCGGAGCCATACTTGGTTTTATTTGGCAGTCCCAGCCATTTCTGAGACTTGGTCTGGAAGATAGTCATTTCTGAGACTTGACTATACGCGATTTGCATTAGCCTTCGTGTGAGGGCCGATAGCGTGAGGTTTTATTGAGCTGGGGGATTCTCAAATGTGGCCATACTTTTGGTGATACAGGTAGCTGGAGCACCCTTTTCATGACCTTGCCATAGGCTATGTATTAGTGATTCTATTTGATGCTCAGGTTCTATTGTTGGCAGTTTATGCATACATATACACTCTATATTTTGGGTTCTTACTGCTCTACTTCTGGGGAAACTCTGTCTAAATTTCTCCAAGTTATGATGGCTGGTTTTTGTTTTTTAAGCCATTTATGCTGTTATGCTGCTGAGATTTGGGCAAAATCAAAGGATAAGTCAGGTGTGCCTTCTTGGGAGCTTCATGGTTGACTTTAATGGATGATAAAAATGGCCCTCAATTCACTCCTTTTCATTTAACTCAGAGAATCCAGATAAATGTTCATGTGTCCAGGAAGATTTTTTTCCAGCAATGCATAGTCTTTATGTTCCGGCCAAGAAGATTACGAGAGATCCTGGAATGTCCTTTGCCTGTTGTAATTCCAATGATTAACTATGAGAACTCATTTGATGTGCATGTGTTTGTCCTTATCTAAAGTTGAGCTCCATTGAGGTTTCTAGGGATTGGGTAGTGAAAAGTTTTGGGTTCGTGCACGTGTGTTCCAAGGGGTTCTCAAAGCATCGTAATTTGGGTAGCCATGGCTTTCTCTTATCCGGAGTTTCATGGAAGAAGTGATGACGATGTGGAAGACTTTTTGGAAAAGATGGAGGTTGCTTGCATAAGCAGCCAGATTCATGACCCTGCGCAGATGTTACGTCTTCTCCAAATCTGTTTGAAGAGTGATGCACGAGTTTGGTCCAAAGCATTTGAAGAGGAGTTGCGTGGGGCTGATCCACCCGGAAGGTTGAGTTGGGACAACCTACGGCATGGATTGGAAGTGGAGTTTGTGAAGATAGAAGATCCTCAGAAAGTGTGGCAAGAAGTACAAGGTTTGGTGCAGATGGAAGGTGAGCCAGTAAATGCGTACATACGTAAGTTCTCATTGGCATGGGAGCGGATGTGCAAGGCCTTAGCACCACAAGTACCCCCGCCTGACATGATGAAGAAGGACAGGTTCTTGGTTGGTCTTTGGGAGAATATACGTTGGAGAGTGGAGCTAAAGAAGCCTAGGACATATCTAGATGCACTAGAGGTAGCAAGGAACAAAGAGTGGAAGCTGAGGAAAATGGGCCAGCTAGGAGTAGAGCCTTTGCCCATGAGGTTTGAATTTCAGCCTATGGATTCTTTGCAAGGTCACATGCCAGGGGTTCGTCATGAACCAGTGGTTCCTGTTCCTCCTCATGTTATGCTAGCAGTGGGTCACTACAACAGTGGTCACTACAGCAGTGCAAGATGATGGGCTAAGGCAATACATGAGGCAAGTGGTAGATTTAATGAAGAATCTCAGCCTAAACATGCTAGGTCAAGTGGGAAATAATCAAGGTCAAGGGAGTTTGCAAATTATCCAGGAGGTGAGGAAAGACCCAGGAATGGTGTTGGACAAAGTAATGGTAGGTTCTGGAGGCAGACGCCCACATGTTATAATTGTGGAGAGTTGGGACACATCAACCCGAATGTGATAAGCCACCAAGGATGGGGGGACACATGTATCCATTGCCAAGATAGGTGCTAACTAGGTCAAATGATTATGGCATTGAAATCAAGGGTGAAGAAGGAACCAGTGGATTAACCCAGGAGGAAAAGGGAAAGACAAAAGTGATAAGTGTAGTCACCTTGGAGAAGGCATCAAAGCTAGAGGATACATTAGTGATGCCTATTGGGAAGAGGACCACACAGAAAAAGGAAGGAAGAAGTGCCCTAGGTCCTAGTAAGAAGAAGGGAAAGAGCCATGAAGGCGAGGATGTCAAGGCCAAGAGGAAAAGGAGGGCTCGTCGCAAGTTTCATGTGTAAGATTTTTCACTAGGGGATGGGCAATTAAGCTATGACTTGAAGGAGGATCTGAGGAGCAGGAAGGCAAATGTTACTTTTGGGCAGCTTATAGAGATGGTGCCTAAGCTAAAGCGACAGTAGAAGAGGATGGTTAACCCAATGGAGATGTAAGAAACTAGGCAACTAGCTCTGATACCAGTGTAAGAAACTAGGCAACTAGGCTCTCCTGGATCCTCCTCCCAACCTCCCTTTATAGGTGGGCTCCTAGCCCCTTGCCCTAGACGGATCCCATGTCCACACTACCTAGCCCGGCCCTTGGCCGTAGTCATTGCCTAGCCTAGTTCTTAGGGTACAGGACCCATGTCGTGACATTACTCTCCCTTTAAAGAAGAGTTTTCGTCCTCGAAAACCAAAAGTGGAAAATTTCTTCTTAAGAATACTGATGTTCTCATTATTGACGTCCCATAAGTGAGCCAGTTGTTTGTATGACCGATAATTGGTGGCGTGAGGAGGTTCAATGAAACCAAGAGGAATATCTTGATTTTCAACATTGTTGTCTGTTTGCAACCACTTGGGTCTAAATGGTAACTCCATTTATGACTCACTTGAGTGTTGTAAAGGAGTAACCACAACTAAGAGTCACTTGGGTCTAAATGGTAACTCCATTTATAACTCACATGAGTACTGTAAAGAAGTAACCACAACTAAGAGGTGTCCAAAGGAATAACCAGTTTTCAGATCTTTTGAAGGTACTGGAATAATGCAACAAAACCTTGGCGTAACTTTTCATGCAGTTGTGAGCCAGATTTCCTACTCGCCTGAGTATCTTGAAAAGTTTGTAGATAGGGAATGTCCTCGTTAGAATTCTGAATAGTTTGGACACAAAGAACTAAGTGTTCATCCCTAATGAAGGTTACTTGCCAACATACTTTGTCAGCACACCTGGTAAGTCCTTGACGTATGAAAGTAGTGACACAATCTCCAACCCCACCACAAGAGGTGTTCAAAGTCAAAAATCATACTTAAGCAAATTTTAGAATAGGGAGAAAATCATCTATTTAGAAATGCGTTGTGTTAATGTATGCTCTTAGCAGATCCTTTAGCACAAGATCACTCTTTGTAATCTTTGTAATCTGCCTATCCCCTTGGATAACTGATAGTACTAAGGTGTGTTTTCCTCACGATGTCCAAAATAACCATCGTGGTTAACTTGAGAGAAATTCACAAACGCCCAAACCGAGCCATGACCTCTATTGGTGATTAGTGGATCCAAAAGTAATCTCATAGAGATAGTGCACATAGAGTGCAAACTGCTTCATAAGCAACAATCTGTGGAATATGCATGCCGTTCAAAATCAGCCCTTGCTAAACACTAGGGCCCATAACACCTAGTGTGCATGCATTTAGCAAAAACTAACCGAACCTGTATATCCATAATGATGCTTGCCAATACTTATGGCAAATGTGATGCACCTAGCACACAATAAAAGGAATGTAAATAGTTCTGAAAAGGAACTAAATACTTTAGTTTTCAATCTTTTGCAAGCCTTGCTGAAACGTCTGAATCACAATAAATGGTGAAACATTGCTCACTTCTAGATACAGACAATGAAAATTTTTCATTAACAGCTTATAGCCTTGCTATATGTATAAACAACCATCTGTAATGTTGTTTAGTAGTACTTGTACCTTAACAAGTCATTCTAAGTATCCAACAGTTTCTGGCCACGAAATTGCTCCTGATACGTCGTTTTAAATAATGGTCAAGAAAACAGATGTGACCAGCACCTAGGGACTTTGTCGTGACACGTAATTGAAGTAATGGTGCCAGTGTCAGTCCAGAGACTCATATTCTCCACATGTGGAATATGTCTCATGTAAGGATGTGTAAAAAAAGAACATCCTTCAAGTACAAGATGTACTTGTGTGTGGAGGTAACTGTAATACTCTACGACAAGAGTGAGAGGGACCCTCATTATCTTGCTCCACACTGGCTAAACCGAACTCCTTGAGTTCCAAGACCATGTTGTATCCCATGTGACAACATGTGCCAAATTGAACCCTACAAGTAGGTTCGTAACAGCATAAGGCAGAAAGATAGATTGGACACTTGGCCCAAAATACTTTGTGCCGACATGCCCTTTGGCATGGCTCTTCAACATTCAAGCATATTTATACGTCTTGAAAGACCAAGCAAAGCATACTAAAAATGGAATAACACCAAATCAATAGATGCGTACCTGGAGATTTGAACGTAATGTTCACTTACCCGTATTCAAATGGAGAGGAGAACGTCTCCTACCTGGAAAAACAAACAGCATTGTAGTGGGAACCATGGGTGTTGCCCTCGCAATCCAACCCCATTGGTTAAAATCTACATAGTCAAACCCTTTGGTAAGACCCTTTGTAGAAACTGCTCAACTAGCAGGTAACAGTAACCAACATAGTTAACCGTGTACGTAATGATTGAAATCAACTTGAGAAGTTGAATTTGTCCGGTACCGCGTTTCTTGAAAGTCTAATTGGGAGAGATCAAACTGTGATCCTTAATGCCTATGGGGTGATGTAACAATCACCCGCCGGGCCTTACCCCAAAAAGTATATCCATAGACACGCCGTAGTGCTATAGTGAGAGCAAGAAATCCACATAAGTCAGATGTCTAGCTCGTATTAACAGCCATGTTGTCTGAATTGTGTGCTGTCTCTAGACTCCATGGTATAGATCAGCTGCTGATGTAAGTGCAAGAGTATCAAAAACTTAACTTGAGCATCACACTAGAAACCTATAGTGCAAAAATGACACCCTAAATATCCGTAATGACAAGACTCTTGCTTGGCCATTAAAGTTGATGTGTACTTCCTTGGGTATATCTGGACAACAATCACCCAAAGAATGCCAATAGTTGGGTCTTACCCATGTCCTGTCACGGGAACCGAATAATAGAGATAGACAGCAAAACAGAGGAAGAAATCTTTGTATTGATAGTGTTTGATACAACAGAGGAGCAATTGAATATATATATGGGCGCACTCCGTTGTACGGAGCTCGAACCTCCCGACCACCCCCGAGCTTCAATTCGCTTGCATGCAGCGTCTCACTCGCACTCGCACTCGCACTCGCACTCGCACTCACACTCTCACTCTCACTCGCACTCGCAGAAGAGAGAATGGTGAATCCCTAAACGCACCACCCGTCGTGCTTTTATCCTTCTTTTCCTCCAAAAGCCTGCACGATTTTCGTACCAAGTATACCTGCGAGAATAATATAAGAACGTGATCGCTAAGCGATCCGTAAAGGTTAGATTTCTATCATGACACTTTGCACAGATCCTGTTTCACACATTGATTTCTGCATCACCTACAAAATAGCCAAAAGAACATACTCGTGCAACCAATTCAACATGATAATCAAAGTAAAAAAAACATAATTATATACCTTCATAATCTCAATTTCCATACTCTACCATGAAGAAACAATCCACTTCTTGGTTGATAGGAGGGAGAACTGTATGATGTTGTAGGTCTGTCTGTCCCTGTGTACATTACACTGCTGCTGCCTTCTGTTTGTTTTTATCATAACTTTTACAAACAAACTCAGAACAGAGCAATCCAGGTACTCAAAACGACGGGAATAGGTCTGGTCTACAAGGCAACGCGGACAGAATTGCGAAAAACATCTCTGTTTGGCTAAAAACGCAACTTTTAGATCACGACTCATAAAACCTCTATTTTTGGGTCTCCACTACTTTTACAACTTATTTTAAGCCTACATATGCATTTTAAGCTAAAACACATAAATATAAAATATTAATATTAATAAAAATCTCAATTTTACTACTCATAGACAGACTATCTGTTATTCATTAATCTTTATCAAATCCGTCTTTAGTGTATTATTTAAAAAAAAAGAATATATGTTCTCTCTTAATATCTCAACTCATTCGTATAAGCTCTATTTTATAGACTATTCAACAATCTTTCAAATCGTGCTAAGGAAAAATATGCCCAGCTACATTCTTTTCGACTTTAAGAACTTCAAAGACTAGTCCTATTACATTCTCCCCTTATCAAAATTAACTCTGTCCTCAGAGTTGGTCTAAAGAGAGGAAAATTCTCTTTGCAAAACACTAAGATCAATCCATGATGCATCCTCTACTGGATAGTTCTGCCACTTAACCAAAACTTCCACAATGTCTCTATTTCTCAAATGTTTAAAACGCCTATCTAGTACTAAGTCTGGTTCTACAGTCAATGGTCCGCCATCTTTCAACTTAGAGTTGTCCTCTTAAACATAATGCACATTAGGAACATACTTTTTCAATAAACTCACATAGAATACATTATGCACTTTAACATGAGAAGGCAATTCCAATTTGTAAGCTAATGAACCAATGCGCTTCAAAATTTTAAATGGACCAACAAATCGTGGAGACAATCTTCTATCATTTCTAAGAATCAAATGAGACTTCTCAGGAATAACCGTTAAAAAACCATATCATCAGTTTCATACTCCACAACACGATGTTTCTTGTCATAATACAGTTTATGTCTCTTTTGAGATTCTCTAATATTCCCCCTGATTTTGGCCAACTCGTTATCCATTTTCTCAAGCATCACACGTGACAGTTCTACCTTATTCCTCGAGCTAAGAAAATTTATAGATGTGGGACAGTTATAGCCATACATTGCCTCAAACGGAGTCATCCTAATAGATGAATGATATGAACTGTTGTATGCAAATTCAAGCAAAGGCAAATATTCATTCCAATTAGATTGGTTTTCATTGACATACATTCGTAACATATCTTCTAAAATACGATTCACCCTCTCCGTTTCCGCATCCTTTTGAGGATGGAAAGCATTAGACATGCGTAACTGGGTACCTATAGAGTCAAAAGTCGCTCTCCAGAAATGTGAAGTGAACTTAGAATCTCTGTCAGACACTATGCTCTTGGGCATGCCATGCAAACGAAATATCCCTTTCACAAACAAGCGTGCAATGGTCAATGCAGTATAAGTTATTTTCACAGGAAAGAAGTGAGCCTGTTTTGTGAGTCTATCTACTACCACAAAGATCGAGTCATACCCTCCACGAGTAGTAGGAAGTCTAATAATAAAATCCATGGATATAGACTCCCACTTCTGTAAAGGAATGTCTAAGGGTTGAAGGTCACCAGGCATCCTCTTATGTTCAATTTTAACTTGTTGACATTGAAAGCATTCACGCACATAATTCTTAACATCCAATTTCATACGTGGCCAAAAGAATGAACTTTTAATCTTTTCATATGTCTTACTCAATCCAGGATGACCAGAAAAAAGGTGAATTATGACACTCATGCAGAATTTGACTCTTAAAAGAAGAATTTGTAGGAATACACAAGCGGTCATAACAATACAGATTTCCCTTATACAAGTGATATCTGTTCTCATACATCTCACCAATATTCTCACGCAAGAATTTCAAAATAGGCATGTAAAAAGAATCGCTTTCAACTTCGGCATGTATCTCATCAACCAAATTGGATCGCACAACAGTCAACAAATTACACATGGGCCTACGACTCAATGCATCTGCAACTTTATGTTCTTTCCCACACAAATACTTCAAGTCAAAATCATACTCAGCCAACAATTCAATCCATCTCCTTTGTCTGTTGTTTAACAATGGCTGCGTGAAAATATACTTCAAACTTTGATGATCAGTACGCAATTCAAATTTGACACCAAGCAAAAGATGACACCAATGTTTCAATGCATGAACAACAGCAAGCAATTCTAGATCATGTGTTGCATAGTTCAATTCATGTCGTCTTAATTTCCTAGACTCATATGCAACCACTCTTCCTTCTTGTGTCAAAACACACCCTAGTTGTTCACCACTAGCATCACATGACACAAC
Organism: Adiantum capillus-veneris; assembly: GCF_014529385.1. Lineage (NCBI taxonomy): Eukaryota > Viridiplantae > Streptophyta > Polypodiopsida > Polypodiales > Pteridaceae > Adiantum > Adiantum capillus-veneris. The sequence goes on from NC_140950.1 coordinate 86,549,996, forward strand.
AAATGGTTTGCCCATCTCAGGAACTTTCAAAACACAATTTTCTGCTATTTTAGCCTTCAAGGTCTCAAAAGCAGTCTCCCAGGTAGAAGTCCACACAAAACCCTTGTCTTTCTTGGTCAATTCGGTCAAAGGACTTGCTATCTTAGAGAAATCTTTAATGTGTGCTCTCTCATATTGTGCTAGACCCATAAAGCTTCTCACATCCCTTAATGACTTTGGTGTTGGCCACTCCACAATAGTTTTAACTTTGTCAAGGTCAATGTGAATCCCCTCTTTAGAAATCACTCTTCCCAAGTACACAATCTGATCCTTTGCAAAAGTACACTTACTTGCTTTGGCATACAATTTATGTTCACGCAAAACCTCAAATGTTTTCTTTAAGTGTAATGCATGATCTTCTTCATTCTTAGAATACACAAAAATATCATATAAGAATACCAGAATGAAGTCATCAAGATACGGGTGAAAAATATTATTCATTAAGCACATGAAAGTTGTTGGTGCATTAGTCAAACCAAAAGCAAGAACTGTAAATTCATAATGCCCATAACGTGTACGAAAAGCAGTCTTTGGAATGTCCTCGACCTTAATGCGGATTTGATGGTAGCCAGAACGAAGATCAACCTTTGAAAATATTGTGGCACCACTCAAATGGCTAAGCAATTCATCTATGTGAGGAAGAGGATATTTGTTCTTAATGGTCTGTTTGTTTAACCCCCTGTAGTCAATGCATAACCTATATGTACCATCCTTTTTCTTTTGGAATAACACAGGACTGCCCCAAGGAGATACACTAGGTTTAATAAAACCCTTTTTCAAAAGGTCATCAAGTTGTATCTTGAGCTCTTTAAGATCATCAATATTGATCCTATATGGAGATCTAGAATAAGGTGTCACTCCTGGATATAGATCTATGGCATGGTCTACCGCTCTAGGCGGAGGTATACCAGGAAGATCGTCCGGAACACATCCTTAACTTCATGTAAGATATCCTCAATAAATTCTCGATTTTTCTCTTTATATTTATCCCCAGATTCTCTTTAATCTCATTAGCAAACACAAGCAACGTCTCACACAAGCAAACACAAGCAACGTCTCACACTCTTATCTAAGTCACCTTATCAATTCCATTGCCAAAACTAGATTTAGAATCTCTTTCTTTCCACAAAGAGCGTGAGTTATCATCATCAAATGATTAAAGATATATTTTTCTTTCTTAAAAATCAATCAAAACATGATTTTCAATGATCTAATTGATACCAATGATAACATCATGCATATCAATGTTTATGTTATAGAAATCATCTTTATGATTTCGACTCTTCAAAGAAAAAAAAACAATTTTTCTACTAACTCTTTCGTGAAACTATTATTACCACTAGTTAAATCCACAAGACTTTTAACTTCTCGATTTAATATCAAGTTTAATTTCTCTATCAATTTAGACGATAAGAAGCAATGAATACTATCCAAATCAATTAAGAAATTCAAATTTTAATCTCAACTTCTACGCATAAATTCGATCTCACAGAAGCTTTCAAAGGACGTATCAAAGACATAAAACATCACAAAGAAGGGGTAGATGACTTACCTTTATCGTACGCATCGCCAAAAGTCTCCAATTGAGCCATCTTGGTACGTATTGTCTTATCGATCACCTTGCTCGAGCATTCGAAAGTCTCGTGGTCGTGTTCTCGATATTGAAAGTATAATCCCAATCTTTGAGTTCTTCAATCCACGCTTCTAAATCTTCCCATATCTTTCTTATACCATCAAACTCTTTAAGCTTAGCCTTCGTTAAGAATGATTTGGTTGTCGCTTCTCCCATATCGTCATCGTTTCTTTTGGTGGTACCCCAGTGCCACCACGATGATTATTGTTTCCAGGTGGATTAGCATGGTTTTCACCTTCATGTTGGCCATCAAGTCTACATAGATATCAAGCTCTCGTGCTGCTTTGCCCCGCAGAGCCTCAACACGCTCCTGATTTGCAATTTTGAGATCTTCTCATAGTCGCCGAATCAGGTCTTCTTGCTCCTTCATCCTCCTCTCGTATCCTTCCATGTCCAGAATCAACCGCTTGCTCTGATACCAATTGTCACGGGAACCGAATAATAGAGATAGACAACAAAACAGAGGAAGAAATCTTTGTATTGATAGTGTTTGGTACAACAGAGGAGCAATTGAATATATATATGGGAGCACTCCGTTGTACGGAGCTCGAACCTCCCGACCACCCCCGAGCTTCAATTCGCTTGCATGCAGCGTCTCACTCGCACTCGCACTCGCACTCGCACTCACACTCGCACTCGCACTCGCACTCGCACTCTCACTCTCACTCGCACTCGCAGAAGAGAGAATGGTGAATCCCTAAACGCACCACCCGTCATGCTTTTATCCTTCTTTTCCTCGAAAAGCCTGCATGATTTTCGTACCAAGTATACCTGCGAGAATAATATAAGAACGTGATCGCTAAGCGATCCGTAAAGGTTAGATTTCTATCATGACACTTTGCACAGATCCTGTTTCACACATTGATTTCTGCATCACCTACAAAATAGCCAAAAGAACATACTCGTGTAACCAATTTAACATGATAATCAAAGTAAAAAAAACATAATTATATACCTTCATAATCTCAATTTCCATACTCTACCATGAAGAAACAATCCACTTCTTGGTTGATAGGAGGGAGAATTGTATGATGTTGTAGGTCTGTCTGTCCCTGTGTACATTACACTGCTACTGCCTTCTGTTTGTTTTCATCATAACTTTTACAAACGAACTCAGAACAGAGCGATCCAGGTACTCAAAAGGACGAGAATAGGTCTGGTCTACAAGGCAACGCGGACAGAATTGCGAAAAACATCTCTGTTTGGCTAAAAATGCAACTTTTAGGTCACGACTCATAAAACCTCTATTTTTGGGTCTCCACTACTTTTACAACTTATTTTAAGCCTACCCATGCATTTTAAGCTAAAACACATAAATATAAAATATTAATATTAATAAAAATCTCAATTTTATTGCTCATAGACAGACTATCTGTTATTCATTAATCTTTATCAAATCCGTCCTTAGTGTATTATTTAAAAAAATATATATATGTGTTCTCTCTTAATATCTCAACTCATTCGTATAAGCTCTATTTAATAGACTATTCAACAATCTTTCAAATCGTGCTAAGGAAAAATATGCCCAGCTACATTCTTTTCGACTTTAAGAACTTCAAAGACTAGTCCTATTACAGGTCCTGACATCGGCTCTTAGCCTGTTTGTCTCATAGCCCTTAGGCAAAATAGTGTTCAATCGACGAACCGATGAAGAGTAATTTGACTAGAATCTTAGCCAAGTGCGAACTATGAGTTAGAGCACCTTGGCTCAAGCTGACTCACGAGCAGAATATGTAGCAAAAGCTTCTTAGAAGAGTTTTGTTATTCGTGAAAGAAATAAGAAAAAGAGAGAAAAGACGAGCATGCTGGGCTAAGGAGCATTCCTTAAATTTGTAGAGTGCGTGCCCAGAATGTGTGCTCTTAGACATCTTATGCATGAATTGCAGCTTATCCTATAAGCATTCCACAATCTGTCTGTATGACGCTCTCATCGAGAGAGGCAATAGAAAACACAAGTTGAATCTTGACCATCTACCGTGCAGGGTCGTGACTGTATGGGGATGACTTGAAAGGGGCACCTTGCACAATTGAAACTGGTAAGGATTCTGTGAGCTGAGATTCCCTATTTTGCCAGTTCCCTGAAGCCGTGCTTCCTATAAAATTTCCAAAGCACTTTGCTTTGCACAATGACAATAATTGCCAAGTAAAGTGAAAACAAAAAAACGTTGTGAGTGGGATGGAAAAACACAGAATGCCTCTATAACGACCCAACAGACACTCTTGGCAAGATACACACACACACACTAGGGGGCACCACTCGGCTTACACAACACACCTGGCCGAGACAGGACACACACCGATAGAGTGAGAGGAGAGAGACTATCCACTTGCCCACTCCACACAGAGACACACACACACACACACACACACAGCCAAAAAACTCAGCTCAAAAGAGGATAATTTCTGATATTTAGATACAATAGAGCTTGGGCCAACACCAATGGGGCAAATAGCTCACACAATATGGGTAAAATAAGCCAGATACAATCACAAACTAGAGCAGAAACTTCGCTCATAAGAGAAACTTACACAAAAAAATAGCAGAAAAAGAGTGAGTAATTTGGCAAAATGGACAGTGCCATCGCATCCGGAATGGCCCAAAACCCTAGTCTACAATGTCAAAGTGCTCAAATCCGACCTCGGATGAGCAGTTTACGGCCAAAACAAACTCCAAAAACATAGTTGCGGTTGTTCCTCCTCTCTTCTCCACGTTTTTTCTCGTCTTCTCTCTGGTTTTTTAGTTCCCACATGTAGCTTTATTAGTTGGGCACCCTTGGTCTTTTAGATGACCTCAAACGGACCCCGAACAGTCCAAAAACTGACCTCGCAGTGCATAGTTGTCACCTTTTTGCATCATCCGCACACCTGGCACTCAAATTTTTCCAATAATGCATCCTGCCACCACGTGAAGTGGCCCCAAAATCTGGTCCTCATGATGAACTTTCTGCATAATTATCACAAGAAAACATCCATGTCGTGTTCGTACTCATCCATGTGCAACTATTAACCCCATTCGACCTCCTGACGCCACTAGATGCCATCTAACGCACCTGCTTACCTCATGTCCTCGACCTGCGGAGAGCTTCCTCGAGAATTTTTACGCGCTACCAACTCCTCATTATTATAGAAAAAACACATTGGTACTAGTAATAGTGAAAATCGATGCACTATGTATATGCTGTCCTACCTGTACACATGTGGGCCCCACATAACCACCTGGCTATGGAAAATGGGCAATCCTTTATTTGATGCACCATGCATGGATATGTACATATGCACAATCCCTTACTCGAAAAAAACTCCTGACATAATTTGCCCATTCCCTAGCCTGCTAGAGCATTCATGCTCAGCAGAAGCAAAAAGAGATATGAGACTCGCCGCCTAGATCCCACACAAAAACACTTGGCATTCCCTGCATCAAAAACTTAATCAAGCGTCCACCTGGTTCCGAAGGAAAACCTATAGAGATTCCATATATCAACCTTGCATCAAGAAAACCATCCATTACTTTGGCATATACCTGCATATGCAAATATATCTCCTTCTCCATGGTTGAGAGGTCTCCACTGATCATTTGTGTCATCAATTCTTGTTTCTTTGACAACTCAACCTTGGTTTGCATCAGCCCTTCAATCACTTCATAAGGCCCTTCACTTTCATCTTTAACCTCATTTGCAAATGCAACTAAACTAAACTCATGGGTTCCTTTGTCCATCAAAAGAAATGCAACATCAACATCGTCATCACTGCTGGTAGTACTATCACTGTCCTCATCTGTCACCGTGGAATAGTCTTCATCACTAGACTCATCCTCATCTTCATAAAGCTCCTCCAATCGTTTCCTTGTGTCCATTTTATATAGCTTCTTGCCACCTGTATTTCCATAGAGACTAATCGTACCATGTCTCCAATCTTGAACAGCTCCCACTACATGTAACCATGGTCTGCCCAGTATAATAGGATATGCTCCCAACCCCGCTAGCATCACATGAAAATCAACCACTGCCTTTGCATCATATGCTTCCACTTCTAAGCTCTTTACAACATCCAAACATTTTACTTTTTGATGGTTTGCCAATCTGATCCGAAAACCTGACACCCCAGACACTGTAAGACCCATCTTCTCAACGCATGAGTGTGTTATGATGCATATTTGGGCTCCACCATCCACATAACCTTGTCCCAAAATTTTTCTTTTGTGCCACACATCTACTATTGGACAAATGTATGGTAGCTCGTCCATCGCCAACACCTTCACTGAACCTCTCTCTAGCTCTTTCTCCGGGTTAACCATCCTCTTCCACTGTCACTTTAGCTTAGGCACCATCTCTATAAGCTGCCCAAAAGTAACATCGGCTTTACTGCTTGTTAGATCCTCCTTCAAGTCATAGTTTAATTGCCCATCCCCTAGTGGAAAATCTGAAACATGAAACTTGCGGCGAGCCCTCCTTTTTCTCTTGGCCTTGACATCCTCGCCTTCATGGCTCTTTCCTTCTTCTTACTAGGACCTGGGGCACTTTTTCCTTCCTTTTCCTCTCTGGTCCTCTTCCCAATAGGAATCACTAATGTATCCTCTAGCTTTGATGCCTTCTCCAAGGTGACTACACTTAGCACTTTTGTCTTTCCTTTTTCCTCCTGGGTTAATCCACTGGTTCCTTCATCTCCCTTAATTTTGATGCCATAATCATTGGACCTAGTTAACACCTGCCTTGGCAATGGGTACATGTCTCCCCCCATCCTTGGTGGCTAATCACATTGCGGGTTGATGTGACCCAACTCTCCAAAATTGTAACATGTGGGCGTCTGCCTCCAAAACCTACCATTGCTTTGTCTAACACCATTCCGAGGCCTTTCTTCACATCCTGGCTGATTTGAAAATCTCCCTCGACCTCGATTATTTCCCACTTGACCTAGCATGTTTAGGCTGAGATTCTTCATTAAATCTACCACTTGCCTCATGTCTTGCCTTAGCCCATCATCTTGCACTGCTCTAGTGACCAATCCTGGCATAACCTGAGGAGTAACAGAAACCACTAGTTCATGATGAACCCCTGGCATACGACCTTGCGAAGAATCCATAGGCTGAAATTCAGACCTCATGGGCAAAGACTCTACCCCTAGCTCGCTCATTTTCCTCAACTTCCACTCTTTGTTCCTTGCCACCTCTAGTGCATCTTCATATGTCCTAGGCTTCTTTAGCTCCACTCTCCAGCATATATTCTCCCAAAGGCCACCCAAGAACCTGTCCTTCTTCATCATGTCAGGCGAGGGTACCTGTGGTGCTAAAGCCTTGCACATCCTCTCCCATGCCAATGAGAACTTACGTATGTACGCATCTACTGGCTCACCTTCCTTTTGCACTAAAGCCTGTACTTCTTGCCACACTTTGTCAGGATCTTCTATCTTCACAAACTCCACTTCCAATCCATGCCTAAGATTGTCCCAACTCAATCTTACGGGTGGATCAGCCCCACGTAGCTCCTCTTCAAATTCTTTGGACCAAACTCGTGCATCACTCTTCAAACAGATTTGGAGAAGACGTAACATCTGCGCCAGGTCATGAATCTGGTTGCTAACGCATGCAAACTCCATCTTTTCCAAAAATTCTTCTACATATTCATCATTTCTTCCATGAAACTCCGGATAAGAGAAAGCCATGGCTACCCAAGCTACGATGCTTTGAGAACCTCTTCGAACACACGTGCAAGAACCCAAAACGCTTGACTGGCCTAATCCCTAGAAACTTCAATGGAGCTCAACTTCAGATAAGGACAAACACATGCACATCAAATGAGTTTTTGTTGTTGATCATTGGAATTATAACAGGTAAAGGACATTCCACGATCTCTCGTAATCTTCTTGGCCCGAACATAAAGACTATGCGCTGCTGGAAAAAAATCTTCCTGGACACATGAACATTTATCTAAATTCTTTGAGTTAAATGAAAAGGAGTGAATTGAGGGCCATTTTGATCATCCATTAAAGCCAACCATGAAGCTCCCAAGAAGGCACACCTGACTTATCCTTTGATTTTGCCCAAATCTCAGCAGCATAACAGCATAAATGGCTTAAAAACCAAAAACCAGCCATCATAACTTGGAGAAATTTAGACAGAGTTTCCCCAGAAGTAGAGCAGTAAGAACCCAAAATATAGAGTGTATATGTATGCATAAACTGCCAACAATAGAACCCGAGCATCAAATAGAATCACTAATACATAGCCTATGGCAAGGTCACGAAAAGGGTACTCTAGCTACCTGTATCACCAAAAGGATCTCCACATTTGAGAATCCCCCAGCTCAATAAAACCTCACGCTATCGACCCTCACACGAGGGCTAATGAAAATCGTGTATAGTCAAGTCTCAGAAATGACTATCTTCCAGACCAAGTCTCAGAAATGGCTGGGACTGCCAAATAAAACCAAGTATGGCTCCACAAATGCGTACAATGGCAGTTTCCACAAGTAACGTACAATCCAGCAGACAATGCGCTCAAACAGGCGCCAAGTGATGCATACCCACAACAACTGCAAGTGACATCACTGCTAGTATATCACTGTACTCTAGCTACCTTTACTTGTGTGAATCACCTGTACCTGTACCTGTACCTGTAACCCACAACTTGTAATCCCGAATCTCGAAGCTTGAAGCTCGAAGCAGAAGGTACTCGAAGAAGATCCTTCGTGGGGGCGCCAAAAGAATGTGAGCGGGATGGAAAATTACAAACGCCTCTATAACGACCCGACATACACTCTTGTGAAGATACAAACACACACTAGGGGGCACCACTCGGCGAACACAACACACCTGGCCGAGACAGGACACACACCGATGGAGTGAGAGGAGAGAGACTATGCACTTGCCCACTCCACACTGCCACACACACACACACCCAAAAAACTCAGCTGAAAAGAGGAGAATTTCTGATGTTTAGATACAATAGATCTTGGGCCAACACCAATGGGGCAAATAGCTCACACAATATGGGTAAAATAAGCTAGATACAGTCACAAACTAGAGCAGAAACTTCGCTCATAGGAGAAACTTACACAGAAAAACAACAGAAAAAGAGTGAGGAATTTGGCTTATGCAAATCGCGTATAGTCAAGTCTCATAAATGACTATCTTCTAGACCAAGTCTCAGAATTGGCTCGGATTGCCAAATAAAACCATATATAGCTCCACAAAGGCATACAATGGCAGTTTCCACAAGTAACATACAGTACCAACAGACAATGCGCTCAAGCAGGCGCCAACTGATGCATACCCACAACAACTGCAAGTGACTCCCTTTTGTCAATGTATCACTCAACTCCAGCTACCTGTACATGTGTGAATCACCTGTATCTTTACCTGTCCCTGTAACCTGTAACCTATAATCTGCATTCTGCAACCTGTAATCCCGAATCTCGAAGCTCGAAGCAGAAGGTACTCGAAGAAGCTTGAAGTTGGAAGCAGAAGGTACTCGAAGAAGATCCTTAGTGGGGGAACCAAAAGAATGTGAGCGGGATGGAAACACATAGAAAACCTCTATAATGACCCAACACACACTCTTGGGATGATACACACACACTATGGGACACCACTTGGCTTACACAATCCACCTGGACGAGACATGGAACACACCGATGGAGTGAGAGGAGAGAGATTGTCGGTTTACCTGTAACAAGACTTGATTTCGAGGTGTTTTAGTAATAAATTTTGTTTTCTAGGAAGTTTTTGTCATTTTAAAGTTAGTCCACTGTGTAGAAGGATGTGTGGATTGTTTTCGTCCGATAAAATTTTTTGATCCGGAAGGCACTTTCTAGGGCATTTTTGAAGGCGTTAACGTGGGATTTTGAAAAAGTGATGTATGAAGCGATTGAAGCCTGCGTTATAAGGAACAACTTTGGTTCTTTGAGTCTTTAGAGATTTTGATGTTGAAGGCCAAAGATTAAGAAAAAAAGTTGGATTTGCTGTTTTTGCATCGTTTTTGTAGAAAATGCTGTTTTGCAGGTTGATTTTCAGCAAATCGGAGCAGGCTATGGAAATTTTCCATCACATAGCCGTCGAAGAGCGCAGCGAGGGCAACAAGATTGTATGAGACGGACTTGGGCTGTTTTGGCTCCGTTTGGGAGTTATGTTCAGTTGAAGACAGCTTCGCGATCACGTTTTTTTACCTTGTTCTCGCAGGTATATTGGCGCGCAAGTCGAGTCGACCGAGCGCCAAAAATAGAAAAGCGGCTATTTTAAGAGGTCGCAGGCTTTTTGGAGGAGAATAGAAGGACGGGTGGTGCATTTTGGGGGTGATTCACCATTCTCTCTTCTGCGAGTGCGAGTGCGAGTGCGAGTGCGAGTGAGAGTGAGAGTGCGAGTGCGAGTGCGAGTGCGAGTGAGACGCTGCATGCAAGCGAATTGAAGCTCGGGGGTGGTCGGGAGGTTCGAGCTCCGTACAACGGGGTGCGCCCATATATATATTCAATTGCTCCTCTGTTGTATCAAACACTATCAATACAAAGATTTCTTCCTCTGTTTTGCTGTCTATCTCTATTATTCGGTTCCTGTGACATTACCCACTCCATACAGAGAAACACACACACACAGCCAAAAAACTCAGCTCAAAAGAGGAGAATTTCTGATGTTTAGATACAATTGAGCTTGGGCCAACACCAATGGGGCAAATAGCTCACACAATATGGGTAAAATATACCAGATACAATCACAAACTCGAGCAGAGGCTTTGCTCATAGGAGAAACTTACACAGTCAAAACAACAAAAAAACACTGAGGAATTTGGAAAAATAGACAGCGCCATTGCGTCCGGAACGTCCCAAAACCCCAGTCTACAATGTCAAAGTGCTCAAATCCGACCTCGGATGAGCAGTTTATGGCCAAAATAGGCTCCAAAATGAGCAAAAACACAGTTGCGGCTGTTCCTCCTCTTCTCTCCACGTTTTTTCTGGTCTTCTCTCTTTTTTTTCAGTTCCCACACTTAGCTTTATTAGTTGGGTACCCTTGGCCTTTTAGATGACCTCAAACGGACCCCGAACATGCCAAAAACTGACCTCGCAGTGCATAGTTGTCACCCTGCTGCATCCATAAGCACACCTGGCACTCGACTTTTTTCAATAATGCATCCTGCCACCACGTGAAGTGGACCCAAAATATGGTCCTCATGATGACCTTTCTGCATAATTATCACAAGAAAACATCCATGTCGTGTCCGTACTCATCCACGTGAAAATATTGACCCCATTCGACCTCCTGACGCCACTAGATGCCATCTTGACGCACCTGCTTACCTCATGTCATTGGCCCGCGGATAGCTTCCTCGAGAATTTTTACGTACTACCAACTCCTCATGATTGTAGAAAAAACATACTGGTACTGGTAATAGTGAAAATCGATGCACTATGTACACCCTGTCCTACCTGTACACATGTGGGCCCCACGTAACCACCTGGCTATGGAAAATGGGCAATCCTTTATTCGATGCACCATGCATGTGTATGTACATAAGCGCAATCCCTTGCTCCAAAAATCTGCTGACAGCGCGTTGGGGTACTAAGCAATGGTTCCCAATCTAATGTCAAATCCGAGAGAAAAAATTCAAATGGAGAATCAGCCTAATCGAGGGGTAGCAGCTATTCCTCAACAATGGGTACGTATAGTTCAAGATTTGTCTGAGAAAATGCAAGAGTTGGGTTTAAGTGTTATGGAGAAAGGTCAAGCAAGGTCAGGAAGAGGCAGGTCTAGGCAATTGCGTGCTAGATGTTACAATTGCGAAGAGGAGGGACAATATGCTCCAGATTGCCTCACCCACCAAGGGAAAGGGGCGGCATGTATCCTTTTTTTATCGAGGCAAGGGTCAGGCACAGTTTAATGGCCAGAGGGAGCAGCAAGCAATCAAAAACTAAGCACAGGGGGCTCCGTCAAGTAATGATGAAGTACAAAGGGTTAATATTATTGGTGTTGACAGGCAGGAGGTTGATATTATGGCCAACAAAAGAGCACGAGGTGAAAGAGAGACCAAGATGGAACGTGAAACTAGAGCAAAGAAGGGAAAAGAAAAGGTGAACGAAGGAAGAGAGCAGCCAGAGCCAAGCAGAAGAAGAGGAAGACGAAGAATTACTCAGAAGGATTTTCAGTTGGAACGCGGTAATCCGAAGTATGTTCTAGTAAGAGATGTTCAAAGTCAAAAGGCTAACATCACTTTTGGGTAGATGCTTGCATTAAACGCTAAATTAAGGAGGCAGTGGTCAACCAACGTCAATACGAGGCTTCCTCGAGTAGAAGGAGATGTGCATGCGATACAGAATCTAGCCTTAAGGGCGGGGAGTCCCCGACCAATGTGCTTCCAGTGGTGGACGTTTTGCTTGAAAAAAAGAAGCATTTTCAAGCCTACATTGATGGTGGTGCCCAAGTCTGTGTTATCACTGAATTTGCTATGAGGGATATTGGTATTAAAGCTATTGTCAGATCTAATGTGCGAATGAGGATGGCCAACCATGCCAAAGCTCACTGTTTAGGAGTGTCACAAGATGTCATGGTAAAGGTTATGGGAGTTGAATGTTTAATTGATTTTTTTGTCATGAAATCAGGAGAAAACGCTTATCCAATTATATTGGGAAGGCCATGGTTGTTGGAAATTGGGGCCAAGCAAGATTGGGAGACAGGGGTGTTTACTTTGCCGGATCGAAAAAATGGAGGATAGATTGTGTTGGATCTAAAGACCAAGGAGAGCCATTTTCATCCATCAGTTGAGGGAGATAATCAAGTCTACTGATGATGAAGGGTTAACCATTATTGAAGAGGAGGAGAGCAACAAAGATTTATTGAAGCTGGATACAGATTTATTCGAAGTCACTGTAGACTCTACCATTGCAAGGAAAGGTATGCAAGTCCCTGTTTGTAGTCTAAAGGCTAAAGAGGTGGAAGGTATGCTAGGTACAGACTTAACCAAGCAGGAGAAGGAAGGCTATATGGACCTATGTGCATCCTATCTCGACCTATTTGCAACAGAGTATAAAGATCTAAGAGGAGCTAAAGGAGTGGAGCATCAGATCCTACTTAAAGAAGGATCCAGGCCAAAAGCACAGAAGCTTAGGAGGTTGGGAGATATTCAGAAAGAGGCTCTATGGCCGCAGGAGATCAACAAATTTCTTGAGGCAGGTATTATATATCCAGTGAAAGAGTCAGAGTGGGTCTCTCCTGTTGTCATTACCCCAAAGAAAAATGGAAAATGGCGAGTATGTGTAGACTATATGCCTTTGAATGCTACGACCAAGCGGAATCATTACCCTCTCCCATTTTAGGATGAAATTTTAAACCAGGTTGCCGGACACAAACGCTATTCTATTATGGATGGATTTTCAGGGTATTGGTATTGCTTTGGAGGACCAGCTAAAGACTACCTTCATTTCTCCATGGGGGTGCTTTACGTACCGCACGATGCCTTTGGGACTGGTGAATGCATATGCTACATTTCAAGATTGGATGAACAAGGTGTTTGTGCCATACTTGGGTAAGTTCATTAGAGTTTTTATGGATGATATTGGTTGTTATAGTTCCAGGGAAGAACATTTGTCCAAGTTGGGGTTGTGTTTTCTAAGGCTAGATGAAGAAGGAGGTCAACTGAATCCAAAGAAGTGAAATTTGGCACAACCAAGGGCTTAGATTTTGGGTCATGTGGTATCACAAAATGGAATAGAAGCAGATCCAGAGAAGGTAAAGGCATTGGTTCTTATGGAGCCTCCCACCAGTGCAATAGGATTGGCATCGTTCGTGCATAAATTAAAGTATTTATCCTGCTTCTTTTGGATGTTGTCTCAATATGTGTACCCTCTTTAGAAAAGAGCTCAACAGGTGCATGGATTTCAATGGAATGAGGAAGCTCAAGAGGCATTTGACAAAGTGAAAGGTATTCTATGTCAACTACCTACAGTGTGCCCTCCTAACCAGGAGGATGATTTCTATATTGCTATGATGGTGGGTATGGTGGTGATTGGAGCAGTATTGCTACAAAAGGTGGGAAGAAGTTATAAGCCTATTTACTTCAAAAGCAGGGTCATGAGTCCAAGGGAAACTACTTATATAGAGGTGGAACAGTGGGTGATGGCTTTAGTCTTTGCGTACAGAAAGTTCAAAGTGTATTTGATTGTTTGAAAATTTTATATGTTGACTACTAACAATCTTTTTCTTAAAGTGGTGCTACACTTGAAGCCAGGGAATTGGATCATGAAATGGGTAATACAGCTTCAAGAATTTGAGTTTGAGTGCAAAGTGGATCACATGAGTTGGTCTCATTTGGCAGATATCCTAGTCAACAGGGAGGTCGAGTTACCAATTTATCCAAGAATAGTGCGAGAGGAGGATAAGGAGGAACCTGACTTGGAAGGGGCCTCCACTATGGGTTCGATGGTGATTACAGAAGGGAAACACAAAAAGCACGTGGAGGTGTGGTCATTCAAGATTCGCACGGCACACTCTTTTTTTCCAAACCTTACAACTTGGAAGAGGTGCATACCAACAATGAGGTGGAGTATCTTACTCTACATCTGGGACTAAAGCAGTGTATTGAGTTTGGCATATCAAGGTTAGTAGTAAAAGGTGATGCTCTACTACTTTTGGGCCAATGGCAGGTAAAAAGGGATTCTCTCAAGAATTTGTTTTTCTCTATGAAGAAGCTCTTGAAGTTTTTTGAAGCCGTGCAGTTCAAACATGTAAGAAGGGCACAAAACCAGGAAGCAGATTGGTTGGCTAGCAGTGGTGTTCAGACTCATGTGTCGAGTTTGTATGTGGCACTCGCTACTTATGCAGGTAGAGAGACTTTGAAAGATATTGATGATTTCTTGAGTACATATCAATGTTCTGAAGGGCTTTCCAAGCTAAAAAAGAGAAGACTTGTTCAAAGAGCTCGAAAGTTCACTATGATAGGAGAGGATCTTATGATGAACGGTAGACATGGGGTGCTGCATCGAATCCTTTACAAGGAGGAGATCGATATGGTATTGGAGCAGTGCCACGAAGAAAGGGGTCTTATCAGGGTAAGGATCAAGTCTTGTTTTGTATTTTAAGAAGTGGTTTTTGTGGCCTTCTGTTGTGCGAGATGTGCATTATTGGGGCAAGACGTGCCATCAGTGCCAAGTGATGGGTGAAAGACTACTGGTAGCCGAGTAGCAAGGGGCTATCATAGCACATGATGCTTTTGAAAAGTGGAGTTTGGATGCAATTGGTCCATTGCCCAAGTCAGCAAGCGGTAAGAAGTATGTTGTGGTGGACATAGACTACCTTACCAGGTGGGTCAAGGCTAAAGCAATCAAAGAGGTAAATGCACATACTATTGCTCAGTTTGTTTTTGATTGCATATGCTGTCATTTTGGAGTACCTTGGGTGCTTATATCAGATTGAGGACACGGCTTCAGAAGAAATTTGGTGCGTGCCCTAGTGGGGATTCAACATCGATTTTCATCTCCATACCATCCACAGTGTAATGGTTTGGTGGAAAGTGCCAATGGACAGATACTCAAGATGCTTACTAAGTACATCTACCAGCAAGTTGAAGGTTGGGAATCTAACCTTGACAAATGTTTGTGGACATACAGGACTTCATATAAGGTGGCTACCAACTTTACTCCTTATGAGTTTGTATATGGCAAGGAAGCAGTATTACCTGTATATGTGCAATTAGGGGCTCTCAAAGGTTTGTGGCGAATCGATAAGACTCATCAAGATGTTTTGCAGGATATGATTACAAGTCTTGAAAATTTGAAAATGGATCATGAGGCAGTGGCATATTTTTATGTCAAGCAGCGAGAGAAAAGAGTTGCAAAGTTCAACCAACATTTTCCAAAAAAGATGATTGAGAAGGGCGATCTAGTGATTAAGTATGAGAGCTATCTTGACTTCACCTTTCAGAAGAAATTTGAAAAGAAGTGGATAGGACCTTACAAGGTCCATCAAGCTTTTCCTAATGGTACTTATGCATTAATGAGGATGGATGGTTTTTTTCTCAAGAACAGGGTTAATGGTTTGCGTCTCAAGCTCTATTTTGAAAGAGAGTTGGTGCCAGCAGTGTATCACGTTCTAATGGAGGGGGTTGGGCAACCAACCTAAGTAGTGTTCTCATATGCCATGAATAAAATGATGTACATGCGGTCGAGTTTTTTTGGGTTTTCTCATAGTGTGCTCGGTGTTTGCAGTTTGCAGGGTCTTAAAGTTCTTATGTGGTTGAGCATAAATGCTCAACTAGGGGGTAGACAATGATGGTACAACGACAGTGTGTAGACCATAGAAGATGGCATGGACAAATATGTGCAGGATAACAGAAGCTTGGCAAAAGGCTAGAGCAGCTAGGAAGATCATGGGTTGACAAGAAACACCGGAAAAAATGTATGCCTGATGCCGCTAATAGGCCAGGAAGGGCTCCATAAAGAGCTAATTTGAGTAGCAAGATAAGGAGATGCAAGATGTAGTCTTTGGGTCCAGGAATATAGAGCTTGAAGTGCTGAAGGAGCAGGTCCAAGCGGCTCATCAAACCGAGCTACAAGCCCAAGATCTTGAAGGTTGAAGGTTCAATGTGTTGCAGATCTTGCCGACCATGGAAGTTGGAGACAGATGGTCCAAGTGGATGTCACGATATAGGTGTGTACTGCTCAAATTCTGGAGCCGACCGGTCTTTTCAGATTACAAATCAAAGCCACCGTTTTCATTTTATGGCCAATTGAAGTTTTGTTGGAGGCTAGGTTGGTGCCCACCTGTCTACATGGGGAATCATGCCATCTGCATTTTTTGAGCCCCAGCAAGGTTCTACAGTAGGATATGCATCATACGGAGCTAGCAAAAAGTGATTGCATGTCAAACGGAGCCCGGAGCAGAAAGATATGGAAGCTAGAAGATGGGGTTCCTTTGTTCGAAGTTGATTGCACATGATTTGATCGTTTTTTGGCAGCCTCATTTTGGGGGCTTGGGGAATTATGAAATGCGACAAGGTGGGGTGAATCCAAAGTCAGTCAAGTAAGTTTGGGACCGGTTTTTTTCGGCTTGGTAATCCAACATTGGAAGGGGACATAAGAGCCTGGGGAAGGAAGGCCAAGGAAAAAAAAGGTAGGCTTGAAGGGTTTTAAAAAAAAGGTTTGCAGTGCTTAAGAGGCCGTGGGGTGTGGGCTTGCCACATGGCAGCGAGTATGCCCACATGCGCAGGGAAAAGGCAGGGTGGCCAGTGTATAACCGCCACAAAGTGGAACCCCATTGATGTGAGAAGGCGGAGTGAGCTTGTGAGCTTCCCAGCGATGGCGACTCAGCGGGGGATCTACGCCGGTGGCGCTCCGGGCGGCCTGGGTGGTGATTTTGGACAAGTTGGCAAATGTGTGCTAGCGGCGCGGCCGGCCAGCAGGCAGTTGTTGTGCAATGAAGTGGGCGCCCTTAGGGGTTCAGTCTTGCGCTCAAGGGGGCCCCCATTTTGAGGAGATGAGTCACACCCCTCCAATAGCGAGGTTGCTATTGCCTGCGCAACAGAGGGGTCCCGCAGTGAAGGTAGTGAGAGAGAGGAAATTCCACAGGGAAGGGATCCCGTGGATAGTGAGCCAAAGCAAGAGGAGTTCAAAGGCCCAAGGCTGGTCAAAGATGAACCAAAGGGTCCTATCCTGCCCATGGGAAATAGGAAGGAGTTCAAACCCCTAAAAGGGTAAGTGGAAGGAGTAAGGAGGCAACTACCAAGTCAGGTGGCAAGATGGAGCAAACAAAGAGCAAGAATGTGTGTACCATGTAGATACCAAAAACCAAGAAAGTGCCAAGTGGTGCCCATGCAAGAAAATTTCTAAAGGAATCTCTAGTTAATTGTACAAGCTAGATAGCTCCTTGTGTTTTTCATTTTTAGCCTTAGCCAAGCCTTATAAAAGGGCATAGAAGTGATTTTTTGGGGGCTTTTTTGCCAGAGAGAGTGATTGGAGTTTTTCAAGCTTGTGTATTGCAAGTTTTCCATTGGAGCTGCATACTTGGCTGTACTATCTCCCTATGCAATAATACCAAATATTTGGCCCTACTTCTTGTGTTGCTTCTCTTGAAACCCCTCCTTTTCTCTTGCTCTTTGTGTACTTGCCGCTGTTTGCAGAGGGTTTTCTTGTAGCTTGAAGGGTTCTACCAATAGGGCAAAATTGGGATGTAGTGAGCTGGAAAGGGTAAGTTGAGTAGTGTGGGCGTGTTTGTGTTGAAAGGTGTTTTTTTTGCAAGGTGTGAGGCGGTGGCTCGGTATGATAAAGTGGAGTTGCTAGTGCAAATTAGCCAATTTGAAGGTGTTATTAGAGAGGTTAGGGGTGCTGTGGAATCCCTGGGCTATAGAGAGGCAAACATTTTGTGTGTTGGGTGTGTCCCCTATTCCCCCTCTCCAACGTAGGTGAGGACTCTATCTTTACTTAGGGTCTTTTTAGCTTAAATCTGTTGTCTGCCATTAGTGCACCTTAGCCCTTTCTACTCATAACTATTCATCAGTGTACAAGAACATTGAAGTGATCCTTCAGTCTCATTGTAAAGTGCAAAGATGAATCAAAGACTAAATTGTTTTTATGCTTCTCTCTATTCTTTTTTCTAGAGCCAACTGTCTTTTGAAATGATATGTTCTGTTGTGTATACGGGTTAGTTTAAAACAACAACAACACACACGCACGTGCACACACATACACACATAGACACACACTTGGTCACAAAATCTCAATATCTGACCTTGATAGCATGTGGGGGGGACTCTGATTGTGTCTTGAATCACTATATCTGGCTACAAAATATGGCATCCAACCAGTTACACTCAAACTTGATTTGAGTTGTTGCCTTATGAGAGTTTTACCTTATGCTTTACATAATAATTAACTGCTATCTTTTTCTATGGTGAACACTATGTCTAAGAGAAGCTATTTACTATGCTGTTTTGGTAGCATGGTATCTCTAAAAACCTAACCCTATGGTACATAACTGGCACACATGATGGTCTCAAGCCAAAAAGAATGCGGTAAAGCTTGACTTTTGACCATACATCGTGCCATCTCCGTCAGTGACCTGTTTTTCCTCTCAGCAGCACCATTTTGCTAAGGTGTATAAGGCACTGTACATTGGTGTTTTATCCCACGACTAGGCAGAAATGCATTAAATTCATGAGACATATACTCCTCCCCTCGATCGGAAGAGAGGGTGCCCATAGTACATTTCGAGACATTTTCAGCCATAGCGAGAAATTGTTTGAAGCACATAAAAACTTCGGACTTTGCTTTAAGCAAAAATACCCATGCATGCCTGGAGTAATCATCAATGAAAGTCACAAAGTACAGGTAATTGCCCAAGGACGGAGTTTGCATGGGCCCACAAACATCACTATGCACAAGCTGCAACCTGCATGTGGCCCGGACTGAACCATCCTTTGGAAACTTAGAACGCTGCATCTTACCCAAAATACAGCCTTCACAAACATGTTTGACAGGTGCTTCAAGAGGTGGCAAAGAAGCAACCATATCAGATTTTTGCAAACGCAGCAAACTGGAAAAATTCAGATGACCAAAACGTGCATGCCAAAGTTTTGCATCTGAAATAGCCCTTGAATCTGCAACAGCATTTGCAAAATTTTGTCCACAATTGTCATACAAAGTGAGCTTATACAGCCCACGGAACAAAACGCCAGATGCAACAATTTCATCACCAAAACTGAGATCATTTGAACTATACATCTGTCATCCACAAATTTGACTACAAGTCGAAGTCTAGCAAGTGCGGATACAGACAAGAGATTCTTCTTGATCCCAGGTACATAAAGTGCACCAACAAGTGTGAAAGAACTGTCATTAGCAGCAATAAGCACAATCTTTCCAACTCCCTGAACTGGATAAGAGGCATTGTTGGCACAAGTGACTGAATTCCCATGAGGAAGAAACTCGAGAGAGGTAAACAATTCACGACGTGAGGTAATGTGTTTTGTAGCACCACTTTTGAAATACCACAAATGTGAATCTGCAACAACTGACAAGCATGCATCATGGACAACAGGATTGTAAGTGCACTCTGCGCTAAAAGCCCATTCTGCATCAACATTAGCATTACAGTCTCCTTTCACAGAAGACTCAACAATGGATGCATTTGTAGTGGAACCAGCATTTGCAGTAGAACCACCCTCTTTCTTCTTAGCCTCATTGGCCTTCAACTTAGGACACGACTTGATCAAGTGATCATTAGCTTTACAATAGTGGCAACGCATCTTCTTTTTGCCCTTATCACCAGAACTGCTAGACGAAGTGTTGCCAACAAAAGCATCAGGAACACTATTTTTGCCGCTCGCAGCAGAACCATAAGAAGTGGTTGCATTGCTGTTACCACCCTTTCTTTGAGAAGCAATAAAAGCCTGTTCAAGTGCACGTTGTCTAGTCTTGTTTTTTATGGAAAGTGACTCTTGCAACAGCAATGTGCATAATGCATCAAACTTGACAACTTCAGGATTTCCTTGGGTCATAAGTCTCCAAGTACTAGCAAAAGTCTGGTAAGAATCTGGTAAGGCATCAAGAACAGTCTGCACAAGGGAACTGTTTGAAATGACTTCACCTGCAGAAATAAGTTGCTCATTGATATCCTTGACACTAGAAAGGAAAGTGTCCATATCATCTTCCTCATGCATAATCTCTGACTCCAGCTCTTTACGCAACAAAGCAATTTTAGCCTCATTGCGACTTGCATAAAGACCAGCCAAAATATCCCAAGCCTGTTTTGCAGATTTTGCTGAACGGATGTGAGGAACAATGGTGCACTTCACAGATAATGTAATCAATGCATGAGCCTGCGCATCCTTAACATCCCAATGAGCTTGTTCTACCATAGGCAAAACAACTCTAACAGCAGCAATCCTTGCAGCAAGACCTGCAACATCCTCAATATCGCCTACATCCTTAGAACCAAGACGTACATCAATGCCCTGCACAATGTTCTAGACGCCCTTTGACACAAGAACATGTTGCATCATATAAGCCCACATAGGGTAGTTGTCCCCATCCAACCTGTCCTCAACAGCAAACATCTTGAACACATCTGTGTTGTTGTTGTCAGCCATGGTAAATGCTGCACATGATGTGAAAACTGCCCGAAAATAGGAGAAATGGAGCGACAAGAACACATGCTATATAGCACAAACTGCAGAAGACTATAGGGCACCTGTTATGCAGAAAATGGCACTGATAAAAATTCTGGACAAAATGATGAAATTACCTGTGCAGACCTGCCTGTAGTGGAAAGAGAGGACGAAATCACCCCAAATCGAGAATCTGAGCAGACCGAGCTCTATGAGCTATCCCAAAGTATTTCTCAACCTGCAAACGCTTGCCAAAGCTCCCTGAAATTGGAGAAAGTGAGCAGGTGTGTACTGGAGCAGCTGGCGACTAAGCCCGGGAGGATGCAACCTACTCTGATACCAATTGTTGGAATTAGGGTTGCAAAGAAACACACACATCTTGGAGAAGACGAAGGAAGCTCAAGGTACACAATAAAGAGTGTATTACTTAGTGTGCAATGAAAAGATAGATAGCCCTACAGTGATGGGCGTATATACAATGCTCAGGGGAAAAAACCTCCTAAAGAGGGAAAAAATGCCCCGGCGGTCCTAGTGTGTTCACACACATCACTACCACATGTATATGGTAACAAATTCATGCGTATTATGTTGTACGGTTATGAATCAAAGAGTGAGTTGTTTCTATACTTATCTTTGCCTAGACATCTTTAGCCAATCGTCTTTTTGAACATCTTGTTCATTAATGTGTATTGATAGCCATTTTTCGGCTTTCCATAATTGCCACAGTAAGTTACCTCACCCTATCAAATCACTCAAACATTTTGGTTATCCCTACCATTTCACTGTACATAGGCGTGTGTGAGTTAGGGACTTTCTCAATATTTTCTTAAAACACTCAACTAGCTAGTCACTAGGCTAGTTGAGCCAAAAAAATAAATAAAATAAAAAATAAAAAATAGTATGGCCCATTTGTGTATAAATATTTCATTGTATTTAGGGCCTAAATAAAGGGATTTTTCATAATTATTTTGGTATTTATTTAAATATTTCTACCTATGGTGTGTTATTTATGCTATTGACTCACCATTACCATATTTTTCCTTACCATTTTGCATACTCTTTATTCCATATAAAAATAATTTCATGCAAGCTTCTCTTATTTTTGGTGTAGCTACATCCCAATAAAAATCCAAAAAAACTAGTTTTATTTATGTGTATATTTTTTCACTATTGTGATTTTTTTCCTTCCTACATCTATTCTCTATTACTCTCATAAATTAGACCACCAAAAATATTCATCTTTTTATGGTAGACTTATAATGAGAGAGATTTATTTTGACCCCTTTATATTTTTTTCACCTATATTATTTATATTTGACATGTACATATTTTTTTTAGACCCCTCAATATTTGATTTTCTTAGTTGTACTATTCACTTATATCATGATCTCAACAATATCTTCAATTATAGACCTACCAAATAAGTTCAAGGGAATGTGGAATGCATGCATGCACCATGGGGGGCTCACTCTTGGAGGTATTCAAAAGAATCATCCAAAGAAGGACCTCACACGGATTTTGTGCAGTGGAAAAAAAAAAGTCGGTTTTGCTGCATTTTTAAAAATCACAAGCTCCCGAATTTGAAAAGGTGATACAAACAAAAGTTGTAGCTCGTGAGCTAAAATTTCACCTCAAAGTTTTTCATATTTTTTTGAGTTACGAGCTGTGAGCTATGATTTTATTGGTGGACCCCAGTTTTCCCATGCTATGTAGCCACACTCCTTCTTCCACTTTATCATTTTTCTCTTTCACACACACTTCTCCACTCATCATCCCCACCTCTCTCACAACTCCTCTCTGCACCCTACTCACCTTCTTCTCAACCTTGAAGAATAAGAGAAACCATGGTGAACTCATATCTCCTACACACACTTCCAATCCAAAATTGACCATCTAGTCTCATTTTTCCTCTTCCAGATTACCCATATCTATTAAAAAACCACAAAATTCAGCCTCTTCTCTTGAAAGACAACACCATGTTGATTGATTACTCATATTCAATCACCTTGGCTCTCAAGGAAGGTCAAGAGTGGAGAAAAAACATACCGTCAAAGCTAGTGGACCGTCAACAAGCGTCAAAATTGACCCTACTCAAGACACTTGGAGCATCAACATTGTAAGAAATCCATATTTTCTTACCTATTAAGAGTTTTTTCTTCCTTATTTGTATCCTATTTGGATACTTCCATTGTAAATATCCAATTCTATTTGTAAATCAATAAAATACTAACTCTACTAATTTACTAACACTAACCTACTATGAAAAGTCGTATCACCTCCACTTCTCTCCTCTCTCTCTTCTTCATCTATCCCCACCAACTTCTTGATAATTCCAAGCAAAAAAAATTAGATAAGTGCTGAAAATCTAACCCAACCATTGTTAGAGGAGTAACCCTAGCCCTCAAAATTGCTATAAAAGGAGGGTGTGGCTAGCACAAATGGGGGGAGCCATAAGCAAGAGCACTATGCTATAGCTTGAAAATCCAAGCTCAACCTCTCTAGAAGGAGCTCTTGAATGGAAGATCATTGTCTTATGCATATGAATGTGTTGTATTAGGGGTGATTAGCAAGGGAACTCTATGCCATTGTAAGAGAGAGTGATCATTCAATTGAGAGTAGGAAATCTATCATTTCTCCTACTAGTGTAAGCCCAACATTTGCTGAATCAAGGAGGGTGGATTTGGACTAAGCTTGGATACTTTGTCTCTCTTCCAACGTAAAGTAATGGACAACAATGATGTGTAAGTGTCTTGGTGTTTTATTTAAGTTCTTGATATCTTGTCTCTGGGTGTTGTCATCAATTTAGCCATAAATCCCACATACTGTAAGAGGGCGACAGGGTGGAGAGGACTCCGCTGGCCTTAAGACAGTGATTGGGGTGTCTTTTCTTGTGATGTGTTGTGGTGTAATTTACTCAAGCTATGTTGAACAAATACTAATCTCACTTTGATTGGTCATGACAGATTTGTAGGAAGGTATTAATGCAACAAGCATCCCCTCCCCCTTCCCTCTTTTTCTTACATATATAATTGTGTTTGCTTGATCACTGTTGAACATTTCAAAGCAGCCCGAGCACTCTCTCTCTCTCTCTCTCTCTCTCTCTCTCTCTCTCTCTCTCTCTCTTTACGCATCCTAGTTCGCATCTAAAACTAGGTGGTGCCCCAAATTTGTGTAGGGTTAGGTTGCGGGTTTGTGTGTGTGTTTGTTGTTTTTTCCAACCCCAACCCAATTGAGCAGCACGGGAGCCTAGAAGGATGCTAAGAGGCCACTCTTCTTGTTGCCCACCCCGGACCGCCTCAAATTGGTGCCCCCACGGAGGAACCAACTTGTGTATGTTTTTGTGTAGGGTGAACCTTTAGCATAGTCAAGTAGGTTGCATGAATCACGAGAATCTATATGATCGTTTCATTCCAATTGCAAGGCAAAAGGTACACATAATTGTTAGTACTAAGTTGCAATTTCAACGTGTAATTCGTAGAATTTTAGGTCCCCTTAGGTTGGCAGAGATAAACGCATCAGTAAATCCCTTTATTTTGCCTCTCATTAGGTACGACCTTAGTTTGGACGTCTATATTTTTGTTCTGTTTTAAGCATTAGGTCATGCATAGACGATGGATAATGGCCCAGGAATAGAGGTTTTCCCCTTCCATTTCACTCGACACATTAGAATAAACGTTGCCATTAGTAGGAAGATCCACTTTCAACAACGTATGGTGTTCATGTTTGGTGCCCAAAGAGTAGGAGAAATTCTCGCGTCACCAAACCCTGTCATTCTACCTCTTATTGATTATCATAGGTCATTTGATGTGAATATTTTTATTTTGTTGTAGATTAGATTGCAATTTAGAAAATATTATTGTGTAAATCTTTTAAAGAAAGAAAAAACAAAAACGCGTCACTTTGAAATCAATTCAATGGAGAGCCAACGCCAAATGTCTGGATATCCTCTTTTCTTTGGAGAGCCTGGAGATGATGCATAATTATTTTTAGCAAATTTCAAGATGTCTTGTCGTATCAAGAGGATAGTAACTGATCAAGAACGCGTAGAGATGTTTGAAGTGGTCCTTAGGAAAGATGCTAGCACTTGGTTTGACTCGTTGCCTGAGGAAGTTAAAGGGAATTACACGGAAGTTGTGAATCATTTCAAGAGATACTTATTTGATCCCCAAAACACTCAAAAACTATGGCAAGACATTGTTTCTGATAAGCAAAAAGACCTAGATGACTACTACTTGTACAAGCAAGAGTTTCTACGTCTTTGGGCTGTATGGGTGAGAAATGTTGCTAACCCTGGTGATGGTGCAGAATTTCTAAAGAAGGAGAGGTTCATAGCCGGACTCTTTCCTGACCTTAAGATAAAAGTTGAGGCGGGTGCACCTGCTACCTTTGATGCAGCTGAAACTAGGGCTGCTGAGAAATATAGAAAACTCAAGTGCCTAAGGGGAGAGGTTCCAATAGAAGGTCTTAGACCCAAAGGTAAATCACAAGCATCAATACCTAGGGAGCTTTCTGAGGTAACGGCGGTGATTGAGAAGTTAAATGAATCTTTAAGCAGCTTGTCAATTCACCTTGCACAAGCTGTAGGTCCAAAGGGACAAGCAAAGAAGTCTGAAGAGCGAGATCCACGACCAAGGAGAGTCTTGCAATGTTGGAATTGCGGAGAGTCTGGACATGGGATGTATAATTGTCCTTGGCCCTGTGGGGAGCCAGGGAGAACTAACTTGAATTACCCAGTGATGAATGCAGGTGAAGGAATTGGTCAACAACCAAGGCTTCTACAAAGGCCAAATGGAGCAAGACCACCTCCACAAGGAGTGGAAGGAGTTCCGCCTTTTCCAGACCCAAATGTGCATGTGGTAGAGGTGACAAACTCAAATGAGGTTGACATGGAAGCAAATGGCATTAAGCGTGGCCGAGGAAAAGGTAAAGAGAAAGAAGGTGTCACATCACAGAATGACCATGGACGAGGCAAGAAGGCAAAGGAGACCAAGGAAGATAAGAGGACTCGACGTCGTATCAATCTCCAAGACTTCCCTCTTGGACATGGTATGGCTCCATACAACCTATTGGAAGACATGAGAGGTAAGGGTCCTGATATCTCATGGCCTCAGTTTCTTGCATTATGCCCACAAGTTAGGAGGGATTTAACGAAGGCAGTTAGCACTAGGAGAAAGATAAAAGAGAGTGTTCTTGTTGTAAAATTTGCACATGCTGAAATGAATGAGGATATTACACCTGTGCTAGATTGTTACATCAAAGGAAGATTGGTTAGGAAAGGTCTAGTGGATGGGGGTGCACAAATTTGCATCATGATAGAAGGACTCATGCAAAGACTAGGCATGCACATCCATGAGACACCTGAAATTAAAGTCAAAATGGCAAACAATAGCAAGGCTAGGTGCGTAGGCATTTGTAAAAATGTCTCTATGGAGGCCTTTGGCATTAAGAAGGCAGTGGATTTCTATGTCATGTCTACCAAAGGAAATGGTTACCCATTTATCCTAGGGAGACCATGGCTAATGAAAATGCGAGCTTTGTAGGATTGGGAGAGTGGAAAGCTAATTTGCAGAAATGAAAATCATAAGAAGGTTGTCTTTGACATGAAGGAGCAACTCCAAGAGGAGCTCCATGAAGAATCATCTCAAAGTGAGACGGAGGAAGGCTGGACCGATAGCACTTCAGAAGGAGAAAGTAGCGGTGGCAGCATTACTGAAGAGGAGTCTTCCATCGAAGTCATGGGGGTAAGGTTTAATCCAAACAACCAAGAGACCTCTTGCCCAGGTTTGGAAGAGGTAGGTTCCCAAGAGAACCAAAATTTTCAAGATAAAGGAATGTTAGAAGGTATGTTGTCTACAACACTTAAAAAGGATGAAAGAGAGGAGCTCAAAGGTGTGTTAAGGAAGTTTCCTAGGCTTTTTGCTAAAGACTACACCGATGTGTGTGGAGTAGATGCTGTTCAACACAAAATGAGTTGAAGCCAGAGGTCACACCTAAGGCTCAGAAGCTACGAAGGCTAGGAGTCATCAAGGAGCAGGCTTTACTCAAGGAGGTAAGAAAGCTTCTAGCAGCAGGTTTCATTTATCCAGTGGAGAATTCAAAGTGGGTCTCTCCCGTTGTTCTCACTCCTAAGAAAAATGGCAAGTGGAGGGTGTGTGTGGATTACCGTCCACTCAATGAGGCAACAAAAAGAGATCACTTTCCCCTCCCATTTCAAGATGAGATAATAAATGAGGTAGCTGTTCATGAGAAGTACACTGTTTGTGATGGCTACTCGGATTACTTTCAAATAGGTATCGCATTGGAAGATCAATTGAAAACAACCTTCATCACTCCTTGGGGTTGTTATGCTTTTAGAGTCATACCATTTGGACTGACAAATGCTCCTGCAATTTTCCATCGCTTCATGAACATGGTGTTTCAAGCATTCTTTGGAAAGTAAATAAGGGTGTTCATTGATGATTTCTGCATTTATAGCTCAAAATCATTGCATCTACAAAATGTAGAAGAAGGTTTAAAAAAACTTTACGACATGGGAGGTCAACTCAACCCGGACAAGTGTCACATAGGTGAGGATGAAGTGATCTTGCTTGGTCACAAGGTTTCCTATAAAGGCATTGAGGTGGATCCTTCAAAGGCAAAGGCTCTTATTGAGCTCCCATCACCCAAGAATCTCAAAGAGGTCATCTCATTCATTCAAAAGGTGAAGTATATGTCATGCTTTATTCACTTGGCTTTGGAGTTGCTTCATCCTTTCCAAAAGTTGACACAACAAGTAGAATTTTCATGGTATTATGAGCTTGAAGAGTACTTTTGTAACATTAAAGTCATTTTGTCAGAGCTACCAACACTCATGCCTCATTGTTGGGGGTACACATTCTTTGTTAGCTCTAGTGTTGGGAAGGAAACAATTGGTGCAATTTTACAAGATCCCCACAGTACCAGGATGCGACCCATCTACTTCGCTAGTAGGGTCATGAATGCTTTGGAGAGAGGCTACACGGAGGCACAACTCATGATGCTTTCTCTCATGTTTGCGGTGAGAAAGTTTAGATCCTACTTGCTACCAAAACCTTTTGTAATTCTCACTGCAAAAAATTTATTTCCTTGGGTGTCATCTCAAATGAATCTTAGCACCAGGATCTCAAAGTGGATTATGGAATTGCAAGAGTTCCAATACTCTTTCAAGGTAGAAGATAGTGTGCATGCACAATTGGCAGGGATCCTTACTTATAGGATACATGAGAAGGAGATTAAGGTGCCTGAAGTAAAGACCCTACCATTGCCACCACCTAAAAGTATTCCTAATGCTTTTACCTTATTCTTTGATGGAGCTTTTCGACAAGTCACAGGAAAAGCAGGGGGAGGGCTAGTATTGCTCAACCCAAGTGGAAAGGTGGTCATGAAAGAGAAGGTCATTCTACCAGGTTCAACTAGCAACAATGAAGCAGAATAAGACACACTACTTCATGATTTAAAGATATGCATTGGCCAATGTATACAACGCCTCATGGTAAAAGGGGATGCACTTCTCATTGTGAAGCAAATTTTAGGCATTTGGGCATGCAAGAATGAAAGCTTAAGGACAAAAGTTCATGCCATTCGTAGGATGTTTAATCAGTTTGAAGAAGTGCAACTATATCATATTCCTAGGAAACAAAATGAAGATGCCGATTTACTTGCACAACAAGCAGTTACATGTGTTGAGAAAGAAGTGCAGGTCATCATGGTGGCAGCAACTGTCAAGCAACCGAGATACCAGGGATTGGAGTCATTGAATTCCATTATTAGCTACATTTTGGAGGGTGAGTTTCCACAAGACTTCACGAAGGCTCAGAAGAGGAGACTCATGAAAAAGGCAAGCGCGTATCTCTTTCTAGAAGGATCCCTCTATCAAAGAGGGAAGGATCAAGTGTGCAGAAGAGTACCAACTATCAAGGAAATTCCAACCATTCTAAAATGTTTGCATGAAGAGGCATGTGGTGGTCATTTTGCCCAAGAGTTAACTGTGAAGAAGATCTCTCTTGCGGGGTATGTTTGGCCAAGTCTGCATGTGGATGTCCAACATTGGTGTAAAAGTTTTCACAATTGTCAGGTAAATGGGAATAGAAGATTGGTTTATGGTCCAAGGAAAATCGTGCTTGAAAATGGACCCTTTGAAAAGTGGGGCATTGATGCTATGGGTCCTCTACTTAGGACAAAAAATGGTAAACTCTACATTCTAGTGGCTGTAGACTTTATGACCAGGTGGGTGGAAGCACAAAGTGTGGCAAAGGTAAATGAGAGGACAATGAGCAAATTTGTCTACACTCACATTTGTCGTAGATTTGGCACACCTTTGGAGATTGTTTCTGATAATGGTCCAGGGTTTAGAAAGGGCTTGTTGACAGAGGTCTGTGAAGAAATTCACATTCTACATCGTCATAGTACACCCTACTATCCCCAATCCAATGGTCTGGTAGAAAAAGCTAATGGTGTCATTGCAGGCATCATTAGAAAGATGGTGAGAAACAAGACAAAGTTGTGGGATGACTTCTTGGATGGTGCCTTGTGGGCGTATCGAACCACATATAGGGAAGCCACGGAGTTCACACCATTTCACTTGGTCTATGGCCAAGAGGCTTTACAACCCATTGAGCTCAACATTCCAACAATGTGACTTCATGGCAAGATGATCAAGAAGCATGGATGGATCGACTTCTTACCTTAGCTGAGCTTGAGTGGAAAAGAGAAGCAGCATACGAGTGCTACAAGAGGAAAGCCACACAAACGAAGGAAAAGCTTGACAAGAAACTGAAGGACAAAGGCATCAATGAAGGAGATCTTGTGCTAAGGTATGACAATCGACTCGATAATCGTTTTGATGCCAAATTTGAAACTAGATGGCAAGGGCCATACATAGTTAAGAAGGCTTTTAATTCAAGTTACTATCATCTTATGGACTTGAATGGGAAAGAGCACTCTAGGAAGGTAAATGGTTATCTTTTGAAGCCCTATTTGAGTCGCCTTCTACCAAAGGATCTACTAAAGACATGTCAAAGGGTAGCTGTCTCATGTTAGTATTCTTACATGAAGCACGAGTGTAACTCAAACCAAAATTCTGAGGGGCCAAACAATGAAGATCTCGTCAAGGACTCTGAAGCACTCTCTTTGGAAAAGATGCTCTATGATGGTACATGAATATACCATCATCCTGAGGGAGGGCTAATGATAGCCGTTTTTCAGCTTTCCATAATTTCCATAGTAAGCTACCTCACCCTATCAAATCACTCAAACATTTTGGTTATCCCTACCATTTCACTGTACATAGGCGTGTGTGAGTTAGGGACTTTCTCCATATTTTCTTGAAACCCTCAGCTAGCTAGTCACTAGGCTAGTTGAGCCAAAAAAATAAAAAATATTATGACCCATTTGTGTATAAATATTTCATTGTATATAGGGCCTAAATAAAAACATTTTTCATAATTATTTTGGTATTTATTTAAATATTTCTACCTATGGTGTGTTATTTATGCTATTGACTCACCATTACCATATTTTTTCTTACCATTTTGCATACTCTTTATTCCATATAAAAATAATTTCATGCAACCTTCTCTTATTTTTGGTGTAACTACATCCCAATAAAAATCCAAAAAAACTAGTTTTATTTATGTGTATATTTTTTCACTATTGTGATTTTTTTCCTTCCTACATCTATTGTCTATTACTCTCATAAAATAGACCACCAAAAATATTCATCTTTTTATGGTAGACTTATAATGAGAGAGATTTATTTTGACTCTTGTATATTTTTTCCACCTATATTATTTATATTTGACATGTACATATTTTTTTTAGACCCCTCAATATTTGATTTTCTTAGTTGTACTATTCACTTATATCATGATCTCAACAATATCTTCAATTATAGACCTACCAAATAAGGTCAAGGGTATGTGGAATGTATGCATGCACCATGGGAGGCTCACTCTTGGAGGTATTCAAAAGAATCATCCAAAGAAGGACCTCACAAGGATTTTGTGTAGTGGAAGAAAAAAGTCGGTTTTGGTGAATTTTTAAAGATCACATGCTCCCCGAATTTGAACAGGTGATACAAAAAAAAGTTGTAGCTCGTGAGCTAAAATTTCACCTCAAAGTTTTTCATATTTTTTTGAGCTACGACCTGCGAGCTATGATTTTATTGGTGGACCCCAGTTTGCCCATGCTATGCAGCCACACTCCTTCCACTTTATCATTTTCCTCTTTCACACATACTTCTCCACTCATCATCCCCACCTCTCTCACCAGTCCTCTCTGCACCCTACTCACCTTCTTCTCAACCTTGAAGAATAAGAGAAACCATGGTGAACTCATATCTCCTACACACACTTCCATTCCAAAATTGACCATCTAGTCTCATTTTTCCTCTTCCAGATTACCCATATCTATAAAAAAACCACAAAATTCAGCCTCTTCTCTTGAAAGACAGCACCATGTTGATTGATTACTCATATTCAATCACCTTGGCTCTCAAGGAAGGTCAAGAGTGGAGAAAAAACATACCGTCAAAGCTAGTGGACCGTCAACAAGCGTCAAAATTGACCCTACTCAAGACACTTGGAGCATCAACATTGTAAGAAATCCATATTTTCTTACCTATTAAGAGTTTTTTCTTCCTTATTTGTATCCTATTTGGATACTTCCATTGTAAATATCCAATTCTATTTGTAAATCAATAAAATACTAACTCTACTAATTTACTAACACTAACCTACTATGAAAAGTCCTATCACCTCCACTTCTCTCCTCTCTCTCTTCTTCATCTATCCCCACCAACTTCTTGATAATTCCAAGCAAAAAAAATTAGATAAGTGCTGAAAATCTAACCCAACCATGGTTAGAGGAGTAACCCTAGC
Organism: Adiantum capillus-veneris; assembly: GCF_014529385.1. Classification (NCBI taxonomy): domain Eukaryota; kingdom Viridiplantae; phylum Streptophyta; class Polypodiopsida; order Polypodiales; family Pteridaceae; genus Adiantum; species Adiantum capillus-veneris. The sequence continues at coordinate 86,581,638 of NC_140950.1, forward strand.
CTCAAAATTGCTATAAAAGGAGGGTGTGGCTAGCACAAATGGGGGGAGCCATAAGCAAGAGCACTATGCTATAGCTTGAAAATCCAAGCTCAACCTCTCTAGAAGGAGCTCTTGAATGGAAGCTCATTGTCTTATGCATATGAATGTGTTGTATTAGGGGTGATTAGCAAGGGAACTCTATGCCATTGTAAGAGAGAGTGATCATTCAATTGAGAGTAGGAAATCTATCATTTCTCCTACTAGTGTAAGCCCAACATTTGCTGAATCAAGGAGGGTGGATTTGGACTAAGCTTGGATACTTTGTCTCTCTTCCAACGTAAAGTAATGGACAACAATGATGTGTAAGTGTCTTGGTGTTTTCTTTATGTTCTTGATAGCTTGTCTCTGGGTGTTGTCATCAATTTAGCCATAAATCCCACATACTGTAAGAGGGCGACAGGGTGGAGAGGACTCCGCTGGCCTTAAGACAGTGATTGGGGTGACTTTTCTTGTGATGTGTTGTGGTGTAATTTACTCAAGCTATGTTGAACAAATACTAATCTCACTTTGATTGGTGGTGACAGATTTGTAAGAAGGTATTAATGCAACAAGCATCCCCTCCCCCTTCCCTCTTTTTCTTACATATATAATTGTGTTTGCTTGATCACTGTTGAACATTTCAAAGCAGCGCGAGCACTATCTCTCTCTCTCTCTCTCTCTCTCTCTCTCTCTCTCTCTCTCTCTCTCTCTCTCTCTCTCTCTCTCTCCTCTCTCTCTGTCTTCTCTTAAACGTCCTAGTTCGCATCCAAAACTGGTGCCAGCCCAATTTGTGTAGGGTTAGGTTGGGGTTTGTGTGTGTGTTTGTTGTTTTTTTTTTTTCCAACCCCAACCCAATTGAGCAGCACGGGAGCCTAGAAGGGTGCTAGGAGGCCACTCTTCTTGTTGCCCGCCCCGGACCGCCTCAGTATTTATTATGATTAAAACTCCTACACACACCCCTAAACACCGGGGCCCTCCTACGTTCCTGAGAGGACCAAGACACTGGCTTTGGATATTTTGTGTCTGTAGGACTTGAGTGACCCACTGTCTATAATTCCTTAACTGTTTGAGAGGTGTTAGGTGGTTTCTCTTGGATTATAGACTGGATTCCTACTCATGGCTATTGTAGTCTTTTGGCTCAGTCGGTTAAGTAGCAGGTTAATCCAATTCTACTCACCTTTGCTTAAGAAAATTGTATTTTGACAATTACAGGAACATGCTACCTATTGCACATATGATGACTTTTGGAAGAAGAGGAAAAGCTTGGCGGGTATCATCTATTGACTACTCAATGAAAACCTTACTTTTTCAAATTAGCTGACAAATCCTTAAAACTCCTACCGGAGTAATGTCTTCCTGGAAGACGTTATTAGATAGTGTATTAAAATTTATCACAAAAAAATCTACCCTTTTCAGGGACACTCCAACTTGGCACTTCGATGCTAAAGACTTTTTTTAAACTCATGTTTTAGATTAGGCAGTACGCCCATACACAATGGCCTATTGCCAAAACCCATTGTGTATGGCGCCTAGGTTAGGGCGGGTACACACACACACACACTTGGTCACAACACACACACACACACACACACACACACACACTTTGTCACAACATCTCAACATCTGGCCTTGATAGCATTTGGGGGGCTTCTGATTGTGTCTTGAATCACTATATCTGGCTACAAAATATGGCATCCAACAAGTTACACTCAAACTTGATGTTTGTTGCCTTATGGGAGTTTTACCTCATGCTTTACATAATAATTAACTACTATCTTTTTCTATGGTGAACACTATGGCTAAGAGAAGCTATCTACTATGCTGTTTTGGTAGCATGGTACCTCTAAAAACCTAACCCTATGGAACTAGACCCTTGTGGAAATAACCCTACCCTATATGGTGTCTATATGGCAGTCTCCCAACTTAAACCACCGGGTTGAATCCTATGCAGTATCTGTTGCCACAATCCTCTTCCTCTTTTGATGATGATCGGGGGCCTGGCGAGGCTTGTAGCTCTGCTTTTTCATAAAATCTCCCTCTTCTTTAGGGCCTCTCACGATCCCGATGAAGATTGTGCGCTATGAAGGGCTTGCAGGGTATGGCCTTACCTGGTTTGCTGTGACGACTACTGTCATACTTCTCTGACCCCTATAATAAGGTGAGGGTTTTTTCCCTTCACTTAGACTTGGTCGCCCTTGGCTTGTTGGAGAAAATTTAGGGAGTACTCCTGCTCATAGGTTATATAATTTTGAAACTCAAAATCTCAAATGCTTAGTTCCTTGCTCTGTTGGGTGATTATAACAGGTTTTTTCACCTTAGGATAACCTAGTTACTGATTTTTGCACATCAACAGAGGTTTTTTTTTCTTCTTGCCTCGTACAGATTACATACATACTCACTCTAGTTTTTGTTGCTTTACTAAAAAGTGGCATGAATTCTAACGGACATATGGTTAGTGATCGAGATGTTTTAATACCTAAATGTGCTATATGGGGAAACTCTTTTGAATGTGCTAATCACAGGTTGTTATTCTGGATGCTATGTGATGGTTCATATTCCTTCGGTAAGTATTCTGGTGCTTCTTGCCTGGTATTGATTTCATACATACTCTGGTTTGTTTCTGCTGTATTAACAAATGGCATCAAGTCTGACATGCATATGGATAATGATTGGGTTTCTTGTGCTACCTAATTGGGTTGCATTATGCTGATATGAAGGAAACTGTTCTGACTTACAAAAGAATCGGTTATTGGCTATAATTTGACTGATGAGATTGATTCCTAATAGTGGGCTAAACTCTGGCACTATTTTGTGAGAAAGTCCTTGTTCTAGGGTAGTGTTTAAATTGAAGCTTGGACACAATACAAGAAGCTTTTGAAATACTGTTGGTCTTTTTGACTTGAAAATTAAATGGTTTTTTGTGGGGCTTCAGCCCTGCTCACTTTACTTTAGAAATCACTCTATGCAATCTTTGAAGTAGTGGCTTATCATGGAAATTTATGAAAAATTGGTGCTTTTGCCATTAATTTGATACTTATGGTGAGTATAATGTTGAGAGCCTAGTGGCATTGCTGGTTATGCTACCAAAACTTGAGTTTCAAAGACTGCAGTTGTTTATTTGGTTATGATACATACAGTTTGTAGAAAAATACCATGACTATCTATTTGTATTTGGCTTAATCTCTCTATTGAGATGGGGGTGCTTGTTTACTTTGATTTACCTATAGCCTCTTTACTGAATACTAGCTGACTTTTTGGGCCTTGGTGAAAGGGCGGTGGTAATGCATTAATGGCTGGCTTTTGAAACCATGCCCATGAGAACCACACCCTAAGGAAGGGAGGGGTTTTGTTACCAAGAAGGAAAAAAAAACAAATAAAAGGCCCTTGCCACTTACCATACCCCTCTCCCAAAGTTAACCACCAGTGGGGCGCCGCTAGATTGGCCACACCCCTCCAATATCACCACAAGACGATCTCTCTCTCTCACTACCCAGCCCCGCCCATATTCTCTCTCTCCTACACACCTGCTGCATCATCCAGCCAATAGGCACCGTTGGTATCTCTGCCACACTTCAGCCCGACGGGCCGCCATAGATAATATCCTCTCTCTCTCTCTCTCTCTCTCTCTCTCTCTCTCTCTCTCTCTCTCTCTCTCTCTCTCTCTCTCTCTCTCTCTCTCTCTCCTCTGTGCTTGTCCACACTCCAGCCACGGCAGGCCGTACCCCCATCTCTGCTTGTCCACACCCCCCACCACGGCAGGCCTTAGGGCAAGTATCACCTCACCCTCCCTCCATCTCTCTCACCCTCTCTTCTCTCTCTCCTCTAACCCCCATCATATCCTCTCTCTACCCTATCTCATCCCAACCCTCTCTCTCTCTCTCTCTCTCTCTTGGTGGAAACCCCCCCCGCCCCCATCTACTCTTTCTCTCCTCCTCTCGTTGACTAAAACACCCCTCCCTCTCCCCTCCTTGTCGTGCCCGCTGTCCAATACTACTGCCCTAGGCCTTGCGCTCCTCCGCTCCTGCCGTGCACGGTTCTTCCATACACCACACCACACCCCAACCCTATCCCCTCATCCCGTCCCTCACCATCTCCCCCCTCCCCCATTCTCACTCTCTCTCGCGCCCTGTCTTGTCCGCACCCTGTCCGGCTCCACTGGACCACAAGGTCGCGCACCTGTTGCACTGCCGCAACCGCACACTATACACACCCACACCCACACCTGCTATGCACCTACACGCTCACGCGCACACACACACACCCCCTTTTAACCATCGTCACCCCCCTATTTCTGTGTTGTCTGCACTACCAGAAACCGAAAAAAAAAGAAATATATATATATATATATATACATATGTATGTATATATATGTATATATTGCATACAAGCCCGTTCCCACAACACGCTTGCGCACACATACAAATACACACACATCTGTCAACATGCACCCATACATATACACACACGCATATACGCACATAAATACAAAAGCACCCGAAGGAGGTCTATGATTACGACATGGACAAAAAGGAAGGAACATGCAAAGCACGCGCCGCCAACAACAAAAAAGGAGAAATGCACCAAAGGCATGCTCCGGTCGACCCCGAAAAGAAGTACGCTCTACACCGACGCACCGGCAACACACTATTTTCCGACAACACGCAACCACGATGACATTTTCAGTAGTTTATAGGGTATTTTCATCATTTCTTCACTTTTCAACCAAGCAGTTGTAAAATCCCCACTTTGTAAATTTCCTCTCTCTAGAAGATGGTCACAAAGGCCCACCTAGAGATTCCCATATTTTAATAACCTCCCAAAACAAAGCAAGGGTCAACCATACCAGGCCCACCACTTGCTTTGTCTCCTCGATTAAGCTTACCCTAATCACACTGGGATTACCATAATCCAAGCAGCCATACCAACACATATAACTTTGGCACTGAGAGGTCACTATCGGGGGGGGGGGGATTCATGAGAAGTCAGCACTTGGTAGAGTATAGTGGGAAGAGTTGACACTATCACCATCACGGGGAGGGGGCTTGGGTGTTGGGTTTGCCTTGGGAATTGTACCATGCGAAGGGAGCCACGTCCATCTCTCGACTCCAATGGTTGATGCATACGCATATACACTCTCTTGATAGCAAGCTTCACAATCATTGAGTCGTCTTAGAGAACGCACCAAGTAGTTTGCACCATATTTTTTCTCCCTACCTCTCTACCACCATGGCATGTCATTTGTAAATATTGCAGAAATAAATCTCCCTCACACCCCCGAGGGTTCTCATCATTTGAAATATCTCTCTCTCTCTCTCTCTCTCTCTCTCTCTCTCTCTCTCTCTCTCTCTCTCTCTCTCTCTCTCTCTCTCTCTCTCTCTCTCTCTTTTCTCTCTCCGTGTGTAAGTTTGCGGTGTTCATGTCATTGTGGTTTGCATCCTAGCCGCTCAAAGCTAGGTGGTGTCCCTTGTTCGCTTTACCGTGGTAGGCTTGAGGCACGCCATTCGGCCCCCGGAGTTTTAGAGGTCGTCGGGGTTCGCTTTGCTCCCATCATTTGGTGCCCCCACGGAGGAGGGATTTCTAAGACCCTTCAGTTTACAATGGTGAAAGCGACGCCCACTATCAATCATGGACGAATGGTTGAAGGAATTTTCTAACTGGAGGACGGAAGAAGAGGAGATGAAGGAGGCACTAGCCGCCTTCATTGAAGTGCTACTACTAGGCTGCAGTGTCGTCAGTATTCAAGAGGTAAATTCTCCATCTCGTGTTACTCGTTCTAACCATAAATTGAGAGCATCAGGTGGGAGGTTGATGAAGTTCCATCACTTTTTTCAACCAAGACACACTGTCAATGACTGCCAGCAACAGCGAAGACAACGAAAGGGCTGAAATTGTCTACATCGACATTCATCGCGAAGAAGTCATTCACATCAAGGAAGGAAGAAAATGGTGAGGCCTCTTTTCCCTAAAGAAACTGCAGTCAAAGTTATAACTCCAAAGTTGCCTAAAGCGGCTGCTTGAGCCAAAGGTAAGGAGAAGTTAAGCCAGTTTTGGAAACACATGACCCCGAAGGGAGAAGCATCTGGCCAAGCAAGTGCTTCAAGCAGCTTGCCAAAGAGGAAGTCATCCAAAGCTAAGCGGCAGAAGGTCGCCTACCGATTTTCACGACGCATGCGAGTGCTACCAATCCACTTCAACAATCCTGAAGAAGAAGTGGTAAAGAGATTCCCATGTCCTAGGGAAGAGTGGTTTGGCTACTGCTCTCACTGTTTTGGGAAGCGAGTGGAGGATCTTCCTCCTCTCCCTGTACAACTTATCCTGAAGAAGCTTTCTACCACGGGTGAAACCCAGTGGGCTGGGGACGAGTTTCAAATGAATGGATTAGAATTCATGCAACACATGGACTACTGAAATTACCTGCAATTGCTACTAGCCAAAAGGCTAGGAGTGGTCAGACGCGTCGCCATCACCCCGGAGGTGTTGAGCAACGAAGGAAAGGTAGAGCCCAGGAAAGGCGATGACCTCTTGTGGATGTTTCGACTCATCAACACTGGCACGGTAAGAGTATAAGTAAGTATTCCATCCTCTGTGCATGATGGAAAACGGGCCGACGGCATTCCCGCTCAGATTCCTGCAGCATATGCATGTGAATATCTATGTAGATAGGAAAGTCTTCTACCAACAGATGATCGTATACTATTCGGTGTGGCAGTACTAGGAGAAATCCTCAATTCCCCTAACCCTATCATTATCCCCATATTGGATTACCATCATTCCTTTAATGTTTCTATCTTTATCTTGTTTTAACCTATCCACCCAACCCTGTAAAAAGCCACTATGAGCCGCTACTGTTGTTAATGTAAAAAAAGAAAAAAGAAAAAAGAAAAAAAAAAGGGTTTGTAATTTTCTGAGTCACTACCATGGCAAGTGCTTCTTTCCCCACGTTCAGTGGAAAGAAGGGAGGGGATCTCACCACCGACTTTTTGGATGATTTCGACATTGCTTGTGTCGTCTCCAACAAAGATGACGACGTTTCACGACTTAGAATTTTTCCTCTACTGATGAAAGTAGAGGCCAACTCCTGGTATAATGCATTGCCCTAGGCTACCAAGAATGCATGGGATGTGTTAAGGGTTGCTTTTGTAAAGAGGTTTGGTGGAGGTACAACGTCGGAGAAGCTATGGAAGCTCTACTGATAGAATTAAAGCAGGGAGGTCTGCTGGAGTATGCCACCTACGAGTCCAAATTTGTGGACTTATGGGAGAGATGGGTTGCCTCACTAGAGGAAGGCGAAGGAGCGCCTAATTTCCTAAAGAAGGACCGTTTTATTGATGGTCTATGTTCGTCGCTTAGAGAGAAGGTGAAGGGAAGGTTTCCTGCAATATATGAGTTGGCAGTCGAAGTAACCCGCCTTAAAGACAAGAAGCTACGCATGCAAGCAAGAGTAAATGAGTCAGAGGAAACAAGCCGACCAACCCCAGTTGACTGCAAACAGCCAATTATAGAGCCCAATCGCAAGAGGCATCAGAAGATCAGCAAGACCTGCTGAGTCGCATCACCACCCAACTAGAGAGTTTATCTGTGCATCTGGTGTAGAAAAGGCATGCACGTGGTAGGAATCCAAAACCAAGGAAGAGGAAAACGAAGGCAGAACCAGGAGTACCACTGTTACAACCGCGGGGAAGATGGCCATGGAATGTACTATTGCCCACACCCAAGGAGACAGAATTTCAATAGAGAGGGGAGACAGAATCAGATCTCTCCGCCAAGAGCAAGACCACCACCGGCTAGGAAACCAGGACTGATCCCACCGGTACAAATCCTTTGATCATCTGTACAATAGCAACCACCACCCCAACCTCTCATTCCGCCACTACTCCCACCACTTGCTGTGAACCAAGTGGTGAGTGTTACTAGCTTGGAGGCTAAAGGGAAGGCAAAGGTAGAAGAATCAGTTCGAGAGAAGCACAAAGGGAAAGCAAAGGTAGAAGAAGTGGATGCTATGGGAGTGAAGCATGCCAGGCATGAAGAAGCATCTTAAAGATAAGAGAAGATGAAAGGGAAGGCCGAGTTTAGCAAGCAAGCAGCTAAACCACAGCGGAAGATAGACATTGTGGACTTCTCACTAGGTGAATATGCAAAACCCTATGACTTAGTTCAGGATGTGTTAATGTAGGGCCCGAAGATAACTTGGCGCCAATTACTCCACCTTGCACCAAGGATGAGGAGGCAATGGACAAAAATGGTAAGTACCAGGAAATCAAGGCCCAGGATAGTTGTGGCTATCTCTGGAAGGGATCTCGATGACATCCTACCAACCATGGATGCTCACATCAAGGGGAAATGAATCTCAAATGTCTACATAGATGGCGGCGTGCAAATATGCATCATGAGTGAAAAGATGATGCACCATCTAGGTCTAGAGGTAAGTAGGCCAGCACCTTGCCGAGCCAAGATGGCAAACAATGTAAGAGTGAAATGCGTGGGCATTATAAAAGCGGTCAAAGTAAAAGCATTCAATACAGAAGTGGAGGTAGACATCTTCGTCATGCCACACAAAGGTGAGGGCTACTCCATCATTCTTGGGAGGCCTTGGCTTATGGCTATGGAAGCTAAACAAGACTGGATCACCGGGATGATTCAGATGAAGGACGCTAAGGGGAAGTCCATATTCTACGACATGAGGACTGGAAAGCAGAGCAACATGATCTTGGAGGCTTCAGAAGATGAGTCCACCAGTGACTATTTGTCTACATTAGGAGAAGAGACGACCACCACCGACGGAAGTGACAGTAGCATCGAAGTGATGGGGGTCATTCTTAAAGACCCAAACACATGGACACAATCTGAAACACCCCCGACAAACCAAGAGGGATCATCAGGTATGTAGTCCTTGGAGGATGCAGGTAAGTTACAAAAATGCTCTCAAATGAGTTAACCAATGAAGAAAGGAAGGAGTATGTCTCCATGCTAGGTAACTTCACTACTTTGTTCATTGATGGCTATGATAAGATCACATGAATTACAGTAGTGCAACACCACATAAAACTCAAGGAAGGCAGTAAACGCGTAGTACAAAATCTTAGAAGACTTGTAGTAATCCAACAAGAGGAACTGCTTAAAGAAGTGAGAAGTTTGCTACAAGCAAGTTTCATCTACCCTGTCGAAGACTCAGAATGGGTCTCCCTAGTAGTAGTCACACCAAAGAAAAATGGTAAGTGGAGAGTCTATGTGGATTATAAACCTCCCAATGCAGCCACGAAGAGGGATCACTTTCCCCTCCCATTCCAGGATGAAATACTCAATGAAGTGGCAGGTCACGAGCGATACACAGTGTGCGATGGATACTCAGGATACTTCCATATTAGCATTGCGGAGCAAGATCAGAAGAAGACAACCTTCATCACACCTTGGGGATGTTTTGCCTACAGAGTGATGCCGTTTGGCCTCACTAACGCCTCGGCCACATTTCAACGCTATGTGACTTTTGTTTTCCAACCCTACTTTGGAACATCAATATGGGTTTTCATTGATGATTTTTGCATCTATAGTTCATGAGCCCTTCATTTAAGCAAAGTCTAGGATGGCTTAACTAGGCTACAAACCTTGGGTAGCCAGATCAACGTGGATAAGTGTCACATTGGTGAAATCAAGGTCACTCTCCTTGGTCATGTAATTTCAGTAAAAGGGATCGAGGTTGACCCTAGCAAGATTCAAGCCCTGGTATCTTTGTCGTCACCCACCACCACTAAGCAGCTGGTTTCTTTCCTTCAGAAGGTAAGATACTTAAGCAGGTTCATTCACTTGCTATCTCAAGTGGTCCTTCCCCTACAACAACTCACCCAGAGGGATGTCTTCTCATGGAGTGAAGAGAATGAGCAGCAGTTTACTGAGCTAAAGCAAATCCTAGCTAATCTTCCCACTATTTCACCTCCTACGTGGGGCAAGCCATTTTATGTGAACCCTAGTGTGGGAAGTGATACACTCAAAGCCGTGCTAATGCAAAAGGACCCCCAAACTTCTTTCATGCGTCCTATTTACTTCTCTAGTCGTGTAATGACCCCGTCAGAAAAGGGATTTACCGAAGTAGAACACATGGTTCTGGCACTAATGTTTGCTACCACAAAGTTTCGCTCCTATATCCTACCTAGACCCTTTGTAATCCTGACGATGGAAGAGGTTTTCCCATATGTAATGCGACACATGGATGTCTCATCTAGGATCTCAAAGTGGTTGATTAGATTACAAGAGTTTGACTACACCATGCAAGTAGAAAACTCCACCAGGGCTAGTTTAGCAAGAATTCTCACTCATCGCCATTATAAGAAGAAGCTGAAGGTCAACAAAAAAGCAAAGGAAGAAACACCAATGGTAGAGAGTCCTAGGCTAGAAAGAGCTCACTCTCTTTTCTTTGACGGAGCATACAAGAGAACAATGGATTAGTCTGCAGCAGGCATAGTCATTTTCAATGAACAGCAAGAAAGAATGTTCTCCATTGGGCAGTTATTACACTCCCACTCCAACAATGAAGCAGAATATGCAGCCCTAATTCTTGGGTTGGAACAATGTATCTCACAAGGAATTCAGCTCCTAAATGTGTTTGGTGATGCTTTGCTTTTGATAAGGCAGATAAATGGCACCTGGGTTTGTAAGAATCAGGTTTTACTTGGTCAACTAGCCAAGTTAAGGACCTTCTAAAGAAGTTTGAAGTAGTGAAACTATTTCATGTCCCTAGAGCAAAACATTAGGAGGCAGATGCTCTAGCCAAAGAGAGAATACAAGACGTTTCTGTAGGAGCAATCAAACTGAAGCTACCCCTCTTCCAAGGTAGTGATGCTATGCCTGATATCGTCAATTTTTTAGATACGGGAGAATGTCCGAAAGGATACATCAAAGGCCAAAAACAGTGTGGCTGGTAAGGAAGGCTACTAGGTACCGCCTTGTAAACGACCACTTGTATTGTAAGGGCAAGGATCAAATTCTAAGGCAGGTACCAACCTCCAGTGAGATCATAGAGGTAATTTCAAGTTGCCATGATGGTGTCTGTGGCGGTCATTTTTCTCTAGACATCACCAATAGGAAGATTCTACAAGCATAATACTCTTGGCCTAGCTTGAACAGGGATGTACACCATTGGTGTAAAACATGTAAGGCTTGTCAAGTGGCCAGTGATCACACATTAACCTACAAGCCACAAACTCATATCATCTCATATGGGGAATAGATGCAATCGGTCCTTTACCAAGGGCCCATTCAGGTAAACTGTACATCATAGTGGGTGTAGACTACATGACTCGATGGGAAGAAGCAACAACCACCACCCGCATTACAGCCCAAGAGGTGGCTTAGTTCATTTTTGAGCATATCTGTTGCCGTTTTGGCACTCCTCTTGAGATAATATTAGATAGAGGACCAAGATTCAGAGGTGATTTGGTGGGAGAACTGATGAAGAAGTTAGGCATCACACGTCGACATTCCACACCATACTATCCACAATGCAATGGTCTGGTAGAGAAGGTAAACGAATGATTTGCAAAATCATCACAAAAGCAGGTGAGCAATCACAGAGGAGACTGGGATAAACACCCGATAAACATCTCATGGTAGCTCTTTGAGCCTACAGAACAACGTTCCGAACATCACTAGGTTTCACCCCTTTCCATCTAGTTTATGCGAAGGAGAAATTCTACCCATTGAGGTACAGATAGCCAGCTTACGAGTTTTGGCTAGCCAGATACATCGTCCGATTGTAAATCTCCGAAACCACATCTTGGATCTGGAGAGACTCCAACTAGATAGGGAAGAAGCAATCAATCACTATGAAGCGCAGGCAGAATGACGCCGGCTCACTTTCAATCAAGGGCTTAAAGAAAAGGGACTGAAAAAAGGTATGTTAGTGCTGAGGTACGACAACAGATTTGATACTAGGAAGGACAAGAAATTTCAACCCAGATGGGAAGGTCCATTCATCATCAAGAAACATTATGACAACGGCAACGATAAGATGATGGAAGCAGATGGGAGAATTCACAAAAGACTAGGGTCAATGGATGGAGACTAAAAAGGTATTTTCTTAGGTTTGATCCAGAATTTATGCTAGACATTCCAGAAGAGGGAGAACCCTCTAGCTCCACAACTAAAGATGCCGATGAAGGGCTAGAAGCATGAATGCCTCTAGCCAGATGGGAGGGCTAATGATGGTTGGTTGTCGAAACCATGCCCGTGAGAACCACACCCTAAGGAAGGGAGGGGTTTTGTTACCAAGAAGAAAGAAAAAAACAAAGAAAAGTCCCTTGCCACTTACCATACCCCTCCCCCAAAGTTAACCACGGGTGGGGCGCCGCCAGATTGGCCACACCCCTCAAATATCACCACAAGATGATCTCTCTCTCTCTCTCACTGCCCGGCCCCGCCCATATTCTCTCTCTCCTACGTACTTGCTGTATCATCCAGTCGATAGGCACCATTGGTATCTCTTCCACACTTCAGCCCGGCGGGCCGCCATAGATAATATCCTCTCTCTCTCTCTTTCACATATTCTCTCTCTCGCTCTCCTCTCTGCTTGTCCACACTCTAGCCACGGCGGGCCGTACTCCCATTCCGCTCGTCCACACCTCCCCCCCTTTCGGCCTTAAGCCCCCCACACCCCCCGTTTTTGGTGGACCATTAGCCTAAGCACCCCCCCCCCCCCCCCCCCCCCCCCCTTATCTACACCTAGCTCTCCCCCTCCTCTCTCTTAGAAGTAACCACGGCGGGCCTTAGGGCAAGTATCACCTCACCCTCCCTCCATCTCTCTCACCCTCTCTTCTCTCTCTCCTCTAACCCCCATCATATCCTCTCTCTACCCTATCTTCTCCCAACCCCTCTCACTCTATCTCTTGTGGGAACCCCCCCCTACCTACTCTCTCTCTCTCCTCCTCTTATTGACTAAACACCCCCCCTCTCCCCTCCTTGTCGCGCGCTATTCAATACCACTGCCCCCAGGTCTTGCGCTCCTCCCCTCCTGACGCGCACGGCTCTGCCATACACCACACCCCAACCCTATCCCCTCATCCCCTCCCTCACCATCTTCCCCCTCCCCCACTCTCACTCTCTCTCGTGCCCTGTCTCGTTCGCACCCTGTTCGGCTCCACTGCACCACAAGCTCGTGCACCCGCTACACTGTCGCAACCTCACGCTATACACACACACCCACACCCGCTACGCACCCACACGCTCACGCTCACGCCCCCCCCCCCCCCTTTTCACCATCCTCACCCCCCCCCCCCATTTCTGCGTCGTCTGCACTACCAGAAACCAAAAAAAAAAAAAGATATATATATATATATATATATTGCATACAAGCCCGTTCCCATCGCACGCTTGCACACACACATCCATCCACATGCACCCATACATATACACACACGCATATATACACATAAATACAAAAAAACCCGAAGGAGGTCTACGATTACAACATCGACAAAAAAGAAGGAACACCCAAAGCACGCGCCGCCAGCAAAAAAAAAGGAGAATGCGTCGAAGGCATGCCCTGGCCAACCCCGAAAAGAAGTATGCTCTACACCGACGCACCGGCAACACACCATTTGCTGGCAACATGCAACCACGATGCCATTTTCAATAATTTAAAGGGTATTTTCATCATTTCTTCAACTTTCAACCAAGCCGTTGTAAAATCCCCACTTTGTAAATTTTCTCTCTCTAGAAGATGGTCACAAAAGCCCACCTAGAGATTCCCATCTTTTAATAACCTCCCAAAACAAAGCAAGGGTCAACCACACCGGGCCCACCACTTGCTTTGTCTCCCCGATTAAGCATACCCTAATCACACTGGGATTACCATAATCCAAGCATCCAACACCTATAAATTAGCACTGAGAGGTCACTATCGAGGGGGGGGGGGGGGGGGGGGATTCATGAGAAGTCAGCACTTGGTAGAGTGTAGTGGGAAGAGTTGACACCATCACCATCACGGGGAGGGGGCTTGGGTGTTGGGTTTGCCTTGGGAATTGCACCATGCAAAGGGATCCACGTCCATCTCTCGACTCGAATGGTCCATGCATATGTGTATACACGCTCTTGATAGCAAGCTTCACAATCATTGAGTCGTCTTAGAGAACGCACCAAGTAGTTTGCACCATCTTTTTTCTTCCTACCTCTCTACCACCACGGTGTGTCATTTGTAAATATTGCAGAAATAATTCTCCCTCACACCCCCAAGGGTTTTCATCATTTGCAAATCTCTCTCTCTCTCTCTCGCTTTTCTCTCTCCGTGTGTAAGTTTGCGGTGTTCGTATCATCGTGGCTTTCATCCTAGCCGCTCAAAGCTAGGTGGTGCCCCTTGTTCGCTTTATCGTGGCAGGATCGAGGCGCGCCATTCTGCCCCCGACGTTTTAGAGGCCGTCGGGATTCGGGGTTCGCTTTGCTCCCGTCAGCATGAACTAGTCTCCACCCAACCATGCTATCTTATAGCCTCCCCCTAGCGTACACACTATCTGGCCGTGTCGATGGCCTTGCCCATGGGCCCCATGTCCTTACATTACCCCCCCCCTTGGAGAATCATTTTTTTCCTAAAAAACAAACGTAGGAAAATGTTTCTTAAGTGCAGAGACATTCTCTCATGTAGAACCTTCTTGAGGTCTATCTAGCCATTTTACCAACACTTGTCGTCTGACATGATGTCTGGTGCGAAGCTCATGAGAATCCAAAATCTTTTCGGTCTCATGAGGGATGCTTGGTGATTCAATAAGGTCAACTAACACACCTGTGTCAATGACATTATCACCCTGTCCTAGCTGTTTTTGTAAACGGCTAACATGAAAAACAGGATGAACTTGTGATTGATCTGGAAGAGCTAACTTATAGGACAATTGAACTATACGTTTGAGAATGGTAAATGGTCCACAATAGTGTGGTGAAATTTTAGAACCTTTTCACGTCTTCAAACTTTGTGAATGCTTCGAAACTTCAAGGAAAGCCTTGTCTCCTTCTTCAAAAGTAGCAAGACGACGATGTTCATCTGCGTACATCTTATATTGATCTGGAGCTTGCTTAACATTCTGTCGAGCAACTCGAAGCATGTCAAAATGTTCTTGGAGAAAATCCTTTGTTTGTTGTCTGTTCTCCTTAGCCAACCCCACTGTAACGGGTCATCTAGGTTGAAATCCATACAAAAGCATAAATGGACTAAACCCTCTAGTCACATGCTTTGAACTATTATAAGAAAATTCCTATATAATAGGTAAGTAGTCCCATAAATTTTTTTGCTTATTGCTGACGTACGCTCGTAGCTTATCCTTTAGCACTTGATTAACTCTTTCGGTTTGACCATCCGTTTCTGGATTATTAGCCGTACTTAGATTAAGCTTAGTTTCCAACTTTTCCAACACAGCTCTCCAAAAGTGATTATCAATTTTTCAATCTCTGTGACTAAGGATACTAGCTGGAATATTGTAGAGTTTATATATATGCTCTACAAATAGCCGTGCTAATTCCGATGTCTTAACCGTAGTCTTAGTGGGAATGAATCGACCCATCTTTGTGAGACGGTCTACAATTACCCAAATGGCATCATGGACACGATTTGTAGTAGGTTTTCCTACTACAAAATCCATAGAGAGACTCTCCCACTTACCTTGTGTAATCTCTAAAGGATGTAACAGGCCACCTACCTTGAGGTGTTTTTCCTGATTAACTTGGTTACTATTGACAATTTAGTACGTACTCTTGAACATATGATGTAAGCCCGGCCAATAAAATTGCCATCGAACTAAGGCATACGTCTTACAAATACCTGGATGACCAGCACTTGCACTATCGTGACACTCAAATAAGATTTGGCGCCTAGTGTCTGAGTCCTTTGGCATGCATACTCTACCCTTGTGGAGTAAGTAGCCATCATCAATGGAAAAATTCTTCGATCGCTTAAGCTCTTCGTGTGTAGGGGTGGAGCTCTGTGGGTTGGAGTTTTTATCTGTGCGTGCAGAGACATGTGAATTTGAGGGATCCCTTTTTAAAACTGAACTCCACACTTTAGCATATGATTGATCTTGTGCCACTTGCCACGTAATGACTCCAAGAATCCACTCTTTATTTTTGTGAAAGCAAGTGAATTAATCTGAGGCATCCGACTTAGTGCATCCACTACTACATTATATCACCCCTTGCAATATCGTAGCTTACAATCATAATCTTGAAGGATTTCTACCCATGTAGCTTTATGGCCCTTCAAGTATGTTTGAGTAGTAAACCATTTGATACTCTCATGGTCAAAAACTACCTCAAACTCTGCACCATATAAATAGTGTCGCCACTTTCGTAAAGCGTGAATTATGGCATAGAGATCTCTCTCATAGACAAAATAATTATGTTGAGCTCTATCTAACATTTTACTTTCAAAGGGTATAGGTATTCCCTCCTGGAGAAGTACCACACCAAGTACTTTATCACTAGCATCAGTCTCTACCACAAATGGCTTAAGTGGGCCAATGATTGCTAGGATGGGAGCAGTGTCTATAGCTACCATGAGATGTTCAAAATTGCGTTTCTGGGCTTCTTCCCAAAAAAATGTCTTACCTTTTTCTTTAAGTTGATCCGTCATAGGAACAACGATTTTGGCATAGTCACGGATATACTATCAATAAAATCCAGCCATGTCACGGGAACCGAATAATAGAGATAGACAGCAAAACAGAGGAAGAAATCTTTGTATTGATAGTGTTTGATACAACAGAGGAGCAATTGAATATATATATGGGCGCACTCCGTTGTACGGAGCTCGAACCTCCCGACCACCCCCGAGCTTCAATTCGCTTGCATGCAGCGTCTCACTCGCACTCGCACTCGCAGAAGAGAGAATGGTGAATGATCCCCAAACGCACCACCCGTCGTGCTTTTATCCTTCTTTTCCTCGAAAAGCCTGCACGATTTCTGTACCAAGTATACCTGCGAGAATAATATAAGAACGTGATCGCTAAGCGATCCGTAAAGGTTAGATTTCTATCATGACACTTTGCACAGATCGTGTTTCACACATTGATTTCTGCATCGCCTACAAAATAGCCAAAAGAACATACTCGTGCAACCAATTCAACATGATAATCAAAGTAAAAAACATAATTATATACCTTCATAATCTCAATTGCCATACTCTACCATGAAAAAACAATCCACTTCTTGGTTGATAGCAGGGAGAACTGTATGATGTTGTAGGTCTGTCTGTCCCTGTGTACATTACACTGTTGTTGCCTTCTGTTTGTTTTCATCATAACTTTTACAAACGAACTCAGAACAGAGCGATCCAGGTACTCAAAACGGCGGGAATAGGTCTGGTCTACAAGGCGGCGTAGACAGAATTGCGAAAAACGTCTCTATTTGGCTAAAAACGCAATTTTTAGGTCGCGACTCATAAAACCTCTATTTTTGGGTATCCACTACTTTTACAACTTATTTTAAGCCTACCCATGTATTTTAAGCTAAAACACATAAATATAAAACATTGATATTAATAAAAATCTCAATTTTATTGTTCATAGACAGACTATCTGTTATTCATTAATCTTTATCAAATCCGTCTTTAGTGTATTATTTAAAAAAAAAGAATATATGTTCTCTCTTAATATTTCAACTCATTCGTATAAGCTCTATTTAATAGACTATTCAACAATCTTTCAAATCGTGCTAACGAAAGATATGCCCTGCTACATTCTTTTTGACTTTAAGAACTTCAAATATTAGTCCTATTACAAGCCATGCCTAAAAATATTTGAATCTCCTCAACCATGTTGGGATGTGGTCATCAAAGAATGGCAGCGACCTTGTCAGTGTCCATCTTGATGCAAGAATAAGAGATCACATGACCGAGGTAATGTATTTCTTCTTTAAAGAAATCGCACTTGCTTTGCTTAGAATACAGCACGTGAGCTCGTAGCTGTTCAAACACTAATCGTAAGTGTTCTATGTGTTTATCTTCATTCTTATTGTAAATGAGAATGACATCAAGGAAAACCACAACAGATTTTCCAAGATAGGGACGTAAGACACTATCCATGAGTGTCATAAATGTAGCTGGAACAATGGTTACACCAAAAGGCATAACCAGAAATTCAAAATACCTGAACCGTGTTCTAAAGGATGTTTTGGAGATATCTTGTAAACGGATACGCACCTGGTGGTATCCTGAGCGAAGATCTATCTTTGTATAGCCCCATGGAGTTGATCAAACAACTCATATACTCATGGCAAAGGATACTTGTTCTTGATGGTTATGGTGTTTAACCCGCAATAATCTACGCACATGTGGATAGTACCATCTTTCCTTTTTACCAATAGAATTGGTGATTCCCAAGGCGAAGTGCTAGGTCTAATGAAACTAGGGGCGAGGTAGTCAGTCAACTGACTCTCAACCTCCTTGGCTTCTTTAGCACTCATACGATAAGGTGGTTTACTCACCGGTTTAGTTCCTGGCAAGACATCTATGCCATGCTGCACATCACGTGTAGGAGTTTAACCCGGTGGTAAATCACAACAGTTGCACGTTGCTCTATAGAATTAAAATTGAGAGCACTTTGCTCGATAGATTTGTTAACACTTTGTTTATCATTAGAATTCATTGAACTTTGCATACCATTACTAGAATTCAACGCACTTTGCTCTTGAGAACTCACAAGACTTGGAAACAAGAAGTACCACAAAAAGACTTCGTCTATTAAATTTGCTTTCTGTAAAATAGAAAGATCAGCTGTACATCTAAGAGGTGCAGATGGTATATTTTTCTCACCAAGCAAAAGCACATGTTTACCATTGTCCATAAAGGATAAGGAGTTGTGTTCATAACTAGTGTGCAACGTGTTTCCTAAACCATGCAACCACTCCTGTCCTAAAACTACATGAGCACTCTCCATGTTCATAACTTGGAAGTCAAGGGTCATCGTATGATCTTGAACAATAAGCTCAACCTCTTGAACTACCGCATCCCATACTTCTTTATCATTTCCAGACATCTGCTCCACCATATACTTGTGAGAGTAGCGAGTCTGTGTAAGCTTCAATTTCTCGACGAGCTTATAGTTCAAGAAGTTATGAGTTGCACCATTATCCACTAAAATACGAACATGTTGTCCATTAATAGTGCCACATGCGAATCAAATCATGGGGGCCAAAGGTGGGCTACCACATTGAAGCAGGCACACAACACTTGTGCTTTTCTTCCATATGAAGAACCTCTACAACACAATATTTAGGAGATGAATCTAATGTGAGGCGTTGCACCATGTGCATGGCCTTTTCTTTGCCTTGCAAAAGAGGACAATCTTTCTTGTTATGTTGGTCCGAAAGACATTTAAAACACAAAATGTGTTTCTTCGCACGCTCCAAATCGGTAGTGCTGAGAGACCCACGTGGAGTATCTCGTGATTGCTTAGGCTTCTTAGCCTCTTGTGGGCATGGAGAGGTAGATTGTCTCTTATTACTCTTGGAATGTTGTGAAGGATTGGGGGGTGGCCTCTATAACACCTCCATACTCACAAGATATATGAGCAAAAGTAAAGTAGCTCTCACAAGAGGATAGGATCCAATCTCCACTCACAAACATACTCACCCTTGCATGCACAAAACCCTGCCTACACTCGACTAGCTTCCCTCTGTATTGTCAAAGCCCTAGCTATGATCAATTGCACTCAAGGAAGAGAAAAAGGCACTAAATTTTGCGAAAACAAACCAATTAAAACAAAGAAAAATCTCTAAACTTTTGTTCATAAACACCATACCCTCACACCATCTCAGCAGACCTTGCATATGCAAGAAGGGGCTCCATAGTCGCTCCCAACCATGTACACAAACCCATCAAAAACCATGCCCATCATGAGTTATACAAAAAATCATGATGCTCAACCAAAAAAATCAGAAAAAACCATGGAAAACATGGGGAAACAACCTCTCATTCACAACAATAAGAAGGGACTTTCACTGCCAAACCTGAGTAGTAGGCACACGTGTACAAGAAAGCTCCGCTTCACGCAGCTTCCATCACCAAAAAGAGAGAAGAGGGGTGAAAGTGCAGAGGTCACCACCCATGTTCATGGCCTTATTGATGAGAGACACACTCTCCAATCAAGGCTCCAGGCCCTCGCACACACACACGGGCACCTCCACTACACAATCCCCATGCACCACCGCAGACTGCAGCAAGAGAGGCTTTCTTCTTCACACCTGAAAACTCCCACTCACTCACAACCCCAAGCTGATAAAAGTTCAGTTTTTATTCATAATTTTAAATAACTTACTCACACTTTTAAGTCTCGACACTTCTATGTACCCCCGCACAATTGGCACGCATGCATAGAGACAGCTGGCAGACACCACCTTTGTACACTTTGTACAAGCATGCTTTATTAACATCCAAGAGGTCTAAGAGAACCAAAAAACATCTCGCAAAGACTTTGGGGTGGTCCGCACCATTTCGCCAAAACACGTCACATATTGCCCCCCCAACAAGCATGGAACACTTTCAAGTGTTTCATGTGCATACTTTCACATCATTGTAAACATTCTCGTATTTTTCATGCCATAAAAGACCCAAAATATAAGATGAGAGCTAAAAATAACATAGATTCTCTTACCATCCACCTCCATGTTACATCCAATAAACGTATGCATAACATACTAGGAGCTTCTCCCACCGAAGCAAAATCCCATATGATATTGACACGAGACATTTGTCTTTTCCCTCTATCATACACATAATTTTGCATTGAATCCAAGCCAAAACTTTCATGTTTCAACTCATACAAATCAGTGATTTCAAATATCCATCAAAGCTTCTACATTCTCAACCATAATTTGTCTAGTCAAGACATTCAAAGTGTCCTTGCATGCCAAACCACAAAAGAGCACTTTCTCTTGCCTATCACAATTAAGACCATAAGGCATGACATCATCCAGCTTGGCAAGCATATCAAAGCCACTAGCACAAAGCATATGACCATCCATATCATCAAAATTTCCAAAGAAAAGACCCTCTTTCATTAGTCTCAAAACTTCCTCTAATATTCTCTCATGGTTGACATTAGAGCTTCCAACAACAAGTAGCTCACCAAGCAAGCCACTAAGAGATATGCCATCATCAAAGACCACATCATCATGCAAAAATTTAGGCTGAAAATCAACAATCAAAGCATCCAAGTCATTACGTTTAAGCTCAACATGGGACTCCATAGAACCTTGTGCAACACAACCGTCCACATGATCGGCAACCATATGCATATCATCAAACATGCCACAAGTGGAAACAAAGTGTTGGATATCAGTCACCTCATCCTCACCAATGGGTTCTTTGGTGAAACTAAATGAATCCATATTGACCTCATTAACATCCAAGTGATAATCCAAATCACCAAAATCATTTACATCATCATTGGCAGCCATAGGAAACTCATCAAACAACCTAGGAGTAGAGGCATAGTCTTCATCATCAACCACAAGAGTAGCATGAGATTCTTGTATACCATACTCAAGAGGAGAGTCTATACAACCCACATCACATACATCTTCCATTGTAGATGCTCCCACAACTTCGCATACCAAAGCATTTTCATCAAATAAGCCATTTGTAGACACATAAGCTCCATCCACATCAACATCACTCTTAACCATGGGATTCAAACCATTTTCCAAAGCACAAAAATCAGCATCTCCAACATCAAGAGAAGAATCCATAGAATTGTATATGTTTACATCATAAGCATTCACCACATGTATGTCATTTTCTTCCACGTGATCACATGCTGCTACATTTGCATGCTTTGTTTCCTCCTCATCAATAGAAAGTGGCTTCTCAAGTTCATGACCATTTTCAACAACTTTATATAATAAATCAACCAAATGCATATCCTCTATCTTAGGTGGTGCATCCAAACCTACCATAAGCCTTATCTTCCTCTCTTTGTTGTAGGCAACATGTAGTGCTTCTTTCATGCTTTTTGGATTCTTCAATTCCACATGTGAACGCAAGGTATGTTTCAGCTTGCTTATCAACATTTTCAACCTCTCAAATTGAATGTGTGTACCATGTAACTCTTTCACTGACATCACATTAGCATACTTTACACACTTTTCCCATTGCATCCATACATCATTGAACCTCTTCCAAAAGAAAGAAACAAACTCATCTTCGTGCATAGATAAGCTCTTCACCCTTGACCAAGCTTCATTTGGAGTTGGCATCACTACATATCTTTGAAGAAATAATGCTTCCAAGAGTGACCAACAACTCTTCTTTGCATCATTCAAGTTCTTATACAACACATAAGCATCACCCTCAAGCAAGAGAGGAAACATATGCAACCATTCTGCTTCACAATCATTCCTTGTTAGTAAACATTGCAATTGTACCTGTCTCAAGAACCTTCTCGGGTCCTTATCATCTTCACCTGTAAAACTTGGAGAACTCATGAAAACAACTTACAAATAGAAGGTTGAGGTTGACTCCAGGGAAAGTCTCAACCCGAGAGCCAAAATAGATCCTCAGAAAGGGGGCACCAAAACATGTGAAGGATTGGGGGGTGGCCTCTATAACACCTCCATACTCACAAGATATATATGAGGAAAAGTAAAGTATCTCTCACAAGAGGATAGGATCCAATCTCCACTCACAAACACACTCACCCTTGCATGCACAAAAGTCCGCCTACACTCGACTAGCTTTCCTCTATATTGTCATAGCCCTAGCTATGATCAATTGTAGTCAAGGAAGAAAAAAAGGCACTAGATTTTGAGAAAAAAAACCAATGAAAACAAAGAAAAATCTCTGAACTTTTTTTCATAAACACCATACCCTCACACCATCTCAACAGACCTTGCATATGCAATAAGGGGCTCCATAGTCGCTCCCAACCATGTACACAAACCCATCAAAAACCATGCCAATCATGAGTTATACAAAAACTCATGATGCTCAGACAAAAAAATCAGAAAAAACCATGGAAAACATGGGGAAACAACCTCCCATTCACAACAATAAGAAGGGGCTTTCACTGCCAAACTTGAGTAGCAGGCACACATGTACAAGAAAGCTCCGCTTCACGCAGCTTCCATCACCAAAAAGAGAGAAGAGGGGTGAAAGTGCAGAGGTCAACACCCATGTTCATGGCCTTCTTGATGAGAGACACACTCTCCAATTAAGGCTCCAAGCCCTCGCACACACACACGGGCACCTCCACTACACAATCCCCATGCACCACCGCAGACTGCAGCAAGAGAGGCTTTCTTCTTCATAGCTGAAAACTCCCACTCACTCACGACCCCAAGCTGATAAAAGTTCAGTTTTTATTCATAATTTTAAAGCACTTACTCACACCTTTAAGTCTCGACACTTTTATGTACAAAAACAACAAAACTATGTACCCCGCACAACTGGCACGCATGCATAGAGACAGCTGGCACACACCACCTTTGTACACTTTGTACAAGCATGATTTATTA
Source organism: Adiantum capillus-veneris (assembly GCF_014529385.1). NCBI lineage: Eukaryota > Viridiplantae > Streptophyta > Polypodiopsida > Polypodiales > Pteridaceae > Adiantum > Adiantum capillus-veneris. The sequence goes on from NC_140950.1 coordinate 86,605,134, forward strand.
ACATCCAAGAGGTCTACGAGAAACAAAAAACATCTGGCAAAGACTTTGGGGTGGTCCGCACCATTTCGCCAAAACACGTCACAACGTGTGGGGGATCTACCTCGCCATTGGCTCTTAGCCACATTGCTCTTCAGAAAATTATGCTTAGAGTAAGGAACATTTTCTTCCCTCTCTTGGTCATCATCATATCTTTGGGCATGACTGATGGCTTCTTCCAAAGTTTTTGGATGTTGGGTCTTGACATGAAGACGATAGTCTTTGTCAAGGCCCCTATTTAAACCCCGTATCTTTTGGAATTCATCTAGACCTTCTAGTTTTAATATGAATTTGCGATATTTTGAACGGTTCTGTGTGAGAGAGAGGCCCAACATGTGACATGCATCCCATGCTAACCAATTCTTATCTTCTTCATTGGAGTCCAAAAACTCTTTGGAGAAAGAAGCTTGAAACACAGCCCAAGACGGAGGACGGACATCTATTGGAAATGTCATCCAGCACTTATAGGCCTTGCCTTAAGAGATAGACTTATTTCCACAGCTATCTTTATATCCGGGGTGTGTCTCAATCTATGAATATCACTCCATTTGTGTAAGAACGTTGTTGGGAAAGAAGCAAAGTGAAACACCTCTATAGCGATGTCACCCAAGAGCGTTCAAAGAGAAATACAAGACACCAAAAGCTTTTCAAAATCCATTTGAAACACCACAAGTCCATTAGGAGTAGACCCTTGGGAATTTACTAGCCGTCGCCCACCCAAGAGACTATGTCACATAGGAGCAAAACCATGTCAAAGAACGGATTTACAGCACACGCCGACCAATGCATATGAAGGCAAGGGCCTCCCCTTTCACCATTTAACATCACAAAACCACAACTTCAACATCAATTCCACAATTCATAGATACATGCCCTCCGAATCTGTCTACACACAATTTGCCACTAGGCTGCCATAGCCATAACCCTGCAGAGAACTAGTCGTAACCTGATGAGCACAACTCCAATTGGGGCACTTTAAAGCTTGAGATAAAGATTGAAAAATGACTGGCAAGAAAGCTGAAGATGACCAAAATTGATTCCATATGCCGCCATGAGAAAAATTGACACAAACAGAAAGCTGTCCCAGCACGACTACACGTAGAGAAGGCTAGTCGGGGCAAAAAACTGCATCCAAAAGCATCATGAAGCCACAACGACCCAAAACCTGCAAATTTCTGGAGTTTGGATGAAATTTTTTAAGTTTTTACAGGAGTTTTAGTTATATACAAGTCTCACTTCAAAAAACTCACTCACGGGCACTTACAGTAGCCCGACAGCTGTCACTAGACTAGCGACTTGCAGTGCATGTACATGTGCTTGCTAAAGCAAGATAAAAACCCCACAAAAAGAAATCCCATACACCCTTTTGACATCAAGCGTCATGTCGGTATGTACAAATTTACAAAAAATGTGATTCTCAAAATGCGCGCAACATAGTTGGCCAACCCCCCAATCTGCTAGAGCATTCATGCTCAGCAGTAGCATAAGAATATTGTCCACCTGGATCAAAAGACCATACAACATAAGCACAAAATGCATGAAAATACACCAACCATATCAATTCTCCAACTTCCAATATCAAAGCATAAACCATATGTAGAATCCAAATCCTCAATAAGCATAAAGTACTCTAAATAGATACCACATAGAGACACCCTTTCATTACTAAAGCATGCAAATAAGCCTTCAACATCTCATCCAAACTGCCTTCAATATTCATCTCAGCCATTTTCATATCCTCATGTATATCCATTTCATTCTCCCCACTCTTAATTAAGCCTCTATCCAATTCAACCATATCATGCTTGATAGGTAAGCCATCTTCCATATATGCCTTAGGCTCCTTAACAAGAGGATCAAACAAGGTAGCATCAACCATATTCACATGAGGCATAACAAGCGAATCTCCATCATTTTCCATATCTTCTAAAACCTCAATATTCTCTTCATCAATTAAGGCAGGATCACCCACACCATCATGCACGCCATGAAGCTTCTCATTGATAGGGTCCTCATCAAAAACACAAGTAGTATAATTAGTTGCTACATCACCCTTTTGCATACAATCACCCAAAGCAGATACTCGAGAGCCCTCATCATACACATCACCATCTTTTCCATTGCTAACTTCCTTGACCTCCATCATGTGATCTTTGACTACTTCATCTACACAAAGAGAACTCCCAAGAGTCACATTTGTATCACAAACATACTCCTCTTCATTAGAACATACATAACAAGAATCAACCATGTGACTTGGATATTTAAAATTCTCATTTCCTTGCATTTGAGACTCATTCATGACCATGGTAGCCTTCTTGCCTACATCCATCTTACTAGCATCATCATCTTTGACAGGAAGGTTGACATCAAAGTGCTTAAGCAACAAAGATGGCATACATTGAGCATTCTTCTTGATCTCATTGTACATATGGAATTCTTCTTTCATATGCTCAAGAGAATGAGAAACATGGTAGTCTTCATTGCATACGTTGTCCATATTTATGTCTAAAACATAAGATACATTTGGCTTCACATCTTCTTGCAATCCAAGTTGCCTCACTCTCTCTAGTTTCCATTCATTATGCTTTGCAATCGATACTGCATCCTCAAATGTAAGTGGCCTCTTAAGCTCAACCTTTAACTTCAAATCAGCCCTCAAAATTTGTATAAACATACACTTTTTAAGCATAATAGGAGGAGAATCATTGCCCAAAGAAACACACCATCTCTTCCACAAGGCATTGAACTCCTTGACAAAGGCATCTACACTTTGACCATCACATTGGACAAGTCCTTCAATGGAATGCCATACATCCGTTGGGCCCTCTACCTTTTTGAAATTCTCAAGAAAAGCCTTCTTTAATGCATCATAATTCATCACCTATAGAGGTTGAGATGATTTCAACCAAAAATCATACTCATCATACCATGTCCTTGCATTGTCTTTCAAGCAAAAGAACAAAATCTTGAGCATAATCATTGGATCTTCCTTATTTGCCATCAAACAAGAAAACTCCATCTTTTCAATGAATGCATCAGCATCCTCACCTACATGACCATAGAAACTTGGAAACTCTGTCATCATAGCCATCAAATCTGTCAATTGAAGGTCACTTGAAGAAGATCCTCCGTGGGGGGCACCAAAACACTGTTGGGAAACAAGCAAACTGAAACACCTCTATAGCGATGTCACCGAAGAGAGTTGAAAGAGAAATACAAGAAACCAAAAGATTTGCAAAATCCCTTTGAAATACCACAAGTCCATTAGGAGTAGACCCTTGGGAATTTACTAGCCGTCGCCCACCCAAGAGACTATGTCACAGAGGAGCAAAACCCTGTCAAAGCACGGATTTATAGCACACGCCGACCAATGCATATGAAGACAAGGGCCTCCCCTTTCACCATTGAAAATCACAAAACCACAACTTCAACATCAATTCCACAATTCATAGATACATGCCCTCCGAATCTATCTACACACAGTTTACCACTAGGCTGCCATAGCCATAACCCTGCAGACAACTAGTCGTAACCTGATGAGCACAACTCCAGTTGGGGCACTTTAAAGCTTGAGAGAAAGCTTGAAAAATGACTGGTGAGAAAGCTGAAGATGACCAAAATTGATTCCATACGCCGCCATGAGAAAAATTGTCGCAAACAGAAAGCTGTCCCAGCACGACTACACGTAGAGAAGGCTAGTCGGGGCAAAAAACTGCATCCAAAAGCATCAAGAAGCCACAATGACCCAAAACCTGCAATTCTGAAGTTTGGCTAAAATTTTTTAAGTTTGTACACGATTTTTAGTTATATACAAGGCTCACTTCAAAAAACTCACTCACAGGCACTTACAGTAGCCCGACAGCTGTCACTAGACTAGCGACTTGCAGTGCATGTACATGTGCTTGCTAAAGCAAGATAAAAACCCCACAAAAAGAAAGCCCATACACCCTTTTGACATCGGGCGTCATGTCCGTATGTACAAATTTACAAAAAATGGGATTCTCAAAAAGCGCGACCGCATCCTTGTTGCGATCACTCTCTTCTCCATGAAACTCAAGAATGGTGATATTCTTAAGTAATGCATTGCTACCTTCTGCATCTTTAGAAGCACTTGTCTCTTGGACTCCTTAAGTTGTGCGAGCTTGGTTCCCTTGAACCGTGCCACTTGTGGCTCCTTGAGCCGTTTGTGAATTCATAAATTTCACAAGTAACTTCGTAAGATTGATAAATTGTGCATTGAGTGCAAAGAGGTTGCGTTCAAGTACGCTTTAGCAATTTTTCAAAGTTTTGAAAGCTGCCATATCTACAAGGCCATGATCTCCTAGATCATCATCATCATGCATATTAGCATCAGCTGCACCCGTGGTGCCTTGATTTTGATCTACCTGCTCAAAATCAAATGTGTGTGTAGGTAGGATATACTCACTAGCCATGGTAAACACACACTAATGTAAAGAGAGAAAAAAACGTCAACTTGTACCTTGTGAATTTGAAGTCTTTGTTTTTTGTATGCTCCAAATTTGCGCTGCATGCGAACCTCGCCTTGTGAGAATTGTAGCGCTTCACGTGTTGTTTGTTGTAAGAACACCTTTGTTGATTCTTCACAAAAACTCGTCGTTTTTGTAAAGGCTTTTGTTCACCTTGAAGCTACCTCCTTGAGAAAAAAAGAATTTTTGGAGGAGAAATTGCCTTTCTCCAAGATGTAAAAAGGAAAGGGGAAACTACTTCCTTGAAGTTTGAAGCTTTCCCTTTCCTTCTAGTTTTTCTTTCGACACAAGTATGCTATCTCTCCTCGTTATACACAACAAGGGTCAATAGCTTGATGGTAAAGTGTTGGCCTCTTACTCTCATGGTGTGGGTTCAACCCTCCTTCATGCAAGGGTTAAGCGGGTCTTCCTACACGTGTAGCCAATAGCGCCAACGGAAGCCTTTGGAGCCTTGATGTGGTAGAGTTGTCGATCAAGTTTGCCTTGGTTGCCCGTTGTGGAAGGCATAGGTGAGGGGCTTTTGATATCTCTCTGTGAAAAAACCGTGCCTGCCTTCTTTTGCCTGCACAACGAAGATATCGCTGTCTGTAGAACATGGGAGAGAAGCAGCACGTCGCATGCATATGCAACCCGGTTTTCCCCTTCTCCAAAAATAGCTTGGATACCAGTGAAAGGGCGGTGGTAATGCATGTGCTAATTTCCACCCAACGCGCTATCTTATAGCCTCCCCCTAGCGTTGTCATGCTGCGACACGTACATAGTGGAAACGTATGCTACAAGATCTATCTTGTAATTTTTTAGATCCATAATTATATTTCCTATAATGTACATATGCATATGTAAGTATAACAATAAGCTTTCTATCTCATCCTATTATTTATCTCAAGGGTAACGTATTCTTACTTTACCATCAAAAACTACTATAGGAAAAGCATCAATAGCTCTGCCTCTTTAACCCGGGGAAAAAAGCATTGATTCTTTCTTTCTACCATCTCATTATTATCTTACACCCTATCTAGATCCTATATCTAGGGTAATTTCCAATCTATATATATTATATGTATTTTTCATATTTTTCTTATATTTCTTTTTAAATAGCTACTAGGAGGGAATCAAATTCTAGTGGGACACTAAGTGGCATAATTTCAAAAATACACGTATTTTAATGCATTATTGCAAGCATGATTACAAAACTTTGTCAAAGAGCAATGTCATGCTTTCATATGGCATGAGGTGTCCATTGGAATCAAATAAAAGTGTAGGCTAAGGAGACCACAAGAAGACTTTTGCTGCCAAAACTGTACCCTATTTTGATGAATTTTTTACACAAGGTTCCAGTCCGAATTGGAAAATGCATATAAAGAAGACGTCGTAGGTGATGAGCTGAAGCTTCTGCCCAGATTTTTATTTTTTTATTTGGAGCCACAATTGAGGAGATATGATCAAAATACTAGATCCCAGTCTACCCACATCATGTAAGGACAGCTCATTTCCAACTTGTCCAGTTTTTGTTCACACTGGCTCTTCTCTTCTTGTGTAAACCCTTGGGGGTTCCCTTCACCTATAAAAGAGGACCTCTTCTTCCTTGAAAACCACTCAGGCATTCAAGCCATTGATGAGAGGAATTCATGAGGGAGTGAGTAGTAATGCCAAATTGTACTTAACCATTAACATAAGACGAAGCCATTAACATAAGCCTAAGCCGAATTGTACTTAACCATTAACATAAGCGTAAGCCAAATTGTACTTAACCATTAACATAAGCCTAAGCCTACACTTTCTCCTAGATGAAGACTAGCCATTCTTGCATGCTATCCTTGAAAGATCAACTCTAATCAAAGAAGGTCTTGAACTTGGCGTATCAATCAATGTTGAATTCTCTCCTCTTCTTCTCTCTCCATCAATAATGGTGCCGAAGGGTTTGTCAAGTAAGATGTTTTCTACATTGATGTTTTCTTGATTTCTTGTTGTTTTATTTTTCATCTCTAATCCAACATATATATATATGTATCTAATCTCATCTCCTTAACCAAACCTATCTCTCTCACTATTAGTAATTCATCCTCTCTACAAATTTTAGGTTCTCCTCGCTACATGTACATCTCTCCCCGCAGTATCCTTATTGCCTTTGGGTAAGAATACGGCTTGGGAGGGAAATTCTCTTCTCTTCTCTTCCCTTCTCTTCTCTCATATCTACATTTTGCACATACTAGAGTTATCCTAGATGAATAATCCACATGATGATAACTTCTATCTCTCTCTCACTCTGTACGATCTATTATAATTAACGTATGGATTAGCCGTAAAATACACTTTCAAAAATGTATAGTGTTTCTCTTTGGCCCAGAAAGGCTCAATGATATACTTCTATCACCAGATCCCATTACAACCTCTCATAGACTATAACTTTTCTTTTGACGTAAGCGTAGTTATCTTGCTATGAACCAAGAGGATTTGTACACACAATTAATCCCAATCACTAGACAAAATATATATATTATGGTAAGCACAAAACTACAATTCCAAAGAACAATTCATAGCCTATTTGGTCAACCAAGAATCAATGCCATTAACTCATCTATTAACCCTTTCATACTACCCATGATACGATATGACCATAGCCTTGATGTTTTCATCTTTGTGTTGTTTTGACATTCTCTTTTGTGTTGTTTCTTTGTGTGTGTGATTGCAAGAGAGAAAGAGTGGGGCTTCTTTGATTGCACTTCTTTCCAAACCCTAGTCTTCATGGCATCTATGGTTTAACTCCTTCATATATTTTTTTGTTGAGTTCTCTCACAAACTCTCATAGCCATAAGCCTGGTGCTTTCCTGGCAAGACTGCAAATTTCTCAACACATTTTTGGTGAACCCAACGTGAAACTGCCAGGGTGAGAGTTTGTGGGTAACCATGGGTGATCATGTTGAGCATCAAGGTATGCATTTTGACCCAACAACAATGCAAATGTTTCAAGAATTTGCAATGTTCATGCAACAACAACATGCCACTGAAAGAAGGGAAATTTCAGCAATGAAGGCCATACAAGCGGTTGTCAACAGAATGGATCAATTCAATGGCAAAGATGTAACCAAGTACTTACGCGAGTATGTGAAGGATATGGAGCTACATCGCGTGTCAGAAGGTGAGATGATTCAAAGCTTTGAGCTAGTTGTTGCTCCAGAAATTAGGGAGCATGTTAGGGCAATTAAAGATGGGCATGGGAGAAATTGGGAAGAACTCAAAGTAGCTTTAAAGGAGGAATATTTCATGGAGGACTCAGAGAGAGTGACCAAAAGGACATTCCTAGAATGGGTAGTCAAGCCAAAGCAAGGACTATCAATAACAGAGCTACTTAGGGAATTTGAGCGGCGCTATGCATAACTCACCAGGACAAAAAGGTCCCCACTCAATGCAGAGTAGACAGATCTTTTCTTACAAGGTGCAGGTAAAGAGTTTCAAGAAAATTTGGAGCTTCTTCTTGAAGATAAAGACACTGAGCAAGGACTAAAGATCGACTGGAATGAGGTTGAAGGTGCTGTCTCATTGATTGCCAAACGACAAAGAAGAAGGGACAAGATGGTAGTAAACACTACAAGTCGTTCCACCTCAACTCCTCACAAAATGGTAAAGCCTACTTTTATCACTCCGAATTTTGATGAGTCCATGCTAGATAAACTTGTGAAGGGAATGCGTGACTTGAATGTGAAGCTTGCAAAGCTTGAAGAAAAAGGCCAACCGTCAGGGCCACTTTCTAGGCAAAGACAACAGCCCAAAGAAGGGTTTGTTAATAGATGTATTTGGTGTGATAGTAGAGACCATGTAAGAAGGGATTGTGATGATTTTAGTGATGCTTTGTCAAAAGATGTTGTCTTTTTTAAGGTTGGTAAAATCCACTTAAGAGAGACAAGTCTACCCTTGAGAACTAACTTTGGGAAGGGGGGAATGCAAACCTTATTGAAGATATGGCAACTAAGCATGCCACCTCTTCAGTTGAGGCAGCTCCTTATGGAGTAAAAATTGAGCATCTTAGTGATGAAGAGGTGAGTGACCATCATGGTCAAATTTGGCTAAATGTCATGCAATTAGCTAAAAAGGGAAAGCTTACAAAAGAGATTCTACATGAAGCAGGTGATTGCATATGTTTAGAAACAGGATGAAATGATCTAGTGGACTCATTCTCAGTGCATGCTTACATTACAAAATGCCAACAAAATGAGGCAATTGTAGAAGAGAAGCGCAGACGTGAGAATGCTAATGAAGGACCAACAAAAAGAGATGAATCTAGAAGTGGGGGAATAAGCGACTCAATGCCTTCTCAAACACCCTCAACACAAGTAGCATCTCCACCTGAAGTACTCATGGAGGAGACTACAATAGGAAAGAAGAAAGAGACAACAAAAGGTAAGACAAAAGGCCCAGCTTATAAACTAAAATCTGATATTGACGTTGCTACAGATTCAAAGAAATTCTTGGAGGAAAGGATCTTGAATACCAAGATTGAGTTCACTATCACGCGAACCGAATAATAGAGATCGATAGCAAAAGATAGAGAAAGAGATCTTTGTATTGATGAATCTTTGTAGAGATTTGATACAACAGAGGAGCAAAATATATGGGCGCACTCCGTTGTACGGAGCTCGAACCTCCCGACCACCCCCGAGCTTCAGTTCGCTTGCATGCAGCGTCTCACTCGAACTCGCACTCGCACTCGCACTCTCACTCTCACTCTCACTCTCACTCGCACTCGCACTCGCACTCGCACTCGCAGAAGAAGAGATCGGTGAATGATCCCCAAACGCACCACCCGTCGTGCTTTTATCCTTCTTTTCCTCGAAAAGCCTGCACGATTTTTGTACCAAGTATACCTGCGAGAATAATATAAGAACGTGATCGCTAAGCGATCCGTAAAGGTTAGATTTCTATCATGATACTTTGCACAAATCGTGTTTCACACATTGATTTCTGCATCACCTACAAAATAGCCAAAAGAACATACTCGTGCAACCAATTCAACATGATAATCAAAGTAAAAAACATAATTATATACCTTCATAATCTCAATTTCCATACTCTACCATGAAGAAACAATCCACTTCTTGGTTGATAGCAGGGAGAACTGTATGATGTTGTAGGTCTGTCTGTCCCTGTGTACATTACACTGCTGCTGTCTTCTGTTTGTTTTCATCATAACTTTTACAAACGAACTGAGAACAGAGCAATCCAGGTACTCAAAACGACGGGAATAGGTCTGGTCTACAAGGCATGGCGAACAGAATTGCGAAAAACGTCTTTGTTTGGCTAAAAACGCAACTTTTAGATCACGACTCATAAAACCTCTATTTTTGGATATTCACTACTTTTACAACTTATTTTAATCCTACCCATGCATTTTAAGCTAAAACACATAAATATAAAACATTGATATTAATAAAAATCTTAATTTTACTATTCATAGACAGACTATTTGTTATTCATTAATCTTTATCAAATCCGTCTTTAGTGTATTATTTAAAAAAAAGAATATATGTTCTCTCTTAATATCTCAACTCATTCGTATAAGCTCTATTTAATAGACTATTCAACAATCTTTCAAATCGTGCTAAGGAAAGATATGCCCTGCTATATTCTTTTCGACTTTAAGAACTTCAAAGACTAGTCCTATTACATTCTCCCCTTATCAAAATTAACTCTGTCCTCAGAGTTGGTCTAAAGAGAGGAAAATTCTCTTTGCAAAACACTAAGATCAACCCATGATGCATCCTCTAGTGGATAGTTCTGCCACTTAACCAAAACTTCCACAATGTCTCTATTTCTCATATGTTTAAAACGCCTATCTAGTACTAAGTCTGGTTCTATAGTCAATGGTCCGTCATCTTTCAACTTAGAGTTGTCCTCTAAAACATGATGCACATTAAGAACATACTTTTTCAATAAACTCACATAGAATACATGATGCACTTTAACATGAGAAGGCAATTCCAATTTGTAAGCTAATGAACCAATGCACTTCAAAATTTTGAATGGACCAACAAATCGTGGAGACAATCTTCTATCATTTCCAAGAATCAAATGAGACTTCTCAGGAATAACCGTTAAAAAACCATATCACCAGTTTCATACTCCACAACATGATGTTTCTTGTCATAATACAGTTTATGTCTCTTTTGAGATTCTCTAATATTCCCCCTTATTTTGGCCAACTCGCTATCCATTTTCTCAAGCATCTCACGTGACAGTTCTATCTTATTCCTCGAATTAAGAAAATGAATAGGTGTAGGATAGTTATAGCCATACATTGCCTCAAACGAAGTCATCCTAATAGATGAATGATGTGAACTGTTGTATGAAAATTCCACCAAAGGCAAATATTCATTCCAATTAGATTGGTTTTCATTGACATACATTCGTAACATATCTTCTAAAATACGATTCACTCTCTCCGTTTTCGCATCGGTTTGAGGATGGAAAGCATTAGACATGCGTAACTGGGTACCTATAGAGTCAAAAGTTGCTCTCCAGAAATGAGAAGTGAACTTAGAATCTCTGTCAGACACTATGCTTTTGGGACTGCCATGCAAACGAAATATCTCTTTCACAAACAAGCGTGCAATGGTCAATACAATATCAATTATTTTTAGAGGAAAGAAGTGAGCTTGTGTTGTGAGTCTATCTACCACCAGAAAGATCGAATCATACCCTGCACGAGTAGTAGGAAGTCTAATGATAAATTCCATGGATATACACTCCCACTTCTGTAAAGGAATGTCTAAGGTTGAAGGTCACCAGGCATCCTCTTATGCTCAATCTTAACTTGTTGACATTGAAAGCACTCACACACATAATTCTTAACATCCAATTTCATACGCGGCCAAAAGAATAAGGTTTTAATCTTTTCATATGTCTTATTTAATCCAGGATGACCGGAAAAAGGTGAATTATGACACTCATACAGAATTTGACTCTTAAAAGAAGAATTTGCAGGAATACACAAGCGGTCATAACAATACAGATTTCCCTTATACAAGTGATATCTGTTTTCATACATCTCACCAATATTCTCACGCAAGAATTTCAAAATAGGCATATAAAAGGAATCATTTTCAACTTCAGCATGTATCTCATCAATCAAATTGGATCGCACAACAGTCAACAAATTACACATGGGCCTACGACTCAATGCATCTGCAACTTTATTTTCTTTTTCACACAAACACTTCAAATCAAAGTCATACTCAGCCAGCAATTCAATCCATCTTCTTTGTTTGTTATTTAACAATGATTGAGTGAAAATATACTTCAAGTTTTGATGATCAGTACGCAATTCAAATTTTACACCAAGCAAGAGATGACGCCAATGCTTCAATGCATGAACAACAACAAGCAATTCTAGATCATGTGTTGCATAGTTCAATTCATGTCGTCTTAATTTCCTAGACTCATATGCAACCACTCTTCCTTCTTGTGTCAAAACACACCCTAGTTGTTCACCACTAGCGTCACAGGACACAACAAATGGTTTGCCCATCTCAGGAACGTTCAAAACACAATTTTCTGCTATTTTAGCCTTCAAGGTCTCAAAAGCAGTCTCGCAGGTAGAAGTCCACACAAAACCCTTGTCTTTCTTGGTCAATTCGGACAAAGGACTTGCTATCTTAGAGAAATCTTTAATGTGTGCTCTCTCATATTGTGCTAGACCCATAAAGCTTCGTACATCTCTTACTAACATAGTCTTAACTTTATCAAGATCAATGTGAATCCCCTCTTTAGAAATCACTCTTCCCAAATATACAATCTGATCCTTTGCAAAAGAATACTTACTTGCTTTGGCATACAATTTATGTTCACGCAAAACCTCAAATGTTTTCTTTAAATGCAATGCATGATCTTCTTCATTCGTAGAATACACAAAAATATTATCCAAGAATACCAAAATGAAGTCCTCAAGATACGGGTGAAAAATATTATTCATTAAGCACATGAAAGTTGTTGGTGCATTAGTCAAACCAAAAGCAAGAACTGTAAATTCATAATGTCCATAATGTGTACGAAAAGAAATCTTTGGAATGTCCTCGACCTTGATACGGATTTGATGGTAGCCAGAATGAAGGTCAACCTTTGAAAATATTGTGGCACCACTCAAATGACTAAGCAGTTCATCTATGTGAGGAAGAGGATATTTGTTCTTTATGGTCTGTTTGTTTAATCCCCTATAGTCGATGTATAACCTATATGTACCATCCTTTTTCTTTTTGAATAACACAAGACTACCCCAAGGAGATACACTAGGCTTAATGAAACCCTTTTTCAAAATATCATCAAGTTGTATCTTGAGCTCTTTAAGCTCATCAATATTGAACCTGTACGGAGATCTGGAATAAGGTGTCACTCTTGGATATAGATCTATGGCATGGTCTACCGCTCTAGGCGGAGGTATACCAGGAAGATCGTCTGGAACACATCCTTAACTTCATGTAAGAGATCCTCTATAAATTCTGGATTTGTCTCTTTATGTTTATCCCTAGATTCTTCTTTAATCTCATTAGCAAACACAAGCAACGTCTCACACTCTTATCTAAGTCACCTTATCAATTCCATTGCCAAAACTAGATTTAGAATCTCTTTCTTTCCACAAAGAGTGTGGCTTATCATCATCAAATGATTAACGATATATTTTTCTTTCTTAACAATCAATCAAAACATGATTTTCAATGATGTAATTGATACCAATGATAACATCATGCATATCAATGTTTATGATATAGAAATCATCGTTATACTTCAGACTCTTCAAAGAAAATAAAATAAAATTTCTACTAACTCTTTCGTGAAACTATTATTACCACTAGTTAAGTCCACAATTCTTTTAACTTCTCGATTTAATTTCAAGTTTAATTTCTCAATCAATTTAGACGATAAGAAGCAATGAATACTATCCAAATCAATTAAGAAATTCAAATTTTAATCTCAACTTCTACGCATAAATTCGATCTCACAGAAGCTTTCAAAGGACGTATCAAAGACATAAAACATCACAAAGAAGGGGTAGATGACTTACCTTTATCGTACGCATCGCCAAAAGTCTCCAATTGAGCCATCTTGGTACGTATTGTCTTATCGATCACCTTGCTCGAGCATTCGAAAGTCTCCTGGTCGTGTTCTCGATATTGAAAGTATAATCCCAATCTTTTAGTTCTTCAATCCACGCTTCTAAATCTTCGCATATCTTTCTTATGCCATCAAACTCTTTAAGCTTAGCCTTCGTTAAGAATGATTTGGTTGTCGCTTCTCCCATATCGTCATCGTTTCTTTTGGCGGTACCCCAACGCCGCCACAATGATTATTCTTTCTAGGTGGATTAGCATGGTTTTCACCTTCATGTTGGCTATCAAGTCTACATAGATATCAAGCTCTCGTGCTGCTTTGCCCCGCAGAGCCTCAACACGCTCCCGATTTGCAATTTTCAGATCTTCTCATAGTCGTCAAATCAGGTCTTCTTGCTCCTTCATTCTCCTCTCGTATCCTTCCATGTCCAGAATCAACCGCTTGCTCTGATACCAATTGTCACGCGAACCGAATAATAGAGATCGATAGCAAAAGATAGAGAAAGAGATCTTTGTATTGATGAATCTTTGTAGAGATTTGATACAACAGAGGAGCAAAATATATGGGCGCACTCCGTTGTACGGAGCTCGAACCTCCCGACCACCCCCGAGCTTCAGTTCGCTTGCATGCAGCGTCTCACTCGCACTCGCACTCGCACTCTCACTCTCACTCTCACTCTCACTCGCACTCGCACTCGCACTCGCAGAAGAAGAGATCGGTGAATGATCCCCAAACGCACCACCCGTCGTGCTTTTATCCTTCTTTTCCTCGAAAAGCCTGCACGATTTTCATACCAAGTATACCTGCGAGAATAATATAAGAACGTGATCGCTAAGCGATCCGTAAAGGTTAGATTTCTATCATGATACTTTGCACAGATCGTGTTTCACACATTGATTTCTGCATCACCTACAAAATAGCCAAAAGAACATACTCGTGCAACCAATTCAACATGATAATCAAAGTAAAAAACATAATTATATACCTTCATAATCTCAATTTCCATACTCTACCATAAACTCTGCAGGGAGAACTGTATGATGTTGTAGGTCTGTCTGTCCCTGTGTACATTACACTGCTGCTGTCTTCTGTTTGTTTTCATCATAACTTTTACAAACGAACTGAGAACAGAGCAATCCAGGTACTCAAAACGACGGGAATAGGTCTGGTCTACAAGGCATGGCGAACAGAATTGCGAAAAACGTCTTTGTTTGGCTAAAAACGCAACTTTTAGATCATGACTCATAAAACCTCTATTTTTGGATATCCACTACTTTTACAACTTATTTTAAGCCTACCCATGCATTTTAAGCTAAAACACATAAATATAAAACATTGATATTAATAAAAATCTTAATTTTACTATTCATAGACAGACTATCTGTTATTCATTAATCTTTATCAAATCCGTCTTTAGTGTATTATTTAAAAAAAATAATATATGTTCTCTCTTAATATCTCAACTCATTCGTATAAGCTCTATTTAATAGACTATTCAACAATCTTTCAAATCGTGCTAAGGAAAGATATGCCCTGCTACATTCTTTTCGACTTTAAGAACTTCAAAGACTAGTCCTATTACATTTACTCTGGGAGAAGTTCTTGGCATTGCAAAGCGTGAATTCCATGAGGAGATTATTGACATCATCAAGAGGAAGAGGCAAACCCTTGCTGAAGTTTCTCGTCCACAGGTCGAAGGGGAAACCTCGAAGACACAAGGGATGCAGTTGCAAAATAAGACGTATGATGGAGCTGTGGTAGGATGCTACCAATCTAGTGGGAGAGTGAAGCAAGTGCATTTCTCAAATGATGATGAAGAAGTTGAAAATATTCCTAGGAGCTACTATTCACGAAGTCACTGGGAAAGGGCTACTACAGAAGCTTTGGTCAAGGTAGGTGACCTTGAAGAGCCATTTGTTGCCTTGATTGACCATGGTTCAAAAATAAACATAATGTCAAAGAGTCTCTACAACAAGTGCAAATGGCCGATGGACAAAGATCATGGTTGGATGGTGAAAGTGGCAAACAATTCATCCGGTGAATTGTATGCAGCATGTCCAGGTGTGAAGGTGACAATAGGTGATGTAAAGATTGACCAAAACTTCTTTGTACAGGATACATCTTCATATCATCTCATCCTTGGACAACCCTACATTGTGGGAGTTCGAATGGAAACAAAGGTAATGGATGATGGTTCAGCGTATGCTAGGATACGTAGCAAAGATGGTAAATGAGCTGTCCAATTTCTCACAGTTTGTGTTAACCATGAAAGAAATCGTGACAACCTTAGAGAACATCCTCTACCAAAGGTGAGCAAAGAGTTTCATGATCATAGAGAAATGATTGGTTTTGGCCAAGCACCATTGTAAAGCGAGATTGCAGTGGTACTGAAAGAAAAAGGGTGTCGCGTGATCCAAAAATAGGTGAAACTTTTTCAACGGGCTCCTTGATAACAAGGAAGGGATCAGTATGTTTTACAAAATTGAAGATTTGAAGGGACGTGAGAGGCAATATGTGCATAATGTACAAATAGGCATGAAAAAGAGTGGGTTGCTAGAGCCTACTGAAAATGTTTTGGGTTTGTGTGAACAAGTTTCTTTTGTAGATACTATGGGTGAGCTTGATGCTATAATGGGGTCTAGTTTGCATCTTGAAAATGAAGTTGTAGAAGTTTGCTCTATGGAAATGTATCAAGTAATAGAAGCGTTCAAAGAAAACCATACAGTTGGGCCAGAAGTCCATGTTGAAACTAAATACAAGAGTGTAGCAAAGAAGGTGAAACCAGTAGCTCCACCCTTACCACCCAACAATAGGGAAAAGATTGAGCAGGTTTCTTTACAACCAAGTTTGAGGAATCCTAAAAAGATTGGGCATACCTTCACAAAGGAGTCTTTCCAAGAGTTGCAGATTGGTCGCGAGGAGTTCTAACACAGGAGAAGACAAAGTGCTTCAAATAAATGCTTTCAAAACATGGCAAGGCTTTGGCATTTGAGCCACATGAGATAGGATGTGTTGATCCTTCTATTGTAGCTCCTATGGTAATTTTCACAATACCTCATGTGCCTTGGAATCTGCGGCCTATTTCGGTTCCAAAGGCTCATTTGCCAAAGTTAGTAGAGCTACTAAATGAAAAAATCAAAATGGGAATCTTGGAGCCTTCTTGTGCTCCATACTCAAACAGATGGGTCACAGTTCCAAAGAAGAATGGTTCTCTACGCTTCATCGAAGATATGCAACCAGTGAACAAGGTGACAATTAGAAATGTAGGTACAGGTCCAATTGTGGATGAGTTTGCAGAGGCGTTTGCAGGGAGGGCAATCTACTCAATGGGGGATCTCTACTCAGGGTATGATCAATTTTAGCTTGCAATCAAAAGCAGAGACTTGAAAACCATGAGGAAACCTTTGGGTTTGGTAAGGATGTGTACCTTGCCATAGGGAGCAACCAACTCGGTTGCACATATGATGAATGGGATAAATAAGGTACTACATGACTTTATTCCTCAAATCACAATGCCTTTCATTGATGATTTGCCTATCAATGGATGTGAAGAAAGTGACAAAGATGAAGCTTTCGATCTCAAGGGAGGTCACAGGTTTGTGGTAAATCACATAAATGATTGTGATAAAATTTTGTCTAGGTTGGAAGAAGTAAATCTTACATTGTCAGGGAAAACGTCTATGTCTGGTGTCAATGAAGTGCTCATTGTGGGGCACATGTGCGGGCCATATGGTAGGAAACCTTGTCCAGCAAAGGTAGATGCCATCCAAAGAATGAAAGAAACATGTACTAGCATCACTGAGTTTAGAAGTTTTTTGGGAGTATGTGTCTTCTATGTTATTTTGATTCCACATTATGCACATGTAGCTGATCCTCTTTATCAGCTGCTTAGAAAGAATCAAAAGTTTAAATGGATAGAAGCACATGTAAAATCCATGAAAAAGATAAAAGAGTTGCTCTTTGTCAGCACGACTTTGAGAAAGGTAGACTAAGGCTAGTAATTGTGACAATAGACACCAGTCCTACAGGGATTGGATGGGCAATATGGCAAGATGACGAAGAAGGACACAGGTATGTGGTAAGATTTTGAGAAAAGGTACTAAGTGCTCGCCAAAAAAACTATCCACAGATAAAGAGAGAGTTACGGGGTATGGTTACAACCTTGAAAAGTGGGAAAGAGTACCTAATTGGTGCATGTGTGGTTGTAGAAACAGATTGTCTACCACTTCTTGGGATGACTACAAGCTGCTCAACGTCAGACATTGCTATGTTGCGGTGGATTGCCTACATTAAGTCCTTAAACCCTGAGTTTAAGCACATTCCAGGTAAAGACAATACAGTGGCAGATATACTATCAAGGGCAAGGTAATAAGATGAGTCACAAATGATTGATGAGGGAGATGATGTAGGCACAAAGTTCTATTCTAGCTCTCATGTCAAAGGTAGCAATGTCTACATGACTAATTCACTTGAATTGTTCTTGAAAGATCTTTATGAAGGTGATTCGCTTCTTATTGGAAGCTACTTGAGTACTCTAACAAAACAGGATGATTGGTCTGAACAAGAGTTCAAGAGGATACGTAGGAAAGAATATGGGTACTTTTTGAGGGATAGTTACTTGTGGAAGCATCCTAAATAAAAAGGTGCTACACCACAACGGGTTATATGTAAAAAAGGGACTCAAGTAAAGCTCATGCAAGAGTTTCATGAGAGTATATGGGCTGGACATAGGGGTGTATGGGCAACCTTCTCCAAGTTGAAAGAAAAATATTGGTGGAAGGGTATGCATAAAGATGTATCTCAGTTTGTAGAGTCATGTGTAACTTGTCAAATATATTCAAATGTTTGACATCGTGATGGATTTCACCCTACATATCCACTAGCCATGCACTAGAAATGGGTTGTGGATCTAGTCACAATGCCTTTAGGACTCTCTCAGATGAGATACTTGGTTCTTGCACAAGAGGACCTAACTAACCAGGTTGAAGGAAGAGCATTAAGATCTAAAACAACAGAAGCTGTGTGCAAATTACTTCTTGATGAGGTGATTTGCCGTTATGGTTGTGTGGGAAAGATCACTGTAGACAGAGGTGAACTGGATGTCGAAGAAGTAGGAGTTCTTTTCTAGATTAGGAATCAAGATTTCTCTTAATACAACTTACAACCGTGAAGGCAATGGAAAGAGTGAAAGAGGGAATCCTCCTATCATCAAATCATTGGCCAAAGCTTGTGAAGGAAGAGTTGGTGAGTGGCCAAAATTGTTATCATATGCTTTATGGGCTGATCGTACAACACATAGCTCAGTAATAACTGGCTACATGCTTGCGGAGCTAATGTATGGTCAAAAGCCAGTGATGCCGATTGAATATACAATTCCCACATGGAGTATACTACCTTGGCAAGAGGGGCTAAACAGAGAAGATCTTCTTGCATTGCGCATAAGGCAACTAGAGAGAAGACCTAGAGACATTGAGGCTACAAAACAACGACTTAAAAATGCAAGATTGAAAAACAAGGACTACTTTGATAAGAGACATCGTCTCAGGAGCAAAGAAATTGACAAAGGTGACTGGGTTTTAGTGTATGATAGTAGCCTTGATAACCAGCACACAGTCATGCGTAAGTTCTCAAAAATATGGTTTGGACCGTATGTTGTAAAGCATGTGCATGAGAATGCTACCGACAGCTTGTTTGAACTAGATGGTACAGAAGTAAATATTCCCATTGCAGGAAAAAGGATCAAAATGTTTAAGAGAAGAGGTGACAATGATCTAGAAAATGTTGACGAGAAGGAAGAGCAAAACACAAATCAAGATGAAGCTTTGGAATCGTCCAGTGAAGAAGAAAGCAAGGAAGATGTACAAGAGGGCTGATCTTACAAAGAAATAATGTGGCACATACCGGAGGATGTGCAGGTTTAGAGGGAGTGGATGTCGTACTGTGACACCTACACACTGGAAACGTATGCTACAAGATCTATCTTGTAATTTTTTGGATACATAATTATATTTCCTATAATGTACATATGAATATGTAAGTATAGAAATAAGATTTCTAACTCATCCTATTATTTATCTCAAGGGTAATGTATTCTTACTTCACCATCAAAAAGTACTATGGGAAAAGCATCAATAGATCCGCCTCTTTAACTTGGGGCAAAAAGAATTGATTCTTTCTTTCTACCATCTCATTATTATCTCACACCCTATCTAGATCCTATATCTAGGGTAATTTCTGATCTATATATATTCTATGTAGTTTTCATATTTTTCTTATATTTCTTTTTAAATAGCTACTAGGAGGGAATCAAATCCTAGTGGGACACTAGGTGGTATGATTTCAAAGATACACTTATTTTAATGCATTATTGCAGGCATGATTACAAAAATTTATCAAGGATCAATGTCATGCTTTCATATGGCATGAGGTGTCCATTGGAATCAAATAAAAGTGTAGGCTAAGGGGACCACAAGAAGACTTTTGCTGCCAAAACTGTACCCTATTTTGATGAATGTTTTACACAAGGTTCCAATCCGAATTGGAAAATGCATATAGAAAAGAAGTCCTAGGTGATGAGCTGGAGTTTTTGCCCATATTTTTACTTTTTTATTTGGAGCCACGGTTGAGGAGATATGATCAAAATACTACTCCCTAGTCTGCCCACATCATGCAAGGACAGCTCATTTTCAACTTTTCCAGTTTCTGTTCACACTGGCTCTTCTCTTCTTGTGTAAACCCTTGGGGTTTCCCTTCACCTATAAAAGATTACCTCTTCGTCCTTGAGAAACACTCAAGCATTCAAGCCATTGATGAGAGGAATTCATGAGGGAGTGAGTAGTAATGCCAAATTGTACTTAGCCCTTAACATAAGCCTAAGCCTACACTTTCTCCTAGATGAAGACTAGCCATTCTTGCATGCTATCCTTGAAAGATCAACTCTAATCAAAGAAGGTCTTAGACTTGGCGTATCAATCAACGTTGAGTTCTCCCCTCCTCTTCTCTCTCCATCAATAATGGTGCCGAAGGGTTTGTCAAGTAAGATGTGTTCTACATTGATGTTTTCTTGATTTCTTGTTGTTTTCTTTTTCATCTCTAATCCAACATATATATATATATGTATCTAATCTCATCTCCTTAACCAAACCTATCTCTCTCACTCTTAGTAATTCATCCGCTCTACAAATTTTAGGTTCTCCTTGCTACATGTACATCTCTCCCCGCAGTATCCTTATTGCCTACGGGTAAGAATAGGGCTTGGGAGGGAAACTCTCTTCTCTTCTCTTCCCTTCTCGTCTCTCGTATCTACATTTTTCACATATTAGAGTTATCCTAGATGAATAATCCACATGATGATAATTTCTATCGCTTTCACTCTGTATGATCTATTAGAATCACGTATGGATTAGCCGTAAAATACACTTTCAACAACGTATAGTGTTTCTCTTTGGCCCAAAAAGGCTCAATGAAATACTTCTCTCAACAGATCCCATTAAACTACCTCTCACAGACTATAACTTTTCTTTTGACATAAGCGTAGTTATCTAGCTATAAACCCAGAGGATTTTTACACACAATTAATTCCAATCACTAGACAAAAAATATATATTATGGTAAGCACAAAACTACAATTCCAAAGAACAATTCGTAGCCTATTTGGTCAGCCAAGATTGAATGCCATTAACTCATCTATTAACCCTTTCATACTACCGATGATATGATATGACCATAGCCTTGATGTTTTCATCTTAGTGTTGTTTTGAAATTCTCTTTTGTGTTCTTTTTTTGTGTGTGTGACTGCAAGAGAGAAAGAGTGGGGCTTCTTTGATTGCACTTTTTTCCAAACCCTAGTCTTCATGGCATCTATGGTTTAACTCCTTCATATAATTTTTTGTTGAGTTCTCTCACAAACTCTCATAGCCATAAGCCTGGTGCTTTCCTAGAAAGAACGCAAATTTCTCAACATATTTTTGGTGAACCCGACGTGAAACTTCCAGGGTGAGAGTTTGTGGGTAACCATGGGTGATCATGTTGAGCATCAGGGTATGCATTTTGACCCAAAAACAATGCAAATGTTTCAAGAATTTGCAATGTTCATGCAACAACAACATGCCAATGAAAGAAGGGAGATTTCAGCAATAAAGGCCATACAAGCGGTCATCAACAGAATGGATCAATTCAATGGCAAAGATGTAACCAAGTACTTACGTGAGTATGTAAAGGAGATGGAGCTCCATCGCTTGTCAGAAGGTGAGATGATTCAAAGCTTTGAGCCAGTTGTTGCTCCAGAAATTAGGGAGCATGTTAGGGAAATTAAAGATGGGCATGGGAGAAATTGGAAAGAACTCAAAGTAGCTTTAAAGGAGGAATATTTCATGGAGGATTCAGAGAGAGTGAACAAAAGGACATTCTTAGAATAGGTAGTCAAGCCAAAGCAAGGACTATCAATAACAGAGCTACTTAGGGAATTTGAGCGGCGCTTTGCACAACTCACTAGGACAAAAAGGGCCACAATAGATGCAGAGAGGACATATCTTTTCTTACAAGCTGCAGGTAAAGAGTTTCAAGAAAATTTGGAGCTTCTTCTTGAAGATAAAGATGCTGAGTAAGGACTAAAGACCACCAACTGGAATGAGGTTGAAGGTGCTGCCTCACTGCTTGCCAAACAACAACGAAGAAGGGACAAGATGGTAGTAAGCACTACAAGTCGTTCCACCTCAACTCCTGACAAAATGGTAAAGACTACTTTTATCGCTCCGAAGTTTGATGAGTCCATGCTAGATGAGCTTGTGAAGCGAATGCGTGACTTGAATGTGAAGCTTGCAAAGCTTGAAGAAAAATGCCAACCGTCAGGGCCACTTTCTAGGCAAAGACAACAGCCCAAAGAAGGGTTTGTAAATAGATGTATTTGGTGTGTAGTACAGACCATGTAAGAAGGGATTGTGATGATTGTAGTGTTGATTTGTCAAAAGATGTTGTCTTTTTTAAGGATGGTAAAATCCACTTAAGAGAGACAGGTCTACCCTTAAGAACTAACTTTGGGAAGGGGGGAATGCAAACCTTAGTTGAAGATATGGCAACTAAGCATGCCACCTCTTCAATTGAGGCAGCTACTTAT
Organism: Adiantum capillus-veneris; assembly: GCF_014529385.1. Lineage (NCBI taxonomy): Eukaryota > Viridiplantae > Streptophyta > Polypodiopsida > Polypodiales > Pteridaceae > Adiantum > Adiantum capillus-veneris. Next base: position 86,627,874 of record NC_140950.1, read on the forward strand.
GGAGTAAAAATTGAGCATCTCAGTGATGAAGAAGTGAGTGACCATCATGGTCAAATTTGGCCAAATGTCATGCAATTAGCTAAAAAGAGAAAGATTACAAAAGAGATGTTACATGAAGCAGGTGATTGCATACGTTTAGAAACAGGATGGAATGATCCAGTGGACTCATTCTCAGTGCATGCCTACATTACAAAATGCCAACAAAATGAGGCAATTGTAGAAGAGAAGCGCAGACGTGAGAATGCTGATGAAGGACCAGCAAAAAGAGCTGAATCTAGAAGTGGGCGAAGAAGCGACTCAATGCCTTCTCAAACACCCTCAACACAAGTAGCATCTCCACCTGAAGTACTCATGGAGGAGTCTACAATAGGAAAGAAGAAAGAGACAACAAAAGGTAAGACAAAAGGCCCAGCTTATAAACTAAAATCTGATATTGAGGTTGCTACAGATTTAAAGAAATTCTTGGAGGAAAGGATCTTGAATACCAAGATTGAGTTCACTCTGGGAGAAGTTCTTGGCATTGCAAAGCGTGAATTCCATGAGGAGATCATTGACATCATCAAGAGGAAGAGGCAAACCCTTGCTGAAGTTTTTCGTCCACAGGTCGAAGGGGAAACCTTGAAGACACAAGGGATGCAGCTGCAAAATAAGAAGTATGATGGAGCTGTGGTAGGATGCTACCAATCTAGTGGGAGAGTGAAGCAAGTGCATTTCTCAAATGATGATGAAGAAGTTGAAGATATTCCTAGGAGCTACTATTCAGGAAGTCACTGGGAAAGGGCTACTACAGAAGATTTGGTCAAGGTAGGTGACCTTAAAGAGCCATTTGTTGCCTTGATTGACCATGGTTCAGAAATAAACATAATGTCAAAGAGTCTCTACAACAAGTGCAAATGGCCGATGGACAAAGATCATGGTTGGATGGTGAAAGTGAAAAACAATTCATCCGGTGAATTGTATGCAGCATGTCCAGGTGTGAAGGTGACAATAGGTGATGTAAAGATTGACCAAAACTTCTTTGTACAGGATACATCTTCATATCATCTCATCCTTGGACAACCCTACATTGTGGGAGTTCGAATGGAAACAAAGGTAATGGATGATGGTTTAGCATATGCTAGGATACGTAGCAAAGATGGTAAATGAGCTGTCCAATTTCTCACAGTTTGTGTTAACCATGAAAGATATCGTGACAACCTCAGAGAACATCCTCTACCAAAGGTGAGCAAAGAGTTTCATGATCATAGAGAAATGATGGGTTTTGGCCAAGGACCATTGTAAAGCAAGATTGCAGTGGTACATAAAGAAAAAGGGTCTCGCCTGATCCAAAAACAGGTGAAAATTTTTCAACGGGCTCCTTGGTAACAAGGAATGGATCAGTATGTTTTACAAAGCTTGAAGATTTGAAGAGATGTGAGAGGCAATATGTGCATAATGTACAAATAGGCATGAAAAAGAGTGGGTTGCTAGAGCCTACTGAAAATGTTTTGGGTTTGTGTGAACAAGTTTTTTTTGTAGATACTCTCAGAGCCATAAGCCCGGTTCTTTCCTGCCAAGACTGCAAATTTCTCGACAGCGTATACACTGTCCAACTGTGTCAGTGGCCTTGCCTGTAGGACCCATGTCCTTACACTTGGATTTCTGGCGTAGTCATGATTTTTTTACTACAGCTAGCTCTTAGGGTTATTTCCATAATTGTTTTGATCTGCTCTGGCTGGTACTTCTCTGGCACTTCTCTTGCTCTGGCAAAAACTTCTCTGAGCTGGTTTTTTTTGCAAGATCCTTTCACTTCTTTTTTGCTGACCTTGCTAGACTTTGTCGTGCTTGCTTTGATGGTAAAAAATCTAACATACATCATGCTATTAATTACTAGATTAATGCATTTTAATCTAGTCCAGGTTTGAAAATTTGACATGAAGGATGCCAGGTTCATCATTGTATATTTCTTTGGTTGACTTAGTTTGATGTACTGATGAAATCTGAGTTTGTTTATGGTACATACTCGTGGAAAAAAGTACAATAATGCTGAGTGGGGTACTGGTTTGCTTTGATTTACCTGCACCTTGACTGGTGATTACTGGTTGGCCTTTTGGGTCTTGGATTTCTGGTAAGTTGCAAAACTTTTTACAGGTAGCTCATTTTTTTGGTGGTACTATACTACCTGGTTTTGGTGCACTGAGTAGTTGAAGTTTTACTTGAAATGTTGAGAAAGTATCTTTTATAATTTAGGCAGATCAACTTACTTGGTCTCTATAGTTTAACAGAAATAAAATATTGAAATTTGGCTTCAACACAAAATAGGTTGGAATTCTTTGGGCCAAATATGGCTTGAAACTGGATAAATATACTTCGGGCCTGCTCAATAAGCCTGAAAAATACTATCTAAAAACTTTTGTTTTTTTCATACAATGTTTAGCTAAAGATATACTTTGAATAATATAATGTAAGACAATTTCTTCTCACAGTAAATGGTTGAATAATTGTTATAAACATATGAAGCAGTTCTAGTAGGATTACTTTGTATGCAAAAAAACCTTGAGATATTATCTACTGTGATGTATAGGACAATAGCTAGTCTAATAGGTTCTTTGAATCCTGCCATACGTAGCTAGGTCTAACATATCTATTGTCTTGACTATATGTATGCAGGTGAGAATTCTATCTTGGCTTAAAAAGGATTAGCTTTCTGCAGTCCACTTTGAAAACACTTGATGATTCAATTGGGATAGTTTTGATAACTTTGTACAAATCAATTGGAATGATACTTCATTCTTATTATGTTGTACAATTATGAATCAAAGACTGAGTTATTTCTGTACTTATCTTTGCCTAGACATCTTTAGCCAGTCGTCTTTTTGAACATCTTGTTCATTGATGTGTATTTATTATGATTAAAACTACTACTACTACTACTACACACACACACACACACACACACACACACACACAATAGCATCACATACAAGATTAGTAGGATCCTTAACACTATGTTCGTTACGTAGCATGACATAAAATTATCTTTTAAATTTCATAAGAGACATACTCATTTTGCAAAATATTTTTCTTGAGATTGATGTCAAGAGGACACCACTTATGGGAAAAATGAGTAGTTACCCTAGGAAATCCTCATGCTTGATAATGTCAAGCCTATGAAGCTGAAGCAGTACTACATTTTGTGCAAAACGGAAATTTATTTCCATGTATTTCCAAGGCAAGAAAATCAAGTTTGGTGGCCTCTACACCAAGACGATGCCTAGGGACCTTATCAGTGGGGGGAGATAGAAACTTGGGGCAGCACCTAGCAGATGTGCGGCTAGGACGCAGTGCAGGAACTCATAGAGTAGCACACACACACACACACACACAAGAGCTAGGATGCTTGCGCTCATCCAGCAAAGCCAAGCAAATAGTATACAACGTCCATATAATAACGACAATAAAGAGCACGTGCGCATGGAAAGTGTGAGAGAGGAGGAAGAGAGAAAGGAAGATATCTTTGAATGCTACACCAAATATCACACCAAATCTCATGAGTCACAGGTATCAAATGCGTGTGTATATTTTACAAATAGAGTAGATGGTATATTACAAAAAAAGAGCTCTTGTGGATTCCCATCCATTTACATTGTGTGTCCACAAGGATGCTTTATTGTTGGCGGATTCGGATTGCTTGGCCGCATGGTGCATGATGCCATCTAGAAACAAAGAATCTGGGATATTCCACATCACTTTTGCAATGTTTCTAGTGAAGTACGTGGCATATCATGCGGCTAAGACTATTGGTATGATTTATGAGATGCCATAATGGGAAGTGCGATGGTGTGTGTTAACTATGGTTTTCACTAAGCCTTTATGCTATGGCGTGTGCGCGGGCGCACACACACACACACACACACACACACAAAGAGAGAGAGAGAGAGAGAGAGAGAGAGAGAGAGAGAGAGAGAGAGAGAGAGAGAGAGAGAGAGAGAGAGAGAGAGAGAGAGATTCTCAATGGTGCATAGTGGATGCCTAATGATCATCGGCGTGGTGATAGCTATCATACCCTCCTTCTTTAAGATCTACTAATGGTAGTGATTGCTTACGTGTGATTGTGCTTCCTTGAGAGCGACCTTTCTTTCTTTATATAGCCAAGGAGTGGAGATGTCTCATGCTTTAGTCACTATGTATAAAATAAGTATATCTTGTGCATTCAAGGACTATTTCTAAAGCTCCTTATCTATTAATTTTTGACCAATAAAATACACCCTTTTCTACTCAATCTATAATTTCTTTTCTTGATTTCATTTTATGGTACCCTTCTGTATGTGAAAATGTGAAAAAAAATAAATTTAATAACCCCTTCTGCTACACTCACGTGATAGTCACAAGACTATTAGGTGACCCAAATATATATGTTGTATAATACATGTGATGGGAGAGGTCCACAAAGAGAGAATAGGAGAGAGGTAGAGAGGGGGGTAGCATTGAGAGAGGAAATTACATGCTTGCTACTCAAAGCTAGCTTATTGGGGGATAGGGATAGAGGGTAGAGAGTTACAAGGGTTTGTCGATGGTGGTAGTTGTTGGAGAAGATAAAACTGCTAGACTTGGTGGTGGAAGCTCCTTGACTTAGCAAAGACTTCATTCAATAAACTCTTGGCTCTTACAATCATGCACCAGATTCCTAGTAAGGTTTAATGTCATCGGGATCATTCAAAGTTGATTCAAAGTAGTGATGGCCCGCCGCCCAGCCGTCGCCCTTGTAGTTTGATGCCCACTCAAACCCACTCTTCAGCTCCACTACATCGTTTGAGATCATTGTTACAAGCTTTTTGGTTGATTTCACTGCTCTTTGCATCTCTTCACCATTTTATTTTCCGTCACTCTTTTGTCGGAGAGCGTGTATGTACAATTATGTACATAAATACATGCATGAGTGTAGGTATGTGAATATATGAGCAAGAGGGAGGTTGAAAAAAAACAGTGTTTTCCTTTACGGGCTGATTTGAGAGGTGTTTGAAGGTGAGTATGAGAGAAGAAGTGTGTGTGTGTGTATGTGTGTCAAAACAAAAAAAACTGAAATTTTCCTTGTTCTTAGGCTATGAGAGAGCTAGAGAACGGGAGGGTATGGGCGAGTGTGTGTGGCATGAGATGAGGAGTGTGTGTGTATGTGCATCCATGAGTGTGTCTATGTGTGTGTATATGTATGCAGAGAGAGAGAGAGAGAGAGAGAGAGAGAAGATACAAGATTGGCTGAGAGTGAAGGGGGGTTGTGAGGGTGAGGGTGTGTGTGAGAGGCAAGGAGTGTGTGTGTGTGTGAGTGATTCAAAAGAGGGGGGTTGTGAGGGTGAGGGCGTGTGTGAGAGGCAAGGTGTGTGTGTGAGAGGCAAGGAGTGTGTGTGTGTGTGAGTGATTCAAAAGAGGGGCTGAAGTTGGATGCCGACATATAAAGAAAGAGAAAGACTTTTTTTAATGCTAGAGAGAGAAGGGAGCTGAATTTCTGTCCTGATTGAAGATGTGAGAGGTCAAGGAGGAAGAAAGAGCATGAGAAAGAGGTTGGGGGAAGGTGAGTGTGTGTGTGTGTGTGTGTGTGTTTGGCCTGTTTGTGCCACACACACACACACACACACACACAGAGGGAGGGTTCATTTTCTTTTGATAATGGACAAGAGAGAGAGGGAGGGTGGTGGCGCCAAGCAAGATGGAGAGGGTTGAGTCCAAGAGAGAGTATGGAGGGGTCATGTGAGTGAGGTGGTGTGTGTGTAAGGGAGAGAGAGACTCCAAAGGGCTGCCATTAGAGAGAGGGAGAGAGGGGTGCTAAGAAGAGGGTGATGGAGAGAGAGGTGGCTATGGAGCCAAGCAAGAAGAGGGAGAGGGGAAGGGTGGTGGCCCCTTTGGGAGAGCAAGGTGACGACCCTGCTTGTTGTGAAAACATGGTTTTATAAATTAGAATTATCTTGATAAGGCTCCCTTTTTGGGCTAGTACCCATGGCTGAAGGTCGTGCATCCCTTCGTATCCATGGACAACTTCCAAGGTCGGACTGTGTCTACGGTGACCTTGAAATCGGGAACATGGGTGAGCTCCCCGTGGTGAGTGCACCGTACTGGTATCCATGTATTTCCCAAGGGTGTGGGGATGGTCGTGTCCAAAAGCATGGTTGGAACTGCACGGATCACTGGGGTAAGCAAGGTGTCTACTAGCCTAGCTATGTACAAGGGGCGGTTTTTTGGGGGTGTGGTGGAAAGCGTGCTATCGAGAAGTTTTCAATCTTTCCAAGAGAGCACCGGGATTCTTGCTGTGAGAATTTGTGAGCTAACTCCAAAACTATGTGAATGAGTTATGCCATAGATGCTATGAGGTTTAGCTTTTGGTAGGGAGTGCAATCAAAGAAACCCCATTCTCTTTCTCGTGCACTCACACACACAAAGAAAGAACACAAAAGAGAAAATCAAAACAACATAGAGATGAAAACATCAAGGAATTTGTCATATCTTATCATGGGTAGGATGAAAGGGCTCATAGATGAGTTAATGGTATTCAATCTTTGCTGATCAAACAAGCTACAAATTGTTCTTTGGAACTGTCATTGAGTGCTTACTATGATATAAATGTTATGTCTAGTAATTGGGGTTAATCGTGTGTACAAATCCTCTTGGCTCATAGCAAGATAAATGTACATTGTTGAAAGTGTATTTTATGTCTAATCCATATATTAATTGTAATAGATCACACGGAGTGGAAGTGATAGAGATTCACATCATGTGGATTATTCATTTATCATAACTCTAGTATGTGCACATTGTAGATATGAGAGAAGTGAAAGAAAGAGAAGTTTCCCTCCCAAGCCCTATTCTTGCCCGTAGGAAATAAGGATACTACGGGGAGAGATGTACGTTATGTATTTGCATAGCTCTCCAAGAAGGTTGATCATAGCTTTGGCGGAGTATTATAGCTTGAATGCCTTGAGTAACTAGGACACAAGAGAGATCGAGATAGAGATAGAGATAGAGATAGGACAGGTGCATAATTAGAAGTGGATAAAATCTAGGCTAGGAAATAGATTTGGAAATAGAGATAGAGGTAAGGATTAGACTAGAGATCGAAAGAATAACACCAAGAAACGAGCAAAATCACAAATTAAAAACAAACCTTGTTTGATAACCCTTCAAGATTTATTCACCAATTTGATGGAGAGAGAAGGAGAGGGAAGAATACCAACCTTGAATGATGCACAAAATCCAAGTCCTTCTTTGGCTAGAATTGATCTTACAAGGATTGTTTATAAGATTGGCTAGCCCTCCTCAAGGAGCAAGTGTAGGCTTAGGCTTATGATTATGACTAAGTACAATTAGGCATTAATCCTCTCACTCCCTCATGAATGGTTTTCATGGAAGAAGAGGCCCCCCTTTATAGGTGAAGGGAACCCCCAAGGGTTACACAAAAAAGAGAAGAGCCAGTGTGAACATGAACTAATAAAGTTTGAAATGGGCTATCTCTGCATGATGTGAGCAGATTGGGGTCCACCATTTTGATCATATCTCCTAAACAGTGGCTCCAAATAAGAAAGTAAAAATAGAGGCAAAAAATTCAGCTAATAATCTATGACCCCCATTTTCTATACTTTTTTCAATTTGGATTGGAACCTTGTGCAAAAAAATCATCAATATAGGATACATTTATGGCAATAAAAGTCTTCTTGTGCTCCCCTTAGCCTAGACTTTCATTTGATTCCAATGGACACCTCATGCAACATTAAAGCATGAAATTGCTTCTTGAAAAAGTCCTTGAAATAATGCATTAAAATAGGTGTATCTTTAAAAATCATGCAAGCTAGTGACCCACTAGGATTTGGTTCCTTCCTAGTAGCTATTAAAAATAAATATAAGAAAAAACCCTAGAATATATACATATTGGAAGTTACCCTAGATATATGATCTAGCTAGGGCGTGAGATGATAATGAGATATTAGAAAGAAATAACCAATGAGTTTTGCCCCAAGTTAAAGAGGTGGAGCTATTGACTCTTTTTTCTATAGTACTTTCTAACATTAAAGTAAGAATATGTTACCCTTCAGATAAATATTAGGATAATATTATTATTATTCTTAGATATGCATATGTACATTATGAAAAATATACTTATGTATCTAAAAAGTTGCAAGATAGACTTTGTAGAATTTCTTGTCACTATGTACGTGTCACAACACGACATCCACCCCCTCTAAACTTGCACATCCTTTGGTATGTGCCACATTTGATTTTTTGTAGAGTTAATTTCCTTGTAGATATTCCATGATTTCATCTTCATTGATAACTTTCAATGCTTCATCTTCACTTTGATCTTCACCTGTGTTTTTCTCTTCCTCCTCCTCGATATCTTTTGGATCACTGTCTTCTCTTCTCTTAAAAACTTTGATCCATTTTTCTGCAATGAAAACCTTTACTTCTATACCATCTAGTTTAGACAAGATGTAAGTAGCATTTTCATGCACATGCTTTACAACAGACGATCTAAACCATCTTTTTGAGAAATTACGCATGACTGTGTGCTGGCTATGAAGACTACTATTATACACTAAAACTGAGTCAGCTTTGTCAATTGCTTTGCTCTTGAGCCGATGTCGCTTATCTAAGTAGCCCTTGTTTTTCAACCTTGCATTTTCCAGTCTCTCTTTTGCAGCCTCAATGTCTCCAGGTCTTCTCTCTAGTTGCCTTATATACGTAATGCAAGGAGATTTTCCCTCCTATTAAGCTCGTCTTGCCAAGGTAGTACATTCCATGTGGAAATTGTATCTTCAATTTGCATCACTGGATTTTGACCATACATCAGCTCCATAGGCATATAGCCAGTTACTGAGCTATGTGTTATACGATCAGCCCATAAATCATATGGCAACAATTTTGGCCACTCACCAACACTCCCTTCGCAAGCCTTGGCCAAATTTTTGATGACAGAAGGATGCCCTCTTTCACTCTTTCCATTGGCTTCAAGGTTGTAAGCTATAATAAGAGAAAGCTTGATTCCTAATCTAGAAAGTAAATCCCTTGCTTGCTCGGCATCTAGTTCACCTCTATCCGCAAAGATATTTCCCACACAACCATAACGAAAAATCACCTCATCAAGAAGGAATTTGCATATAGCTTTTGCGGTTTTTGATCTTAATGCTTACCCTTCACCTTGGTTAGTTAGGTCCTCTCGTGCAAGAACTAAGTATCTCATTTTCTAGAATCCTAAAGGCATTGTGACTAGATCCACAATTCATTTATAGTGCATGGCTAGTGGATATGTAGGTTGCAAACCATCAGAGATGTTGAACATTTGAATACATTTGACAAGTTACACACGACTCTACAAATTGAGATACATTTTTATACATACCATTCCATCAGTATTTTTCTTTCAACATGGAGAAGGTTGTCCACACACCCCTATGCCCAGCCCATAGACTCTCATGAAACTCTTGCAAGAGCTTTACTTGAGTCTCTTTTTTATATATAACCCTTTTTTGGTGTAACACCCTTTTGTTTAGAATGCTCCCACAAGTAACCATCCCTCAAAAAGTACCCATATGCTTTCTTTCATATCCTCTTGAATTCTTGTTCAGACAAATCATCCTGTTTTGTTAGAGTACTTAAGTAGCTTCCAATAAGAAGCCAATCACCTCCATAAAGCTCTTTTAAGAACAATTCAAGTGGATTAGTAATGCATACATTGTTACCTTTGACATGAGAGATAGAATAGAGGTTTGTGTCCACATCATCTCCCTCATCAATCATCTGTGACTCATCTTCATACCTTATCCTTGATAGCATATCTGTCACTGTATCGTCTTTACGTGCAATGTGCTTAAACTTTGGATTTAAGGACTTAATGTAGGAAATCCACTGCAACATAAAAATGTTCGGCATTGAACAGTTGTAATCATCCCAAGAAGTGGTAGATAATCTGTTTCTACAACCGCATATGCACCAAATTAGGTACTCTTTTCCATTTTTCAAGGCTCTATTTGTGGGCAGTTTCTTTGGAGAGCACTCAGTACCTTTGCTCTAAATCTCACCACATATCAGTGTCCTTCTTCATCATCTTGACCTATTGACCATCCAATTCCTGTAGGACTGGTGTCTACTATCACAATTACTGGCCTTTTACACGTATAGTCTACCTTTCTCAAAGTTTGTGATGATTGGAGCAACTCCTTTAGCTTTTTCATGGCTTTTACATGTGCTTTTGTCCATTTAAACTTTTGATTCTTTCTAAGGAATTGATAATTAGGATCAGCTATATGTGCATGGTGTGGAATCCAAATAACATAAACGACACATGCTCCCATAAACCTTCGAGCCTCAGTGATGCTAATACATGTTTCTTTTATTCTTTGGATGACATCTATCTTTTTTTGGACAAGGTTTCCTACCATATGGAATGCACATGTACCCCCCAATGAGAAGTTCATTTTGACACCAAACATAGACTTTTCCCCTAACAAAGTAAGATTCACTTCTTCCAACCTAGAATTTTTTTTATGACAATCATTTATGTGATTCCACAAATCTACGATGTCCCTTGAGATCCAAAGCTTTATCTTTTGATAGGCAAATCATCAATGAAAGGCATTGTGATTTGAGGAATAAAGTCACGTACGACCTTATTCATCCCATTCATCATATGTGCAACAGAGTTGGTTTCTCCCTGTGGGTGGCAAGGTACACATCCTTACCAAACCCTAAAGGTGTCATCATGGTTGTCAAGTCTTTGATTTCTTTTGCAAGCAGAAATTGATTATACCTTGAGTAGAGGTCCCCCATTGAGTAGATTGCCCTTCTTGCAAACGCCTCTACAAAATCATCCACAATCGTACATGTACCTACATTTGTAATTGTCACCTTGTTCATTGGTTGCATATCTTGGATGAAGCATAAAGCACTATTCTTCCTTGGCATTGTGAACCACTTGCTTGAGTATGGAACACAAGAAGGATCCAAAATCCCCGTTTTGATCTTTTCATTCAATAGCTCTACTAACTTTGGTAAATGAGCCTTTGGAACCGGAATAGGCCACAGATTCCAAGGCACACAAGGTATTGTAAAAATTACAAAACATCCTATCTCATGTGGATCAAATGCAAAAGACTTACCATACTTTGAAATAATTTCTTTAAAGTACTTTGTCTCGTCCTGTGTTAGAAACACCTTGCAACCAATCTACAAAGTCTTGAAAAGACTCCTTTGTGAAGGTGTACCCAATCTTTTTAGCATTCCTCAAAATTGGTTGCAAAGAACCTTGCTCAATCTTTTCCCTATTGTTGTGGGTGGCAAGGGTGAAGCTATTGGTTTCAGCTTCTTTTCTACACTCTTGTATTTAGTTTCAACATGGAATTCTGGGACAACTATTTGCTTAAAACAGATTGGTTTTGTTTAAAGGCTTCTATGACTTGATACATTTCCATAGAGCATACTTCCACAACTTCATTTTCAAGATGCAAACTAGACTCCATTATAGCATCAAGCTCACCCATAGCATCTACAAAAGAAACTTGCTCACACAAACCCAAAAAATTTTCAGTAGGCTCTAGCAAACCACTCTCTTTCATGCCTATTTGTACATTATATACATATTGCATCTCACATCTCTTCAAATCTTAAAGTTTTGTAAAACATATTGATCCACTCCTTACTAAGGAGCCCGTTGAGAAAGTTTCACTTATTTTTGGATCAAGCAAGACCCTTTTTCTTTATGTACCAATGTAATCACACTGTACAATGGCACTCGGACAAAACCCATCATTTCCCTATGATCATGAAACTCTTTGCTCACCTTTGGTAGAGGATGATCTCTGAGACTGTCACGATTTCTTTTATGGTTTACACAAACTGTGAGAAATTGAACAACTCGTTTACCAATTTTCTATTTTGTGTTCTTTCTTTGTGTGTGTGAGTGCAAGAGAAAGAGAATCAGGCTCCTTTGATTGCACTCCCTACAAAACTCTAGACTTCATGGCATCTATGGAATAACTCCTTTACATATTTTTGGAATTAGCTCACAAATTCTCACAGCAAGAAGCCCGGTGCTTTCTTGGCAAGACTGAAAACTTCTTGACATAATTTTGATGAACCCGATGCAAATCTGCCAGGCTGAGAGTTTGTGGGTAGATATGGATGATCATGTGGAGTAACATGGTATGCATTTTGACACAACAACAATACAAATGTTTCAAGAATTTTAAATGTTCATGCAGCAACAACATGTCAATGAAAGAAGGGATATTTCAACAACCAAACCATTACAAGCGGTCGACAAACAGAATGTATCAGTTCAATGACAAATATGTAACCAAGTACTTGCATGAGTATGTGAAGGAGATGGAGTTGCAGTGCATGTTAGAAGGTGAGATTATTTAAAGGTTTGAGCTAGTTGTTGCTCAAAAATTAGGGAACATGGTAGGGCAATCAAAGATGGGCATGGGAGAAATTGGAAAGAACTCAAAGTAGATTTAATGGAGGAATATTTCATGGAGGACTCTAAGAGAGTTATCAAAAGGACATTCTTAGAATGGGTAGTCAAGCCAAAGCAAGGAATATCAATAACAGAGATACTCAAGGAATTTGAGTGGCCCTATGCACAACTCACTAGGACAAAAAAGGCCACACTAGATGCAGAGAAGACAGATCTTTTCTCAAAAGCTGCAGGTAAAGAGTTTCATGAAAATTTTGGGGATTCTTCTTGAAGATAAAGATGCTGAGCAAGGACTAAAGACCAACTGGAATGAGATTGAAGGTGCTGTCTGAGTGCTTGCAAACGGCAAAGAAGAAGGTACAAGATGGTAGTAGAAACTAAGTCCTTCCACCTCAACTTTTGACAAAATGGTGAAGCCTACTTTTATAGCTTTTAAGTTTTATGAGTCCATGCTAGATGAGGTTGTGAAGGAAATGTGTTGCATGAAGGTGAATCTTGAAAATATCGAAGAAAAAGGCCAACTATTAGGGCCACTTCCTAGGCAAAGACAATAGCTCAAATAAGGGTTTGTTAATAGATGTATTTGGTGTGATAGTACATACCATGTAAGAAGGGATTGTGATAGTTTTAGTGATACTTTGACAAAAGACATTGTCTTTTTTAAGGATGGTAAAATCCACTTAAGAGAGACATGTCTACCCTTGAGAACTAACTTTGGGAAGGGGGGAATGCAAACCTTAGTTGAAGATATGAAAACTAACCATGCCACCTCTTCAATTGAGGTGGCTGCTTATGGAGTAAAAATCAAGCATCTTAGTGATGAAGAGTTGAGTGATCATCATGGTCAAATTTGGCCAAATGTCATGGAACTAGCTAAAAAGGGAAAGCTTACAAAACAGATTCTACATAAGGTAGGTGATTACATACGTCTAGAAATAGGGTGGAGTGATCCAGTGGATTCAATGTCTATGCTGTCTACATTACAAACTTCCAAATCCATGAAGCCATTGTAGAAGAAAAGCGTAGGCATGAAAATCACGTGAGTGCAGCAGAAGGGATTATTAAATTTTATTTTCTCACATTTTCATATATAGAGGGGTATCATAAAATATAATTGGGAAAAAAATTTACAGATTGAATAAGAAAAGGCTGTACTTTATTTTTCAAAAATTCACAAATAAAGGTTTTTAAGAATAGTCCTTGAACGCACGTGATATACACAGTTTATATACAATGACCCCCCTCCCCTCCCCAAGAGCGTGAAAATGGCGATGGAGGGACTTCAAAAAGAGCTACAAGAAGTGGAGAGAGGAATGATGCAGCACCTTTGCGAGCACCACCAACATAGGAGGCACCTTCACCAGAAGTGACCATGAAGGAATCTACAACAGGGAAGAAAAAGGATCCAACAAAAGGTAAGCCAAAATACTAGCTTACAAACTACAATCTGACATTGAACTTGCTACAGACTTGAAGAAATTTCTAGAGGAGAGGATTTTGAATAGCAAGGTTGAGTTTACTTTTTGGTATAGACAAGTATGAATTCCATGAAGAAATTATCGACATCATCAAGAGAAAGAAGAAAACACTTGGAGAGTCTGTTTGCCTACAAGCTCAAGGAGATACTATGAAGACACAAGGACTACTAGTGCATGCTAAAGAAAGTGATGAAGCTATGGTGGGATGCTACCAGTCTTCTTGGAATGTAAGGCAAGTGAAATTTGTTGATGATGGGGAAGAATCTCAAAGTATTCCTAGGAGCTACTATGATTAGGAAGTGAATGGGATATATGAGGGCCTCTTTATTTGGCAGTTTAAGGAAATGCTTAAAGCTTAAGCCAAGTTTGACAAAGACTAAAAGAGAGGGCAAAAAGTCCTATGCTGAGATTTTTTAAAAAATCCATTTCCATTTGAATTTGAAAATAGTCTACCCAAAAGAGAGGGAGGTAAATGAATTTTAAAATGTCCTTTTCCCACCCCTCCTCTCTCTCTAACATATAAAACACTCTCTCTCACTTAGAACTCATTAAAGGAGGCACTTTTTTAGCCCCCTGCCAAAAAAGCATATTTTTCACGTTCTCTCACTGTACTCTCTCTCTAAAATGTGAGCCAACTCTCTCTCTTTATTTCCCCCCTTTTCTCTCATGTCACTTTCTCTTAGCTGCCTCTTTTTGAAAAAGTGCAAATCCTCCAAATGGTTCTGTATATCTGGGCAGCTTCTGCACTTTGAAGTGTTGCGATATAAGGTGAAATGGCAATTCAGTTTTTAAGTATATCAAATCTTGATACGTCAGAACTGGTGGCCTCGTTGCTTCAAGAAGGCTTTATCATTATCTATTGCCGTTGTCTTTTGCAAGAGATTGTGCGTCCCTTACTGCAGGTTGAGGGCTTTGTTGATTATTTCTGTTGTGATCTTTACCTTAACTACTTCCCCATCCTTGTCGGTCAGAGTTGCTTCCCCATTGTACTAAATTGAACTTCTGAGCTCATGAGCTCGTGTGAAGTCCGTTCCCCAAGGAGGTAATTGTAGGAAGCTGTCTAATTGTAGGCACCTGACCCCTGCTTGCACACTGGGTTTTGGTTAAGTGTCCACATTTCTCTTGGAAAGATAGTGGCCTTTAGTATTTCTTCATCTGTGGCTTGAAACCTTTCGATGAAGATGTTAGCGGGTATTGCTTTCAGTACCTGTTCTGTGATATGAGCTTTCTCATTTCAGGAGATATCTGTTATCTCATAAGGTGCAACATTCTACTCCCTTTGTGCTTTTCTTTGAGGCATCATGTGGTCAATTTTAGCAATGAAACCAGGTTTTAGCCATTGATCAGACTGTTGGAAAGTTGCAAACTTGACCATAAAATGAAAAATGAGCATAACTTTGTCAAAACAACCTCAAATTTTACCAAATTTCACCAGTGCATCTAGGATTACTATAGGCACAAAGATAGAATGTAATATATGAATTTTGGCAAAAAGGAACATGGATCATGATCCATGTTGGGAAGAACTTTGAAATTCCAACTAGGGGAAGTTGTTCCTGGGCATATAGAGATGCTACTGTGCACTTTTTTATGGATCTATGATTTGAGGTACATGGATCGTGATCCATGTTGGGCAACATTTTGGAAATCTCATGATACCATCTGGTAGGGTTTATCTACAGGATGCCTTGGTCCAAATGTTTTGGGATTTGGATCAATGGTCTAACACTTGGGCTAAATTTTGGGACTTCTTTGCAAACTTGGAGATTTGTGGCTTTTTGAAGTGGATTTTGGAATTCAAATGGATTGAAACTTCATGGCTTGGCTTTCTTGAATATACTCGATTAGATGGCATAGTTTTTGCTTTTAGTGGGCAAAAAGGTACATGGATCATGATCCATGTTGAGAGGAATTTTGACACAGTTTCCCTGCACATATGTTTCAATAAGTTTTCCTACTACACTGGTGAAATATTTTCAAATTTGGACATGTTTTTCCTTACTTTGCCCCATTTTCTACTTTATGGCCATGTTTTTTGTGTTTTCACCATATCTATTTCTTGAAACCATTTTTAGGCACATGTTTTGCCTGACATCTATCATTGTCTTGATTCCCAATGATTTAGGTCTGTAGTTCACAGCTTTGCTTGGCTCCCTGTCAAATTCCATCAGAAATTGAATCCTTTTGAGGGGACAAATTGATTCCTGTAATTTTTACCATTTTGCAAGTAATCCTTTGCTTATTTGATCCTACAACCATCCTTAAATTACATTTCATTTGCTGATAGGCTCTGAGGAGAGTGTGAAGTCTCCCAATTGGCTTAAGCAGAAATTTGAAACTTGTCAAGATCTCTGCTTTTAGCCCTTCCTCATAAGTTTTGCTAGCATCCGACCATTTGACCTCTCCCGGAGTTTTCTTCTGGGATCCTACCTTTTTCCCCCTTGAAAATGACCAAAGGACCATTTGCAAACTGAAGGTAGAAAACCAGGAGGATTTGATGATCTTAAGAGAAATTTTTTGCGATTATTTTTGTAGCACGAATACTATTTTTGCATTCTGTAGCTAGTGAGTCACTCTTGCCCTGATTTTGGCAAAAAGGAACATGGATCCTGATCCATGTTGGGATGCATTTTGAAAATCCACCTGCAGGAGTTTGTTCCTGGCTACTTGTGGGTGCTCTTGTACCAATTTCTCTGATTTTAGGGTTTGAGGAACATGGATTGCATGGATCACAATCCATGTTCCACCAATTTTTGCTGTTGTTTTTGTCCTGCCTGATTCTACCAGCTATTTAAGGTCTACTGGTGAAAAAGTTTTTGTTTTTGATGAGTTTGGGGATACTCCATTGGCCTTGTTAGTTTGAAAATTTCTTGACTTTGTACTCCTCTGATTTGTTGTTTTGGCAATGTTGATGCAGAATGGGGCATATACACATGCTCTTGCAAGGTTAATGATCATATCTTTCAAATCTGGTGTAGTAAGATCCACCGAGGTGGTCGCAGTGGGCAGAAACAAATCCGGAAACTCTATGCTTCTGTCTGTCTCTCTCTCTCTCTCTCTCTCTCTCTCTCTCTCTCTCTCTCTGTGAATGCAAATGAGCTTATGTTGCCCCATTTGACTATATGTTCCTAGTTTACCCGGATTGCCCTATTTTTACTTACCTCCATTGATCATATCTTGTTGTTCATATCACTTGCGGTTGGAACCGTTCATCATTCTGACGCTCAATTGATAATTGGTGTTCGATCTGCAGTTTTGATCCTTTAGAAGTTGGCTCAAAATCCATCTTGTGTCAAATCTTTCCATATTTGTCATGTTCGAAATCCTTGCTTTGAAGTTTTGGCATTTTCTTTCAAAAGTCAATTCCGACTTTCTTGGCTCGCCTTATCAATTTTTGTTGATTATTTGTCTTTTTTTTTGCTTTTTTTTTTCCAAAGCAAGGATTGATTAGTGTAATTATTAGTGTATGTAAGGGAGGTTACACTTGTGTAAGTAATCTATCAGATCATTATACATCTAGAGTTTTTTATTGAAGTAAACACATACTAATAGATCACCTCAAAAGCGCTGAGACGCTAGTGTCACTCCATCCAAAATTTGCCTACATGTTGAGAAGAACTAGGAGCGCCTTCAATCTAGACACACGTGCTCCATCATATAATGGCATATCGGCTTCACTTTTCATATCATCATAGATAAGCCTTTTTGAATCCATAATTGTCTCGATCATTTCATCGATCTCGGGCTCAAACATTGCCTTGTTGGGAATGTGGTCTACATGATCATCCTCCGAGCTGTCAGAGGCTACATCTTGTGGCCTCACGTATGCTACTTGCAAAGCACCTGCGAATACGTCTATTGGGTTGCAAGATTGCTGCCTGTTGGCCACCCCAGCGTTAGAGTCCGACGAGTTATAATTGGAAACAATTCGATCTATAATAGATGGATCAAACTCGCCAAATTTGCAAACGTGCTGCAAAGAAACGTGTCTTGTCCATCGCACAGCCTTCTTTCATCGATTACAAGGAGATAAGATCCTTGCTGAGAGATAGGTGTTTCGGTTGGATGGTCCCACATCCTCGTCACTACTCATAATGAATGTAAAAACCTTATAACCTGGACATAAATTTAATCTTCTATTGGCATCCTCCATCTTTTATGTCTCTCTCTCTCTCCCTCTCTCTTTGTTCACACTCTGTAAACTACCTCACATTCTCTAGTCATGTTCGATCCCTGCACACCTCGGTCTAGAGGTGTACGGAGATCAGAACCACCGGGCTATAATCTCGTCTTTATTGGTCAATGCCTATATTTGTGGGTACAAGAAATCTACACACTCATGTCTACATGATAGTGCATGTAGTGGAAAAAACCCCTTTGCCTCTTCTCTAGTTGTAGCAATTCACAGCATCTTAACATCTCAGCAGATCCTTGTTCTAGGGATTACTTAGCACATTACATGTTGGCCTCCAATCTGAGTATCATGCCATTGAAAGCTTTCCAACTTAAGGTCGCATCCTTAGAGAGGAAGAGAGGGATCACCGTTCACCTAACTCTAATTTTTTCGTAATCCAGAAGGTAAACTTTAATATAAAAACTAAATCCAAAATCTACTCTTAAATCTAGCCTAATTGAACATATAGTGATTCTGAGCTAATTGAACATGGTTAGTGGGTGAGTTGATAGGTGTTAGATTCCGATGGGAATATACATATTGTTGTGTACCTAGTGTTTGCCCTTTGGGAAAAGCTTTCATTGACATGCCCTAAAATCTTACCTAAATCTAATCTAATCTAACCTTAAATCTAACATAAGTCTAGATCTAATCTAATCTTAAACTCAACATAAATCTAAATCTAATATAATCTTAAATCTAACCTAAACCTAAGTGTAATCTAGCTTAAATCTAAATCTAATTTAATCTTAAATCTTGTCTTAATCTAAAATCTAAATTTAATCTAATCTTAAACTCAACATAATCCTAAATCTAATCCAATCTTAAATCCTAAACCTAAATGTAATCTAGTTAAATCTAACCTAGCTAATCTTAAATCTTGCCCTATTTTGAAATCTAACCTAATCTTAAACTCAAGATAAACCTAAATCTAACCTAAACCTAAATGTAATCTAACCTAATCTTAAATCTAATTTAAATCTTAACCTAATCTTAAGTCTAACCTTATTTTAAATTTAGCATAAATTTTAAATATAAGTTAAATGTAATCTAACTTAATCTTAGATCTTAATCTAACCTATAATTAAATGTAAGTTTAAATCTAACCTAACCCTAAATTTTAATATAGCATTTCATTTCATATTTTCTCTACTTTTTTTACCTCTCTCTCTCTCTCTCTCTCTCTCTCTCTCTCTCTCTCTTTGTTTTCTGTGAGAGAGAGAGAGAGAGAGAGAGGGGAAGGGAACATGAGAGAGAGGAGAGGGAAGGAGCATACCTGGCTCTCCTTCCTCTGCTTGTGTGCATGTGCGTGTGTGTGTGGGGGGGAAAAAGAGAGAGAGAGAGAGAGGGAGAGCGCGGGTTTACCTCTTTCGCTTGAGCGCCAAAACTCAAATATGAGATCTGAGATTTTGGCACTCTCAGTTTATTTTTTACCCTTGTCGGTGTTGCTATGGATGTCGCTATAAGCGTCACTATGCAACAATAGTGACGCCCATAGAGACGCTGTGGATTTTCACTTTTGAGTGTCGCACTACGAGCGTCACTAATGTGAACTACCTGTTGTAGTGTTGGAAATGAACCTCTAGATTGGAAGCTAGGTTAATTCTATCGATTTGACTAAGCTTCTGCCAGTTTTGGGCTTTTGGGATGTTTTTTTGCATCCAAATTCAATTTTGGAAGGACCACTAGACTCTCTGTGATGCCCTCTAGCTATGGTGCCAGTTTGGTATCAAAATGTGTCAGGGGAACATGGATTGCAATCCATGTTCCTTAGTGTTAGTATGCACTGAAACTTAGCCCACAGCGAGTCCTTGGCCTACTGATACTGGCTATATGATGTTTGAATGTTTTGGAGTTTTTAAGGTCAGACAAAAGTAAGTTTTAGATATTTTGAGTTGTACATGCTATCGTTGCGTATGCCGAACAAGGATAGCAAAATGCAAACTTTTCCTTTGATGATGCGTGGTAGAGCTAAAGCATGGTACGACGCATTGGAAGGTTAGCTAAAGCAAGCATGGCCGGCTCTACGGGCGAGGTTTCTTCACGAATTTCTTAAGGAAACTTACCTAGTTGAAATGGATGCAAAGCTGAAGGCGCTTAAGCAAGATGTAAGTGAAGAGTTCAATTTGTTTTTGGGTCATTTTGAAGAGTGTTGGGCAGAATTAGCGGCAGCCATGCAATTGGCTAATGGAGACTACTTCAAGCTGGACAAATTCATGGCGTGTCTGCATCCTAAGGTGAGAGAGATAGTTTATTTTGAGAGCCCAGAGAATTACAATGGTGCGGTAGCCATTGCATTATCGAAGAGAAGAAAGATAAAGAAGAAGAAAGAGCAGGGCGTGTCAGGCTATCAGACAATGGCCCATGTTCAACCGCAGAGTCCGAGAGAAGCTGCACACGAAGATAATCATGGAAACCGAGGTGTAGCTGTTGTGCTGCAAAACTGGGTACGCACGGTGCAAGATTTGTCTGAGAAAATGTAGGATTTGCGGCTCAGTGTCATAGATAGAGGACAACCAAGAGGAGCCAGGGGCAGGGCATGGCCACTGCCTGGTAGGTGTGGAGAAGAAGGGCACTATGCACCCGATTGTCCTGAACCGCAGAGAGAAAGAGGAGGTATGTACCTGCTTTTTGGTAGAGGTCGAGGTCAAGGACAATACGATGGTCCAAGAAAGCAAGCGGTAGAGAACCCTGTGCAGCCAGCTCCGCAAAACGGAGGCGAGGTCCCAAGAGTAAACACCATAGGAGTGGATAAGCAAGAATTTGAAGAATTTGAACTTTTAGCCAATAAGAGAGCAAGAGCTGAGAGGGAGACAGAGAAAGAGTGGGAAACTAGAGCTTGCAAGGGCAAAGAGAAGGTGTACGAAGGTAGAGAGCAACCTGAGCCTAGAAAAAGAAGGAGGCGTCGCAAGATCAAGCAAGCAGATTTCCAGCTAGGACGAGGCTATCTCGAGTACAATCTGGTGAGTGATGTTCAAAATCAAAAAGCAAATATTATGTTTGGTTATTTGTTAGCTTTAAATCCAAAGTTAAGAAGGTAGTGGTCCACAAGTGTTAGCACTAGGCTGCCAAGAGCTAAGGGAAATGTCCAAGCAGTGCAAAACATGGCTTTGAGGGTAGGTATCCCCACTGATGTTCTTCCGTCGGTGGATGCAATCATAGAGAAGAGGATGCAGGTACAAGCCTACATAGAGAGTGGAGCACATGTTTGTGTCATGACGGAAGCAGCCATGAAAGAGACGGGAGTCAAGGCAGTAGAGTCAGGTCAAATCTGTGCATGAGGATGGCTAACCATACTAAAGCTAGGTGTCTGGGTGTGGCACAGGATGTAAAGGTCAAGGTGATGGGCATAGAGTGCGTGATCGTTTTTTTTTCTGGTGAAGGCAGGGGACAATGCTTATCCAATAATTTTGGGTACGCCATGGCTTTTGGCGATAGGTGCAAAGCAGGATTGGGAGAGCAAAGTGTTCACTTTGCCTGACAAAGAGAAAGGAAGACAAATTGTGCTTGATTTGAAGACCAAGGAGAGTAGTTCTTGTCCTATGGTAGTTAAAGATGAGGGCGACACGACGAGCTATGAGTATGATACAGAGACGGGCTATGATGAAGGCTATACTAGCACAGAGGAAGAGGAAAGCGAGGATGACATGCTGAAAATAGATGCAGACTTGTTCGGGGTCACCATAGACAACTCTCCACCTAAAGAAGAAGGTATGCGGTCTCAAGATCATGGTTTAAGCATAAAGGAGGTGTCAAGCATGTTGAGTGAAGACTTAACCAAGGGTGAAAAGTAGGGCTATGTTCAGCTGTGTGAATCCTATCCTAACCTATTCGCGACGGAGTACAAGCATTTGCGAGGTGCAAAGGGGGTGGAGCACAAGATTGTTCTTAAGGAGGGACATAAGCCTAAAGCACAAAAGCTGAGAAGACTAGGAGAAATAAAAAAGGAAGCCCTTTGGCAGGAGATCAATAAGCTACTGGAGGCAAGCATCATATATCCTGTGAAGGAGTCAGAGTGGGTCTCGCTAGTGGTCATAACCCCTAATAAGAATGGGAAATGGAGAGTGTGTGTCGACTACAAGCCATTGAATTCCGCAACCAAGAGGAATCACTATCCCTTGCCATTCCAAGACGAAATCCTAAACCAGGTGGCTAGGCATGAGAGATACTCAATTATGGACGGATTTTTGGGGTACTTTCAGATAGGGATTGCGCTTGAATACCAGTTGAAGACCACATTCATATCTTCATGGGGTTATTTTGCTTACCGCAGGATGCCATTCGGATTGGTGAATGCATATGCCACCTTCCAAGGTTGGATGAAAAGGGTATTTGGTCCATACTTGGGCCGTTTTATTAGGGTCTTCATGGATGATATCGGCTGCTACAATTCAAGAATAGAGCATCTATCAAATCTCCAATTATGCTTTCAAAGGCTTGATGAAGAAGGGGGTCAGCTGAACCCCAAGAAGTGCAAGCTAGCACAGCCTCGAGCACAGTTGTTAGGTCATGTGGTGTCACAAAACGGTATAGAGGCTGATCCCGAGAAGGTGAAAGCATTGGTGTTGCTGGAGCCACCATCAGATGCTCAAGGTTTGGCTTCATTTGTTCATAAGTTGAAGTATTTGTCACGTTTCTTTTGGATGCTGTCGCAATATGTGCTTCCTCTTCAAAAGAGGGCTCAGCAAGTGCATGGTTATGAGTGGGATGGGGAAGCTCAGGAGGCTTTCGATAGGGTTAAAGAGATTTCGTGTTAGTTGCCAGCGGTGTGTCCTCCCAATCAAGAAGGCAACTTCTATGTGTCTATAACCGTGGGCACAATTTCTATTGCAGCGTTTCTACTGCAAAAGGTAGGGAGAAGATACAAGCCGATATACTTTGAGAGCAGGATGATTAACCCAGGAGAGGCTACCTACACTGAGGCGGAGCAGTGGGTGATGGCTCTAGTCTTCGCTTGCAGGAAGTTCAAAGTCCATTTGATTGTGCGTGAAGCCAGGAAGGAGGATTATGAAATGGGTGTTGGAGCTACATGAGTTCGAGTTCGAGTTCAAGGTAGATCGCACGAGCGGTCTCACCTGGTAGACATTCTTGTTAGCAAGGCCATTGATTTTCCGGCCTATCCAAGGCATTAGAAAAAATATGGACTCTCCATTGGCCTTGTAAGAATCCCTAATTTTAAGGAAGTATGTTGTGATTAAGGGAGACAAAGGAAATGATGGGGGCTAGTTTGGTAGGTCATTTTCTAGCCTTCAAGCCTAGAAAAGGTGGGGTAAGTAGTGACTAGGAGGCTACCTTCTCTCTCTAGCTTTTCAGCATCTCCTAGAGAAAAGGGGGTGTCATAAATAGGGAGAGGGACCCTTGTAAAAAAAGAGAACCCCAACTTTCATTTTTTTCTAAAGGCTCGGCCAAAAATAAACCCTAAAAATTTGAAATTTATTGAAATTTCAAAAGTAGTCATTTCCCCCCAAAAAGTGACCCCAAACCTATTCTAATATCAAAACATCATTTTTTGCCTCCAAAATCCCTTTCTCTTTCTCCATGTCTCCTCTTTTTCTCTCTCACTCCCCTTCCTCAAAGTAGCCATGCCCACCATAGCCAGGACCTGCTACATCTCCCTCTTCATCTAAATGCTAAATCCTCCTTCTCACTCTTACAGAATTTTTCATCTCCCTCTCCATCTACCTGCTAAAATCTCCCTCTCATTCTCACACACTCCTGGATCTGCCTCTTCATCTACCTGCTAAACCCTTCCTCTCACTGTCACATTCCTCTCCTCTCTTCTTTCTATCCCTGTACCCTCTTCCATTGTTCACTGTCCTCCCTCAAAAATACCAAGATCTACAACAACTACCTCTTCATCTACCTCCTCAATCTTCCATTTCAATGTCAACGTCCCCTCCCCTGACCCTACCCCTTCCCTCCCACTCAACTTACCCTATCAACCAAGCCCACCCTGATTACAAGCTAATGTAGTTGTCTTCACATCCACCTTTGCCTCTATTGCATCCCACAACACTAATACCCAACTTCTACAAGCTATGGAAAAGACTCTAGCATACCCAAATTCTTGCAAGCTATGGAACAAAATATTTCTTTTTCATGTAAGGTGGAGTCACATCACAAAATTTCTAGTTGGAAGGACAGAGAAGGGTGCCCCTGCACCATAGGTGGAAACTCCATAGCGATGAGACAGAGATGGATCCCAAGCATAAGAAGGTCAAGTATGTCAAGCATTGGTGATGTTACTTTACACAAGGGCACTAGTTTCAAACTTGAGTGTATTTGAGGCAACATTTAAGGAATTTAAATCTGTACTCTATACATGCCGATCATGTATCCATAATGCCCAAAGCTATCAACATAGCTTTTCCTTTGTAATCACATCAAATCATGTTTGAGGTGGTCTACAATGGACATGGTTTTGTAACAACAAGCGCTATGGCTTTAATATATGAAATCTTTGATCTTGCAAATTATTTTCCATGTAGAAATTTCTTTGAAGATTTGATTCTTACTGAGGGGTTTGATGCTTATACAAGTGTGTCACATGAATACGGTAAATTCGTTGTGAATACTAGGGGTTAATAACTAATATAGAAAGTGTTGAACCAATGTTGAGAATTATGCTAGTGGGGAGGATTACCCATCACTCATAAGCCTGCATCAAGATGGGCCATGTAATTCCATCATGGTAGCATTTCTGAGGCTTTAAAACTATATCAACCAATGATTCAAAGGTAGGGGCTAGTTGGTTAGTTTAGTAGAGGGGGCAAGGGTGCCTATTCATGCATTGGATGGAAAAGAGGCATGGGATGGGTTTAGAAAACCTTTATTATCTCTCTCTCTCTCTCTCTACCCCCCCCCCCCCCCCCCCCCCCCAATATCTCTTTCCTTTCAGCTAGCTAGCCATGTATGATCAATTATTTTTTGCATAAACTTACAGAGTAGTGTTTTGTACTAATAGAATATTGTCTCCTTTATGGGTAGATTCTTCAAGAATCAATTATCTCTCTCTGTATCTCTCCTTTTTGGGCAGCTCTGTTTCACTAGTAGGCCTTTGTGACACTAAAAAGTGTCTTGTACAACCAAGCAAAGCACCCCCTTTTTCTTTAGAGACCAAAACTAGAGCATACACACTACGGGGTACTATCCTCAAAATCAAAGGGGGGACTTGCAACGCGCCATGGTATGAGATAGCTAGTATTGCATGGTTGAGTCAAGTTTGAACATCCTGTAGGACCATGTCAACCATGCCAAAGAAAGCTTGCACAGATATAAGGCAAGGCAAGGGATGCATAGGCCTTGGGAGGCCCAAAGAAAGCCTACCCCACAAGGGAGCGCATTTAGGCCTTCCATAGGTCTATGGAAGGCCCAAATGCACTCCCTTTGTGGAAAGGGTGCATAGGCCTTGGGAGGCCCAAAGAAATCCTACCACAAGGGAGCGCATTTGGGCCTTCCATAGGTTGCCTTCCATAGACCTATGGAAGGCCCAAATGCCCTCCCTTGTGGGCAGGCTTTCTTTGGGCCTCCCAAGGCCTATGCACCCCCTGCCTTGCCTCCTACTCTTTGTGCTTGCTTAGTTTTGGGCATGGTGGCCTCGAGCCTACAAGATAACCATGAAC
Source organism: Adiantum capillus-veneris (assembly GCF_014529385.1). Taxonomy (NCBI): domain Eukaryota; kingdom Viridiplantae; phylum Streptophyta; class Polypodiopsida; order Polypodiales; family Pteridaceae; genus Adiantum; species Adiantum capillus-veneris. Next base: position 86,653,584 of record NC_140950.1, read on the forward strand.
ATCCATCCAAAGAAGCATTTTACAAAAATATAGCTCATATGATATATCTAGAAAAAGCAAAATCATCCTCTACTACAAATGGCTATAGATCGCTCACCATGTGCATGATGCATTCTCTACTCATTCTCTGCTACAGATGGCTCAAAGTATGCATGATGCATACTTAATTAGCAAGCAATCCAAGGAATAAATTGTCTTGGGTTTGATCCATGTATCATGTCATTTATCCATCATAAGAGTGTATCCTCAACAAAGGGCCAATGCCCTTGAGTTCCAAAAGGGTCTCTCTCTCTCTCTATCCCTAGTTATCTATCTATTTATCTATCTTTGTGTTTTTTATCTGCATGTGTATCTATCTATCTATTTATGTATCTATCTATCATATTATCTATCCATCTATCTATCTATCTATTAATGTATTTATCTATATCTATTTGTCTGTCAGCCTGTTTATCCTCCATCTATCTATGTACAATATATATATATATATATATATATCCCCTATCTCTATCTTGTTTGTTCGCTCTCTTTTCTTTATTTTGATTTCATAGTCTAGGGATTTCAAAGAACACAAGCTTATGGTTGAACTTACACAAATTCATATCAAATACAACGTAATAGCATGCCATTGCATTATTGATGGCAAAGGTAGAACGAAGTGTTTGCATAATGCCAAGAGGGGATTCATGTGTGTGCTTGCAAACATGAGGGAATATGATTGCTCTATCTTTCTTGGATTAGGTTTGAGTGTATTCTTTCAAAAATTTGAAGACTGCCAAATATATTGAGATAAACTGTGAGTGCTCATGAACTAAATGTTTGTTCAATGCCAAAGGAGTCTCATGTCTATGCCTGCAACACAAGAAAATATTATTGCTTTATCTTGCTTAGATTAGTCTTGAGTATGGGAATTTTCTAAGAATTTAAAGCTTGCCACCATTTTGAGATAAACTTTAAGTGCTCATACGATAGAAAATGAATCAAACCTGTCTTCTGAGATTAGATGGCTTACTATATCTACATGCAGGCACATTGCAAAGGTGTGCTTGCTACCAAAAAATCAATTTACTTGATCAATTCACTTACGAGCACCAAAAATTTGGCAAGAAGCACAATACCCATACAAGATTAGATGAAACAAAAATTGATCACAAGCACAACATCATATAGTTGAAGATTAACTAGAGTGTACAAAAATGTAATGAAACAAGAGTGCTTTCTATTCAAGTAGTTTCATTACAAAGTTTGTACCTTGGCTACAATAATAACTTGGGATGTTATGTTCTGGATCAAAGACATTGAATGGAATATAGACTGAGGAAATTGCTATGCTCTTAGAAAGGCTTGTCTCATCATTGATAACTCCATGGACCTCCATATCCACAAGTATACTCACCAAACAAAGACTATTTAGAATGATCTTCTGATTGGAGAAGTCGCACTTTCCACTTGACACCAAACCAGGTTGAGCCCAAGCATCCACTGCAATAAAATCCTGTAATACAACAAATATGGTGTTAGCTACTATAGTTTAAATTAATATACATTGTTGAGTTATATAGATTAGTTCTTATCTATAGCATGCAAAACCATAAAGGTACTCGTGAGGCATTCAAGCGGTTTCTTTGCAAGTAAGCTGGATAGAAAAATACGTTCACAAATACCGTTGTCAAAAAATATGAACACATGAAAATTAAAGAGGACATATCCATAAGATGACTTAGCATTAGACTTACAATGAGGCGCAAATTGGTTTGAATCTCTTTGCAAGTGGATCTCAACTACACTATACACATGTTGAGTGATGGCCACCATTCCAAATTTTGTTTTGAAAGCCATCAATCTTCACTTCCAATGGTGTTCGAATATGCCTCGACATTGTACTCCATGAGGAACAACACTGAATGGTTGCATGTAGACCCATGAGCCTTGCTAAATACCTGTGGGATCCATTCCACCTTCGAGCTCTTTGTGTTGTGCAGTATGACCTTTTGTATCTCAAACTTTGGCCGTCTATGTGTGGTATGGGTGGACATTCTTGGGAAGAGGTCGGGTGGCCACACAGCAGAGAGAGATTGGGAAGGGTGAGGGGGGTGAGGGTTGGAGAGAAGGATAGTGAGGTCTACACAGTACAGAGAGAATGAAGGGGAGAAAGGGAGAGATAGAGAGGATGGAGAGTGATCTTTTGGCTACGGTGGGATAGTGATGAGCTTTGGGCTATGGTGGGCTGCATTGTGGAGAATGGAGGGGTGAGGGGAGGGAGAGCTAGAGAGGATGGAGAGTGAGCATTTGACTATGGTGGGGTTGACTGTAAAGAGAGTGAGGAGAGGGAGGAGGGACAAATGGAGAGGAGGCTAGTGATGAGCTTTGGGCTATGGTAGGATGCACAGCACAGAGAGAATGGAGGGGGGAGGGGAGGGAGAGCTAGAGAAGATGGAGAGTGAGATTTTGGCTATGGTGGGGTTGACTGCACAGAGAGAGTGAGGGGAGGGGAGGGGGCAGGGAGAGAAGATTGTGGGAGACAGAGAGAGACGGAATTTGGAGAGAAAAAGTGACTTTTTGATGTTTGGTTATGTTTTGGGCAATTTTGGAGGGGAAATGGTCATTTTTGAGACTTTTCAAAAATTCAAATTTTTAGGGTTTTTTGACCTGCGCAATTTTTCTTTTGGGGTCCCTTTTTGTCAAGGGTCCCTCTCTAGGCTTTATGAAACCTCTTTCCCACTTTTAACCTCCCCCCCCCAGCCCATCTCCCCTTTCTCTCTAGGAATCAAGCATTGAAGAGGGGGACAAATAGGCTGCCCCCTATCTCTCCTTAGGCTATAGGTGATATCCCAAGAGCCCTCTCATTGGTCCTCCACTAACCCTTACCTAATCAAAAGGGCCCTAGGAGAGTCCATATTTTTCATAATGGGTGATGCGAGATGAAGCTAAGGAGGAACCCGACTTAGAAGATGCTTTTACAATGTGGTTCGATGGAGCATATCGAAGGGTAATACAGAAGGCAGGAGGAGGTGTGGTGATACACGACCCACACGGAAAAACTATATTCTCGAAGGTGTATGATTTGGAGGTTTTCCACACTAATAATGAGGCAGATTATCTCACTCTGCGTTTGGATTTAAGGCAGTGCATAGAGTTCGGCATTTCAAGGTTGGTGGTGAAGGGAGATGCATTGCTACTCATCAAGCAACTGCTAGGCCAATGGCAGGTAAAGTGCGATTTTTTGAAGCATTGGTTCTTTTCCATCAAAAAGATGCTGAAGTCTTTTGAAGAAGTCCAATTCAAGCATGTGAGAAGACAGCAAAATCAAGAGGCGGATCAAGTAGCTAGGAGCAAAGAAAAGGTGCATGTTGCAGGTCTATATGTGGCCCCAACCACTTATGCAGGTAGGGAGACCCGTAAAGAGATCAAAGATTTTTTGAGTACAGAGCAATGTTTAGAAGGTTTGACCAAGCTGCAAAAGAGAAGAGTGGTGCAAAAGGCCCGCAAATTCACATTGGTAGGTGAAGATCTCATGAACTATGGGCATGACGGTGTGCTTAGAAGGGTGCTATATAGAGAGGAGATAACAATGGTGTTGGAGCAATTCCATGAAGAGAGTGGACACCAGGGCAAAGACCAAGTTCTGTTTTGAGTGCTTAGAGCAGGTTTTTGGTGGCCTTCCATTGTGAAAGATGTGCATTATTGGTGCAAGACATGCCACGAGTGTCATACTATAGGTGAAAGACGTCTGGTAGCGGAGTCACAGGGCACCATCATCGCACAAAGCACCTTCGAGAAGTGGGGTCTGGATGCTATAAGCCCTGTCCCAAAGTCTACAAGCAGTAAGAAGTACGCGGTGGTAGCCATTGACTACCTTACAAGGTGGGTCGATGCCAAAGCAGTGAAGGAAGTAAATGCTAATGTAGTGTCTCAATTTGTTTTTGATAATATCTGTTGCCGTTTTGGTGTTCCATGGGTGTTAGTTTCTGATAGGGGTTAGGGGTTTAGAAGCAAGTTCATGAGGGCATTAGTGGAAAAGTTAAAGATTCAGCATCGGTTTTCCTCACCCTATCACCCCCAGTGCAATGGTCTAGTTGAGAGTGCTAATGGTCAAATTGTCAAGATGTTAACGAAGTATGTGTATAAGCAAGAAGCTGAGTGGGAAGCAAATTTAGAGAAGTGTATGTGGGCGTATAGAACGTCCTATAAAGTGGCTATAAACTTCACTCCATTTGAGCTTGTCTATGGTAAGGAGGTTGTGTTTCCAGTGCATGCACAGCTAGGTGCTTTAAAAGGTATGTGGCATGTCAATGCCACTCAACAAGAGGTTCGACAGGATCGGATAGCTAGCTTGGAGGCTTTGCAGATGGACAGAGAGGAAGCTTAGACTACTACTATGAGGGTTGCCAAATTCACTCAGAACCTGCCGGACAAGAAGATAGATGAAGGAGACCTGGTCATGAAGTACAAAAGCTATCTGGATTTCACATTCTAGAAGAAGTGGACAGTTCCGTATAAAGTGAAGAAGGCCTTTCCGAATGGGACATATCAACTAGTAAGGGCAAATGGCAAGCTTCTTAGGAATAGGGTAAATGGTGTGCGGCTCAAACTATATTTTGAGAGGAATCTAGTGCCTGAAGTGTAGCAAATTATAGTCAAGGGGGGTGGGCAACCCACCTAAAGCATGCAGTGTGTGAGATAAAGGAGATGAAGCTTTTGTGCATAGCCTGTACATACAGTTATGGTTTTGTGAGTGTTTTTTATCATCGGTTTGGTGTGCCAGTTTTAAAGTTTTGTACATATGCTTTTGGTCGAACATAAATGTTTGACGAGGGGGACTGGGCAATGATGGTGCAGCCAAAGTTGGTCTGAGCTAGGAGATGGTCAATGCTAGGCAGAGGCAGCATGTGAGTGTAGTGCAGAAGGCTAGGGCAGGGGCTAAGGCCCTTGGCAGCCAAAGGGTAGCGGTAATGTATGCTTAAAGAGGTTCTAGGCCAAAAGTGTAGCGGAATGGTCCACATGGGGTGGCAGATGAAGATGTCCAAAATGCCAAGTCAAAGCTCTAGAATGTAGAGTTCAGCGTGCACTAGAAGCCGGTCCAGATGGCATATATTGCAGTTTAAAGAAAGGGTATGTAGCAGATCCCCGACATACAGTGCAGCTGAGGACAGGTGGCCCGGGCTAATGAGAGTATATTTATGTGTAGTGCTCAAGTTGTGGAGCATGCCTGTCTTCTCGGATTGCAAATCGGAGCTCTGAATGGCAAGTTATGGCCATTAGAAGATTTTCTGGGGGACCGGGTCTGAGCCCACTTGCACGTATTGGAGGATGTGACGTTTGGCAGTTTTGTAGCCTCGCCAAGGTTCTCGGTGGCAGTGTGCATCATGCAAAATTAGCACAAATTGACGGTTCACCTATCGGGTTCCTGGTCCGCAAGATGCTCCAGGTCAAAGTTGGGGGACTATCCCTTGGGCGGTGATTACAGATGCTTTTCTTGTATTTTGTCGGCCTTGTTTGCTAGGCCTGGGAGAGTCAGAGTGTCGTGAGCACGGGGGGGTTCAAAGTCGAGAACTAGCTCCATCAGTTGAACCTTACGGCCCTGAAACCCGATTACCGAGTGCTAGTTGGCAAGCAGACAAGCAATGTGGAAAAAGTGGTTTTTTATGGAGTGTTTTCAAAAAAACTTTACAAGGCTTTGAAGGCCATGGGCCACAGATCTGCCACGTGGTGTCAAAGTAAACCCACATGCGAGGAGGAAGCTGGATGTTGCGCCCTATATGGGATGGGGCGAGTAACCTTCATTGGTATCACAAGGTGAAGAGGGAGCTTGGAGCTCCGTGAGTTGGTGGCTATGGCGGGCCTTGCCGAGCGCTACTGTGGTAGCGTTCCACGGTGGTTTTGGGCGAGGCACCGTGTGCCGGTGGCGTGTTGGCGGCAATTTGATGAGGTGACAATACCCGACACGGTGCGCCTTCTCCCTGGCTAGGTTTTGGAGAGGGAGAGAAGAGTCAATAGCGACATCGCTATTGCTCCCTCCCCCTTCTATATGAGGGGTGTCCCACAGAAATGGTGCAAGGTAAATCAAGGGGCCAGTTGGCCGTAGGGTTAGAAGCAAAGAGGGTTCAAAGCCCGTCCGGAAAAATCAAAGGGTGCAAAGCCAAGCCAAGTGCAAGGCCAAAAGAGGACAAAGAGGAGCCGGATAAGGAGTGAGGGGCAAAGTAAAAAATGAGCAGTATAAGGCTAAGCCAAAAGAGTGTAAAAGGTGAAAAATAAAAAAATGAAGATTCTAGGGGGCAATAGTAACATCGATAATGCCCCCCCCCCCCCCCCCCAAGTGCAAAGAGTGAAGAGGAGAGAGATAGAACAAAGAGGTGCCCCCTTCCCAAAAATGCCAATTCAAGGTGCCAGGTGGACCAATTAAATTGTAAATTCCCAAATTAAAGGCCCCCGCTATAAAAGTCAAAAATGGATCAAATTAAGGGCTTTTTTTTTGGCCTTTTGAGGTGCCGTTTGAAGCCTGCAAAGTGGAGTTCTCAAGTAAGCTAGCCCCTTTGTAACTTTTGCTTGAAAGTGGCCATGGTCATGGCATTGCAAGCCTGTGTATATGTTTTCTAAAGTGCAATCAAGCCACAGTTGCCTCTTGTGTTGTTGTTTACCCTTCCCCCTTTCTCTTTCTCTTGCTTTCATGTTTCTCCTCGGTGCCGGTGGACTGTGTGGATGTGTGGATGTGTGTACCCCCCGGACCGATGGTATTTTGAGTGAGAGAGTGAGACTGAGTGTCTATGTGCTTGTGTAAGGGTGGAGATAGGCAGTGGTAGTAGGTGTATCTTGTGTGGTGGTTTTGTGGAGTGTGTGAGCAATAGAAATTGAGCAGGTGGTGGTCTGCTAGTGTGAGTTGCATGTTTGAAGGTGTTTTCTGAGAGGATAGGGGTGCTGGGAATACGCTGAGCTATAGAGAGACCCTTTTGTTTGTGCTGGGCGTGTTCCCCCATTCCCCCTCTCCAATGTCTGCTGCATAGCTCTTTTGTACTAACATAATGTCAATATGCAAGGAAGCAACTGGGTCACAGAGACTTAATGAGAGTGTTGATCTCACCAAAGTGAACACAAAGGGCTGCTCATTCTACAACAAAAGCAAATCAACCACTTCCTAGTCAAAAAATCAGTATGCGTCCAATCTCACTACTCTAGGCCATCACGCCTTTTTGGCATCCAAAAAATTTGGAATGCAATGAAACTTAAGGAGAAGTATCACAACAGCTAAGAGCACAATCCTACCAAGTTCTGTCACCATCAAGGAAGGTACATAAATCACGACCCATCACAAAAAATGTGCAAAAAACTAAAACATAAGTATTTGAAAAGGTCCCCCTTAAGCATAGAAACACTTATCCATGGTCAAAGCATAAAAAAACAACCATTTTAACCCTTAAATCAATGAATTTTAGCTCACAAGAAAAGTGTCACTAACCACAACAGAATTGAAAATGATTATACTTAGATTGTAGATCAAGAGACAAGGTGCACAATGTGCTTTTCGAAAATGAATTTTGATTACCAATCCAAGAGAAAAAAAGATTACAATTTGTAGCCGCAAGAAGCTCTCACAGTGAATGTTTTCAAGATCCTCCAAGCTAATGATATCTCTTTAGTCTAAACTAAGGGTTTTGACTTAAAGGTTAAAGGAGATTTCCCACGGCCATCCGACCACTTACAAGGGTGTAGACTCAAAGAGGTTGAGAGGGTATGCCAAATCACATTACAAACAATGTTTACAGGGTTTGGTGTGCATCCGCTTGTATCCCCCAAACAATGATAGATGAGTATGCTACTGACCCTGACTTTAGAGACATAATGTCAGCCCGTGCTTTGGGGAAGAAAGAGAAACCATCCACCTTGCATGATGGTTATCTTCTCCATGGAAATAGGCTCCTCCATATATGGGACATAGAGGCATTCAACCTACTCTTTGAGCAATAGAGATGTATTTCTCTTGGCCTACCATGAAAGTATACTAGTTTGGATGGCTATGCAAAATTACATGGGTAGGAAAATAGTGCTTACCTCCATCCATGTAAAGTCTCATGGTCATCCACTGATATGGTTTGGGCAGTCCCGACCCATACTATGCACTAGCATGAGCCATACGACCTATGTTAGTGCATAGTATGGGCCTTGACCGCCCATATACCAGCTTGGATGGCTATGAAAAACTGCACGGGGGGGGGGGGAGTGTGCACCTCAATCCATGTAAAGTTTCATGGTTATTCACCAATATAATTTGGGCAGTCTCGACCCATACTACGCACTAAAATGGGTTGTATGGCGCAAACGGCCAGATTTAGCGTATAGTATGGACCTTGATCGCCCATGCTGTATTGGATGGTTGTGAAACTTTGAATGGATGGGATATTGAGCCACAAACCCATCCATGTAAATTTTCAGAACCATCTGATATGGTTTGGATAAAATACCATATCTGATGGATGTGCAATTTTTCATAGATGGAGGAATGGTTCTCACTCCCATCCATAAATATTTTCAGAGCCATCCAATGTGGTCTGGGTGGTCCTGACCCATACTATGCGCTAAAATGAACCATACGGCCCATTTTAGCGCATAATATGGTCCTTGAATGCCCATACCAGTTTGGATGGCTATAAAAATTTTTACAAGTGGAAAAATGATACTCATATTCACCCGTGTAAAGTCTCAAGGATGTCTGGTATAGTATGGGAGGACTCGGTCCATACTATGCGCTAAAATGGGCCGTTTGGCTTATACAACCCATTTTAGTGCACAATATAGGCCTTGATCGCCCATACCATATTGGATGTTGTATGGCTATAAAAATTTGCACACGTGGAACAAGAGTGCTCACCCCCACCCTAAAAATTTTCATAGCCATCCAAATTGGTATGTGTGATCAAGGCGTATACTATGTGCTAAAGTGGGCCGTATGGCCATTTGAGAAGATAGTATGGTTTGCGACCGCCCAAAAAATATTGGATGGCCACAAGACTTTGCACTGGTGGGGGGTGAGAACCATTCCCCCCCCCCCCCCCCCAAAAAAAAAAAAAAAAAAAGTTTCAAAACCATCCAATATGTCATGGGTGGACGAGGGGTGGGCAAGGCTCATAATATGTGCTAATATGTGTCGTATGAGTCATACGACCCATTTTAGCGCATAGTATGGTTTGGGACTGCCCAGACCATATGAGATGGTCATGAGACTTTGCACGCATGGGCGTGAGAACCACTTCCCCACCCCTACAAGGTTTTATATCCATCCAATATGGTATGTTCAGTTAAGGCCTATACTATGCGCTATAATGGAACATATGGCTCATCTAACCCATTTTAGCGCATAGTATGGGTCGGGATTGCCCATATCATATCAAATGACCATGAGACTTTTTAGGAGTGTTGTGATAACCATTCAGCCACTCCTAGTGAGTCACATATCCATCTGATATGGTTTAGGTAGTGAAGGGCCATACTATGTGCTCATATTAGACATATGGCTCATACATCTCATTTTAGCTCTTTTATCATGGATTAGGATATGATCATCTGTTGGGGTATAAAGCCCAATGTGGTCGCCCAGGTAAGTGGGCAGGCCGCCAGGTATGTACACATATTCAAGTTTTGTTAAAACCTAATAAGAACTCACTATTCTCTACACATTACAGTAGAGCGAGTTCACCATATCGTCGTGCTCTTCTTCTCGCACTCTCTCTCGCGTCGCACTTCCGCTCGTACTCCTTCAACTGGTATCAGAGCTCAGATCGAGGCTTGAGGCAGCACTGCAGGAGGCTAGAGTCACCAGCTCAGATTGGAGTGAAATTCGACAGGCAAAGACACGGCCCCAAATCTTGTGGGCGAGCCCGTAGGGCTCGTTGTGCTCAGAATTTCATTCTGAGGTCATCTCGATCACCGTTCGGGCTTCGACAAAGTTCTGCGAAGGCCATTTTCGACTACGTGGTCTCAGCGGGTGCAGATCCGACTCTGCATATTTGGGGTTTTCGGCCTACGACTACAGGTGTTGAGGATATCGACACTCCCATACTGTTGATTTGTGGTTGTCTACACATCGAAGGACGGCTCACAGTTCTTGGAGGCGTGTCACATACGACACGGGCGCATCTACACATAGACTGTAGGCGACATCCACTAGTTCATCAGGTAGCTTGTGTTTGCTGCTTGATATTCCAGATTTCATCCTGACATTGCAGGTACTTCCACATGGGATGTATTGTCAGAGATGATGTATGTCTGTTGAGGGTTTGCTGGCTGTGAGTCACACAGCAAACAACCGCCGCAACGGTTACAGCATACAGTAAGAAATTTGTGGATGTATGACTTTGTAGAAAGTCTATGTACTGTCAGATTTACTGCAGCCTTTGTTGAGGGTCGAGTGAGGTTTTATTGAGCTGGGGGATTCTCGAATGTTGAGATCCTTTCAGTGATACAGGTCTTGGAGCGATCCCTCAAGCACCCTTAGATAGGCATCTAGGATGTATTGAGTGTGAGTTAGACAGTTGGGATTGCATCTTTGATTTACTGCCGTTGAGGCATTGTCGCAGTCTATTCTTACGGGACAGTGACAGGACCGTCAGAGACAGTACAGGTGCAGGACAGGTTTACCCGCAGCTTACAGTGTCAGAGAGACAGTGTTTTTTGAGTACACCAGAGCCATTTTACAAAGAAGACTCTGCCGAAATTTCAGCAAAATCTGAAGCTTTCTTGGTTCATTTGACAGGTTAATATTGGTTCAGAGGTCAGTTTACATGGGAAACTCTGCCGAATTTTTCCCAGGAAAGTAAACTACTGTGAAGCGTAGCTATGGCTGGATCACAGTACACTGCTTTTTACAATATCAAGAAGCTGGATGGAACCAATTTCCTATTGTGGAAGAAGCAGATTTGGCACGTGTTGGTACAAAAGAAGCAGATAAAACCTATAAAGCTCAAGGCGATAAAACCAGAAGATATGGACGAAGATGAATGGACCGAAATGGATGAATTGGCACTTTCTACCATTATGCTGATTTTGGCAGAAATCGTTTACTTCAATGTAGCAGACGAGATGTCGGCTTATCAAGCATGGTTAAAGCTGAGTGATCTTTATGAGAAGTAGAGTGCAGCTTCACAGGTATACTGGATTAAGAAGCTTGTTGACTTGAAGATGAAAGAAGGGACACCTATGTCCAATCATCTGAATGAATTCAACACAATCAACAGTCAGTTGTCAGCTCAAGGTGTCAAGTTTGATGAACCTGTTAGAGCTATGTTCCTGTTGATCACATTGCCAGAAAGTTGGGACACTTTTCACACAGCTTTGAGTAATTCTGCACCTCTAGATGGTTTGAACATAGCAGGTGTAGAAGGAAGTCTGCTTACTGAAGAAACCAATAGAAAGACAATGGACAAAGGCAAGGGAACAACCTTAGTTGTCAGGGGAAGGACCAAAGAAAAGTACAAAGGTGGAAAGAGGAATCAATCTCGTAGCAAGTCCCGTAGTGCTAAAGGCAAGAGTGACATAGAATGCTACCATTGTGGAAAGAAGGGTCACATGAAAAGAGACTGCAGAGAATGGAAAGCAAAAAAAGGCAAAGAGAAAGCTGAAGACCATGGTGAGAAGAACAAGTCCTCAGTGAAGATTCAAGAAATAAATGTGACAAACACTGTTGCAGAGGATGACAGTCTAGTGTCAAGAGACATCTACTTCTTGAAGAATATAATGGACTCAGCTCTTCTTACAGCATCTGATGGAAATGCACTGAGTGACTGGATTATAGACTCAGGGGCATCACTTCATGTGTCTCCAAACAAGGAGTGGTTTACCTCTTATGTGACCACTAAAGATCATGTTCGGCTAGGCAATGGGCAGACATGTGAGATCTTAGGTGTTGGAGATGTTCAATTGAAGTTTCAGAATGGCTCTTCTTTCACGTTGAAGAATATGAGACATGTTCCCGCAATTACAAAGAGCTTGATCAGCACAGGTTTACTTGATGATGCTGGCTACGTCACCACTTTTGGACAGAACATGTGGAAGATATCCAAGGGTTCTATGACAGTAGCACATGGAGTAAAGTCTGGAGGACTTTACATGATTTATGTATCAAATGTCTCTAAAAATGTAATCAATGTAACCGAGCAGCCGAACGTTTCTTTGTGGGATAGCCGGTTAGGACATATGTCCAAGAAGGGAATGGAAATCTTGTCTCGTTCTGGTTATTTGCCTGGCTTTTCATTTAATGATTTTGAATTCTGTGAACATTGTCGTATGGTAAGCAAACACAGCAGCCACATAAGCATGGAAGCAGTAGAAGAGATACACAGTTGGCACTTGTTCATAGTGATTTGTGTGGACCTATGCCTAACCTATCTCTAGGGGGAGCTTCTTACTTTATGACATTTATAGATGATTACTCGAGGAAAATATGGGTTTACTTTCTCAAGCACAAGGATGAAGCGTTTAGTGTTTTCAAAACGTTTGTGACACTTGTGGAGAATCAGAGTGGCAAGAAGCTTAATTGCTTACGCACTGACAATGGTGGAGAGTATGTTTCAAAGGCCTTTCAGGACTTTTGTGAGTCAAAAGGTATAAAACGTGAACTTACTGCTCCTTACAATCCTCCTCAAAATGGTGTTGCTAAGAGGATGAATAGGACCATACAAGAGAAGGTCAGAAGTATGTTGTCTAATGCACAACTGCCAAATGGGTTTTGGGCTGAAGCTGTATCAACAGCTGTTCATCTTGTAAATAGATCTCCTAGCAAGGTTTTGCAGAAGGATTCAGTGCCAGAGATGGTATGGTCAGGCAAAATGCCATCATACAAGCATCTGAGATTCTTTGGCTGTGAGGCATATACTCACGTTCCAAAGGAATTTAGGAGAAAACTTGAGCCAAAGAGTAGAAAGTGCATCTTTCTAGGCTATGGTAATTCTGGTGAGATGGGGTACATACTTTGGGATCCCGAATCCAGAAAGGTTGTCCGCAGCAATGATGTTCACTTTAATGAATCCAAATATCATTCTAAACCAGAGAGGTTTGAGGAGATTAGAAGAGTTTTCTTCCAAGAAGATGGACCTGCACGTGCAAGACAAAATGTCAGGGCTCAAGAGGAGCAAGGACAGAATAGAGTGGAACCACAGGTTGTGGCTCAGCTTGAGCCACCTATTGTTCGTAGATCTGGACGTGTCACACGACCTCCTATCGGTTTGTTCCATCTATGAATTATGTCATGTTGACTGATTGCAATGAGCCTTCATGTTACAAGGAAGCAGTGCAAATAAAGGACTCCGGGAATTGGCAATTGGCCATGTAGTCAGAGATGACAGCTCTGCATAAAAACCAGACATGGAAGCTAGTTAAATTACCATGGGGCAAAAAGGCTCTACCCTGTAAATGGGTTTACAGGTATAAGATCACAGCTCGTGATAGTCAGCCAAAGTACAAAGCACGGCTTGTTGCCAAGGGCTTTAAGCAAGAACAAGGCATTGACTTTGATGAAGTCTTCTCTCCGGTGTTCAAGATGACTACATTGAGATGCTTTCTTGCATTGGTTGCCATATTAGATTTGGTGTTGCACCAAATGGATGTCAAGACAGCGTTCTTGCATGGTGATTTAGATGTGGAAAATTACATGCAGCAGCCAGAAGGGTTTGTTGAGAAAGGCAAGGAAGATTGGGTATGCCAGTTGTTAAAGAGTCTTTATGGCTTAAAACAATCACCGAGGGCATGGTACCATAAATTCCACAAGTTTATGCTTTCTCAAGGCTACAAACGTAGTGAGTTCGATCACTGTCTATATACAAAGAAGGCTAAGGATGACAGTTGGCTGATCCTTATTTTGTATGTGGATGACATGTTGATTGCTGGCAAGCACTTGGAAGAAATTTCAGCTTTGAAGTCAAAGATGGAAAAATCGTTTTGACATGAAAGACATGGGTGAGGCAAGTCATATACTTGGTATGCGCACTGAGAGAGACAGATCAAAGAAGTTGATTTGGTTATCTCAAACAAAGTATATTGACAAGGTTTTGCAACGTTTCAATATGGAGAAGGGAAAGCCATTGAGTGTTCTATTGCCACCATATGTGAAACTTAGCAAACAAGATTGTCATGTGTCTGAGGAAGAACAGGCTGAAATGGATAAGATTCCATATGCGTCTGTAGTTGGTAGTTTGATGTATGCAATGATTGCTACTCGCCCAGACATTGCATTTGTAGTGGGAGTAGTAGTAAGTCGATACATGTCAAACCTAGGCAAGAAACATTGGGAGGCAGTGAAAGGAATATTGAGATACCTGAAAGCTACAAAGAGTATGCGTATATGCTATGGGAGTCAGGAGCTAAGTGTAAAGGGTTTTACAGACTCAGATTATGCAGGTGACTTAGACAACCGAAGGTCTACGTCAGGGTATGTCTTTACATTGGTTGGTGGAGCAGTATCATGGCGTTCTAGATTACAAGATTGTGTTACTCAGTCTACTACAGAGGCTGAATATGTTGCAGCATCAGAGGCATGCAAAGAATCAATCTGGCTTAATCCACTAGTAACAGATTTGGGAATCAAAGAAGAGATGCATGTGTTATATTGTGATAGTAAAAGTGCTATACAATTGGCTCGCAATCCAGTTTATCACTCAAAGACAAAGCATGTGGATGTGAAGTATCATTTCATCGGGGAAATGCTCGAGGATAAGCAACTTCAGCTTGTCAAAGTTCACACCATAGAAAATCCTGCTGATCTACTTACAAAAGGACTTCCCTCAGAGAGCTTTGCGCATTTTCGCAAGCAGTTAGGTGTAGGGTAGTACATCACTTCTCTACATCTCTTGTATATTAGCTTGTATAGTAGCTTCTCTCACACTTAAAGTACCACATTGGACTTTAAGTGGGAGGTTGCTGGGGTATAAAGCCCAATGTGGTTGCCCAGGTAAGTGGGCGGGCCGCCAGGTATGTAAACATATTCTTTTGTTAAAACCTAATAAGAACTCACTATGCTCTACACATTACAGTAGAGCGAGTTCACCATATCGTCGTGCTCTTCTTCTCGCACTCTCTCTCGCGTCGCACTTCCGCTCGTACTCCTTCATCATCTAGTATTGTTGTCTCTTTGGCCATGCATATGGGTCTTTATATGGTTGCCTATAGTTTCAAATATGGTTGCTATATATGTGGACCTTTACATGGTCATTTAAATTGGTATCCTTCATATATGTGGACCTTTAGATTTATAGCCATATATGTAGATCTTTATATGGTTATCTACATTGGTATCCTTTTATAATGGATTAGGACATGCTTGTCTATATAGTTTCTATATGGGTGTTTATATGGTCCTCTACAAGTGCATCTACAATGTTTTTTGTATGGTCATCTATACAGTTGTCTACATGGACATATACATGGTTAACTTTGTAAATATTGGTTGTCTACATGGATCATCAATATGGTTTGGTAATGTCATCAATAGGGTCATCTGCATTGCTATCTTTCTATGATGGATTATGATATGATAGTCTTTATAGTGGCACTATGGAAATCTATATTGGCCTCTATATGGTTGTCTCTATGACTATCTACATGGGAATTTATATAGTCCTCTACATTGGAATCCATATGATCATCTAGATATATTGTTATCCTTTTGCCATGGAACACATGCATATGGTAGTTTGTATGGTTAACTCTATGCTAGTCTATATGGTCAGTTCTATAATCTTTTGTATAGGCATACATATCGTCATCTATATGATTATCTATATGGTTGATGGTATGATCCTCTATATGATCATCTATGTGGTTGCTTATATGATTGCTCCAAGGCCTTTTAAATGGTTCTTTGTATGGTTAACTAGATTTTATCTATATGGTCTTTTTGATTATTTTCTATGTCATCATCTTTATTGTCTCATATATGGTCAACTAGATTGGTGTCTACTTAGATAACTAGCTCATCGTCTATATGGACAAATATATTTTTATCAACTAAAATTTAAAAGAGAACTCTTCCTCTCTCTCTCTCTCTCTCTCTCTCTCTCTCTCTCTCTCTCTCTCTCTCTCTCTATATATATATATATATATATATATATATATATATTGTGAGCAGTGGGATCCAAGGGGGGGCGGTAACAGCTATTTAGCCCCCCCCCCCCCCCCCCCCCCCCCGCCTCCCGCGGAGGAGTTCGGGGGCAACACCCCCAAAGGTTGGAAATAAGTGCATTTTTGGATATGTATTTGTATATATATAAAAAAAATGATATGATATTTTTCATGTGGTGGAGGGACTCTTATACTTATTGTATGAGGAGAGAGAGAAAAGAGAAAAAAAGATTGTCAATAGAGACAAGGAGTGATGGAGATTTGGTCCAAACATTCTCTGAGCTAGATGCTTAGTAAGATTCTTGTCGAAACAGTCCATGCACGGATGTGGGTCCATGTAAAATTATCTTTGCAAGCCTCACAAAGTTACACATAACTGGTCGCGTTGCATGGCATGCAAACGGTCAAAGACTTGTTCACGTAACTTGCCAAGTTACATGGCGATCACCTAAATCGCTGAGTTATGTGGTGCCCATGTGATTCAACGGGTGAATGGATATCTAAAGTGTATCCCATGTCGTTGTTAAGAGTTCTTCCTAGACAGTAGCCATGTAAGTTGTTGAGTTATGTGGCCTGCCTATGTGACAATCTAGTAGGCTTTGCCACGTAACTCGACGAGTTACGTGGCCTGCCTATGTTGGCATGGCCACGTTACGTTGTGAGCTACATGGAAATGCTACGTGCGTATGTACGTGGAAATAACCTGTTGCCTTTGTGGCATAACCACATCAGTCACAAGTTACATGGAGCCTCTTACCACAATAGCTCGTCGAATTCTAGAAGTATGCCATGTGTCGAAAGTTCTTGCTTCAGGCACAAAGGTAACTCAACGAGCTAGCCTAGGTCACGCTTGGGTGCGGACTACGGAAAGTGGGTATGCTCTATCTTGCATACACCCAACTATGTGGTGAGAGATATACTACTGTACCACACAAGTGAGAATCTAAGTCTGTCCTAGAACCCTTCTCTCTAGTGAGCGTAGTGGTTGCACAACACAAGAAAAGCGACTAGATTGTACTCACTTCTGGAGTGAGCCAAATAGCTACACACCACAAAGTGGCCTATAACCTAGAAGCCAACTTTGTGGGTGGTGAGAGAAAAATTGTTACACCACACGAGTCCGACACAAAAAAAAAAACAAGTTAGTACACATAAACAAGTAAAAAATTATACCTCAATAGTCTCTATCCATCGATAAATGTAGTGTAGCTCTCCAAATGGGTAGTCTCTCAAACCCTAGCAAGGTAACAGTAGGTAGTCTCTAGTTTCAATCAAAGTTAGCAACTGTCTTTATATAAGTAGTTTTCTCGATCAAAATATCTTTTGATGGGAAGTAAAAAATATGGCTATTCGGTGATTATTCGAGATTTCGGTGTATAATAGCGTTTTATACGTATAATTTTTCAATATGGACGTACAAATGCATGGGTCTATCCAAAGACACAAGGTAGAAAACTTAGTGAATGGTGGTCATTTGCACATTTCATTAGCTATTTAGGTAGTGAAATGGCTCAAATTACCCCAAACTTTGAGCCCATTGTCACAAGGTAGCAATGATGAACAGCCGTGATGCCGAGGTGGGGGATACTCAAGTGAAAGATGTATAGCTGGGGAATCAAGGATATCACAAATTCTTGAATTTTCAAGTCATGAATATGGAGTGGGCTGATGCGGTCCTTAGTTGGCTGTTAGCAGCAGCTAACTCATGCTATACCAATTATGCATCAAGATAGGGATGTGCTATGGATGTGCACAATATTTCCTATTCACATTGTATAAGGTCTTGGGCTCATTTGAGAGTTCCAAATTGTATATGCTAGCTAGAAAGCTCAACTTAATCCCATCGTAGAAGTCTTGTGCTTCATGCCTTTATAAGAAAGCCTTTTATCCAAAGAGGCTTCATTCTTGAGGATTTATTCTTGAGTACTCACCCTTGAGAGCTCACCACTGCCAAGACTGTTAAGAACTAGTACCCACTGCCAAGACTGTATTTTGAAGATGGTTTGGACACTATGAGTTTTTGGTTATGCCCTTTGGATTAATCAATGCACCCAAGCTTTTGCGATGCTTATGGATAACGTCGTGAACCCATAGCTAGGCAAGTTTGTCATCGTTATTCTCCATGAGCTTCTAGTGTATAATGACTCATAACATCTAAAACATGTGTTTGAATTATTACAAGGAAATAACTTACATGCCAAAGAATCAAAGTGTCATTTTCTTTAGGATGACATTAACTACTTAGGTCATGTTATTTTAGATGATGGGCTGCACATGGATCAATCCAAAGTGGATTGCGTTTAAAGGTGGATTTATCCCAAAAACCTCAAAGAGTTACAAATTTTCTTTGGATTTGTAGGTTTTTATCAAAGGTTTTTTAAAAACTATGCTCATATTGTTGCTCAACTACCAAACAACTAAAAGACACAAGGAAAATGTTTCAGTAAGGCGAATCTCAACAACAAAGTTTCAATGCTATCAAGGATACATTAGCACACAACTCCTATTCTACTGATTGTGGATGTTTTGAAGCCATATTTTTTAGAAACAAATGCTAGCAATTGTGCTATTGGACCAGTTCTTATACACTAGGAAAGGCCAATTGTACTTGAAAGCAAAACTCGTTCCCCCCCCCCCATACAGTAGGAAGAGAATGGGGTCTAGGAGGGCCTCTTTAAGGAAGTCAAACCTTTATTATTAATAAAGTAAGCAAATGAAAGCTTTTGAGTTCAAACAAGAAAAATGGCTAGTCTATTTGTGTTCAAATTTCCCCCCCTAAATGGATTATACAAATCTAGTAGGTAAAACTATATCATGTAGCATATCAATAGAAAGAAGTCGATGCGTAGATTGAAGATCTATGATCTTTGCTCAAATTGGAGATCATACGTGGGAGTTATGGAAGGCCATAAATCATAAAATTATCCACCTCCTTTTTGGAAAGAAAAGTACATCCTTTGACCACTCTTACACACCTCTTACACACCCACCATCGTTGCACACATGGCTTACACCTATTTGTCCAAATTTCCTCCATAAGATCATGCCAAATAAAGAAGCCCTCCGTGAACCCATCCTCTACCTAATGAATGATGGGTACCTACTCTACAAGGGGAGAGTTTGTGTACTGATGGACATGAACATTTAAAGGAACATTCTTTATGAATGTCACAATAATTTAAGTGTAGGGGGCATTAAGAAGAATTATACTATCATAAGACGATAGTTTTACTACCCACGTTTATAGGGCTATGTGCAAGACTATATCTTGTATTGAAAAAAATGTCAATTAAATAAAAGAGAGCGCCTAAAGTCAGGAGATCTCTTGAATCCATTAGATATTCCCAATGGAAACAGTACAAGTATCTCTATGGATCTCATTGTATGTTTACAAACCATTGTACAAAGTCATGACTTGGTATGGATGGTTGTACACCACTTGACTAATCTTTGCAAGTTTATTTCAGCCATATCCATACTTAAGGCTCAGGAGATAACCAAGTTACTTCTAAACAATCTGTACTGAGTGTATATGTTTCCAAGTAACATTGTGAGTGATCGTGATCCCAGGTATAACAGTCACTTTTGGAGGGCTATGTTTAAACGATTGGATACACAACGCAACATAAGTAGTACAAATCATCTTGAAATGGATGGTCAAACTAAACAAGTCAACCAAGTGGTGGAGGTGTACGTTAGCAAGAAGCAATCAAATTGGGAACATTATCTTTCTATTCTCAAGTTCTCTTTATAAAAGTGTTAAGCATGTCACAATTGGTTTTATGCTCATGAACAATTTTCAACGTAGGTCACCTGCTACGGTGGGGATGGTGATTGAAAAGATTCAACACATCAAGGATTCCCTACGATGACCAAATTGAAATGGTGAGATTGGCTCATCAAAGTGTTCAACAAGCATATGATCGGTATAAGAAGTATGCTAATGAGAAACGTCGCCCAGTTACCTTCAAAAAAAATGGAAGAGGTATTTTTGCATGTGCTAGAGCATTTTTAAAGTCTAAAGATTGGGCCAATACATAAATTATGCTCGAGGTATTTTGGTCCTTTCAAGATACTCAAGCAAGTTGGTGATATGGCCTACAAACTCTCATTACCTGTGGACTTTCATACTCATCCTGTATCTCATGTAAGTCATGTACGTAAACACTTACATAAGGACAAAAATATTATTGATCAAAAAATTTTGGTTGATTTGATCGAACCTCCTACTCAACCGCACGAACCTGAGTGTATACTCAACTACCATGATCTATGTATGCATCATCATGTTTGTCAAAACGCATTATTCAAGTGGAAAGACAAACCTTAGGAAGGTGCCACTTCATTAGTGTTCTTAAGAAGAAGTTTCTCACTTTTATTTTTGAGGATTGAAATTTTTCAAGGGGGGAGTAATGTAAGGCCAAGCGCCAAAGGCCATTGGGCAGTCTAAACATGGCTTGGGGTTGTCCTATAATAGATTACAGAGGTGAATAGGCATTCAGGTTACCCATGGTCTTACAAAATATGTTAATTTTAGTTATGGGTCTTACACTAAGTATAATTGATTGTCATGTTTCCATGAATGTCACTATCTTGAACATCCTAACATCCTTAACAAATACACAAACAAGGAAAATTGTCCAAAATCTCAACCATCCAACTCTAATTGGGTGTTGAGATTTGGATGGTTGTACTAACATTTTTTTGTGTATTTGTGAACAATTTTAGGATTTCAATAACAATGACCAGAGTATTTGGATGGTATCCTTAATCTTTTTTCTATATCTGCTAAGGATTTTAGGATATGGGATAGTTGTCCAAATTTGGTTTGCAATTGAGATCTATACATATGTCCAAATCTCATTGTTCTCCAAGTGTTTGCTTTTACTAAATATGTGAACGGTAATAAATCTATGAGTGATAAATCCTTCAGATTTTGACAACAACCTTCCAAATCTCATGTTCAAGCATGGGATATTTCTTGTGGTTGAGAATAGGAAAACCTTCAACATCTCCTATTGATATGTGAACACTAGTGTTTAAGGTCTTCAATTTAAGAGGAACCTTGAAAACTCGGTAATGGACCATAACTGGTGCATCAGAAGGTAAAATCAACAAAAGACGATTATATCTCATTGGAACTACCCTATCAAAAAGCGATCTTGGAAGTTTTGGCTTGATTTCTAAGTGGCTGTCACTTTCTAATTAGGGGTTGAGATTTGGAAAGTTGTCCAAATCTCATTTATGTATTTGTGATCATCGGTGGTGCAAGGCCCATTGAAAAGATGTTCATGAAGCTTGCAATTGAGTTTTCTTTTTGTTGAGATTTGGAAAACCGTCTAAATCTCATCATTTTCTAGGTTTTTTTTATTGTAACAGATGCTTAGAATCCCAACTCTATGCGTGACAAATCTTTGAGATTTAAAAACATTAGGGTCCAAATGAGAGATGGTCTGTTAAAGAGAAATGGTACCTAATGGAGCTTAAAGACCTTAGGGTTAGATTCTTTAAAGACCTCCAAAATTAGTGTTAAAAGGTCCTTTGACCTTAGGCAAGCTAGGGCTGACCTTGAGGTGGGAATACTACCCAAGCATGAGGTTCTTCTCGTTCTTGCTAACTAAGGTGCTTAAAGTGTTTGTGGGAACCTTACTGAATCTTGAGGTGTTTCTCATGTATAAATTAATAAGTTTCTTGAAGTGTTAAATTCAAACATGATCTCTCAAGAGGCATAAACAATTTTCATGCTTAAATGACTAAGGTGCTTGAAGTGTTCAATTCAAACATGATATCTTAAGAAGCATAAAAGGCACATGTCAAGATCCCCCCATTGGGCCCTCATTCTATGCTTGAATCCTATTGGATAGTATTTAAAGGGGTCCAATG
Source organism: Adiantum capillus-veneris (assembly GCF_014529385.1). Lineage (NCBI taxonomy): Eukaryota > Viridiplantae > Streptophyta > Polypodiopsida > Polypodiales > Pteridaceae > Adiantum > Adiantum capillus-veneris. The sequence continues at coordinate 86,675,568 of NC_140950.1, forward strand.
AGAGTTTTGATGCATACAAATAAATAATTAAGTTCTTTCTCTCAGTTGAAAAAGAGGACACATGTCAAAATGATATAATTAAATAATACAAGAGAGAGAGAGAGAGAGAGGAGGGGTGGACCAAGAATGAGAGGAAATATACTCTCCCACACAAAAACACACTCTCTCTCGTTGTGTGAAGTGAAAAATGCAGGAGCTCCATCTCCTTATCCAAGCTTGTTGAGAAGTTGAGAGCCTACACCAACACTCTTGGCTATCGAATGCAAATCCAACCAAGAGTCATGCTTAAATTCTTAATCTTGCCATCTTATTCATCTTCATTACTATGCTATTATGCTATGCTAGGCAAGAAGAGTGATGATAAGTGAGGAACTATTTCTTTCTCCTATGAATGATTCTTCTTCCTCTTCCCCACCCTCATTCCCCCACTAGCTCTCTCCACCTTCGAAGGTGTTTGAGGCCTTGGGATCGAGGCTTGGGATAGTTAATGCTTCTTGCAAATTTTATGCTATTCTTATGATGCATGAAGCTTTCCATCTTCATTGCATCACCTAGGTCACAAGGAACACAACTTTTGTATTGTACCAAGTCTCTCTTGATGGGAGAATCTATAACACAAACGCCTTTTGGAGGGGGTACCGGCTCCAAGTAAATCCGGTCCTCAACTATTGTCATGTCCTCTAATAATCTCTCTTGCAAAATTATTTTTCATGTCAATTTAATTAAGTACTATTTTTATGTTTCTACCATCAATTAAGTTCATCCTCTATGTTCTCAAAGTAACCTCACAAAAATGTTCACTCCAATTATCTTAATTCCGCTATTCTCAAAGTTCATAGGCTATTTCCATTACATTGGTATCAGAGCATTGCCTAATAATGGTTGATTATGTTAATTATATTAGGATAAGTGGGACTAGGATCTATTATCAATTTTGTTGAGCCCACTATGTAGGATATGGTGCACACCTCGGGAGCTTCGGTTATAATAATGGGGTCTTTTTAGACTTGCTTGTGCTTTACCATTATTAAGCCATAAGAAGTCCAAAAGGAGATAGCCCTAAAAAATTATACAATATTATATCCACTCCACTACTATCTATAATTAACCAATTTGAGCCGTGGGTTTAGATACTTGAGTCTGCTGATTTTCAAAGGCTAAGAGGAGTGCCAACTAACATTTTGAATTGCCCAAAGAATACACTAAGTAAACAACTAGTATAATTAGCATGGATGGCAATAACCAAGAGAGTAGAATGAAGATTGATAACTTTGATTTTGCACATGAAGGTGCTAATGATGATCCCTCCATGTTTGTCAACTATCCGGTTACCCCTAGGTTGTAGCAAGCTATGGGCAACAAGCTATGGGCAACCGTGCTTTGCAAGCCAAAGTTACTCAACAACTTTGTGCTTATGGGATTTCCCTTTCTCTCCAAGAGGAGAGAGAGATTAGGAGGCCTCTTGATGAGACCCCCAAAAGAAAAATCTATCCCATACAAGAAGAGGAATGCAAAGAACAATAATAATGAATCCCTAAGTTCCTATGAAGATGGGGCTCGATGAAGACAACGATCTAGATGATTGACAACTCCTCCTAAGAGGAAACGATCAACACACAGTCCTTCTCCTTGTCATTCCAAAAGGGAAGAGAGGAAAAAAAGAAAGAAAAGCTCAAGAAATAGGTCAACCTCTTCTCCTTCTTCTTCACCTTTCTCCTCTTTCAACGAAAGCTATGGCTAAAGCTATGGCTATTCTCCTAGAGAATACAAGAGGGGAGTTGACACACTAGAGTATGTCAACTCCCAACGGTCTGGTTCTATCTTTGAAGTAATCCACCACACCATGGTTACTTCCCACACCATTTTCTAACAAGCGGATAGACGGAATGTCAAGCCCATGGAAAACAAAGACAAAAGTGATGCAAAGGGAAAAACCAATGCCCAAAATTCTTTGCAAGGAAATTCAAATACCAACAACAACAACAACTGGTACAAGGAGAAGGGAGTTTACAAAGGTAGAAAAAAACTCTCTCCTGAAGAGCTTGAATCTTTTCATAAGGACCATAAGTGTTTTAAGTGTTGGGAGCAAGGACATGGCTATTGTTCTTGCACCGAGAGAAATGTATGAAATGATACCTCTAGGGCTTCCATGGTTGAAGCTCCAAAAGAGGATACTCATCCCTTTCGTATGATTGGGGAAAGGTGAGGGAGCATGATGCTCTTATTGTCTTTGACCCTGGCTCTACTCACAACTATATATAAAAGGAGTTGGCCACCAATCTGGGCATGTAAGCTTTTGATATGGGAGATACAGTCACTGTTGATGGAGCTTTCAAGGGACCACAAGCCTCCTTTACTCCCTTGATTAGGAATTTAAGGCTTCATGTCCAAAGCTACGTTGACAAAGAAGACTTTTTTATCTCTCCTCTCCAACATGAGTGCTTTCCTAGGGACACCATGGTTCAACCACATTTTTGCCAACATGAAGTTCCCTGAAAGGAGAATCTACTTCACCTACACGGAAAAGAGAATGTATATAGATGCTAATGAGTCTGGTCATATTATACCACTTGTAAATTCATCAGCTTTTGATAAGTCAATGAAAAGCTTGGTTTTCTGCGTACATGATTTTTGTCAAAGAATCCACTAATGACGCTAATCATCTATCAAATGAAAATGGTAGGAATCAAGAAGAGTTACACTTATCTACTTTTCTAAATATCCCTAAGGACTTACCTCCAAAATGAGGGGATGATAACCATTGAATTGAGCTCCTTCCAGGAAGCTCATCGCCTAACGATCCTCCTTATAGAGTTTCCCAAGCTCAACAAAAGGAGATCATGAGGCAGGTACAAGAATTGATAGACAAAGGGATGGTGAAGCCTAGATCCTCTCTCTTTTGTTCTCCAATCCTTTTACTGCAAAAGAAAGATGGTACATATGGTATGTGTGTGGACTATATCGAGCACTAAACCATATCACTATCAGAAACAAATTTCCCATGCTTCGGGTAGAAGATCTCTTTGGATAAGGTACAAGTATCTACCTACTTTAGTAGGATTGACCTTAAAAGTGGCTATCATCAAATAAGGATAGTGGATAAAGATATCCTAAAGAGCGTGTTTCGTACAACGTTTGGTCTTTATGAATAACTAGTCATGCCTTTTGGCTTGCACAATATACCATCCACATTCAATCATTTGATGGAGAAAATGTTAGACCCTAATGCAAGTTCATTCGTTGATGATTTCATCATCTACTCCAAGTCCTTGGAGGAACACAATCACATCTCCAAGTTTTTCCAAGAATTGAGGGAGAAAAAATGTTTTCTCAACAAAAAATAAATAAAAAAATTCTTCAATATATTCAATACTTAGGTCATATTATCTCTCAAGATGGTATCCGTATGGATCCATTGAAGTTAGAGGTAATAAAAGCATGACCTAATCCAAGGAATCTACATGAGCTAAGAAGCTTTATTGGTATGTGTGCATACTATAGGCGCTTCATAGAAAAAAATTATGAAATAGAAGGACCATTGCACGACTTAACAAATAAGAACGTTAAGTACTCATGGACTGCTACAAAACAAAACTCTTTTGACAAGCTCAAAGATAATCTTACCTCCCAACCAATCCTCATGCTTCCGGATCTCTCAAAGCCTTTTGAGGTCCAATGTGATGGTTGTGGTGATTTCCTTGGAGAAGTATTGCTTCAAGAAGGGCATGCCATAGCATATGAGAGGCAAAGGCTCAATACGGATGAACGGGTCTTGGGCATTTATGAGAAAGCGATTTTAGCTATTCTACAAGTCCTAGACACATAAAAGCACTATTTATTGGGGACTCATTTATTTTACAAACACACCACCAAAGTCACAAGTACTTCATGACGCAAACCAAGCTTTCCGACGAGCAAATGAAGTGGGAAAAACATTTTTTGTAATTTTTTTTCATATTGCTCACATTGCTGGTAAGCACAATCAAGTGGCTAGTGCACTTTAACAAGGACCAAAAGTTAATGCGGTCTCTATAGAAACTCACAATGATCTATCTTTTATGATAAATAAGTTTGCTAACTGACCTTGACTTTAAAGATGTAATGTCAACCCTTGATTTGCGGAAGCAACCATTCACCTTGCAGGATGGTTGTCTTATCCATGGCAATAGGCTATGTATTACCCACTCTCTTCGTGAGAAAGTCATGTATGAATCCCATTATCCTCCCTATGCGGGGCATAGAGGCATTCAACCTACTCTTCAAGGAGTAGAGATGTACTTTTATTGGACTACCATGAAAGTGGACATACAAGAGTATGTTTCAAAATGTGTGGTATGCCAAAAGACTAAGTATGATAGAGGGAAGAAACCTGGATTACTCCATCCATTGCCAATCCCTAATTCACCATGGGAGAGTATATCCATGGATTTTATCTTTGGATTACCCATGTCTATCCATGGGAATACGGGAATATGGACAACAATCGATAGGTTTAGAAAGCAAGCACACTTTATTCTTGTCAAAAATACTATTAAGGCACACCAAATGGTAACCAGCTTCATATCTCAGATTTTTAAACACCATGGATAGTGATTCTAGGATGACTAATAATTTTTGGAAAGGTCTCTTTGAAAATCTAGGTACAAGATTGAATTTCTCTTTGGCTTATCACACAGAAGTGGATGACCAAAGTGAGATAGCCAATCTTACAATACTTGATATACTAAAGACTTATGTTACAAAACTAGATTAATGCTCACAATGGGAGTAGTATTTACCCCTTGTAGAGTATGCATACAATAATATTGTCCATACTTCTATGGGAAAAGCACCTTTGAGATCATAGAGGGAAGACCTAAAAATCCCTTGCTACTTAAAGTACATGGGAAGCTCTTCGCTGCTAATGAGTATACGCGTGACCTACAAGGATGTTTTCAAAAGTTTAAGAAGGCTATGTATATCTCTCAGCAAAGGCAAAAAGATGCTGCTCACAAGCATAGAAGGGCCTTAACGTTCAAAGGAAATGATTGGGTCTTACTTAAGTCTCCCAAGTTTCGATTGAGGCAAACGATGGGAAAAAATCCTACAGGCCATCAAAAGTATTAATATCCTATGGTCCTTTTCAAATCTTGAATCCAATCAATGACATGGCTTATCAACTCAAGTTTCCCAACCATTGTCTCATACACAATGCTTTTCATGTGAGCCTACTTAAGCCCTACAAAGGAGAGCCACTCATAGTCGTTTTTTGGCTATTCAAAATTGCCATAGTGATCTACCTCACCCTATCAAAATCACTCAAAACTGTGGTTATCCTCACCCTTTCACTGTACATAGGCATGTGTGAGCTACGGGACTTTCACCATATCTCCTTAACACTAGGTTGGTAATGGGACACTTTTATGTCCTGTTAAGTGACCATTTTCCTTGAATTATATCAAAAGTTTTAAAATGGATTCTGAGGTTCTATCTATCTAGAAAGTTGTCTCATGAGCTGAAAAAAACTTGACATTTTTTTGGAATATCAATTCCATCTTTAACCTCGTCCTTGCACAACATTTCACAACCTAAACTGTGTGAAAGAATGGGTCCTGTTTTTGGCTTTTTTCAACTTTTTGCAACTATACCACTCTAGAATTCATGTTTGTGAGGTCTATAATGCTAGAGAACTATCTTTAGTAGTCCTCAACATGTCTAGATGCTTCTAGGGATAAATAAATGTTAAAGTTGTAAGTTATGACCAAATTACAAAAACTGTTTTTTAGCCAGTTTTAGCTCTTCTATGATTTTTTTGGTGGCTTTCATGATATCCAAATGCAGTTTTGATTTTCTATGTCGCATATTGTAACATAAATCTAATATTCCCTGAGTTTTGGGGCACCTAATACCCTATTTTGCATAGTACACAACGATGGTTGATTTTTTCAATTATAGAAGAAAACGAAACATTCTAGTATATCACGTATAGCTTTTTCAATATTTCTAGCTTCTTGTGACAACTATATGCATTTTGTAGGTAGTAACCATATCTAGTCATAAGGATCAAATTTGGCTAGATATTGAATAGTTTCTATGGGATTCTACAACTCATAATGTTGAACCCAGTTTTTTCATGTTTGTTGTCTTTAGCACTTCATCTTTGTCCCCAAGATTCCCCTTGGTAAGAGATGTATTATTCTTTTGAGATGCTCCATGGATCCTTATGAACCTAAAGGACAACAGGGAACTAAGAAAACATGCATATATTATTTGTATTGAGCGTGTCTATAGAAACTTTGATGATAGGTTTGCAGATTGGTAAAAATTCAACTTTTGTACCTATTTCTTTTGGCAAAACAAAAAATAGTGAGTGAGAAGCACTCATGTATTCTGATCACCAACCCATTGAAGTTAACTAGGGAATTTATCTCAAGTCCTACAAAAATCCCTAATCTTATTTTTATGCAACAAAACATAAGAAATGACTGTTTTGATGAAAATGTACTGCTCCATCAACTTTGGAGGCTTGGTGTGACCAAAGATGAGAAATTTTACAAGTTTCTTATTTTTTCCATGTGTAGTAGGCCTTGAACTATAACCTCATGAAAGGATTTCACAAAATGAGTGGATCTACTATGGTTTTGGAGGTTTTTTTCAAAACCCTGAAAGGACACTTTTATGTCCTGTTAGGTTACCAACCTAGTGTTAAAAACCCTCAATTAGCTAGTCACAGGGCTAGTGAGACAAAAATAAAAATTTTAAATTTTTTATGGCCTTTTAGTGTGTAAATATTTCATTGTATATAGGGCCTAAATATAGAAATTTTTTATTATAATTATTTTGGTATTTTATTTAAATATTTATAGCTAGGTGTGTGTTTTATTAGACCTATGTATGCCTTCTTTTATCCTCTTGCACCATAAGTATATATTTTTTCCAATGTGTACATTCTTCAATCTCATAAATATTGTTTTCTTTTATACAAATCACCTCCACATTTTTATCCTCACCCTTGTGAAAACAAAAAAACTAGCTTCTACTCCCTTAATCACTTTTAATATATGATTTTGATTTACTTGCATACTTTTTTCTCTTTCACCCAAAAGAATACAAAAGAGGGACCATATCATATGACTCCAATATCTTTTTTCATATCCATAATTCTTCCATATTTTCTCATTATGTACTCATTATTCTAGCACAATGTGCTCATTGAGCTAAAATCCATGAATAGTCCATACACTAGTCCCACCATGTATATGTTTCTTTATTCACCAATAATCCTCCTCCATGCATGTGTAAAGATAACTTGGATGCTTTGTATCATGATATGATATGAAAAAGGAGGGGCTCACTCTTGGATGCATTATGCAAATTCAACAAAGGAGGGAGGCAATAAAGACCTTTGCAAACATAAAAAACAGGATTTTGGGTGAGATTTTTGGCGCCTATCTCCACTCGGAATTTGAAGAAGTGACCAACAAACAAAATATAGCCCACAAGCTGAGTAATCACCTCAAAGTTTTTCATGATTTCTAGAGCTACCATCGGTGAGATATGAATTTTATGGTGGACCCCAGTTTGTCCACCTTTTCTCACAAGCTAGCATAGTCTTCTCTCACTTCTTTTCATACTTCCCTTCCCACTTCCACACACACACACACACTCATTTCTCTCCATCCCTCATTCAAACCTTCACTTCCATGGTTTCTCTCATCCTCCTCACCATTACCCTCTCCTCTCACACCCATATCTTTATCTTGAAGGTCTACCTACATACATTATCTCCATATCCCTCTTTATTACTCGCATATTACAATTTTATTTCATCTTTTAAAAATTCAATAACCTAACCATGCTTACAGCTCTGCAAAATGGGGGTTTTTTATCAACAAATAACCCTCATATTCTTGGAGGTGTTCAACTATGGTGGTGGCATGAAGAAAAGAAGATGAAGAAAATCGACGCGATCACGCTTGACAATCTACACACGAGTGAGTCCAAGATAAGGATTAACCATCTCGAGGGTACACCCACCTCATTCACCCCTCTTTTCTCATCCTTCAAGTAATTGTACCCATTGTAATTATATTACTAGCATTTTCTAGTGATTGCTAATATTAACTGCTAACCCTTTCTTGTAAATTGTACGCACTCTACTTTACCTTGGAGTAGGAAACCTCACACAAAGATCTTCTCTATTTCCCCTCAATAAATCAAGAATCTATTGAGCAAACCTGACACATTAATATTCTCTATTTATTGAGGTTACCTTACGCAAAAATCTTCTCTATTTCACCTCTCTAGAATCTTCTCTATTTCACCTCAAAAATTCTCTCGTCTTCAACCCACATCCATGTGACTCAAGAGACAAGAGAGCCCACTCTCATAAGAATATGTAAACAATTTCAGAAACATGGTTTTCTATGTAAATGTTGATCAAGATATAATCCTAATAAGGGCTCTCCTCACCTAAAAATAGAGCCCTTCTCCTGTTGCAAATGGCATGATCTCTACACTATTTCTCACTACTTTAAGAATACCATTCTCCATCTTAGTTGTAGGGAGAGAGTGATCTCTCTATACACCATACTTGTGGTGTATAGGAAATCTTCTTTGAGCTAGTTGTAGCATTGCAACGGAGTGAGTGATTCATCACTTCCAATCAAAGTTGTACCTACTTTTGCACATCAATTGAATCACTAAGTTGGGTGCAACCATGGTTCAAAACTCTCTTGAGTCTCTCCAACTCAGGCTTGCCAACCTCATCTCATTTGGTGTAAGGTGACGCTTTTTCATTTTGAGATTCTTTCATAGTATTTTCTTATATGTGACTCAAGAGATTTTGTGTTTGTTTTTGTTGCTTGGGAAAACATTATAAGAGGGTTGTATGGTGAGAGGGTTTCCATAACCCTAAGATAATGTGTAGATTTCAACAACGTCAAACTTAATTGTGTCTCTTGACTCTTCTCCAAGATGTTTATACACCCGCATCAATCATTAACATGAAGATAAATTCTTGCACAAAACTCTCTCTCTCTCTCTCTCTCTCTCTCTCTGTCTATCTGTCTCTCTATGGTTGATGTGTGTATATGTATCATTGATATTAGTGATAGTATACCCTTCCTTCTCGCTTTCTTGCTCAGGGATTCTACTAATTTGTTGCATTCTAGTTCTCTCTATAACTAGGTGGTTCCCCTTCACTTGTTGTTGTGGCTATGTGTTTGCTATTGTTTTGCTTGTTTGTGGTAGCCCCAACCCCAATTGAGCAGCACGGGAGCCTTGAGGGGTGTTTATAGGTTGCCTCTCTTGTTGCCCGCCCCGGATTGCCTCAATTTTTGTGCTCCCATGGAGGATGGATTGTGTATGTTTTTGTGTAGGTTCAACCTTTAACATAGTCAATTAGTTTGCATGAATCACAAGAATTTGTATGATCCTTTCATTCCCATTGCAAGGCAAAAGGTATAAATATTTGCTAGTACTATTTGCAATTTCAACGTGTAATTTGTAGAATTTTAGGCCCTCTTAGGTTGGCCGAGATAAAAGCTTCGGTAAACCTTTTATTTGGCCTCTCATTAGGTACGACCTTAGTTTGACGTCTATATTTTTGTTTTGTTTTAAGAATTAGGTCATGCATAAACCATGGATAATGGCCCATCATGAAAGGTTTTTCCTTTCATTTCACTCCACATATTAGAGTAAACATTTCAATTAGTAGAAAGATCCATTTACAACAACATATGGTGTTCATATTGGTGCCCAAAAAGTAGGAGAAGTTCTTGCATCATCAACCCTCTCATCCTGCCTCTTGTTGACCATCATGCATCCTTTGACGTGCATGCTTTCATCTTGTTTTAGTGCAACTTAGCAAAATAGTCTTGAGTGCATAGTTTAATTTAAAGAACACAAAAAATGAGTCTTACCATAGCTCGAGCGAGATTTTTTTAGCAAACTAATACCCGAGCAAAGATTGGGTACCGGTGTCAAAAAAATCAACCCATCTTGTGCTCTCAAACCATCACATCAACAATAGTTGAGTACCAAACATCTTTCCAAAAGAGAATGGAGCAACTACTCAAGGTTGAGCTCCAACTTGGAACTAGGGGACTACGCTCCATACTTGCCCCACAAATATTTTCACCTTTGTTGGTAGTTATATCCTTTCCAAGTTGTAGGAGATTAAATCCATAGTCATTGAAAATAAATCCATCAAGCCATTCAAGATCGACAAGGTTGCCACCTCCCCTAATCTCAAAAAGCCACGACATCTTTCCGGAGGATCAGGCAGAGGCCTTCTCGGTGACCATGCAAATAAGGCAAAAACCACTGGAGGGGGTGAAGGAGAGGGAGGGTTAGAACTTCAAGGAAAAGGATGTTGATGAAGAGGACGAGCATAGGGTGACACTATGCAAAGACGAGATGGATGAAGAGCTTAATACAATGGCCACAATATTTACACACAAAAGCAATCTTGCCAACTACCTTTCCTCACTCTTTCACCTACGAGCAAACTCCTCTCTCTCTCTCTCTCTCTCTCTCTCTCTCTCTCTCTCTCTCTCTCTCTCTCTCTCTCTCTCTCTCTCTCTCTCTCTCTCTCTCTCTCTCTCTCTCTCTCTCTCTCTCGATTTGTGATTTTGTGTGCGCGTGCGAGTTTGAGCGAGAGAGAATTTAGCTCTTACCAGTGACTAGTCTCTCTTTCTACGTGTTCTCTGCTTCTCTCGATTTGTGATTCTGTCTGCACGTGTGCGTTTGAGCGAGAGAGAATTTAGCTCTTACCAGTGACTAGTCTCTCTTTCTACGCATTCTATGCCTCTCGCTGCATGGGCATGGGGGTTGTTAGTAAGAGAGAGAGATAGATAGATAGATAGATAGTTCTATTATCATCCTCGGAGGTCAAATATGACCTATGGGACCAACTTAAACATGTCACGTGGTGTGAGTGTAGGTCATAAGTGACTCTCGATGCTCAAAAATGGCTCAAATGAGCGTCGCAATAGAGAGTCCATATCGTGGTTGGGAGAGGAAGGTATGTAGGGAGAGATCATGGTTGAATATATGGAGAAAAGAGGACCTAATGTGGTCAAAATCTGAGCACTCAAGTAGTGTGTGGTACTCACTCTCTTGCACTTGACGAGGGCATAAGGTGCAAAGTCAATGACACTCCTCGCCAGTGCCCCAATGTCCTATCTCGCAGCGTAGAGAGTGGGAGCTAAGACGAATGGAGGCAATGGTGCGGATCGCGCTCAACCGGATGGGCTCAAGGATGTAGGGATGGGTTCGGTTACCTCTTTCGGAGAAGAAGAGAGATTTGTAATTTGGGGCAACGTGTGTGGTGTAATGGCTAAAGTGAGAACCTCCGGATTTCTCCCAAGCCATGATACATTGGCGTTGTAAGAAGGCCTTGGGAGTCAATCGACGCATCCTTGACCAAGTGACATGCATCCCATCTTCCAAACCAATTCTTGATGTCAAGCATCCACCCCGAACTTAGTATTTTTCTCTTGCATGTCTTTTGAACCTTTTGACTTGCTTCATATGCAATTCTAGGAAGTCGATGGAAAGGGCTACGTTGTGTCTTACGCATGTACTCCACAACCCTTTGCATGCCCAAGACCTCAATAAGAAGCGATCAGGACTCAAGAAGTAAGATCATGTAGGGTGTTTGTGTCTTGACTTGGAGAAAGTTGGTGAGAAAACGCTTTTGGACATTCTCAAACTCTTTCCAAGTAGACTTCCCAATGCTTCCACCCCACACCTTCACTCCATAAAGAAGCACCGGTGTCACCAATGTGTCAAAGAGGTACTTTTTGAGAGCCCAACACTTGATCTCTCCAGCATTGCACATGTTCTCAAATGCATAATAAGCCCTCTTTCCAGCTTCCAAGCTACGCATTGCACAATCGTTCCGTTTATGATTGGATGAAACCTCAAGACCAAGATAGAGAGAGAGAGAGAGAGAGAGAGAGAGACAGGCTTCTGCATAGGAAACTTGGAGTGACCTGACTATGGCGTACTCCAAGCTCTCCTTCCTCTTATTTGTCTTTCTCCTTTTTCTTATGCAGAATGCAATGCCGCATGGCTAGCCATCAATGGCTTCCGCGCTCCTTCCCCAACCAGTGATGGAACCACAATTGACCTTGGCATTGCCTATGCCCTAATGTTTGTGGCACTCTTGGTTACATACCTTGTGCATCCTATTGATGGCTTCCCACTGTGAGCGGGATGGAAACACACAGAACGCCTCTATAATGACTCGACACACACTCTTGGGATGATACACACACTCTATGGGGCACCACTTGGCTTACACAATCCACCTGGCGGAGACAGGGAACACACCGATGGAGCGAGAGGAGCGAGACAGTTGGTTTACCCACTCCACATAGAGAAACACACACACACACAAAAAAAAAAAGAAACTTAGCTCAAAAGAGGAGAATTTCTTATGTTTAGATACAATTGAGCTTGGGCCAACACCAATGGGGCAAATAGCTCACACAATATGGGTAAAATATACCAGATACAATCACAAACTGGAGCAGAGGCTTCGCTCATAGGAGAAACTTACACAGTCAAAACAATAGATAATAAAAAATTTAGCAAAATGGATAGCGCCATCGCATCTAGAATGGCCCAAAAACCCAGTCTACAATGTCAAAGTTCTCAAATCCGACCTCGGATGAGCAGTTTACGGCCAAAACAGGCTCCAAAATGAGCAAAAACACAGTTGTGGCTGTTCCTCCTCTTCTCTCCATGTTTTTTATGATCTTATCTCTGTTTTTCAGTTTCCACACTTATCTTTATTAGCTGGGCACCCTTGGTCTTTTAGATGACCTCAAACGGACCCCGAGCATGCCAAAAACTGACCTTGCAGTGCATAGTTGTCACCTTTTTGCATCCATCCGCACACCTGGCACTCAGCTTTTTCCCATAATGCATCCTGCCACCACACGAAGTGGCCCCAAAAGATGGTCCTCATGATGACCTTTCTGCATAATTATCACAAGGAAACACCCATGTTGTGTCCGTACTTATCCACGTGCAAGTATTGACCCCATTCGACCTCCTGACACCACTAGATGCCATATGACGCACCTGCTTACCTCATTTCGTTAGCCCGCGAATAGCTTCCTTGAGAAGTTTTATGCACTATCAACTCCTCATTATTATAGAAAAACACACTGGTACTGGTAATAGTAAAAATCGATGCACTATGTACACCCTGTCCTACCTGTACACATGTGGGCCCCACGTAACCACCTTTTCATTTATCTTTGCCACAGCCCTATCTTGCATCTGCCCATAATGTTCCAATGCACTCATCCTATCCAGCCGAACCTCCTATAAACTGTAAGAGACTCTCTTTGAACGCACCACTAGGCGGCCCAAGCAAATTTTCTAGCATCTTTACTGCAGGCAACTCTACCTCCACCGGAAATAGTGTTTCCTTTCCATACACCAGATGAAATGGAGTAAACCCTGTACCTGTCTTCACCGAAGTACGGTAAGCCCATAATACACTAGGCAATTCCAAATCCCAATTCTTTCCTTGGTGCTCTGTCACTTTTGAAAGAATTTGTACCAACTCACCATTGAATCTTTCATTCAAGCCATTACACTACGGGTAATAAGGAGTGGTATGCCAGTGCCTAATCTTCATCTTTGCGCATAAAAAGTCTAGCAGTTTAGCTCTAAAGCCTGGCTGGCCCCTTATCTGAAAGTAGCTCCAATGGCACCCCAAACTTGCAATATATTTCATCATACACAAATTTTGCCACATCCTTTGCAGTGATTTGTTTTACTGCTATAGCCTCTGCCCATCTAGAGACATAGTCGACTGCAGTCAAAATATAGCTTTTGCCCCTGCTTGTGATAGGTAACGGTCCTATTGCATCAATCCCCCACTTTTCAAATACATCAAACGCCATAATGGTTTTTCGTAGCTCTGGCTTCAACACTCTCTTCCCAAATGCTTGACACCTATTGCAAGACCTACACCAATGGTGAACATCCTTGTGCAAACTAGTCCATACATACCCCTCTTGCAAGATCTTATGCAAGGTGATCTTTAGAGCAAAATGTCCGCCACATGCGCCTTCATGATTCTCTTCCAACACTCTATAAAGCTACTCCCGCCAAGGTACACGTTTCAACACGAGATCAGCCCCTTTCATGTAGAGGACATCACCAATCAATTTTTACCTGTATGCTCTACGCACAAAAACATACTTCTTAGGCTTCTCAATGTCCTTCGGAATGATTCCTGTTATAGCAAAAACTCCTCTTCTTGAGCCAAACTTTCCCGGCCATGATAAAGAGGTAAAGTGGTCCTCAACACAAATAGCTCCCCAATCATGCTTTGAGCTGCTTCATGTGCCTCTCCATTTAGAGCACGTTAAATGTGTCTAATGCTTCATGCTTCAAACTTTTTTAACAGGCCTTTAATTTTGAAACACATTTCCTTTAATGAGCTGTTCTTGCTCTTCCACACACCCAGCACTTGCTTCACCACTAACAAGGCATCATCTTTTATGCTCAACCTTTGAATCCCATGCTTCAAACAAATGTGTAATCTGGCTTCCAAAGTAACATATTCAGCCTCATTGTTACTATGCACATCCAACTTGAACCCTCTCTTGCATACTAGCTTCCCCTCTGGATCATAAAGTGCTATACCCCCTGAAGCGGCATCATGGCTCTTTCTGTATGAGCCATCAAAGAACAACACATGTGCATTTCTGATCTGTGGCATTTCTTTGACTACCCTTCTCACCACCTCTTCCTTAACAAGAAGGGGATTCTCCTTGTAAGTCAACAAATCAGCTAGGGTAGCTCTTATGCTTTCTTCCACTAAAAACGAGAACTCAAACTCTTGCAACTCAATTACCCATTTCTTCACCACATTTGACATGTTAGTTCCATTAATTAACTGTGGCAAAAAAGCATAACTCGTCAGGAAAACAAACGGTCGTGGTAGCAAGTAATGACGAAATCGTCGACAAGAAAATATTACACTGGCCATCACTAGCTCTACTTCCTAGAACTTTCTCTCTGCTACCAACTTCACTCAACTTGCACAATACGTTGGCCTCATATAATGTTTTCCCTTCCCCTTTTGCAATAGCATGGCTCCAATGGCATCATCCCCTACTGATGGATTTACACAAAACTCTTGCTTCCCAATCAGGAGCCTGCATGGCTGACAACCCCCCTAACAACTCTTTGACCTCTTGAAACACTTCTTCACACTTGTCGTCCCATTGCAATGGATCATGCTTTGCCACTTGTTGTAATGGATAAAGGAGCTGTGAATACAATGGAATAAATTGTGCCATGTACTTCACTTTGTGTATAAAAGTTGCCAACTGCTTCGTACTCGTAGGTGATGGAAGAAGAATAATAGACTTAACCTTGTCTGGATCAGCCTCAATGCCATTTTCTGACACCATATGGCCCAATAACTTCACCCTTGGCTGTGCTAGATGACATTTCTTTGGATTTATTTGTCCTCCACATTCATCATATCAAGCCAATACCATCTGCAACTTCTCATGGTGTTCAGCCCTACTGCTATAAACACAGAATTCGTCCATAAAAGATTTAACACAACTACCAATGAATGGTTCCAATACCCAATTTTCTCTCTCTTGATAGAAAGATGGTCCATTTGACAACCCAAATGGCAATACTATGTAGCAATATCAGCCCCATGGCATAATAAAAGTTGTCTTTGTTCGGTCTTTAAGAGCAATCTTCAATTGAAAATAGCCTGAAAAACCATCACACTCACTGTACCTCTCATAACCTGCCCCACTGAATCCAAGATCTGATTGATGAATAGAAGAGGATATGGGTTCTTCTTAGTGGCTACATTTAAGGGTTTAAAATCTACACAAACCCTCCACTTTCCATCCTTCTTTGGACTGACTACTACTGGACTCACCCATTCTGTGGTCTCCACAGGGACTGTGAACCCTGCCTTCAATAACTTGTCCACCTCTTCTCGCAAGGCCTCCATTTGCTCTTGACCCATCCTTCTTAGCCTTTTCCGCACTGGCTTAGCACCTTCCTTCAACTCTATATGCATCTCTTCTCCTTTGAACCCTCTGATCTCTTCATATGAAGTAATGAACAAATCAGGAAAACTAGCTAGCATGTGCAAATATATCCCCTTCTCCATAGCTGAGAGGTCTTCACTCATCATTTGTGGCATCAATTCTTGCTTCTTTGACAATTCACCTTGGTTGGCATCAACCCTTCAACCACTTCATAAGGCCCTTCACTTTCATCTTCAACCTCATTCGCAAATGCAACTAATCCAGACTCCTGAATTTCTTAGTCCATAAAAAGAAATGCAACATCAGCATCCTCATCACTGTTGGTAGTACTATCACTGTCCTCATCAGACACTATGGAATAGTCTTCATCACACTAGACTCATCTTCATATTCATAAATCTCTTCTAACCGTTTCCTTGTGTCCATATTATAAAGCTTCTTAGCACATGTCTTTCCATAGAGGCTAATCGTACCACGTCGCCAATCTTCAACAGCTCCCATTGCACGTAACCATGGTCTACCCAATATAATAGGATATGCTCCCAACCCTGTTGGCATCACATGAAAATCAACCACCGCCTTTGCATCATACGCCCAAACATTTTACTTTTTGATGGTTTGTCAATCTAATCCGGAAGCCTGACACCACAGTCACTATAAGACCCATCTTCTCAACGCATGAGTGTGTTATGAAATATATTTGGGCTCCGCCATCAACATAACCTTGTCCCAATTTTTTTCTTTTATGCCACACATCTACTATTGGACAAATATCTGGTAGGTCGTCCATTGCCAACACCTTCACTGAACCTCTCTCTGGCTCTTTCTCCATTGGGTTAACCATCCTCTTCCACTTTCGCTTTAGCTTAGGCACCATCTCTATAAGTGGCCCAAAAGTAACACCTGCCTTCCTGCTTGTCAGATCCTCCTTCAAGTCATAGCTTAATTAACCATCCCCTAGTGGAAAATCTGAAACATGAAACTTGCAACGAGCCCTCCTTTTCCTCTTGGCCTTGACATCCTCGCCTTCATGGCACTTTCCCATCTTCTTACTAGGACCTAGGGCACTTCTTCCTTCCTTTCCCTCTGTGGTCCTCTTCCCAATAGGCATCACTAATTTATTCTCTAGCTTTGATGCCTTCTCCAAGGTGACTACATTGATCACTTTTTTCTTTCCCTTTTCCTCCTGGGTTAATCCACTGGTTCCTTCATCTCCCTTAATTTCGATGCCATAATCATTTGACCTAGTTAGCACCTGTCTTGGAAATGGATACATGTCTCCCCCCATCCTTGGTGGCTTATCACATTGCGGGCTGATGTGACCCAACTCTCCACAATTATAACATGTGGGCGTCTGCCTCCAAAACCTACCATTACTTTGTCCAACAGCATTCCTAGGTCTCTCTTCACCTCCTGGCTGATTTACAAACCTTCCTCGACCTCGATTATTTCCCACTTGACCTAGCATGTTTAGGCTGAGATTCTTCATTAAATCTACCACTTGCCTCATGTCTTGCCTTAGTCCATCATCTTGCACTGCTGTAGTGACCACTACTGGCATAACTTGAGGAGTAACAACAACCACTAGTTCATGATGAACCCCTGGCATGCGACATTGCGAAGAATCCATAGGCTGAAGTTCAGTTCTCATGGGCAAAGACTCCACCCCTAGCTGGCTCATTTTCCTCAGCTTCCACTCTTTGTTTCTTGCTACCTCCAATGCATCTTCATATGTCCTAGGCTTCTTTAGCTCCACTCTCCAACGTATATTCTCCCAAAGACCAGCCAAGAACCTGTCCTTCTTCATCATGTCAAGCGGGGGTACCTGTGGTGCTAAGGCCTTACACATCCGCTCCCATGACAATGAAAACTTACGTATGTATGCATCTACTGGCTCACCTTCCATCTGCACCAAACATTGTACTTCTTGCCACACTTTGTCAGGATCTTCTATCTTCACAAACTCCACTTCCAACCCATGCCGTAGGTTGTCCCAACTCAACCTTCTGGGTGGATCAGCCCCACGCAACTCCTCTTCAAATGCTTTTGACCAAAATCGTGCATCACTCTTCAAACAGATTTGGAGAAGACGTAACATCTGTGCAGGGTCATGAATCTGGTTGCTAATGCAAGCAACCTCCATCTTTTCCAAAAATTCTTCTACATCTTCATCACTTCTTCCATGAAACTCCGGATAAGAGAAAGCCATGGCTACCCAAATTACGATGCTTTGAGAACCCCTTCGAACACACGTGCAAGAACCCAAAACTTTTCACTACCCAATCCCTAGAAACCTCAATGGAGCTCAACTTTAGATAAGCACAAACACATGCACATCAAATGAGTTCTCATAGTTAATCATTGGAATTACAACAGGCAAAGGAAATTCCAGGATCTCTCGTAATCTTCTTGGCCGGAACATAAAGACTATGCATTGCTGGAAAAAAATCTTCCTGGACACATGAACATTTATCTGGATTCTCTGAGTTAAATGAAAAGGAGTGAATTGAGGTCCATTTTGATCATCCATTAAAGTCAACCATGAAGCTCCCAAAAAGGCACACTGACTTATCCTCTGATTTTGCCAAAATTTCAGTAGCATAACAACATAAATGGCTTAAAAGACCAAAAAACCAGCCATCATAACTTGGGAAAATTTTGACAGAGTTTCCCTAGAAGTAGAGCAGTGAGAACCCAAAATATAGACTGTATATGTATGCATAAACTGCCAACAATAGAACCCGAGCATCAAGTAGGAATCACTAGTACATAGACTATGGCGAGGTCACGAAAAGGTTGCTCCAGCTACCTGTATCACCGAAAGGATCTCAACATTTGAGAATCCCCCAGCTCAATAAAACCTCACGCCATCGACCCTCACACGAAGGCTTATGCAAATCTCGTATAGTCAAGTCTTAGAAATGACTATCTTCGAGACCAAGTCTCAGAAATGGTTGGGACTGCCAAATAAAACCAAGTATGGCTCCACAAAGGCGTACAATTGGCAGTTTCCACAAGTAACATACAATACCAACAAACAATGCGTTCAAGCACGCGCTAATTGATGTATACCCACGACAACTGCAAGTGACTTCACTGCTAGTATACCACTGTACTCCAGCTACCTGTACCTGTGTGAATCACCTGTATCTGTACCTGTCCCTGTAACCTGTAACCTGTAATCTGTAGTCTGCAACCTGTAATCCTGAATCTCGAAGGTTGAAGCTCGAAGCAGAAGGTACTCGAAGAAGATCCTCCGTGGCGGCACCAAAAGAATGTGAGGGGATGAAAACACACAGAACGCCGCTATAATGACCCGACACACACTCTTGGGATGATACACACACACTATGGGGCACCACTCGGCTTACACAATCCACCTGGCCGAGACAGGGAACACACCGATGGAGTCAGAGGAGAGAGACTGTCGGTTTACCCACTCCACACAAAGAAACACACACACACACACCCAAAAAACTCAGCTCAAAAGAGGAGAATTTATGATGTTTAGATACAATTGAGCTTGGGCCACCACCAATGGGGCAAATAGCTCACCCAATATGGGTAAAATATACCAGATACAATCACAAACTGGAGCAGAGGCTTCGCTCATAGGAGAAACTTACAAAGTCAAAACAAACAAAAACACAGTGAGGACTTTGGCAAAATGGACAGCTCCATCGCGTCCAGAACGGCCCAAAAACCCAATCTACAATGTCAAAGTGCTCAAATCCGACCTCGGATGAGCAGTTTACGGCCAAAACAGGCTCCAAAATGAGCAAAAAACAGTTGCGGCTGTTCCTCCTCTTCTCTCCACGTTTTTTCTGGTCTTCTCTCTGTTTTTCCAGTTCCCACACTTAGCTTTATTAGTTGGGCACCCTTGGCCTTTTAGATGACCTCAAACGGACCCCGAACAGGCATAGTTGTCACCTTTTTGCATCCATCCGCACACCTGGCACTCAGCTTTTTCCCATAATGTATCCTGCCACCACATGAAGTGGCCCCAAAATATGTTCCTCATGATGACGTTTCTGCATAATTATCACAAGGAAACACCCACGTTGTGTCCGTACATATCCACGTGCAAGTATTGACCCCATTCGACCTCCTAACGCCACTAGATGCCATCTGACGCACCTGCTTACCTCATGTCTTAAGCCTGCGGATAGCTTCCTCGATAAGTTTTATGTGCTATCAACTCCTCATTATTATAGAAAAACACACTGGTACTGGTAATAGTGAAAATCGATGCACTATGTACACCCTGTCCTACTTGTACACATGTGGGCCCCACGTAACCACCTGGCTATGGAAAATGGGCAATCCTTTATTCGATGTACCATGCATGGGTATGTACATATGCGTAATCCCTTTCTCCAAAAAACTCCTGACACCGTTCAACCTATTTTGAACAAAAGCATTTGTAGGTTTCTATTTCTTAACCCTTGTACACAATTGCTCGAGTGTTGGTGATCAGATAACCCTTCTTCATGGATGTATGCTTATGGTAAAGTGCTTTCAACAACCTCTTTCCAACAGTTTGTTGGAGACACACTTTATTTTTTTCTAAGAGAAATCTGAGCTCAATATTTATTTGGGTTAGAGAGAGAGAGAGAGAGAGAGAGAGAGAGAGAGAGATGGTGTCATAAGTAGTTGGCGGCCCAAGGCGATTGAGATTGATGATGCAAGCCTATTGATGGTTGCGCTAAGGAATGGAAAGCCCATATTCACGTGGAGTAATGTAGAAGCACTGATGTGCATGCAGACTTGAGTGCCCAGTAGGTAAGAAAATGGCTGAGGCAGAAGCTTAATCAATAGGTGGCCTTGAAGGTGCAACTAGAGGAGAGCGTGCATGGTTATAGGAAACGGTGTGGCAGCAAATGGGGGCGCGGTGTTGTTGGAGGATTGCTAGGTGGCCAAAATATCAGCAGCAAAAGCGAACTTGACGGCGTCCTACCCATGAACTAAGAATAAGTCGAGTGAACCATGTGGACCAATCATCACGTCCACCGATCCAAGTCAAAATCAAGGCCTTTACTTATTCAAGGCAAGAAGAGAAGGGTGGACATGATGTGTGCTTGAGTGGGAATCGTTGTCCCCCTTGTCAAAGACATGAATTATTCATCATTGTAGGCAACCTAAGGGACCCAAAAGTCGTTTTGCAAGGGAGTACTTGAGCCTGTCAAATTTCAATGCCATTGCGTAGAATGATGGCAACGCCTCCCATCTCTGGCAACAACATCACATTTACACATGAAAGTTTTACAAGAACTGAAAATATGTAGCATGTCTTGAAGATTACGTAAAAAGCATTTTGTCAGTTAATTCACAAGAAGTTTATGTGTGTGGAAGTGGGTCATTATAATTCTCGCATTGCCTTTAAATGATCATTCAATCTTTTTCTCGTCTTCAAGAATCTCTATCTTTGAATTATATTATGATATCTTTTTCGAGTATCACGATGACAATGCCAAACCGGTTTTCAAGACTCTTTTGTGACTCAAGGTAGAAAAGTGTAGGTCCCCTTAATTCACAAGAAGATTTAAACATTTCCTCATGTAAGAAAAAGGACTCTTTTTCAATGTTTTTCATACAGTACATAACATCATGAGCTTCTGCTCGAGAGGCATCGCATACCTAGCTAGGTACGATTGGGGTCGGAGGACCACCACCCCTCACCGGCCGGTGGTCCCCTGCCCCAATCGTACCTAGCTAGGTATCTAGTGTCTCCTTCATAGAAGCTAATGATGTTAAGGTAAGTCACAATGTGGGAGTTATTGTGAGAATTTGTCTAAAACTTCTTGTGTACCCAGAGGTAGAGAGAGAGAGAGAGAGAGAGAGAGAGAGAGAGAGAGAGAGAGAGCAAGATTTGTGGGTGATGGTGGATGCCTTGCATGAAGGTGGATAGGACCTCGAGGGAACTATTAGCACAATACGAAGCAACAAAAAATGTATCGTTGAAGGGTTATGAAGGGGATGTTTCTTTGAAGGTATTTTCTTTGAGGCACATTCTTTTGGGATCACGGAGCGTGGAGGCACTACTATTGCCCCACAAGCCTCTCACCCCCGATCTTGCAAAATCATACTACCACGTCATCCCTTGCATACATCACTGTTTGCATGGTGATCTATGCACGCATCCATCTGGTGCAGTCCCCCCCCCCCCCCCCCCCCCCCCCCCCGCCCCTCTGTCCTGGGCCAACCCTCATCTCTGATTAGGCTGGTGCAAACAACAAGGGTAGCCCTCGGTTTCTTTGTTTGTCCCCTTGCGAGCCCACAATCATGGATTGTTTCAAGCTCACAAATGGTGATGTATGAATCAATAGTAGGCAAGTTTTGTATGAAATCTACAATTACTAAGGCAAAGTGGGCACTCTTCTTCTTCTTCAAGAGAAGCGTAAACTTATGCAAACTTGATGATGTGGGTAGCAATTCTAACTTAGCAATTTATCCTGATTGAGAAAAGCTTAATTTATTTATAGAGAGATTATTATATTAATAAAGAGAGATAGAGAGATGCACTAGGTTGACTGGAAAACAGCAAGGAGCCTCTATTTCCTACTTCTTGTGCACATGCGCGTCATTCTAGAGAGAGAAATGAGGAGAAGGAGATTCATGTAGAACTCCAAATGGAAAAAACGGGTCCCATGTATTTAAATTGTTTGAAATGATAAAAATCCTGGTTAGATTTTGAGGTTGCATTTGGAAAAAATGAGAAATTTACACGTCTTAGTGTAATTAAGGCTAAAAGCTTGAAATTTTGACCTACAAACCGGGAGAGTTTCAAGTTTTCCCTTATTTTCACTAGTTAGGAAAAATGTATTTTTCTAGCCTTGAGGGGTAGAGGGAAAGAGAGAAAGAGTTGATAACATTCTCTCTAGAAATCCATGTTGGTGTGTGCCGCTAGAGAAAGTTTAGCTTTTGATGGTTCAAGATCATTAACTGATTGAGAGAGAAGAAGACTCCGAAGAAGAGAAAGAGAAACTCTAACTTCTTAGAGAGAGAGAGAGAGAGAGAGAGAGAGGAGCCAAGTGGGATATAATTAAGTAATGCAAGAGGCGGGTCGATCAAGTTGTTGTTCTTTAAAAATTAGCCTCTTTACACACTAATGTGGAGAGAGAGAGAGAGAGAGAGAGAGAGAGAGAGAGAGAGGAGAGAGAGAGAGAGAGAGAGAGAAGAGGGAGCCAATTATATAATGATTAAAATGCAAGAGGCAGGTCGATCAAATTTTTGTTCTTGCAAAAAATGAACTCTTTAACACTTCACACTAACGTGGAGAGAGAGAGAGAGAGAGAGAGAGAGAGAGAGGCTTGGCCTGCACACAAGGGAGCATGGAGGTGATGTTGTAGCCAATTCTAGGAATCCATATCATGCGGGCAACATCCAACATCTAATAAAAGCTTCATCACTCAAACCCATTTAATTGCAATGCATAGTTCCAAAAGTTGTTGCACATTTCTACTCTGCTCAAAGTCTTCTCTCACATAACCACCAAGGCATAATTATTAGAAGAAGTAATTGATAGTGTGACCTTGCTCTAAACTTGTTCACAAAAGGTAGTACCAATATGGATTGGCATAACATAATAAAGAAAAACAATTTTCATACAAGAATCTAGAATTTATGTTGGAATTCCTTTCAACACTCCATGTGGTTTATTGCATGTCATGAGCAAAAATGATTGTTTGGAACTAGCATATGTGTGGTTCTAGCATTTAAAGACTATGCCATGCTATACCTTTGAGGATATCCCAATCTTCTTTGGAAATTTAGAAGAAGATGATGATGATTTTCTTGCTGATTTTAGAATGGTTTACCATATCCTTGGCAAAAGGGATGACATTGAATAAGGGGATGTTTTGTTGCTATGCCTTAGAGGCAATGCTGAGCAATGGTTTTGGAGTATGTCTTCATAGATTGAAGATACCCAAATTTCAAACCTTTAAAGAGCAGATTCTCTAAAGTTCCAACAACGGAGAAAGCATGGGCTTCATTGAGGAGACTTCAACAACACGGTAAAGACTACTATGCTTATGAGGAGATTTTTTCTCGTCAATGGACAGGATGTGGATTTAATTTTACATTTCCAGATTATGTAAAAATGTATCAATTTATTTTGGGTTTTTTGTCTCCTTTCCTAAAGACTAAGGTTACTTATAGTGGACCCTCCACCTTTGAAGAAGGGGTCACTATTGCACGAAGAAAGTTTCACAAGTACTTCTACATTAAAAATGGTTTCCATCATTCTGGAAGAACCAACCATCAACAAAGTGTTTCAATAAAAGAATTGGTTCCTTTGTCGTCTTTCTTTCCTTATACTCCAAAAAATATTGAAAATGATGTTAACATGGAAATCAATGCTTCAAGTGCTAAAGCGTGTGATAGAGATTTAAACGTGGCATCTCTTTCTCCTACCTTCATTACAATCTTGAAATGATCAACACAAGATATCTCGAATGGTGTTGGGGATGATTCAATAATAGATACACCCAACCTTTTGGAGGGCTAGTTTCTAGTCAAAGCAGAGGAAGCTTTTATGCAACATGACTCTATGGAGAATGAAGACATTGAAGGTAACCTTGATCCTATGGAATGTTTTGAGAATGTGTCTTGTCTAAACAAAGAGAGTGAAGAAGAATATGAAATCATAAGTGGGAAGATCATTGACCACATTGATCATAAAGAGATGACTATGTACATGGAAGGCCAAGTTCAAAACAAAGTAGAAGATGTGAGTTGAATCCATGTGAGGATAATCTTCAAGAAGTGTTTGAGGATTTTGAAAAGCATTGGTATGACTCTTGTATGCTAAGCATGGAGGAACCTACCATGCAAGAAGCCAAAGTTTTTACAAAATCAAAAATAATCCATCAACCTTTGAGGTGGTACAATGTGAGGAGTTCCAAACTTGCCAAGGGGGGTGCTTAGAAGGGGATGAAGAACATGGGAGAGTAGCAAAAATAAAACCGTAAAAAGAAACTACTAAAAGGGTATTATTCTCTCCAATGGTGTATTAGTGGGCGGATTTTCACTCATAGGACAATCTCCTAGTAAGAAAATCCAAGTTTTTGAAGTCTCAATCAGCTTCACATTGGGTTTCACCTCTTCAAAATCAACTTATCCTCTCTTCACATATACCTTTCAACATGGGCACCATACCTTCTTAAGTGGAAGAGGACATGAGTACTTGGTGATGAACATAGTGTTTCCAAACCTTCTTCATTTGGTTCTTTGGTGTATAGAGGTCTCAGATTGTGATGGTTCTGGTCTTCATCATATATGGAAAACTTGTTGATTGCTACCTGAGGATATTTCATCAATCCGTACCAAAATCTATTCTCTTCCAATGTGTTGAAAGCAATAGGAACCTTCGTCTATTATCTACTTATGCGGTAAACTATTTGCAATAGTTTCCAACATGGAAGCATGGATCAAGCTTTCCTAAATCATGCAAGTCATAGAATTTTTGACTTGATGAGCCTACCTAGGTTGAATGAATTTTATGAGCTACAATTCAAAGATTCTCTCATACAAGCTCTTGAAGATTGTAGTAGATACATCAACTTTACACAGGAGAAAGAGCAACCTATCTTTTATATCACATTGATAGTGGTGGAGGCAATGATGGACAACAATATGAGCCACAAGTTTCTTCAACGAGATTTAGTAAGTGATTCCATACCATACATCTTTCTCTGGGAAACAAACTTCAAGATCTTTGATCTTGGGAGGTGCTTATGGATTTTTTTTAATGGAGGCGGTTTACTCAACCACTTCATTGCATCATGCTATTGAATTTGGAGACAATCTTTCGTAGCACACAAAGTTCTCTAATGATACATCACATGTGCTTCAAGAAAGATAAAAGCAGACAAAGACAAACACTACAAGCCTTAAAAGATGTATCTTCGTGACTTGATCAATTGGATAATGCCACATGAATGTGCCATTATCTTGGGGGGGGGGGGGGGGCTAATGATAGCCGTTTTTTGGCTATCCAAAATTTCCATAGTGGAGCTACCTCACCCTATCAAAATCACTCAAAAACTGTGGTTATCCTCACCCTTGCATTACATAGCCGTGTGTGAGTTAGGGGACTTTTCCCATATCTCCTTAAAAACCCTCGATTAGCTATTCACTGGTCTAGTTGAGCCAAAAACATAAATAAAATAAAGATAAAACGGTATATTATGGCCTTTTTGTGTGTAAATATTTCATTGTATATAGGACCTAATCATCAAGGACTTTTTGTTATAATTATTTTGGCATTTTATTTAAACATTTATACCTAGTGTGTGTGTTTTATTAAACCTATGTATGCCTTCTTTTATCCTCTTGCACCATAAGTATATATTCTTTTCCAATGTACACATTCCCTAGTCTCATGAATATTTGTTTTCTTTTATACAAATCACCCCCACATTTTTATCCTCACCCTTGTGAAAACAAAAAAACTGTTTCTACTCCCTGGTTACTTTTATTATATGATTTTGCTTTACTTGGATACTTTTTCCTCTTTCACCCAAAATAATACAAAAGAGGGACCATATCATATGATTCAAATATCTTTTTTCATGTCCCCATCTGCCCTGCCCGTCGGGGATCTGCTAAACCTTCTAACTTTGAACTGCAATATTCTACACACCATGGCTCCGTTTGACGAGCCGTCTGGACCAGATTATAGAGCACATCAAACACTACATTCTAGAGCACTCACTTGGCACTTTGGGCACCTTCACTTTCTATCCCAACTGAGCCACCTTGGAGATTTTTTTGGCCTAAGATATGCATTAAGCATACATTCCCACTACCCTTTGGCTGCCCAGGACCTTGGTACCTGCCCTAGCCTTCTGCAGTGCACCTTCATGTAGCCTTTGTTTGACATAGATCACTTTCCAGCTTCGACCAAATTTGGCTGCACCATTATTGCCCTGTCCCTCGTCGAACCTTTATGTTTGACCACACATAGGCTTATTACACCAAAAGACCGCACACCAAAAAAAAACTCTCTAGACATCACAAAGCACCTAGAATATGTACAAAACCTGGCATCTGTCACCCGCTGCTTTTGTTTAAGTGGGTTTCCCAACTCCCTACTTTACCTACCCTCATCTACCTGGGTCAAACACCTTCCATTGGTCTCCTCCACCCACCTGTAACACCCTTGCATAGTGCACACCAAGGCACATAGCCAATTGCATACCCAAACCGCCAGCGGCATACTTCTACCACTCCATGCACCCAATGGCCTACTTCCCACTCGCAAAAAAGCACCTCCAAGAACACCAAATAGAGCACCATCGTGCTCACCATCCTATTCAACCAACACTCTTGACATACCTGGCCCACCCTCCCATCCATGTAAAGCTAAATTCTCCTCCACTAGATTCTGCACTTGCTCAGTGGCCCATTGCACATCCTCTTTTATCAGCATCCCTTTCAACCACGGTTCACAAAGCCCTTGGAAAGCTTAGACACCACCTTGCAACCGGCATCACCTGTCATAGAGTGCACTGGTTGCATAGGAAGCACCTCTATCTTTGACTCTGCACTGCCCCTCTCACCTGTCATTGTGAGGTCCCCAACCCTAAGAAGATTGGGGCAACTTGATAGATGGCCTTCCTTTATTCTCCTTTTCTGTTGTGACAAAATCCTACTCTGTTTCCACAAAGTAGATATACAGGCAACAAAAGAGAGGAAGTCCTCTATCCATCGTTTACGTGGTTATAAGGGTCGTATGCCACAAGCCGTCGATAAATCTAGGATTCTAATGATAGTTGTTTGCCAACATAAAGATGAATTTCATTGACATATTTAGAATCCATAAACAACGCCTTTTTCCCCACATTTAAGAGGCATGATCGCCATCCATAAACCATAAATATGATATGATACTTAGTCTAAGCTAAGGTAATTTTGTGAAAACTACCCAACTAATTGGGACACTAGCTTCCAGGGGCACGTAGATTTGGGACATATCCACTCTTGGCACAATGATTATCTAATATCACTTCTCTTAATAAGAGGGAGTGGAGAGTTTCTCGACTAATTGAGACCACCCATCCTTGACTGGAATCTTGAGCCATCCCCTACTTTCCACCCCACACTCACACTTTTTAGCTTGTTTTCAAATTACTACCACACAGTTTTACATATACAAACAATATTCTTTTCTTAATTCCAAGCATAGGTTCTTTCATCCAGCCCTTCAAACATCACCAAAATATTTCTTTCTTAGACATGGTCTAATTAACACAATCCTATAACCAAAATATTTCTTAATTAGACATGGTCTAATTAACAAAATCCTATAATTCAACAAAAATGAATCTTTCAATTGTTCTTAAGAGCTTGCCGCTACCCGTGGACTTGATCTGCCTAACCCCAACAGAGCTTTTGGAAAGGATTTACTTATTCGCGAGTCGTGAAATGCACAAGGGAACATCTCGTTAATCGCAAGGCATCCTACTAACTGCAAGAGACAAAAAGAGAGCCAATAATCTCACCTTAATCTCCGCTAATCGCGGAATCACCTCGCTAACCGCGAGTTCCATTTCTTTCATCAATTTTTTTCTTTAACTGATTTCTCAAGAATAAGTACCCAAATTCTTATATCAAACAAAGACAGTTTATCAAATAGTAACCATTAATCAAACAATTCTTTCTCTACTCTATGAAATCATATACTTGTTTCTTGTGATATAATCCTTGGATAGTTTAAGGGAATTCTTAGGCTTGACTTATCGATCATCATGTATAACGATGCAAAATTATAAATTCATCTTCCAAGATTAGCCTTCCTCTGCACCTTTCTTAGAGATGGAGTGGAATGAGCTTCCTTTGAGCTTCGAGTCACTCGCTTCATGGCCATCGTATCGCCAAACAGAAGGGAGAAAGAGAGAAAGAGAACTCAAGAAATTGAGGGACAACACAATGATGGTAGAGAAAGAAGTTGGATATGGAGATGGCTTGAGGGTAAGAGCTTGAAGGAGATAGGTTGCAGGAGAGAAGGTAACTCCAACGTCAAGTGTTAGCGGATCGCCATGACTTTTGGTACTAACATAATGTCAATACTCAGGGAAAGTGACTTGGATGGGGTACGTAGACTCCTTGAGATCGTCAATCTCAAGAAGTGAAACTTAACAAGCAAACACACTAGCTCAACAAGCAAACCAACACTCAAAGATCAAGGAAATATGCCCATGTCATTTCTCACAACTTGCACACTATTTTGGCACTCGAACGGACTCAAAATGCAACGAAACTTTAGGAGGAGGTCTAGGACACCTATGGGCACTATCCTAGCAAGATTGGTCACAATCTCACAAGGTAACAAAATCACAATCCATCATGAAAAAGGTCTTGAAAATTGTAACAAAACTATCCAGAAAGGTCCCCTATGGTCTAAGAAGACTCTCCTATGGTCAAAACGACTAGAAATAGTGATTTAAGCACTCAAATCTGCATTTAAGACTCATAAATGTGTAGTCGCAAACCACAACAAAACTGACAATGCTTACACTTAATTGAAAGAGCAAAGAGAGAGCATCACAATGCAAGTTTCGGATTCAAAAATGGACTACCCAATCATTAGTTGCGATGATTACAAGTTGGAGCAGCTTGTAGCTTGAGCGTACATACAGTAGAGCTCTTTCTTCTTCTAAAAATAAGCCTTGTTTCACATTAAAGTTATTGACCTTTATACCTAGGGCATTCTAAATGGCCAGGGGCCTGGAAAGGGGCCAACTCACATGGACCTTTACAAATATCATGATAGCATTACAACTCAAGGAATTTATCCACTATCCTCGAATTAGGATTTACACAGAGTATGACTACACTAGCTTGGCAAAATAATAGATTACAAATGTGGTGTCCGACTACGTGTCCGACCAGTTGGGTGCCCATTTGGTCTGTCCTCAAACATTCCCCCCTTCCTAATTCGTGACGTCCCTTGACACAACCTTGTGCAGTCTTGTCGTAGGGTTGTCATCAGCTTTGTCTGCAAGGTTGGACTTTAGCTTGGGAAGTGCTTTGTCTTGATGACCCCCCTTGTACCCCCCTTGAGTGATTCATATATGCCATGAAGAGTTCTCTTGATGTTTCTGTCTTTGTCATTCACTTGCAATACTTCACTAGCTTCAGCACTATGGAACTCCTTATGTTTTGTTGTTGGCAGCTTTTTGTTAAAGCTATAATTATTTGTGTGTTGTCTTTTTATGACATTCTTCGTCTTTCCATTGATCATTGAATCGTTGTCTTCAAGGTTGGTCTTTAGATTTGGAAGTACATTGTTGTTCATGACGGTCCCCCTTCCTTGAGTTATTCATATCTGCTGTGTTGTGGATACATGACTTGATCTTTCATTATCAAGATAACTTTTCTTCTCAGTGCACTGTCTTCTCTCTTTTGCTAGTCTTGGCCACCATGAAGAAGGATTTTAATGTTTTGGAGTTTATAGAACCAATCCTCTTTATGGAGTGGAATTTACAATGGATTTTCTTTCAAGGCCCCCTGCAATTTGAGATTACCATAGTAGGTAGTCAATGTTGAAGGTCGTTGTGGATGACTCTCTTGCGGAATTTGTCATTTCTTGTAGTTGTAGGCCACTCTTTGACTTGCCATTGTTTGATGGAGCTTTGTTGTTGACCTTGGAGATAAAAGATTATCTTGATAAGCATATGGAGACCTACAATTTTGCTCCAAGTCATTGTTAATATATTTGGGTATCCATATAGGTGCTGCATGGCTGTCGTTAGCTCATGTGGTGAGATGTGATTTTTGATGTAGAAGGAATATATACAAGAAATTGATGATGAGGGTTCCTAGATTAGGGTCTAAAACTTGGATAACCAAAGGGAAATACCCAGTAGGAAAAAAGTGCCTTTGGTATACTCTCTTATTGGAGTTGAGCATTTGTACTTGAACTACCTGTCATGCAAGGTGAGTGCTTGGGAGAAAAAAGGAAGAGTGTCTAATGCAAGTGTTTTATTTATGGGACACTCTATATGCATACGAGAATTTTTTTGAAAAAAGCATGTAGTACAAGAGATGCAGTTGATGGGTCCTTCAAGGAACAAATGTAGCACATGTGACATCAAAGACGTCTCAATAGCTTCCACGTTTTCAAGAAGGGTTTTTTATGAAGAAGCTTCTCCATTCATACCTCATTGTGCTAAGTGTGTGAGTGTCTTTGGACTTCCTTCTTCACTTACCACTATACTACAATCACTTTTACTCTTATGATCAACTCTTCCAGCTTGAGCAGTACCTAGAATAACTAAGATGCTTAGACCACAAAGAATATTACATGAAGTTTTGGGACTAACTCTTGCTCATTTAGTGGCTTAGCTGCCCGACTTTGACTTTTATGCCATGTATTTTTAATGGCGACTTGGACTTACCTGTTCAAGGCCAGAAACTCATTCCCATAAGTTCTTGAAATTTAGGCCTCTTCCATTGTGTTGGTCTTTGGATGCCACCATTTTTTCAAGTAGGTTGGCATATTTTGGCTCTTCTTGACTTGCTTGTTGTATGTTCATACTACATTGTGAAACAAGTCCTTCAGCTCTGGTAGGGACTGATGTAGCCTTTCCATTATTTTCCATGAGAATCAGTTACCGAGAGGTGTGGGTTCTTTGTGATTGAGTTTTGACTAGCAATTTTGGAACCCACCTTGTATTTGGTCCTTGTGTGATCGTATGTGGAATTTTCTCTGCTTCTTTGGCTTGATTGACACTAGGCTTTGGTATCCACATCTGATGATCTCCTTTGTAGAAGCCTTGATTTTGGAGTTGATGATGAGGTATCCATCTAGAGATTGTAGCAGACTTGGTTGCAATTGTAGATTTTGGTTGTCATTGCTTGCCTTTCGATATAAGCTTGTGTTGCATGATTGTTCTTGGTTGTTCCAGACTGAGCTACAACTTTTGGTAACCATATTTGAGTGTTACCTTCATAAAATCCTTGTGCTTCGGGTAGCTTCACTGGAATCATCTGCTGCTTCAACTGTTTGTGCTGGGTAGCTTCGACGAGGTCTGACTTTTATACCCAAACTTGTCGTGTTGCTTTATTGAAAGGTCTTTTCTTCTGCCTTTTGTGGTAGTTCTTTCTCCTTGTTGAGCTGTTTGTCTTGCGTTTATAGCTCGTCTTGCTCCTTGTAGAACTCTTTGGTTGAGACAAGTAGATACAGGCTACTACTTTAGGCTTTTTGGCCCAAACATTAGTGTTTCCTTGGAAGTAGCCCTGAGCAGTGATTGACTCATTTGATGCTACCCACCCTATCACCTTTTGTTGTTGTGGTTGAACTTGTGCTTCATGTATCCAAACTGGGTCTTTGACTTGGATGTGTTGTTTGGATACTAGAACTTGGTTGACATTCTTTGGATTCTTCTGACTTGCTTTTTTGTGATGGAAAACTTTTGCTTGATAGACTTTTTGTTTTGGTTTCCATTGCATTGCCAATGGTTTGGCTACTGATGTAGAGGCTTTGCTATGGAAGTTTGATCAAAGCTCGTGGAAGGTAAAAGTCGTCTTTCAAGGTTGATATACTTTAATGTTTTCCTTTGCTTTACCTTTTCTCGTGATGGTTGGCGATTTCTTCTCCACATGGATTTGAGAAGCTTCATGAACTCTTATAGTTGTTGTTGTTGAAGCTTGTGATTGTTGTCAAAAGAAGATGTTCCTCTAGCTTTCTGTCAGGACCATACCCTCTTTGATGTGATGGGAGTCGATTATGTGGAAAATATCCTTATACTCCCCGGTACTCAACTTGAGTACATCTTCTGCCACTCTGAAGCTAGGAATCGGTATTTTTGAACTAGTGTACACGATCTTCTCTAGCACAGTGATTGGTGGCTTTCCCATCATGATCCTCGTTCCATAAATCATTAGATTCTTTGCTGCTCCTGGATCTATCACATCTACACATGTGATTTTGAGTTTTGTTTCTCCGCACATGCTGAATTTGATCATAGTAGGAGACAATCGATCTTCGTCCTTATCCCTATTCTTCTTTTGATCTTGCGTTTGTTGAAGATTTTCCGATGAACTTGGAAACTTTTCTCCTTCATCTACTTTTATTTGCACTTTTTTTGGAGTCGGCTTCTTTGAAACAGCTTTCGTCGATTCTTCAAGTATGTCAATGATGACATATTCTCGTGGTTGCTCTGCTTCCTTCTTTTGCACTTTGGCATCATGCTCCAGGATGTAGCTATCTGTCTCACCTTTTCTGGTTTCACACTCACAAACTTCATTAGCTTCCTTCAACACCTTTATCATAAATAAGGGAGTTATATCATACCCATCTTCATCGTAAAATTTAGTCAGGGTCACCTCATTCACACACACATCAAGAGTGGCCAATTTGATCCCATCCAAAGGGTTCAAATAACTCCTCTAGAAATGGCTCTCCTACATATGCCTCATCTTCTACTGAACGCTCTAGGATGCAATCTTCCTTTCTAAGACTTCCGCTCTCAGGAGCTCCATACATCCAAATATGCACTTTCCTTTCAAAATCAGTTGTGGAGTCTAATTTTTCCCCCGGGGTTTGTTCTACATCTCTATAACTATGAATTTTGACACCGATTTTTGTAGTGATCTCTTTGTGTCTCAAGTAGCTATAGTCATATCCCCCAGTCTTGTACCATTTTGAGCTGACGCATGAATGGTCTGCCCAATATGATATCAAAGTTGCTTCTCTTGTCAAAATTCATTATGGGAAAGGTGTTCTCATACTCAATGCCCCACGAGGATACAATGATTTTTTCTAATATCCTATCAATTTCTCCACGTATCCATCTGCTAATTACAGTTTCATTCGGGTTTTGTAAGAGCAAGCTTTTCCCATTTTTTCCATATTTCTTTGGTTGCAATGGCAATTCCTACCCCACTATTTGATATAGCAACCGTCTTTACTCCTTTGTACTCAAGTGGTAAGGTGGTGTCTCCTTCTTTGCCTTCACAGTAGTCACCCACCTTATTTACCGATATTGGCTTTGTTTGTGGCTTCTTAGGCATGGTGTCATCCATGTTTTTGTCTGAAAGTTGGTCATGTGAAGGGATTATCAACCCCATATTTTCTAGGTTTTTGCCCATTTGTCCCCATAGATGCGGTCTAATTTTTAGTAGCTCGGAGAGATAAAGTGTGAATTATATAAGAGAAGACATCAATTCATGCAAGCTCTTGGTATCCATCATTTTTGGTGTGGCTTTCCACTGAGAAGGTAGTAGCATTTCAACCTCCAATTTTGTTTTGAGTTCTCCTATGAAAGATGGCAAAGTCTTTAGATAACATACTCGACATCCCCGTATAGAGATCTTATATCCCCTGGGAAAAATTCGTGATCCATGTTTATCTCAGAGATAAGTGTAGACTGTAAAGTAGCATTACCATCTTTTTGGTTTCTGATCGATCCCACAAGGAATGTGGCCACAGTTCTTCTACCTCCAGAATAGGCATCACTACTTGTGAGCCCACCCCATATGTGGTATTGGCTACTTCCCTTGTATCTAAAGGTTCCTCAACTTCTGGCTCTTCCTCTTTCTTTACAATACCACGGCTCTCCATTTCCTTGATTTTTTCGTGGACTAGTACCTCCAGTTTTGGAGCATCTGGAACTGGTTCCATAAGAGCTTGGGCCTTCTGGATGAGCTCCTTGCACATTTGCAGCCTCTCTTTTTCATATCCTCGATGAGGATATGTCAACCACCTATCCTCTTGGGTTTGGTTCGTCTTTAACCTAGCATCATAAGCTTTCAAGATTGCATCCAAAGGTTCAAGACTTTGTCGACCAAGACCAAACCTCCCAAGTTAGTCTTTGACTCTTTGTATTCCTTTGTGTTTTCTTGCTTTCTTGCTCATGTTTAAGTTGTTCTTTGGTTTGATGTAGTTCAATTTCCAAAGCATCTTTATCCTGCAGCCTCTTTGCTTTCATTTTTTCCCTTTTGGCTTTCCACAATTTTCTTCCTGTTCTCATCGATACGTTTTTTATTTCTATTTGAACAGGCAATGTGGCTTCCTCCTCAATGATTACGTTTTTGGCAGTTTCTTGAGCTTGAGCTTGAGTCATCACCTTAAAAGGAATGGAAGGCTCTACCTTAGATCCGCTTGAAGAAGGCATAACGCCTACAACATTCATTCTTGCTTTCCGCTTGTAGTCTGGATTTTTGGCAAAGTTTTGGCATAGATGTTCTGTCCCACAACATTCACACAGAATACAAATAATTCTATTTGTGGACCCTTGTTTGGACAACTTCGTGCCCAATGATCACTTCCACCCTCATAACATGGACCTTCTTGTTTCACAGCTGGTGATCCACCGATGGTTGTTCTTGACTTGTAAGGATTTTATTTGAACCATACTCATGATTGGCTATGAACATGAGTGTATTTGTATTCATGGCGTACTGGTTTCTTGTAGGTTGTGGCACATGTGTTGGCTAGGTGTAGTTGACTACTACTCTACCATCATTCAAAGGATGCGGTTGTTGCCCTAGAATACGTTGCAGTTTTGGTTGAGTGCTACACCATGGAGTGTGATGATCCCCTGCACAAGTATTACATCTCCTCAATTGAAGTTGTCGTACATTCAAGTTTTTTTTGTAGCCTTGGTTTATTTTTTTGATTACCCACTCAATCACTTGCTCACTGATATGTTCAAGGAGTTTGAACATCCTCCTTTGTTGTTGATTTTCTTTTTGGAGATGATGCACTACTAGTCGTGTTGTCTATATCTTCACTCACCTCTCTGCAGGCCTTGCAATTGTCAACTAGATATAGAGCTTCTCTAGTGACTTGGTGAAATGTTGTGCATCCTTTCGGATGTAGGACTTTTTTGAGAGTTTCATTCCTTAAGCCCTTTATGGAGAGAACTGATAATCTTTCATCTTGTGGTAGCTCTCTCATAGGACATCTGTCTATGTACTGTTTGAAGCAAAGCAAAGATTCCTTCACTTTCATCCTTTTTTGTTTGAAAGCGTAGATCTGGGACACTTGTTGTGTTTTGATTCTCCTTTTTGAGAACTCCTCTACAAAATCTTGTAAGAGTTGTGCTATATTGGGAAAGTCATCCCTATTCAATGGTTGGAACCAAATCAAAGCTGTTCCTTCTAATGTCAACCCAAATCCCTCATATTGAGTATGGAAATCTGCAATTTGTTCGTCTCTTAAAACTTGTTTGAAGAGTGAGACATGAGCATATGGATCCTTCAACCCATCGTATTTTGTTTTGACACATTGACCACTTGATATGGTCTTAATCGTTGTGGTTCAGTCACCAATCTAGCCAATTTATGGTCTCTTGGAAAGACGTGTCTGGTGCTCTCCTCTTGTCTTGGAGAGAATCCCAGTGGAATCCTCTATGATGTATACTCTGGTATCATTTTTGACTGAAAGTAAGTAGAGATAGGAGTTCCCTTGTATGTGTATCTGTCTAGGTCAATGGGATCGACAAGTTTGTACTCACGTCCATATTTATCTACCATCAAAACTTGCACTTCGTTGGCATCTGTATACGTTAATGCATAGAGATTCTTATGGGTGGCCAACTCTTTAGCATTGGGCTCTACATACTTGTAGAAGATAAAACATGGATCCCCGTTTGTGAACCTAAATAAGCCTCATGAGAATAATCTGTAAGCACTCTCATGGATTCTTTGGCTTTGATGAATCTCACGTTTGGTTTGTTGATCAGAGGATGCCTCTCCTCTATGTATTCTCCCAAGCCCACTCTTGTCGGCCTTGCAACGTTTTTCATGTCTCTGAGTGGAGTAGAAAACCCTAGTGGTGGATGATTTGTCATGGTTAAGGCTCACTCAAATCTCTCAAGATAGTACTTGACAGCTCCAACATGGCTTAGTGCAACTTATCCCTTTTTGCCCTTGGTAAGGTATCTCAAAAGTTAGGAGTTTGTGACTTTTTGGTTTCTTGAAATTGGTTCTGAGATACCCTAAAAGTTTGGATTTAGGAAAATTAGTAAAACTCAACTCTAAAACCAAAACTCAGGTCTAGGTGTGTGTTATTTCCCACAAGCTTTCTTCCTGGCTATACCGGACTGAATTTGGAGTTGTCTATCAAAAGCTAGAGCACTGTTAGTGAACTCCACTTGAAATAGCACTCAAGATAGTCTCAAGACCAGAACACAAAAACTTTGGCTTGTATCTTGGTCTCCAGAAGGTATTTTTAGCTCAAACTTGAGATTTGGGATGTACTCAAAAATATCTACAAGATCACCAACTCAAATACCCCCACTATGCTGAGGTACATGGATCGCGATCCATGTTCCTTTGTCAAATTTTTTCTCCAAATTTCCCAAATTTTTACTATGTGTAGACAAGGTCATATGCAGGCTATATACCAATTTTCATCAATTTTTGAGGTTGAGGTACATGGATCGCGATCCATGTTCAACCACATCTGGACTTGCTCTCTTGGCATCTTGTTGTAATCTATGTCCACAAGCTAAATCTCAAATATTTTTGTATTTGGACTTGTTTTGATAGGTCAAATAGCCAATACTAGGTTTGCATAGTGGTTTTCAGTCTGTCACATGTTTTGCTCTCTTTTGACCCAACTTTGCTCAATTTTTTTTCAAAATTGAACTTGGGGATATGTTTCCTTGTGTATGCACTACTACTCTGAAAAGTTATAGGTCATGCTATCACCATGGGTACATGGATCATGATCCATGTGTGGAGCCCAAATTAACTTTTCTTGGTACCATCAAAATCAGCATGATTAGGAGGTCCTGTGGTATTAGTTTTTTTGAAAATGGACCTTTGGATTGAAAGTTAGGTCAATTCTATCACTTTGTCAGCGTACTTGGTAGTTTTAGGCTTTTGGTTTGGTTTTTGGGATCTAAATTCACTTTTGAAAAGACCACTAGACTCCTTGTGATGTCCTCTAGCTATGACACAAATTTGGTATCAATCTATGACAAAGGAACATGGATCGCGATCCACATACCTATGTGTCAGAATGTACTAAAACTTGGTACACAGCTTTCCCTTGGGCTCTTGTTGCTAGCTATGTGGTTTTTGTGTGATTTGGACTTGTTTAGGCCAGGCAAAAGTCAATCCCTAAGTCTACTTTAGGGTCTTCCTCTTTGAACGGTTTTTGGCTCTTTTCAACCACTTTTTGAACTATTTTGACAAAACGTCTTTGGGGACTTTTGCTCACAATGTTCTTTACTACAGGCTAGAAACATTTCTGTCCAAAAATTTCTCAGGGGTACATGGATCGCGATCCATGTTCCACCACTTTTGGATCTGAAATTTTGTTGTGGCAGTTTTGACAATGAACTAGTTTGGCTCTTTTGACCACTTTTTACAACATTTTTGCATATGGTTCTTTTGGGATAGTTGTTTGTCTATGTGTCAGCTATCCACTGCTCAAATCTCAGCAAAAAAAAAATCATTTTTTTCATGAGATACATGGATCGTGATCCATGTTTGATCTCATTTTGACACGAAACTTGGTCAACTTATAGTCCATGTTATGGTGACACTCTTTCCCAAATCTTTTTGAAATTGGCCAAATTTTTCTTAGTCAAAAGTGACTTTTTTCTGTCTCCCCTGCGACTTTTGACTAGTTTTTGTATTGGCTATTTTGACCAACCTTTTTTTAATTTTTTGACATGGTCCCTTTTGGCAAAGTTGTTCCAATAGTTATTAGGAATGTACTTGTCAAATATCAGCCCCAAATGTCAACATGGATCGCGATCCATGTTTGGCAGCATTTTTTCATTAATTTTGTTCTACAGGTTCTCTATGCCTTGTAGAAGCCAAATCTCACCCCTTTTTGAATTTGGATCCCAAAATCTCAAGATTTGCCCAATTTTGTGTCTGAATTCCTGTTTTACTGGTTTTGTCCTTACAGCCAATTCTGATGTGATTTTGAGTTTTTCTTTCAAGTAAACCTGATCAAAGCAGTATCCCATTGATGCTCAATGTAACAAGTCACTTTTTACCAAAAATGGTCTCTGGGGTGCATGGATCATGATCCATGTTCCTCCATAGATTCTGGCCAAACTTTCTAGATTTCTTCTAGAGAGTATTTTGATGCCTGTGATCAACAAATTTTTGAATTTGGATCGTTTTTGAGGTCTGTACCATCAAATTTTTTCAAAATTTAAGAGTTATATGGTCGTTTTGGTAAAAATATGGTTTTCATCCATTTTTCCCTCACTCTTTTAGCCCAAATTTGATGGTCATAGTCTCTACTTACCTACTTCTAAGTACTGAAATGAAACATGAAACAAAAACAAACAAAATGATACAAAAAATAGTCAAAATGGAAAATGGAACAGCACTCTAAAAGCATAAATAAAATCAAAAAATGAAATTCTTTTGGCTATCTCACTCACAACCCTCTTTACTTCTCAAGAATAGATCTAGCAAGTCCTCAACTTCTATACTCTATCAAGCACTAAACCCCGTGTCTAGCAGCTTCACTGCTAAGGTGTAAATGGAATGGAGAGACAAATGTTAGAAAAGAACGCTCTAAATACACACTCGGTCACTCACCATCTAAGGATCATATCCCCGACAACGGCGTCAATGTTAGCGGGTCGCTGTGACAAACGTCTACATCATAGCTTTTTGGTACTAATATAATGTCAATACTCAGAGAAAGTGACTTGGATGGGACACGGAGACTCTTTGAGATCGTCAATCTCAAGAAGTGAACCTTAACAAGCAAACACACTAGCTCAACAAGCAAATCAGCACTCAAAGATCAAGGAAATCTGCTTATATCCTTTCTCACAGCTCTAGGTCATCACGACATTTTGGCACTCGAACGGACTCAAAATGCAATGAAACTTTAGGAGGAGGTCTAGGACACATAGGGGCACTATCCTACCAAGTTTGGCCACAATTGGACAAGGTACCAAAATCACGATCCATCATGGAAAAGGTCTTGAAAATTGCAACAAAACTATCCCAAAAGTCGTCCTATGGTTTAAGAACACTCTCCTATGGTCAGAACGACTAAAAGTAGTGATTTAAACACTCAAATCTGCAATTAAGGCTCACAGACGTGTAGTCACAAACCATAGCAAACTGACAATGCTTAATCACTTAATTGAAAGAGCAAAGAGAGACGAACACAATGCAAGTTTTGGATTCAAAAATGGATTACTCAATCATTAGTTATGGTGATTACAAGTTGGAGCAACTCGTAGCTTGAGTGTATGTACAACAGAGCTCTTTTTTCTTCTAAAAATAAGCCCTCTTTCACATTAAAATTATTGACCTTTACCTAGGGCATTCTAAATGGCCACTGGCCGACTCACATGAACCTTTACAAATATCATGACATCATTACAACTCAGGGAATTGATCCACTACCCTGGAATCAGGATTTACACAGAGTATAACTACACTAGCTCGGCAAAATAATAGACTACAAATGTGGTGTCCAGCTACGTGTTTGACTACTTGGGCACCCGTTTGGTCTATCCCCAAACATCAAGGCAAGAGATCTTCCGCTTCTCAGAGTGTGTATCTCAAAGTGAAGGGAGAGGGATCTTTATATAGGCTCTCTCAAGGCCAGCTAAGAATAGAGGGAAGAAATGAGAGATAACTTTGTGCACGTTTGCGGCGGCTGTTTTTTTTTCTATGGACACAGATTTTGATGCGCGATTTTGAGCCTCTTAGAAGAAGCTTGGATTCCAAGAAAAGACCTCTAAACTAAGCTCCTCCTCTCTCTTTTCTAAAAAGACTCTTTCTTTCCTAGAACTACTCCTCCCACTCCTCTTCCAAAATTACTCCTCCTTTCCTAAAGTTACTCTCTCTTTCCTAAAGGGTCAATTTTTATTTATAGATACAATCTTGAGACTTATGTTTCCCATCAACCTATTGTTTTCAAGTGAATAAGACTCTTTCTTTCCTAGAACTACTCCTCCCACTCCTCTTCCAAAATTACTCCTCCTTTCCTAAAGTTACTCTCTCTTTCCTAAAGGGTCAATTCTTATTTATAGATACAATCTTGAGACTTATGTTTCCCATCAACCTATTGTTTTCAAGTGAATAAGGGTCATAATTAATAGTTCTGAAGTATGATTTTTTTCATCTGATCGTTCCATTAGAATGCTCTTTGACTTCATAAAATGCAAACCTCGAATATTTGCAAAGTAAATGAAATACTTTTATTGAAAAATGTTGGGTACATTAAAATCTCCCCAACTTAGGGATTGGACATGTTCTCATCTCAGGAAAAAGTATGGATATTCCTTCTTTAGGGTGGCTTCATCTTCCTATGTCGCATCTTCTTCAGGATAGTTTTTCCACTGAACAAGGTGTTCTATGAGAACTCTATTTCAAAGAATATTCTCTTGAGACTCTAAAATTCTAGAAGGTTGGAGTTCCAAGATCTTTTGAGTAGGCATGAAAATTTGTTCATCATTAGGAGTTGATCATCACTGGGAATATAGGGTTTTAATAAGCTTATATGAAATACATCGTGGACTTTGATGTGATCTGGCAACTTCAACTTGTAAGCTTGGGTTCCTATACACTTGGTCACTTTGTAAGGGCCAAAATAATGTAGACTAAGCTTCTTGTACTTTCCAAGTGATGAGGTACTTCTCTTTGGATGAATTCAAAGAAAAACCTTGTCACCTTCTTTAAATCTTCTTTTGGATATCTTATTATCTGCATACTGCTTTTGACAATCCTGAGTTACCTGAATATCCTTTTGGATGGCTTTTGTTTGATTTTCCATTTCTTCTAGCATCTCTTGTTAGACAAGGGGAACTAGAACCTAGGATTCCACCTCCCAACCACCCACTATATACCATGTCTCCTAGCCCTTTGCCCTAGTTGGACTCCCTTTCCACACTACCTAGCCTGGGCTTGCCCTTGTCTAGTCCGGCCTTGCCCTTGTCCTGAAATTACTCCCCTTAAAGAAGAGTTTTTTTCCTCTCAAACAAAAGTGGGGAGCTTATTCTTAAGAACACTAATGTTTTCCCAAGTGGCGCCTTCCTCAGGTAGATCTTTCCACTTGATTAATGCTTGTTAACGTACATGATGACGCATACGTAAATCATGATAGTCGAGAATGCGTTCAGGTTCATGCGATAAAGGTAGGAGGTTGAACGAAATCAACCAAAATCTGTTGGTCAATGACATTGGCATCCCCATGTAACCGCTTATGTAAACAACTTACATGAAACACCGGATGAATACGAGAATGTGTAGGTAGCAATAGTTTGTAGGCACGATCACCTACTTGATTGAGTATTTTAAAAGTCCCAAAATATCATGGAGATAATTTAGGTGTTGGCCCAATTTTTGGACTTTTTGAATGTTTTGGCATACGTAAAAATACTTCCTCCCCTTCCTCAAAGGTAACTTGCGGACGTTTCTCATCAGCGTACTTCTTATACCGATCCTGCGCCGCTTGTCAGACATTCTGATGAACGAGTTTCAGCATATCCATGTGGTCTTGGAGAAACTTGCCGCCCGACATAAAAATACTTTCTCCCCTTCCTCAAAGGTAACTTGTCGACGTTTCTCATCAGCGTACTTCTTATACCGATCCTGCGTTTCTTGGAAATTCTGATGAACGAGTCTTAGCATATCCATGTGATCTTGGAGAAACTCCTTAACCTGTTGGAGCTTTTTGATTGCCAAACCCACCATAACTAGTGATCTAGGTTGAAACTCATACACGACCATGAAAGTACTAAATCTAGTTGTGACATGCCCAGCACTATTGTAAGCAAACTCGAGAATAGGTAAATATTCTTCCCAGTCTGACTGTTTCTTGCTAACGTATACTCTTAGCATATCCTCTAGCACTTGGTTAACTCATTTAGACTGACCATCTGTTTCTGGATGATCGGTTGTACTGAGGTTTAATTGTGTACCCAAATGTTTGAACACAGACCTCCAAAAATGACTATTAAACTGAGGATCACGACCATTGACAATGTTTCTTGGCAAACCAGACAACTTGTATAGATTGTCCACAAATAACTTGGCTAGTTCTGGAGTCTTAACCATTGATTTGGTTGGAATAAACTTACATACTTTAGTCAACCGGTCTACGACCACCCATATCGAGTCATGACCTCGTACAGTGGTTGGTAAACCCACAATAAAGTCCATAGAGATACTTTTCCATTTTCCATTGGGAATCTCCCAAGGATGTAAGAGTCCTCTTGCTTACAGGTGCTCTGCTTTGTTAAATTGACATTTTTGGCAATGCAAGACATAAGTTTGAACAAAGACATGTAAACCTGGCCAATAAATCTATGGTCATACGAGAGCATAAGTCTTTCTAATACACGGGTGCCCTGCACTTGGACTATCATGACATTCATAAAGAATTTGGCACCGATTGTCTGTGTCCATCAGTACACAGACTCTCCCCTTATGGAGTAGGTACCGTTGTTGATGGTGAAATGCTTCCATCGCTGTAGTTCATCACTCGATAGAGGAGAACTATCTGTGGAGGTTAACGTTACCCTACCATCATTGGAGAGAGAAGGATCCCTCATTTGTACATGGCTCCACACTTTGGAATATCCTTCATCATGCTCATATTTTCCTTTTAGAGAATCAAAAATTCACTATGAAGTTCTGTGAACAAGAGAGAATTGATCTCCGGCATACGACTTAGAGCTTCGGCCACCACATTGTATCATCCTTTACGATACTGAAGCTTGGCCTCATATTCCTAAAGAATCTTGTCCCACCTGGCTTTCCGACCCTTCAAATCCGTTTGTTGTGTATACCATTTAATGATTTCATGGTCAAACACAATCTCAAAGTGAGCACCATACAAATAATGCCTCCATGTTTTTAAGGCAGACACTACTGCATAGAGTTCGCACTCATAAGTAGAGTAGTTCTACTGAGCTGCATCAAGCTTCTTGCTTCCAAATGCAATTGGCCATCCGTCTTGTAACAAGACTGCTCCAATAGCACAGTCACTGGCATCCGTTTCCAAAATGAATGGTTTCAAAAAATCTACAATAGCTAGTATGGGAGCTGTAGCTAATGCATCCTTGAGCGTATCAAAACTGTGTTGTTGAGCGGGTCCCCACTAAAAATTTTTGCCTTTGCCTTTCAGTTGATCCGTCATGGGAATAGCAATATTAGCATAGTTCTTAATGAACCTTCGATAAAAACCTGCAAATCCTAAAAAAAGATGTAACTCCTCTAGATTTTTAGGAGAAGGCCACTACCGGATTGTATCCACTTTGGATTGATCCGTATATAGCCCATTAGTTGAAATAACATGCCCAAGATAGTGAATTTCTTCTTTCAAAAAATCACACTTAGATTCCTTGGCATATAATTGATTTGTTTGTAACAATTCAAACACCTGCCTCAGATGTAGTAATGATGAAAAATTTGCCCAAATACAGATTCAAGACACTATCCATAAGTGTCATGAATGTTGCGGGCGCATTGGTCAATCCAAAGGGCATCACCAAAAACTCGTAGTGTCCAAACCTTGTCAGTGTCCATGAAACCTTGCCACCCCCCAAACTA
This sequence comes from Adiantum capillus-veneris, assembly GCF_014529385.1. Classification (NCBI taxonomy): domain Eukaryota; kingdom Viridiplantae; phylum Streptophyta; class Polypodiopsida; order Polypodiales; family Pteridaceae; genus Adiantum; species Adiantum capillus-veneris. Next base: position 86,720,111 of record NC_140950.1, read on the forward strand.
GTTTCGGAATGCAGTTTTGGTATATTAGCAAGTCGAATACGGACTGGTGATAACCTGAACACAAGTCTATTTTTGTAAAAATAGAGTAGGAGTGAGTTTGTCGAACAACTCATCCACGCGTGCCAATGGGTACTTGTTCTTAACAGTAACCGCATTTAAGCCACGTAGTCTACGCACATGTGCATACTGCGTCTTTTTTTCTTCACTAATAGGATAGGAGAAGCCCATGGTGAAGAACTCGGTTGGATAAACCCTTTGCTAAGGTAGTTAGCAAGCTGACATTCCACCTCAGCAACTTCAGAGTAACTTATACGGTAGGGTGGTTTTCTGACAAGTTTACTGCCTGCAACCACATCGATGGTATGTTGCATCGATCGTGTCAATGGTAATCCTGGTGGTAAATCATTAGGAAAAACATCTTGAAATTCCTTTAATAATTTTTGTAACTCACTAGAAACTTTTTCTTGTTTGGAAGTAGCCATTGGTGGACGAGATGAGAGAGAAGCATGCAGCGTTGAGGAATGTTCAACAGATTCAATATTAGAGAGAAAATGAGACAATGAGTAACACAAGAAAACTTGATCTATTTCATCATCAAAAATGAGTTGCATAAGCTCATCTGTACATATCAATGGTGAAGAAGGTATATCCTTCTCTCCAAACAACACCACATGTGCGCCATGGGATTTGAACATCAAGTTGTTGTGCTCATAGCTACGCTTCAGTGATGGTCCTAGGCTATGCAACCATTCTCTACCAAGGACCACGTCTGCCCTCTCCATGTTCATAACCTGAAAATCCAAGGATGTAGAGTAGCCTTGTACTTCCAACAGAGCAGCTCGGACTTGAGTATCCCTGATTTCGGTATTATGTCCATTCATCATTGCTACCTTGTAGTAGTGGGTACACGGAGTTTGAGGCAATTTGAGTTTTTTCACCAATCCATAATTGATAAAATTGTTAGTAGCACCATCATCTACGGAGATGCGCACCTTGTGTCCCTACAGAGATCCGTGCATACATACTAACACATGTGGTCCAAAGATTTTTGCCACATGGAAGCTATGAGACAACATTCATGCACCACCTCGGTGTGTGTTACTTCCACTGTAGAGAATCGTAAGGAAAACTCAAGAAGTAGCAGTTGCACCGTGTGCACTGCTTTCTCCTTGCCATGAGTAGCATATTTCCCCTTGAGATAATCCTTTTTTCCATGACCGCTTCTTAAACATTGAAAACATAATTTCTCTTTCTTAGCTTTATCATGTACTCAGGAGAGAGAGGGTCTATGGACCCCTTGGGTTTTTTAGATGCTTCTGAATTGGCTACTATAAATTTCTTTTTATTTTTCCCATACTGTGTGCGTATATTATCATGTGTATTAGCAGGTACGTCTGTATTATGTGATTTATTTTCATATGGATCATCATGAATATGTGCTTTCACGATGGCTTCCTCAAGTGTTTTAGGGTTTTGGGTCTTGACGTGCTTCTTAAGCTCTTGTGTGAGACCACGTATAAACCCCTGTACTTGCTGAAAATTATCTAAGCCTTCCAACTTGAGGATAACATCTCGATAGTGAGATATATATTCAAGTAATGATGGGTATTGGCACATGGAACACGTGTCCCAAGCCGTCCAATTACAATCTGCCTCATTTGTAGGCAAAAATTCTTTGCGAAACATAGCTTCAAACGCTACCGAACTCTGTGGTATGATATTCTTATCCTTGAGAGACATCCACCATTTGTAGACCTTGCCTTCTAGAGTTAAGCTCGTTTGCAGTGCTCTGACTGTGTCCGGAGTACGTCGTAAGGAGTGAATTCCATCCCACTTGCTGAGAAAGATATTCACTGCATCCTTATTGTGGTATCGGTCTTCTCCCTTAAAAGTCGGTGGTTTGGTGTTTTTCAACAACTCATCCACCTCTTTTGCAGTGAGAGTGTGCAAAGTATTAGCAGCAGCAGCAGATGGACCTTGTCCGAGATTAGAAGGGCCTTGCCCCTACGTAGCAACGTGCTCATGCATGTGCATGTCAGCAGGACCCTTGTACTGCTATTGCATTAATTGGATCACTAATGTGGATAATTTAGTGACATTTTCATTTAAAGATTTAAAATTTTCTTCCATGACTGATATGCACTGCAAAGGTTAATTAGCCTTCCTAATCTCGATGAAATGGATATTCTCCAAGTCGAAATTGATCCAAAATGTCAGCCGTGTAGGAAACTACTTAACCCGTTGTAGCCTTATAGAGTATGAGTAGAATTGCTTTCCACCGCAATCAATTTTGAGAAATAACATTGCTTCTGACTCCCCTTGAGACGATTTATTAATTCTATATATTTATGTGGATAGTACACAGAAAATTTGTGTGGGTGTGTGTACTTGTCGGCCCTGCCTTCGATCCCCTTGGATCTGCTTACAACTCTGGAGGTCAGAGCTCATTGCTTGATGCGGGGTGTGTATCACCCCTAGGACCACTTTAAAGTCCTAAGGCCAAGGACGTTAGGCGTTTTAAGTGTGAATTCAAAGCTCCACAAATGCCATAGACGGCAGGAGTAGAGCCTTGGTTTGTGATTTGCTCAGTAGCCCGGCACGATGCCGTAGAGCCCGAGAGGAGAAGATTTTGCAAAGGAAACATTTTGGCCCCTTCTCCTCGCAAGCGGTGTTGCCCACGACGTCTTCTTCATCGTCCTCCTCACAGGGGGTGAGTTCGACGGTGCTCTTCATCCCGACATGCAAAGTTTCGTGTGGCTCGCCAACACCACATCTCTCCCCTCCCAAAAATAGGAACCTTGCTCTTGATAACAATGTTAGACAAGGGGAACTAGAACCTAGGAGTCCACCTCCCAACCACCCATTATATAGCATGGCTCTTAGACCTTTGCCCTAGTTAGACTCCCTTCCCACACTGCCTAGCCCGGCCTTGCCCTTGTCTAGTCCGGCCTTGCTGTTGTCTTGACATTTCTTAGACACTTCAACTTTGATGGTAGGGTGAGAAAAGTTGAGTGGAGAGACACATACTTGACCATACAAGGCACAAAATGGTTCATACAATGCTTTGATGAGATGAGAAGCATTGTAAGCATACTCCACTAGAGGTAAAAATTGAATCCATCACTTAGGTTCTCTACTGCAGTAAGCTCTAAGAATATCTGTGATGACTTGGTTTACTCGTTCTGTTTGACCATGGGATTTAGGATGGTATGCGGTACTAAAGTTTAATTCTGTTCCACTCGCCTTGAAGAGTGAGGTCCAAAAGTTTGAAGTGAACTTCACATGTTGCTTGCTTACAATCCGTTTGGGCAATCCATGCAATCTGAAAATCTCTTTAACAAATAGTCGTGCAATATCAAAGGCGGTAAAAGTTGTCTTGACCAGTATGAGGTGTGCAAACTTTGTGAGTGGGTCAACAACTACCATAAGTGAATTATAACCTCCTTGTACTGTAGGTAATCCAATGACAAATTACATACTTATGCACTCCCACTTCATTTGGGGAATGTCCAATGGTTGATATTTACCGGGAAGTTTAACTCTCTTAGATTTTATCCTTTGGCATGTCAAGCATTAACGCGAACATAACGTAGAACATCTTCCTTTTGCCCAGTACAATAGAAACTGGTTTATACGGCATTGAGAGTCTTCGCATATCCTAGGTGTCCTGCAGTAGGGCTATCATGGGCCTCAAATAAGATAGCCTTCTTTAAGTTCAGGTCCTTTGGTACACATAACCTATCTCTACAGTAGAGACAAGGTCCATCATGTGAGAAGTGTAACATTGAAGGTATATTCTTTGAATCCCCATATCAAACTAGGTTAAGCTGCCTTTGATACTCTGAATCAAATGACACAACTTCCTTAATATTTTCAATGATTGGGTTGTTGGGTATAGATATGAGCTCAAAAAGGGTTTTCGACTAAGTGAATTTGCAACTGTTTTTTCTTTTCCAGGACAATAGATAATGTCAAAGTCTAACTCTTGCAAAAGTTCTACCCATCACCTTTGCCGCATATTCAAGGTTGCTTGGGTGAAAATCCACTTTAAGCTCTTATGGTTGGTTATGAGTCCAAACTCCCTTCCCAATAAGAAGTGTCTCCATAGCTTCAGAGCATGAATGATTGTCAATAGTTGGAGGTCATGGGTGGGGTAGTTCTTTTAATGTACCTTTAAGCTTACGCGAGGTAAAAGCTATTAGTCTGCTTTCTTGAACTAATACTCCTCCAACTGCTATCCCACTAGCATCAGTGATGACTTCAAAGGCCTAATTAAAATTTGGTAGCTTTAGGCACGGTGTTGTAGTCACATACTGCTTAAGTTGATCGAATATTTCTTGGTGTAGTGGCCCCCCAGCTTATCTTCACTCCTTTCTTCAAAAGATCGGTCAAGGGTGAAGCAATCACTGCATAATCCTTTATAGATATTCTTTACCATCCTGTGATGCCCAAGAATCCTCTTAGCTCACTTTCATTTAATGGTTGAGACATCGAACTTTATCAAGGTCCACTGATATTTTTTCATGCAAAATAATAAATCCCAAATACTAAATCCTTGGAGTGAAAAATGAACACTTGCTTATCTTTGCATATAGCTTGTGTTCTCGAAGAGTATCAAACACCTTTCTCAGGTGGTCTTCATGTTTTTCTTTATCCTTTGGGTAGATTAGAATATCATCAAAGAAGACAAGAACAAAGTCATCTAGGTACGGCCTAAAAACATCTTGCATCAATCTATTGAATGTATCCAGAGCATTAGTCAGACCAAATGACATTACTATAAACTCAAAAGTGTTGAAAGCTATCTTTGGAATATCTGATTCCTTCATTCTAATTTGATAATAACCAAATCTTAAATATATCTTTGAGAAGACCTTGGAACCATGTAGCCTGTCCAACAAATCATTGATTTGTGGGATAGGATAGTTGTTCTTAACTCTTACCTGGTTTAGTCCTCTGTAATCAATGTAGACTTTGTAAAGTCCCATCTTTCTTCTAAAAGAGTACTCGAGCTCCCCAACTTGATTTATTCAGTCTAATAGATCCTTGTTCTATAAGCTGATGAAGTTGTTCTTTCAATTCAATGGCCTTTGGTAGCATACTTTTTCGGTCTCTTTGACACGTGCTCACTTCCTCGAAGAATCTCTATCTCATGATCGATCTCTCCATTTGGAGGAAGAGAGGTGAGATCTTCAGGGAAGACATCTGAATATTCATGAATCCAAGAGGGTTTTGTAATGCTTGATTTTGAATCCATCTTGTTCAGCTTGACCACTAGTATTTTTTGACCGGCCCTCATAACTTTGAGTAGACGGTTGGCTTTAACTAATTGAATCATTGGAATCCCATCCTTTCCCTATACTTTGACTTGCTTTGCTTGACTATCTCTAAAGCTCATACTACCTAAGCCACAACGGATGCTAGAGTGATTATTAGATAGCCAATCCATCCCAAAAATTCCATCATACATCTCAATTGGTAGGGTTCTAAAGAAAGTTGAAGTAGCATGTCCTCCTAGTTCAAAGTCAAGGGTTTCCACAAAATATTGTGATACCGCGGTTTACCCATTAGCCAATTCTACCATCATAGGTTTAGCTTGTTTTTTATTCAAGTTCAACTTTCGCAAGCATTTTGGGGATAGAAAAGAATGAATATTTCCACAATCAATGAGGATGTTAAAAGATTTACCTTAATGGGTTGTTGGTGTTTGAATAACATCCAATTTTCTTTGGGCTCTAGGGTTGTCAATAGCTACATAAATTCTTGCTCTCTCTTCTTCTTCACCAAGGCTAGGCTCTCCTAAGACTACATGTACATGGGCATTCCTACCTTGACCTCTTCCAAAGGCTCTTGCTGCCTTTCCTCGTCCTCTACCTCGTCCATTGTTATGTCCAAAAGGGCAGTGTCTTTGATGTAATCTAGTAGTTTTTGTTGCTCTATTAGTCAGACGTGGACATATATTCTGAGAATGTCCCAACTCTCCACACTCAAAGCATCCAACATCCAAGCGTGAAGGATTTTGAGCATTAGCGGCATAAGCTCTTTGTGGTTGTCAATTATTATTGGGAAGCCTTATTGGTTGTCTGGCACCATTAAAACTTTGATTTTGTTCAACTCTCCTTCTAATCCCTTGCTCCTTCATTAAGCTCTTAGCTTGTAAGTAAAGAATCTTGCATAGTAGTAGGTTTCATGGCTTCTAATCGTGAGCTAATTGGTTCTCTCAAACCTTGATAGAAATGGGCTACCTACGGCTCTATGGTCATTGGTGGAGCATAATGTTGTCAGGAGTTTTTTGAGCAAAGGGATTGCGCATATGTACATACACATGCATGGTGCATCGAATAAACGATTGCCCATTTTCCATAGACAGGTGGTTAAGTGGGGCCCACATGTATACAGGTAGAACAACATGTAAATAGTGCATCAATTTTCACTATTACCAGTACTAGTGTGTTTTTTCTACAATAAGGAGGAGTTGGTAGCGCGTAAAAATTATCAAGGAAGCTATCCACGGGCCGAAGACATGAGGTAAGCAGGTGCGTCACATGGCATCTAGTGGCGTCAGGAGTCTGAATGGGGTCAATACTTGCACGTGGATAAGTACAGACACGACGTGGGTTTTTTCTTGTGCTAATTATGCAGAAAGGTCATCATGAGGACCATCTTTTGGGTCCACTTCGCGTGGTGGTGGGATGAATTATTGGAAAATGTTGAGTGCTAGGTGTGCGGATGAGGCAAAAAGGTGACAACTATGCACTGCAAGGTCAATTTTTGGCCTGTTCGGGGTCCGTTTGAGGTCATCTAAAAGGCCAAGGGTTCCCAAGTAATAAATCTAAGTGTGGGAACTGAAAAAATAAAGAGAAGACCAGAAAAAATGTGGAGAAGAGAGGAGGAACAGTCGCAGGTGTGTTTTTGGGGTTTTTGGAGCCTATTTTGGCCGTAAACTGCTCATCCGAGGTACGTCGGATTTGAGCACTTTCACATTGTAGATAGTGGTTTTGGGCTGTTTGGGACGCGATGGCGCTGTCCATTTTGCCAAATTCCTCAATCTTTTTCTGCTATTTTTTTGTGTAATCTTCTCCTGTGAGAGTGAAGCCTCTGCTTAACTTTGTGGAACTTGTATCTGGTGTATTTCTTGAAACCTGTGTAAACTATTTGCCCCATTGGTGTTGGCCCAAGCTCATTTGTATCTAAACATCAGAAATTCTCCTCTTTTGGGCTGAGTTTTTTGGGTGTGTGTGTGTGTGTCTCTGTGTGGAGTGGGTAAGCGGATGGTCTCTCTCCTCTCGCTCCATCGGTGTGTTCCCTGTCTCGGCCAGGTGTGTTGTGTCAGCCGAGTGGTGCCCCATAGTGTGTTTGTATATCCTTCCAAGAGTGTGTGTCGGGTCATTATAGAGGCGTTCTGTGTGTTTCCATCCCGCTCACATTCTTTTGGCGCCCCCACAGAGGATCTTCTTCGAGTACCTTTTGCTTCGAGCTTCAAGCTTCTAGATTCGGGATTACAGGTTACAGGTTACAGATTACAGGGACAAGTACAGGTGATTCACACAGGTACAGGTAGTTGGAGTACAGTGATATACTAGGAGTGGTGTCACTTGCAGTTGTTATGGGTATGCATCATTTGGCGCCTGTTTGAGCGCATTGTCTGCTAGATTGTACGTTACTTGTGGAAACTCCCATTATACGCTTTTGTGGAGCCATATTTGGTTTTATTTGGCAGTCTCAGCCATTTCTGAGACTTGGTCTGGAAGATAGTCATTTCTGAGACTTGACTATACGCGATTTGCATTAGCCTTCGTGTGAGGTTCTATTGAGCTGGGGGATTCTCAAATGTGGAGATCCTTTCAGTGATACATGTAGCTGGAGCACCCTTTTCGTGACCTCTCCATAGGCTATGTACTAGTGATTCCTAATTGATGCTTGGGTTCTATTGTTGTCAATTTATGCATACATATACAGTCTATATTCTAGGTTCTTACGGTTCTACTTCTGGGGAAACTCTGTCAAAATTTTTCCAAGATATGATGGCTGGATTTTTGGTCTTTTGAGCCATTTATGCTGTTATGCTGATGAAGTTTTGACAAAATCAGACAATAAGACAGGTGTGCTTTCTTGGGAGCTGCATGGTTGACTTTAATGCATGATCAAAATGGACCTCAGTTCACTCCAGTTCATTTAACTCAGAGAATCTAGATAAATGTTCATGTGTCCAGGAAGATATTTTTTCCAGCAACACATAGTCTTTATGTTCGGGCCAAGAAGATTAAGAGAGATACTTGAATGTCCTTTGCCTGTTGTAATTCCGATGATTAACTATGAAAACTCATTTGATGTACATGTGTTTGTCCTTATCTAAAGCTTGAGCTCCATTGAAGTTTTTGGGAATTGAGTCAGTCAAAAGTTTTGGGTTCTTGCACGTGTGTTCAAAGGGGTTCTCAAAGCATTGTAACTTGGGTAGCCATGGCTTTCTCTTATCCGGAGTTTCATGGAAGAAGTGATGAAGATGTGGAAGACTTTTTAGAAAAGATGGAGGTTGCATGCATTAGCAACCAGATTCATGACCCTGCGCAGATGTTGCGTCTTCTCCAGATTTGTTTGAAGAGTGATGCACGAGTGTGGTCCAAAGCATTTGAAGAGGAGTTGCGTGTGGCTGATCCACCTGTAAGATTGAGTTGGGACAATGTAAGGCATGGATTGGAAGTGGAATTTGTGAAGATAGAAGATCCTGACAAAGTGTGGCAAGAAGTACAGGCTTTAGTGCAAAAGGAAGGTGAGCCAGTAGATGCATACATACGTAAGTTCTCATTGTCATGGGAGAGGATGTGCAAGGCCTTAGCACCACAGGTACCCCCACGTGATATGATGAAGAAGGACAGATTCTTGGCTGGTCTTTGGGAGAATTTACGTTGGAGAGTGGAGCTAAAGAAGCCTAGGACATGTGAAGATGCACTAGAGGTGGCAAGGAACAAAGAGTGGAAGCTGAGGAAAATGAGCCAGGTAGGGGTGGAGTCTTTGCCCATGAGCCTATGGATTCTTCGCAAGGGTGGGTTCATCATGAACCAGTGGTTTTTGTTACTCCTCAGGTTATGTCAGCAGTGGTCACTACAGCAGTGCAAGATGATGGGCTAAGGTAAGACATGAGGCAAGTGGTAGATTTAATGAATAATCTCAGTCTAAAAATTCTTGGTCAAGTGGGAAATAATCGAGGTCGAGGGAGGTTTGAAAATCAGCCAAGAGGTGAAGAAAGACCTAGGAATGGTGTTGGACAAAGAAATGGTAGGTTCTAGATGCAGACGCCCACATGTTATAATTGTGGAGAGTTGGGCCACATCAGCCCACAATGTGATAAGCCAACAAGGATGGGGGGAGACATGTATCCATTGCCAAGACATGTGCTAACTAGGTCCAATGATTATGGCGTCGAAATTAAGGGAGATGAAGGAACCAATGGATTAACCCAAGAGGAAAAGGGAAAGACAAAAGTGTAAGTGTAGTCACCTTGGAAAAGGCATCAAATTTAGAGGATACATTAGTGATGCCCATTGGGAAGAGGACCACAGAGGGAAAGGAAGAAAGAAGTGCCCTAGGTCCTAGCAAGAAGAAGGGAAAGAGCCATGAAGGCGAAGATGTCAAGTCCAAGAGGAAAAGGAGAGCTCGTCGCAAGTTTCATGTTTCAGATTTTCCACTAGGGGATGGGCAATTAAGCTATGACTTGAAGGAGGATCTGATAAGCAGGAAGGTAGATGTTACTTTTGGACAGCTTATAGAGATGGTGCCTAAAGTAAAGCGACAGTGGAAGAGGATGGTTAACCCAATGGAGAAAGATCCAGAGAGAGGTTCTATGAAGGTGTTGGCGATGGATGAGCTACCGGACATTTGTCCAATAGTAGATGTGTGGCATAAAAGAAAAAATCTGGGACAAGGTTATGTGGATGGTGGAGCCCAAATATGTGTCATAACACACTAATTCGTTGAGAAGATGGGCCTTAGAGTGACTAGGGTGTCACGCTTCCGGATTAGATTGGCAAACCATCAGAAAGTAAAATGTTTGGGTGTTGTAAAGAGCTTATAAGTGGAGGCATATGATGCAAAGGAAAACGGGGTTGGGAGCATATCCTATTATACTGGGCAAACCATGGTTACGTGCAGTGGGAGCTGTTCAAGATTGGCGACGTGGTACTATTAGCCTCTATGGAAAGACAGGTGCCAAGAAGCTATATAATATGGACACAAGGAAATGATTGGAGGAGCTTTATGAAGATGAAGATGAGTCTAGTGATGAAGACTATTCCACAGTGTCTGATGAGGACAGTGATAGTACTACCAACAGTGATGAGGATGCTGATGTTGCATTTCTTTTGATGGACAAAGGAATCCAGGAGTCTGGTGTAGTCGCATTTGCAAATGAGGTTGAAGATGAAAGTGAAGGGCCTTATGAAGTGATTGAAGGGCTGATGCAAACCAACGTTGAGTTGTCAAAGAAGCAGGATTTGATGACACAAATGATCAGTGGAGACCTCTCAGCCATGGAGAAGGAGATATATTTGCACATGCTAGCTAGTTTTCCTAATTTGTTCATTACTTCATATGAAGAGATCAGCGGGTTCAAGGGTGAAGAGATGCATATAGAGCTGAAAGAAGGTGCTAAGCCAGTGCGGCAAAGGCTAAGAAGGATGGGTCAAGAGCAGATGGAAGCCTTGCGGGAAGAGGTGGACAAGCTATTGAAGGCAGGGTTCATAGTCCTAGTGGAGACCACAGAATGGGTGAGTCCAGTAGTAGTGAGTCCAAAGAAGGATGGGAAGTGGAGGATTTGTGTAGATTTAAAACCCTTAAACGCATCCACTAAGAAGAATCAATATCCTCTTCCATTCATTGATCAGATCTTGGATTCAGTGGCAGGTTATGAGAGATACAGTGTGTGTGATGGTTTTTCAGGCTATTTTCAATTGAAGATTGCTCTTAAAGACCGCACAAAGACAACTTTCATTATGCCATGGGGATGCTATTGCTACACGGTATTGCCATTTGGGTTTTCAAATGGACCATCTTTCTATCAAGAGAGAGAAAATTGGGTATTGAAACCATTCATTGGCAATTGTGTTAAAGCTTTTATGGATGACTTATGTGCCTACAACAGCATGGTTGAACACTATGAGAAGCTGCAGATGGTATTGGCTCGATATGATGAATGTGAAGTATGGTTTTGTGCGTAGAGCATATAGGTACAAATTGATTGGTGATGTATTATACATGAAAGGGGCTGATCTCATGTTGAGACGTGTGCCTTGGAGGGAGGAGCTTTACAGAGTGTTCGAAGAGAATCGTGAAGGCGCATGTGGTGGCCATTTTGCTCTAAAGATCACTTTGCATAAGATATTGCAAGAAGGGTATGTCTGTCCTAGTTTGCACAAGGATGTTCACCATTGGTGTAGGTCTTGCAATAGGTTTCAATCATTTGGGAAGAGAGTGTTGAAGCCAGAGCTACGAAAAAACATTATGGCGTTTGATGTGTTTGAAAAGTGGGGGATTGATGCAATAGGCCCGTTACCTATCACAAGCAGGGGTAAAAGCTATATTTTGACTGCAGTGGACTATCTCTCTAGATGGGCAGAGGCTATAGTAGTAAAACAAATCACTGCAAAGGATGTGGAAAAATTTGTGTACAATGAAATATGTTGCAAGTTTGGGGTGCCACTAGAGCTACTTTCAGATAAGGGGCCTGGCTTTAGAGCTAAACTACTAGATTTTTTATGTGCAAAGATGAAGATTAGGCACCAGCATACCACTCCTTATTACCCACATTGTAATGGATTAAATGAAAGATTCAATGGTGAGTTGGTACAGATTCTTTCGAAAGTGACAGAGCACCAAGGAAATAATTGGGATTTGGAATTGCCTAGTGCATTATGGGCTTATCGTACTTCAGTGAAGATGGGTATAGGGTTTACTCCATTTCATTTGGTATATGGAAAGGAAGCATTATTGCCTCTGGAAGTGGATTTGCCTGCAGTCAAGATGTTAGAAACGTTGCTTGGGCCGCCTAGTGATGCATTCAAAGAGAGGCTCTTACAATTACAAGAGGTTCAGGCTAATAGGATGAGTGCATTGGAACATTATGGGCAGATGCAGGATAGGGCTTTGTTGGACGGGAGAGACTCACACACCCATGAAGTGCATGCAAACACTACCTAGATCAACATAATGTCAATCGAGGACACAAATGACACGATAGGTACACGAAGGAAATCTCTTTATCTTGTCAGGCTGAGACCATCCTACACATACAACACTCTGGAAGGCCAACTAAACCACAATCAAGAACCTCACTGCTCTCAACTACACCACCTAGCCACATACACACATACGGAAGGTAACTCACCTAATCATGCCAGATTCATACAAAACTTAACGAACATCATCCCCTCACTAGGATACACCTGTCCCTAAGCCTCTACACTCAAAACCCATTTGCGGAAAACGTGTAGGATGACAGAGCTGAATTTTGAAAGTGCCCGAAATTGAAACTTATGAGTAGCTATGCGTAGCTTATGTTGCCACGATTCTATAGACTACTAGCACGGAGAAAACAGACATCGTTTGATACACTTATGACCACAAATAGCTCGTAGATGCGTCGGCGTGTGCGCTTCGTCTCGCGTGGAATGCTCGGCGTTGTCGCGTAGCTCTCCTCGAGCCTAGAGCAATGGTGCAGTCGGATCTCCAATGTGTTGAGCGAGCCGGGCGTAGCAAGAGGATGAAGCTCACGCTCACTCTCTTTCTCTCTCACACACAGTAGACGGCAGCGCTAAGTTTTGATTATGATTAAAAATTCTTCTTTACAAAATGACCTAGGTACCTTATATACTAAGGCTACCTTAGGTTTAACCAAAAATGGGGTTGAAAGGGTCAAATGGCTTTGTATTTACAATCTGGAAGTGCCATTGCACCCTGGCTTCTGAAACTAGAATAACTACTCATTACAAATGACTTTTATAGCCATAATCCGTAGCATTTCATAACTCTCAAAAGATAAGACTTTGGTACGAAACTTGAGTTATGTTGTGTTGTTGACCCAGCGGTCAACATTCCCCCCTTCCGCGTTCATGTCGTCCTCGACATGACCTGATTGTCGATGGCGATGTGGTCTTTGTTTTCGTTTTGTTGTTGGAAAGAAAGTATAGACCATAGCCTTTGTAGTAGCTTGTCTTGTTCGTCCAATCCGATGTACATAGTCTTCACATGATTCAGGAAAATCATAATTGATGACGAACTTTATGTCTTTCACATCCACACTCCGAGCTGTAGCATCTGTTTCTGTCATTATAGGTCTACTGCCAGATCTAAATTCAAAAAGAACCCAATGTCGTTTAACTTGACTCTTATTATCATGGATAGAGAAAGCTCCATCCATCATTTTCTCCAGCAAATCTGTGAATTCGGAGTATTTGTGATTCTCAGAAACAACTTCTACAATCTGTAGAATTAAGTGATTGGCTTTCTGATCTTGTGAGCCAATGAAAACTCTGTAAGGATTTTGTAGAAATTGTATGGCTAAACCCCTAACTTCTTTAGGCCAAGTTGCACTCCAATTCAAAGTCTGTCTGTCAGGCCGAATCCAGGACTTAATTATTCTAATTTGAGGTTCAAAACCCTGCCGAGCATTCGATGCGCATTATCAAGGACAAGCTTTTGAGATCCTCTGATTACCCTTATGTCTGCTCTTTGTCATTGAGGACTTCTTTGTTCTTGAGTTATGTTGTGTTGTTGACCCAACGGTCAACACTTTGCTGTTGTTTTGGCTTCATCTGTTGCACTGCTTGTATCTTTGTCAAACCACAACATGAACTATGATCCATTAGAGCGGACGTCTATCATCGTAACCATTCATATTTTGAGATCATCTGATTACTTTATGTCTGCTCTTCTTCATTGGGGACTTCTTTGATCCTATGCAATCATGTTGTTAGTGTTGTCTGCAGCTTTGTCATTGTAGGCCATTCTTCGACTCGCCATTGAGGAGAAGTATGCTATGATCTAAAATTGGTTCTCCAATTCATTTGTCAATTGATTTGAGTAGCATTTCCTTATTGTTGATGTAGAAGGAATATGTACAAGAGGGTGGTGATAGGTGTCTTTAGATTAGGGTCTAAAACCTGGATGACCAAAGGGAAAAAACCCGGTGGGAAAAAAATGCCTTTGGTATACGCTCTTATTGGAGTCGAGCAGTTGAATGTGAAGTATATGTTCATGAAAGGTGAGTGCTTGGGTGAAACACGGAAAGAGTGCCTGATGCAAGTGCCAATTATGGGACACTCTATATGCATATGAGAAATTTGTCAACAAAAGCAAGCAATGTGAAAGAAGGAGATGATGGGTGTTTCAAGGAATAAATGTAGCACATGTGACATCATAAGATATCTCAATAGCTTCCACCTTTCCAAGAAGGGTGTTCGATGTAGAAGTTTCTCCACTCGTATCTCACTGTGCTCAGTACGTGAGTGTCTTTTGGACCTTCTCCTTCACTTCACCAGACTTAAGTACTTAGACTTTGACTCTTTTGCTCACCTATACCAGCATGAGCGACATAATGTAAATATGCTCAACTCTTCCAGCTAGAGAAGTACCTATAATAGCTAAGACGCTTCGACCACAGAGAATATTACTTGAAGCTTTGGGACTAACACCTCATTCATTTTGTGGCTTAGCTACTCGACTATGACTTGTATGACTTGTCGGTTGCATGTTGACACTGCTTTGTGACAAGTTCTTCGGCTGTTGTAGTGGCTGCTGAGACATACTTCTTGAAGTTTCATCGTTTCCCTGTACCTTCTTTGCTTTGTAGTACTCAGGTCTCTCGTCAGTCTTTTCTTCATGTGGATTATGGATTTTTTTAATTTTTTCTTAATAATAAACAAAGAAAATAAAAAAAAACTTAACAAAAGAAAAATCATTCAAATAGAAATCTAAATGCTATGTATACTATACACATGTCCCTAGGGGCTCATATATGGATTTTGTCCCCATACTCCTCTGTAACACTACTATGAGGGCATATACTCTAAATTTTGTCAAAAAATTATCACAATAAACGCAAAATTCAATGAATCTCACAACACATTGCCCTCTAATAGTCATAATGTTAGGTCTGCATTCAGAATGCCTCCTCCCTTGCTATTTGGAGTCATCCTTTACGATAGGGTATCGCAAAGGGTATGTGTTGTGCTTGGGCAATTAAAAGTTGTGCCTATGCAGGACTTCTAATGTAGCCCTATTATGCATACAGAGTCAATGCATGGAAAAGATTTATATTGTGCAAGATGTGGGTATAAGCAATTTGCTTATTGGCATTTGTTGGCGAGGCTTCCTATTCTAAGCAATGTAATGGTCTTTGAAGCTCCTCTATCGTTCCTTGATTGAAGCGACTTGCTCTCTTCTAACTGTACTGTAATCGTAGGAAGAATTGTAAGAATTCAAGAGGCTGTTTGTTGTTCTTCTTTGGGACCCGTCTCTTTGCAATTATTGGTTGTTTTGTTGTTGGCGCTCGTTTGGGAACCCGTACTTGCCCGTGCTTCGTTTGTGTTTGAGGAGACTTCTTTGGGATCCACCTTTTTGTTGTGTGAGTCGACAGTGGTCTTTGCTTCAGCCCTTGTACGCCTCGTTGGGGGCGGGATTTAGGCTTTGAAAGTTGATACTATGGTTGTTTTGGAATCCAAATGAATTCCTGACTTTTTTGTGCTTGAATCAACTTCTTTGGAGCCCAAACCTGAGTTGTGAAAGCTTGCGACTTTGTGGTATTCTTACCCGTTCATGCACGCTTTCCTTGTTTTTGTTTTTGTGTTGGATCTTGTGATTTGTCATTAGAGATCTTTGTCTTCTTGATCCATATCTGTTTTTGGCCGATCTGGCTTTTTGGTATCCAAATTTGTCGAGATTTTTGGCTTTGACTTGTTGTCCTGTTCTTTTGACCTTTCATGGTTGTTGCTGA
The DNA here is from genome assembly GCF_014529385.1 of Adiantum capillus-veneris. Classification (NCBI taxonomy): domain Eukaryota; kingdom Viridiplantae; phylum Streptophyta; class Polypodiopsida; order Polypodiales; family Pteridaceae; genus Adiantum; species Adiantum capillus-veneris. The sequence continues at coordinate 86,736,096 of NC_140950.1, forward strand.
AGGGGTTGGTGATAGTGATGGCCAGAGTTGATGATAGGAAATGTCGTAAGATTCATTGCTATCTCTACTATCCTCAGCAAGGTTGACTTCTTGTACTTTCCTTTGATTTTTTGGCTGGTAGTGGAAAGTTACTGTCTGTTTGCTCGTGTGGTGGTAGTTTCTTGGAGGACTTTTCCCTAGCCCATTGATTAGAGCATTTTAGCTCGTTGCTCTGGTCGTATTCCTCCAAGCTGAGTCTTTGCATCCTTATTAGGATCCATGTTTGAGGATGCTTGTGGTGGCTGTGTCTTCACGGAGGACTTTGGAATCCACTTTTGATGCACTTTATTTGTGTAGCGATGACATTGATTCCTGGGTCTTTGATCTTCTTGAAGCTCGAAGTGTTCTACAAGTCATAGAACTCGTCGTCTTCTTCATCTTTTGATTCTCCACATTTATTGTTTGCTCCTTATTTCGAGAGCTTGTTGATGTCTGGATCTCTTTCGTTTTCCTGGATTACACTCACTGCAAAATAAGGAACGACATCATACCATTTTCATCACAAAACTTTGTTGTGGGAGCATCCTCCACGGCGCACACGTCCAGAGTAGCCAAGATGTGTTCCCATCCAAAAGGCTCTAACTCTTCTTCAGGAAAATGGTTCTGGGATATAGTCCATATCCTCTATAACCCGCTCTAGGATACATTCCTCACATTTTAAGCTACCACATTGTGAAGCTCCACACATCCACAGTTCTTTAGGCTTACCTAACCAAGCTGGAAGTTCTGATCCTGCTACTGTGGCGGAATCAAACTCCTCAACCGTGTTCTTGTCACATCCCTATAGCTATTGTCCCTCAAGTTTACCTTGTTATGGTTTCCATATGTCTCAGGTATATATGGTCATAATCCCAATCTTGGACCATTTTCAATTGTCGCATGAATGGTCTTCCCAGAATGATGTCATAGTTGTTCTTCTTGCCAAAGTCAACAACAGCAAAAGTGTGTTCATATTCAATGCCACAAGAAGTAACAAGTACTTTTTCTAGCAGTCCTAGGGGCTTTTCCTTGTGTCCGTCTGCAAGCTGGGGGTCATTCGTGTGGATCTCAGGCAAGTTTTCCCCATTTTTTCCAAACCTCTTTGGTTTCAATGGCCACACCAGCTCCACTGTCAAGGATTGCCATGGTTTTTACACCATTGAATTCCAAAGGAAGGGTGGTGTTTCCATATTCTCCCTCGTAATACTCGCCTACCTTGTTTAATGGCACTGGCCTAGTAATTAGTTGATGCATTTCAAGCTCTTTGATGCCTTCCTCGATTTGAGTCATTGGGGTTTTTACACCAAATTTCTCTAGACATTTACCCACATTAGCCCACATGTTTGGTCTTATTCTGAGCAACTCGGCTAACATTATTGTATAGGTGACTGGGGTAGATAGAATATCTACTAGCCCCTTTGAATCAATGGCCTTGTTGGGAGACAGTCTCTGTGATGGGATTGCAACCACATCTGACTTGGTTTCGTACTCTCCCATGTAGGATGGTAGTGTTCTTAGCGAATGGGGTTGACTATCCATAGATTGTACAGATCCTTTGTCGCCCCAATACGATCGCACGTCTAGATTCATTTGAGATCTAGTCTCAAATTCCTCTATTGGTGGTAGAAACACTCCTCGTTCATCACCAGTCTTGTCTACTCGTCTTCTTAGGTCATCGGCTTCATTGGCCTCTCTGACTTGTTTCCACAATTTGTCAAGAACATCTATATCTTGACAATCCTCTGGTATAGCTTGGTGAAATCCCTCGGAAGAGTTATCCGTGCTATTTAGTACTATCCTTGGTTCTAATGCTGGTTCTTTGAGTTTTGGTCTATGCTCATGACTAGAATCTGGCTATTTTAGTTCTTGGTTTGGTGGGATTACTTGTGTAGGCATGACACAGATCACATCCTCAGGTTTTGGAACTGGTGGTTCTAGTAAAGCTTGGGTTGTTTGAATCATTTTCTAGCACATTTCAAACTTGTGCTTTTCTAGTTCCGCATAGGAATATGTCATCCACCTTTGTTCTTGGGTTTGGTTGTTTTTAAGCTTCACATCATAGGCTTTCAAGAGGCATCTAATGCCTCATTAACCTTCTCTGCCAACACAGATCCTCCTGAACTAGCACTTCTCGGTTTCTCATCCGTGGATGGTTCTTCTAAAGGTTTAACCATTTGTGTAAGAGAAGGTGCCTCCTTTCCCTCATGTTGTTTTATCTTCTCCTGAGCTTCGGTAAGCTTCTCAGCTAGGGATTTTTGCTCTCGTTCCCTGCGTGCTTTCATACTAGTCTTTCTAGCTTTCCAACTATTTCGTTTTTCTTGGTTTTTTAACTAGGTGCGTCTGTCTTTGGTCCATCATTTGTCTTTGGACTCATGTCACTTTCCGTGTTCTTTGTCTCTGGATTCTCATCAGCTTTCTTTTGAGATTGTGCTCTCGTAACCACTTGCACTGGTACAACATTTTCATTTTCTGAGCTACTAGGGAGCTGAACAATCCCTAATACATTTGTCGTGACTTTCCTGATTTGGTTTGGTTTTTTCGGGCAATCGGGGATCAAGTGAGTGATGCCACACTCAAGACAATAGGCATTTACTTCAGTGATCTCCGTATGAGGACATTGTTTGACCAAGTGGTTTTCACGACTTTTGTGACAATCTGTCTCTGGTTGAGGAGATTCTTTTAGCATTTCCTCTTGGCTATAAGCAAGCTTTGACCTAGATAAGCCGCTATTTGCAATGAATCGCAATGTCCTTTCGTCCATTTCATACCTTCTTTCTTTCGACTGAAACCCAGGAGGTGGAGGTCACCACTCCATGTGTTTCTCTCACATTTTGTTGCTCGAAGGGTAGTACTCACTTTGGTTGCTATACCACATTGTAGCTGGTACTGGCGTTGGTTTATTTGATGCTTCCATCATTGGCATGTATCTCATGTCTACCTGCATTCTAGCACCTGGCAGCGGAGGTTGTTGTCCTGAGACAAGCTGTGGCCTTAAAACTCCCACTGGTCTTGGCGCATTCCCCGTAATGTATCTAGGTGGAGTAGGTGCTTCTGGAAAAGGTTGTACAAACCTCTCCCTAGCATTTTCCATGCTATAATAGCACTCTTCCCCCGTATGGTTCGTCCAATTTTCTCTCCTATTTCACACCAGTTCGGACTCTCCTAATCAGACCTACAAGAGGAATCAACCTCTTGACCAAGTCGTCGATAAGCTTTTCTTCATCAATAGGTGCCGTTGGCTTGACAATGGACTCACTTATCTGTGAAACACTGTGCTGAGAGGATGTGTCATCTCCTTGACTCTTTAAGTCCGTTTCTTTGTATCCCTCACAGTTATCCACTAGATAAAGAGCTTCTTTGATCAACTCGTTTAGCGTCATCCTCCTTATCATATGCAGATCCTTCTGAAGGCCCGCATGTCTCATTCCTGGATAAAGATCAGCATCAGTCGTGCTTGCGTAGGTAATCCGCTCTCGGAAAGAGCTCAACATATCTCTTGAGCCGTAATGATGCTTTGCGTACTGATTCATTCTCTTTCTGTTTGAATCTATGGATTTGCGAGACCGTGTTGTGAGCAATGGCTTTTGGCGAGAATTCTTCAATAAACTCCTCAAACAGCTCATCTAGGGTCTCAAAATCCCATTTTTCCATCGAGTCGAACCATGTAGCTGCATCATCTTCTAGAGTCAATCCAAATCCCGCAAACTGTATCGCAAAATCTGAAACTTCCTCTACTCTCTAATCACTCTTCTAAAAGCCGCTACGTGATCTCTCGGATCTTTATCTCCGGAGTATTTTCTGTTTACCCATTTCTGGACTTGGGATGGTCTAACTCGTCGATTGTCTACAAGTCTAACCAGAGACTCTCCCAATCCTTCTCTAGTTATTGCTCTTGAAGGGAATCCTGGTGGCTCTCTTCTTGGAATTCCTATAGGAATTCTCGTGTTTGGTGGAGGCATTTGTGGTCCTTCATTGACCAAACATCCACCGCTTTCTAGTACAATCTGTGGATTTGTGCTTTCTTCAACTCTGTATTCTCGTCCATACTTGTCGACAACTATAGATCTCCATTGACAGTCGACTCCGTATGTGTAGACATATAAGAGCTTGTAATCCGTTATCTCTTCTAGGTATGGATCTCAGCACCTATAAAGATTGACCTCATTGTCGTCAATGTATCTATATAGTCCTTCACTCTCATGACCAATCATCCAAACTCTCTCAACAAGATGGGTCTTTATCAATTGCAAGTTTGGAAGATCCATTTGGAGGATATTCCTCTATCGTCGGGATCTCCAAGCTTGTGTAAGCTGCGTTTGAATCTAGGGTAGACATGATTTCTGGGCTTAAGAGCTTTTTATTGGTTCAAGTAGACTTAGTCCACTGTGTTCAAGCTCTTTGGTTAAGGAAAAGTCGAAACTATGTCCAAAACCGCATCCGTTTCGTCACAATTCTCGTAAATTGTCGCTTTTAGACACCCCTAACTTGCGAATGAATTTTGAGTCCTCAAACGATGTTTTTTTCAAAGTCAAACTAAATGGTTGCTCTAAGATCTGTAGATCCACTCTCAGGCTACGTTTTGATATAAAAACTTTTTCAATCCGATACCTTTTGTGAAAGTTATGGCCAAAACAGTGAAATGTAGTTTAGACTGGTCAAAATGAGTCCAAATTCAATTTTAAAAGAAGGTTTGGATCTCTGTGACACTGTGAACACTTCTATATGGTCAAAATTACAGTTGGACCCTAAAACTGGCCTAGAGACATCCTACGCGTAGGATGTCTATATGCTCAGAATTTAGCAAAATTTGGTCCAGAGACTCCCCTTAAGTCCAGCAACACAATGGTATGCTCAGAATTTCATTTGGCCATAAGACATCCTACGCGTAGGATGTCTTTTTGCTCAGAATGACTTGAAATTTTCACCCTAGCTTCTCCTTGATGTGCTGATCACAGTGGTGTGCTTATAAGTTGGTTTGCAGTCCTAAATCAAGCTGGAGACATCCTACGCGTAGGATGTCTTTTTGCTCTGTTTCAGCTCAAACTTGCATTGTAGCTTCCCCTTGATGTGCTGATCTCACAGCTATTTTTACTTTTTGATTCTGACACCTATAGGTTGGTCAAATGATCAAGAATCTGCTTTAGAAGCCTGATGTCTGTTCTGATGAATTCCTAAGTCAAATCAACTCCAAATTGGACCAAATTTGACTAGGAGGCTTGCCTAAGGCTATACACACCGTGCTATGTCCACAGTTTGAATTTGGCCTCTAAATCATGCCTTAGACATCCTACGCGTAGGATGTCTAACTGTTGAGAATTGCTCCAAATTTGAACCACAGACTCTCCTTAAGGTGCTGATCACTGTGGTATGCTCAGAATTTTGTTTAGAGTCCAAAATCACACAGAAGACATCCTACGCGTAGGATGTCTTTTTGGCTTGTTTGACCCCAAACTTGTCCCACAGCTTCCTCTTGATGTCAGTAACCCAGTGGTATGCTTAGATTTTGGTTTGGATTTCAAAAGTCCCAAATTTAGCTATTCTTGCCTTTTGCCTGTCCAAAAACTCTAAAGTCTGTTCAATCTTCACTTTCATTGACCCAAATGAGATGAAATTTATCACATGCACTCAATACAACATTTAGAGCATGCCTATGGAGTCATCCTATGGTTTGGTCTCAAAATTAGGCCTTGGACACAATTTGGGTAGGATGTCTGGCAATTCTCGTCTTTTGGCTTTGATATGTCAAAATTTGGTGAAAGTTTCACTTTCCAGGTGAAAATAGGGTAAAACCTACCTTCTAAACACACTAGTAATCTCAGATTTTTCAAAATTTCCACCAGATCACCCTGTAGACATACTACGCGTAGGATGTCTACTGCTTATTTTTTGAGAGCGAAGTGTCCCTGATGCTTCCTTATGCTCTCAGCAAGTGCAAGTATGCTTCACAATTGCAAAAACATGCAAAAATCACTCAATTAAGCCTTTGCTGAAATTTTACGTTTTCTGACTCCGCCTTTTGGCTTTTGGTCAACAAAAATAGGAAAAAACACCCAAGTCAATATGTTACTAGGGTAAAACCTACCCTCTGAACCCACTGGTGCAATCAGAATTTTCAAATTTGGTCTCTAGAACCCACATGACACATCCTACGCGTAGGATGTCTATGTTTACAGAATTGCAGGTTTTCTTCACAAAACTGTTGCAAATGCTCTTTTATATGCACAGCATCAGTTAGTCATACAAAAATGTCCACAAAAAGCTTGTTTAATGCATTTTTACCCTCAAAAGCACACTTTTCCATGATTTCAAATGCAATCAAGCACATTAGCAAATAATTCAGTGTTGAATAGCTCTAGATCAGAATCGGATCACTTACCTAAAGCTACTCCTACAAATCATATGGGGTTTTGCATCTATGAGTAGAAAAACACTTCACTGCCACACACGGACTAGTAAACACTTTTATCACCTCACAAATCACTCGACCACTAACAACTACTCTAATCCACAGATCCTAACTAAACCTATCTAGTCGGAGACCCTCCGCAAGACACACGCTTCCTGGCTATCCACTTGATCGCGGAATATCCTCTTCCGGATCCACTTAAGAAAAACGCTTTCTTTAGCCAAAACTAAATCAAGCAACCATCACACGAGTGTTAGTAGGAAACCTACTTAGGTCCTTGTGTCCCTGCCAGCGGCGCCAATGTTGGACGGGAGAGACTCGCACACCCATGAAGTGAATGCAAATACTACCTAGATCAACATAATGTCAATCGAGGACACAGATGACACGATAGGTACACGGCGGAAATCTCTTTAGCTTGTCAGGCTGAGACCATCCTACACATACAACACTCTGAAAGGCCAACTAAACCACAATCAAGAACCTCACTGCTCTCAACTCAACTACACCACCTAGCCACATACACACATACGGAAGGTAACTCACCTAATCATGCCAGATTCATACGAAACTTAACGAACACCATCCCCTCACTAGGATACACCTGTCCCTAAGCCTCTACACTCAAAACCCTCACTCAAAACCCATCTGCGGAAAACGCATAGGATGACAGAGCTGAATTTTAAAAGTGCCCGAAATTGAAATTTATGAGTACCTATGCGTAGCTTATGTTTCCACGATTCTATAGACTACTAGCACGCAGAAAACAAACATCGTTTCATACACTTACAGCCACAAATAGCTCGTAGATGCGTCGGCGTGTGTGCTTCGTCTCGCGTGGAATGCTTGGCGTTGTCACGTAGCTCTCCTCGAGCTTACAACAATGGTGCAGTTGGATCTCCAATGTGCTTAGCGAGCCGGGCGTAGCAAGAGGATGAAGCTCACGCTCACTCTCTTTCTCTCTTACACATAGTAGACGACAACGCTAAGTTTTGATTATGATTAAAAAGTCTTCTTTACAAAATGACCTAGGTACCTTATATACTAAGGCTTAACCAAAAATGGGGTTGAAAGGGTCAAATTGCTTTGTATTTACAATCTGGAAGTGCCATTGCACCTCGGCTTCTGAAACTAGAATAACTACTCATTACAAATGATGTTTATAGCCATAATCCGCAGCATTTCATAACTCTCAAAAGATAAGACTTTGGTACGAAACTTGAGTTATGTTGTGTTGTTGACCCAGCAGTCAACAGGCTTTGGCAAAGATAAATTAAAAGGTCAAAAGTAAGGGTATCAAGAAGCATGACTTGGTTTTGCGCTACAACAGTAAGTTGGAAAACACCTTCCAAACGAAGTTTCAAATTAAGTGGGAAGGCCCTTTCAAGGTAGTGGAGTGTTTTCTGAATGGTACATATCAGTTGGCTAACCTGGATGGAATTCTGCATAAGGCAAGGGTCAATGGATTGCGTCTTAAATTATATCATGCGAGGTTAATGATGATGGAGCAAGATGAGTTGTCTGTGGAGAAAGTAATGTTGGTGAAGGATGAGGAGACTTGTGATTCCACGAGTCTCAAATCGCTTTTTGCTACTGCTGATCATGAATGATCTAGCAGGCTAGGGGATGGGCAAATTATGTCACGAGTTTTTTGGAGCAAGGGATTGCGCATATGTACATACACATGCATGGTGCATCGAATAAAGTATTGCCCATTTTCCATAGCCAGGTGGTTACATGGGGCCCACATGTATACAGGTAGGACAACATGTACATAGTGCATCGATTTTCACTATTACCAGTACCAGTGTGTTTTTTCTACAATAAGGAGGAGTTGGTAGCGCGTAAAACTTCTCGAGAAAGCTATCCGCGGGCCGACGACATGAGGTAAGCAGGTGCGTCAGATGGCATCTAGTGGCGTCAGGAGGCTGAATGGGGTCAATACTTGCACGTGGATAAGTACAGACACGACGTGGGTGTTTTCTTGTGCTAATTATGCAAAAAGTTCATCATGAGGACCATATTTTGGAACCACTTCACGTGGTGGCGGGATGCATTACTGGAAAAAGTTGAGTGCTAGGTGTGCGGATGATGCAAAAAGGTGACAACTATGCACTGCAAGGTCAGTTTTTGGCATGTTCGGGGTCCGTTTGAGGTCATCTAAAAGGCCAAGGGTGCCCAAGTAATAAAGCTAAGTGTGGGAACTAAAAAAGAGAGAGAAGACCAGAAAAAATGTGGAGAAGAGAGGAGGAAAAGCCGCAGGTGTGTTTTTTGGGGTTTTTGGAGCCTGTTTTGGTCGTAAACTGCTCATCCGAGGTCGGATTTGAGCACTTTGACATTGTAGACTATGGTTTTGGGCCGTTCCGGACATGATGGAGCTATCCATTTTTCCAAATTCCCCACTCTTTTTTTGTTGTTTTCTGTGTAATCTTCTCCGATGAGAGTGAAGCCTCTTCTTAACTTTGTGGTTGTATCTGGTGTATTTCTTGAAAACTGTGTAAACTATTTTCCCCATTGGTGTTGGCCCAAGCTCATTTGTATCTAAACATCCAAAATTCTCCTCTTTTGGGCTGAGTTTTTTGGGTGTGTGTGTGTGTGTGTCTCTGTGTGGAGTGGGTAAGCGGATAGTCTCTCTCCTCTCGCTCCATCGGTGTGTTCCGTGTCTCGGCCAGGTGTGTTGTGTCAGCCAAGTGGTGCCCCATAGTGTGTGTGTATATCCTTCCAAGAGTGTGTGTCGGGTCATTATAGAGACGTTCTGTGTGTTTCCATCCCGCTCACAACGCATAAGCCTTACAAACTTTGAGTAGTATTCTTCCAGGGTTAAACTGTATTGTTTCAAGCTAAAGAACTCATTCATCTTCAATGCTTCATGGGCACGAGGAAAGTATCTTTCGTTCAATGCCTATTTAATTTCCCACCAACTCTGGGAGTTCTCCAATACTCCCATGTCACAACAATGTTGTTTCCACCATAATTTCACTTCACCAGAGAGGCAAAACATCCCTATCATCACCTTATTTGCAGGTGCAGTCCTTGCAGCCAAGAAGTAATCATCCATAGCTTCAATCCATACTTTTGTACCCTTCTCAATATCAACACCCTCTCCTTTAAAAGAAGGTGGTTGCATTTGTTTCAGCAATAACTTCTTCTCCTGAATCTCCGTATAGATAACATCGAGAGATCCCCATTATAGGAGTGATTTGAGAATTATTTTGAGTGTACGCATATATTAACGTTAATATTAATAGTAACTCAAAACACTCGGGTATTTTCTAGACTTAGACTTATCCAGTCTAGTAAAGTTTCAACCACATGGCTTTATTAATCATGACTTATCCAGTCTAGTAAAACTTAACCATATGTCTTAACCAACTCTGACTTATTTAGTCCATCAAAACTCAGTCACATGACTTAACCAGTCATGACTTACCTAGCGTATTAGAACTTAGTCACATGACTTAACCAGTCATGACTTACCTAGCGTATTAGAACTTAGTCACACGACTTAACCAGTCATGACTCTTGTCAGTCACACAACTTAACCAGTCATATAATTATACGACTCTTGTCAGTCACACGACTTAACCAGTCATATGATTATTTTCAAAAGAAAAACAACTCAATCAAATGACTTAAGCAGTCAACCATTTTTGTAAGAAAAACATTACTAATCATAAACTCATCAAAAATCCATATGCGCGTCTACAAGAAATCTCTCCATGAAAATATATAATAGAGGTTTCAACCATAACTGTAATACACATCAATTGACATATCATAAAATATTGGTGGTTGGTGATGTGGATGTAAGAAGCAAAACACAAGAGCAAGCTCGGGGTAGCCAATGAAAACTTTTCCCTTGAAGGTCGATTGAGTGTGATTGTCGATAACAACATAATTGGAAGGGATAACTGATGTCACTTTGTCGTAAACCCATCGATTACAAATTGTGACTCCATCTGGGGCCATGACAGCCAATCGTGCTTCATAAAATTGAAAGTATGAAACCAACTTCAAGTCTTCAACCCACTTGATTCGATGTAGGTCAATCTCCAAGTGTTCAATGTGACGTGCTCGAATAGCAAAAGTTGTTCCGCGAACCCAATGACTTGTATATAACCATGTATTTGGTGGGTCAAAATTGATGTGAGGTGCAAAAATCTTATCAAGAATGCGGAACATATTCTCACGGAATTCAAATATTGGTGATTGGCAAGCAGTGTTATATTTTGCCTTAAAGATGGTTAAACAATTGATGTCCATAAATTTGTGCTACAAAATAGATAGAATAACTATGTAAAAGCAAGTATTCATACAATTAGTCTAAGAATAGTACAGGAGGTTAAGAAAACAAGCTTTAAACCTAAGGCTCTGATACCAATTGTGATGTCCCCAACCCCAAGAAGATTGGGGCGACTTGATAGATGGCCTTCCTTTATTCTCATTTTTTGTTGACGACACCCTACTTCGTTTCCACAAAGTAGAGATATGAGCAACATAAGAGAGAAAGTCCTCTATCCATCGTTTACGTGGTTATAAGGGTGTTATGCCATAAGCCAGGTCAATAAATCTAGGATTATATTGAAATTTTTCTCCTAATATAAAGATGAAATCCCATTGACATATTTAGAATCCATAAACAACGTCTTTTTCCCCACATTTGAGAGGCACGGCTGCCATCCATAAACCATAAATATGATATGATACTTAGTCTAAACTAACTAGTAATCAAAGTACCCGACTAATTGGGTCCCTAGCTTCCAGGGCATGTAGATTTGGGACATCTCGACTCTTGGCAGAATGAGTCTCTAATTTCACTTCTCTTAATAAGAGGGAGTGGAGAGTTTCCCGACTACTCAAAACCACCCATCCTTCACTGGCAACCTGAGCCAACTCCCCACTTTCCACCCCACACTCGCACTTTTTAGCTTGTTTTCTTATTACTACCACATTGTTTTACATATACAAACAATGTTCTTTTCTTGATTCCAAGCACAAGTTCTTTCATCCAGTCCTTCAAATATCACCAAAACATTTCTTTCTCAGACACGGTCTAATGAAGACAATCCTATAATTCAACAAAAATGAATCTTTCAATTATTCTTAAGAATTTGCCACTGCCCGTGGACTTTCTTTGTCTAATCAATAGAGCCTTTGCAAAGTATTTACTTATTCGCTAATCGCAAAATACGCATACTTTCCCAGTCGCTAACTTCAAGGGAACCTCTCGCTAATCGCAATACATCCTTCTAACCGTGCAAGAATACATCTTGCTAACCGCGCAAGAAGGCATCTTGCTAACCGCAAGAGATAAAAAGAAAGCCAATAACCTCAGCTTAATCTTTGCTAATCGCGGAATCACCTCACTAACCGCGAGTTCCATCTGGAAACAAGATATTCTTTGAGCAATAATTATCTTTAACTGATTTATCAAGCATAATTACCCAACTTCTTATATTAAACAAATGCAGTTTATCAAACAATAACCATTAATCAAATAATTCTTTCTCTACTCTATGAAATCATATGCTTGTTTCTTGTGATATAATCACGTTTCTTGGATAGTTTAAGGGAAGTCTTAGGCTTAACTTACCGGTCATCATGTATAACGATGTAGAATTATAAATTCACCTTACCGAATTAGAAAACACGTTTTGCTACCTCTCGTGGTTGAGGTTGGACGGCTTCGACTTCTTCCACAACCAATACCTCCACATGAGTAATGTTTGGAGTAGTTGATGCCTTCCTCTGCACCTTTCTTGGAGGTGGAGCGGCATGAGCATCCTCAAGCTTCAAGTCACTCACTTCAGGGCCATTGTATTGAAAAAGATAAGGGAGAAAGAGAACTCAATACATTGAGCGACAACACGATGATGGTAGAGAAAGAATCTGGAGATGGAGATGGCTTGAGGGTAAGAGCTTGAGGGAGAAAGGTTGAGGGAGAGAAGGTAACTCTGACGTCAAGGCAAGAGAGCTTCTGCTTCTGAGAGTTTGTGTCTCAAAGTGAAGGGAGAGGGGTCTTTATATAGGCTCCCAAGACGAGGTAAGAATAAAGGGAAGCAAGGAGAGATAAGTTCACGCACATTCGTGGGGCTGTTTTTTTTCTTTTGCGGACACTGATCGGATGCACGATTTTGTGCCTCTTAGAAGAAGCTTGTCTCCCAAGAAAAGAGCTCTAAACTAAGCTTCTCCTCTCTCTTTTCTAAAAAGACTCGTTCTTTCCTAAAAGTACTCCTCCTACTCCTTCTCTTCTAAAATTACACCTCCTTTCCTAAAATTACTCTCTCTTTCCTAAAGGGTCAACTCTTATCTTTAGATACAATCTTGAGGCTTAAATTTCCCACCAACCTATTGTTTTCAAGTGAGTGAGAGTCATAATAAATAGTTCTAAAGTGTAATTTTTGATCCGATTGTTCCATTAGAATGATACGACACCGGGCCATCTATCTCCATCTTATCACACACTTCCCCATGCAGGCAATCCATGAATTTACTCAACTTTAAAAAATTGGCATTTTTTGCAGTAATTACCTTGATCAATTTCCCCCAAAGGGCCTTGAACTCCCACTCAAACGCTTGAAAATCACCCTCCAAGCTTTGATTCAACCCGATTAACTTCTACTTTACTTCATCCAGCTGCGCATCCGCTACAAATTTGCTTCAAAAATCCACCTCTAGGGCTTCACAATCTGCCTTGTCTTCTTCACACAAGCCATTGAACCATAGCATCGCTTTACCACGAACTAGGAGCGAGAACACCTGTACCGACACTTTCTTCTCTCGATAGACCGCTTTCCAACACGAACAATCCGTAGTCTTGGAGTTAGGTTTCCATATATTCAACCCTAGTGAAAATGGGAAAACCTGTCCACTCCATCTCTAGCAGCACTTGCTCTTCAAAGGTTGCATCTTTGGCATCACCAATATTACTGCTTCGACATTAACCAGGAGCATCAGACAACTCCTTAGTGGGGGCACCAGAAGATGGAGAGGGGGAATGGGGGAACACATCCACCATAACAACAAAGGCCTGTCTATAGCTTAGGGTATCCACACACCCCTATCCTCTCAGAAAACACCTTCAAAAACACACTTCTCACTAGTAGAACACTGCCTTCTCTTTTCCCAATGTCTACACACTCCACAAGTCCACCACACAATGCACACATATTTCCACAGTCGGTCTCCACCCTTACACACACACACACACACACACACACACAGCCGCTCAATCTCAATCTCTCACACAAAACACCGTCGGTCGGAGGGGGCACATGCATCCACACTGTCGGCACCGAGGAGAGACATAGGAGAAGGAGAAAGATAAGGTGGGGAAGGGGAAACAACAGCAAAGCGGGGCAATAGTTGCTTGATTAAGCTTGAAAAGGCATGTACAGAGTTTACAATGCCATCACCATGTTCATTTCAAGAAAAATTACAAAGGATTTGATAGGCACACTCTTCTGCCAAAGAACTCTCCTTTGCAGGCTTCAAACGGCACGCAAAAAGCCCCTAATTTGATTAAAAAATGACTTTTATACTGGGGGGTCTTCAACTTTGGAAGGGGTCTTCAACTTTGCATTTATAGTCGGCTTTCCTTAAAGGTCGGAGCCTCAAGAAGTATCTTCTTTAATTTTCTGTTAGCTTGTGTGTAAACTTCTTCCCAAACAAACCTTTTACCTTTCCTTAACAATTGATACAACACCTATGCAACATGAGCAAAGTTGTGGTAGCCAAATATGATAGAACACACATGCACCCAAGAATTGACAAACTTCAGTAACCGAAGAACATGTTTCCTTCATCTTTTGGATAGCTTCGACTTTTGATGGACATGGCCTTGTACCTTTAGAACTGCACGTATGTCCCACTATTAAGACATCCTTAGCACCAAAAGTTGATTTTTGACCTGAAAGTATTAAGTTAACTTCTTCAAGCCTTGATAAAATAGCATCACAGTCAGCAATATGTTGAGCAACAAACTATTTGCACCCGAGTCTGGTCTTTTGCTTCATCTTTTGAGACTTCTTCACATCTCTTAATTGGTAGATCATCAATGAAATGCATAGTAACATGTGGGACAAAATCCCCTAATACCTTATTCATGCAGTTCATCACATGAGCTACAAAATTAGTAGCACCCTGTGGCAGAGTGCAAATCCTTACCAAACCAAGAGGAGTACGCGTCGTAGTAAGATCCCTGATCTCCAAAGCTAACTGGAATTGATTATATCCTAAATAAAGATCACCCATGGAGTAAATAGATCTACCTGCAAAGGCCTCAACAAATTCATCCACAATTGGGCCAGTACCCACATTGCGGATTGTTACTTTCTTAACCGGTTGCATAGCTTGAATGAACCTTAATGTATCGTTTTTCTTCAGAACAGTAAACCATTGATTGGAATATGGTGCACATGATGGCTCCAAATTCCCATTTGAATCTTTTCATTAAGCAAATTGATAAGCTTTGGCAAGTGAGCTTTAGGAACTAAAATAGGACGTAAGATCCATTGCATGTAAGGAAGTGAAAATAACCATAGGTGAACAACACTTGGATCCACACATCCTATCTCACTTGGCTCAAAAGCAAAATATTTATCAATTTTTTCAAGCATATCTTGAAAACACTTGATCTCCTCTTCATTGAGGAAACCATCTTCTCCAACCTTCAGTTGCTGCAATGTCTCCTTAGTAAATTTATGCCCTATGTTCTTTGGATTCCTGAGTATAGGCTGTCGAGAAGCCTCCTTGATCATCCCATCTTTTCCTTCTGGTAGCGGTGTAGCCACTGGCCTCACTTTCTTTGCAACAATCTTGTATTTTGTCTCTACCTATGCTTCAACTGCTTCACCTGAATTATCCTCAATATGCATAAGTGCTTCATATATACCTAACTCATCATACATGTCCATTGAATGGACCTTAACCACTTCAGTTCCGCTTTGTAACCTGTGTTGCTTGATTTCCTCAAGCTCTGACATAGTATCTACGTATGATACCTCTTCAAAGGTTCTTGAAATCACATCATGTGATTCAAGCACACCACATCCCTACAATTCACTTTGGATACCTAAAACATACTGTTTTTCCCACTTTGGCAAATCATTAAATTTTTTGAAAGATACCGAAGCTTTAGATGTTAACCCCAAAAACCCCGAAGAGAAATCTTCTCTTTGAGAGAACTTCTCCTCATTTGTACCACCATAGTCCCGCTTTATAATGGCACTCCAAGAAAATCCTGTGAAAACCTGTGTTTTCTACACTCCTTGTGTATCTTTGGCATTGGATGATCACGTAGACTATCCTTGTTCCTGGCATGTTCAACACATACAATCAAGAATTGAACAGCTTTCTTACCATCTCAGCTTCGGACCCTGGCATAGGCCGAGCCATCATCCAACACCTTGGTTTCCATTCGCACAGCCGTAATGTATGGTTGCCTTAAAATTAATGGATAAGAGGAATGTTCCTGTATAAAGAAATTTTTCTCATCCCAGACATCCCCTACAGTTACCTTAACATTGGCACATGCACCATAGAGGTCACCTGGAAGCATATTGGCAGCTCGAATCCACCAAACATGGTCCACATCAATAGGCCATTTCCTCTTTTTGTACAAGCTTTTTTCCATCAAATTGATCTCCAATCCATGATCTATTAGTGCTAAGACCGGTTCTTCAATGTTGCCAAGCTTTACAACAGTTTCAGTTGTTGCTCTTGCCCAATGAGTCCTTGAAAAGTGACTCCTTGGTATACTTTCATTGTCTTCATCTTCATTGAAATGAACATGCCTTACCTCTGGTACGGTTGGATTTGACACCACCACAGACCTCGACTCTTCTTCTTCTTCAAGATCAGCCAAATACTCTTCATAGTCATCCAAAATTGCTTCAATGTGGCGAACCGCCTGGCTCTTAACTGACTATGGCTCCTGTTCACTTGGTATCTGCCTCTTTCTTTTGATAATATCAATAATCTCTTCATGAAACTCAAGTTTGGCAATGCCCAAAATATCATCGAATGTGAGTTCCACTTTGCTATTCCCAATGCGTTCTTCAAAAAAAATCTTTAAATCTATAGCTAAATCAATGTCAGATTTAAGCTTATACGAGGGTCCCCTGGGTTTACCTTGCTTTTGTCCTTGGGTGCCTCTCCATCACCGCTTCCGGAGCGGGCTTCGGAGTAGGACATTCTTCTTTTTTGCTGTTGAATCTCGTTGTTCTTTTCGATGTCCTAGGAGCTTCTTCATCTCTTTTGCGCATTTCCTCCAGCATAGCCTCATTAGCTTGAGACTTCGCAATGAATGCATACACCGAGAGGGAATCCACTGGATCAGTCCACCATGTAGTTTCTCGAATTGAATTCCCTACTTGTCGCAGCTTCCCATAAGTTACCTGCCCTGTTTTTTCTATCTTCAAAGCATAAGGCCATAATTGACCCTTAGTACCTACACCATCATCATCACCCTTTCCGCAGACTTGCAGCCCATATGTAGCTGCTTCCACAAGAGCAACATTATGCTGGATCTCTTCTACTATCTTTGAATAACTTTCACCAATTCTGCAAGAACTGGCTCTTCCACTCTTGGTATTTACGAGGTTGTTTTATCCTTAGGATCCTCTTCCACAACATCCATGATGTCAGCCACGATCAGCTTATCGACTCTCATTTGTCGTTTCACGATCATCTTTAGTGCTGACTATCTTCCAATCGGATGTTAAGCCCAATTCTCCTGTCGAATCCTCCAGCAACTGCATTACACTCTTCTGAAGTCGTGGATTAGTAGCCTGAATGAACAGTTCAACCTTTTGATCCTTCATTGAACATTGCTCTGTCGAGGACAATTGCTCGAATTTCTTCTCAAATTCCGGTAATAATTCTCGTGCAGATGGATTTTTGTTCTTCTTCTGCACCCACTTCATAAATCTTTGTTTTGTTACTCTTTGTGAATCCTGAAGGAATTCTTCCTCTTGAAGAGCCTTCTTGAAGTCCTCCCAATTCGGGCCTTCAACCGCTGGAATTTCTTTAATTCGGCTCCACAATTAAACGGAATCTGATCAATTCCATTATCTTCCATTGCTTGCTCATAGATATTGCAAAACTTGATAATATCCCGGCCTTCGAATCGATGTAATTTCTCAGTAACTGTGTGCCGAGCTTTACGGATCCTCTCTTGCAAATTATACTGTTGTTGGAAAGCCTGTTCTTGTTTCATGTAAGTAGCAAACTGCTGCATCATTTGTTGAATGGGTGCCTCTTGTGGTGTCGACATCTTTCTCCACAACATTGCTCATCCCGGCTTGTTTCTCGTTGGGTTCACCAAGAATGTCGAGGGATTTGTATTTGAAAGGTGAGCCAGGAAGGCACATGGCCCCTAACTGTCAGAGGTGCCAGGAAAAGAGTTACAATAGACACAATTAATGGGAACAGAGCTTAGAACAAACAGTTTAACTTAAACCAAATAATCAACAGTATCCATGATTAATCAATTGTTAATGGATGCGTTTATGCTCCTTACAAGGTTGAACCTGTCTTAATCTAGGTGCTAATCGAGACAATTATTACTGATGTGATTCGTTCCCGCCTGCTCCTTCAAGATTGAAAGAGAATCGATTTACCTTCCACTATGGCTATGGGAGCTTCAGTTTCGAACGGCCTTAGGAGTTTTGATTTGTCTTACGATTGTGGCTCAGGTTTACGGCTTAAGGTTATAGTGGCTAATGATTAGGGAAGTTTGGTTTTGAGAGCTTAGCTTTGAGAGCTTTAGGTTTGGCTTAAGGAGATTAAGGTTTAAGCTTGGCTAATGAGAGCGAGATTAGGTTTGGCTTAAGAAATTGAGCTTAATAAGATCAAGAGCTTTGTTTGGCTAGGCTTGGGTAATGAGATTAGAGCTTAGGAAATCTTGGCTTTTGAAAGCTTAATGAAAGCAAGCTTAGGCTTGGCTCATGAGCTTAAGATTAGGCTTAAGGATTAGAGAGCTTAGGAATATGGCTTAAGCAAGATTAAGAAATCAAGAGCTTTGCTCGCCCCTACAGAGAGAGCTCAAGAAAGGGGAGAGAATTCCAAACACATGAGAGTGCTCAAGAGAGCCCCCTTCGCTTTATATCTTGCATGGCTTATTTTCTTGTTAAAAAAAGCCTACCCATTACCAACGTCGCTAATGGATACCTTCTCTATGATGTGGCAGTTGAGTCCCCGATCTGCACAGAATTCGAGGGCTTTTTGCTCGAACGAGGGCGCCTAGACCTACTAAGGGAATCACGTTTCACAATCGGGCTCGTATGAGCACCCTAGCGGCTTGTGCAAGCTCTCATCTCCTTCCTCGCTACCTACAGCGCCTCTGTTGCCCACCATGCCTTTCTTTCTTTCCTTTTCTTTTTACACTTAATAAAACCCTCTAATTGGGTGGGTGGCCGGTCTCAATGGGCGGCCTTATTTCATGGCTTATGGGCGGCCTTATGAAGGGCACCAAATTTGGCACACATGCCGGCCAACTTCTTGCAAGGCACGACATCTTTACACAATATGCTTGATCAACAATACAATCCGTGAATTTAACTGCTCATATTGGCATCTCAATGCCATACACCTTCAAGATGCAAGCATAGGTGATTGCTTTGGCTGAGAGAACTCCCTTCGCACTCGCTGAAAATAGCCCGAAGCTTGTTACCGTATCCGTGTTGGGCACTCCCCGCACTCATTGCATTACAAGAGACGTTGACGGGAGCAAAGTGAACCCCGAGCCCTGACGGCCTCTAAAACGTATGGGGCCGAATGGCGCGCCTCGAAATTGTCACGGTAAAGCGAACAGGGGGCAACACCTAGCTTTGAGCGGCTAGGACGCAAACCACGATGATATGAACACCGCAACCTTACACACGGGGGGGAGAGAGAGAGAGAGAGAGAAGAGAGAGGAGAGAGAGAGAGAGAGAGAGAGAGAGAGAGAGAGAGAGATTTTGCAAATGATGAAAACCTTCGGGGGTGTGAGGGAGAACTATTTGTGCAGTATTTACAAATGGCACGCCGTGGTGATAGAGAGGTAGGGAGAAAAGATGGTGCAACTACTTGGTGCGCTCTCTAAGATGACACAATGATGGTGAAGCTTTCTACCAAGAGCGTGTATATGTGTGTGTATCGACCATTGGAGTCGAGAGATGGACGTGGCTCCCTTCGCATGGTGAAATTCCCAAGGCAAACGCAACACACAAGCCCCCTCCCCATGATGGTGATAGTGTCAACTCTTCCCACTACACTACCAAGTGCTGGCTTCTCATGAACTGCCCCCCCCTCCCCAGATAGTGACTTCTTAGTGCCAATTTATAGGTGTTGGCTGTTTGGATTATGGTAATCCTGGTGTGATTAGGGTAAGCTTAATCGGGGAGACAAAGCAAGTGGTGGGCCAGGTGTGGTTGACCCTTGCTTTGTTTTGGGAGGTTATTAAAAGATGAGAATCTCTAGGTGGGCCTTTGTGACCATCAGCTAGGGAGAGGAAATTTTACAATGGCTTGGGTGAAAACTAAAGAAATGATGAAAATAACCTATAAATTACTGAATTGGCGTCGTGGTTGCGTGTTGTCGACGAATGGTGTGTTGCCGGTGCGTCGGTGTAGAGAGTACTTCTTTTCGGGGTCGGCCGGGCATGCCTTCGGCACATTTCCTCTTTTTGTTGTTGGCGGCGCGTGCTTTGGGTCGTCCTTCTTTTTTGTTGTCATCGTAGTCGTGGAATCCTTCGTTTTTCCTTGTATTTATGTGCGTATATGCGTGTGTGTGTGTGTGTATGTATGCATGTGGACGGATGTGTGTGTATATATATGTGTGGATGCGCATGCGAGTCTGGGAATGGGCTTGTATAATATATATTATATAAATAAATATATATATATATATTTTAGATCTTTTTCAGCTTTGTTGACGGTAGACTGCTACGTGAGGATGGGGGGGGGTGTTGGACGGATACGCCGCGACGGATGTCAGCACAGTGAGAACTCACCTAACAAGATTTGTCAGGTAAGGACAAAGCTCAACCCGCACGCACATGGAAGCAAGCATAGGGTTTCAACCTACACTCGACCGACTCCGAACTAATTCCTATAGAGGTCTCTACCCAATGTCTAAGTCACAGCCTTCGGGAGTGCATAAGAGGAAACTTCCAACAATTCTTTCTAGAGCCGAACACCCATCAAACAATCTCGAAACACCACAGAACTTGAAGGAGACCCTACTAACACCAATAGGTCGCTCTCCCTAAGGTCTATGAACCAAAACCCCAACCCATAACACCCGGTGCAAAATCACGTAGGATGTTTAGCCGAAATTTGCAGGTCTTCGTTTCCGCAATCTAAAGTGCCTAATGTGTAGCTCTACTCAATGTGAACGCGTGGATATGATGCAATGCAAAATGGGACAACATATGCTCACCGAATCACCAGATGAATCTCGTGGATGGAGCTCACAAAACCGGACCGTACGTGCGCAATGTAGGTATCGGCCCGTAGCTCTCGTCGGGGGCAACACGCTGCACTTCTCTGCACTTGATTCCGACCATCGGTACACATGTAGCGTCAAGATGAAGCTCAAACTCTCTCTCGTACACAGTACGCTCACTCACAGACTTCAAAAACTGTTCTAAAAGGACAAATGTTTTTCATTAAGGTCAAAAAGTGGTATAAATACCTTACAATTCTCAAACCCTAAAGTTCCAAATTAACCATCTACTCAATCTAAATGTCAAAACTGGATACAATCTGGAAACTTCTGTAAGCCCCAATATTTACAAGGTGAAATGTCGAATTTTCTCAATATATGAATAATTAAAAAAAATGATAATCTGCCGAGCAGTCAATTTCCGTAGGATGTGTCCACCTTCTAACACTCCTCCCCTCCTTGCTCATGTCATCCCCGACATGGCTGTTGAGCTGCTTCTTTATCTTATGGTTTCTCACATCTTGAGTAGCGACTCGTATCTTGCATGTAAATCCAGTAGTGTTGGGCCGAATATGTCGGTGATGATGGTGAAGAAGCCGGTGTAGAAAGCTTCTTCAAAGGACTAGAGGTGATAGGATGGCAAAAACATGATCCTTTGATACAATGCATTTATCACCTCCGTGAAAGGCTGACCCGGACAGATCATATGCACATCTGTAAGTATCTTGAAAGAAGAAGATACTGTCTGTCACCTGGCCCGGTTTCAAAGTCTCGAAGACTGCCAAAAGGATTTTTCAGATCTTCCTCATCATTATGCAAGAAAGGTCATGCGAGCCAGTGAACAATTTGATGGCGCCCCTAGGGTTTTCACCATGTATTGAACACTTATTCTCTCGCTGTCGTGCAGCTCCGCTCCCATGCTAAGAAAGATGCCAAGAAAGTGCACATCAAGTTTGTTTGAAGCTTACAAGATTAATGAACAGCGATTAGGGCCTGGAAACAGGCCAAGTTCAATGTTGAATGTGTGTCAAATGCGGCTAAAGAGCCAAAACATGCCTTAATGATGCCAAAAATGAGTATTATTGAGGTGAGCATAGCTGGGATATTATGATCTAGAACTCAAGTGCTTGAAGTCTTCTAACGGTCTGTCCTTACGGCTCGTCGTGATAGGAGCTATGTTGAAGAAGTTATGGCAATTTAAAGTTTAAGTCGATTGCAGATCCGTCCCTGATTAGGCAACCGCAGCTGAGGTGACAGAATTGAAATGAATGCTTGGCAATACCTTGGCCGAGATGTACGCCATGCACGATGCCCGAGTGTGATGCCCAAAGCCATAACCTTATAAAAGGCTAGGCCGCCCACTTATGGCGAGGCCGCCGACATAAACTAAGGCCGCCCATTAAAAGGGGGTATGAACAAAAGAAAAGAAGGAAAAGAATGGCGTTCAACAGCGCACAAGAAATCAGGGGAGTGAAAATGAGCTCTCAGCGACTTGTACGAGCCTTGGATGAGCCTAGTGAAGAAGCGAAAAATGCAGAACTCGGTAGCGCGCACAATTTTGATCCCACTTCCAGCAAATTTCGCGCTGGTCTATTTTTGCGTTTCCACGTCAGCAGGAGAGGGTTTTTACGCCTTCCTAGCAACGACAACGCCGTCGTTGCTAAGGGAGGATGCATGCTATTAATAGAGGAGGTCTTTTTTGCATGCGTGAGTTGGGAAGAAAACGAGCAAGAGAAGAAGGGAGAGGTAGGGCCTCAACGAACGAAGCAAAGAGGCAAGGAAGGCGTGCTCTCTCTCGCGAGCTTGGACAAGAAGGTGCTTCGACTCGTCCTTGGCACACAAGCAAGGACTAGTTCTCTCTCTCGTATTGAAGGGCGAGGAAAATCTTGGTGAGAAGGAGTTCTCCCTCTCTCTCACTCACCAATTCAAGGCGAGCTCTCTCTCCCACTCTCTCGATCTCCGGCTCAAGCAAGGAGAGAGCAAACAAGGCTCGTAAGCAGTCTTTGAGAAAGAAAGCCAAGCTTCAGCATAGCAAGCAGGACAAGTTTTGAGAGCCCGGGGTAAGCCGACCGTGAAGGGAAATTGGAAAGTCCAGTGCTAAAGAAAAGCCAAGATAGTGTTCGAAGACAAGTCAATCAAATGGAACCGGCACATTAGGATTTTGTTTGTCGGGAGGCAACCTAATTTTATTTTCTTTCTTTTTATTGAATCGCGGAGTCGTGAACGGCCCGGAGTATTCTGTAAGGGGAGTTTAAGCTCCTAAATCGTCATTAGTATAAATTAACGGTGTTGTTAACGACACTTCTTCATAATTGTGCATCAATTTCATCGGTGTTACCGGTTTCTGAGCAAGTTTTGTGCATCGACAGCATTACCAAGTGATTAAAAGCTGTTGTATTGTGCGATGCGGCAAATTTTTGCTCTCAATTTTTCCACAGCTAGCAGCCCGTTGCTGACCTGGCTCAAGTTTTGAACACTTATCCCCTGACACCTGGTGAACCCGACGCGAAATCGAGCCGGGGTGGGAAAATTGTTGAAGCTTATGTCTACACTACAAGAAGCAGCCATGCAGTAGATGATGCAACAGTTTGCATCATACATGCAATAGCAACAGGCTGCCGAGCAGCAACATAATTTTCAAGAGCGGATTCGTAAAGCTCATCAAAATGTTACGAAAAAGCTACAACGGTTTGAGGGCCGAGATATTTCAAAATTTTGCAATTTATATGAGCAGTCTATGGAAGATAATGGTATTGAAGACTTGGATTCAGTGGAAGGATTTCATTTGATTGCAGTGCCAGAACTTAGGGCCCGGATTAAAGAAATTCAAGCGGCTCAAGGGACAAAGTGGCAGGATTTTAAGAAGGCGTTGCAAGAGGAATATTTTCTGGAGGATTCTCAATGGGTGACCAGGCAGAGTTTTACGAAGTGGGTGCAGAAGAAGGGTAAAAATTTATCTGTACGAGAACTGTTGCGAGAGTTTGAAAAGAAGTTTGATCAATTATCGTCAGCAGAACAACGTTCCTTGAAGGATTAAAAGGTGGAATTGTTTATTCAAGCTGCTGATCCGCGACTACAAAAGAATTTGGTGCAATTATTGGAGGATCCGGCGGGAGAATTGGGATTGACATCAGATTTGAAAATAGTATCTGAAGCGGTGAACATGATCGTAAAATGACATAAGCGGGCTAATAAGCAAATCGTATCGAGGTACTGGATGATGATGAAGAAGAGCTTAAAGAGAAGCCACCCTCGACATTACCCAAAGTGGAGGGGCCTATTCTTGATGATCTCGTTAAAGGTATTCAAGAACCAAATTTGAATTTTAAAACTGTTAAATTTGAAGGGTTAGCTACAAAGGCGTCTACTTCTGAACCTAAGCAGCAGCAACCACCACGTAAAAATTGGGATCGATGCATGTGGTGCGACAGTGAAGACCACAGGTTTGTGAGAGAATGTAATGAGTTTGATGAAGCTTATAAGAAGAATGTGTTTTCTGGAAAGACAAGAAGATTCATCTTAGGGCGACAGGGGAGCTGCTCTGCTTGAACTTTGGCAGACGCAGAATGAAGAAAATAGTGGAGGAAATACAGCATAATGTTGCCCTTGTGGAAGGAGCTACATATGAGCTCCAAGTTTGTGGTAAGGAAGATGATGATAGTACACGTACAAAGGGCCAGTTGTGGCCATATGCTTTAAAGACAGCAGAAGCAGGTAAGGTAACATATGGGAAGTTACGCCAGGTGGATAATTCAATTCGAGAAACTACTAGGTGGACCGATCCAGTGGATTGTCTTTCAGTATATGCTTATATTGCTAAAGCTCAAGCCAATGAAGCTATGGTGGAAGAGAAGCGGAAAAGAGATGAAGAGGTGGCTGGGATCCAACAATAAGAAAGAAGAAGTTCCAGCTCCTAAACCTGCTATGGAGGTGGTTACAGAAGAGGCTCCGAAGGACAAGAAGCAAGGTAAGCCTAAAGGGCCCTCCTATAAACTCAAGTCTGATATTGAACTGGCTACAGATTTGAATAAATTTTTTGAAGAACGTATCCTAAATAGTAAAGTGGAGCTCACCTTGGGGGATATTCTTGGAATTGCTAAGCGCGAGTTCCACGAAGAGATCATTGACATTATAAAAAGGAAGCGACAAGTACCGAGTGATCAAGAGTCAGATCCCGTTAAAAGCCAAGTGGTTCATCACATTGAAGCAATCTTGGAAGACTATGAAGAGTATTTAGCAGATCTTGAAGAAGAAGAGCCAAAGCCTGTGGTGGTTCCCAGCCCGATTATACCTGAGGTAAGAAACATGCATTTTAATGATGGTGAAGATGAAGAAGTTATACCCAAGAGTCACTTTTCGAGGACCTATTGGGCCAGAGCAATGACAGAAACAGTTGTAAAGCTTGGCGACATTGAGGAGCCGGCGGTCTTAGCCCTCATAGACCATGGTTCGGAAATCAATCTCAATATGGCAAAGAATTTGCACCAAAAGGGGAAGTGGCCTATTGATGTAGATCATGGGTGGCGGATACGAGCTGCCAACATGCTTCCTAGAGATCCTTATGGTGCATGTGCAAATGTTAAGGTAGCTATTGGGAATGTCTGGGATGAGCAGAACTTTTTTATACAAGAGCATTCCTCCTATCCATTGACTCAGGGACAACCCTACATTACAGCTGTGCGGATGGAAACTAAGGTGCTAGATGGTGGCTCGGCCTATGCCAAGGTTCGAAGCTGAGATGGTAAGAAAGCGGTTCAATTTCTAACTGTATGTGTTGATCATGTTAGAAACAAAGACAGTTTACGTGATCGTCCAAATGCCAAAGATACACAAGGAGTTTAAAGAACAAAGATATTTTCAGGATTTTCTTGGGGTGCCACTATAAAGCGGGCCTATGGTGGTGCAAGTGAGGAGAAGTTCTCGCAGAGAGAAACCTTCTCTTCAGGATTTCTAGGGTTGACATGTGAGGGTTCAGTATCTTACAGGAAATTTAATGATTTAACTAAGTGGGAGAAACAATATGTTTCAGCATTCAAAGTGACTTGCAGGGATGTGATGTGCTAGAACCAGGTGATGTGATTTCAGGAATCTTCGAAGAGATCTCTTATGTTGATACTATGTCAGAGCTTGAGGATATCAAGCAGAACACGTTAGAAAGTGGAACCGACGTTGTTAAAGTGCACTCAATGGACATGTACGAAGAGCTGGACATATACAAGGCACTTATGCATATTGAGGATGACTTGGATAAAGAAGTTGAAGCACAGGTAGAGACGAAGTATAAGACAGTTGCAAAGAAAGTGATACCTGTGGGCTACACCTCTACCAAAGGGAAGTGATGGATTAATTAAAGAAGCTTCTCGATGGCGTATGCTCAGAAATCCTAAGAACATTGAGCTCAAGTTTACTAAAGAGACATTGTAGCAGCAGCAACTGAAGGTGGGAGAAGATGGTTTTCTTAACAACAAAGAGGAAATCAAGTGTTTTCAAGGTATGCTCGAAAAACATGGTAAGGCTTTTTCCTTTTAGCCAAGTGAGATTGGGTGTGTGGATCCAAGTGTTGTTGCACCTATGGTTATATTCACTGTTCCTCACATGCCATGGAGCTTACGTCCTATTCTAGTTCCTAAAGCTCACTTCCCAAAGCTTATCAATTTTCTTAATGAGAAGATACAAATGGGAATCTTGGAACCATCAAGTGCGCCATACTCTAACCGATGGTTCACTGTTCCAAAGAAAAATGGTACTTTAAGGTTTATATAGGATATGCAACCTGTTAACAAGGTAACAATCCGCAATGTGGGTACTTGCCCAATTTTGGATGAATTTGCTGAGGCTTTTGCAGGAAGGTCAATTTACTCTATGGGTGATCTTAATCTTGGATATGATCAATTTTAGTAGCTTTCGAGAGTAGGGATCTTACTACGATGCGTACACCTCTCGGATTGGTAAGGATGTGCACTCTGCCACAGGGTGCTAATAATTCTGTAGCTCATATGATGAACGGCATGAATAAGGTATTAAGGGACTTTATCCCACATGTTACTATGCCTTTCATTGATGATGTACCGATTAAGGGATGTGAGGAAAGCTCAAAAGATGAGGTAAAAGATCAGAGGGGGTGCCGACAGTTTTTGTTGCTCAACATATTGCTGATTGTGATGCTATTTTATCCAGGTTTGAAGAAGTTAACTTAACACTTTCAACGCAAAAATCAACTTTTGGTGCCAAAGAGGTTCTAATTGTAGGGCACATGTGCAGTCCAGAAGGTAGAAGGCCAAGTCTGGCTAAAGTCGAAGCTATTCAAAAGATGAAGGAAACGTGCTCTTCGGTTACTGAAGTTCGTCGATTTCTGGGTGCATGTGTTTTCTATCTTATTTGGCTGCCACATTTTTCTCATGTTGTAGAAGTGCTTTATCAACTGCTAAGAAAAGGTGAAAGATTTGTTTGGGAAGAAGTTCATACACAGACTATCAAGAATTTAAAGAAGATGCTTCTTGAGGCTCTGACCTTGAGGAAAGTCGACTACAAATGTGGAAGGCCCGTAATTTTAACAGTTGACACTAGCCCGACAGGTATTGGATGGGCTATAGGTCAAGATGATGAAGGAGGTAACAGGTCGATTTGGAGCAAAAGTGCTCAATGCTCACCAAAGAGGCTACCCACAGGTTAAGAGATAAGTTTGGGGCGTTGCTACTGCTCTAAGGTCTGATAAAGAACACTTTATTGGAGCTTTAGTCGTGGTAGAGACAGATTTATTGCCACTGATAGGGATGATTTCAAATTGCTCTACTCTCGATATTGCTATGCTACGATGGATAGCCTATATTAAGTCTCTTAATCCTGAATTTTGTCATATTGCAGGTAGAGATAATCCTATTGCAGATATGTTATCAAGAGCTAGATTTGAAGATGAAGAAGAGATGCTGACCACAAGTGATGATGTTGGCTTGAAGTTCTATTCGTCTTCTTATCTGCATGCAAATTTTGGAAATATTGCTCATGCTTTTGAGGTATTTTCTAAAGAGTTCTATGAAGGAGAATGGCTTTTGATTGGTCGCTACCTTAGCACTCTTACTAAGCATGAAGTGTGGATGGATCAAGAGTACAAAAAGATAAGGAAGAAAGCTTACAGCTATTTTTTGAAGGATGGGCATTTATGGAAGCAGCCAAAATGCTCTAAAGGAGTACCGCAGTGGATTGTTTGTGATAAAGTGACTCAACAGCAGCTTATCAAAGAGTTTCATGAAAGTTTATGGGCTGGACATAGAGGGGTCTGGGCAACTTTTGTCAAGATTAAGGATCATTACTGGTGGAAAGGTATGTATAAAGATGTGGCTCAGTTTGTGGAGACATGCCTAATATGCCAACAGTATTCTAATGTACGACATCGAGATGGATTGCATCCCACCTATCCACTGGCTATGCACTACAAGTGGGTGGTGGACCTGATTACCATGCCAGTAGGTGTCTGGCGAATGCGGTATATAGTTCTTGCCAGAGAGGATCTTACTAATCAGGTGGAAGGCAGAGCTTTGCATACCAAGGCTACAAGTTCCGTATGCAAGTTCTTGCTTGAGGATGTTATTTCCAGGTATGGATGTGTTGGTAGAATTACTGCTGATAGAGGAGAGCTTGATGCAGATGAAGCTCGGGATTTCTTTGCTCGCTTGGGCATGAAATTGGCTCTCACTATGGCATACAATCCATAGGGTAATGGCAAAAGTGGAAGAGGGCATCTGTCTATTGTTAAAGCTTTAGCAAAGTCATGCCAGGGACATATTGGTGATTGGCCTAAACTCTTACCATTTGCTTTATGAGCTCATCGAACTACACATAGTTCTGTTACAGGTTTTATGCCAGTTGAGCTAATGTACGGGCAAAAACCCATTATGCCTACAGAGGAAGCGGTTATCTCTTGGACCATAATGCCATGGAAAGAAGGTATGTCTACAAAGATCTGCTTGCATTGCGCATACACCAACTTGAGAGACGTCAAGAAGATATTGAACAGGCTAAAGTAATGCTTAAGGAAGCAAGGTTGAAGAACAAAGCAACGTTTGATGGTAAGCACAAACTACGACCTCGTGCTATTAAAGATGGGGATTGGGTCCTTGTACATGACAGTATCCTGGAGAACCAGTACACTGCTATACGAAAGATGGTTAAACAATGGTTCGGTCCATATTTAGTACTTCATGTTTATGATAATGCGACCTACATGTTATGCGAGCTTGATGGCACTGAGCTCAAGGTGCCGATTGCAGGGAAAAGAGTTAAGTTGTTTAAGCAACGAGATAGTGAGATTAATATTGGAGACTTCAATAGAGATCAACCTCCTGAAGACAACGTTATGTATGCATTAGACGATGAGTCTGATGATGCTCTTGATGATGCTTTATAAGTGCGGTTGGCACAGACCGGAGGCTGTGTAGGTTCAGAGGGGGTGGATGTTGTGCAGCTCTGCTCCCATGCTAAGAAAGATGCCAAGAAAATGCACATCAAGTTTGTTTGAAGCTTACAAGATTAATGAACAGTGATTAGGGCCTTGGTAACAGGCCAAGTTCAATGCTGAATGTACGTCAAATGCGGCTGAAAGAGACAAAACATGCCTTAATGATGCCAAAAAATGAGTATTCTTGAGGTGAGAATAAGTGGGAGATTATGATCTAGAAGTGAAGTGCTTGAAGTTCTCTAACGGCCTGTCTCTATGGCTCATCGATAGGAGCTATGTTGAAGAAGTTATGGCAGTTTAAAGTTTAAGTCGATTGCAGATCCATACCGGATTGGGCAACCGCAGTTGAGGTGACAGAATTGAAATGAATGCACGGGCCTGAAGAGCTCACTTTGTGGAGCGCGTCGGTCTTTTCAGATCAGCAACGATCAGAGTTCCGATTGCCAAGTTATTGGTCGTTAAATATTCCCTGGGGGCCGGTTCTGTACCAATCTGGTCGGGCTTGGTTAGAGTGCTAACTAGACATTTTTGAGCTTTATCTAGGTTTTGGAATGCAATGATTGCAGGGAAAAGTCAACGTGGCTACGGCATGCTGGAGAAAAATGAGGTGCCAAGCATTGCCTTGGCCAACATTTATGCCAATTGTGGTGCCCTTACAATGGCTATGGCCGCCCAATAGAGAAAAATAATGTGCTTGGCATTGCTTTAGTCAGTATGTATGCCGATCTTAGAAACCTAGATTGTGCATGTCTGGTCTTCAAGAAACTTATGCACCGACGAGATGTTGTTAGTTGGATACAAGCTTACATGGAGCATGGATATTTCTTTGAGGCAGTCGGTTATGTATGCAAAAAGGGGTGTACTGAAGATGTTATGCTTGGCAATACCTTGGCCGAGATGTATGCCATGCGCGCTTCCCAGTGTGATGCCCAAAGCCATAACCTTATATAGGCTAGGCCGCCCGCTTATGGCGAGGCCGCCCATTAAAAGGGGGTATGAACAAAAGAAAAGAAGGAAAAGAATGGCGTTCAACAGTGCGCAGGAAAGCAGGGGAGGGTAAATGAGCTCGCAGAGGCTTGTATGAGCCTTGGATGACCCTCATGAAGAAGCGAAAAAATGCAGAACTCGAGAGCGTGCACAATTTTGATCCCAGTTGTTTGCAACAAATTTCACGCTGGTCGATTTTCTCGCGTTGCCACGTCAGCAGGAGAGGGTTTTTATGCCTCCCTAGCAACGACGGCGCCGTTGTTACTAAGGGAGGATGCATGCTATTAATAGAGGAGGTCTTTTTTGCATGCGTGAGTTGGGAAGAAAATGAGCAAGAGAAGAAGGGAGAGGTAGTGCATCAAGGAAGGAAGCAAAGAGGCAAGGAAGGTGTGCTCTCTCTTGCGAGCTTGGACAAGAAGGTGATTGGGCTCGTCTTTGGCACACAAGCAAGGACTAGTTCTCTCTCTCTCTCTCTCTCTCTCTCTCTCTCTCTCTCTCTCTCTCTCTCTCTCTCTCTCTCTCTCTCTCTCTCGTATTGAAGGGCGAGGAAAATCTTGGCGAGAACGAGTTCTCCCTCTCTATCACTCACCAATTCAAGGCAAGCTCTCTCTCCCTCTCTCTCGATCTCCGGCTCAAGCAAGAAGAGGGCAAACAAGGCTCGTAAGCAGTCTTTGAGAAAGAAAGCCAAGCTTCGGCATAGCAAGCAGGACAAGTTTTGGGAGCCCGGGTAAGCCGACCGTGAAGGGAAATTGGAAAGTCCAATGCTAAAGAAAAGCCAAGATAGTGTTCGAAGACAAGTCAATCAAATGGAACCGGCACATTAGGATTTTGTTCGTCGCCAGGCAACCTAATTTTATTTTCTTTCTTTTTACTGCATCGCGGAGCTCTTAATGGCCCGGAGTATTCTGTACGGGGAGTTTAAGCTCCGAAATCGTCATTAGAATAAACGGTGTTGTTAATGACACTTCTTTATAATTGTGCATCAATTTCGTCGGTGTTACCGGTTTCCGAGCAAGTTTTGTGCGTCGACAGCATTACCAAGTGATTAGAAGCTATTGTATTGTGCGGTGCGGCAAATTTTTGCTCTCAATTTTTCCATAGCCAGCAACCCGCCGGTGCTGATCTGGCTCAAGTTTCGAGCACTTATCCCCCGACATCGCTTGCCTTCAAGCCTGGCAGCTTCAAATAGTTTATCCAAGTGGGTTGGCTTCTTTGTAGTAGCTTCTGGGTCCGCATCCTTGGTAGAGGGTAGAAGCTTAGGTTATCTCTGATGATTTTGGGTGCCTCTACCAAATGGATTAGGTATTGTGGATACTTCGTCAGCCATGCCTCTCTCCACCTGGGCTGGGAGTCGACAATAAACTTTACCCCTTCACGCTTGGAGATATCTGCTATGTAGAGTGGCACTGTTGGCTCTTCTCTCATTCTCTTGTTGATTGTGGCGGCTTCGTACTTTAGCAAAGGATATGGGAGAGAGGGCTATAGCCATTCATGCCGAAGGTTGCTGGCATATATCTTTTGAATGGTCATGGATTTAAAAACCCTCTGCTCCCATTCCAAAGCTTCCTTAGCCATTTCTCTGATTTCTGCTTCTATGGCCTTGCGCATCTTCTCTTCCTCTTTTTTTGTCAGATCTTGTGGCTCTTGAGAGGGTCCTACTAGGATTTCCTCTTGCATGGGTGTGTCCACAGGATCTGCCACATTCTCTAGGTCTATGCCTTCCATGGCTGCTAGCCCTGTGCTTGCCTGCTGGCCTCTCAACTCTTCTATCTGCTTTTGGAGTGTATGTTTCTCTGCTTCATCTTGTTCCCCCATGCTCACGAGGAGGTCGTTCAACTCGGCGTTTATCTTCTCCGCCTCCTCCAGCTTTCTCTTGAATTTTCTAGCTCATCTTGCATTGCCTTCTCCTCTTCTTCCAGGCGTGTTTGCATAACCACCGACCTCTCTTCCATCATCAACCTTTGCTTCTTCTATAAGGTCAACTCTTTCTAGAGCTCTTTCATATGTTCTTCATAGATCTGGCTCTCTGTAGTGGTGTGAGTCGAGCTAGTAGCTCTGACTCTGGCAGGAGATGACCGTAGCCGCTGGATGGTTTGATCTTTAACTTGAAGCTGGTCCTTGAGCTCAACGACCTCATCCTGGCTAGCCTCCTGATCTATTTCTTCCTTCTCCTTGGCATTCCACATTGCTTCAACTTCCTTGGACTCCTCAGGTTAGGTTATCTCTTTCCCTCTCTGCATCTGTCAATGACTTGCTGAGTTGTCTATAATCCTCTTTGGCTCCTTGCAGTCTTTGAGCTGCTTCATGATTTTCTCTTTCCATTTCCTGGCATCTTTGCAATGCCTTTGCCAGACGGGCTTGTAGCTCTGTTTCTCTCTCTATCTGCCTTTGGCTTTGTTTTTGTAAAGTGTTGACTTCAAGCTTTATCTGCACTTCAGTGGATTTGAGAGTTGCCATTTCACTTTCTAAGGCCATTGATTGTGCTCTTAGCCCGGTTAGCTTGATCATCACCACATCCCAATCATTGGTGGGTGGATGTAGGTCCACTATATCAGTGGCCATTTCTTTAATCTCCACTAACCGCAGGCTCTGCATTTTCTCTTTGGGCCCCATGCTTGCCAAGTCAAATGTGACTGTGGGGGAAGCCTCTTCTTTTGTATATCTAGCAGCTAGTAGGTCTGAGAAATGTGTTATATCTTGCTTCATTTGGCTCTGGCTAATCACTTTTAGGCTTAGCCTCTTCCTTTGGTTCTTGCTCTTGGCTTTGTTCTTGCTTTGACTCTTCTTGGTCTTCCGGTTTGTCCTTCTCCTCTTTCTCTTCTTGTGGAGGGCTACGAGGAGGTGGTGAGGGTAGTGGGCTGGACTCAGGGCTGGACGGTGGAGTTGTCAGATTTTTCTTGAAATCTCTGTCCGCCTTTGTCTTCCTTTCTCTGTCTTGGCTTTCCTGCTCCTCTAGAAATTTTCATCGGACTTGCTCCACTTCTGCTTTGTAAATGGTACATGTGGGATATTTTCCGCTGTGGCATCCAGAATCTCAAAATTCTTAATATAGTCGTCGAATCTGTCTATGTGCACCCTCCGGGATGATCCCGACATTGCTTCTAGAGACGGCTTCCATAGCTCATTCAAATCTCCCTTGAGGGCTCTTTCGGCCCTGAAACTTTCCATCAGCCGCTCTAGCCGTGCCGCTTTCTGTGATTTCGTCTCTTTTACTTGCACTTGGACAGATTCCTTCTTTCCCTTCTTCAGCTCAGGCTGCTCTTCTTGCACGGTTTCTAACCGGCGTTTCAAACGCATTGCCACCCTTGGTGTTTTGGGATGTTCGTCTTCCTTATCTTCCTAGAGCCTCAGCCAGTCGTTCTATGATGGAGGGTCAAGCCATCTCCCCTTGGCATGCAATGCTCCATAAATCACCTTCGTGATTAGCTCACTCGACTCGATGCATGTGGGGTTGTTGTTGCCCATCTTCACCAGATTATCATGTATAAAAGCTACATAATTGATTACCTTTGGCTTGCTCTTCTGCATTGCCCCGGTGAATGTTGTGGCAATTGCTGCAGGCGGCATTCTTTACTTTTGTGGCCGCTTTGTACACATATGGAAATATTGATTGTACAGCTGACTCATGATTGCCACTTTAGGGTTGGCAATGTCTTCAAAGGTGTAGTTGGATTTCTTTTCTGTGTACACCTTTACTTCGTCTCTTCTTTTGGTTACACTATCCCCTTTGTTTGAGAGGTCTAGTGCAGCTGCCACCACTCTCTCCGTGATTATAATCTCCGTGTCTGGCTTGCCCTGCAGATCTGTAACCCGGGCCACTCTATCTTCTTTGATTGTCGTCACAAATTCCCATACTCTTTTTATGTCAATACCTACCGGCACAGCTTCAAAATAATTGTGGAGATCAATCTTTTCCACGTACTCTGCCATCTCGCTTCTGACGAACTCATTGAGCTCCCCGGTAGCATTGGTAGCTCTATCACATTTCCTTCCGTGTCTTTGAACACTCCTTGGTAAATCTTTAGATCATTTGACTCTAACAGATCTTCTTAGATCCATGTGCTGGTTGGCTTTAGAGTTTCTTCTGGTATGACGAAGGGCTCTACTTCTTTTAAATAATCCTTTATGGTCATCCTTTTCTTCTTTTCCGGTGACTTTGCGGTGGCTGCCATAGATCCTGTTGCACTTAGTAGTCCGAAGTTAGCGTTTTCCCCATATTAGCTAAGAAACGGAGTTTTAACTATCCAAATTGTCAGGACAAGGGTCCTACGGGGCAAGGCCCAACCTAGGGGGTCAGGGACCTAGGCCAAGGGCCGGCTGGACCAATGCGAACTGGGGATCCACTTAGGGCAAGTGCTAGGAGCTAGCCTATATAAGGGGCGGTAGGGAGGAGGATCCTAGGTTGAGTTACCCTAAGCCTTATATTGGTATCAGAGCTTAGGGGAAGGGGGAGCTATGGAGGAGGAGGAAGCCGAGCATGGAGGATTGCATGATCGTTCTCTCTCTCTCTCTCTCTCTCTCTCTCTCTCTCTCTCTCTCTCTCTCTCTCTCTCTCTCTCTCTCTCTCTCTCTCTCTCTCTCTCTCTCTCTCTCTCTCTCTCTCTCTCTCTCTCTCCCTCTCTGTGTGGGCGGGTCTGGAACAAGCAAGGCGGGCTTGACAACGCAGATAAGCCCATGGGAATCACAACTTCCATAGGAGGAAACCTCAGGGTCGAGAGCTATGGGAGAGACCGCTTGCAGGGGAAAAGGATCTCGGCATGAACCGCCGCTTGTAGGCTCAAGAAGAGCAGTGGAGGCAAGCACCATATGGAGCAAGAGGGAGCTTGTCGAGCGCGTGCAGGGCTGCTGAGGAAAAATCGTTTCCTGCTTGTGCTCAACTGGATAGCGCACATGACGCCATGAGCGAACCTTCTCTGACGGCATTGTCTGTGTTTAGCCATCACTGGGGTTTACATGGGAACTGCATGGGCACCCTAAGGGTACCCTAAATCCAGTTAAGCGGCGTATCCCGCCTCGGTAGCAGTCAAGGTAGGATACAAGGAAAGCATGCAAGGTACTGGCATGGACAGAAAGGTAAAATGCATGGTGTCGCAGAGCATGCAAAAAATATTTAGGTACTAGCATGGACCGAAAGGGCTCGAACCATGCTATTGGCTACGCCGATTTTCTTGAACACCCTGGCCATGTGATCGACATGGCAAGATGATTCGCTTCATTACTGAGGTATGCAGTTATATTTGGCTTTGTTTGAATTTTGCGGCATGGTTATGGCATGTAAAGGATATACGCACTGCCATGGTTGTTTTTCCATAATATTGAAATTATGGCACTCATGACACAAGCAAGGCTTGTGATCATTACCATAATCATGTGTTTACAAATATCATGGAGATGGGCAAGGCCTTGGATTGCATCGATGAATGACACCATTTGTCTACTAGTACATGTAGCTCAGGCATGGCCTTTCCCTGTAACTCAAGCAAGGCCGATCAATAATCTGATTCTACGAAGCTGGCATTCAGAAATGGTACCTAAATTCCGTGTTGGCAAGAGACATTCCATGGGATTCATTGGTGCTATCTAGAAGAGGGGGAGCAAGGATTTTAGAAGCATGGCTCCATGCATTGGATGCATAATCCCTTCTAGGTGTTGTAGCTTACCAGGGAGCACGTCTCCATATATGACTACTCATGATAATGGCTTGAATACCTGGACATGCAAAGCATCTCTCATAGTACTAATTGTTAACTACATGGTGGTTAAGGCTTGAAGCATATTGTTGAGGTATGCTATGCATGACCTAATGCCAAGGTATGACTTCTTGTTTTAGTAAATCATGTTTTTTAAGATATATAAACAATAGTCTGTACGACATAACCTTTCATAGTTGCTGACATGTACGACATGTTATGCACTTACTTTGATCTTGGAGTACATGCCACTATTTTACGATGATGCGACCTAGACGGTGAGCATGTTGGGCAACATGTAAAACATGTAACAATAGCTTGTCTACATGTCACTAGGCTATGATTCTATGTCTACAAGTGTAATACGACATCACGTCTATGGATTACATTATCCTACAAGGATTACAAACATATTTTATGTTGCTTGAGTCGATATGACAAGCTCTCTCAAGGAGATTCAAGAATGCATGGCATGTTATATTGGAAGCACTTGCAGTGACTTACGGTGCAATGATGGTTGTTGCTCATTGTAAAGTCACCTAGTGCTTGAGACTATCCTACTTGCACCTATCCATCTTTATTATGTATGTATATGATGGTTAGGAAGCAACGAATTTCATGTCGTCGTATGCTTCTCAGTTATCAAATCGGAGTCATACACAAGAGGTGTATGAGCTGATTGCACATCCTACAAGGTTTGTGAGCAGCTTACGTTCTTTTATCTATCCAAAGTACTTTGAACTTACTGCCATGGATGCCATGTCTTTGTGCACATATGCACACTCCCAGTTGTGAGGTCTTATGAACACTA
Organism: Adiantum capillus-veneris; assembly: GCF_014529385.1. NCBI lineage: Eukaryota > Viridiplantae > Streptophyta > Polypodiopsida > Polypodiales > Pteridaceae > Adiantum > Adiantum capillus-veneris. Next base: position 86,772,890 of record NC_140950.1, read on the forward strand.
CAAGTAGTTTCTGGCATGTAAAGTATGTTCCGTTTGTATCTACGAGCCATAAACTATGAATTAAAGCATACTCTTCATCACAAGGTGGTTAGAGTGGTCACACAAGGTGTATGCTCTATTGAAGTGCTAGTAGACCATCGTATGTAACATGTTGCTTGGGATTTTCTTGCTTGCATGAATTGGTATCCCTCCACTCGCATGACAAGGCATACTCTATGAATTGGGCATGACCTTGTATGTTGAGTAAGGGTACACGTTTTTTGATGCATGAAGATGCTGGCTCCGTGGTGATTGCATCTATTATGGTTTGCTTGCTCCAGATCTACATGACACACTACTATGAGCATGTGTTAGAGATTTCAACAGGGAATATGCAAGGCATAATTCCAGTGGTTGTCCATTTGAGACTTTTTGATACTTTGGTGAGACACGGTTTCTCCTTTGTGTGGGAAAAAAGAGTTGTGTTCAACTCTCTTGTCTTCGAGATAACCTCTCATCAAGCAAAATATGTATGCTATGTATACACCACATCCAAGGCATGTGGCGAGTTGTACGATGCGACAATAGAGCTGCTTAAGTTGTTGTTATTTCTTGACTTGTGCAAGACACAACTAGGATTTTGTAAGCAAGGCTTGTCCAACTTCAAGCTAGGCTAGGAGCCATGAACTTCTCTTGTGAACATCTAGTTGTTTCACTACACTGTTGGGATTTCAAGAATGTCTACCACGTTACAAGTGTAGTATACACTTGAGATGTTTTGTCCTTACATGCAAGGCATGATGATCAGTTTCAGCAGATGGATGACACTTTGTCTTGGTGGTTCTTTTACCATAGTTTTGACTATGAGTTACATTGTGGTACGTCGCTTGGATACGAGTCTCATGCCTATGAGTCATTCGTGTTTTCTTGTGAGGTGTTTCTCTTCTCAATGCCTCAGAGATAGTGTCCTTTTTCTACAAGATAGATAAAGGCGAGTAGGACTCTTCATTAAGATTGTTTTTATGTGTAAACAATCTATAAAACTTACCACTCTCTTGTAGGTAGTCCTAGTCGGGAGAGAAAGGTCACGACATCTTGTCGATAGCATTCTATAGCCTCAAGTGGTTATGATGCTTTGTAGTCACGGTACCACTGTTTTGGGGTAAGACCTGGCAGGTGATTGTTACATCACCCCATAGGCATTAAGGATCACAGTTTGGTCTCCATTAAGGATCACAGTTGATCTCTCCAAGGAAAGAAGTCTGTGATCTACCACACACGGTAGCGGATGGACACACTTTTCAAGTTGATTCCAATCATTCTGTACACGGTTGACTATGTTGGTTATTGTTATCTTTTAGTTGAGCAGTTTCTACAAAGAGTCTTACCAAGGGGTTTGACTACATAGATTCTAATCCAAGGGCTTGGATTGCAAAGGCAACACCCAGGGTTCCTAGTGCAATGCTATTTGTTGTTTTAGGTAGGGTACGTCCTCCTCTACATTTGAATACAGGTAAGTGTACATTACGTTCAAATCTCCAAGTACGCATCTATTGATTTGGTGCTATTCCATTTTTAGTATTCTTTGCTTGGTTTTTCAATACATCTAAGTACGCTTGAATGTTACAAAGCAATGCCAAGGTCATGTCGGCACAAAGTATTTTGGGCCAAGTGTCAAATCTATCTTTCTGTCTTATGCTGTTACAAACCTACTCGTAGGGTTCAATTTGGCAAATGTTGTCAAATGGGATACGACATGGTCTAGGAACTCCAGGAGTTTGATTTAGCTAGTGTGGAGCAAGGCTAGTGAGGGTCCCTCTCACTCCCGTCGTAGATTGTTTGCAATTACCTCCACACACAAGTACATCTTGTACATGAAGGATGTTCTTTTCTTCACATCCTTACATGAGACATATTCCACATGTGGAGAATATGAGTCTCTAGATTGACACTGGCGCCATTATTTCAATTATGTGTCATGACAAAGTCCCTAGGTGCTGGTCACATCTATTTTCTAGACCATTTTTAGCACAACGTATCAGGAGCAATTTCGTGGCCAAAAATTGTCGGATACTTAGAATGACTTGTTAAGGTACAAGTACTGCTAAAAAACATTACAGATGGCTGTTTATACATATAGCAAGGCTATAAGTTGTTAATGAAAAAGTTTCATTGTCTGTACCTAGAAGTGATCAATGTTTCACCTTCTATTGTGATTCAGACGTTTCAGCAAGGTTTGCAAAAGATTGCAGCTAAAAGTATTTAGTTTCTTTTCAGAACTATTTACATTCCTTTTAAATGCATGCTAGGTGCATCACATTTGCCATAAGTATTGGCAAGGATCATTGTGGATATACAGGTTTGGGTTAGTCTTTGCTAAATGCATGCACACTAGGTGTTATGGTCCCTAGTGTTTAGCAAAGGCTGATTTGGAACGGCATGCATATTCCACAGGCTGTTGCTTATGAAGCATTTTGCACTCTATGTGCACTATCTCTATGAGATTACTTTTTGATCCACTAATCACCAATAGAGTTCATGGCTTGGTTTGGGCGTTTGTGGATTTTTTCAAGTTAACCACGATGGTTATTTCAGACATTGTTGATTCTTCACCAATGTTAAACACTACTATGATTCCCCGTTTACCAATCATCTGGGACGACTCTCTGTAAACCGTGAGGAAAACACACCTCAGTATTGTCAGTTATCCAAGGGGATAGGAAGATTACAAAGATTAATCTTGTGCTAAAGGATCTGCTAAGATCATATGTTAGCTCAACACATTTCTGAATAGATGATTTTCTCCCTATTCTAGAATTTGCTTAAGTACGATTTTCGACTTTGAACACCTCTTGTGGTGGGGTTGGAGATTGTCTCAGTACATTCATATGTAAAGGACTTACCAGGTGTGTTGACATAGTATGTTGGCAAGTAACCTTCATTAGGGATGAGCATGTAGTTCTTTGTGTTCCAAACTATTCAGAATTGTAACATGAGGACATTCCCTATCTACGGACTTTTCAAGATACTCAGGTGAGTAGGAAATCTGGCTCACAACTGCATGGATAGTTACGCCAAAGTTCCCTTGCATTATTCTAGTACCTTTAGAAGATCTGAAAACTGGTTATGCCTTTGGACAACTCTTAGTTGTGGTTACTCCTTTACAGCACTCAAGTGAGTCATAAATGGAGTTACCATTTTAGACCCAAGTGGTTGCAAACAGACAAGAATGTTGAAAATCAATATGTTGCTATTGGTTTCATTGAACCTCCTCACTGCACCAATTATCAGTCATACAAACAACTGGCTCACTTATGGGATGTTAGTAAAGAAAACATTAGTATTCTTAAGAAGATATTACTACTTGTGTTTTCGAGGACGAAAACTCTTTCTTAAGGGGGGAGTAATGTCAGTACAAGGGTCCTACGGGGCAAGGCCCAACCTAGGGGGTCAGGGACCTAGGCCAAGGGCCGCGGCTGGACCAGTGCGGACTGGGGATCTGCTTAGAGCAAGTGCTAGGAGCTAGCCTATATAAGGGGCGGTAGGGAGGAGGATCCCAGGTTCAGTTACCCTAGGCCTTATACAAATGACTTGAAAAATGAAAATAAAACTTAAAAGGAACTTGAGAAACTGTGCATGTGCTCACAACGCATTTCTGGCAAAAATTTATCATCTAGACATCCTACGCGTAGGATGTCTTTTTCATCAGAATTTGGTGATACTTGACATGCTGGTGGTCCTTTGCTTGTACAACATAGCTATGTGCTTGGAATTGGATTTGGGCATCAAAAAGTGGATTTTTGGGAAGATTCTGGCTTTAGGTCACAAATTGGGTAGAATGTCCATAACAAGTATTAAATGATATCCAAATGGGTTGAAAATTGATATATGGGCTCCTTGCACCATGGTAAGGCTCCCATGATGTCATTCTTTGCACAGAAGTTCAAAAACATGCTGGAGACATCCTACGCGTAGGATGTCTATTTCATCAAAATGGCTTGAGATTTGTTCTGTGGTTAGCTCTTGGCCTGTGGAACATGGCCATCCTCTTGGATTTTGATTTGGACAAGAATTGATGTTGGTAAGACCCTGTGCAATGTTTTTGGGCTCAAAAAGTGTATCTTGAAGGTGTTGGGGGTCAAAAATGATTAGAATGGCTTCAAACTTGATATATGAGCTCTTGAAGATGATAAGAAAAGATCTTGAATGTAAAAATACCCTGTGTAGGCCAAAAATGTCAAATAGACACGCGTAGGATGTCTCTTGATGATTTTTTCATAGAAATTGTCACTAGTGCCTGCCCTTAGTCCCCCTGAGTCCCTTTTAAGCCTAATTTCAACAAAAAAATCAAATGGAGAGAAAATAACTCCCTATGTGGATTTCAGAGCCTCCGAACCGTTTCTTGACTTTTGGAGTGCTTTTCAGCGATGAAATTTCTTCATGTTGGTCTCCTTTGCTTCCCGATCCCTTGGGGATGCTTACCGTATGGTTTTTGTCGACTTTGGCTTCACTGGAGCTCCATTTGGAAATTTGTCACCCTAGAAGCACCTGTGGTTGCGTTTACATGCCTTCGATGACTTGTGGCAGTCTACCACCATAGGAATTGGTTGTTGATGGTCTAGGAAAGCCGCTCGTGAAGTTTGGTGGCAAACAGACATGCGGTTTGGCCGCAAGAGCTATTTGACACTTTGTGTGTCTGATGCCGTTCTGAAGTTTAGTGCCGCTTCGGGTCACCTTTTGGTCATGTGGGCTTCATAGACTTGTCGAGCATGTCGAGATGCTCCTACCCATGAATTTTGGTAGCATTTGGGAGCCTTTCCGCCGATTTTCCATTTGGTGGTCTTGTTGGAATTAGGGTTGTAGAGAAACACACACAGCTTGGAGAAGACGAAGGAAGCTCAAGGCACACGATAGAGAGTGTGCTACTTAGTGTGCAATGGAAAGATAGATAGCCCTAGAGTGATGGGCGTATATACAATGCACGGGGGAAAAAACCTCCTAAAGAGGGAAAAAATGCCCTGGCGGTCCTAGTGTGTTCACACACATCACTACCACATGTATATGGTAACAAATCCCCCCTGGAGTGATGCGGTGAACGAGAGCTGGCACATGAGTAAAGGGAAGTGCCATGCCCAGAGGACAGGATCAGTCCACAAAGGGGAGTAAGCCCAAAGCTTTGCGGAAAGCTTCAAGCTTCTCACGAGACAATGCCTTTGTGAAAATATCTACAAGGTTGTCCTGTGTTGGCACATAAGCCAAGCTGATCTCTCTTGCTGAGAGCCTCTCCCTGACATAGTGGTAATGCACCTCAATGTGCTTTGTGCGAGCATGAAAAACTGGGTTCCTCGTAACTGCCAATGCGCTCTGACTGTCAGTGTAGATAGTGTTGGCAGTGTCCTGTCCAACACCCAAGTCATCCATAAGGCGTATGAGCCATACACACTCAACCGTAGCTGTGAAGACTGCCCTGTACTCAGCCTCACAACTCGAAGTGGCCACAGTAGGTTGCTTCTTGTCAACCATGATATACATGAACGGCCAAGCATGAAACAAAAACCACTTGTGGATACTCGCGTGTTAAAACAACCAGCCCAATCTGAGTCCGAAAAAGCATGTAAGTCTGGCGGCAATGATCCCCCCTTGGGATAAAACAAGCGAACATGTAAAGTGCCACTAAGGTAGCAGAAAATCCTCTTGACAGCCTGCCAATGCTTAGACCCTGGGCTATGCATAAATCTGCTGACCTGCGAGACTACAAACTGAGTATCTTGCCTCGTGTTGCATACATAAATGAGGCAGCCAACAGCAGTTTGGTAAAGAGTGACATCAGCAGGATCGCCAGCATCATGTAGACTCAACTTCAAACCTGTTTCCATGGGAGTGGCAATAGGTTTGCAATCCTCAAGTCCAAACTTACATAGCAATGTCTCTATGTAACTTTTCTGACACAAGGCAATACCACCATCACACTGCTTAAACTGTATACCCAAGTACTGATGCAACAGCCCCAAATCTTTCATCTTGAAAGTAGCATTCAAATCAGCCTTAAATTTAGCAATATGTCTCTCATTTGGTCCAGTGATCAGCAAATCATCAACATAAAGAACCACAATGAGAAATACATCATCCTCACGCTTTACATACAATGTGCTTTCTGTTGGACTGTTACGAAAGCCTCGTTTAACCAAATGAGTGTCAGCTTTCTCATACCAAGCACGAGGAGATTGCTTCAACCCATACAAAGCCTTCTTACATTTGCACACTTTGTCCTCTTGTCCTTTTATGACAAAACCGCGAGGCTGCGTTACATAAACTTCCTCAAATATGTCACCATTCAAGAAAGCAGTAACAATGTCTGATTGATGTACATCCCAACCAAAATGAGCTGCCAATGCACATAGAAAACGTACAGTAGTCATATGACAAGTGGGAGCAAAAGTCTCTTCATAATCTATGCCTTTTTGTTGTGCATAACCCTTTGCAACAAGTCGAGCCTTATGGCGATCTCACCATCCGGCTTGCGTTTCAACTTGTAAACCCACTTCGTACCAATGGCCTTTTTGCCAGGAGGCAAATCACATAAAGTCCATGTGTCATTCTCTATAAGTGCATCATATTCTGATTTCATGGCAGCAATCCAATTTTCTGAATTCTGTGCTTCATCAAAAGACAGAGGCTCCTCAACATCATGTAAACTACACACAGCCAAAGCATAACAATCTGATGCATAAGATGCATGGCGAGAGCCTGAACGAGTACGACTAGATAAAGGTGCATCCAATTTATTGTCACGCAAAGTGTGCACCAGCCATTTTGGCATACCTCTAGCCTGCTCATTTTCAGCCCTTTCCTCATCAAGTACATCATGTACATCTGCATCAGTAATAGGCTGTTCTAAAACATTTTCAGAAACCCCCATATGCTGTACATTTGCCTCATTGGAACTTACATTCGTATTTCCACCACTGAAAAGAGGCAACAAAGTGTCAAATATGTCCTTTGAGCTTACATTACTGTCTCTAGTACATGACAGCTAGGGCTGAACAGAATCTTCCACAAACACTACATCTCGTGAAACAAGAATACGTTTTGTTTGCGGATGATACAACCTGTAACCTGTAAGGTCTCTACTTTCAAATTTCACACAAGTTCTGTTACGCAATTGAATTTTTTTAACCATCACTCATTATTTAAGATATTCAAGTTCAAATTATGAATCGTAGGTTGAGAAAACCTAGAATTTAAAATTTACTCTACAAAATTCTGACATGTTTAGCTATATGAATCACTAACTAACTTATTGCAAGACTTATTTACTGATTGTAGAATTTTCTTTTACTGCTGTAAAGTTAATATAAGACTGTAAAGTTTAACTTAAAAATGTAAAATAAATTATCATCAAGAAAATAAATAAAATAATACATAGGGATGACAAATGAAGGCACATGGATCACATAGGAGGGGACAAAGTGGGACACACTATCACATGGAAAGGAGTGGCCTTATCTTTTGATGATAATGACAAAGTGGTCAAACTCATGGGTACCACAAGGGTACCGAAAACGCGGATATGATTTTTGAAAAAAAAAAAAAAGTTGGACGTTTTTCTTTCTGCTATAAATAGAGCATCCATGCTCACACTTTGGGCATAGAGATTGCCTCTATACCGCTCATGAAGTGCTGCCACTTCTCTTAGAGAGAAGGCGTCCACAAACCACTAACAGAGAAAAAACTCTAGTGGAATTATAAGGTATGTATTAATTGAGCATTCAATTAGTTCTAAGAAGGATATGTGTGTATGTGTGCTATCTCTTACTCTAATCTCTCTAATAGATTAGTAAGATTCAATTAGTTATGTGTGTGTGTGTGCTATCTATTACTCTAATCTCTAATAGATTAGTAAGATTCAATTAGTAATGTGTATGTGTGCTATCTCTTACTCTAATCTCTAATAGATTAGTAAGATTCAATTAGTTATGTGTATGTGTGCTATCTCCTACTCTAATCTCTAATAGATTAGTAAGATTCAATTAGTTATGTGTGTGTGTATGTGCTATCTCTTACTCTAATCTCTCTAATAGATTAGTAAGATTCAATTAGTTATGTGTGTGTGTGTGCTATCTATTATTACTCTAATCTTCTAATAGATTAGTAAGATTCAATTAGTTTAAGAAGGATATGTGTGTGTGTGTTTGTTATCTTTTACTCTAATCTCTCTAATAGATTGGGGATATTCAATTAACTTTAGAAAAGATGTGTGTGTGTGTTTTCTCTTACTCTAATCTCTCTAAGTATACCTATTCTCTCTAGTTAGTACATCTTCACTATTAACTTATATATTGTTAATTGAAAGTTAATACATAAGAGAACTCATCGTATTCTTATCATACATGATGAAATTCTCATTCACCAGTGTTATTGTCAATTAGGTTAAATAGAATTTTGAATAATAACTAAAAATTGATTAAGTTGAAGTATAGAATTGAAAGAATTGGATTAGAAATGTCAAGCATAAAAGTAATGCATTCCTAAACTTTCACTCATAATTTACACACTTAATTTATTAATTAAGATTAGCAAATATTTGGTGTATAGAAATTATATGTAGAACAACAACACTAAGTGTGAATCCGAGTTGGTGAGGGTTCAAATTACAGACTCTCTTTGAAAACAAGGAGATTACTAGGGAAATTGACCAATTTAAAGTTCTAAGTGTATAACATAAGTGTAGTACAAAAAAATGGCTCCAAAGCGTGCTCGAACACAAGGCACTAATGATCATGAAGCTGGTACAAGTAACGGTGGAATCCCTGCGGAAAATGCTATGTCTCCACCAATCGGACCAATCGGAGCTATGGTACAGGTTAGTATGGCAGTTTCAGGTTATGCATCATTGCATATGCGAGACCATAGGAATATATTATTTACCTTATGAAAAGAAAATACGGACTGAAACCACGGGGCTTAACCCCAAGAAAGGCGTCATATGTTTGACAAGTAGGAAAGATTGTCTGGTTAAACTGGCTGCTATAGGAAAGAATGTTTGTCCAAAACCTTCGGTATGGTTTTTCTCAACTATCTCTACTTATTAACGCTGGTATTATGTGGCAGTTGCCGAGGTGTGAGATGACGCCCAGGATGGCACCGCTGATGCTGTGGTGGGAGTACACCCAGATTAGCCTAGCGGGATACTGCGGTTTTGTTTTGCCGTGGCGTGAGGATGACGCCCAGATTGGCACCGTTGTTGCTATGACGGGAGTACGTCCAGATTAGCACAACGAGTACTTGTCGAGCGGTATGGGACGCTCATGAGGACAAGGGTTTTTATAAATAATGTATACATCGATCGGACATAATAGCGCCAGTAGAGATTCTTGAGTGAACCTAATCCAAGGGTTGTTGGTTTAAAAATTGGACGACTTCTTGTTTGACAATTGTTTGTAATACTGGTTGAAGGGCTGTTTTAACGAACCAGTATCATAAATAAAGTAAAGGAACATGTATGTTTAAACAGTGTGGTAGTAATTAGATAACAAAAGAAGGGTGAGTGTGGTGTGGAAAGTGGGAGAATGATACCCCGACGGTATCATTCTATGGACGGGTGGACCCGATGAGTCGGGTAACTCTCCAACGCTAGAATTTTTTTTAGTCATAAATCTTAAAAGAGACAAACCTTGGCGGCTGTGCTTCTAAAACATGGGGAAAAAAGCACACAGGTTGGTCACTCTAAGATTTATACTTTTAGGTATAATTGATTATAGATAGTTTTTAGATAGGGTTATGGTGGTCACGCTCCGCCATAGTGAGATAGGACCAATCCTTCACTAACGGTTCATGCCCGTGGCTACGTAGTAGCTAAGGCAATGTCCGTTGGTTTTTCCTTCTCAGGATTGGAGACCTATCAAAGGTACTCCGCTCCTCTCTATTAGGGGCAGGGACCTCACACTGGTATCAAAGCCTAGGTTAAAGCTTGGGGATATTTTCAGATTGATGTTTGGATATTGAAGGATGCGAATGTTTGAAATAATAGAAGAACCTAGAAAAATTGTTTTGAGTTTTTATATGGTATTGAAGACTGAACTTTCCTGGTATAGGAAAATGTTCATTCAGCCTACCAGAAATTCCAGGTGTTCACCATCATGTTTGAAAATGCATGCCAATAACCAAATTATCAGTTTCGAAAAAGGGTGATGATGATTTTGGATAGGGTGTTTGCACCACCTATTCCAAGGGTGCATAGACGATGGGGTATCAACTGGAGTCCATCTGGAGGAATCTATACCATCGATGCTGACAAGATATGGTGCATGGATACCAATCTTAAGAAACTTCGTTGGGCAGAGGAGTTAAAAGTCATCGAAGTGTATCTTTTCATTGGTACTAAGAATCCAGATGCTACCATTACCTTGGGAGGAGAAAAGATATCTTAGACTCAATGGGTCTATAACCAAGTTACAAAAGTTATCCATGGTGGTAGGATTCGACCCATATGTGTATCTCGTAGCTTTCAAGGGTCAAAGGAAACTTATTATTTTGATCCTTTAGCCTATCCTTTTGTAGTCACTAAACTCAAAATATAGAGACATTACAAGCCTTGTACCTAAAGACGACCAACCTTGGTAGTAAATAATGTGTATATAAATAAAGTTTGGATTAATATTATCTTTTGTTTGTATTATTGTGTGATCAAGTCTTGCCTTAAAGTAGATTAAAGTTAGAGTATCCAATAAAGTTTCACTTAATCTATATTGCACAGAGTGCAGTGTATACATCTCTTCAAGAGAAAAAGCTACTTCTCAAGCAAGCTAAACTTCCCTCTTTCAAAGGGGAAGGAGCCCTAGTTGAGCGTGATGCAGAAGTGTGGCTCGAAGAGATGGAGGATTATTTTGTTGCTGTTGGTACTACTCCCGATAACCAGGCTATGTTTCGTCTCATGGGGGATGCCAAGCTTTGGTGGAAACAACACTGCAAAGATAACCAAGTAGCTCAAAACACTCAAACTTGGGAAGACATTAAGTATGCTGTCAAAGGACGTTATCTTCCACCTGCACATGAATCCCTTAAGATGAATGAATTCTTCAACTTACGTCAGTTTCATCTTACAGTGGAAGAATACTACTCCAAATTTGTAACTCTTAGGCGCTATGCTCCGCCAAGGACCGCAGATCAACAAGTAGCCCGTTTCTGCCAAGGGCTAAATTCTCCTTTAAATACACGTCTAGAAGCTATGAGGCCTGAAAATTTGCAAGATGCTCTTTTAAGAGTTAAACCCTTAGCTAAAGAGATGTCAAACTCTCAAAGGGTACGAAATGGAAATTTAAGGAATGCTGGAGGGAGAGGACGGTCTATGATGTGGAACCAAAGGCAAGTTCACCCCGTTCACCAAACTCATCCAATAGTTGTAGCTTCAGCAAATGGAGCTCAAAATGCAGATCTTAGATGCTATGAATGCAACGAGCTAGGACATTTTAGGAATATATGTCCGAGGCGAGTCTCCGCAACAAATACACCCAATCAAGCTAGAGGACGAGGCCAAATAATAAATCGTGGAGGAAGAAATGGAGGAAGAGGTCGAGGGCGCGGAATGGCTTCCAAATCAATGCTATCATAGGAGAACCAACATTGGGAGAAGAACAAGAGGAAAGAGAAACTCTACATTCTGCAATTGATAACCCAAGAGTGCATTAGGAGGAGTCCTTACTCAAGAAGGAAGGCCTGTAGCATATACTTCTCGGAAGCTTAGGATTCATGAAGTGAATTATGCTACACATGATTTAGAATTGTTAGCAGTTATTCATGCTCTCAAGCTATGGAGACATTATCTATTGGGACGCAAATTCCAGTTGGTAACAGATCACAAGAGTCTTAAGTGGATTTTTACCCAACCTAACCTTAGCATGAGACAGAGGAGATGGATAGAGCTCATGCACGAATATGATTTTGATATTAAATCTAGACCAGGTAAGGATAATGTTGTGGCAGATGCCCTAAGCCGTAAAGCTTTTCTGGGGGCAATTTCCATGGCTAACAACCCTATTTTAGACAAGGTCTCCTATGCTGCTGTCAGAGATGCAGATTACCAGATGCTTGCTAGTATCCTACGTGAAGAGAGGGTATCATCAAATCAGCCTAAACCTCTACATTACTCCTTAGAAGATGGGAAAATTTACTATAGGAATCGACTTTGCATACCTAAGGATTCTACCCTAAGGAATGCTATTTGTCCTTCGCTATGTCAAGCAGTGTTTGTCTTGTCAAAGGATTAAGGCAGAGAGACTAAAGATACAAGGTAAATTACATCCTTTAGATATTCCACAAATGAAATGGGAATGTATTAGCATGGACTTTATCACAGAGTTTCCTTCTGTCCAAGCTGGCTATGATTCAATCATGGTCATAGTCGACTTGCTTACTCAAGTGGCTCACTTAATCCCAGTCAAGACAACCTTTACAGCTTCAGATATTGCTCATCTGTTTGTGAAGGAGGTTTTCAGAATTCATGGTTTACCCAAGAGGATTGTCAGTGATCGTGATGCCAAGTTTACTTCAAAGTTTTGGGTATCATTGCTTCAAGCTATTGGAACCCAATTATGTTTTAGTATTGCTTATCATCCTCAAACTGATGGCCAAACTGAAAGAGTTAATCAAGTAGTTGAAGACATCCTTAGAGCCTACTGCAATAGGGAACCTCGCAAGTGGATTCAATACCTACCCTTGGTAGAGTATGCATACAATTCCTCTACTCATAGAAGTATTGGAATGACACCTTTTAATGCTCTTTATGGTCAAGAATGTTTATCACCTCTAAACTTTTCTGACCCCACTATAAGGGTAGAAGCCTCAAAGAAAATGCTTGAAGAAATGGCAGCTCAAACCAAAGCTATTCGAAGGGATATTCCAGCGGCTCAAGATCGACAAAAGAAATACGCCGACTTAAAAAGATATGATTGGATTTTCAAAGAAGGTGACAAAATTTTCTTACGAGTAAAGCCCAAAAAGAGCAATCTATCTCTCGGAAGGTATAAGAAGCTTAGCTAACGATATTGTGGACCTTACGAAATAATCAAGGTTGTAAGTGATCAAGCTTATAAACTAAAACTCCCTTCTCATCTCAAAGTGCGCGATGTATTTCATGTAAGTCTGTTAAAACCTTATGTATATAACCCTGACCATGTCCTTGATGATGAGCAAATCATTTTACCTGATTAAGATGTTCTACAACTCCAACCTGATACTATCCTAGAAACTCGAGAGAGAAAGCTTAGGAATAGATCCATCAAAGAACATCTTATCTTATGGAAGGATTTTCCTATAGAAGATGCTACTTGGGAAGATGAGACATCCCTTCTTAAGGATTACCCTTCACTGTTCTTGAGATGAGGACATCTCAAATTCTAAGTTGGGGAGATTGTAAGGTCTCTACTTTCAAATTCAAGTTCAAATTATGAATCGTAGGTTGAGAAAACCTAGAATTTAAAATTTACGCTACAAAATTCTGACATGTTTAGCTATATGAATCACTAACTAACTTATTGCAAGACTTATTTACTGATTGTAGAATTTTCTTTTACTACTGTAAAGTTAATATAAGACTGTAAAGTTTAACTTAAAAATGTAAAGTAAATTATTATCAAGAAAATAAATAAAATAATACATAGGGATGACAAATGAAGGCACATGGATCACATAGGAGGGGACAAAGTGGGACACACTATCACATGGAAAGGAGTGGCCTTATCTTTTGATGATAATGACAAAGTGGTCAAACTCATGGGTACCACAAGGGTACCAAAAACGCGGATATGATTTTTGAAAAAAAATATATATTTAAAAAATAAATAAATAAATAAATAAAAAAGTTGGACGTTTTTCTTTCTGCTATAAATAGAGCATCCATGCTCACACTTTGGGCATAGAAATTGCCTCTATAGCGCTCACGAAGTGCTGCCACTTCTCTTAGAGAGAAGGCGTCCACAAACCACTAAGAGAGCAAAAACTCTAGTGGACTAATAAGGTATGTATTAATTGAGCATTCAATTAGTTCTAAGAAGGATATGTGTGTATGTGTGCTATCTCTTACTCTAATTTCTCTAATAGATTAGTAAGATTCAATTAGTTATGTGTGTGTGTGTGCTATCTATTACTCTAATCTCTAATAGATTAGTAAGATTCAATTAGTAATGTGTATGTGTGCTATCTCTTACTCTAATCTCTAATAGATTAGTAAGATTCAATTAGTTATGTGTATGTGTGCTATCTCCTACTCTAATCTCTAATAGATTAGTAAGATTCAATTAGTTATGTGTGTGTGTATGTGCTATCTCTTACTCTAATCTCTCTAGTAGATTAGTAAGATTCAATTAGTTATGTGTGTGTGTGTGCTATCTATTATTACTCTAATCTTCTAATAGATTAGTAAGATTCAATTAGTTTAAGAAGGATATGTGTGTGTGTGTGTGTGTGTGTTATCTTTTACTCTAATCTCTCTAATAGATTGGGGATATTCAATTAACTTTAGAAAAGATGTGTGTGTGTGTTTTCTCTTACTCTAATCTCTCTAAGTATACCTATTCTCTCTAGTTAGTACATCTTCACTATTAACTTATATATTGTTAATTGAAAGTTAATACATAAGAGAACTCATCGTATTCTTATCATACATGATGAAATTCTCATTCACCAGTGTTATTGTCAATTAGGTTAAATAGAATTTTGAATAATAACTAAAAATTGATTTAGTTGAAGTATAGAATTGAAGTTAGAATTGGATTAGAAATGTCAAGCATAAAAGTAATGCATTCCTAAACTTTCACTCATAATTTACACACTTAATTTATTAATTAAGATTAGCAAATATTTGGTGTATAGAAATTATATGTAGAACAACAACACTAAGTGTGAATCCGAGTTGGCGAGGGTTCAAATTACAGACTCTCTTTGAAAATAAGGATATTACTAGGGAAATTGACCAATTTAAAGTTCTAAGTGTATAACATAAGTGTAGTACAAAAAAATGGCTCCAAAGCGTGCTCGAACACAAGGCACTAATGATCATGAAGCTGGTACAAGTAACGGTGGAATCCCTGCGGAAAATGCTATGTCTCCACCAATCGGACCAATCGGAGCTATGGTACAGGTTAGTATGGCAGTTTCAAGTTATGCATCATTGCATATGCGAGACCATAGGAATATATTATTTACCTTATGAAAAGAAAATACGGACCGAAACCACGGGGCTTAACCCCAAGAAACGCGTCATATGTTTGACAAGTAGGAAAGATTGTCTGGTTAAACTGGTTGCTATAGGAAAGAATGTTTGTCCAAAACCTTCGGTATGGTTTTTCTCAAGTATCTCTACTTATTAGGGTTGGTATTATGTGGCAGTTGCTGAGGCGTGAGATGACGCCCAGGATGGCACCGTTGATGCTGTGGTGGGAGTACACCCAGATTAGCCCAGCAGGATACTGCGGTTTTGTTTTGCCGTGGCGTGAGGATGACGCCCAGATTGGCACCGTTGTTGCTGTGACGGGAGTACGTCCAGATTAGCACAATGAGTACTTGTCGAGCGGTATGGGACGCTCATGAGGACAAGGGTTTTTATGAATAATGTATACACCGATCGGACATAATAGCGACAAGAGACACACCATATACGCTCCCAAAGACTGATTCATATTGAGGACAAGATACAAATATATAGGTGAGACCAAGTTGAGTAGAGTGAGCCATATATAGCTCCAACACCCCCACTCAAACAAAGGTCTCTAGCTTTGGATGAAAAAACCCTTTCGGGAGTTCAAGGAAAAAACCCAAGCCCCTATACAATGTGAAAATATGAACCAGCGATGATGATGTGAAAGTGAATTGTGCATCTATGTACAAATATTCAAGTGACTTAGAGATCACAATGTGCAAATGTGGAGTGTGCATAGTGCATGGTACCTAAAAGATTACAATGTCATATGTACAAAGCTATTACAATAGCAAAGAAGCTAATCTAGAAAGAGTGAGGTCGAAGCAACTCCAAGCGCCGAGCGCAAGAGGATGAAACGTGACTCGTTGAGGCCTTTGGTCAAAATGTCTGCAATCATCTGGTCACTTGGACAGTGTTCAACCATAATGGTTCCTTTGGGTACTTCATACATGACATAATGATAATGGACAGCAATGTGCTTTGACTTATTATGTTGAACATAGTCTTTTGCAAGACTAATAGCACTTTGGTTGTCACACCGCAAGGGTGTGCTAGAAAGAGGAGAGTGACCAATATCAACCAGCATTTGTCGAAGCCAAATCAACTCACGAGCTGCAAGTGATGCCGCAACATATTCTGACTCAGTCGTAGAAACTGCAACACAACGTTGTTTCTTGCTAGTCCAAGAAACAAGACAACCATTTATAAAGAAGCAATTTCCACTAGTAGATCGCATAGATAAATGTGAGCTTGCCCAGTCTGCATCTGTGTAACCCAAAAGAGAAAGAGATTGCATAGAATCGGATGTGAGTTGTCGTCGATAGACTAAACCAAAATCTGTAGTGCCTTTCAAGTATTTCAACACACGCTTTGCAGCAGACCAATGCTTAAGAGAAGGACATGCAAGATGTTGTCCAAGATAATTAGCAGCAAAGAGAATATCAAGACGAGTGTTCATGCCAATAAACTGAAGACATCCAATCAAGTTAGCATAAGGTTGATTTGTGACAAGTTGACCGCCGTTGTCAAAAGTGTTCTTCGTAGAGCTTGCAAGACAAGGTGTGTTGGCTGAATGTGCAGATTCCATACCAAATTTTTGAATAGTATCTGCAATAAACTTTGACTGTCGAAGGAATAAAATACCTTTTGTATGGTTCCGTTGGATTTGAATGCCCAGACACGAGTGAATCTCTCCAAGATCCACCATATCAAATGCAGAAGACAATAACTTTTTCACTTGCTGAAGAAATCCCAAATCATTGAAAACAAGGATGGTATCATCCACATAAAGAGCAAGAATCACAAAACTGCTACCTTGGCGTTTTATGTATAAGTTGGGGTCTGACGAGCAAGAGATGAATCCTTTAGAGGTGAGAAAAAGATCAAATTTTGTATACCAGGCTTGCAAATCTTGTTTGAGACCATATAGTGCCTTATGGAGTTGAGCAACAAGGTCTTCTTTACCTGGAATAACAAACCCTTCTGGTTGTTCCATATAAATTTCCTCTTCCAAGTCACCATTAAGAAAATCAGTTCGCACATCCATTTGATGAGCTTCTAAATCAAATTGAACAGCAAATGCCAATAAAACTCGAACACTTGTAATGCGAACCACTGGTGAAAAAGTCTCTTGATAATCAACACCAGCTACTTGGGAATAACCTTTTGCAACTAAACGCGCCTTGAACTTGTCAAAAGATCCATCTGCTTTTACTTTTGTCTTATACACCCACTTACATTTAATAGCTGTACGACCAGGAGGTAATTCAGTTAGTATCCATGTACCTTTAGAGATAAGAGAATCGTACTCTGCTTCCATAGCCTCTTGCCATTGATCCTTTTGTGGTGTAGAGATAGCTTCATCATAAGTAATTGGATCTTCGGAAGTAGAAAAAGCATTATCAGCAATATCGTCATCATAAACATGACATGAGCCATGTTCAAAATCAATAGGCAGATCAACAAAAATATCAATATCATCATTGGCGACATTCGAAATGGATGGTTGTGAAGAGGAAAGTTGCTCTACAGGAAGAGTTTCATCTTCTGAAAGAAATGGAAAAGCTTGAAGCAATGATTTAGTATCATCAGAATCATCCATGGACCATGAGCCTCCCATAAGATGTTCGTTAAAAGTAGCATCACGATTCACAATTACTTTCTTCGAGGAAGGGTCATAGAATTTTTAGCCTTTGGAAGTGTTAGAATATCCAATAAAAATAACTTTAAGACCAGGAGCATCAAGCTTTGTTCGTGTTTCTTTAGGAACATGAATATAAGCAATACATCCAAAGGTTTGAAAATGAGATACAGAAGGAATGTCACCTGTCCATGCTGTGATGGGTATCTTACCAGAGGGTGTAGTAGTAGAGAGATGATTCTGAATAAATACTGCTGTCAAAGTAGCTTCAGTCCAAAAAACACGAGATAAGCCAGAATGAATCAGCATACATCTTACAGCATTGAGAATAGTGCGATTCTTTCGTTCAGCAACACCGTTCTGTTGAGGTGAATATGGAATAGTATGTTCATGATGAATTCCACTGTCAGCACAGTAACTCACAAACTCTCGAGAAACATATTCGCCTCCATTGTCACTACGAAGCTTCTTAAGGCGACGACCAGTTTGAAGTTCCGCAGCCTTGTGGAATTGTTTGAAAACAGATAAGGCTTCAGATTTTTGTCTAAGTAGAAATACTGTCGTATACCTTGAGAAATCATCAATAAAAGTAATGAAGTAGCGATATTGTGATCTCGAAGAAGGTAGAGGTCCACATATATCAGTATGAACAAGATCCAATATGTCATGACAATGAGTTGTATTTGAAAGAGGAAAAGGTTTGCAATTGTGTTTCCCAAGAGCACAAAATTCACAAATTCCCATATGAGGATGGGCTTTAAGATCCATGCCATGAACAAGATCACGACGTTGAAGATCAAGGAGTTTTGAGAAATCAGCATGAACAAAACGGTGATGCCATACTTTGCAATCATGATCACCTGGAGCAGTGACAACATTTGCTACAGCATCGTTGAGAGAAAGTTCAAACAAATTACCATTTCGAGGAGTAGTGCCTATAGTCTGTCCATCTTTCTCAATTCGGCATTTGGTATGATCAAATCCAACAAACAAACCAAGATCAACAAGTCTAGCAACTGAAAGAAGATTACGTTGAAGATCTGGTACATGTAATACTCCTCGCAAAATTCGAGTGGAAGAAGATAAGGTACCAAGATATAAGTCTCCAATACCCTTTACTTGACAAGTAGTATCATCAGCAAGATAAACAACACGTTGAACTGGCAATGGATGATAGTTATGGAGCCACTTAGACTGATATGTCATATTTCCGGTAGCACCAGAATCGACAATAAAAAGTGATCCATTGCGTACATGAAGTATTCTGTCTGGAGCAACTGAACATAGGACGCAACTTGTTTCTGGTACAATGTTGTTTCGATGTTCAGTGGCATATGCTCTATTTCGATCTGTGTCGAATCGACGCTTATAGCACATATGAGTGGGATGATCAGATCGTCCACAATATTCACAAGAAGAAGAAGAAGAGTCTCTAGATAAACGTGGTTGTTTTGTGGTAATATTGTGTTCTTCATCATATTGACGTGCCCAACAATCATCTTCAGTATGGCCATTTCTGTTGTAGTAAGAACATTGCTTATTAGGAAATTTGAGACGAGAGAAAATATTACCACGACGGCCACCTCTGCGGTTTCCTCGTTGAAATGGACGCCTTCAAGCATAAAAAGCCCGTTCCATCTGTTGTGACTCAGTCTCCTCGTGTGAAATCATAGTTGTATCATGACTAGCATTACGATGTTCTTGACATTCAGAGTATTCAATTAAAGACATGCAGGCTTGGTCGAAATCAAGACCATCTTTATTAGAGAGAATAGTAACAATGTTATCATAAGAAGAGTCCTTCACCGTATCAAGGAGAAGTGTGATCAGTTTCTTTTGTGGAACAGGATCACCGGCAGCAGCAAGTTGATTAATAATAGATTTGAAAGATTCAATACGTCCCGTCATGGCAGTACCAACTTCATATTGTAACTTGTTAAGCAACCCTCTCAAATAAAGTATTTCAATGACAGATTTCTTCTGAAAGTTTGCAATAAGGTACTTCCATACGTCGTGGGAAGTAGGCAGTTCGTACATATCAAGCAAAAGGGAATCAGTAAGAGCAGAAAGAATATACCGACGAGCTGCTTTATCACGTCGTTGCCAATCCGTATAGGCAACATTCCAATCTTCAAATATAGGTCCTTCAGTGATAAGCACGTTATCATTATCCGTATCAACAGGCTGAGGCGGACAAACATTCCAATCTTCAAATATAGGTCCTTCAGTGATAAGCACGTTATCATTATCCGTATCAACAGGCTGAGGAGAAACAGAACGCTGGCCAGAAGGAAAGCCGTTGACGAGAATATTCATAGCCATATCTTGTTGCGAGAAGACGTATAAGATAAGATCGCAGAATTTGCACACCATATATGGTGAAGGCCGCAATTGAGAATGAGAGAGATATGAGGACTGCGTTCTGTCAACGATAAACGTAATAAGGATGCTCAAGGAACTTCCAAAGATGTGAGAGATGTCACCCAAAAAGGGCAGGGTAAAGGAGACGTTAATAATAAAAGAGTCCTCAAAATAGAGTGGCGTGAGACGCAAGATTGACGGCCACAATATGAATAGCAAAAAGCTAAATCTTCTCAAAAAAGTTAACGCCAAAATAAGAAAAATGATCGCGGACGCTTCACGAAGAAGTAGGACGAAGAAAGCTGCGTCAAGCTCAATTGCAGTAAAAACAGCATAACTTTCTACTGCGAACTCCGATTGACGCAAACCTAGAACTCAAATCGAAGAGCTCGAGGAGACGAACAAGTTTTGGATGAAAAGTGCCATTGCGCCACGCTCCATTGCGTTTTTCCCGTTTCTCCAAATTTTGAGCAGAACAGCAAGAAAAATTGAGATGAAGTTCAAGGTGTCATCAACAAGAAAACATAATCAATGATTAGATTGATTAGCAATAAACGTCACACAAAACACTAATCATATTCTTCTTAACACAAAACAACCACAATTAACAAGAATCAATGCTCAAAAATAAAATTTGAAGCAATTTGATCGTTACTGCTCTGATACCATGTTGAGATGTAGAGAGAAAGAGAGAGAGACGAGACAAGAGACACACTATATACGCTCCCAAAGACTGATTCATATTGAGGACAAGATACAAATATATAGGTGAGACCAAGTTGAGTAGAGTGAGCCATATATAGCTCCAACAGTAATTAGATAACAAAAGAAGGGTGAGTGTGGTGTGGAAAGTGGGAGAATGATACCCCGACGGTATCATTCTATGGACGAGTGGACCCGATGAGTCGGGTAACTTTCCAACGCTAGAATTTTTTTTAGTCATAAATCTTAAAAGAGACAAACCTTGGCGGCTGTGCTTCTGAAACATAAGGAAAAAAGCGCACAGGTTGGTCACTCTAAGATTTATACTTTTAGGTATAATTGATTATAGATAGTTTTTAGATAGGGTTATGGTGGTCACTCTCCGCCACAGCGAGATAGGACCAATCCTTCACTAACGGTTCATGCCCGTGGCTACGTAGTAGCTAAGGCAATGTCCGTTGGTTTTTCCTTCTCAGGATTGGAGACCTATCAAAGTTACTCCGCTCCTCTCGACTAGGGACAGGGACCTCACATAACCTTTGCTTTCAGCACTATAACCAACAAAAATACATTTGACAGCCTTATCATCCAATTTTCTGCGCTGCACTTGTGGCACCAAAGCATATGCCAAATAGCCAAAAACATGCATGTGCTCAATAGAAGGCTTTCTATCATGCCATGCTTCATATGGAGTAATAGACTGCAAAGCTTTCGTAGGACACCTGTTAAGTACATAAGTGGCACACATGATGGCCTCAAGCCAAAAAGAATGCGGCAAAGCTTGACTTTTGACCATACATCGTGCCATTTCCGTTAGTGACCTGTTTTTCCTCTCAGCAACACCATTTTGCTGAGGTGTATAAGGCACTGTACATTGGTGTTTTATCCCACGACTATCCAGAATTGCATTAAATTCATGAGACATATACTCCCCCCCTCGATCGGAACGGAGGGTGCCCATAGTACATTTTGAGACATTTTCAGCCATAGCCAAAAAAATTTTGAAGCACATAAAAACTTCCGACTTCACTTTAAGCGGAAATACCCATGCATGCCTGGAGTAATCATCAATGAAAGTCACGAAGTACAAGTAATTGCCCAAGGACGGAGTTTGCATGGGCCCACAAACATCACTATGCACAAGCTGCAACCTGCATGTGGCCCTAACTGAACCATCCTTTGGAAACTTAGAACGTTGCATTTTACCCAGAATAAAGCCTTCACAAACATGTTTGACAGGTGCTTCAAGAGGCGGCAAAGAAGCATCCATCTCAGATTTCTGCAAACGCAGCAAACTGGCAAAATTCAGATGACCAAAACGTGCATGCCAAAGTTTTGCATCTGAAATAGCCCTTGAATCTGCAACAGCATTTGCAAAATTTTGTCCACACTTGTCATACAAAGTGAGCTTATACAGCCCACGGCACAAAAGCCCAGATGCAACAATTTCATCACCAAAACTGAGATCATGAACTGTACATCTGTCATCCACAAATTTGACTGCAAGTCCAACTCTAGCAAGTGCGGATACAGACAAGAGATTCTTCTTGATCCCAGGTACATAAAGTGCATCAACAAGTGTGAAGGAACTGCCATTAGCAGCAGTGAGCACAATCTTTCCAACTCCCTGAACTGGATAAGAGGCGTTGTTGGCACAAGTGACTGAATTCCCATGAGGGACAGACTCGAGAGAGGTAAACAATTCACGATGTGAGGTAATGTGCTTTGTAGCACCACTGTCAAAATACCACACATGTGAATCTGCATCAACTGACAAGCATGCATCATGGACAGCAGGATTGTAAGTGCACTCTGCGCTAAAAGCCCATTCTGCATCAACATCAGCATCACAATCTTCTTTCACAGAAGACTCAACAATGGCTGAATTTGTAGTGGATCCAGCATTTGCAGTGGAACCACCCTCTTTCTTCTTAGCCTCTTTGGCCTTCAACTTAGGACACGACTTGATCAAGTGATCATTGGCTTTACAATAATGGCAACGCATCTTCTTTTTGCCCTTATCACCAGAATTGCCAGACAAAGTGCTGCCAGCAGAAGCATCAGGAACAGAATTTTTGCCACTCGCAGCAGAACCATAAGAAGTGGCTGCATTACTGTTACCACCCTTTCTTTGAGTAGCAATAAAAGCCTGTTCAACTGCACGCTGCCTAGTCCTGTTTTTTCTAGAAAGTGACTCTTGCAACAGCAATGTGCATAATGCATCAAACTTGACAACTTCATGATTTCCTTGGGTCATCAGTCTCCAAGTACTAGCAAAAGTCTTGTAGGAATCTGGTAAGGCATCAAGAACAGTCTGCACAAGGGAACTGTCCGAAATGACTTCACCTGCAGAAATGAGTTTCTCATTGATATCTTTGACACTAGAAAGGAAAGTGTCCATATCATCTTCCTCATGCATAATCTTCGACTATAGCTCTTTTCGCAGCAAAGCAATTTTAGCCTCATTGCGGCTTGCATAAAGACCTGCTAGAATATCGCAAGCCTGTTTTGCAGATTTTGCTGAACGGATGTGAGGAATAATGGTGCGCTTCACAGACAACGCAATCAATGCATGAGCCTGCGCATCCTTAACATCCCAAAGAGCTTGTTCTACCGTAGGCAAAACAACTCTAACAGCTGCAATCCTTGCAGCAAGACCTGCAACATCCTCAACATCGCCTACATCTTCAGAACGAGGACGTACATCAATGCCCTGCACAATGTTCCAGACACCTTTTGACACAAGAACATGTTGCATCATATAAGCCTACATAGGATAGTTGTCCCCATCCAACCTGTCCTCAGCAGCAAACATCTTGAACACATCTGTGTTGTTGTTGTCAGCCATGGTAAATGCTGCACCTGATGTGAAAACTGCCCGAAATAGGAGAAATGGAGCAGGAACAACTTGTGCTATATAGCACAAACCGTAGAAGACTATAAGGCACCTGTTATGCAGAAAACGGCACTGACAGAAAATCTCCACAAAATGACGAAATAGCCTGTGCAGTACTGTCCGTAGTGGAAACCGAGGCCGAAATGAGCCCAAATCAAAATTCTGAGCAGACCGAGCTCTTCGATCTCACCCAAAATATTTGTCGACCTGCGAACGCTCGCCAAAGCTCACTGAAATCGGAGAAAGTGATCAGGCGTGTGCTGGAGCAGCTGGCGACTAAGCCCGGGAGGACGTGACCTGCTCTGATACCAATTGTTGGAATTAGGGTTGCAGAGAAACACACACTGCTTGGAGAAGATGAAGGAAGCTCAAGGCACATGACAGAGAGTGTGTTACTTAGTGTGCAATGGAAAGATAGATAGCCCTAGAGTGATGGGCGTATATACAATGCACGGGGAAAAAAACCTCCTAAAGAGGGAAAAAATGCCCTGGCGGTCCTAGTGTGTTCACACACATCACTACCACATGTATATGGTAACAAATCCCCCCTGGAGTGATGCGGTGAACGAGAGCTGGCACATGAGTAAAGGGAAGTGCCATGCCCAGAGGACAGGATCAATCCACAAAGGGGAGTAAGCACTACCACATGTATATGGTAACAGGTCTCTTGCACGATTCTAGGAGCTAGGGTTTTTCCCGATGTTTTTCTACTACCTTTGGACATCCAAGACTAGCCTCCTATGCTAGGGTAAGCTGCCAATGAAGTCTCATTGCTTTTGGGTTAGCCGTTGGGTGGCCACTTCTAGTTGTAGGTCTCTACTGTTGGCTTTCTATGTGAACCCTACGCTAGTTTTTGCGACAAAACGACAAACATGCGCAAAAAGCTCAAGGTGGTGAGCCTACCTCTCATGTCTGAAGCCCGTTGGGTAGTCGTGCGCGTCATAGAAGCTGTGGGAAGTTCCGCTCGCTCTAGGTGGCAGAAGCTCTCTCTCAAAGGTCAATAGTGAAAATGAGCTAAAAATGAAGTGAAAATTTCTTTTAATGGGGGTCCCCGAATCACTTTTCATGAAATTTGACATGTGCTCCCAACTTCTTGCGAGATGCAGTTTTAGGCTTTGGACTCCATTTGCCCTGTTTACCAGAAATTTGGCATTTCGGTCAAAATCTGGCCAAAACACACTTTCCGCTCTAGTCTCATAATTGCACCCCCGCTGTACCATAAGTTGTCCTATAGTCACTGATCATCCCCATTTTTTTTGTTTTTCATCATGACCGTTTTTCACCTGCTTTTTGTATTTTTGAAGGTTTTTTACCGAAAATTAGCAAAATCAAAAGGAAAATAGCAAATCAAACCCATAAAATCTCCAAAAATCATAATAAATCAAAAAACATCACTGCAAAACATTATATACACTCACATGCAATTTTTATGGCTGGATTTCTCCGTTTTACTAATATTTTGCCCGAAAAATGGCTATTTCTACGTTTGGCCCCATATACGTGTAGATTCATGTTGTATAAGGGCATATGTACTTAGGTTCGTCCAGAAAATTTTGCAATCAAACAACAACCCTTAAAGATAGTCAAAAGTCATGCCCTTTTTTGCTCTTTCTGCCATTGGTTCCACATTTGAAAATCCCCCCCCCCCCCCCCCCCCCCCCCCCCGCCTAGCCGGAGTCCTCCTGGACGGCAAGGTATCGCCTCAGAGTATGTGCTGTTCATGGGTTAAAAAAATTGTGCTAATGCTTGGCCGTGTAATGTGGCCCTATTTAATGCATACTCGGTCAATGCATGGAAAAATTAATGCTGTGCAGAGAAGGGTATAAGCAAGATGCTTATTGGCATTCGCCGTCAAGGTTTCCTATTTTCTTTGCAAGTAATAGCGGTAACTCTACTGCTCTTTGTTTGATTGTCTTTCGAGCAAAGGTCGCTTGCTTTGCCGCTACTATTGATATGGCCGTATTTGTCGCTTTGGAGAGAATTGGCTTGGCTGGAATGGCCGTAGACCTTATCTCTTTGGCTTTCCATTTGTAGCTTTGTGCTGCTGGTTTAGTGTTTATTGCTACTGCATTGCGTGCCATTGTTTTGAGCTGATGGGCATCCATATAAATCGGTTTGTTGGTTTTATATGCAGGTGTCTGCCTTCCGATGTTGCTTGTACTGAAGGGAGTTCTTTTTGCTACGGTTTCGGTATCCAAATGCGAGTTGCATTTGAGTTGTTGCTGAGATTTTTCTTTTGGATCCATATCTGTTTTATGTCCTTGGTGTTTGGTTGAACTATCGGCTTATGTTGACTTCCTCCATTGTCTTGTTTTCTGTCTGCCATGTCATTTCTATCCTTTCGCATCCATACTTATTTCTCTTGCTTTGGTAACCCTGATCTTTTTACTACGGTTGTTGACTTCGTATGTATGTAGTGAGCATGGTTGGCAGTTTCGTGTTTGTTAGCCTCGGGTATCATGGTGTCCTTTAGTGGCACTCTTCCTTTCGGCGTTTTATCTAGTGATTGAATTGTTGGCATCTGATTATTCCGGGGTTGCTGAGCAAAGGCTATTACCTGTTGTTCTTGTGCATGCTGAATTTTGACTGTATTCACATTCCAATCTATCTGCACATTGTACTCTTTTTGCCAAGGTTGTCCCAAAAACATGGCGTGTTGTGTACTTTCAACCTTGACCACATAAAACTTGTGTGGGTAAATATATTGATGTACTTGTACATGCAATATAGTCCAACCCAATGTTTTCAACGAATGTGATGTACTACTTTCCAGCACTTGTGGAGTAGGATGGAGTTGACCTGTGGACTTGAGTTTTTTGTATAATCCGTAAGAGATTAAATTTGCTTGAGCTCCAGAATCAAGCAATGCCGTCGATTGAACTTGATTGCTACCCACTTTGACTGCAATTATTGGCTCCACTGTGTCTTCATCAAATCTCGTTAGTCGAATGGCATTGATTTGCAATGGTGCTCCACATTGTTGTTGTTGTCGTAGAAGCCTTCTTTTTGCAATGCGTTCTTTTTCTTCTGCTTGAGCTGCTTCTCGTACCCTCTATTTCTCCTTCATTCGTTGTTTTTCTTGATGATCTCCTGTGTTAGTGGTAAATGACATTTCTTCAATCGACACCCACTAATCCAATTTGGCATTTCTCCACCTGCTAATGTAGTAAGCTTGAAAACTCCACTTTGTGATAGATCACGAATCACAAAGGGTCCCATCCTTCGCTTTTTAAGTTTCTTGGCATGCTGCTTCAAAGTATAAACAAGTACATAATCACCTATTTTGAACTCTTTCATGCGCACATGCTTGTCAAAAAACTCTTTATGTCTTCTCTTTTTAGCATAGATCGAAGCTACAGCTCTCAAGCAAAGTTCATCTAGCTTTTCAAGATCATCTATTCTTGAAGAGAGCTCATGCCCTGTCCATTTTAAGCATTTTCCTACTCGTAGATTTGGAATTAAAAACTCTATGGGTAATATAGTATTTAGGCCAAACACCATGTTGTACAGTGTCGTTCCTATCGATGTTTTGTAAGCTACCTTGTATGCCCATAGTGTTGAGTGTACCTGCTGATCCCAATCTATTCTTGTCTCTGATATAATTTTAGTGAGATCAGTGTATAGTGTTTTATTTGTGGCCTCACCTTGTCCATTTGCCTGTGGATGGTATGGAGCAGATTTCCTATGTATGACCTTGAATTCCTCTATCAGATATTCAATGACTTCATTAAGAAAATGTGTTCCACGATCACTGACAATTTCTATTGGTAAACCGTGCCGTACAGAAACATTCTCATACAAAAATTGTGCAGTGGCCCGTGAATCTGTTTTTTGTGTTGCCTTGGCTTTCGTCCATTTTGTGAGATAGTCTGTAGCCACAATAATATATTGGGTATGGGTACGATATGCAGGGGGTGAAATAGGCCCCACAAACTCAATGCCTCATTTTGCAAATTCCCTTGCCCCCATCATTGGCCGTAGTGGAATCTCATCTCTCTTTATCGGCACCTTGGTGCGCTGACATGCATCACAACTCTTTACAAACTCTTCAAGATCCATATGCAATGTAGGCCACCATATTCCTACGGTTAAGACAATTTTTGCCGTCTTGTCGCCTAAAAATGGCCTCCACTTTTACCTCCATGTACGTGTTCTAGAATCAGCAGGTATTCACTTTCACTTGCACAGATTCTAAGTTGATTGTCCTTTCATCGCTTATAGACTTGGTTGCCAATTAGTTGAAAGTCATGAGCCTCCAGCTCTATAGCCCTTTTCCGTGCTCTTGTTATGTTTTCAGGAAACATCCTTATGGTTAAGAAATCAATGATATATTGACTCCATGTAGGTGCAATGTTTACCTGAAACAATGTCGCGTGATCCACTAGTCGTTTGGCACTACATATAGTACAATTGTTAACATAATCATGTCTATCCACGTACATATTTGGCCAATAAACCCCTAACTGTCTCATTATCTGGTGTTTTTTCACTGTTGAACAATGAAATGCACAATCCTGGACATGTGCTTCTTCAAGATAACACTCGGATTCTTCCGGATTTATACATAATCGTAGAATTTGGTCTGATCCTAGATGATACAGCCGTCCTACAATCAAATGGAAGTTTTTTGTTTGTCGAATTGTTTGTTGTTTGGATTTGTCTTCTGTGTTATCAAACCTACCTCCAAAGGAAAGAATGCTAGTAATTTTCTGAGACCATTTGGGGATCATTTCAATATTGAAAAGATAAGCATCTGGTATGTCATCATCTACTCCTTCAGGAGCTTCCCCGTTGTGTAGCCTTGAAAGATGATCCGCCTGTAGATGGGTTTTACCCTTTTTTACCACCACTGTGAAATCAAAATCTAGCAATATAATAAACCAACGTACAATTCTTCCTGTATTGCATGGTTTATTCACCAGATACAAAAGAGCTTGATGATCTGTGAAGAACACAAATTTGTTTGCAAGCAAATAATGCCGAAATTTCTTTACAACATAAATCATTCTTAACCCCTCTCTTTCGGTGGTTGTGTAGTTCTTTCCCTCATTGTTTAACTGTCGGTTTGCATAAAAAACTAGAAAATCCATTGTTCCGTCTCCAGGTTGAGCCAGAATACTCCCGATTGCATATGCAAAAGCATCGATGTGAACATGGAATATCTTTTCCCAATCCGGTGCTTTAAGTACAGGTACTGGTACAAGGTTTTCCTTCAGCTTTTGGAATGAAGTTTCACACTCCTCGATCCAGTCGAAATTGACTAGCAAACGATACAAGGGTTGTGCGATGACTGCATAAATATATATGAATCTTTGATAATACCCACAGTGTCCCATGAAGGATTGCACTTGTTTCGCATTAGTAGGCTTGGGTAGGTCTACTATGATTTTGAGTTTGTCTAGGTCATTGGTTATGCCATTTCTTGAGACAATGTGTCCTAAGATGCGGCCTTGCCTAACCATGAAAATGCACTTTTCCGGGTTAAGACAAATTCGATATGTCTTGCATTTTTCAAATACCTTTTGCAAATGGTCAATATGTTCCTCTCGTAGAAGAGAGTGTACACAAAGATCATCCATGTATATTTCTAAGAATATTCTCAGGTATTCTTTGAACGCGTGCATCATTAACCTTTGAAAGGTAGCTGGGACATTAGTTAAGCCAAATGGCATAATTGGATACACATAAATTCCCCATTCTGTGGCAAATGTTGTTTTGTGTTGATCCTCCATTGCAATTGCCAGTTGGTTATATCCTGAAAACCCATCCACAAAGGAATAAGTCCGTTTCTCGGCCACCCTCTCAAGTACATGTTCTGTGATTGGCAAGGGATAATTATCCCTTATGTTGGCTACGTTTACCTTTTTGAGGTTTACACACACTCTCAGTTTTCCGTTCTTTTTAGGGACTACCACAATGGGTGACACCCAATCTGTATGTTCAATTTCATAGATGAATTCAACTTCCATCAGCTTGTCAATCTCCTCTGTGATTCGTTTAGCAAATGTGTCATTATATGTATAAGGATGCTGTTTGCTAGGTTTTGCATCTGATTTCAAAGGAATTGTATGTTGGCATATCGATGGATCAACTCCTTTGAGGTCTTTATAGGACCATGCAAACACATCTTTATACTTCTTGAGAAGTTGTGTTAGCCGTTCTTCTTCTTCAGGCTCTAAATCGGTTGCCATATAGACCGGCTGTGGCTTCTCACCTGGTTCCGCGAGATCTATCCTTTTTGCATTTTCTGGCCCATCGTAAGATTCCTGGTTTGTTCTTTCCCTAACTGGTGGTGTCATTATGATTTTTCTCTCCTGGATGGTGAATTTCCGATAGTGTGATGGTACATTCATGTTTCCCTTTTCTAACTCCCCTTTACCATCACTATCTTCCTCAGTAGTCTATATCTCTCGTAAAGACCGTTTTAGTTCTTGGTATTTCAATTTACGCTCCAGTTTGGTCCACTCTTGGTCTTTCGTTGTTTCTTTTTTTATTTTTGAGATTTTTTTGATTTTGTTTCTGTTTTAGCTTTCTGCACTTGTCTTATTTCCTCTCGCGTTATTTCCCTTCGAACTTTTGAGAATATTCCTGATATTTGATCTTTTACACAATCCCCTGCTTTTACAAGCATCAGATAGTGAGTTTTACCTTTTATCCTGGGCATCAGGTTCTCTCTCACTTTGTTTCCTGCTCGTTTTCTCCTATAGCGTTCCTGGTGTCTAGGGTGCTGATTAGCAAAATCATAAAATTTGATATTCTCTTTTTTCTCCCCACACCCACTTGAGTTGTCTGAACACTCATTATCTGCATCATTGTTTATCTCCAGATGTTTAGAGGAGTTATAAAACTCTTCTTGTTCTGGTGGTTCTATCATCTCATCTCCTCCTGGTATAATTCTTACCATGTAATCAGGTAGCACATCATAGCCATCCTTATTGCAAAATTTTGTTGTTGGACTATCTGTAATGGTACAAACATCCAATGTTGCTAGTATGTGTTCCCATTCTAGAGTTTCCAAGGCATCTTCAGGAAAAGGTTCCGGAATATAATCCTTGTCCTCAGTCGCTCTTTATAAGACACATTCCTCTCTTTTTAGGCTTCCACAATGTGAAGCTCCGCACATCCATAGATCTTTTTGTCGCCCTAACCATGCTGAGAGTTCCGACCCTGCGACTGTAGCTGAATCAAACTCTTCCACTGGTGTCTGGGTCACATCCTTGTAACTATGGTCTTTCAGGTGTATTTTGGTTGTTGTCTCGCCATGTTTGAGGTATATGTGGTCGTAACCCCAATACTGGACCATCTTCAATTGTCTCATGGATGGTCTTCCCAAGATGATCTCATAATTGTTATTTTTATCGAAATCGACTATTGCAAATGTATGCTCATACTCGATTTCGCACGAGGTGACAATCACTTTTTCTAAGAGTCCTAGAGGCTTTTCCATGAACCCATCTGCCAATTGCAATTTCATTCTGGTAGCTCTCAAAGCTGGTTTTCCCCATTTTTTCCAGATTTCCTTGGTGGCGATAGCAACTCCCGCTCCATTGTCAAGAATAGCTTTGGAAACTACTCCTTGGAATTCTACTGGTAGCGTGGTGTTTCCATCTTCTCCCTCACAATACTCTCCAACCTTGTTTAAAGGTACTGGCCTAGTATTTAGTTGAGGCCTGTCCAATTCTCTGATCCCTTCCTGAAGCTTCGAGCTGGGGTCTTTCACTCCAAATTTTTTAGGCATTTACCTATTGTGGTCCACATGTTTGTTCGTAACCTTAGGAGTTCGGCTAATGTGATTCTGCATGCCACCGGGGTGGACAATAACTCAATCAACCCTTGTGAATCCATCACTTTGTTAGAAGAAAGTCTTTGAGATGGGATTGCTCTCACTTCAGACTTGGCTTCATAATCTCCTTGATACGAGGGTAGAGTTTTCAGCGAGTCTGGTTGGCTATGCCCCGAACTAATTGATCCCTGGTCTCCCCCTTGTGAATGTATATCAAAGTTCATTTGCGACCTTGCCTCCAATTCTTCAATAGGAGGTAAGATCTCATTTTTCTCTTTTCTCCTGCGATTCATGTGGAAACTTTCCCTGTTAGCTTTGTTGGCCTCACGGATTTGCTTCCACAGACATCTAGACCATTACAGTCATTACCTATTTCTGCCAATGTTTTAGGTTGGAACCCGTCACTTGCCTCATCTTTTGTATTTGGCACTATGATAGGCTCTCCCCTCGACTCACAGGCATTCATGAGTCTTTCCTTCATTTCTACTTGTTCCTCTAAAGCTGGTTTGATAGGGGTTGGAGCTGGTACTTCATGCCAATTTGCAGATTTACCAAGCAGCTTTTCTATCAGAGATTGAGCTTTTTCAATCATCTTTCTACACATTTCCAACCTCTGTTTTTCTATTTTAGCATATGGATAAGTCATCCATCTTTGCTCTTGGGTTTGGTTTTTTTTTCGTCTAGCTTCATAAGCTTTTAGAAGTGCATCTAACTGCTCATTTACCTTGTCTGCCAGTACTGATCCTTCTGATCCTGCACTTTTGGGTTCTGCTATTTCCTTGGGTGCTATAGTTGTTGCAAAGTATGAGCTTAGGCTAGCTAGATCCTCTAACCACTCTAATCTATTCTTTGTGTGTTTTAACTCCTCGGATAGAGCCATTTGCTCTCATTCTTTCCTACCTTTCATCCGCGCCTTTCTAGCTTTCCAAGTGCTTCTCTGATTTTTCGTTTCTGAACTTGGGACATCGGTTTTTGGCTCTTCAATTATGGGTTCGTTTGTCATTCTTTGAGCTTGGGCTCATGTCACTGCCTGAATAGGTATGATTGTTTCGTTTTTTGACCCCCCAGTGGAAGGCACTGCTTCTAGTATTTTCAAGGTAGTTTTTGATCCTTTGCTCGGGTTCTTAGGGCAATCAGGATTCAAATGATTAATTCCACACTCGGTGCAATATGCGTTGACTATAATGATTTCATCATGAGGACCGTCTCTTAGCCAATGGTCTCCGCCACACTTGTAGCAGGGTCCTTTAGGCTGTTGAGCTGCTCCTTGAGCTCCTCTTTGTTGGTATGCATGTCTCTATCCGCCCATGCCTCCGTTGGCTATGAACAATAATGTTCGTTCATCTAAGCTATATCTTCCTTCTCCTGCGGCCTGTGCAGCTATTGGTGGTCTTGTATTTCCTATCATGCTCCATGGTTTTGATGTCGAGAGTTCTTCCGATGGATAATAGATAGGGTTTGCCGCATATCCACTGGGATATTCATAATGTGCATGCATAGGCACCAAAGCCTTCTCTTCTGATTCGGTTATGGTTGGTGTGTATCTTATGCCGGTTGGTCGTAATCCTGGTAAGGGTGGTTGTTGCCCCAACACTGATTGTGGTCTTTCTACACCTACAGGTCCTGGTAGGTTGCCTGCTTGATACCTAGGCATCCATGGAACTTGAGGAGAAGCTACCTGAGCTTGGGGAGCGTAAGGTCTTTCTCTCACATATCCCTTGTTATAATAACATTCCTCCGTCCCATGGTTTGTCCATTTTTGTTCAATAGCACACCACTTGGGCTATTTAGCCTGGGGTTTGGCGTACAAGTTAATCTTTTTTAGCACTTTCTCTACAAGCTGCTCCTGGCTTACAACTACTTCTCCTTTCGGTGCTGTCTTAGAAGACTTGCTTTCACTTTGTTGTGAAGATGAATCGTCGTCAAGATCTTTGAACTCACCCTCTTTGTAGACCGCACAATTGTCTACAAGGTAAAGAGCCTCCTTGGTTAACTCATTCAACGTCGTGCTCCTCTTCATATGTAAGTCCTTCTGGAGATCTGCATTCCTTAGTCCTTGGATAAATATAATCATAAGTCTGGACTGAGTTGGCAGTTCTTCCACAGGGCAGAACTTAACATATCCTTTTAGTCTTAGGGCTGCCTTTCACACAGATTCTCCGTCTTTCTGTTTGAATTTATGGATTTCTGAGACCGTATTATGAGCTATCCCCCTTTGTGAGAATTCCTCGATAAACTTGTCAAACACCTCCTCCATAGACTCAAAGTCTCTACGCTCCACATAGTCAAACCAAGTAACACCGTCATCCTCTAGGGTTAGTCCAAACCCTGCAAATTGGGTAGGGAAGTCTAACACCTCTTCCTCTCTAATTACACGCACAAAGACAGCTATATGATCTCTGGGATCTCTGTTCCCTGTGTATTTCTTGTTTACCCATTTTTGCACTTGAGAAGGACTAATTCTACGATGGTCTACAAACCTCATCATTGGATCTCCACGTCCTAATCGATATACCTCTTCTGGTATTTTGTAGTAGGCTGGTTCCTCTCCCAATGGTGCTCCTAAGCCATAATTTCCAATAGTTCTTGCAAGAGATGGTTGATCTCTTGAAACTTGTTCTATGGGTGGTCTTCCAGGCTCCGTTGACCATTGAATTTCTAGTTTACTCTCTCCTTGATACCTTGAATAGAGTGGTGGTTCTTGTAAATCCCTTAGCCCTTGTGAGGCTTGATAACCATCTCGATTTCGGTATTGTTCTAATGTTGCACTCTGTCGAAGCCATGCGTGCAATGATGGCTGAGTTGCTGGTTGGTTTTGGTTGTTGAATGTCTGCGGCAGCGGTCGGGTAGAATGTGAGGTCGCGTCATACTCCTCTGAAAAGGGATTTGTAGACTTGCTAGGGGTGTAGGTGGCTCTTGGCACTTTGTCACGGGCATATGTTGATGCTCCTGGAACTGTTTCCTTTTCTACCTCCTCTGGGAGAATACGTTGGTATTCCTGCCCGTACCTATCAACAAAAGCTATATCCTTCCCCATAGCAGTTTCATAAGAGAATAAGTAATGAACCTTGTCTTTGCTTAACTCGGTTTGGGTATGGTTCTTTGCAACAAAAGTAAGAGACTATTCCCTCGCTCTCATGCTTGTAGATTCCCACATTCTCATTATAAGTTGAAACCCGGGTTGTTTTCTTATCATACATAAAAATTGCTCCAGGTCGATCAATGTTTGGTGGTGGTTCTTGAGTTTCTGAAACGATTTTCCCTTTTTCCACGTTATCTCCATATCTGTTGTAATCTTCAGGGTTACTCACTATCAGATAGTGGTTCCCCTTTTCGTCTCGGAATCTATCTCCATCATCATAGACTCAAATTATCTATAGTCTCTGAGCCGGCCTTTCTTCAATACAAATACACTTGTGTCCTCAATAGTCAGAATAAACTAGGGCTCCCCTCGAGTTTGTTCCTTCTAAGAAGATCATAGTGAACTTGGAATCATTCAAAGGATTTAGGGAGGTGCTTCCTCCTGGCATTGGTCCGTCATAGGTAAAACCTCCTGGCTATTGACTACCCATCATGAAGAAAGATTTGTCTGATGAAGTGTCAGTATATATCATATATATTATGCAGATCATGCTCATGCAGCCATCCTATGGTTTTGGTCTTAAAATAATGCTTTGGCACAATTGGGTAGGATGTCTGGAAATTTCAGTCCATCTGGCCTTATCCTATCGAGATATGGTCAAATCTCCACTTTCCACGTGAAAATAGGGTAAACCCCACCTTCTGAACACACTGGTCTACTCAAAATTCCAAACTTCCCACCAGATTAGCCTGTAGACATCCTACGCATAGGATGTCTCCTGGCTTAAAATTAAATTTCTTCCTGATAGAAATGCTTCTGATGCTCTGCAGCTCTATCAGAAACACTCACAGTAACTTTTAGACTTCACTTCAGCTTTCAAACACACTTTTGCGTCTTTTTACGTCTTTTACAACCTTGTGATGAATCTACAAGCAAGTATACATGCATGAAATGCTATAGATCCTGAATCATGATGTCCTACTTACTCTACTCCTACTCATCATATGAAATGGTGATAATGGTGTTTTGGTTCCTTCCTGGCCTCTCCGGACTCTCCAGCTCTCCTCACCACTTCTACCACTCCAACGCCTACTCAAGAACTCAACTAATATCTAAAAATATCTCAGTCTACCTAAATCTACCTAAGTCGGAGGATCTAGGCTAGACACACACTCCCTAGACTCCCTCTAAGACCTGGAGAGTCCTCCACCGTCTCATCATATCTAAATGTAAAACGAGGCTCTTGGCAAGCCAAAGAATCCCTATCCTCAACGACTAGTCTTGGTCACCTACCTAAGGTTTTCGTCCCCAGCAGCGGCTCCAATGTTGGACAGATACACCGCGACGGACGTCAGCACAACGAGAACTCACTTAACAAGATTTTTCAGCTAAGGACGAAGCTCGACCCGTAGGCGCGTGGAAGCAAGCATAGGGTGTCAACCTACACAGAACGGACTCCTAACTAATTCCTACTGAGGTATCTACCCAATGTCTAAGTCACAGCCTTCGGGAGTGCATAAGAGGAAACTTCCTACAACGCTTTCTAGAGACGCGAACACCCATCAAACAATCTCGAAACACCACAGAACTTGAAGGAGACCCTACTAACACCAATAGGCGCTCTCCCTAAGGTCTATGAACCAAAACCCCAACCCATAACACCCAGTGCAAAATCACGTAGGATGTCTGGCCGAAATTTGCAGGTCTTCGTTTCCGTAATCTAAAGTGCCTAATGTGTATCTCTACTCAATGTGAATGCGTGGATATGCTGCAATGCAAAATCGGACAACGTATGCTCACCGAATCACCAGATGAAGCTCGTAGATGGAGCTCGCAAAACCAGACCGTACGCGCGCAATGTAGGTATTGGGGCGTAGCTCTTGTCGGGGGCAACACGCTGCACTTCTCCGCACTCAATTCCGACCATTGATGCACATATAGCGTCAAGATGAAGCTCACACTCTCTCTCGTACATAGTACGCTCACTCACAGACTTCAAGAACTTTTTTAGAAGGACAAAGGTTTTTCATTAAGGTCAAAAAGTGGTATAAATACCTTATAATTCTCAAACCCTAAAGTTCCAAATTAACCATCTACTCAATCTAAATGTCAGAAATGGGATACAATCTGGAAACTTCTGTAAGCCCCAATATTTACAAGGTGAAATGTCGGGTTTTCTCAATAAATGAATAATTACAAAAAATGGTAATCTACCGAGCAGTCAATTTTCGTAGGGTGTGTCCAGCTTCTAATAGGGGGGGGATGGTGTGTGTGTGTGTGTTTGTGTGTTTGGTGTGTGTATAGAGAGAGAGAGAGAGAGAGAGAGAGAGAGAGAGAGAGAGAGAGAGAGAGAGAGAGAGAGAGAGAGAGAGAGAGAAATTTTGCATTGTGCCTGTACAGGCCGAGAGGGAGAGAGAGAGATTGCAGTTAATCTGGTGCCAAAACAGAGCATGAGAGAGGGAGAGGGGATTGGAGGTGGTGAGTGAGGGAGAGCATGAGGGTGTGTGTGTGTGTGTGTGTGTGTGATATGTGGGTGTGTGGTGAAGAGAGAGTGGGCTCTGGCTGGGCTCCCGTTTCTTGCGCTGCGCCTTCGGGCTGAGAAGAGCGAGGGAGAGAGAAGGGGATGAGGTGGCATGGATAGGAGAGAGTGAGAGTTCTATGGCGGGTGCCCATCGTGGGGGGAGGGAAGAGAGTGTGTGAGAGGGGGGGGGGGGGGGGGGGGGGGGGGTCTTATTCTTTGTCCTTCATGGTGTCTCAAGTATGAGAGGAGGGGGATAAGTCAATGGTGTGGGGGGAGGAAAGAGGGTGGGGATAGCGGGCCAAGGGGGGGGGGGGGAATGAAGCCGAGGGAAGGGTGAGGCGAGCGGGTGGGGAAGAGAGAGGCGAGGAGATTATTAGCGGGCCAAGGGAGGGAAAATGAGAGGGCGAGGGAAAGACTGTGAGAGGGGGCGAGAGAGGGGTCGGGCTGAGCACTCGAGGCTTGCGCCTGTGGCCGAGGGTGGCCAGTAGGAGGGGTGTAGGGAGAGAGAGAGAGAGAGAGAGAGAGAGAGAGAGAGAGAGAGAGAGAGAGAGAGGATATTAGAGAGAGGTATGTAGGAAAAATGAGAGACAGAGAGGGGGGGGGGGGGGGGGGGGGGATATTTCATTCGATGCTCGTCAGGGGAATAAACTATGGGGGAAAGAGAGAAGGGGTATCTGAAATCGAGGGCGTCTGGCTAGGCTGGGGTATAGACAAGCGGGGGCCTGATGGTGATAAGGCCGGCCAATCGAAAAGGGGGGGGGGGGGGGGGGGTTCCATGCCCGTAGGGGTGTTGTGAGGTTGACCAAGCATTGCCGAGCCTTCCAACAATGTCGCCAAGGCTCCGGTAGAGGAAAAATAAGTTTTTTTTCTTCTATTTCTCTTTGATTTTCAAAAATCGGCCATCATTAGCCCTCTCCCTTTGGCTAGAGGCATTCATGCTTCTAGCCCTTCTTCTGCATCTTTAGCTGTGGAGTTAGAGGGTTCTCCCTCTTCTGGAATGTCTTGCATGAATTCTGGATCAAACCTAAGAAAATACCTTTTCAATCTCCATCCATTGACCCTAGTCTTGTGAATTCTCCCATCTGCTTCCATCAGCTTATAGCTGTCGTTGTCATGTCATGATGATGAATTTCCTTCCCATCTGCCCTTCCCATTGGGTTGAAATTTCTTGTCATTCCTGGTATCAAATCTGTTGTCGTATCTCAGCACTAGCATACCTTTTTCCAGTCCCTTTTCTTTAAGCCCTTGATTGAAGGTGAGCCGGTGTCATTCTACCTGCGTTGCATAGTGATTAATTGCTTCTTCCCTATCTAGTTGGAATCTCTCCAGATCCAAGATGTGGATCTGGAGATTTACAATCGGACGATGTATCTGGGTAGAAAAAACTTGTAAGCTGGCTATCTGTACCTCAATGGGTAGAATTGCCTCCTTCATATAAACTAGATGGAAAGGGGTGAAACCTAGTGATGTTCGGAATGTTGTTCTGTAGGCCCAAAGAGCTGCCATGAGATGTTTATCCCAGTCCCCTGTGTGATTGTTCACCTGCTTTGTGATGATTTTCCAAATCATTTCGTTTAACTTCTCTACCAGACCATTGCATTGTGGATAGTATGGTGTGGAATGTCGGCGTGTGATGCCTAACTTCTTCATCAATTCTCCCACCAAATCACCTCTGAATCTTGGTCCTCTATCTGATATTATCTCAAGAGGAGTGCCAAGACGGCAAAATATATGCTCAAAAATGAACTTTACCACCTCTTGGGTTGTAATGCGGGTGGTGGTTATTGCTTCTGCCCATCGAGACATGTAGTCTCCACCCACTATGATGTACAATTTACCTGATTGGGCCCTTGGTAAAGCAAAATGACCGCCGTAGATGCCATCATGGAAACTTGAAATTACCTCTGTGATCTCACTGGAGGTTGCCACCCACCTGAGAATTTGATCCTTGCCCGTACAATACAAGTGGTCGTTTACAAGGCGGTACCTAGTAGCCTTCCTTACCAGCCATTGTTTCTGGCCTTTGGTGTATCCTCTCGGACATTCTCCTATATCTAAAAATCTGACGACATCAGGCATAGCATCACTACCTTGGAAAAGGGGTAGCTTCAGTTTGATTGCTCCTACGGGAACGTCTTGTATTCTTTCTTTGGCTAGAGCATTTGCCTCCTGATTTTCTGCTCTGGGGACAAGAAATAGTTTCACTGCTTCAAAGTTCTTTAGAAGGTCCTTAACTTGGCGTAGTTGACCGGTGGTGGGTGACGACAAAGATACCAGGGCTTGAATCTTGCTAGGGTCAGCCTCGATCCCTTTTTCTGAAATTACATGACCAAGGAGGGTGACTTTGCTTTCACCAATGTGACACTTATCCACGCTGAGCTAGCCACCCAAGGTTTGCAGACTAGTTAATCCATCATAGACTTTGCTTAAATGAAGGGCTCGTAAACTATAGATGTAAAAATCATCTATGAAAACCCGTATTGATGTTCCAAAGTAGGGTTGGAAAACAAAAGTCATATAGTGCTGAAATGTGTCTTGGACGTTAGTGAGGCCAAATGGCATCACTCTGTAGGCAAAGCATCCCCAAGGTGTGATGAAGGTTGTCTTCTTCTGATCTTCCTCCGCAATGCTAATCTGGAAGTATCCTGAGTAGCCATCACACACTGTGTATCGCTCGTGACCTGCCACTTCATTGAGTATTTCATCCTCGAATGGGAGGGGAAAGTGATCCCTCTTCGTGGATGCATTGAGAGGTTTATAATCCACACAGACTCTCCACTTCCCATTTTCTTTTGGTGTGACTACTACTGGGGAGGCCCATTATGAGTCTTCGACGGGGTAGATGAAACCTGCTTGTAGCAAACTGCTTACTTCTTTAAGTAGTGCCTCTTGTTGGATTACTCCAAGTCTTCTGAGATTTTGTACTACGGGTTTACTGCCTTCCTTGAGTTTTATGTGGTGTTCCACTACTGTAATTCCTGTGATCTTATCATAGCCATCAATGAACAAAGTAGTGAAGTTACCTAGCATGGAGACATACTCCTTCCTTTTTTCATTGGTTAAATCATTTGAGAGCATTTTCTATAACTTATCTGCATCCTCCAAGGACTGCATAACTGATGATCCCTCTTGGTTTGTCAAGGGTGTTTCAGATTGTGTCAATCTACTAAGAATGACCCCATCACTTCGATGCTACTGTCACTTCCGTTGGTGGTGGTCGTCTCTTCTCCTGAGGTAGACGAATAGTCGCTGGTGGAATCATCTTCTGAAGCCTCCAAGATCATGTTGTGCTGCTTTCCAGTCCTCATGTCGTAGAATATGGACTTCCCTTTAGCGTCCTTCATCTCAATCATCCCGGTGCTTCAGTCTTGATTAGCTTCCATAGCCATAAGCCAAGGCCTCCCAAGAATGATGGGGTAGCCCTCCCCTTTATGTGGCATGATGAAGATGTCTACCTCCACTTTTGTATTGAATGCTTTTACTTTGACCACATTTACAATGCCCGCGCATTTCACTCTTACATTGTTTGCCATCTTGGCTCGGCAGGGTGCCGGCCTACTTACCTCTAGACCTAGATGGTGCATCATCTTTTCACTCATGACGCATATTTGTGCGCCACCATCTATGTAAACATTTGAGATTCGTTGCCCCTTGATGTGAGCATCCATGGTTGGTAGGATGTCGTCAAGATCCCTTCCAGAGATAGCCCCAGCTATCCTGGGCCTTGATTTCCTGGTACTTACCATTTTTTTTCCATTGTCTCCTCATCCTTGGTGCAAGGTGGAGTAATTGGGGCCAAGTTGTTGCCTCCTCATCCTTGATTTCCTGGTACTTACCATTTTTTTCCATTGCCTCCTCATCCTTGGTGCAAGGTGGAGTAATTGGGGCCAAGTTATCTTCGGGCCCTGCATTAACACATCCTGAACTAAGTCATAGGGTTTTGCATACTCACCTAGTGAGAAGTCCACGATGTCTATCTTCCGTTGCGATTTAGCTACTTGCTTGCTAGACTCGGCCTTCCCTTTCACCTTCTCTTCTCTTTGAGATGCTTCTTCGTGCCTGGCACGCTTCACTCCCATAGCATCCACTTCTTCTACCTTCGCTTTCCCTTTGTGCTTCTATCAAACTGGTTCTTCTACCTTTGACTTCCTTGTTGCGGGAGCGACTCACACACCCATGAAGTGCATGCAAACACTACCTAGATCAACATAATGTCAATCGAGGACAGAGATGACACAATAGGCATACGGAGGAAATATCTTTAGCTTGTCAGGATGAGACCATCCTACACATACAACACTCTGGAAGGCCAACTAAACCACAATCAAGAACCTCACTGCTCTCAACTACACCACCTAGCCACATACACACATACGAAAGGTAACTCAACTAATCATGCCAGATTCGTACGAAACTTAAGGAACACCATCCCCTCATTAGGATACACCTGTCCCAAAGCTTCTACACTCTAAACCCATCTGCGGAAAACGCGTAGGATGATAGAGCAGAATTTTGAAAGTTCGCGAAACATAAATTTATGAGTACCTATGCGTAGCTTATGTTTCCACGATTCTATAGACTACTAGCACGCAGAAAACAGACATCGTTGGATACACTTACGACCACAAATAGCTCGTAGATGCGTCGGCGTGTGCGATTTGTCTCACGTGGAATGCTTGGCGTTGTCGCGTAGCTCTCCTTGAGCCTACAACAATGGTGCAGTCGAATCTCCAGTGTGTTGAGCGAGCCGGGCGTAGCTAGAGGATAAAGCTCATGCTCACTCTCTTTCTCTCTCACATAGTAGACGGCAACGTCGCTAAAGTTTTTGATTACGATTAAAGTCTTACCCCCCCCCGCCCCCCCCCTTTTACAAAATGACCTAGGTACCTTATATACTAAGGCTACCTTAGGTTTAACCAAAAATGGGGTTGAAAGGGTCAAATGGCTTTGTATTTACAATCTGGAAGTGCCATTGCACCCCGGCTTCTGGAACTAGAATAACTACTCATTACAAATGACGTTTATAGCCATAACTCGCAAAAGAGAAGACTTTGGTACGAAACTTGGTTATATTGTGTTGTTGACCCAGCGGTCAACACTCCCCCCTTCCGCGTTCATGTCGTCCCCGACATGACCTGATTGTCAATGGCAATGTGGTCTTTGCTGTCGTTTTGGCTTCATCTGCTGCACTGCTTATAACTTTGTCGAACCACAACAAGAACTATGATCCGTTAGAGCGGACATCTATCATCATAACCATTCATCTTTTGAGATCCTCTGATTACTTTTATGTCTGCTCTTCTTCATTGGGGACTTCTTTGTTCCTGTGCAATCATGTTGTTAGTGTTGTCTGCAGCTTTGTCATTGTAGGCCATTCTTCGACTCGCCATTGAGGAGAAGTATGCTATGATCTGAAATTGGTGCTCCAATTCATTTGTCAATTGATTTGAGTAGCATTTCCTTATTGTTGATGTAGAAGGAATATGTACAAGAGGATGGTGATAGGTGTCCTTAGATTAGGGTCTAAAACCTGGATGACCAAAGGGAAAAAACCCGGTGGGAAAAAAAATGCCTTTGGTATACGCTCTTATTGGAGTTGAGAAGTTGAACGTGAAGTACATGTTCGTGAAAGGTGAGTGCTTGGGTGAAACATGGAAAGAGTGCTTGATGCAAGTGCCAATTATGGGACACTCTATATGCATATGAGAAATTTGTCACCAAAAGCATGCAATGTGAAAGAAGGAGATGATGGGTGTTTCGAGGAATGAATGTAGCACATGTGACATCAAAAGATGTCTCAATAGCTTCCACCTTTCCAAGAAGGGTTGTCAATGTAGAAGTTTCTCCACTCGTATCTCACTGTGATCAGTACGTGAGTGTCTTTTGGACCTTCTCCTTCACTTCACCAGACTTAAGTACTTAGACTACGACTCTTTTGCTCACCTATACCAGCATGAGCGACACAACGTAAATATGCTCAACTCTTCCAGCTTGACCAGTACCTACAATAGCTAAGACGCTTAGACCACAGGGAATATTACTTGAAGCTTTGGGACTAACACCTCACCCATTTTGTGGCTTAGCTACTCGACTCTGACTTGTATGACTTGTCGGTTGCATGTTGACACTACTTTGTGACAAGTTCTTTGGCTATTGTAGTGGTTGCTAAGACATAATTCGTGAAGTTTCATCGTTTTCATGTACCTTCTTCTCTTTGTAGTGCTCAGGCCTCTCGTCAGTCTTTTCTTCATGTGGATTATGGAATTTTTTATTTTTTTCTTAATAATAAACAAAGAAAATCTTAAAACAACTCAGCAAAAGAAAATTCATTCAAATAGAAATCTAAATGCTATGTACACTATACACATGTCCCTAGGGGCTCATATATGGATTTTTTCCCATACTCCTCTGTAACACTACTATAAGCATATACTCTAAATTTCGTAAAAAAAAGCATCACGCCAAACGCAAAAATTCAATGCCTCTAAATTTCGTAAAAAAGGTATCACAATAAAACGCAAAAATTCAATGCCTCTCACAAAACATTGCCCTCTAATAGTCATAATGTTAGGTCCGCATTCAGAATGCTTGCCCCCTTCCTATTTGGAGTCATCGTTTACGACAGGGTATCGCAAAGGGTATGCGTTGTGCTTGGGCAATTAAAAGTTGTGCCTATGCAGGCCTTCTAATGTAGCCCTATTATACATACACAGTGAATGCATGGAAAAGATTTATGTTGTGCAAGATGTGGGTATAAGCAATTTTCTTATTGGCATTTGTTGGCGAGGCTTCCTATTCTAAGCAATGTAATGGTCTTTGAAGCTCCTGTATCGTTGCTTGATTGAAGCGACTCGCTCTCTTCTAACTGTGCTGTAATCGTAGGAAGAATTGTAAGAATTCAAGCGGCGATGCACTGACAGCAGTTTTGTTGTTCTTCTTTGGGACCCATTTCTTTGCGATTATTTATTGTTTTGTTGCAACGCTCGTTTGGAAACCCATACTTGTCTGCGCTTCGTTTGTGTTTGAAGAGACTTCTTTGGGATCCACCTTTTTGTTGTGTGAGTCGACAGTGGTCTTTGCTTCAGCCCTTGTACGCTTGGTTGGGGATGTGATTTAGGCTTTGAAGGTTGATACTGTGGTTGTTTTGGAATCCAAATGAATTCCTGAATTTTATGTGCTTGAATTAACTTCTTTGGAGCCCAAACCTGAGTTGTGAAAGCTTGGGACTTTGTGATATTCTTACCCGTTTTTGCACGCTTTCCTTGTTTTTGTTTTGGTGTTGGATCTTGTGATTTGTCGTTAGAGATCTTTGTCTTCTTGATCCATATTGTTTTGGCCGATTTGGCTTTTTGGTATCCAGATTTGTCGATATTTTTGTCTCTGACTTGGTTTGTCTGTGAGGTGGTAGTTTCTTGGAGGACTTTTCTGGCCCATTGATTAGAGCATTGTTCGCCGTTGCTCTGGGTCGTATTCCTCTAGATGAGTCTTTGCATCCTTATTAGGAGCCATGTATGAAGATGCTTGTGGTGGATGTATCTTCATCGAGGACTTTGGAATCCACTTTTTGATGCACTTTATCCGTGTAGCGATGACATTGATTCCCGG
The DNA here is from genome assembly GCF_014529385.1 of Adiantum capillus-veneris. Classification (NCBI taxonomy): domain Eukaryota; kingdom Viridiplantae; phylum Streptophyta; class Polypodiopsida; order Polypodiales; family Pteridaceae; genus Adiantum; species Adiantum capillus-veneris. The sequence continues at coordinate 86,817,653 of NC_140950.1, forward strand.
GTCGTTGATCTTCTGGAAACTCAAAGTGTTCTACAGAGTCATAGAACTCGTCGTCTTCTTCATCTTTTGATTTCCACATTTCTTTGTTTGCTCCTTATTTCGAGAGCTTGTTGATGTCTAGATCTCTTCGTTTTCCTGGATTACACTCACTACAAAATAAGGAACGACATCATAGCCATTTTCATCACAAACTTTGTTGTGGGAGCATCCTCCACGACGCACACGTCCAGATTAGCCAAGATGTTTTCCCATCACAAAAGGCTCTAACTCTTCTTCAGGAAATGGTTCTAGGATATAGTCCCTATCTCTATAACCCGCTCTAGGATACATTCCTCATGTTTCAAGCTACCACATTGTGAAGCTCCACACATCCACAGTTCTTTAGGCTTACCTAACCAAGCTGGAAGTTCTGATCCTGCTATTGTGGCGGAATCAAAATCCTCAACCGACGTTCTTGTCACATCCCTATAGCTATGGTCCCTCAAGTTAATCTTTGTTATGGTTTCCATATGTCTCGGGTATATATGGTCATAACCCCAATCTTGGACCATTTTCAATTGTCGCATGAATGGTCTTCCCAGAATTATGTCATAGTTGTTCTTCTTGCCAAAGTCAACAACAGCAAAAGTGTGTTCATATTCAATGCCACAAGAAGTAACAAGTACTTTTTCTAGCAGTCCTAGGGGCTTTTCCTTGTGTCCGTCTGCAAGTTTCAGGGTCATTCGTGTGGATATGAGGGCAGGTTTTCCTCATTTTTTCCAAACCTCTTTGGTTGCAATGGCCACACCAGCTCCACTGTCAAGGATTGCCATGGTCTTTACACCGTTGAATTCCAGAGGAAGGGTGGTGTTTCCATCTTCTCCCTCGTAATACTCGCCTACCTTGTTTAATGGCACTGGCCTAGTATTTAGTTGAGGCATTTCAAGCTCTTTGATGCCTTCCTCGATTTGAGTCATTGGGGTTTTTACACCAAATTTCTCTAGACATAGACATATTTCCGACATTAGCCCACATGTTTTGTCTTATTCTGAGCAACTCGGCTAACATTATTGTACAGGTGACTGGGGTAGATAGAATATGTACTAGCCCCTTTGAATCGATGGCCTTGTTGGGAGACAGTCTCTGTGATGGGACTACAACCATATCTGACTTGGTCTCGTACTCTCCCATGTAGGACGGTAGTGTTTTTAGCAAATGGGGTTGACTATCCATAGATTTAGTGTCACGGGAACCGAATAATAGAGATCGATAGAAAAAGATAGAGAAAGAGATCTTTGTATTGATGAATCTTTGTAGAGTTTTGATACAACAGAGGAGAAAAATATATGGGCGCACTCCGTTGTACGGAGCTCGAACCTCCCGACCACCCCCGAGCTTTAGTTCGCTTGCATGCAGCGTCTCACTCGCACTCGCACTCGCACTCGCACTCGCACTCTCACTCTTCACTCGCACTCGCACTCGCACTCGCTCGCAAGAAGCAGCACTCGGCTGAATGATCCAAACGCACCACCCGTCGTGCTTTTATCCTTCTTTTCCTCGAAAAGCCTGTACGATTTTCGTACCAAGTATACCTTCATAATCTCAATTTCCATACTCTACCATAAAGAAACAATCCACTTCTTGGTTGATAGCAGGGAGAACTGTATGATGTTGTAGGTCTGTCTGTCCCTGTGTACATTACACTGTTGCTGTCTTCTGTTTGTTTTTATCATCACTTTTATAAACAAACTCAGAACAGAGCAATCCAGGTACTCAAAACGACGGGAATAGGTCTGGTCTACAAGGCAACGCGGACAGAATTGCGAAAAACGTCTTTGTTTGGCTAAAAACGCAACTTTTAGGTCGCGACTTATAAAACCTCTATTTTTGGGTTTCCACTACTTTCACAACTTATTTTAAGCCTCCCCATGCATTTTAAGCTAAAACACATAAATATAAAACATTGATATTAATAAAAATCTTAATTTTACTGTTCATAGACAGACTATTTGTTATTCATTAATCTTTATCAAATCCGTCTTTAGTGTATTATTTAAAAAAAAGAATATATGTTCTCTCTTAATATTTCAACTCATTCGTATAAGCTCTATTTAATAGACTATTCAACAATCTTTCAGATCGTGCTAACGAAAGATATGCCCTGCTACATTCTTTTCGACTTTAAGAACTTCAAAGATTAGTCCTATTACATTCTCCCCTTATCAAAATTAACTCTGTCCTCAGAGTTGGTCTAAAGAGAGAAAAATTCTCTTTGCAAAACACTAAGATCAAACCCATGATGCATCCTCTACTGAATAGTTCTGCCACTTAACCAAAACTTCCACAATGTCTCTATTTCTCATATGTTTAAAACGCCTATCTAGTACTAAGTCTGGTTCTACAATCAATGGTCCGTCATCTTTCAACTTAGAGTTGTCCTCTAAAACATGATGCACATTAGGAACATACTTTTTCAATAAATTAAACTCACATAGAATACATGATGCACTTTAACATGAGAAGGCAATTCCAATTTGTAAGCTAATGAACCAATGCGCTTCAAAATTTTAAATGGACCAACAAATCGTGGAGACAATCTTCTATCATTTCCAAGAATCAAATGAGACTTCTCAGGAATAACCTTTAAAAAAATTCACCGTTTCATACTCCACAACACGATGTTCTTGTCATAATACGGTTTATGTCTCTTTTGAGATTCTCTTATATTCCCCCTGATTTTTGGCCGACTCGCTATCCATTTTCTCAAGCATCTCACGTGACAGTTCTACCTTATTCCTCGTATTAAGAAAATGAATATGTTGTAGATAGTTATGCCATACATTGCCTCAAACGGAGTCATCCTAATAGATGAATGATATGAACTGTTATATGCAAATTCAACCACCAAAGGCAGTATTCATTTCAATTACATTGGTTTTCATTGACATACATTTGTAACATATCTTCTAAAATACGATCTCACTCTCTCCGTTTCCCCATCTATTTGAGGATGAAAAGCAGTGACATTAGACATGCGTAACTGGGTACCTATAGAGTCAAAAGTCGCTCTCCAGAAATGAGAAGTGAACTTAGAATCTCTGTCAGCCACTATGCTCTTGGGCATGCCATGCAAACGAAATATCTCTTTCATAAACAAGTATGCAATGGTCAATGCAGTATAAGTTATTTTTACAGGAAAGAAGTGAGCTTGTGTTGTGAGTCTATCTACCACCAGAAAGATCGAATCATACCCTCCACGAGTAGTAGGAAGTCTAATGATAAAGTCCATGGATATACACTCCCACTTCTGTAAAGGAATGTCTAAGGGTTGAAGGTCACCAAGTATCCTCTTATGTTCAATCTTAACTTGTTGACATTGAAAGCATTCACGCACATAATTCTTAACATCCAATTTCATACGCGGAAAAAGAATGAACTTTTAATCTTTTCATGTGTCTTATTCAATCCAGGATGACCAGAAAAAGTTGAATTATGACACTCATACAAAATTTGACTCTTGAAAGCAGAATTTGTAGGAATACACAAGCGGTCATAATAATACAGATTTTCCTTATACAAGTGATATCTGTTCTCATACCTCTCACCAATATTCTCACGCAAGAATTTCAAAATAGTCATGTAAAAAGAATCGTTTTCAACTTCGGTATGTATCTCATCAACCAAATTGGATCGCACAACAGTCAACAAATTACACATGGGCTTACGACTCAATGCATCTGCAACTTTATTTTCTTTCCCACACAAATACTTCAAGTCAAAATCATACTCAGCCAACAATTCAATCCATCTCCTTTGTCTGTTGTTTAACAATGGCTGCGTGAAAATATACTTCAAACTTTGATGATCAGTACGCAATTCAAATTTGACACCAAGCAAAAGATGACGCCAATGTTTCAATGCATGAACAACAGCAAGCAATTCTAGATCATGTGTTGCATAGTTCAATTCATGTCGTCTTAATTTCCTAGACTCATATGCAACCACTCTTCCTTCTTGTGTCAAAACACACCCTAGTTGTTCACCACTAGCATCACATGACACAACAAATGGTTTGCCCATCTCAGGAACTTTCAAAACACAATTTTCTGCTATTTTAGCCTTCAAGGTCTCAAAAGCAGTCTCACAGGTAGAAGTCCACGCAAAACCCTTGTCTTTCTTGGTCAATTTGGTCAAAGGACTTGCTATCTTAGAGAAATCTTTAATGTGTGCTCTCGCATATTGTGCTAGACCCATAAAGCTTCTCACATCCCTTAATGACTTTGATGTTGGCCACTCCACAATAGTCTTAACTTTGTCAAGGTTAATGTGAATCCCCTCTTTAGAAATCACTCTTCCCAAATACACAATCTGATCCTTTGCAAAAGTACACTTACTTGCTTTGGCAGACAATTTATGTTGACACAAAACCTCAAATGTTTTCTTTAAGTGCAATGCATGATCTTCTTCATTCGTAGAATACACAAAAATATTATCCAAGAATACCAGAATGAAGTCATCAAGATACGGGTGAAAAATATTATTCATTAAGCACATGAAAGTTGTTGGTGCATTAGTCAAACCAAAAGCAAGAACTCTAAATTCATAATGTCCATAACGTGTACGAAAAGAAATCTTTGGAATGTCCTCGATCTTAATACGGATTTGATGGTAGCCAGAACGAAGAGCAACCTTTGAAAATATTGTGGCACCACTCAAATGACTAAGCAGTTCATCTATGTGAGGAAGAGGATATTTGTTCTTAATGGTCTTTTTGTTTAATCCCCTATAGTCGATGCATAACCTATATGTACCATCCTTTTTCTTTTGGAATAACACAGGACTACCCCAAGGAGATACACTAGGTTTAATGAAACCCTTTTTCAAAAGATCATCAAGTTGTATCTTGAGCTCTTTAAGCTCATCAATATTGAGCCTGTATGGAGATCTGGAATAAGGTGTCGCTCCTGGATATAGATCTTTGGCATGGTCTACCGCTCTAGGCGGAGGTATACCAGGAAGATCGTCCTGGAACACATCCTTAACTTCATGTAAGAGATCCTCTATAAATTCTCGATTTGTGTCTTTATGATTATCCCTAGATTCTCTTTAATCTCATTAGCAAACACAAGCAACGTCTCACACTCTTATCTAAGTCACCTTATCAATTCCATTGCCAAAACTAGATTTAGAATCTCTTTCTTTCCACAAAGAGTGTGACTTATCACCATCAAATGATTAAAGATATATTTTTCTTTCTTAACAATCAATCAAAACATGATTTTCAATGATCTAATTGATACCAATGATAACATCATGCATATCAATGTTTATGTTATAGAAATCATCTTTATGATTTCGACTCTTCAAGAAAAAAAAACAATTTTTCTACTAACTCTTTCGTGAAACTATTATTACCACTAGTTAAATCCACAAGTCTTTTAACTTCTCGATTTAATTTCAAGTTTAATTTCTCAATCAATTTAGACGATAAGAAGCAATGAATACTATCCAAATCAATTAAGAAATTCAAATTTTAATCTCAACTTCTACGCATAAATTCGATCTCACAGAAGCTTTCAAAGGACGTATCAAAGACATAAAACATCACAAAGAAGGGGTAGATGACTTACCTTTATCGTACGCATCGCCAAAAGTCTCCAATTGAGCCATCTTGGTACGTATTGTCTTATCGATCACCTTGCTCGAGCATTCGAAAGTCTCGTGGTCGTGTTCTCGATATTGAAAGTATAATTCCAATCTTTGAGTTCTTCAATCCACGCTTCTAAATCTTCGCATATCTTTCTTATGCCATCAAACTCTTTAAGCTTAGCCTTCGTTAAGAATGATTTGGTTGTCGCTTCTCCCATATCGTCATCGTTTCTTTTGGCGGTACCCCAGTGCCACCACGATGATTATTGTTTCCAGGTGGATTAGCATGGTTTTCACCTTCATGTTGGCCATCAAGGTCTACATAGATATCAAGCTCTCGTGCTGCTTTGCCCCGCAGAGCCTCAACACACTCCCGATTTGCAATTTTCAGATCTTCTCATAGTCGCCGAATCAGGTCTTCTTGCTCCTTCATCCTCCTCTCGTATCCTTCCATGTCCAGAATCAACCGCTTGCTCTGATACCAATTGTCACGGGAACCGAATAATAGAGATCGATAGAAAAAGATAGAGAAAGAGATCTTTGTATTGATGAATCTTTGTAGAGTTTTGATACAACAGAGGAGAAAAATATATGGGCGCACTCCGTTGTACGGAGCTCGAACCTCCCGACCACCCCCGAGCTTCAGTTCGCTTGCATGCAGCGTCTCACTCGCACTCGCACTCGCACTCTCACTCTGACTCTCACTCGCACTCGCACTCGCACTCGCACTCGCAGAAGAAGAGATCGGTGAATGATCCCCAAACGCACCACCCGTCGTGCTTTTATCCTTCTTTTCCTCGAAAAGCCTGTACGATTTTCGTACCAAGTATACCTTCATAATCTCAATTGCCATACTCTACCATGAAGAAACAATCCACTTCTTGGTTGATAGCAGGGAGAACTGTATGATGTTGTAGGTCTGTCTGTCCCTGTGTACATTACACTGCTGCTGCCTTCTGTTTGTTTTCATCATAACTTTTACAAACAAAATCAGAACAGAGCAATCCAGGTACTCAAAACAACGGGAATAGGTCTGGTCTACAAGGCAACACGGACAGAATTGCAAAAAACGTCTTTGTTTGGCTAAAAACGCAACTTTTAGGTCGCGACTTATAAAACCTCTATTTTTGGGTCTCCACTACTTTCACAACTTATTTTAAGCCTCCCCATGCATTTTAAGCTAAAACACATAAATATAAAACATTGATATTAATAAAAATCTTAATTTTACTGTTCATAGACAGACTATCTGTTATTCATTAATCTTTATCAAATCCGTCTTTAGTGTATTATTTAAAAAAAAGAATATATGTTCTCTCTTAATATTTCAACTCATTCGTATAAGCTCTATTTAATAGACTATTCAACAATCTTTCAGATCGTGCTAACGAAAGATATGCCTTGCTACATTCTTTTCGACTTTAAGAACTTCAAAGATTAGTCCTATTACATTTAGAGATCCTTTGTCGCCCCAATACGATTTCACGTCTAGATTCATTTGAGATCCAATCTCAAATTCCTCTATTGGTGGTAGAAACACTCCTCGTTTATCACCAGTCTTGTCTGCTAGTCTTCTTAGGTCATTAGCTTCATTGGCCTCTTTGACTTGTTTTCACAATTCATCAAGACCATCTATCTCTTTACAATCCTCAGGTATAGCTTGGTGAAATCCCTCGGAAGAGTTATTCGTGGTATTCAGTACTATCCTTGGTTCTAATGCTGGGTCTTTGAGGTTTGTTCTGTGCTCATGACTAGAATCTAGCTCTTTTAGTTCCTGGTTTGGTGGGATTTACTTGTGTAGGCAAGACACGGATCATATCCTCAGGTTTTGCAACTAGTGGTTCTACTAAATCTTGGGCTGTTTGAATCATTTTCTGGCACATTTCAAACCTTTGGTTTTCTAGTTTTGCATAGGGATATGTCATCCACCTGTGTTCTTGGGTTCGGTTGTTTTTGAGCCTCACATCATAGGCTTTCAAGAGGGCATCTAATGTCTCATTAACCTTCTCTGCCAACACAAATCCTCATGAACTAGCACTTCTCAGTTTCTCATCCATGGATGGTTCTTCTAGAGGTTTAACCATCTGTGTAAGAGAAGGTGCCTCCTTTTCTCATGTTGTTTTATCTTCTCCTCAGCTTCGGTAAGCTTCTCAGCTAGGGATTTTCTCTCCCGTTCCCTGCGTGCTTTCATCCTAGTCTTTCTAGCTTTCCAACTATTTCGTTTGCTCTTGGTTTTCTGACTAGGTGCATCTGTCTTTGGTCCATCATCTGTCTTTGGACTCGTGTCACTTTCCGTGTTCTTTGTCTCTGGATTCTCATCAGCTTTCTTTTGAGCTATTGCTCTCGTAACCACTTGAACTGGTACGACATTTTCATTTTCTGAGCTACTAGGTAGCTGAATAATCCCTAATACATTTGTTGTCATTTTCCTGATTTGGTTTGGGTTTTTCGGGAAATCGGGGATCAAGTGATTGATGCCCCACTCAAGACAATAGGCATTTACTTCGGTGATCTCCGTTGTTTTACAAGTGGTTGTCACAAATTTTGTGACAGTCTGTCTCTGGTTGAGGAGATTCTTTTAGCATTTCCTCTTGGCTATAAGCAAGCTTTGACCTAGATAAGCTGCTATTTGCAATGAATCGCAATGTCCTTTTGTCCATTTCATACCTTCTTTCTTTCAACTGAAACCCAAGAGGTGGAGGTTGTACCAGCCTCACCACTCCATGTGTTTCTCTCACATTTTGTTGCTCCGAAGGGTAGTACTCAGTTTGGTTGCTATACCACATTGTAGCTGGTATTGGCATTGGTTTATTTGATGCTTCCATCATTGGCATGTATCTCATGTCTACCGGCATTCTAGCACCAGGAAGTGGAGGTTTTTGTCCTAAGACAAGTTGTGGCCTTAAAACTCCTACTGATCGTGGCGCATTCCTCGTAATGTATCTAGGTGGAGTAGGTGATTCTGGAACAGGTTGTACATACCTCTCCCTAGCATTTTCCATGCTAAAATAGCACTCTTCCCCCATATGGTTCGTCCATTTTCTCTCAATTTCACACCACTTCGGCTCTCCCGAATCAGACCTTACAAGAGGAATCAACCTCTTGACCAAGTCGTCGATAAGCTTTTCTTGATCAATAGGTGCCGTTGGCTTGGCAATGGACTCACTTATCTGTGAAACATTGTGCTGAGAGGATGTGTCATCTCCTTGACTCTTTGAGTCCTTTTCTTTGTATGCTCACAGTTATCCACTAGATAAAGAGCTTCTTTGATCAACTCGTTTAGCATCATCCTCCTTATCATATGTAGATCCTTCTGAAGGCCCGCATGTCTCATTCCCTGGATAAAGATCAACATCAGTCGTGCTTGCGTAGGTAATTCCGCTCCCGGATAGAGCTTAACATATCTCTTGAGCCATAATGATGCTTTGCGTACTGATTCATCCTCTTTCTGTTTGAATCTATGGATTTGCGAGACCGTGTTGTGAGCAATGCCTTTTTGCGAGAATTCTTCAATAAACTCCTCAAACGGCAGTGAAGCCAAATATGGCTAGAGCTCCCAAGCTGTAGATAAATAAGCTCCCCCGGACCACACAAAGCTCGACGAGCCCAGGCAAAACGGTTTTGTTATTATGTGCCAAATCCGCCGAAAATACAGATGGATCCGAGCCACACATGTCCCCCGATAATATCTTCTAGATTATCTACACTCGCAATCCATCCCTCTCCGCCAAACGGAGACTTTAGTAGGTAACAAAGATAATATTGGGGTTTAGAGTAAGATTCGTAATTTCTCTTACATCTCCGCCACGGGGTGCCCATGTATCATACAACCCTCCGAAATAGAGTGCTTTGAAAAACAGTAGGAAAGCGCCGAAACCTAGTAATATTAGATGAAATACCGAGAATTGTAGTCATCTTTATTTTTATCCTTCAAGTGTAACCAAAGAAAGGAAAAGATTCTTCCAGAGTTTCGGGACCAATCAAAGCATGATATATGCCTCACAAAACCCAAAACTGCGGAAGAATCAAAATGATGAATAGCAGCACTCGGAAACAAAGTAAGGGAAGGTATCGGCACTTCCCGCCAGGACCTACCCCCCAACCCAGGGTTGCCAAGTGGGGAAGTAGAATTAATCCTGCTCATACATAGGCTTCTCTGATACGAAGTGAGCTACTTCAAATAAATTCATAGCTCCAGCCCAAAATACAATCAGACCAGCATGAGCTACGTGGGCACCAAGCAATTTACCAGACAAATTAATCAACCGGGCGTTCCCCGCCCACCAAGCAAAACCCGTGGTTTCCTGATCGCGACCACCAGCGAGAGAGTTCAATAAAGAGCGTTTCCACGGGGTAAAACCTCCTCGGGGAATACAAGATTTCGTGAGGCTTGCTGATCCTGAGCTGCCATCCAGGCACGGATCCCTTCGTTAGTAAGATATTCTTTGTGTAGAAAGTCTCGAAATCGGGATCTTCTGCTGCAAGAATTTCTTGGGAGGACTTAGTCATACGCGCGCAAATTTAATGCCGAGGACCAACTACTCCGATAAAACTCATCCATAACCCGTCACTGGCACAAATAACATGAAAACAGTGAAACGCAATTTGAATGGAAAAATGAGTCCAAATTATTTTTAAAAGAAGGGATTTGCAGTACCGTGAACACTTATGTATGGTCAAAATTACAGTTGACCCTAAAACTGGCATAGAGACATCCTATGTGTAGGATGTCTATATGCTCAGAATTTAACAAAATATGGTCTAGAGACTCCCCTTAAGTCTAGAAACACAATGGTATGCTCAGAATTTCATTTGGACCTAAAAATGGCCTTGAGACATCCTACGCATAGAATGTCTTTTTGCTCAGAATGACTTGAAATTTTCACCCCAGCTTCTCCTTGATGTGTTGATCACAGTGGTGTGCTCAGAGGCTGATTTGGAGTCCTAAATCAAGCTGGAGACATCCTATGTGTAGGATGTCTAACTGCTCAGATTTTGTCCAAACTTGATCCCAAGATTCTCCTAGTGCTCAGCAACCCAATGGTATACTCAAAATTGAATTTGGATGCCAATAGGTCAAGATTTAGGCTGCAAGAGCTTCTAGTGCACTCCAAGAGTAGGATGTCTGACAATTCTTGTCTTTGCTTGGTAAATAGGCCAAACAAGGTCCAAATTCACTTTTGAAAAAAGTTATTGAGTCCTTGAGACACTTAGAACATCCCTTTATGGCTACAATAGAATTTTGACCACTTTATGACCCAGGAGACATCCTACGCGTAGGATGTCTTTTTGTTATGTTTCAGCTCAAACTTGCACTGTAGCTTCCCCTTGATGTGCTAAGCTCACTTCTATTTTTACTTTTTGATTCTAACACCTATAGGTTGGTCAAATGATCAAGAATCTGTTCCAAAATCCTGATGTCTGTTCTGATGAATTCCTAAGTCAAATCAACTCCAAATTGGACCAAATTTGCCTACGTGGCTTATCTAAGGCTATATGACAGCATGGTATGGTCATAGTAGAAATTTGGTTTCAGAATTGTGCAGTAGACATCCTACGCGTATGATGTCTTTTTGCTCAGAATGAACCCAAACTTGGACCAAAGATTCCCCTAGTCTTCAGCAACCCACTGGTATGCTCAGAGGTTGATTTGGAGTGCTAAATCATGGTGAAGACATCCTACACGTAGGATGTCTAAGTGCTTAAAATTGCCCCAAACTTGAGCCACAGCTTCCCCTTCATGTCAGCAACCCAATTCTATGCTTAGATTTTAATTTGAATGTCAAAAGACCCCAAAACTAGCTATTCTTGCCTTTTTCAGTAAAAAATGCTAAAGTCTGTTCAATCTTCCTTTCACTGACATAAATGAGATGAAATTTATCACATGCACTCAATACAACATTTAGAACATGCCTTTGGAGTCATCCTATGGTTTGGTCTCAAAGTTAGGCCTTGGACACAATTTGGGTAGGATATCTGACAATTCTCATCTTTTGGCTTTAATGTGTCAAAATTTGGTCAAATTTCTACTTTTCAGGTGAAAATAAGGTAGAACCTACCTTCTAAACACACTGGTAACCTCATATTTTCAAAAACAGTGCCCAGATCACCCTGTAGACATCCTACGCGTAGGATGTCTTTTTTCTCAGAATGGACTTCTGTTTCTACCCAAGGTGCTTCTTGATGCATATAACAAGAATATGTGATCACAACAAATTTTGGATGTCAAAATTGCTCAGAATCACCACTTTTGGGAAAATATTTCTCTGAAAGAGTAACATCCCCTTAACTCTTAGTCTATATGTCCAAATGACATGAGCTTTGGTGTATGTGTCCAACACAAGATGCAGAATATGGGTATGATGTCAAAACTTGATTTTTGCTTCCAGAATCACTCTCTAGACATCCTACGCGTAGGATGTCTACTGATGAAATTTTTGGCAGAATTCATCCACAGGCATCCCGAAGTCTTGAGCACTACTTTTCAAGCATTCCTACCAGTTTTTATGCAAAATTGTGCTCAAAATCTTAAGTTTCTTGTTTTCGCATTTTTGACACTCCGTCTTTGGTCTTTTGGGTGTCAAGAGTTGGCCAAAACTCTAGTTTCAATGTATACTTAGGGTAAACCCCCCCTTCTGAACACACTGGTGTAGTCAAAATTTTCAAATTTGGTCTCCAGAACCCCCTTGAGACATCCTACGCGTAGGATTTCTATGTTTACAGAATTGCAGGTTTTCTTCACAGAACCCTTGCAAATGCTCTTTTATCTGCACAGCATCAGTCAGTCATACAAAAATATCCACAAAAGCTTGTTTAATGCATTTTTACCCTCAAAAGCACACTTTTATGTGATTTCAAATGCAATCAACCACTTTAGCAAATAATTCAGTGTTGAATAGCTCTAGATCAGAATCGGATCACTTACCTAAAGCTACTCCTACAAATCATATGGGGTTTTGCATCTATGAGTAGAAAAACGCTTCACTGCCACACACGGACTAGTAAACGCTTTTATCACCTCACAAATCACTCGACCACCAACAACTACTCTAATCCACAGATCCTAACTAAACCTATCTAGTCGCAGGCCCTTGGCAAGACACACGCTTCCTGGCTATCCACTTGATTGCAGAATATCCTCTTTCGGATCCACTTAAGAAAAATGCTTTCTTTAGCCGAAACTAAATCAAGCAACCATCACAGGAGTGTTAGTAGGAAACCTACTTAGGTCCTTGTGTCCCTGGCAGCGGTGCCAATGTTGCCGGAGCGCCTCACACACACATGAAGTGCATGCAAACACTACCTAGATCAACATAATGTCAATCGAGGACACAGATGACACGATAGGCACACAAAGGAAATCTCTTTAGCTTGTCATGCTGAATTATTAAGATAATACCAAACTAGATGTAACACCATACCACATATAAGGAAACACTATCATAATTCTACCACACTAAGAACTACCCCCCTCACTAATAAACTATCCCTAACTTCTACACTCTAAATCCTCACTCTTAACCCATCTGCGGAAAACGCGTAGGATGACAGAGCATAATTTTGAAAGTTCCCAAAATTGAAACTTATGAGTACCTATGCGTAGCTTATGTCACCACGATTCTATAGACTACTAGCACGCAGAAAACAGACATCGTTTGATACACTTACGGCCACAAATAGCTCGTAGATGCGTCGGCATGTGCGCTTCGTCTCGCATGGAATGCTTGGCGTTGTCGCGTAGCTCTCCTCGAGCCTACAACAATGGTGCAGTCGGATCTCCAATGTGTTGAGCGAGCCGGGCATAGCTAGAGGATAAAGCTCACTCTCACTCTCTTTCTCTCTCACACACAGTAGACGACAGAGCTAAAGTTTTTGATTACGATTAAATGAAGGAGTACGAGGGGAAGTGCGACGCAAGAGAGAGTGCGAGAAGAAGAGCACGACGATATGGTGAAGTCGCTCTACTGTAATATGTAGAGCATAGTGAGTTCTTATTAGGTTTTAACAAAAGAATATGTGTACATACCTGGCGGCCCCCCCACTTACCTGGGCGACCACATTGGGCTTTATACCCCAACAACCTCCCACTTAAATTCCAATGTGGTACTTTAAGTGTGAGAGAAGCTACTATACAAGCTAATATACAAGAGATGTAGAGAAGTGATGTACTACCCTACACCTAATTGCTTGCGAAAATGCGCAAAGCTCTCTGACGGAAGTCCTTTTGTAAGTAGATCAGCAGGATTTTCTGTGGTGTGAACTTTGACAAGCTGAAGTTGCTTATCCTCGAGCATTTCCCTGATGAAATGATACTTCACATCCACATGCTTTGTCTTTGAGTGATAAACTGGATTGCGAGCCAATTGTATAGCACTTTGACTATCACAATATAACACAGGCATCTCTTCTTTGATTCCCAAATCTGTTACTAGTCGATTAAGCCAAATTGATTCTTTGCATGCCTCTGATGCTGCAACATATTCAGCCTCTGTAGTAGACTGAGTAACACAATCTTGTAATCTAGAACGCCATGATACTGCTCCACCAGCCAATGTAAAGACATACCCTGACGTAGACCTTCGGTTGTCTAAGTCACCTGCATAATCTGAGTCTGTAAAACCCTTTACACTTAGCTCCTGACTCCCATAGCATATACGCATACTCTTTGTAGCTTTCAGGTATCTCAATATTCCTTTCACTGCCTCCCAATGTTTCTTGCCTGGGTTTGACATGTATCGACTTACTACTCCCACTGCAAATGCAATGTCTGGGCGAGTAGCAATCATTGCATACATCAAACTACCCACTGCAGACGCATATGGAATCTTATCCATTTCACCTGTTCTTCCTCAGACACAGGACAATCTTGTTTGCTAAGTTTCACATATGGTGGCAATGGAACACTCAATGCCTTTCCTTCTCCATATTGAAACGTTGCAAAACCTTGTCAATATACTCTGTTTGAGATAACCAAATCAACTTCTTTGATCTGTCTCTCTCAATGCGCATACCAAGTATATGACTTGCCTCACCCATGTCTTTCATGTCAAACGATTTTGCCATCTTTGACTTCAAAGCTGAAATTTCTTCCAAGTGCTTGCCAGCAATCAACATGTCATCCACATACAAAATAAGGATCAGCCAACTACCATCCTTAGCCTTCTTTGTATATAGACAGTGATCGAACTCACTACGTTTGTAGCCTTGAGAAAGCATAAACTTGTGGAATTTATGGTACCATGCCCTCGGTGATTGTTTTAAGCCATAAAGACTCTTTAACAACTGGCATACCCAATCTTCCTTGCCTTTCTCAACAAACCCTTCTGGCTGCTGCATGTAAATTTCCACATCTAAATCACCATGCAAGAACGTTGTCTTGACATCCATTTGGTGCAACACCAAATCTAATATGGCAACCAATGCAAGAAAGCATCTCAATGTAGTCATCTTGACCACCGGAGAGAAGACTTCATCAAAGTCAATGCCTTGTTCTTGCTTAAAGCCCTTGGCAACAAGCCTTGCTTTGTACTTTGGCTGACTATCATGAGCGGTGATCTTATACCTGTAAACCCATTTACAAGGTAGAGCCTTTTTGCCCTGTGGTAATTTAACTAGCTTCCATGTCTTGTTTTTATGCAGAGCTGTCATCTCTGACTGCATGGCAATTGCCAATTCCCGGAGTCCTTCATTTGCACTGCTTCCTTGTAACATGAAGGCTCATTGCAATCAGTCAACATGACATAGTTCATAGATGGAACAAACCTATCAGGAGGTCGCGTGACACCAGATCTACGCACAATAGGTGGCTCAAGCTCAGCCACAACCTGTGGTTCCACTCTATCCTGTCCTTGCTCCTCTTGAGCCCTGACATTTTGTCTTGCACGTGCAGGTCCATCTTCTTGGAAGACAACTCTTCTAATCTCCTCAACCCTCTCTGGTTTAGAATGATATTTGGATTCATTAAAGTGAACATCATTGCTGCGGACAACCTTTCTGGAATCGGGATCCCAAAGTCTGTACCCCATCTCACCAGAATTACCATAGCCTAGAAAGATGCACTTTCTACTCTTTGGCTCAAGTTTGTTCCTAAATTCCTTTGGAACGTGAGTATATGCCTCACATCCAAAGACTCTGAGATGCTTGTATGAGGGCATTTTGCCTGACCATACCATCTCTGGCACTGAATCCTTCTGCAAAACCTTGCTAGGAGATCTATTTACAAGATGAACAGCTGTTGATACAGCTTCAGCCCAAAACCCATTTGGCAGCTGTGCATTAGACAACATACTTCTGAACTTCTCTTGTATGGTCCTATTCATCCTCTCAGCAACACCATTTTGAGGAGGATTGTAAGGAGCAGTAAGCTCACGTTTTATACCTTTTGACTCACAAAAGTCCTGAAAGGCCTTTGAAACATACTCTCCACCATTGTCAGTGCGTACGCATTTAAGCTTCTTGCCACTCTGATTCTCCACAAGTGTCACAAACGTTTTGAAAACACTAAACGCTTCATCCTTGTGCTTGAGAAAGTAAACCCATACTTTCCTCGAGTAATCATCTATAAATTTTATAAAGTAAGAAGCTCCCCCTAGAGATAGGTTAGTCATAGGTCCACACAAATCACTATGAACAAGTGCCAACTGTGTATCTCTTCTATTGCTTCTATGCTTATGTGGCTGCTGTGTTTGCTTACCATACAGACAATGTTCACAGAATTCAAAATCATTAAATGAAAATCCAGGCAAATAACGAGAACGAGACAAGATTTCCATTCCCTTCTTGGACATATGTCCTAACCGGCTATGCCACAAAGAAACGTTCGGCTGCTCGGTTACATTGATTATATTTTGAGAGACATTTGATACATAAATCATGTAAAGTCCTCCAGAATTTACTCCATGTGCTACTGTCATAGAACCCTTGGATATCTTCCACATGTTTAGTCCAAAAGTGGTGACGTAGCAGCATCATCAAGTAAACCTGTGCTGATCAAGCTCTTTGTAATTGCGGGAACATGTCTCACATTCTTCAGCGTGAAAGAAGAGCCATTCTGAAACTTCAATTGAACATCTCCAACACCTAAGATCTCACATGTCTACCCATTTCCTAGCGGAACATGATCTTTAGTGGTCACATAAGAAGTAAACCACTCCTTGTTTGGAGACACATGAAGTGATGCCCGTGAGTCTATAATCAAGTCACTCAGTGCATTTCCATCAGATGTTGTAAGAAGAGCTGAGTCCATTGTATTCTTCAAGAAGTACATGTCTCCTGACACTAGACTGTCATCCTCTGCAACAGTGTTTGTCACATTTATTTCTTGAATCTTCACTGAGGACTTGTTCTTCTCACCATGGTCTTTAGCTTTCTCTTTGCCTTTTTCTGCTTTCCATTCTCTCCAGTCTCTTTTCATGTGACCCTTCTTGCCACAATGGTAGCATTCTATGTCCCTCTTGCCTTTAGCACTGCGGGACTTGCTACGAGACTGATTCCTCTTTCCACTTTCGTACTGTTCTTTGGTCCTTCCCCTGACAACTAAGGCTATTCCTTTGCCTTTGTCCATTGTCTTTCTATTGGTTTCTTCAGTAAGCAGACTTCCTTCTACACCTGCTATGTTCAAACCATCTGGAGGTGCAGAATTACTCAAAGCTGTGCGAAAAGTGTCCCAACTTTCCCGCAATGTGATCAATAGGAACATAGCTCTAACAGGTTCATCAAACTTGACACCTTGAGCTGACAACTGACTATAAATTGTGTTGAATTCATTCAGATGATTGGACATAGGTGTCCCTTCTTTCATCTTCAAGTCAACAAGCTTCTTAAGCCAGTATACCTGTGAAGCTGCACTCTGCTTCTCATAAAGATCACTCAGCTTTAACCATGCTTGATAAGCCGACATCTCGTCTGCTACATTGAAGTGAACGCTTTCTGCCAAAGTCAGCATAATGGTAGAAAGTGCCAATTCATCCATTTCGCTCCATTCATCTTCGTCCATAGCTTCTGGTTTTATCCCCTTGAGCTTTATAGGTTTTATATGATTCTTTTGTACCAACACGTGCCAAATCTGCTTCTTCCACAATGGGAAATTGGTTCTATCCAGCTTCTTGATATTGTAAAGAGCAGTGTCCTGTGATCCAGCCATAGCTACGCTTCACAGTAGTTTACTTTCCTGGGAAAAATTCAGCAGAGTTTCCCCTGTAAACTGACCTCTGAACCAATATCAACCTGTCAAATGAACCAAGAAAGCTTCAGATTCTGCATAAATTTTGGCAGAGTCTCCTTTGTAAAATGGCTCTGGTGTACTCAAAAAACAGACCAAAAAACAGCTCCAAAAACACTGTCTCTCTGACACTGTAAGTTGTGGCTAAACCTGTCCTGCACCTGTACTATCTCTCACTGTCCTGTCGCTGTCCTGTAAGCATAGACTATGACAATGCCTCAACGGCAGTAAAGCAAAGATGCAATCCGAACTGTCTAACTCACAGTCAATACATCCTAGCTGCCTATCTAAGGGTGCTCGAGGGATCGCTCCAAGACCTCTATCACCGAAAGGATCTCAACATTCGAGAATCCCCCAGCTCAATAAAACCTCACTCGACCCTCAACAAAGGCTGCAGTAAATTTGACAGTACATAGACTTCCCACAAAGTCTTACATCCACAAATTTCCCACTGTATGCTGTAACCGTTGCGGCGGTTGTTTGCTGCGTGACTCACAGCCAGCAAACCCTCAACTGACATACATAATCTCTGACAATACATCCCATGTGGAAGTACCTGCAATGTCAGGATGAAATCTGGAATATCAAGCAGCAAACACAAGCTACTTGATGAACTAGTGGATGTCGCCTATAGTCTGTGTGTAGATGCGCCCGTGTCGTATGTGACATGCCTCCAAGAACTGTGAGCCGTCCTTCGATGTGTAGACAGCCACAAATCAACACTTTGGGAGTGTCGATATCCTCAGCACCTGCAGTTGTAGGCCGAAAACCCCAAATTTGCAGAGTCGGATCTGCATTGGCTGGGACCACGTAGTAGAAAATGGCCTGCGCAGAACTTTGTCGAAGCCGAACGGTGACCGAGATGACCTCAGAATGAAATTATGAGCACACCAGGGCCTACGGGCTCTCCCACAAGATTTGGGGCCGTGTCTTTGCCTGCCGAATTTCACTCCACTCTGAGCTGGTGACTCTAGCCTCCTACAATGCTGCCCCGAGCCTCGATCTGAGCTTTGATACCAGTTGAAGAAGTACAAGCGGATGTGCGATGCGAGAGAGAGTGCGAGAAGAAGAGCACGATGATATGGTGAACTTGCTCTACTATAATGTGTAGAGCATAGTGAGTTCTTATTAGGTTTTAACAAAAGAATATGTGTACATACCTGGCGGCCCGCCCACTTACGTGGGTGACCACATTGGGCTTTATACCCCAACGTTAAAGTCTTCCCTCCCTTTTACAAAATGACCTAGGTACCTTATATACTAAGGCTACCTTAGGTTTAACAAAAAATGGGGTTTAAAGGGTCAAATGGCTTTGTATTTACAATTTGGAAGTGCCATTGCACCCCGGCTTCTGAAACTAGAATAACTACTCATTACAAATGACGTTTATAGCCATAACCCGCAACATTTCATAACTCGCAAAAGATAAGACTTTGGTACGAAACTTGATTTCTGTTGTGTTGTTGACCCAGCAGTCAACATTCCCTTTAGCCTCTAAGCTAATAACACTCACCGCTTGGTTCACAGCAGGTGGTGGGAGTAGTGGCGGAATGAGATGTTGGGGTGGTGGTTGCTGTTGCACAGGTGGTCGAAGGATTTGGACCGGTGGGATTGGTCCTGGTTGCCTAGGTGGTGGTCCTCTTGCTCTTGGTGGAGAGATCTGATTCTGTCTCCCCCCTCTATTGAAATTCTGCCTCCTTGGGTGTGGACAGTAGTACATTCCATGGCCATCTTCCCAGCAGTTGTAACAGTGGTACTCTTGGTTCTGCCTTCTTTGTCCTCTTCCTTGTTTTGGATTCCTGCCAGGTGCATGCCCTTGCTGCACGAGATGCACGAATAAGCTCTCTAGTTGGGTGGTGATGCGACTTAGTAGGTCTTGCTGCTCTTCTGATGCCTCTTGCGGTTGGACTCTATGATTGGCTTTGCAGTCACCGGGGTTGGTCGAGCTGAGCTTGTTTCCTCTGACTCGTTTACTCTTGCTTGCATGCGCAGCTTCTTGTCTTTAAGGCGGGCTACTTTGACTGCCAAATCATATGTTGCAGGAAACCTTCCCTTCACCTTCTCTCTAAGCGGCGACCATAGACTAGCAATGAAACGGTCCTTCTTTAGGAAATTAGGTGCTCCTTCTCCTTCCTCCAGTGAGGCAACCCATCTCTCCCATAAGTTCACAAATTTGGACTCGTAGGTGGCATATTCCAGCAAAACTCCCTGCTTTAATTCTATCAGTAGCTGCCATAGCTTCTCCGAGGTTGTGCCTCCACCAAACCTCTTTACAAAAGCATCGTTTAGCACATCCCATGCATTCTTGGTAGCATGGGGCAATGCATTATACCAGGACTTGGCCTCTACTTTCATAAGTAGAGGAAAAATTCTAAGTCGTGAAGCGTCGTCATCTTTGTTGGAGACGACAGAAGCAATGTCAAAATCATCCAAAAAGTCGGTGGTGAGATCCTCTCCCTTCTTTCCACTGAATGTGGGGAAAGAAACACTTGCCATGGTAGTGACTCAGGAAATTACAAATCTTTAACCAAAAAAAAAACATTAACAACAGTAGCGTCTCATAGTAGCTTTTTACAGGGGTGGGTGGGTAGGTTAAAACAGGATAAAGATAGAAACATTAAAGCAATGATGGTAATCCAATATGGAGAGAATGATAGGGTTTGGGGAATTGAGGATTTCTCTTGGTA
Source organism: Adiantum capillus-veneris (assembly GCF_014529385.1). Lineage (NCBI taxonomy): Eukaryota > Viridiplantae > Streptophyta > Polypodiopsida > Polypodiales > Pteridaceae > Adiantum > Adiantum capillus-veneris. Next base: position 86,838,188 of record NC_140950.1, read on the forward strand.
CTGCCACACCGAATAGGTATACGATCTTCTGTTGGTAGAAGACTTTCCTATCTACATAGATATTCACATGCATATGCTACAAGAATCTGCATAGGAATGTCGTCGGCCCATCTTCCATCATGCACAGAGGGTGTAATACTTACTTATACTTTTACCGTGCCAGTGTTGATGAGTCGGCACATCCACAAGAGGTTGTCGCCTTTCATGGGCTCTACCTTTCCTTCGTTGCTCAACACGTACAGGATGATGGCGATGCGTCTGACCACTCGCAGCCTCTTGGCTAATAGCAATTGCAGGTAATTTCCGTAGTTGGCGTGTTGCATGAATTCTGCTCCATTAAGTTGCAACTCGTTCCCGACCCACTAGGTTTCACCCGTGGTAGAGAGCTTCTTCAGGATAAGTTGTACAGGGAGAGGAGGAAGATCCTCCACTCGCTTTCCAAAACAGTGAGAGCAGTAGCCGAACCACTCTTCCCTAGGACATGGGAATCACCTTACCACTTCTTCTTCAGGATTGTCGAAGTGGATTGGTAGCACTCGCACCCGTCGTGAAAATCGGTAGGCGACCTTCCACCGCTTAACTTTGGATGATTTCCTCTTTGGCAAGCTAGGTACTACCCGGCTTTCTGAGCTTGAAGCACTTGCTTAGCTAGATGCTTCTCCCTTCGGGGTCATGTTGAACGTCACCTTCCAAGCATTCTAATTAACGTTCAAGTAAACCTATGGTCCCCTAACTAACATAAACGTGCACTAATTTGCCATATATTTGCGATTTTCAAACCCATTTTAACTAATATCTGATTATGCGTTCGTATTTCACTTACTTTTCTATGCTTCGTAGTCCAACTCTCTAATATGCAAGATTACTCATGTATGCTCTCCAAACATGCTATTTAGGGTTAAAATCTGAGTTCCCATATACATTTTTAATGGAGTTTTTAGTCAAAATTCATCAACATGCAATTATCCAGAATATCTATTTGACTGCTATAATTCAAAACTACACTTCAGAACTCACAAAACAAATCAATCACTTACTGGACTTTAAATTATTGAACAATGGAACTAGAGTCATTCAACAGTTTTGCAAATTTTCCAATGAAAAGCACGAGAATAAACTTGTAAAATGTAAATTTTTATTGAAATGCCAAAAACTGTCAATGATTGAATTTCTCTTCCCAAATGCCACTAACCATGCAAAAATATGCAGCATTTTATTTCCAAGTATGATTTCAATAGAGATATATCTTCAAACAATCACATTTGTGCTCAATTATGAAGCTAGCAATGCAAATAATGAAACTAGCAATGCTTCTTTCTAATTTTATGAATTTGTTTAGAAATCAAGAAAAACTAACCAGTGAATTTTAACTTTTGATTTCGGGTTTTTTGCTTTTCGTCTCCGTCAGAATTCGAGCAGCGGCTCCTCTCACTTGAAAGTGAGTCACTACGCAGTAAAATTTTGAATTTACTTTCCAAATTTCTCTCTCTTTCTCTCTTTCTCTCACTCTCACAGATCTCGTACCCTGCCCACAACGGCCTCACGGCCTCTCTTACTACTGTCTCAGGCTCTTGGATACTCTCCCCCTCTCAGATTTGCCCTCACACTCTCTTGCAACTGCTTGCGACCTCACCAAGAAGCACCTTCTTCAGGCGGCTCTCCATGCATGGGAGTACACACACCCCTACACACATGTAATCAGCGCAACACACACACACAGTTCTTTTACGAACTGCTCATGACTCTCCCTCTCCTTAATTTCTTACGCTCAAGATGATACACACACTCTCAATAAATCAATCACACAGATACACACAGTTTCCTACTTGGTCTTGAAATTGGTTCATGCTCTCTCCCTTCCTTTCTCAGCATGCTTACGACCGCTGGCAATCACCCTCCTCAATCACACCACCCTGCTCTCGGCTCTTCCTCGTTACCACTGCAGGTGGCCCTCTCTCTAACTTGCGCTATAGCAAATTCATTCTCTCCCTCTCAGGTTTTTCAGTGTAGCGACCTATATTATGCAGGAAGTAGGTAATACATACACTATCAAGCAAATGGATGTACACACACTGCCAAGCGTAATATTTCTCTCTCCTACTTTCTCTCACTATAAAACCAGCTCTAAAACTCTCCCTCTCTGCTTGTATACTGCAGCGCTCTCCTCAGGCTCTCACTCTCTAACTTATACGTCCTCCACCAGGGCTCACATGGCGTCCTTCCCCTTCTCGCGATGACTGCAGGCGACCCTCTGGTTCAGGAAACCCTCTCCCTATGGCGCTCTGGCCACGCCCTTCTCAACCACGCCACCTCGCGGCTCTCTCTCTCTCTCGTCCTATGCTCTGCACACCCAGTGCAGCCCTTCTCGGTCCCTCATGGGCTCGCCTCTCACAGCGCCCTCTCGGGCTTGCATGATGGCCTCACACACTTAGCGGCCCTTGGTGGCTCCTATCTCCTCTGCACACACACAGTACATGCAAGGGTAGCCCTCTTGGGCTCCCTTCTTCCCCACTCTCCTAGCGACCATTCCCCCTCTCGTCTTCTGGCTTCCTCGTTTCATGGCGGTTCCCTCATGCATGGCCATTCAGAGCTGCCAATCAAAACGTAATTATGTTTTTGTTTTGTTATTTTTTCTTAAAAACATTGTCAAGCATTGGGCTTTTAAGACCTTGCTCCCACGTTGAAAAAGGGTTAAAGTCCTCGAAACCTCAAAGATCTCCATCATGACAATGAGCATCGAGCTCACATCTTCTCTCTCCTTACTCTCTTTGTCACGGGAACCGAATAATAGAGATAGATATCAAAACAGAGGAAGAAATCTTTGTATTGATAGTGTTTGATACAACAGAGGAGCAATTGAATATATATATGGGCGCACTCCGTTGTACGGAGCTCGAACCTCCCGACCACCCCCGAGCTTCAATTCGCTTGCATGCAGCGTCTCACTCGCACTCGCACTCGCACTCGCACTCTCACTCTCACTCGCACTCGCACTCGCACTCGCAGAAGAGAGAATGGTGAATCACCCCCAAAACGCACCACCCGTCCTTCTATTCTCCTCCAAAAAGCCTGCGACCTCTTAAAATAGCCGCTTTTCTATTTTTGGCGCTCGGTCGACTCGACTTGCGCGCCAATATACCTGCGAGAACAAGGTAAAAAAACGTGATCGCGAAGCGATCCGTAGAGGTTGGTTTTTTTTTTTTTTTTTTTTTTTTTTAATAATTTATTAAGTCCACAATTTTTCAGCTGTCTTCAACTGAACATAACTCCTAAACGGAGCCAAAACAGCCCAAGTCCGTCTCATACAATCTTGTTGCCCTCGCTGCGCTCTTCGACGGCTATGTGATGGAAAATTTCCATAGCCTGCTCCGATTTGCTGAAAATCAACCTGCAAAACAGCGTTTTCTACAAAAACGATACAAAAGATTTGCAAATCCAACTTTTTTTCTTAATCTTTGGCCTTCAACGAGCATCAAAACATCAAAATCTCTAAAGACTCAAAGAACCAAAGTTGTTCCTTATAACGCAGGCTTCAATCGCTTCATACATCACTTTTTCAAAATCCCACGTTAACGCCTTCAAAAATGCCCCAGAAAGTGCCTTCCGGATCAAAAAATTTTATCGGACGAAAACAATCCACACATCCTTCTACACAGTGGACTAACTTTAAAATGACAAAAAACAGATCCTTCTACGGATCGCTTCGCGATCACGTTTTTTTACCTTGTTCTCGCAGGTATATTGGCGCGCAAGTCGAGTCGACCAAGCGCCAAAAATAGAAAAGCGGCTATTTTAAGAGGTCGCAGGCTTTTTGGAGGAGAATAGAAGGACGGGTGGTGCGTTTTGGGGGTGATTCACCATTCTCTCTTCTGCGAGTGCGAGTGCGAGTGAGAGTGAGAGTGCGAGTGCGAGTGCGAGTGCGAGTGAGACGCTGCATGCAAGCGAATTGAAGCTCGGGGGTGGTCGGGAGGTTCGAGCTCCGTACAACGGAGTGCGCCCATATATATATTCAATTGCTCCTCTGCTGTATCAAACACTATCAATACAAAGATTTCTTCCTCTGTTTTGATGTCTATCTCTATTATTCGGTTCCCGTGACACTCTTGAACTTCACGGTCCCTCTCGGATTCTAAGTCAAAATTTAAAGCTTTGTCCGATACTTACACTAAAACTTGTGTACACTTTTCGTTTTCCTCAAAAGCTAGCTCAAAATCTAACTGGAATTCTAGAGTTTAAACCGACTAACATGCCTTAACACAAATTAGAGTAAACTCACAACAGTCCGAAGATTTACTTCGGCTAAGACTAAGACCTTGAAACTTTCTCGAGCTGGTAAGCTTTCCATTGCTTTCTAGATGAATATGGACAAATTAGGTCAAGAAATTATGAACTTCCCTTAGACGAACTAATCATAGCATTCAAATTTTAACATAAACATTAGCAAATACTTTCAGATTCTATCTAATCATTTATGTGCAGCAACATCAAATCATGCTAAACAGGCATACATGTGCAGTAATTTAAAATTCAAATGATTCTAACATGCGCATGCATATCCCAATTAACCCGGAGTTGTGTACAAATTGTCAAAAAGTAATAAAACTATTAATCAGTCAGTCAGTGACAACTCAGTGACAAATTAATAAACACTAGACATAGTTATATAAACATGTTGGGCCTAGAAAACGTATATACCCTCACTAACTAGCATTTACAAAGATTTAAAAATCACAAACCTAAACCTCACCAATAGCAACTAAAATTAATAATAAAGTGACTAGTTAATAGAATAACTATAAACCGCCCTAGGCAAGACTATAAATTTATTACTGTTTAATAGCAAGAACAACCCCTCTCGATGGTGCTAGATCTCTATAGAGGTAAACCAATTAAGCCCTATATTATAGAAAATATACAGTATTCACATCTAAGTGGAAGTCATCGCCTTTAATCTATTTCCCTTTTTTTGAATTCCCAAGTTTTTTTTTTTCATGCATTCTTTTTCTTGTTTTTGTTTTTATTTTGATTTTTAGTAAGTCACATCAGACTTGATTGTTTTTTTTTCACACACATTCCACTCTCACTGCTGCATCGAGCAGGAATTATTAGCACTTACACTTCCACCCCGTACAAAACCTGGCTACGGCTCGTGGCTCTGTCACTAGAGACAAAGTGGATCCACCCGCCTACCAAACTTGTACGGCGACGGTCACACAACATATAACATATAAGTCTTGTTTTATTCTTCCCTTGGCTCATCACTAGTGTAAATTAACTAGCATACCGACCATAATCTAGAGTTTAAAGGTCTATACTCCCAACCACAAAGACCTACATCACTTCTAAGGGATCGTTAGATCACCATTAAGAGCATAAATATATTGCCCAAAACTACTTTAGCTAAAGTGATTCTATTAAATAATCACCTTGACTACCTTTCTCAGCCACTAACAGCTTGGTCACCGTTAGTGATTGCTAAGTGTAGATAAAGGAAAGTTAAAAAGAACATATAAACCCCCTAGGCTAACAAGTCTAATATAACTATGAATAGTGTTGTACTAACTTGTCACTAACACATCTATTACAGCAAGCACACAAATAATAAAAACTAAATAACTGAACAGTATAGTTAGAAGTAAACCACCTGGTTAATGTGCTTGAAAATACTCCACTTTAGAGCTACTTCCCCAAAAATAGCTTTGACAGTCAGCTCCAATTTGTAACAGGTACTTCTCCACAAAATTGCTCGGTTCTGCAAAAAGATTAGACTCCCCCTAAAGGAGTGTAGATATCCTACTCCTAATTTTTATGGGTTTTTGTTTTGTTTTGTTTTTGTTGGTGTTTTTTCCTTTTTCGTGTTTTGTTTGAATAAAACAGAAAATCAAGCATAAAAGAAATGATTCTTTTTGGATTTTGTGAAACTTCTTTTTTTTGGTTTTTTTTTTTTGTGTGGTTTTGTTTTGTTGTTTTTTTTAAAGCCTCTCGCTACATATGACGGAATAGTGCAGGTGCATTGGCTAAGCCAAAAGGTGCTGCACGTTATGGACTACAGGTATCCACACATGGTCCAGTTGCCTACTCTCAGTAAAAGCTTCAGAATCCTACTTGTATTCAATGCCCTAGTTAGAGGCATCTATATAAGGTTCAGAAACCTACTTTTACCAAAAAGCTACAGCTCCCTACATGTATGTCAAACCCTATCCACTTTTCTTATAGTGTGCTATGGATTCCAAACATATATACATGCTACAGACACCTACTTTCCACTAGAAAGCTACAATAACTACTTGTATAATGCCCTATCCACTACACAATTTTTTAAAAGAAAAATTTCTTCTTTTCAAAAACCAAAATGTATATGCAAATAAAGTAGCATCATGTATTATAACTCACTAGGTACAATCAATAATATTTTTGCATTGCATTACTCTCATGCATCTCTAATCCTTAAACACACATTTTCCTTGCACTAACATATGCATTTCAATTTTAAAACACGGATCCCACCAAACATGGTGTTGGAGCTATATATGGCTCACTCTACTCAACTTGGTCTCACCTATATATTTGTATTTTGTCCTCAATATGAATCAGTCTTTGGGAGCATATATGGTGTGTCTCTTGTCTCGTCTCTCTCTCTTTCTCTCTACATCTCAACATGGTATCAGAGCAGTAACGATCATGCGCCGATTCAATTCATGGTGACAAAACAGTATGTGTATGCTATTTGCATGTAAGATTCAAAAATTGCTTCAAATTTTATTTTTGAGCATTGATTCTTGTTAATTGTGGTTGTTTTGTGTTAAGAAGAATATGATTAGTGTTTTGTGTGACGTTTATTGCTAATCAATCTAATCATTGATTACGTTTTCTTGTTGATGACACCCTGAACTTCATCTCAATTTTTCTTGCTGTTCTGCTCAAAATTTGGAGAAACGGGAAAAGCTCAATGGCATTTTTCATCCAAAACTTGTTCCTCTCCTCGAGATCTTCGATTTGAGTTCTAGGTTTGCGTCAATCAGAGTTCGCAGTAGAAAGTTATGCTGTTTTTACTGCAATTGAGCTTGACGCAGCTTTCTTCGTCCTACTTCTTCATGAAGCGTCCGCGATCGTTTTTCTTATTTTGGCGTTAAATTTTTTGAGAAGATTTAGCTTTTTGCTATTCATATTGTGGCCGTCAATCTTGCGTCTCACGCCACTCTATTTTGAGGACTCTTTTATTATTAACGTCTCCTTTACCCTGCCCTTTTTGGGTGACGTCTCTCACATCTTTGGAAGTTCCTTGAGCATCCTTATTACGTTTATCGTTGACAGAACGCAGTCCTCATATCTCTCTCATTCTCAATTGCGGCCTTCACCATATATGGTGTGCAAATTCTGCGATCTTATCTTATACGTCTTCTCGCAACAAGATATGGCTATGAATATTCTCGTCAACGGCTTTCCTTCTGGCCTGCGTTCTGTTCCTCCTTTCCAAGGTCAAGGTTTTCCAGGCTAGAAAGCAAAGATGTTGTTAATTCTTGAAGGCGATGAACTCTCCGATGTTGTTCTTGGAAATCGTGTTTGTCCGCCTCAGCCTGTTAATACGGATAATGATAACGTGCTTATCACTGAAGGACCTATATTTGAAGATTGGAATGTTGCCTATACGGATTGGCAACGACGTTATAAAGCAGCTCGTCGGTATATTCTTTCTGCTCTTACTGATTCCCTTTTGCTTGATATGTACGAACTGCCTACTTCCCACGACGTATGGAAGTACCTTATTGCAAACTTTCAGAAGAAATCTGTCACAGAAATACTTTATTTGAGAGGGTTGCTTAACAAGTTACAATATGAAGTTGATACTGCCATGACGGGACATATTGAATCTTTCAGATCTATTATTAATCAACTTGCTGCTGCCGGTGATCCTGTTCCACAAAAGCAACTGATTACACTTCTCCTTGATACGGTGAAGGACTCTTATTATGATAACATTGTTACTATTCTCTCTAATAAAGATGGTCTTGATTTCGACCAAGCCTGCATGTCTTTAATTGAATACTCTCAACGTCAAGAACGTCGTAATGCTAGTCATGATACAGCTATGATTTCACACGAGGAGACTGAGTCACAACAGATGGAACGGGCTTTTTATGCTCGAAGGCGTCCATTTCTACGAGGAAACCGCAGAGGTGGCTGTCGCGGTAATATTTTCTCTCATCTCAAATTTCCTAATAAGCAATGTTCTTACTGCAACAGAAATGGCCATACTGAAGATGATTGTTGGGCACGTCAATATGATGAAGAACACAATATTACCACAAAACAACCACGTTTATCTAGAGACTCTTCTTCTTCTTCTTGTGAATATTGTGGACGATCTGATCATCCCACTCATATGTGCTATAAGCGTCGATTCGACACAGATCGGAATAGAGCATATGCTACTGAACATCGAAACAACATTGTACCAGAAACAAGCTGCGTCCTATGTTCAGTTGCTCCAGACAGAATACTTCATGTACGCGATGGATCACTTTTTATTGTCGATTTTGGTGCTACAGGAAATATGACATATCAGTCTAAGTGGCTCCATAACTATCATCCATTGCCAGTTCAACGTAGTGTTTATCTTGCTGATGATACTACTTGTCAAGTAAAGGGTATTGGAGACTTATATCTTGGTACCTTATCTTCTTCCACTCGAATTTTGCGAGGAGTATTACATGTACCAGATCTTCAACGTAATCTTCTTTCAGTTGCTAGACTTGTTGATCTTGGTCTGTTTGTTGGATTTGATCATACCAAATGCCGAATTGAGAAAGATGGACAAACTATAGCCACTGCTCCTCGAAATGGTAATTTGTTTGAACTTTCTCTCAACGATTCTATAGCAAATGTTGTCACTGCTCCAGGTGATCATGATTGCAAAGTATGGCATCACCGTTTTGTTCATGCTGATTTCTCAAAACTCCTTGATCTTCAACGTCCTGATCTTGTTCATGGCATGGATCTTAAAGCCCATCCTCATATGGGAATTTGTGAATTTTGTGCTCTTGGGAAACACAAGCGCAAACCCTTTCCTCTTTCAAATACAACTCATTCTCATGACATATTGGATCTTGTTCATACTGATATATGTGGACCTCTACCTTCTTCGAGATCACAATATCGCTACTTCATTACTTTTATTGATGATTTCTCAAGGTATACAACAGTATTTCTACTTAGACAAAAATCTGAAGCCTTATCTGTTTTCAAACAATTCCACAAGGCTGCGGAACATCAAACTGGTCGTCGCCTTAAGAAGCTTCGTAGTGACAATGGAGGCGAATATGTTTCTTGAGAGTTTGTGAGTTACTGTGCTGACAGTGGAATTCATCATGAACATACTATTCCATATTCGCCTCAACAGAACAGTGTTGCTGAACGAAAGAATCGCACTATTCTCAATGCTGTAAGATGTATGCTGATTCATTCTGGCTTATCTCGTGTTTTTTGGGCTGAAGCTACTTTGACAGCAGTATTTATTCAGAATCATCTTCCTACTACTGCACCCTCTGGTAAGATACCCATCACAGCATGGACAGGTGACATTCCTTCTGTATCTCATTTTCAAACCTTTGGATGTATTGCTTATATTCATGTTCCCAAAGAAACACGAGCAAAGCTTGATGCTCCTGGTCTTAAAGTTATTTTTATTGGATATTCTAACACTTCCAAAGGCTACAAATTCTATGACCCTTCTTCCAAGAAAGTAATTGTGAATCGTGATGCTACTTTTAACGAACAGCTTATGGGAGGCTCATGGTCCATGGATGATTCTGATGATACTAAATCATTGCTTCAAGCTTTTCCATTTCTTTCAGAAGATGAAACTCTTCCTGTAGAGCAACTTTCCTCTTCACAACCATCCATTCCGAATGTCGCCAATGATGATATTGATATTTTTGTTGATCTGCCTATTGATTTTGAACATGGCTCATGTCATGTTTATGATGATGATATTGCTGATAATGCTTTTTCTACTTCCGAAGATCCAATTACTTATGATGAAGCTATCTCTTCACCACAAAAGGATCAATGGCAAGAGGCTATGGAAGCAGAGTACGATTCTCTTATCTCTAAAGGTACATGGATACTAACTGAATTACCTCCTGGTCGTACAACTATTAAATGTAAGTGGGTGTATAAGACAAAAGTAAAAGCAAATGGATCTTTTGACAAGTTCAAGGCGCGTTTAGTTGCAAAAGGTTATTCCCAAGTAGCTGGTGTTGATTATCAAGAGACTTTTTCACCAGTGGTTCGCATTACAAGTGTTTGAGTTTTATTGGCATTTGCTGTTCAATTTGATTTAGAAGCTCATCAAATGGATGTGCAAACTGCTTTTCTTAATGGTGACTTGGAAGAGGAAATTTATATGGAACAACCAGAAGGGTTTGTTATTCCAGGTAAAGAAGACCTTGTTGCTCAACTCCATAAGGCACTATATGGTCTCAAACAAGCTTTGCGATCCTAGTATACAAAATTTGATCTTTTTCTCACCTCTAAAGGATTCATCTCTTGCTCGTCAGACCCCAACTTATACATAAAACGCCAACGTAGCAGTTTTGTGATTCTTGCTCTTTATGTGGATGATACCATCCTTGTTTCCAATGATTTGGGATTTCTTTAGCAAGTGAAAATTTTATTGTCTTCTGCATTCGATATGGTGGATCTTGGAGAGATTCACTCTTGTCTTGGCATTCAAATCCAACGGAACCGTACAAAAGGTATTTTATTCCTTCGATAGTCAAAGTTTATTGCAGATACTATTCAAAAATTTGGTATGGAATCTGCACATTCAGCCAACACACCTTGTCTTGCGAGCTCTACGAAGAATACTTCTGACAATGGCGGTCAACTTGTCACAAATCAACCTTATGCTAACTTGATTAGATGTCTTCAGTTTGTTGGCATGAACACTCGTTCTGATATTCTGTTTGATGCTAACTATCTTGGACAACATCTTGCATGTCCTTCTCTTAAGCATTGGTCTGCTGCGAAGCGTGTATTGAAATACTTGAAAGGCACTACAGATTTTGGTTTAGTCTATCGACGACAACTCACATCGGATTCTATGCAATCTCTTTCTCTTTTGGGTTACACAGATGCAGACTGGGCAAGCTCACATTTATCTATGCGATCTACTAGTGGAAATTGCTTCTTTATAAATGGTTGTCTTGTTTCTTGGACTAGCAAGAAACAACGTTGTGTTGCAGTTTCTACGACTGAGTCAGAATATGTTGCGGCATCACTTGCAGCTCGTGAGTTGATTTGGCTTCGACAAATGCTGGTTGATATTGGTCACTCTCCTCTTTCTAGCACACCCTTGCGGTGTGACAACCAAAGTGCTATTAGTCTTGTAAAAGACTATGTTCAACATAATAAGTCAACGCACATTACTGTCCATTATCATTATGTCAGGTATGAAGTACGCAAAGGAACCATTATGGTTGAACACTGTCCAAGTGACCAGATGATTGCAGACATTTTGACCAAAGGCCTCAACGAGTCACGTTTCATCCTCTTGCGCTCGAAGCTTGGAGTTGCTTCGACCTCACTCTTTCTAGATTAGCTTCTTTGCTATTGTAATAGCTTTGTACATATGACATTGTAATCTTTTGGGTACCATGCACTATGCACACTCCACATTTGCACATTGTGATCTCTAAGTCACTTGAATATTTGTACATAGATGCACAATTCACTTTCACATCATCATCGCTGGTTCATATTTTCACATTGTATAGGGGCTTGGGTTTTTCCCTTGAACTCCCCAAGGGTTTTTTCATCCAAAGCTAGAGACCTTTGTTTGAGTGGGGGTGTTGGAGCTATATATGGCTCACTCTACTCAACTTGGTCTCACCTATATATTTGTATCTTGTCCTCAATATGAATCAGTCTTTGGGAGCGTATATGGTGTATCTCTTGTCTCGTCTCTCTCTCTTCCTCTCTACATCTCAACACATGGCATCTACTAAATCTAGATTGCTTTGTACCTATTTAAGTTGTCATAGAATTTATATGGTACCTATCTTTTCTCATTTGGCCAACTCTCTTAAATAGTTTTGCTAAAATTCTATTAGTCAAATCGTAAAATTTTGTCAAATATGTTTGAATTTGGATTTCACTAAAACTCATCATTCTTCCTACAAATGAATGAAAATAACTTGCATATGAGCAAGAATAAACAAGGAACCCTGTCCTCAACAATAACTTATCTCACACCACTCAAGTCACACTTACTCACTCCTACTCTTTACTCACTTCTCACTTTCCCTCAAACTCACAATCTTTTTTTAGCTTCTCTCCTCACACAATAACTTAACCAGTTAGTCAACTTCCATGATTCTAATTCATCTTGCACACACATAAAATCACTAAACGTTCAAATAGGAACAACAAAGACTTCTTAGTGTAGCCCAAATATCTGCACATAAATGATAGTACATTAGAACTCACACTCACTTTCCACATGACACGAAATGACATCTCCCTTATTATATCGTATCTCAATTAAAATGAGCTAGCTATTCCATATTACAAACAAGAAAATATTTTGTTTTGTTTTTCAATTTTCTAAACCAAGCAGTCACTACTCACTCTCTCCTATAATTCCCTCATCATTGAGCTCAGGTAATTTGGTTTACTAATTTCAAATTTTCACCAAACATTGCAATATGGCCTATTACACCATAATACTTATACCCAGATTGTCTCTTTTCATAGATTTTACTATCCTTGTTTTCTATCCAGCCTTTTCTAGGCTCTATTGGAAACTTTGGTTGGACATTTTGTCTCCTAGGCATGCTACTATTTTTCCCTCTCTTTGTTTCATCTCCCTTTTGCACATATGCAATGCATTGCCTAATCTCATTCCCTAAAATGACTGCATTTACTTGAAATTCATATCCAATATGTCTCTTACATTCCTCACCATCCCCACTAACATGTTGAGTATGATTTTCTCTCAATCTCTCAGGTTCATTCAAAATTAAAGTTTTTTCTATATTTAACTCGTCACAATCATGTTTAGTTTCAAAGTTAGATGGACCTAATTCAATTTCAATCTCAAAATATTTCTCATATGCAAATTGCTTCGTACATGCATCCTTATAAGTAAGAATACTTTCTATGCTATATTCCATCAAAAGAAAAGTACATCTCTCTTCTTTACTATAGCATGCACCACTTAATTCATAGGGTACTAAAGTTTCAAAGTAAATTTGCTGAAATATTTGTAAATGCTCCCTATGAAGACACACTTCTAACAAGGCTTGTCTTTTCTCGATATCTATCAAGGTAGCTATATTATTATCTACTAGCTCTCTTTCCTCCCGTTCTACATCTCTCAGCAAACATGAGTTATCAAAAGAAACATCTATATATTTGTTAACATTGTCAATACAACAATCATTATTGACTATAGGAGTCATAGGCTTCTCACTCTCACGTGGCCTCTCATCATTGGAAAGTACTTGGCATCCAAATATAAGCTGCTTACACTCATTAAGCTCCTCTCCCATTGTATTAATTCACCCACTCATGGTTTTCATTTCCTCAACATGCGATTTAGGTTGCTTATCTAAAATTTGACAAGTTTTTCCTATTTCTTCATTAAAACGTATTATATCTTGTTGAAATAGATTATATTCTAATATGGCCGACTCTCTATCTTGCCTAGCCTTCATCAAAGCTTGCTAAGTTTCTAACTTTAATCTAATCAAATTTTGCCGAATTTGAGTGAAAGCCTCATCAACTAGTTCTTGTTGTTTAAGTAGTTCTATGTGAAAATCCTTTTCTTCTTTGAGTGCACTAGGATCTCCTACACACCCACCTATGTCTACTTCCACCAACTTCATCTCCCTCTCCTTCTTTTTATACCATGCTAACTCTAACAAGTGATTGAATCTCTCAGCTTCGATAAACTAACAGACGGCTCTTGACTAACATATTCTATTAGCAACCTCAAGGTCATCAAAACTAAGGTATGCATTGGGATAACCCAAACTCTATTTAAGACTTGCGTCTCCTGGCGTTACTACACAGACATTGCCTCTTTTTGATTGGCCAAACCCTGGGTACCAGCATGCAAAATATATGCACCGGGTGCCCCGTAACTTTAACAGCCAGCTAGCTCCCGGCGGACGCACCAAATGAACGTCACCTTCCAAGCATTCTAATTAACGTTCAAGTAAACCTATGGTCCCCTAACTAACCTAAACGTGCACTAATTTGCCATATATTTGCGATTTTCAAACCCATTTTAACTAATATCTGATTATGCGTTCGTATTTCACTTACTTTTCTATGCTTCGTAGTCCAACTCTCTAATATGCAAGATTACTCATGTATGCTCTCCAAACATGCTATTTAGGGTTAAAATCTGAGTTCCCATATACATTTTTAATGGAGTTTTTAGTCAAAATTCATCAACATGCAATTATCCAGAATATCTATTTGACTGCTATAATTCAAAACTACACTTCAGAACTCACAAAACAAATCAATCACTTACTGGACTTTAAATTATTGAACAATGCAACTAGAGTCATTCAACAGTTTTGCAAATTTTCCAATGAAAATCACGAGAATAAACTTGTAAAATGTAAATTTTTATTGAAATGCCAAAAACTGTCAATGATTGAATTTCTCTTCCCAAATGCCACTAACCATGCAAAAATATGCAACATTTTATTTCCAAGTATGATTTCAATAGAGATATATCTTCAAACAATCACATTTGTGCTCAATTATGAAGCTAGCAATGCAAATAATGAAACTAGCAATGCTTCTTTCTAATTTTATGAATTTGTTTAGAAATCAAGAAAAACTAACCAATGAATTTTAACTTTTGATTTCGGGTTTTTTGCTTTTCGTCTCCGTCAGAATTCGAGCAGCGGCTCCTCTCACTTGAAAGTGAATCACTACGCGGCAAAATTTTGAATTTACTTTCCAAATTTCTCTCTCTTTCTCTCTTTCTCTCACTCTCACAGATCTCGTACCCTGCCCACAACGGCCTCACGGCCTCTCTTACTACTGTCTCAGGCTCTTGGATACTCTCCCCCTCTCAGATTTGCCCTCACACTCTCTTGCAACTGCTTGCGACCTCACCAAGAAGCACCTTCTTCAGGCGGCTCTCCATGCATGGGAGTACACACACCCCTACACACATGTAATCAGCGCAACACACACACAGTTCTTTTACGAACTGCTCATGACTCACCCTCTCCTTAATTTCTCACGCTCAAGATGATACACACACTCTCAATAAATCAATCACACAGATACACACAGTTTCCTACTTGGTCTTGAAATTGGTTCATGCTCTCTCCCTTCCTTTCTCAGCATGCTTACGACCGCTGGCAATCACCCTCCTCAATCACACCACCCTGCTCTCGGCTCTTCCTCGTTACCACTGCAGGTGGCCCTCTCTCTAACTTGCGCTATAGCAAATTCATTCTCTCCCTCTCAGGTTTTTCAGTGTAGCGACCTATACTATGCAGGAAGTAGGTAATACATACACTGTCAAGCAAATGGACGTACACACACTGCCAAGCGTAATATTTCTCTCTCCTACTTTCTCTCACTATAAAACCAGCGCTAAAACTCTCCCTCTCTGCTTGTATACTGCAGCGCTCTCCTCAGGCTCTCACTCTCTAACTTATATGTCCTCCACCAGGGCTCGCATGGCATCCTTCCCCTTCTCGCGACCACTGCAGGCGACCCTCTGGTTCAGGAAACCCTCTCCCTATGGCGCTCTAGCCACGCCCTTCTCAACCACGCCACCTCGCGGCTCTCTCACTCTCGTCCTATGCTCTGCACACCCAGTGCAGCCCTTCTCGGCCCCTCATGGGCTCGCCTCTCAGAGCGCCCTCTCGGGCTTGCATGACGACCTCACACACTTAGCGGCCCTTGGTGGCTCCTATCTCCTCTGCACACACACAGTACACGCAAGGGTAGCCCTCTTGGGCTCCCTTCTTCCCCACTCTCCTAGCGACCATTCCCCCTCTCGTCTTCTGGCTTCCTCGTTTCATGGCGGTTCCCTCATGCATGGCGATTCAGAGCTACCAATCAAAACGTAATTATGTTTTTGTTTTGTTATTTTTTCTTAAAAACATTGTCAAGCATTGGTCTTTTAAGACCTTGCTCCCACGTTGAAAAAGGGTTAAAGTCCCCGAAACCTCAAAGATCTCCATCATGACAATGAGCATCGAGCTCACATCTTCTCTCTCCTTACTCTCTTGAACTTCACGGTCCCTCCCGGATTCTAAGTCAAAATTTAAAGCTTTGCCCGATACTTGCACTAAAACTTGTGTACACTTTCCGTTTTCCTCAAAAGCTAGCTCAAACTCTAACTGGAATTCTAGTGTTTAAACTGACTAACATGCCTTAACGCAAATTAGGGTAAACTCACAAGAGTTCGAAGATTTACTTCAGCTAAGACTAAACTCAAGAGTAGTACTCACCTTGAAACTTTCTCGAGCTGGTAAGATTTCCATTGCTTTCCAGATGAATATGGCCAAATTAGGTCAAGAAATTATGAACTTCCCTTAAACGAACTAATCATAGCATTCAAATTTTAACGTAAACATTAGCAAATACTTTCAGATTCTATCTAATCATTTATGTGCAGCAACATCAAATCATGCTAAACAGGCATACATGTGTAGTAATTTAAAATGCAAATGATTCTAACATGCCCATGCATATCCCAATTAACCCGGAGTTGTGTACAAATTGTCAAAAAGTTTTGGGGTCTACACATGTGTTTCCAGAGTGGCTTAACTTCTCCTTACCTTTGGCTTGAGAAGCCCCTTTAGGCCACTTTGGAGTTATAACTTTGACTGCAGTTACTTTAGGGAAAAGAGGCCTCGCCGTTTTCTTCCCTTCCTTGATGTAAATGACTTCTTCGTGATGAATGTCGATGTAGACAATTTCAGCCCTTTCGGTGCCTTCGTCGCTGGCACTCATTGACAGTGTTTCTTGTTTGACAACAGTGATGGCACTTCACCGACCTCCCACCTGATGCTCTCAATTTATGGTTAGAACGAGCAACACGAGATGGAGAATTTACCTCTTGAATACTAACGAAACTGCAGCCTGGCAGTAGTACTTCAATGAAGGTGGTTAGTGCCTCCTTCGTCTCCTCTTCTTTCGTCCTCCAGTTAGAAAATTCCTTCAGCCATTCGTCCATGATTGATAGTGCACTTCACTTTCAG